>NC_134314.1:5093861-6293861 GCF_964195595.1 Calonectris borealis
GTACATCAAGTCAGATTGAGCTCATCTAAATTTCCTCATCTAAAAATCAGATGTTTAGTCATGCGTTTTTTCTATAACCAATGCAGAGAACAATTTTCATCCTGTTTTCCGGATATAGTCTGTTGACTATGGCAGAAACCTAAATTACTGGTTAGGTGGGAAACTTGTCCCTTGTTAAGGCTGCAGGGACATGACAAAGCTGTTGAACAGGTCATGTGAAGCTCCAGGACATGACATGAGAAACTGCTGGTTGTGACAGGTCACAGTGTAAGAAGCTGAGAAAAGTTACAGGGATGGAATCTCCGTGAGGGATGGCTGGACTTCACAGGTGGTTAAGGGGGGGTTATGTCAGACGCATCAAATTTCACAGATAATTGGAGAGGATTATTGGAGACCTTTTGGTTCGCTCAGATCAGACCTTTTGTCTAACCATACCACGATTCAAACCTACTTCTGCAGTCAAGAGTACATCCCAGAAAGACGGGATGGGATGGGATGGGATGAGATGGGATGAGATGGGATGGGATGGGATGGTTTGGGATGGGACAGGACAGACAGAGTGCTTTCCCTGATACAGACCAAGTGTTCTTGTGCCAAAAAAACCCCATCGGTTGTCTCTCTTTCCCTGGCACAATCAATATACATTATTACATGTATAAAGGAGAACAGCTTAGGCGGAGAGAACAGATGGATCCATCCGCAAAGATAAACTGTCAGTCCATGATAGGCTTCTGCCCTGAGAGGCTAAAATACTCCTTTTTCATAAACAGACAGGAGGATTGAGCCCAAATACCCTAACTCAGCCACAAAGTTTACATATATACCAGTAAACTAAATAATTCTAGGTTCTGCTTTCTAGCCACTGCACGATCTGGACACTTCCATATTATGAAACTCTCACAGCCTTAAATTGTGGTGGTTGCATCTAGCCTGCTTGTTAGGAATAGCTTGAGGCCCACATGAACTGTGCCAGGGCATTGTTTAAATAGTGCTAATTTTCCCTGAACAAAACTGTACCAGGGACCATAATGAGTTCTGGTGCCTGAATCTGAGCCTTGGTACTGTTTAATTTTCTACAATAGATATAATTAAAGAAATGAGCCACTGCTTTTATTTAAAGAATTTCAACCTGATACGTAACTTTTAACACATTCCAAAACTCTTTTTTTTTTTTTGGCTTAGCCAAATTCCCCATTGACCTGCAGTCAATTGGAAAAGAAAGAAAAAAAAAGACAACTTGGTTTAACCACAGTAATCAGCATGATTTGAAGAAAGCAAGCATGACCAGGGAAGGTAGGAGAGCTTCAGCTGCCTTTTGATTTGTTTTACGCCAAGATCATCATACTGCAATCAGTTAGTAACATCATTTTTATGATGCCTCATATTTCATCCTTAATTATTTCTCATTTTCTCTCATCTGACTGAAGTAAAACCTGGAACAATTGGCTTCAGCAGGGCAAAGCCTGATAGGAAGAGTACACTATAAATACAGTCTAGAAAGATATAGCTATTGCCTTTATTTGACAACCTAACTGTTCCCCAAGCACTCATCCACCAGCCTTATAAAAGGAAATGTAGTTACTGAGGTCCAAATTCACCGTTGGCTTAAGTGTGTGCAATTCCACTGAAGTCAACACAATTGTATCCGTTTACTTTCATGGTGAATTGGGACCCAGACCTTTACTGAAGTAATAAAAGGTCAGTCAAACATACAGGCAAGAGACCAACTTCTTGTTTAAATGAAAGCTGTGGCTTTGCTCAAAGTTCTTGACATAGATGATAGTATCAGTTAACAAATGAGCTGAACAGGCAGTGATAGAATAAGCATTGGGGTATATGAGTAAGTTACAGAGGTTTATGGGCGTGTTATGTTAACTGAGTCATGGTAAATAATTACATTTTTTCACCTTCTGTAAAGGCAGAGAAATATGTCTTAGCTTATCTCATGCCAGGACAGAAGTAAGGCGATAAAATAGTGAGGTTGAATACCTTTAGGATAACATGCAATATTTGCCATTAGAGACAAAATGAGTCCGATACAAATGGGTCTCATACACTTACGTATAATTCCCTCTGAAGACATTATGTTTTGTTAGTAGAACGGAAAGCCTAAATTGGCTCATGAAAACAACACAGTTTGTCTTGCAGTCACTCCGTTGTGTTTTGGAAGCTCATAGAGTATCTACAGTTTTGCCCCACCAATCCTGTCTAAGGTAGCAGGAGTGATAGTAAATAGCTAGAAAAATGGATGGGTCCCCCTAGCTGGATATAACTTGGTCTCATGGTTACAGGGTCTCATTTACTCATGTTATCATACTGTTTAGGAGCACAACAGGACATCAACTAGGATGCACATTGTCTAAGTTGAATGTATAGTTAGGAACTGCTAGGTTTAAACTAGGCTGTCTCTATAGTCAATGCACACTGTATAATTAGTAAAAGTGATTACCATCCTGATAGAAAAGAGATTTGTGTGTTGCCTGTAGCACAAATGGAAGGAGACATGCATGCAGGAGGACTTTGGAGGGCAATACAGGAGGTGACCCACAGAGTCAAGAGAAAGCCACCAATGACCAATAACAATGATGATAAATATATTACAAAGCAAGCTTACAGCAGTGAACCTGCAGCAATGTTATTCGGTATCTTACTCACGTTTCTGGATCTCAGCCTAAGACACCAGAAGGTGCTACATGAAACAAATGCCAATTGTGTAACACAAGAAAGCAACAAGGACATAAACAAAATTGCTGTGATAATGAAATTTTCAGAATATACCTAACTAATATTTACTTAGCAATAAAAAATGTGCCAAGGCTGAATAAAAGGGATTGAATTATCTCAAAAGTTAGGTGGCTAGAGATACTAGTTAATAATGGGTGGTAAGCCTACTAATCTCAGTTACTATGACCATATAATAGTAATGATGAGAGCAGGCAGACCTTACATAACTTTGATAACATCTCAGCATCCTTTGCAAGGATGGCTTTCTTCTTTGCAAAGACAACACTTTCGGTCAGCAGAACTGACACAGAAGTGATGGGTCTATGGTCTCCCTGCATGAGGAAGAAAACTATTCTTCAGTGTCTCAGGTTAGTCCTTCGGCCATTAGACCATACAAGTTATTTATTCTCAACTATTTCCATTAACTCTGTGTTCTTGATACAGGGTTATCTTGATACAGAGAGTTAAATATTAGCGTTTCATGGTTTAGGCTGTTGGCTTTACCTTTTATCTTCTTAAACAAGTACATCGGCATCTACAGAGGTAAATAAAAGGGGACAGGAACAGCTATCTACCTTGAAGCCAGCTGGCACAGTGTAGCTTGTATCCATGGCTAAACTCTCTTACATCTAAACA
Organism: Calonectris borealis; assembly: GCF_964195595.1. NCBI lineage: Eukaryota > Metazoa > Chordata > Aves > Procellariiformes > Procellariidae > Calonectris > Calonectris borealis. Next base: position 5,097,222 of record NC_134314.1, read on the forward strand.
GGTTGCTGCATGCAAGCTGTCTGTTGGGAACGGCCCCTGGACTGTGCTATCCTTGACCCAGGCCCAGGCGCTCTCTGGAGAAACACCAACTGGCCTAAGCTGTGAACCAAACAAGCAATTTAACAGTATGGTTGACCTAATTGCAAGCTCTGGACCCATATTCTGGCCTTGATTAGTTTGCTGTCGGCCTTAATTAATTTGCTGCACAAAGATGTAGCTTATATATTAAACCAGAGAGGAAAGCATTTCAGTATAGGGCATTAAAATCTTTGATTTTAGTGCTTTAAGGTAGAGGCTGCTCCCGAGAGGCAAAGTGTTGCTATTTTATTATAGCTTTCACTTGCAAAGATTCAGGTGCAATATGCAAAAATAGGCAGAGAAAATAGGGCTGGACAGGACCTCAGGAGATCGTTTAGTCCATCTTCCTCCTCCAAGGCAGGATCTTCTATATCAAACTGTTTATGACATAAGTTTTTTTAACCTCCTCTTAAACCCTTCCAATGATGGAGATTCCATCACCACCCCCAGGCAGTGGTAGCCTACACTTAGAAAGTTTACCTAATGACTAACCTAAATCTTCCTTGCTACAGTTTAAGCCCATTGCTTCCCATCCTATTCCCAGTGGATATGGAGAACAAGTTATTTCCTTCATCTTTGCAAACCTTTTCCTTAGCTGTAGCCTGTTCTCCTCTCTCACTTCTGTTTTCTTTGCTCATAAAATTAATAATAATCCTAAAATAAGAGCATAAAATATTTAATATATACATTAATTCCACAGACATTATATTAAACAGGCTATTTGTAAGGGTAAAAATTGCATATGTGGGATTTTGCACTCATGTGTTTGTTTTAAATGTATTATTTTTTGATTTTCATTTGGGAGAGGGATTGTTTGAGTCACAGGGGTTGCTTTTAAAATATTCAGGTCAACCTGTCTTTTCTTCTAACTCTCAAAGGGTTAAGTCCCTGGCTGATAATTCCCGTTGCAAGTCAGATCCTTCGTTACAAGTAGAATCCTTACAAGAGGACATATTTCATTTTTTAACTGGAGCATATCTAATGATCCGGGGGAAAGCCTTGTCTCGTAACATTTGATCTAGCTTCAGACAAGAAGAGCAAGGTGGCATCAGCCTCTTCCTATTTAGTCATGAGCCAAGGAACTGCACCAGTATACAAGCGACATGCAGAACACATGCATCAAAGTAGCAGCTCAATCTGTACTGCAAATAACACTCTTTCATGTCTCAGCATGGTTGCTGGCCCTGAGCTGTAGTTCCAGTAATTGACATAGTTGCCCAACGCTAGAAAACAAACTCGGAAACTATTCTCATTAGACGTCCCCCTGGTTTGCTGCTCCGTTATTGTAAAACCCAAACACTGAGCTTCCTACCAGCGTGGCTCTGTTTTTAATTAGTTCTGATGGCACTGGGCGACGCGCCAAGGAAAAAAATGAACTTCCTGTGATTGAGGCTTGTTGCTCAGTATGTTGCTTCCTCCACACAGAGATTGTTTTCACAACATTTTCTGAAAAGGAGCTACTGACAGAAATAATATAAGTTTTTACTGCTTTTGATTTTTTTTATTCTGCCTTCCATGCTTATAAAAGGCAGCTCAAAGTCAAGGATCCTTAAAGTTACTGTGTCATTATTTTGCCTTTGTGTGACTTGGCTGATTAAAGACATCCTAGCAGATTAATTTTTTAATAGAATAGGCACAGGCTCCTGTTAAAAAATTTAAGACCAAGGACTTTTTAGTGTTTTAAATAAATTAATTTGGATATGTTCAGGCGTCGGGTGGGGAGGGACTTGAGGCTTATATTCAACAGCATAAGTTGTCACAGTGTGAGTAGGGGTGAGTGAAATGGCAGATGAATGTGATTCAAAAGCAGAATTAGTGTCTGCATGTGGGGATGTGATGAGCTGATCAGTGTCTTAGCAGTCTCCTTCATTTCTTCTTCTGAGGCTTCTCAAGTTAATTTCTTATGAAGCAAGGCTCAAACACGATCATCTTGTTCCAGTGAGTGTCTGTAGGTGGGATTCAGACGCAGACCATTACATCTAGGTGCCTCAGAAGTGCGTGTCTGCATTTGTGCTCTGATTTGAGTCAGAGCCAATGAAGATCCAGTTGATACCATCAGTGGAGTCCAGAGAGTAGTTGACCTGACCAAATGCAGGTAGGTATTTCTAGTGTGAGCTGAACAGCTTTCCAGTCTCCATTGACTTGTATGGAGAGGATCTCCATTAATTATAATGATAGCTTAGACAACTAGAGCAGATGAACAGATCTAAATTTTAGATTCCTAACTACAGATCTACATAATAGTAGGCATCTGCCTTCAGGTGTGTTGAACTGCTCTCTAGACTCCCATTGACAACACCGATGAAGGGCTTGTTTTAGCCACCCACATGCAGGTATGCAGTGCTATCTGAGATGCCCTTAGGTCTCATCTCTCCTCCAGCTGCCTCTCTAGAAGAGCATGGGTCTCCTGTAAGTCCAGTGTTATATCTGTCCATGCCCCATGGATGTCTCACAGGCCCTTGGGTGTCTTAGACGGCACCAAAAAACTGCTGAGTCAAACTGAATTGAGCTCTCGATTTTTCTTGACAAAAATGAGAAAGCTTAGGCACCAAGTAGACATACAAATTCCCACACTGCAATCATTCAAATTAGGCAGCTGAACCAGGGGATGAATCTCCCCTGCCATGTGACTTTCCCTGGATGGATGCTTCTCTATTTAATACACGGGTATGTCTCTCATGGCTAATTCTGTGCTTTATAAATTTCATTTTAAAAAATGGTTTGGGAGAAAAGGGATAAACTCAGCTTGAAAGCTTCTGAACCTGGTTTGTATGGTTGAGTGCAAGCTGTGACAGCCTGCTTGCCATTGCTCAACTACTTTGTGGCAGTCTCATTTCTACAGATATATGTAGAGATAAAAGAAAAGATCCATCTAATGCAATTATAATGTCAGTCAAATCAAAGAAAAAATAGAAACATTGTTTTCTTTTGTCATTGTGTTTCTGGAATTCCTTGCTTTGCTTTTTAAAATAAGAGTGTGAAGTGCATCAAGAACATGTAATAAGTATGCATCACTCTGATGGCATTCAAGAGCACAAGATGGCAGATTTCAGAAATGACCAGCTACTGCAGTGGTTATAAAATGGCATCTGCATCCAAATAATTGGATGTTAACAACAGGGCACTAAATAGGATAGTTGATCATAAGACTATTCTTTAGTTCTGCTTTTTATTATTAAAAATTTTTATTAATAATAAATTTTATTATTAAATATTTTTATTATTATTTTAGTTAGGAGTTATCTGTAAATAAAGAATGTTATCATCACTTCGAGTAGATTGTCTTCTCTGTTAAAAAATGTTGAAATGGGTAGAAAATGGTAGAAAAATCCACCAACAACTAATAAATAGAAAGACTCAGAGATTCCTAAGCCATAAATCACCAGAAGCTAGAAGGACTACCTAGGAGATACTGCCATGTACTTGCCATCTTGTACAATTTCTTAGTCACCCTTTGTTGAGCTCAATCAGACACAGGATATTTCACCCAGCAGACCCATTTTGCATTCAATCCATACTGAACTGACCTTTTCCTCATATTCTTTGGGGATCTTTCCATACCTGATTTTGAGTAATGGCAGCTATGGCAAAGGCAACTGATGTTTCTCTGCTGCCTTTGGTTGTCCTCACAAGACTGCCAGTCAGGATTTCGTTGTTTTATCAGTAAGGATAAAAATATTAACATTTTAAGGCATATATTGACCAGAAATATAGAAAGGGGAAAGAAACGGAGCAACCTTGTCCTCAGGAAAAAAAAATGTTCCTTTGATTGTACAGAGCCAAATGCTTCAAGTAGTTCCCAAATCTTAGGATCTGTTATACCTTTGGCCATCACTCTGTTGTGTTTATATATGCCTGACGTGCCTGAGGAAATACGTTCCACCAATTGCTTATGTATTTTTACCCAGTTTGGTGCCTGTGCTGGGTAAGGTAAAAAGAGAAGTGTACAAAATGCTTCCATAGTCCCTTTCACCATGACAGAGGCTGCAGAAGTACTTGTTTCTTCCATTACCTAACTCCAAAGCCCTGTTCATTGATCTGGTTAATGCTAGACATGAAGTGATTTGGATGGGTCTGTGCCATCTCTTACACTCTCGGTCATCCTTGTCCCTCACCACTCGGTTTTGCCCAAAGGACAGCCTTTGGACCCTGCATGCCCTGACTCACCAGTGTGCTAGCACCTTATGTATACAGTAGACCAGCTTTTCTTAAGTTATTCCAAAGGCAACCCTGTATGTTGGAGAAAAACAGGGATCAAAGCCAACAGTGCTCTGAGGGTCAGGGGCTACTCTTTCAAAAAATTGCCTAATTTAGTCCAAGGTGCTCTTTCCTGAGAATACAACAAAAAAATGATTCCTGCAGACTGTTCAAATGGAGTTGGACTACAGCACACTAGTAAAATAAAATGTAATTAAACCAGTTGTCTAACCCTGTGGCCAACTGGTATGGTCTAGTCATGTCAATACTATTAAATCCTTTTGCTATTCAGAAAAGGATGGCTGCATTGAATCTACTTTTTTGGATCGTTCCCTGGCCCTGTTATCTTCTGAGCTATGTCCAGGGCTTACTGGGAAAGCACTGATTGGCATGGCAGAGACCATTCTTACACTGCAACTATACAGATAACTCCATTGCAGAGCCTTGGGAATGTTCTTTGGCACACTTTAATTTACTGGGATAAAAGCAACCGAAGGGACTAGATTTGTTTAACATAGGTCACCAAACACTCACTCTGCAGTGCCCCTTCAGGGAGATAAGAATCATGGACCAGATACCTTGTAAATGCTGTTTAAAACTGAGATCCCAGCCAATAAAATGTTTTAATTACTTTTGTTAAGACAGGAGGTTAATTCCATTTTCTCAGTCAGTTTCTTGTCCAAATTGTTATGGTTATTTTTCTTCCTTCTTAAAAAACCATCAAGTTTGATTTAAAACATGCTTTCTTAACTTTCTGTCTTGGGAGACTAGCTGGGGAAAGGGATTGGGTATCCCGATTGCCAGTGATTTCACATCAATGGAAGTTAAAGACAACCACAGTTTTGAAAGTTGACTTCTTGAACTCTGAAGTACTCTATAGCATCAGTTGGAGAATCAACCATATTCCTAAATATCCACCTAACATCCTGATATAAAAGCATGAGCTCAACTCCCAGTCACTCTTCTGGAGGAAAGTTTGAGGACACAGGATCACAGAATCACAGAATTGTTGAGATTGGAAGGTACCTCTGGAGATCATCTTGTCCCATGCCCCTGTTCAAGTAGTCACATACAGCAAGTTGCATATTAAAGAAAACATACAAAAACTAGATGGCTCTGGTTGGGAACGGTAATGGGACACATTGCTATTTCATATCTAAACCAAGACTTTTAGAGCAGAAGTCATGAGTTTCACAGGGTGATGAAGTTGCTTTTGGACACAACACCAGTATGTTGGCTTGTACTGGCACAGGTACCAAGATGTAACTAAAACAGATGCAAGGAGCTGCTCTTCTCACAGTTTCATGCATTTATGGACAAAAGTAAGATTCTCAGTGGGGCTGGAAAATATGACATAAGTCCTACCTGAAAAAGCAAATGCAAACTAGGCAGGATACCTTATTTATCTCAAAAGCTGCTAGGTCCTGTATGTGGGCAACTGAACTGAGCCCAAAGGGTTCACAGAATCACAGAATAGCTGAGGTTGGAAGAGATGTTTCAAGATGATCTAGTCCAATTCCCTTGCACAGAGCACAGTCATCTTGAACAGGTTGCTCAGGGCCATGTCCAGTCAGCTTCTAAGAGTCTGATTCTGTCTTGTTTACTCTCTCCCATTAGCTATTTATACACATAAATAAGATCACCCATGAGCCTTCTCTTCTCCAACCTGAATAATCCCAGCTCTCTCAGCCTCTCCCAGCATGTCATATGCTCCAATCCCCTGATTGTCTTTGTGGTCATTTGCTGGACTCACTCCAGTATGTCTATGTCTATCTTGCACTGGTGAGACCAGAGCTGGCCACAGCACTTCAAATGGGTCTCACCAAGTCTGACCTGCTGGCAAGGCTCTTCCTAATGCAGCCCAGGATGCTGCTGGTCACCTTTGCTGTGAGGGCACATTGTTGGCTCATGTTCAAATTCTTGTCCACCAGGACTCCCTCTGCAAAGCTGCTTTCCAGACAGTCGGTCCCCAGCCACTCCTAGTGCATGGAGTTATTCATCCCCAGGTGCAGGATTTGGCATTCTTGTTGAACTTCATGAGGTTCCTTTCAGCTCATTTCTCCAGCCTGTCGAAGTCCCTCTGAATGGCAGCACACTCACTTGGTGTACCAACCATCCTCCCAGTTTCGTATCATCTGCAAATACGCTAAGGGTGCACTCTGCTCCATCATCCAGATCATTAATGAAGAGGTTAAACAGTATTGGCCCCAGTACTGACCCTTGAGCACCCCTCTAGGTATCAACCTCCAGCTGGACTTTGTGTCACTGATCACAAGCCTCTGAGCATGACAGTGCAATCAGTGTTCAGTCCACTTCACCGTCCATTTATCTACTCCATGCTTAAGCAACTTGTCTATGAGAATACCCTCCACCTATCCACCAGCCTATTTCCTCTCTTTTAGACGTTAAACAGAAGTTTATATCTTATGTTCCACACCTACATCTTGAGTTTGGTCTAAACCAGGTGTGGTGGGATGGGAGGCACCAAGGTCCTGCTGTGCCGAACTCACCTTTGAGCCTGGTTTTCTCTCCCAGTATACCCCTGGCAATTATTTACCATTACTTTATGTTGTGAAATGTTACCTGGGTTCTATCTAAAACGTAGCTCCGTTTAAGAATCATCCATATTGGCATTTCTTTGCAGTATTTTTTAAAGAAAAACAAACACTTCTCAACAAAAGCAATCCAACTTAAAATCATTGATGATTTTCTGATTAAAAGCTGCTGCCTTTGTTTTGTTCTTTTTCCTTTCCCTACCCAAGCCTTGGCTCCTTTCCCTACAAGTATTTTATAGAAAGGCCCTTTCAAATCACCCTTTGTGATTTGAAAATCATCCTAGTTTTTCAAGGACTTTGCTGAAAGATCTAGTCTTCCTGATGGTGTTTTAGGTGCCTAACCCCAAAAAAGCATGTAATTCTCTCAGCCTGCTTTACAAATCTCAATTTTCAAATGGCTTTACACATCAGGTAACTGGAGCTATACAGGTTGGCTTCTTTAACAAGGCTCTCCCTGACTGAACAGGGTATGAGAGACTAGTCCTTAAAACCTGTGCATTTATATTTAGCTTACACATTTGAAGACAGGGTAGGTCACCATTTTCAGTGCTGAAATTCCAAAGCAGGCACTGGAATTACACAAGGGATTAATCTGATTCTGTATTCAGATTAACAGTACTCATATAAATACTGAATTAGAGCTGATGTCAATCTTTTATGCTAATTGCTAGTTAGACTCTGTATAAAGACACGCTTTGCTTGGACCACTTTTGTAAGATTGCTATCTATCTACTGTGGAGAGATTTACGCATTTGCTTTCCATTAACATTAATAGGAGCTGTCCACATAAATCACTCATCACTGGTAAGAAAAGATAAAGTCCTACTAAGTTCAGAGAACACAGGCTTTCCCAATTGAAAAATCTATTAATAATAAAAAAACTACAATGTAAATATCTGACATCTGAACTGTATAGTAACACTGTGATATGAAATAAAGTGGTCCATGAAGTGATTGCTTCAAGGGGGAGCAATGCTTGGCTATTTCCAAACCTTTTTTAAAAACTCATATAACTCCTCTGGTATTGGTAAAAATATAAATAAAGCAAATAGCTGCAGAGGAAGGAGGAGGAGGAGCAGCATAGTAATTTCAATTGTTATTTTTATTGCCCTTTATCTTTTTTCTGCAAGATAGTGACAGATCCAATAAAACACCTTGTTATACATGCAGAGAGGACAAAGCCTGCTAGAAATAATACAAAAAACAGCTCTTGGCTAATCCAGATGTAACTGGGCATCAGATCATTTAGGCTAAGAAGTTAAAGGTGTCCAGATGCAGTGTTTGCTGCTTTGCTCCTTGTTGCTGTTCTTTACGAAATTGATGTAATTTATCTCACTAGGCCAGGAAAACACATAGATCATTGGCCAGGACTCCCTGGCACTTGGCATTGGGCCAGCCCTGATTATGATCCGTGTAACTGTATGATATGATGATATACAAAAAAATAAAATCAAATTGTTTTTCCCTTTCTGGTGATGTAAATCTGGATTGAATCTAGTGAGGTTACAGTAAAGTAACAGTGAATAATCAAAAGAACCAAGTTTCATCCATCATGTTGCCATCATTAAATCTTCTATGTAGCACTGAGTACTGTTTTTTAAAGGAATGCTATAAACAGGTTGCCTTGTCTGTGTTTCAACATACATACACACATCTATTGTTTTGTTTCTTCTACACTTAAAAGGACAAAATTGAGCATTAATTAGAAGTCATTGGTACAGCACCATGCCATTAAAAGTTAGCTGTTAGAAAGCAAACTTGATGCAATGTTACATTTTGCAATTAATGCCTAATCACTTGACACTAATGAAACTAGCAAAGTGAACATTGTGTGCATGTGTGCTGCATGAGAGAGGGGAATACCTTTTCTTCAGAACACAGCATTTTGTCTGAATTAAAATATCTCATGGGAATATATTTGTTTAAAAACCTATTTTTTGAGTTTCACAGGTGAGTATCCAACAAAATTATTTTGTTTTTTTCTAATTCATTTCTTACAGGGAACACATAGTCTTGGCTTTCTGATGCCAAAGGGTTCTGCGCCATTGAGCATATTTTATTTCACTTCAAAACATCCCAGATAAGCTCCTGCCATGACCCCAAGAAGCTGTGGTAAAGCCTGAATGTCTTCTCAGGAAAGACAAACAGCCTTAAAGAAATAAAATCTGCAGATTCTACCACTTCCCCTGGAAAGTTATCCTGATGGATCCGGTGAGTTCTTGGCTAAAAATCTGAGGTTTCAATTTATCCAGCCAGAAGATCACTGGATCTTATGCCTCTGTCTCTTTGTTACATTAAAGAGCCTTCCAGTGTGGCATGTAACCTCCCTGCATAGGTAATCCTGCTTGTGCTGATATAGTTCATGAACCGATATACTTCGTTTGGGGTTTGGCCAAGGTTTTACCACTGGCCTTGATTATTAGGTGGAGAGGAACAATTCTTCTCTCTTAAGGAATACTGTGGCAGCCAAAGGTTAGATTGATTTTGGCTGCCACAAAGCAACATCTTTCCAGTTTATCAAATGCCTGATAAGCTTGGATTCACACTCAATACTCAGTCCAAACATCCACTGAATTTATGTAGGAAGTTGGTTGGAAAGAAACAACTATAAGTGATAATGATAACTTAGAAAAACTTTGACAGCTGCATGAATGGATGGGCAGGGTGGGAGTGAAGTGTTGCACTTGGCAGGGAAATGAGAAAAAAAAGAAGGAAAATGAGTAAAATTCTTAGATATTGTGACTTGCAACACCATACTCTGAATAAGCTGCTGAATTGTATTAATTATCTTTTTAGGGTTGTCTGAGATCCTCACAGAAGAAGTATCACTTGTTTCTTATCTGTTCAGGACCTATCACAAGGAAATAAAGATAGACAGGCAGGCAAACAGACAGGTAGATAATAAGAACATCTTTGTGGTCTCATTTATTACACAGTCCCATAATGGGATGTATAGCACAGTGGCAGTGTGCAGAGCCCTACTTGTAATTGACACAGCTAAAAAAAAGGTAAAGAAACCATGGTGTAAATGGAAAGAACATGAAACTATTCCTCATCTATCCAGAAGTATATGAATGGGTTTCTGGTAATAATATTTTAATTAGGAAGCTTGATTTGTTACAGACATGGGTCATTCTAAGGGTGCACAAAAGGATCCAGCAGAACAAAAACAATAAAAGTAATGATTAGGATGACCCTTCCAAAGAAGAGGCTGTCAATGAAAAAGAAAGTGTTGGTCCTGTGAGTGTTAGTAACAATAGACAGAACCTTTAGGAAAAGCGTAGCATTGATATTTTACATCTAAACACTTTCAGCCAACAATGTTGAGACTCTCCATAAAAACTAAACCAAATCCTCCAGAAATGCAGTGATTGCATAGACACATATATATGTAGGCAGACAGATGTCGTGAAAGAAGAGATACTGTGGTAGAAAAAGGAAATCAAAAAAGAACGGAAATGGCTGATTCTTTCTTTGTGACATATTTTCTCTCTCATCCTTGCATATTTGCATTAAAGTGATTGTGAATAATGTACATTTGACCAGTGCTGTCTGCGGAACTAATGCCTATTAAAGTGATGGGAAGTAGCATATGTTGTGCCTTGGGCAGAGAAAGTCCAATCACCCCCACTGTGTGCAAGTCTCCAACTAAAATGCAGGACAGCCTGGGTTTTATCCTAAATGAACCCAGCAGGGAGAAACAGGACATAGTCCCTCATTCCACATTTAAGCTTCTAAAGTAAGGTTTAAAGAGTTAGATTCAGAAAAAGGGAACTGTAACATCCATCATTTAATTTACACTTGGCGCTAATGTTATTTTATCTTTTACTGGTGCTATCAATATAAACGAAAGCGGTAAGGCAGGGGAAGTGGACATGTATTCAGTTGTTTCAAGAATTGAGATGCATTTGCTTTATTGGTACCAAAGGAAAGAAAAAAAGAAGGGGGGAGGGGGGAAGGGGAAAAAAAAGAAAGAAAAGAAAAAGAAAAAAAAACCCTCCACCGCTCCGCTCCTGTTATTCTTTCACATTTTCTGCCAGTGCACGATTTTGTCAGTAATTGCAAAACGGTTTGGGTTTGTTTGGTTTCACTGTTATGTTCCTGCACTGCACTAGAAATGTTCTGCTATTTGAACAGTTTGTAAAGCTTTTTGAGTTGTATTACATAATCTTTCCAACGACCTCCAGCGTCAAGTTCAGATCTAAAGCAGTCTTTCTTCTACCTGTGTGAACTTGATAGCTGGGGAAAAAAAAAAGGTACTTACAGAACTGTATGAGAATAACGAATTCAGCTGAACTAAGGAAATAAAATTTGCCGAATTGTCATGTTTAGATCTGTAACAATGAATTTTGTTTCACTACCTTCAGCATTACAAAAAGGAGAAGGGGGAGGGAGCAGAGGGGAAAGGACGCAAAGCCTTTTTTTTTTTTTAATATAGTATTCATAGGAGGAATTTATTTCCATTTCCAGTGAAATAAATCTGTCTTAAATAGAACTGTATCTCTTAGTGATGTGGAAAAACATTTGCTGCCAATGTAAATCAGGAGCAACTGCAGTGAAATGAATGGATTGGCATGGGATCCCAATTATAGTGGTGCAAGTTCTGAATATCCCACGGACTTGAGATTAGTGCACAAAAGGAAGATTGAAATTTCTTTTTTCAGCATAAAGGTAAACTGAACAGTTAATTTAATTTGTAATCTTGATAGCAGATTATTAGCATGCCTTAATTATTGCTGGGTGAAAGTTTCGGTGTTGATAGTTTCAATTATCTCTTCATAGATTCTAAACTAAAAGTTCTGACCAGCTAGAGTCAAACCCTGTATTAGAGCTACCACTGAAATTCAGATCCAGATTTGTAGTCTGAAATTCAATTACACCCCAGCTCCAAAATTCAAAGTGAGCTGCTTATTTGCACTTCTGCTCAGTTAGTGACTGTAGATAGGAAATATCCCCATTTTTTTCTGTTTATTGCTGATGCTGTTTAACTTTAAAATGTAATGGGTAAATAGAAAAAAAAAGAGAGAATGTATTGCTGAGATAATTACAAGAAGAGGCTATTCCCATTAACAGAGCTTAAATTATATGATTAGACTTCCATTATTTTCCTCACTGTTGCCTAGGAAATCTAGACTGGCTTTGGAGGAATTATTTTAGCTTTTATTTCCTCCTTTTTCTTATCTTCCCTGAATAATTCCTTAATACCAGCAATAATAAAAGCACTGCTAAATACTCAGAGACCCCAGCTGGATTCCACCACAGTAAGCATCCTACATCCATACGCAGTGGCTCACTGGTGCTTTAAGCCACCCTAAGCACATACAGCCACAAAAACTGGCAGCCTTCCCCAAGGCCATGTTGCTCTGCCCCTTTCCTTGCTGTTATCATTTGTGAATTATGGAACCTCACTGTGAGATGGATCCCCAAACTGCTCTTGCTAAAGAGGAAGAGGAGAGGGAGAAGATTAAAGTTCAGGTAAATCATTTAGATGACTACTCAACGCAAAAAAAAACCAAAAACAAACAACAACAAAAAAAAACAGCACAAAAGAGAGGAGGAAGATGTGTGGGTGCAGGTGGAGGGTCATCATACTACAATCCAGCAGACCAGTTTGATCAGTTAAGAGCAACAGTGAGATCACAGCTCTAACAAACGCACATCTTATTCAAACATCTGCCAGACTGAACAGATCAAGAAAAAGTGCTGGTTTCCCCTTGAAAGGAATTGAAGCACATGCAGACTTGACCTTGGCCCTGTCTGGCTGTGTCTAATCCCATTTACCTTCACGGGGCCTGATCCTGACCCCAACCCCAACTCACGGGCTCATGTCTCATCTCCATGCAGGTGCCTGACGCCCTGGGCTGGAGGTTGCCCCCAGCTGCCCCCCATCCTGCTCCAGAGGTGGGATTCAGTTCAAGATTAAGACACTCAACTTTGATGTCTACATACAGGTGTCTAAACAGGCGGGAGGTGTTGCTGATCCCATTGTCAGTACTGATATAACCAATACAGTCAGTAGAGTCATAGAATCATAGAATCATTAAGGTTGGAAAAGACCTCTGAGATCATCGAGTCCAACTGTCAACTCAACACCACCATGCCCACTAAACCATGTCCCCAAATGCCACGTCTACATGTCTTTTAAATACCTCCAGGGATCGTGACTCAACCACTTCCCTGGGCAGCCTGTTCCAATACTTGATAACCCTTTTGGTGAAGAAATGTTTCCTAATATCCAATCTAAAGCTCCCTTGGCGCAACTTGAGGTTATTTCCTCTCGTCCTATCACTTGTTACTTAGGAGAAGAGACCAACCCCCACCTTGCTACAACCTCCTTTCAGGTAGTTGTAGAGCGCGATGAGGTCTCCCCTCAGCTTCCTCTTCTCCAGGCTAAACAACCCCAGTTCCCTCAGCCGCTCCTCATAAGACTTGTTCTCCAAACACGGCAGGATTGTTTTGCCAGCTGGCACAGTTTGGCCACCTGCATGATTTAAACTCTCCTAGCCTTCAAAATGAAATGGACAGATCCAAACTCCCTATTGGGAAAAGTCTTTGGTCTGTGCTAATTCACCTGAGCCTAGAAGATTTTGGGATCATCTTGACCTCAGCCAAAACCATGCTACAGGCTTGGCCCTCCAGCATTGTTTTATTTCCTAGAATAGATGTTGCTTAGATGTCTACCTTAAGAGGAGATGAATTGCTCTCCAAGCTCCATTGACTGTATTAACTAAGAGTTTGACTCAAGTACTCAGCCATAGGTGTCTAGTGCCGCTTGTGATAACATAGGATAGTCCATCAATAGAGTTCAAGTCTCTTATATGTCTTGTGTCATATCTAATAACCTGACTTGGATGTCTTGGATACTTAGTTGTATCCACCACCCTAATAGCACTATGGACCCAGGTGACTCAGTCAAGCCTGTTTGGGGATTTTAGCCATCTAGACATAAACACCTAAATTTAGATATATTAATCAGAAAGGAAATCCCATGCTAGAATTCCTGAGCTCACCACTTCCTCCACCACCTCAAGATGAGGACAAAGAGATCATCCCCACAGGTCCCTCAAGTCAGGCATTGTTAATATATGTAGTAACTGAGTTTAAGACAGAGCTGAATGGTTTCTGACGATATACTAGCTGCAATCATGAGACACCAGGTCCTGATGCAGTTGGTGAGAGTAAACTTGAAATGAAGGCTTTGCTGGAGTGAGCAATTCAACACTGTAAAAATTTCTCTCCCTTTACTACATTGTGAGTAGGGCCTGACCCTTCAGAGTTACTAACAGCCTGAATCAACCCATCATTATCTTAAATTTAAATATTGTTGTAGTCAGGTTAGAGACCCACAAGAGGCCATTTGAACATGTCCATCTCTCTTTCTCTCCCCTTGCTTATTCCCACAGAAAACAATATCTAAACATGTTCCCATTCATCTTGTACAGACCGTGGTCCCTAAAATTAGTAGAGATCAAGGAGCAAAGTCCAGAATCAAAGGTGCATGAAACCTAAATAATACTAGGCATCAACTTTGTTCCTGCTTAGAGGACAGCCATCCTTCCCCCACAGCAGTGGCTGCTCAAGTTGGACACAGACTGTAGCTACTTCAAACCCACAAGATACTGTTGGTCTTAATGTATTTTAAACACAGACTTGATTCAGGTCATTCAAGACTTAGCATTGAAGATGACTCTTCTCACTGCAAAAGCCAAGAGGGAACAAATTTCAGGGCTCCTGAGTGGTGCTAACTGGTGTGCGGGTCAACTGTCCCTCACAAAGCTACATCAGTTCCTACTGGCCTGTGCCATGCATACCTTTGAGTTTAGCCTTGATGCTTTAAGTGGCCTCATTCCCTAGTTTTTTTCGACTGTCACTTTGCAATCTCTGTTTTTATATACCTATCCATTATCAGTTTGCTTGTCATAATTACTGCTCCACTTTGGATGGTATGTTTTAATTACTCCCCTGACACCAGAGTTCAAGCACAAAATAGTCTCTGTGCACCCTTTTTGGTGTACATCTTCCTTAAATGTTTTTTCCAAGTTCTGAGGTGTGCTCACTGCTGTTTTCATTATGTTTCCATCATGTTTATGTCTTTCCCTCATTTTGCAGTCTTTATTGTTCTCAGTTAAGAAACTGGGATGGGAAGAAAAAGAGGAGGAGAAGTGTGAATTACAATCTTAAATAAAGAGATGTTTAAGACAATAAGCATACATATGCATCGGAAAGTTATGTGACTAACATGACCGTTTATGATAGCCTTCCCCAGACGTCTTAGGCAATGTAAAGATGATGACAAAATGATTAAACCAAGATGAAGAATTGTGAACCAAAACCAGCTCAAAATTTCAAATCCAAATTCAACCTTAAGGAAAATAAGTTTTTGAAACACCAAATTTATAGACTTTAGGTACTGCAACCCGGTTCACTGTTGCAAAAACTGTTTGGCAAAGGCGTACCAAAATTGGAGAGAACCTCAGAGCTGTGTTAAGTGATTAAACTCTTGTCCTTTTTGAAGTCAATGAGACTTTCACCATTAACTTCAATTGTGCCACAATTTCTTTCCTGGTACTTTTTGTATATGCACTGATATGGTTTTGAAGAAAGGTATCTATTCTGTGACAAACTCTGAGTTGACAGACCTCATGGCTTGGCTTCACACTAGAAGGAAATTCTGTGCAGTGGTAGCTCTTTTATCCCGTGGGAATATTGCACCTCACTGCTAAAAAGCTTTATAACAAAATGTAGGAGATAGTATAAATAGACTCAGTGATGCTACTAGATCAGTCAAAAAATATCTAACTCTTTCAAAGATGGCTGGACAGTACCACATATCTGTACATCTCGCTCGCTTTTTTGGTCTTTTTGTATTGCTAATTTTAAAATGTATCTATTTGTCCTGTGAGTGGATATATTTGGCAAAGAAATTACAAGCAGCTACCACCGAGCACAGCTGTTCATTGTCATCGTTGATAGCAACAAATATAATCAGTCCAAAGCAAGATCACTCCTCTAAGGGGAAAGTATATTTAGCTATCATTCAAAATCCTCAGCCTGATATCCTTGATAGTTCAGTAACTCACTGTTTTGCCAGTGGGGTTGATAGAAGTTTCTTTGTTGTGATGGATGCATTTGCCATTACTCACCATACCGGTTCTCCCCTCCCCTCCAGCTGTTTTACTGTGGTACAATATCCAAAACCCATGAATCTTGCAGTATCCTAGCAGCCCAGTCTGTAACATTCCAGCTTGACAAAATTCAAGCTAATAATTCAAACAAGCTAAAACACCAAATGGGAAAGAGTCAAAGGAGACTTTTCATTAGAGGCATTGACTATTGGGAAACCTGGGAGATAAATGGTGATCATCCAGAAAGTGTCAATGTATTGATTGCATCATTATAATTGAATTAATTACAGTTGTATCTCTTTAGATATTTAACTTATAGTTTGATATTAGGACTTGTTTTTCTTGCCAAAAAGATGCAGTTTTGTTTCAAGGCCCTCAGAAGTTTGTTTTGTTTGGGTTTTTTTTCAATATGAGTTGCATGCTTTGCAAAAGGATGCTGACCTGGAAAATGAATCTCTGCTTATTCATGCAAACAGATACAACATCTCTGCAAATTTCCAGTCTGCCAGCTCCTTCTGAGATATTTCTGCGAAGCATAGCTAGAAGAAAAAGGGCTTTGCATCTATTTCCTTAGAAACAGAATGACAATATATTCCATGATGTGATGGAGTCTAATGACTGCATTTGTGATGTGCCTGTTGATAAACAAGAAACTGGACTGGGAAAGCCAACTTAGTCCATGTGATCCAGCAGGTGGTCACAGCTTTATAGAAAAAATAATTTCAATGATCTAAAAATCAAGCACCAACCTCCTGATAACATGTATATCCAGTAATTACAAGATCAAGCTGCCTTTCTAATTTTAGCTCACTACCTAAAATCATTTTGTCTGAATGTCTCTCACCTAAAGTCAACAGCAATAAGAAAACTAATAGTGCACTGCATTGAATGTAACATTTCAGAACAGAAGCTCCATGTGAGATGGAGGGTTTGGGAGCTGTTATTGCCCTTGTTTCAGTGAATGTTGGTTTAATTTGCTTGGTTAGTGTTATATCTGATAGAAATTATGTCTGATTTTTGTATCATCTCATCAATCATTTATTTCCACATGCCCACTTATACATATATGGAAATACCAGCATGGGAGGATTAGGCATCTTTTCTAAGTTCTTTCAGGAAAATAACTACAGATGCAACCAACTTGGGTGTCTGAATAGACAGGACAGCATGCTATTCAATAAGCTGTTTTTTCTTTCTATGATGTTATGACAACATCACTTATGTATCTTGTTCTTATTTAAAGCTAATGTATTTTCTACTTTTATCTTTGAAGGTATCCTCATAATTATTCTGGAGTAAATAGGATGAAATCTGATATTGGATCGTATCTCCTGGTACATCAGAGCAATTAAGAAGTCCAACACTGTTAGACTTCTCAGGCTAATTTGCCTTTGTTTCAATGATGTAAAAAAACTCTTGGAGAAGAAAACAAAAATACATAATTCTCTAATGTTGAAAGGTGTAGGTCTTTTACAAGTGCATATGATTTTGACTATTTTTACACAAGGGACACGATTAACACTTGATTAGGTCTTTTTGTATTGGTTTTTTTTTTAAGGTAAAATTGTTTCCACTGTTTGATTTCAGGTCCACAGTGAAACACAAAAAGATCAAGAGAACACACATTTTTAATTGCCACGTTCAGCTGTGAAGATCATGTTGCCTTGTGGTTCTGCATCTGCAAAGAGGATCACATTAGCAAACTGTCTCAAATCACTACTTAACTGCACATTCCCTCATCTGGGATTCATTCACAGCTTCCTTCACCTGAAGTATGTTTACACCTCTTGGAGGCTGAGTCCAGTTAGACTGCAACATTGGTAGCTTTTCCACGTGCAGAAACCATACTCGATCTTAGCTCTGTGCAGTAAGAGTGCAGAAACCATGAGGTCTAAATTGAAAAACATCCCTTTCTCCCCAGTATAAATGCTGGACAATCCTGTTTGCTGACAGAGGAAGAGAATGATTACCCTTTGAAGGATGCAGGCTAAGAAACTACAGCCATGCAGTTTGATAGCAGGGGACCAGAGGTTGAAAAAAACATATGCATAATTCATTACCTCTACTTGCAAAACCTCACCAAGGCACATATTTCTGCTTCCTGATCGCTATCTTTTGAAAAAGGCACATAGAAACCGTTTCATCACTAAAGCCAGGGACACAGCACTCTGTGGTCCTTGAATCAGAACATGGTGTGCAACAGGAGCTAAATAAAGACAATTCTTGGCTGTGTTGAATATATCTCTACGACTTGCATTAGAAAAGGGTGTTGTGTGTTTTCAAGGAATAGTAAGGCAGACACTTCAGAATCCAGAACTTTACAATAACACCTCCCATCACTTTCATCAATCTCTTAATATCTCTGGTTTTTCTTTCTTTTTTATAATATGGTACAACTTGTATAATAATAATAATTACCTCACAAGAAAGATATGAAGCTTAATTAAATAAAGGTTGATTATCAGAAACTAGAGCGTGTGCAGAGCCTGTTTGCTATAGCTTTTCTGCTGTTAAGCTTTTCTGCAGATCAAGCTTGGGCTGTACAAGAAGTGACATGAATCATCTCTATCAAAAGAAATATGACTCATTCAAGGCAGAGCCATCCAAGACCACAAATGAGGCATTATTTTGATAATGAGAGATTTATAGAGGAAACACAGGGAGAAGGATCTCCTGGTCCTTTTAACCTAGCCCCTATTCTAGGCCCCTACACAATCTCCTTAAAAATGTACATAATCTTCGCTTGAACATCTTGACTGAAAAGGACTAGCCAGCAATTCATAGAAGATAGAAAGCAGATGAGCCTCAGTCATTTTTACACCTAAACTCAAACCAGACTTCACCAAGTTCCTCTAATGTTCTTTTACTGCTGGTTGCAAGCTGGGACTGGAAGTGGAAATGCCAAAGCACCCCAAAGACAGGCAGCATTTGTGATGGGATGAGAAGCAGATGTTGAAGAAATCTCTGAAAAGATGATCTTCTCACAGAAATATCAGACCTTTTTTGCACAATTCAAGTCCAAGACTTCAACAAACAGGTGTCTGCAGCCTCCACTCCAAAAGCTCTGTTTATAATATCTTTTGTGTCATATGCAACAGCTCCATAGTCATCTGAGATATCCTGGGGCATCTCAAAGGGATCATGACCAACACATAAGTCACTAACTCAAGTCCTCAGTGTACCTTGATTTTACCTGTCCAAGTGAAGATAGGTTAAATGACACCCATAGTTTAAAGTACTGGTGCCCAGCATCTCTTTGAAAATCATGACCTTTTCATTAGTCACCTTTAAGATGAAGGCCTACACCAATATTCAAGGATAGAAAAAAAAAAAATCAAGGAGCCTCAAGAGAGTGGGAGATGTAGTTTTCAAGGAAAGGCAATGGGCTTTTGCAGCCCTCTGAAAATCCCACCATTCACCCAGAGCATAAGCCTTGACAGCAGTACTTTGCTACCCCACTGGATTTCAGTATGATTTAACTGATGCTCAGAAGCTTTGAAAAGCTCCTCAGACAGTAGGGAGAGAGATGGGCAGCCATTATAATGCATGTGGAGTTGAGAAGGGACCAAGATCCATCCCTCTCATGTATCGCTGCCTTTCTTTGTGATCTTAAATAGGATGTTGGGCCTGAACACTTAATATGCTTTAATTTCCATGGAATTTAAGTGTCTTACTGCTGTCAGCAACATCTGGTTGTGAAGATAACTGCAGTGAAGATTGTCCAGCTTCTGTGGTGAGAAGTCATACATAACTATTGCAAATCAAACATGGTCAAACAGAGAAATCCATTGTATTGTCTCATTTAAAACATGGAACACATAGGTGGGATTCATTTTACCTGGGTGGTTTTAAAGTCTTGATGACTTAAGTCATACTAAAGCACTTAAAGGTATAGTGCTCACCTGCAGTAATAACTGCAAGTTCCCTAATCCTAAAAGAGAGAAAAATAGGCACTTCCAGAGAGTCGTTCATCTCAGCTATGTTAAATTCTTTTTTTAGGTCTATTTATCTCAGGAATTACCTGTCTTCTCCACTGCAAAGGGAATCCAGAACAATCTCCTTAGATTTAGACTTCTAACTTCTAGACACCTAAATTCCACCTTAAGAAAGCACTGAGGCATAATTTAACATTTTTAACTCTACCAGAAAGCTGAATGCAGGCATCTTATGGCAGAATATTTACAATAAGATTTCAGTTCATTAAAAACCGGTTTTTTTAAAGAAAAAAATAACAATTTTAAGAATGAATGCATTACATTTTATGTTTTATGGGTCTACAAGGAGCTAACAGAACGTAACATTTTAACTAAAGAGGTTTTTTAAGGGCAATCAAAC
Organism: Calonectris borealis; assembly: GCF_964195595.1. Classification (NCBI taxonomy): domain Eukaryota; kingdom Metazoa; phylum Chordata; class Aves; order Procellariiformes; family Procellariidae; genus Calonectris; species Calonectris borealis. The sequence goes on from NC_134314.1 coordinate 5,117,512, forward strand.
CAAATGGATATTAAATGAGGATACTGTAAACACATTCATAAAATATTATTTCTTTTTACGTGTGCACTATCTTTATTATTGCCATATACCTGAGTATTAGCATTTTTGCCTCTAACTCTTACAAAATCTCAGAGTGCTTTACAGTGATTAATTAATTAATTATAGCTCAAACTCATTCTCTTGGATAGAAAACTACCTGATGGGTTCCCTGGGGCACAGAGTCCCTTATCATTAGAAAACAAGTGGGTGGAAAAATTAAATATTTTTGCCTCCTGATTTACCCCCAAGAAGACACCTACATAGTGCACCACAGGGCTCAGGCTACAATTTTCCATCCCAACCCTTTTGACCAGTTACCTCTGGATATCTGAGGCTTGCACGTCACCATGGTGGCTGATGGGAGGGTTCATGAAATGAAAAGCAGCTTCATACTCCACCAAGCACATGGTTTTAAAATAAATAGATACTTCACTCCCATTTATTAAAGCTAGAATTTGGAGACAAACTTAAATTTCGTTTCTTAAAGTGGAAATTTATCAATAGATTTGAGGTGCTTATATTTCTGAATCACACACAAAGCTTGTATCACTAACACCTACCTATTAATGGTGGCATTAATCACACTTAAGAGTGAGTTAGGCACCTGGACCAAACCAGTCATCCAGCTTCCATGTGTGGGTTCAACGCAAAGGAGGTAGAAACCTCCAGACAGTGATTCATTCAGTCCTAAAACAGGTTGCTAGTTGATTAACCAGGACTAGGTGTCTAATCTATAGACAACCAACATGAAGTGAGCTTAATCCCTTCATAAACAGTCAGCTACTGCTATAATGCAAGTCTTACCCAAATTAAATCAGTCTCTTTTAGTACCAAGTCGACCAGACCACTTGTTTCAAGCCCAAATAAACATCTCCAGTAACAACGAAAACCGAATGTGAGAATTACCAACATAAACGCTCATTTCGATGAAAAAATAAATCCCTTTTTCTAAGGCTGTTTGGCTTAAATCAAACACCCAGCTAACCTTTGAACCAGCATTGGGAAGTTTCCATTCCAATGAGAGTTTTAGGAATGCATGCCAACAACCTACACTCTATCCCCAGTTGGCAGGAGGTTGGCAGGGATACAAAAAAACATGTTAACAATGATGCTTTTTTTCTATATATACAGTAAACCTTATGTGTATCAACACACTTGTTTAAACAGCTTTTTGATTCTGACTCACAATCTTCATGAATACATAAAAAGTTCCAGATGTTAAAATGTCCCAGGACGTGCATTTTAACCAACTTTGTTCTGCATTTGTAGCCTGACATGCAAAGGGGGCATATTGATTAGAATTACTGGCATACTTACTGCTTCAGTTTTCCTGCTTCCTACTGAGTGGTATTTGCCATGGAATGACTAGGTTTTGTGCTATTTATTCCTAGCATGGTGCTCTTGGGATCCTGGATGCTTTGGAAATACCCTTTGCATCAGTAGCTGGAGAGTTGAAAACGGAAGAAAGAAAAAGGAGGGGGGAAAGCAGTCTGAGACTTCACAGGTGCAATAAAGGAGACGTTGAGGGGAGGAAGAGAAGGGAGTGAGAGAAAAGCTGTTTCCCCTTCTTTACCATTACACACGGATCAGGTAATGGTCAGGTAATGCACAGGTCTGTGTCCAGGAAAGAGGAATGCTCAGCTGCAGTTCACCATTGGCATGTCCATTGCAAAGCCCTTCGCACTGGTGCAAAGTCACTGTTTACTTTAACTCTTACCCGTTATTAAATTTAAGACTCAGAATCCCCTGTAGCCATTTGCTTTTATTAACAGTGAGCATGTGTGCAGTGCCAGAAAATCCAGGGCCTGGGAGAAATAGACTGCAGAATGTTACAGCTTTAGAGAAAGCCCGTTAGAAGCAAGGTATCCTGGATGATTTGCATGGGAATTATCACAAAGGCTTAGTGGAGCTTAAAAAGCAGATTTTTTGACTGTTTCTGACCTTACTTGCATTGATGTTATACCAGTGCCCCTTTGCTGATTTCAGTTTAGTTCCTTCTGAATAGGAATAAATGAAGTTTAGGTGCATTTTTCTGAAGTGCCTTCATTATTCTGTTTTTAAAAATGATGAAGCACTTAGCTCCAGGTTCATAAAAGCTTGATGGAGCCTGTGCTCCTCTGCACTTAGATCCAGATCTTAGAACCTTATCCAGATCATTTACCACAAACACCCAAAACAGACAACACAAAAAGCAGCAGGTACTCACTCAACGGGGTGATCAAAATGATGACATTTAGGTTACCTGACAAGTCAGGCACCATCAGGACTGATAAAGAGCTCTCCAGGGACTATGTACATGTTTTATCCTATGACTTTTCAGTGCACAGTGCATACTTGGTGACAGGAGCAGGAGTCTTCCATCCCAGCACACAGGCCAGGTGCAGAGCTTTTTTCCCTCTTGTTCCCCTGGTCCCATAAATTTTGCATTCCTCCCTACAGAATGGCCTATGCCTGGTGGTAGGAACAGAGGGAGGGTAAGTCCCTATTTCTTTCCTTTTCCTCCTTCACACCAAATCTCAGGCTATAGAATAGCTCTTTATGTGGAAGATACCTTCTGGGCAGGGGAACCAATGTCTTCTTCAGGGCCATGATGTTTTACCTGAACTCACTGTGGCAGAGTTAGAAGCAGTCTGTGCAAGTCCGGCTTTTGCGGACCTGACACCACGAATCAGGCACAGCAATAGTTGGCTCAGCAGAGACACACACAACTAAGAGCTAAATGAAAGGTGGGCAGTAGGCAGGTGGTAGGAGCTACACAAACTTGGCTACAACTTTGGGTGCACTGGATTTTTCAGGGTCAGGAGTGGGACAAAATAACCTACATTTGGCCTCTCAACTTGAGCTTCTGGGATGACAGATTAAAATTAAATGTAAGTGTGAGCTGGCACCCTCTCTATGCTACACTGACAGTGTTGACTACTTGCCTAGTAGGACATTTAATACTTGGAGAGCCCATAGGTACCTGCGTGTTGAAAACAACATTTAAGTGCCTTAACCTCTAACTAAATGCCACCTGTCTTTATCTCTGAATGATACTTTATGTATCTGCATGCTTGGTTTCATCTGGTACTGGATTGTAGGCATAGGATTTAGGTATTATCCAAGAGGTGGGAACATGGCCTCATGCCCCATGAATTTGGCTAATGGTGGAAGAGAAAGGGCAGATGATGGAGAATACTGTAGCAATATAATTAATACTTAAAGACTGGAGGTGTAGAAAAGCTTGAGTAAGCTCAAAGGCTTTGGCTTTCTAATATTTAGATTAGCAATCTAACCTAATGCATCTCAAACACTAAAGCAATTTATTCGGATTGGAGGTGTTAACCTGGGAGCACAGGAAGAGTGAATTCACCTCATTTAACTTTAGCCATCAGAAAGTTAGACATGGAATCATAGAATAGAATAGTTTGGTTTGGAAGGGACCTTTAAAAGTCATCTAGTCTAACCCCCTGCCATGGACAAGGACATCTTCAACTAGATCAAGTGGCTCAGAGCCCCATCCAGCCTGCCCTTGAATGTTTCCAGGGATGCAGCATCTACCACCTCTCTGGGCAACCTCTTCCAGTGTTTCACCACCTGCAGTGTAAAAAATTTCTTTCTTATATCTAGTCTAAATCTACCCTCTTTCAGTTTAAAATCATTGCCCCTTACCCTGTCGCAACAGGCCCTGCTAAAAAGTCTGTCCCCATCTTTCTCATAAGCCCCCTTTAAGTACTGAAAGGCTGCAATAAGGTCTCCCCGGAGCCTTCTCTTCTCCAGGCTGAATAACCTCAGCTCTCTCAGCCTTTCTTCATAGGAGAGACATTCCACCCCCCTGATATCATTTTTATGGCCTCCTCTGGACCCGCTCCAACAGGTCCATGTCTTCCCTGTGCTGAGGACCCCAGAGCTGGACGCAGCACTGCAGGGGGGGTCTCACCAGAACAGAGCAGAGGGGCAGAATCCCCTCCCTCGACCTGCTGGTCATGCTGCTGGTGGTGCAGCCCAGGATACGATTGGCCTTCTGGGCTGCGAGCGCACACTGTCAGCTCATGTCCAGCTTTTCATCCACCAGTACTCCCAAGTCCTTCTCAGCAGGGCTGCTCTCCATCCCTTCATGCCCCAGCCTGTATTGATACTGGGGGTTGCCCCGACCCAGGTGCAGGACCCTGCACCTGGCCTTGTTGAACCTCATGAGGTTCACACAGGCCCACTTCTCAAGCTTGTCCAGGTCCCTCTGGATGGCATCCCATCTGTAGACATCTGTCTACATTGTTCAGTCAGTTCCTCTTACAGACAGTGAAGAAAGATGCAAACCTCTGGAAATGGCCTAATCCATCCTAGGATAAGTGAGATGAACTGCTCTCTGAAGGATCCTGTCTGCTTCCGTTGACTATTGAGAGATGATCAACAGCTTAGACAACTAGCTTAGATTAGGTACCTACTGTCTAGACATTTAACATTACATGAGACTAATCTACCCCCCAGATATTCAGTATCTCTTTAGAAATCTCATGAGTGTTGTTGCAGCAACAAATACTGCTTTTTCATATTTATGCTTCCCAGAAGCAAATTTTGATTTGCTAGTGTATCTCTCTTTCTTCAACAACGATTCATTGTCCTTCTCCTCTTCCCCTGTTTAAACATATGTATATGTGTATGTATATGCATATACATAGTATACATATGAACTAATTGTATCTGCATCTGTAACGTAGCATGCATGTATTTTATGGCATTTGTTTTTGTGTGGTTTCTTATGAACAGAAAACTGGGAAATCTGACAAAGTCTCCAAGTTTCTGCATCTGAATTCTAGGCATGGTAAACTTTCTGTGTTAACTATTGACCATGGGAAACTTCTGGAACTTAAAAGTCTTACCAAACTATTATTAATTTTATATGTTTAAGGGTTATTTTAAAACCACAATCTCCCAGGTGCTGTAGTTCGCTTGTCCTGGGATACTTGTCATGTTAAACTTTGAACCTGTCTCATCTTTTCTTCCAAACTTAGTCAGCTGAGGTTTTTAAAGTTCACACTTAAAATTAACCTCTTGTCTGTTGAGTCTTATAAATGTCCTAATCTATATAGCTTGTGGTTCTGACCTACAGTCAGTGACTGTCGGCTGCACAGCTGAAATAATCAGCTTTTTTCAGCATTTGAAACCAGAAAAAGAAAAAAAAAAAAAAGAAAAAAAGCAAACAATGCATATACGGTCTGTATATATCCTAATAATATCAGATGGGGTTATTTGCAGGAAAATAAATTACCAGATAAATAGCTTGCTTGGATACTAAACAGATTAGCTTTTCATGCCATTTAAAGGAAGAAAACTACTTTGTAACAGGAAAATTATTTTTATATCTCCTATCTCACCTGGTGCATTTCCCTTCCATTCTACTGATAATTTCAACATACTTTTTATGAAGAGCAATTCCAGACCCCATTATTGTTCCAAGCTCTGACATTCACATAGGAAATGAAAAACTGCCCTAACCTTCCTCCCTGTTCATAAAGTCCTGGAAGAGGTGGATAAGACCATAGAATCTTTTGACTTAGGGTACAATTTTTTCTGCATTTGCATAAATCCCCCAGGCAAGCAGGAAGAGACAATATTTCAAACCAATCCCAAATATTTCATTTGGAGTGGTTATCTTATAATTACAGAGCTGCTGCCAATTAGCAAAAAGAGAAACCTGTAGAATAATTTTGTACTGTTAGACATGGAGGAAGGGATGGGGCTGATGGGCTTTAACATGTATTGTATGTAGATATGCAGTCCTGAACAAAAACGGACAGTCCCACAGAGTGACCAATGATTTCTTTGCCTGGAGGGTACCCATACCTTGTACACATCGATCGGAACACCTCTTCCTCTTGAAGATGTTTTCTGTTGTGGGACAGAAACCATTGCTGCCACAGTGATTTAATAGAACAATGCATTATAGGCAATCTGAGGCACAGACTTTATTCACTCACCAAAAATGCACTGAGAATTTAGAGACAATATAATTATCTTTGGCAGGGGATTAGTGTCCACATGCAGAATTTCCCTGGAAGCCTGACGGCTGCAGAGAAAAAAAGCTTTTCCTTTAACATCACCTGAAACACAACGTCTGCAATAGCAGGCACCCCCAATGTCATGTGGGTCCAGAATACAGTGAGATGAAGAGGATTACCTTTGGGCCATCTGCAGCTCCCACTGAGAAACTTCCTCTTAAAACATCTCAGACTCCCCAACCCCTCATCAGCAGATTGAACTTTGTCATTTAAGGTCATTGCTACCTCATGTCTTATTCTTGAAGGTTTCTAACCCACTTATTTGTTCATCTGCACACGTGCTACTTAGGTTTGTAGAATTGATAAGAACACAGGATGCTCAAGTCTTTTACAGATGAACACATGAGGCCATGGTAAGGAGAGAATGGGGCAGGAGGCAAAACTGAAGAATCACCTTCATCATGTATTTACCATTTATGAACCAGACATGTCCTGCGATATCTCTCTAAATAAACCTCTGCGGCATATTTTGCAAGTGAAAAATTGAGTGTGTTTTTCCTCACTTCAACATCAAACCCTGTCCTTGGATATGAGGTCAGGGTTCCCTTTGAAAAAGTGCTTACTGACCTTTTGGCCAAACAAAAATGTAAAGGATTATTTTACTTGGTATAAAAGGTCTACTCATCACTTCTCAGGCTCAGGGATGAGGAAGACACCTTTCAAAGCATAGCTATGTCTACAGCAGGTTACAAGTGGAGCTGCCATAAGCATGGAATGTTTCCTATCCTCTGTGCCTCGCTAGCAGCTTCAGTGCAGGCTCCTTATAGACCACTTATGTGTTCTTATATCACATGCATGCAAGCTCTAGGTTTCCATGGATATTCGGTGTCAGAAGGATAAGCAAATGTAACCTTCAGTGTCACCTCAAGGCCAACATGAATGAACAATACAAATTATCAACTGCTCCTGTATGACATCCTTAATGTAGAAGAAGTACCATGTCACCACTGCTTGACAATCAAATCTCTTACATCCCAGTCCCAGAGTGCTTGAAATGAGCTGGATCTCTGGATATGGTGGGATAAAAGATGGGAAAACTCTGTAATCTCCTGGATACTGACTAAGTAGGTTCATTCCTGCAATGGGTTGAGGATGTTGAAGATCATATAAATTTGATGACTGCAAATATGTCAAAGCAGAGAGAATAAAAGACTCCTGCCCGTTAGCCCTCCCTGTCTATAGAACATCCAGCCCTACCTACAGTGATGGGATTTCTGCCTCCTAATTCACTGGCCCTATGTGGTTATAATCAAAATTTGACTTGGTTACTTCTAAAAAATCTTCTTTTTCTATATATATTCTACAAGGAAGGTTATTTACACATGAGGATAATCAAAACACATCCTTGAAAAAGATCTTATGACATACTGATTCTGACCCATCCCAAATGACAAGAGTGGGTCCTCCTCTACAAAAATTTAAGGAACATGCTGTGTTGCTTTAAGAGGACAGCAATGTGAATCAATTACTTTACAGTGGACAGCACTGAAGAAATTAAGGCCAGGTCCTGTTCCGACTGAAATCAATTAGAATTTTGCTACTGATTGAAATGAAAGCTGAATCAGACTTCATAACTACTTTTCTGAGTACTTTAATAGCCAACTCTGTGTTTTTATAATGTCTGTATTTAAATGGCTTACTCATTTAACAACATCCTTTCTCCTTCGTTTATGTTACAAATAAACAGAAATTGTTGAGCTGATGCCTAAAAAGGAAAAAAAAAAAAATGTAAATATTTGCTACAGTAACAACTAAAAAATAGGATTCACCTCTGGCCCTGCATTTGTTAAGGATAAATTGGGTCCAGTAGTTTTTATTGCATTCACTATAAAACAGACCACACACTAGTTTCTTTTAGAAATGTTTAATCAAAGCTTTAAAAACATTTGCATGGCTCCTAGGACCTGTAGCACCTTAGGATGTACAGACAGTATCTACTGAAGAGGCTCACCACTTTCCCTCCTGATCTGTTCAAAAAGAATACAATTACTGGTATGATTACAAAGAGATGGGTACTGGAGGCATTGTCTACTGCCGGTCTGACACCAGAAGGTGTGATATTGTCTGCTTTTGCATCAAAGTCACCCAAACGAAGAATAATCTGCCCCATATGGATACTGATATGACTAGATTGTGCCATTTGGGCCTGGTGCCAAGTAAGGGGCCCGATAGCTCCAAGCTGTCTGCTGTAGAGGATGGACTTATAACTCCTTATGTTAGAAATATTATTTCAGTTTCCTACTGTTTGGGTCTTTTTTTTTTTTTTTTGATGTCCAGAAAGGATCGCCAGAATGGACACAACCTGGCATACTTTTCTTCTTCTTGTGAAGCTTTTCCAATGTCTTTTCCACCTCTCCAAGAAAAATGACAGTTGGCTAAATGCCATCCTGTATTTTTTTAAGTAGACTATGAAAGCAAAGAAAAAATAAAGTGGAGAGGAAAAAAAGAAGGAAGAGCAGTGAAAATGAGGAAATTAAGATATAGAATAATATAATTAACAAACAGGGAGAAGATTAGGAAATTACTAGGACGGCCTGTAATTTTTTCACATTTCATTTCAAGTTAGTAGAAGGAATGGAGGAATCGAGACGGAAAGGCCAAGAAATTCTTACAGTTGACCTTACTACTGCTTTTTCTCAGATCCATTCCATACTTAACCTGTTCCTTGTGCACTGCATCATATTGTTCTGCTACCTGGCAGAGCAATGAGTTAGTTAATGTCGGAAAGCAAGCCAAATAGGTGTTGTTCTATGCTAAATGTTGTTGTTATCACATGAAAACTGCAGCTCCATTGATCTTATAAAATAAAAAGGGAGCCTGGCAGGGCTCTGGTTGGGGACATAGACTGAGTGGTCAGGCTGAAGTCACATACATACTGTTGCGTAAGTGCTTAAGGACTCTGCCAAAGCAGGGTCTATAAATGCAACGTATGGTTTCAAACCACGGGTCATGGCCAGCCTGTGGAAAACTTGCTCGTGTTTCAGCCTGCAGGTTAACCAGGGAGATTTGAGGGAAGGAGGGAATCCTGTCCCTGTTTCTAGTGCGGCTGCCAAAAGCTTCTGCTGCAGTTTACACCTCCAGAGACCGTGGGGGAAAAAACACCTCACAAATTTTCAGCTGGTGAGTGCATCAGGAAGGCCTCTCCTTGTCTCACTGCCACCATTCACACCCAGAGTTATGGTCTCTAATAACCTTTCACATGGCCTGAGAAAGGCCTGGCCAGTTCCTCTATTTTCCCTGTAATAAGAAAGAGCAGAAGAAACTTTGCAGTTTATGGACACAATAATCTCATTAAAGCTTCACCGTGGCTTCCAGAAGTTTTAATAAACCAGCTGGTTAATCACAATAATATCCCTCCCCCCTTCACTTTATGGAAAGATCCTGCGGTCAGGAAATATAAAACTCTCAACACGTTGACCACAGGGAGGATTACAGCCTCATGCAGTGACACTTTTCCAACTGTAGATCTTGTGTGCTGCACAAACCTCAAACAACCTCATAAACAAGTTTGAAGCAGACCTAACGCCAGGCTTGCCAAGGAGAACATCAAGAGTGATTCTGTTAATGAGGTCTGGCTGGAGCTGAAACACCTCTCCTAAGTGTGTTATTTTTAATCAAGTCATTTCCAGCAGGAACCTTTATAGAAGTGTGCAGTGATTCATTCCTTAAAATTTACACTTGAAGGCCCCAGTTTTGGGCCACTGATGTCACTGAAAGCTTTAGCAGTGACGGATGGGTGTTGAATCAGACATCATGGGCTTGACGCTCAATGACTTAACACCCACAGATCAGACTAGAATCCATGTCCTCAGATTCTCATACCTCAGAGAAAAGGCTGGGAGCACGATCCAAGAGCTCACCTCTACAACAGATAAGGAAGCCAATAACAAATCAAAGAAATATTCTTGCATTGCATCACCACCGTCCTGAGCTGAGCTAACATTTCGCCTGCCTGAGGCTCACAAGTGTGGTGCTCCTGAGCACCCCAAGGACCCCAGTCCAGCAAGTGTGCTCTGATCTCAGCAGGGTGGATGAAAAACAAGTGACATCACTTCCAGTTCATGACCATTTTTATTCAAAGTGTAGCTGAAGTAAGAGCTGCTTTTGCCCAGGAAGAAGGAGATTTAAGGTTAGTGTCCTGCTCCTCTTGAAAGATTTCAGGCCCCTCTCTCCCAACAAAGTCCCTTAAACCACGAGGCTACTTCAGAAAAAAAAAGTGTCTCACTCCCTCATGCTTCGATTAAGCCACTGTAAAACCAGGAGTGAGGAAGGAGTGAGTATGATTTCCCTCTGGATAGCTATTTTGCATCCTAGACCTGCCTCTATATTACAAATGGTGGCAAGTGTTAAATGTGGAGACTACATTCAAAGATCCTCTGCCTTTAGTAGAAATTATGTGTTCCTCTTATCAAAGCCTACAAATGAAAGCAGAGCAACACCAAGCAGCTGAGAAGGCGTCAGAATAAAGTGGGTCTGGTGAGCACATCTGTGACTCTAAAGATACTGTGAAAGTTGAACTCATGTCCCACCCATTGGGCCACAAAAGCTGAATCCTCCTAGGTCAAACCGAGGGGATCTCCGCTACAGGTTGCAAGTTAAATCCACTTATGCAAAGAAGCACAGGACAAGGAAGGAGGATGGTCTACAGTAGCAATGAGACTGCTGGAGAATTGCTATTCTTTATATCTGAAGACCTCAAAGTGCTTCTTAGCATGAAATAGGTAGTGATGGTCATCTTTTTACCACTTACTTGTGCCTAATTTAGCAACTGTATCAGATGTGGCTTCTTAGCTCATTATGTATATCACTAAGCGTAAAAGGCAACTCATCTCCTTTGAGTCCTCTGGGTCCATGTTGAGCCCATTGAGAAACAAAGACGTATGTTCATCCTGCCTATCTAGATACTCATGTCACGACGGCACAAACCAGCCGCTGTAAGAAGCCCTCTCTATGCATATAGTGGGAACCTCTGCAACTTAAACAGGTGCCTACCTTATAGACAAGTAAAATCTAGTGAGATTAACTTCAGTCCCTCAGTAAACAACCAGAATATGGCTCTCTATCCCCATTTATGTATATAAAAAAATTAGGGATAAAGCAGCTGTTCCAGCAGAGCTGAGAAAAGACTACATTTTTTTCCTTGCTCCCATGCCATGTCTCTACTCACTGAGCCACCTTGTTTCTCTAAAGGTTTTCTACTCCTGAAAATTTACTATTTCTGGATAATGGTTCCAAAATAGTTGTTTAATTAAAGCCCCCATGTAGCCAATTTTATTCCAGAATTCTGGAATAACTGTTCTGGTAAATTCTGAAGTGTCAAGAAGCCCTAAGGCATGCGAAGAGAAGTGTGTGCCTGTCTCGATGAGAAGCTGTTAAAAGGAAGGTGAAAATAATAGGAAACTTGCGTATATTGGTAAATGGCAATGAGAGTGTTGCTTGTAGCATCATTTTAAATCATTCTGGCACAAAAACAACTAAAACTGCACAACTAGTTTGGAGGCGAAAAGAGGGATTGAATTAATTCAACTTCTTTTTAGATTCACACATGGTCTTCAAGGTTACAATTTAGTCATTATTTGAATTCACATTCCAGATAATTTCTTTGAGGCATCTTGGTCTCAAGTCTATGAGCTGTTCATTGTATATGTTTGATATATGAAAATCAAGCTGGGCTAATTAGTTTTGATTAGACGCATAGTTTATGGTGTGTCAGTTCTCTTTGCCTTGATTGGATTAATTTAGTTCTTAGAAACACGTGTTACATGTGAAAAAAGTATTTGAAAATACCTCTGCCACGAAAATCCTCCAACAGTCATTAGAAATTCCTTGTTTATACAAACTTTCCAGCAGTAAACTTACAGGCTAAACTATTCGTAAAAAAATTAATACACTGGGAGCAAAAAATATGTATAGTATTTTATTTGAGCAAGTAGTCAATATTTTGTAGACTAGCCCAGCACCGTTCACTATTGGGTTCATTAATTACATCCACTAATTTTTTAGTCCTTGTTCCTGGTACTGAGCACTTATTCATGCATGTTCAGCTACAGTAAAGTCAATGAGATTGCTTGTGACTTTGAGCACACCAGCGGAAGGGCTATCCCAGCTAAAACTGCAGTTTAGAAAACCCAGGCTGCATTTTGATTACCCCCCCACGCTCACCTCTCACAGCCCTCGCTCCAGAAACATGGGCTTGCAGATGGTCTCTTGTGGTCCTACCATTGCCACCCTGGTTTTTGAGAGTCCTCCCAACGCACACCGGCTCCATCGCATACACGCTCAGCCACACTCACCTTCAGTTTCAATCATGCCCTCTTCCCTCCACTAACATGTACTCACTCAGACGCTTTCACATTTGGTTATATACCCAACTCCTGGCACTCACATTGAGTTATGTTCAGAGTGCTACACCCACACTTAATTACAATCACACCCTCACACTCCCCATTCAGTTACACCACCAGTGCTGCCCACCTCCCCCCACACTCCATTATAATCACATGTGATTAAATCTGCATTTCTGCACTTACGGTGCAGTCCTTCACTGGCATTCGCATCCACTTATGCTCAACAGCCTTCACTGGGACGCACGTCTGCTCGTCACATTCATGCACGCATGGAAACACCAGATTTCTTCTTTCATCCTGACAGCAGAGTGTTTTTTAGTTTTTCTTTCAGCCACACAAAGAGCACCCACTTCTTACCAAGGAACAGAAAGACCTGCTGTTCCTGTGGAATGTTGCCTTCCCAGAAAATCACCTGGAAACCTTATTTCATACCTCCTGCAGAATGTATGCTGTGGTTGGTTTTATTTTAGTACCTAGCGGGAATGAAAATCAAGGTGCCATTTCAAAAACTGCTGGGCGCTTGAAACAAAAGACAGTTCCTATCCTCAAGAGATTAGGGCTGTATCTATCTTTCAGCTGGAGAAAGTGACGGAGGAGTATGGAGGTCACCTCCACAATCCCCTGTTGCATCTATGGAAATGTTATGAAAGCAAATTACTGCTGTTTCCTAACACATGGCCAACCCCTCACCACTGCAGTGACTCGCTGTCCAAGCAGTCTGCAGTCATCTGACACAACCTGTATGTATAGACTCTTCTGCATGACTGCATGGCCGTCTTTTGCCATTTGGTAATGATGATGTGCAGGTGAAATCCTTCTTCTCCTAAAGTCAGCCAAAAGGTTGTTTCAGTGACCAGGGACCTATGGTCTTCCTGATGATAAGACCCATCTCAGAGGTATGTGAAGCCCACACAAATGCTAACAAGAAATCTGGGCTGCTATGGGACTGTTTTCACCGAATAGATTCAATTCCAGGAACACTAACCATAGTCCTGAATATTAACGAAAGCTTGGAAAGAAAAGAGGATAGAAAAAAGATTGTGTATAGACACTTTAGAGGCAGAAACAGAGCAAGTGTCATCTGTACCAACCCATGTGCACCCACATGCACAGACACCTTATTATTTTTTCCAGTATTTAAAACCCACAGTCAGTCTGAACCAGACTTAAGAGGAAGCTTTGATAATCTGCAGTGTTTTCTAAAGCAGGTTTTGATTTAGAAAGATAAAGCAAAGCTCTGACTAAGAAGCCGAATCTCCGATCGCATATTCCTGACAGAGACTTGGACTTGGGTTTTTTTAATCAAGGTATAAAATCCCAATGAAATTCACACCAGTTCTTCTAAAAGTAATAGCAGGGGGTGGGGGGAAAGAGAAAAAAAAAAAACACAACACAACACAAAACCAAAACCACCCAAACCTAAAAAACACCCTGCAGGATGAGACAGAGTCTATGGATAAGTGCCTGCTGCCACAATAGGATACACATGGCCTGTTCAAAGATGCCTTTGCAGGGAGCCAGGCCACAAATAAAAAAAGACATGTGATGTGGGGTTGAATTGGCCACTTTTTTATTAAATAAACAATTGATCCAAATCAAGTAACTCTAAATCATTTAGGAGGTCTTTGTTGATCCTGACCAGAACTAATACGTGCAGATAACCTGCACTTGGTCTTATAATTATCATTCCCTGCACAGCTACCACCCATCAGAAATCCCACGTCTGTGTATCTCGGGAGGCAGGAGGGAAGATGAGAGAGAAGATAGGAAGGGACACAAACAGGAGGAACAATCTCTTTTCATCATCCAAGCGTCTTAAGCAGTGTCTGAGTCTGAACAGATACAAATGGCAAAGGAGGAGGGGGGGGACAGTCTCAGTATTACGGGAGTGGCACCCCCATTCTGTGCCTACCACCATGTGTTGTGCCCAGTGTTGCATGCAGGGAGGACTAAAATACCATGACTGCTCCTACCATAATTCTTGACAAAGTCGACAGCAGGGGGTTAGAAAAATACGAAGGGCAAAATGCATCCTGCCATGTGCCCGCAGAAGGATTAAAAGCCAGATCTTTGCCGCAACCTGATGACATTAAAGATGTTATTCCTAACATAAATTATAACACAACATAAGGAAATCAGAGGGTGTTTCACAACAGCAATTGTCATAATCAACGAAGATCAAAAGAGCAACACAGAAAGAATATTTTTACCAAAAGTCTTGCAAAACTCTCCTATTTGAAGAGGGTGAGATTAAGGTTAGGCTGCTGTGAATACTCCAGGCTCAGTTGTGTGATTATTGTGGCTACAGATAAGTTATTTTGCTCCATTGTTCTTGGATGACTTTTATGAGTCAGAAACTTTTTGGTCAACATTTTTCAAAGCTGCTGTTGACTGCTTGCTCCTCATTCTTTTTCAGGACCCCATGTTTTAGCCACCTTAAAGAAGAAAACCTTTTTTTAAAGACATGCTAAATGTCACCACTCCATAGGACAGTCCTATGTGTCCTACAAAAATTGAAGCATTGTGGAAAATGCAGTTTGACCCTGGTGTGACTAAGATAACACCTGTGAGTTTCTGCCATACATAAGAGAAGGATTAGGGCCAAAAAGCAAAGATCTGGGTTCAGAAGAGTGAAAAGCATGATGATGACAATAAGGATTACTATTATATCATTTGCTACTAACATGAAATTTTTTTTGAATGATGTCACTGTCTAGGAGGTGTATTCTTCTTTCCAGCTGGTGATCGGTCAGTGCCTAGAGATGAAGATGGTGTCAAAATATGAAAAATGCCTTCAGAGTAGTAGTTTTCTGGAGACTTGACCCTGGTGGACTGGTCCCAAGCCTGAGGATCCTTCAGGATCTCAGCAGAGTTCCTGTGGCACCATTGGCATCCCGGTGCTCAGTTAACCTTCTCTTGTGAGTGTTTTTATGGATTTACACCCAAAATGATCCAGATCGGATATTTGTAGTGGGCTCATTTCCTGTGGAGTATAGGAAAGGAGAAAAAGCAAGCAGCACAATCTGTGTCATTATTAAAACCAAAAGGATAATCAGGATAGAGCAGAGAGAAACTTTGCAATAAAAAGATCCCAATTAAGATTTGGGGTTTACACCTCTCAAACGGCTTGTGGGAAAATAATAATAATTACAACAATAAACACAGGAGCAACAAAAATGTGGGATCCCAATGCCTGTGCCCACAGTGAGAATAAAAAATGCAAAGCCTGGGCCACCTCGCCTTTAATTTCTTAACTGCTGTTTTGTAAGGCTGTGTCATGCTTCTCAGTTCAAACACGCTTTGGCTCTTTATTATTCATGGGCCTTTTTCTCAGTCAGTGGTGTTGAATAATAAAACAGCCCAGGATCAAATGGGCCAATTCTCCACGCCTGACACCAACTGCTACTGTTCGCTGGGCTCTGCCAAGCGTTGCCTCTGATAATGAGTGGGATTTGGTTAAACAGTAAATTAATGAATAATGAAATATCCAGGTTGATCAGTTAGAGAGCACGCTTGCTTTGCCCCCGGCCAAACGCTCGGGGCAGAAATTACTCTCAAACGGCACTTGCCTGTGTGCTGGGCTGGATAACTATTTTACAGCCTATTGCTTGACAGGATGTTGGGAAGGGGGCGAGGGGAAAGGGGGAGGTCGGGGAAGCAAAGCGGGCAGGGCAAGCTCCTTATCACCCCGCACGGGGGGGAGAAGGGGCCGGTTTGGGGCCGTGCAGACCCCACTGGGAGGGGGAGAGGGTTGCAGAGCTGAAGGAGCTCGGTATGAGGCTGGGGGAAGGATGAGCTCCCTCCTAGGTCTTCCTCTCTCCTCTCTCAACTTTAGCAGGAGATTACCTTGACCCTGGCTATCACTGGGGATAACCCAACTTTTCTACCCCCCCGTCGCATCAGCTGGCAATTCTTGCTTTGCATTAGCCTTGTCTGAGCTTGTTTCTGAGCGGGGACCATCCCTCCTGGCAGGGGTTGTAGCCCACACTGCAGAAAGAGCCTCCCGGAGCCGTGTGTCAGGTGTTTTTGGTAAATAAAAGCGACTGTGAAAGGCTGCCTGCACGGGGATGGGGCAACCGCATATAAACAGGGAGAGATGGAGAAAGCATTGCAACAAGGAGAAAACAACCCTGTAAGCCTTCATTTTCTGCAGCGGGAGAGATAAGTAGCTGTAAAATATTTCCCGCAGGTCGTTTAACACAAGTACATAGATGTACACAGATACCCACGCATGATTTCTACAGGTAGAGGAGGGGGAAAAGCCCTTCTTGACTTTTCACACCCATCCTCCAGACTTGCACAACGTCCCAGTGTGTGTTTTGGGGCGGAGGTATCGCTCCACATGGGTGAGAAAACCGCTATAATTATCACTTTTTATCCAGAAGGGAAACTCTCTGTAACCAACTATGCCTTCCTCTTTCTTTTTCTGATTATTCTTTCCAAACTTTGTAAACAAGCCCCAAACTTCCCAAACCAAGCCAGAGCAAGGAGGGGGGTGGGGGGTGGGGAAAAAAAAAAGGGGGGGGGGGTGGTGGAGAAAAAAGAAAACGCTGTTTCCAAAATGCGAGTTTACAGGTCGGGGCTGTTACTTTCGCTCGTCTCATGTCACTCCTAAGTTAAAGTTTAAAGAAACCTTTGAAGCGTAAGGCAGAAGGAGGTCCCTGCTACGCCTCGGCCATCGTCCCCGTCCTCCGCCGGCAGCTGCCGGGCGCAGGGAAAGCCTCCAGGCTCCGGGGGCGATGGCAAGGTCCCAGGAAAGCAAGACTGGAGGGATTGAAACGATAGTCTCCTTCACTTTCTCAGTCTTCTTCACTCACCTCTCTGCAGAGTGTTTTGTGAGCGTAGGGATGAGCAGCGGGTGAACAGGCGGCTCTCTGGGGCAGGTTAAAGCCGGTGTTTATTTTACTCGTCAAACAAAACCATTTCCCACATTCACCGCCAAATGTTAATATAAAAAACCAGAACTTTTCGTTTTAAAATATTTCACCTCGTTCCTTCCTCTTCGTGTTATTCCAATTTTAAATAGATTTTTTTAAATCCAGTCTATTTCCGTGAAAAACATTTATCCAAAAATGCTTCCTAGCCCCATTTGCAGTTCTTCCACCACCACCCCTTCCCATTGTCACCAGTTATTGTACTGTGATTTTCTATACAGAGCTGAAAACAGGCTCCCTTTTTTTCCCAGCCAAACTAGGATCCACTCTGCACTGAAATAAAGCAGCATCAGAGTGTAGGGGAAACAGGGGCTTACTCTCGTCCCGGTCGTTGCTTACAGTTTTTGGGAAGAGCTCCAGAGCTGGTTGTGCAGGCAACGGCAGCTTTCGGTTAAGTCACTGGGAGTTTTGCAGGAGCAAAGACTGTCAGGTGATGCTCTGTGCACCAAGAGCGAGGTAAACTATTGTTAGCACCGGTTTCATGAGGCAAAAGATCCCCCCTGGTACTTTAATGGATTTTTTACAAGGAAGAGAAAGGTCCACACGCATTTCATTCACCTTAGCTTTTTAAGCGAGTATAACTATGGATATCACTGCAATTGTACCCAATGCTCTTTGTAAATCTCAACACGCGCTAATTTATCACCTGGAAAGAACCGACCGTTTCTGCTTGAAAGGAAATGTTCCTCTCGACCTGAGGAAAGCATCCTCCTCCCATGTTGTCAGAAGATGACGGCTATTCCGCGCACGCCACTGTTTATTTGATAGCACTAATAATCACCGGCACAGCACCTCCCCACGCTGGGGAACCGGGGAGGTCACGCTGCACCGGGTAGCGCTCAGGATAGTGTTTGCCTTTGCTTTAAAAACACCTTGCCAAGTGTTAAACCCGTTTTCTTTTTCTTTTGGTGTTGTGTTGGTTTTGTTGGGGTTTTTTTCTATATGGGGATTTTTTCATTTGCCCCATCCGGGGGGGTAAAAGGATTATTGTCTCTGAAAATTCGGGTGAGGAATACACACTCAAACGCACACACACTCCTTTCATTTTAGTGTTGTTTGGAGGAAGCTCCAAAGTAATTGCGGTGATTTCGTAATTGCATGAGATTCTGGGTTTTTTTCCTCTTCGTTTTAAGGAGGGAGTATAGAGACACTCTTAACTCGTAAATCCCCAGAGATTTCCTTCTCCCTCCCCCCAGAAAGCGTTCACAGGCAGAGGGGCGACTTGCTGGAAGGGAAATCAGGGCAGCCCTTCCTCCGCTGCCCCGGGGCGCCGGATCAGGCCCAGAGCCCGGCTGTGGGACCCCAGGGTCGGTGGGATGTACGGAAAGCAAAGCCCTGCTCTGGGGGGGGGGGAGCGCCGGGGAGGACCGGCCCTTTGCACCGGCTGGAGTCTATTGCAAGGGTTTAATTCCGAAGGCAAAAACGAGGAGCATTTTTTTTCCCCCTTAACTCATAAAAGTCAGTAGGGGTGTGCGAATGGGACTGACTCCGCACAACGAAGTGGAGCTACGCGCAGTTGTGACACGACATGTAACACAATGTCCTGGTACATCTGTGCACATACACAGACACACGTCCAGCTACAGGGAAAAAATATGTGTGGATGCCTGTTTACGAGAGAGACAGGGAAAACAAAGGAATTCAGTGAATATATTGGTACTGGGGATTATTTAAGACATTTGACTAGTTCCATCATAGGGACACCAGATGTTATTTATGAGGTCTTGTATAAATGTGGGCCATACCATGCAGGTGGGGAGGGAAAAGGGAAAAAAAAAAAAAAACGAAAGGGAAAAAAGAAAAAAAAGGAGTTCACCCCAAAGGGATGAAAGACAAAAAAGATGTTTATGACTATATAAATCAAGGTGAAGTTTTGTAATGGAAACTAGAACTACCTAGAGTTTAAAAAAGAGACTGGGGCAAGGCAGGAGAGACGGAGAGAAGGTCCCCGCTGGTCATGACTGGGAAAGCAGATTATAACATCAGACCGGTGGGGAGGGGAAGTTTTGATGAGCTAGGTTACTGCTGCTATTCATTTATTTTTAACTTTAGCTGGGGGGCGAAGCTAGAAGAGGAGAAAGACCCGGGGGGTGTGGAGAGAGAAAGAGAGAAAGAGAGAAAGAAAGAGATATAGAGAAAGAGAGACAGGGAGAAAGAAAGAGAGGAAGAAAGAGAGAAAAAGAGAAAGAAGAAAGAGGGAGAAAGAGAAAGAGAAAGAGAGAAAGAAGGAGAAAAGGAAAGAAAGAAAGAAAGGAAGGAAGGAAGAAAGGAAGGAAGAAAGGGAAGAAGAAAGAATGAATCTGGTCTTGGCTTGCTGAAGACCTTTGGGAAAATGCAGTGGAGCAGAGGAGATCAGCAGGAATATTTCTTCTTTCAGACGCTATGTTTCCAGACCCACTAGTGTCGAACCCACCCCAGGCACGGCCAGCTGCAAGCCGGGGGGAGCGGGAGGAGAACCCGGCCCCGGGGGAGGCAGGGCTCACCGGCAGCCTCCCGGAGCAGCTAACTGTACTTTATTATAAATATATATATATATGTGATTCGAATTTGCAACCTTGAGACTGTCGCCGGGAACCTGGGAAACGCGGGGTGAGCCCTTCCTCGTCTCGTCGGGTCCCATTTTAAAGGGAGCCCTCGTTTTCCACAAGCGGGTGCTTCTGCTGAGTTATAAGAGCTTTCCCTGGTGCATTTTTTTTAATCCCCTTTTTACATAACTGTTGCACAGTTCTTGGACAACAGAGAAACTTCCTGATTCTCCCCACGTCCCCCAAACAACCCTCTCAGACTCCGCTGGGATCTGCGAGAGCTGTTTTGAAAGGTTTCATGCAAAACATATGCTCTACTAAAAATAATATCGTCGGTGCGATTAAAACAAAAGAAAACAAAACAAGCTAAAAAAGCATGGCATGCAGCCTGGCTTTTGGAAATCAGGTCCAGTGTCGCTGGTCTTCCCAGCACTCCCTGCCCGCGGGCATCTTTCACCCCACACCTGCCCGCAGCTGGGTCAAAGGGGCCGGGGAGGTTTGGGGGGGCCCCGCTCCTCACCCTGCAAAGCCCTGGTAAAAAGGAGGAAAGGGGGGGGCGGTGGGGATTCCCTTTTCTCTTTTCCTCGCAGCTCTGCTGCTCGCCCCCCCACCTCGTTTTTCCCCTGCTCGGACCCCGGGAGCTGCTGCCCCCGTCGTCCCCCGCCCACCCGCTCCCTCCATCCCGGGCCCCCCAAACTTGCTCCGGGCGCTTTTGCCATCACACCACGGAGAGAAAGTAGGTCACGGCTGAGTCCAAGCCTGGCTGAAGCCGAGGCAGCCGAGCCTCGAAAGCTTCTCCATAAAATAGACTTTGGGGTCGCCGTTTGCAATGGTTTTGGTTTTTTTTTTTTTATTATTATGATGATGATGATGATTTATTTTGGACACCTTGGGCGATCAGCTGAGTCGGCTCCTGTAGTCCAAGCTGGAAGGAGAGGGAGAAGGGAGGTAGTTTGGGAGATGGAGGTGGGGATGGATTTTTTTTTTTGCTATTCCCCCACCCCTCTCCGAGAGAAATATTAAGTTGCAAAAACCGATCCACCGCCTGGTACGGCTCCTGCATCTCTCCGTCTGCCCTCTTAAATTACCGCTCTCTCTAATAACCAACAGATAAAACCCAACCCAGACAAGACTTCAGAGCGGCTATTTAACTAAAATAGTTCACCGCAGTAAAAGCGATGCTCTAAACCGGTTTCCACCCTCAGGGCTCCCTGTTCGAGCACACGTGTGTGTTTGTTTTCAGGGTGACTGTGCGGAGGGTTAAATTGACAGTCCCTTCCAGCCTCTGATTTACAGGCAAAAAAAAAAAAAAAGGTGTTTTCTATAATAACTCTGGGGAAAAAAAAAAAAAAAAAAAAAACCAAAACCAAAACAAAAGCCCCCTAAGCCCCTGATCTGCCCTCCCCTCCTCCTTCACCCAAGCGCAGGGTAAACCCCGAGTGACTCCGGAGTGACTCCGGGTTAGCGCCGGGGATCCGGATCTCCCCTCAGCTCTTCTTCACCAGTGTCGATTACAGACCTAAATAAAGCCCATTTGGGAAGGGAGGGGAGGGGGGAAGGCGGAGGAAGAAGTTGTTTTGGTTTAAATATTTCCTTTTGCTAGTTACTGGTGCTGCAACTGTAGACCTAAAGGTAGAAAATAATCCCGCGTTGTGAATACGAACATCACTCCCGATCTGTATATAAGAGTATATATATATATACATATACACACTCACATCCACGTATACATAAGTGAAACGTACAGTAACAGTAACACAGCAGTGGGGAAAAAAAAAAATAACGTTTCCTGATATTGAAGGCTTACATAACATTTTGTTTTAATGGCTAATACTTTGAAAAGAAAAGGAAGGTTTACTCCTAATTCAGCTGGTAAAAGCAAAATGAAACGAAAGCTCACGTTAACATGACATGAGGTTTATTACAGGTCTGCTTAGAATGAAGAGGTAAGAGTGGTAAAAATATGGACACTTTTGAGTCAGACAGAAATAAAATACCAACATTTCTGAGAAGCAATATTTATTGTCTTTTTTTTTTTTTTTTTTTAATGTAGAGACATGTCCTGGATTTCCCCAAAGCCTAGATTGGGAAAATAAAGACTTCTTGGCGTTATAAGTAAATCCGTCTGCAGAATCGAAGCAGCACCAACATTCAAAAAAACTGAAGAGGAAAATACAACAAAACACAACAATCTCTTTTTTTTTTATTCTTATTCTTATTATTTATGTAAATCAGGTCATCACTGGACAAGAAACCAATTTCTACCCATTACCATAACAGCTTGTCTATAAAGAACAGAAAAGATTCAGATAGGATACTATCTAGTCAAGCGGGATTTTTTTTGTTGGTTTTGTTTTTTTCTTTTTTGCTTGTTTTTTTTTTTTTTCTTTTTGTTTTTAAATTCCCCCACCCATTCACAGAGGTATAGATTCACAGATAAATAACCCAAAAACTACTTGCTCGCCATATTTACACATTCCCGTTAAATTAAGCATAAATAAATATATACAAACTCAATACTGAATGCCTCTCCGCATTTCTTCTCAGGAAGAGTCGATAAAACTGATATTTCTCACTGCATGGTCAGATTTTTCAAGAAGAGGAGGTGAAAGGGATCGTTTGGGGCATAAAAGGAGAATTTTTTTTTTTCTTTCATCTTTGCAGTTTCTCATTTGCTTTTTCAGAGCTTTGCATTTGTTTGGGGTTGTTTTCCTTTATTTCTCGCTGGCACACAACGTTTCGTCTCTCTCGAAATGTTCAGGCGTTTGCCAGTGTGTTTGGGGATATTTTCTTTTACTTTTTCCCTTTGTGTAAGAAAATATACTATTTGTAAAAAGCCTACGGTCTCTCTCACACGGGGAAGCCGGAGGGGAGGGGGAGTTTGGCCGGATCGATCTGGCAATGCTTACGGCAGCTGAAACGAGCACCAAATTTTCCGAGAAACGTATTAAAACAGAGCCGAACAGGTCTGCGTGATAAACCGGTCAGAAAGAGATGAGCAGGGGAAGGGAATAAGCCCTTTGGGCACAGCTAAGGGTCTTAAAACCATCCTCCCCCACCTCCCTCCCAGCCCCAAATGCAAATTTGGGGATTTTGAGGGAGATTGGTCTGGGATGCAAAGGGACTTGAAACAGCTTCTCACAGAGAATTTCTATTAGGTGGGACAAGACACGACCCGATTTTAAAGAAATCATCGGGTTGTAAAAGGATTCCCATAAAATTGGCTTCTTGTTTCCTTCACACCTTGTGTGAATAACAACCAGGGGGAAAAAAAAGTCAGGGAACGTGCGAAAACAAAGATCTTTCCAATGGAAAATAGAGAATTGTTACTTAAAAAAAAAAAAAGTGAGACTAAGAATGAAATACAATTTACAGCAACCCACCTGTTTGGTTTGAAAACAAACTTTTCACGGTCTCTCCTCAAACTTTTCCCTTGAGTTAAAAAGCAAAGCTGCCGTGTTAATCCTCCTGTTTATTGATTTATGATCCCGAGGAAACCAAATCTTTTAATAACTCAATTATCAGATAAACGTCTGAGGTGCCCCGCCAACACAAGTAGTCAGGCTGGGAAAGTGCAGGGGAGCAGGAAAATGCCTTCCAGCCGGAGGCTGAGTTTAGTTTTGGGGGGACCTCAGTCCTCAGTACTGACAGGAGCCACCGAGCAACGGATATTTCCCTCTGGGACCAGCACTAGACTAGGGGAAAGAACAGAGATGGATATACTCCTATGCCATGTTTTCTCCCTGTTTGCATTTAAATCAGAAACCTCGTGGATTTTTGTCTCCGTACTTTGGGGAGCAAATGGGGGGCATCCCACTGAAATCAATGGGAATTTTACATTTGGCTTTATTTCGCTTGAGCGAAGCGCAGCCTGGCATTTGCAATCTGTCTCTTCCAGGTAGAAGGCACAAGGGGCAGATCCAAAGTTGCCAGGAGTCAACTGAATCTCTTCCCTCAACCTTCTTAAGACTTAGGTCCTGGTCCAGGTGACCAAACCTGTGCCTAGGGGAGATTTCAGCAGCAGCAGCAGCAGGATCAGGCCCTCACACATGTGTGAGCATGTGCACATGTGTGTTCAGGTCTTTCCCCAAGAAGTTGCAAGTGGTTTTCTCTCCTCATTAACTCACAATGGTGGTGGGATACTGTCTTCTGCAGTTAAAAGGAACATGCCAACATCCCCCCAAAGACAAGGAAGGACCATCCCTAACATCCCCCCACAGCCTTCAGCTGGAAGCTCTGGAGTGGCAGGGAGCAGGTCCCCGTGTCCTTACGTGTGCAGCTGGGGAGGTGGAAGACTGAGAGCTAACTTGGGGTATCCCCACACCCAGGAGCCCCACTGGGCTGGGTGATGCTGAAGCCCATGGGCTTTTTGCAGAGGGTGGGCAAAGTAACGTTCAACACCTTGTGCTCTACTTCAATAAACAGAATGTTCTCGGCAGGCAGAGAAGGGAGATGTGCTTTCAGGTGGTGCCATTCATTCCTCCCCAGATACACACACACGCACCCCTGCCCTTTCCTGCGCATCACTGCTGGGACATGCCCTGCACTGCAGCTTGGATTGTCCTTCCCCAGGGACCTGCTGAAATTGGGGGTGGTTGGCAAGGGGTAGGCTTTGGAGGACCAGGGGCTGCCTGGGGGCTGCTTTTCAATCTGTGGGTCCCCAACCTACCAATGGGGCATCCATGAGACCTACATCACCCAGGGATCCACACCTCCTCTGGTGACATCCCCAGGGGCATGCCAACTACCAAACCCACTGCCAGGGACCTGCCAGGGTTGAAGACTACCTCCAACTCATCCCAGCAGTCCATGGAGAAGGCTGTCTGCCTCAGTTTCCCCCTTTTCTCACATGAGATTCCCCACAGCGCTCTGCCCCAGAAGAACCAAAAGTACATGAATGAGGAGCAGCTCCAGAGGGGTCAGTGCTCCTTGGGGCTGGAGGATTCCTGGGTTTCTATTGCCACACACGTCCAACTCACAGATAGGGAACAAGAGCCAAGACCTTCGCTTGCTGCACGAAGATTTGAAAAACAGAGCAGGCCCTCAGCTGCAGCCATTTCTCACAGAGCTAAAGACACTAAGGGTGACAATCAAGAGGCTCATTTGCTTTTTTTGTTTTAAGAACATTTTGTTGGGGGATGTGGAGAGTATTGCTGAATTATTTGTCCCTCACCATCCACTTGGGGAGGTATCTAGAAACTAAAACAAGGCTAAGGCTTCTCTTTTGTGTCTCTCTCTCCTGTTTCTGAGTTCAGGTGTGCCTGCTTGGGTGGGTGGGATTGAGAGCTGCAGCTTTAACAGGGATCCTGGGGGTGGGACTGACCCCACTGGAGTTTTGCCAGTGACTCCAGGAGATTTACCCACACCCAGTAACTGTTTTCTGACATAAGCAAAAAGATGTGTTAGTGCACGAATCCTACCCCACTGAGAAACACATGCAATTACCCAATACGGCAGAATCCAAACAGAAATTCATACCCTTACACTTCAGCATTATTTTTACCATAGAAGACAAAGAAATGTATGTTAAAAAAAAAAAAAAAAGAAAGAAAGAAAGAAAGAAATCAGACTTCCCCTCCACCTCCCCCAAATCATATGCATAAGACATCCTGTCACACACCAAACCACCGAGAAAAACATTGGGGTTAAGAAGTTTTTTCCCCCCTACCACACCGACTTGTTCTAAAGCAAGAGTCACAAGACATTTCTTTTTTAAAAGCTTTCTAAGAGAAACAGATTTCCTCAGACTGAGCTCAGAAATCAGGATATTCCCTGGCAAGCCCTCCCCTCTCCCATCACGAGGAGCCAGCTCACATGGCAACCCTTTCCTCCCTGGGTACAAGACCCTAGTGCCAAGCAAGTGCGGTAATATTCAACACAGCTCTTAGTTTCTTTGCAATGTTACACCTTGATTTCAACTTATATTTTTATCTCATTCAAATTATTCCCTTTGAGCTTCTTTAAAGAAGTGCACCTACAGAATTCGGAAACAACTGGCTTTGATTTGAAAAAGCAAAAAAAAAAAAAAAAAGAAAAGTATCAGAATATCAGAATTGTGGATTTTTTTTCTCTGTACCTGATATATTGTGTAGGGATCTCTAGTCCTCTTTGAAGAAGCTCATAAGCCAAGCGGGCAAAGCTTTAGGAAACAGAAGAAAATAAAATAGTGCATACTCCTGAGAAAGAATTACATACTCATATCACTCATTTTTTGTTGCTGTTAACAATTCTTTAAAAATGGGGGAAGGTATCTCTCACACACACTACTCAAGGAAATTAAGGACTGAAATATTGGCATAGTTAGGAATATAAAAGTCCCTAGAGAAAAAGAGGAGATCTCAGAAAACTAAGAAATCGGATAGCGCTGACATTTTACCAGACCTTACTTTCAAATTTTGCAACCCATTATAGACAAGGCATTTTACCATCAAAGGCAAGTACTAAATTACAAAGGTATGTTTGCATGCATGAATATGTGTGGCTATACACACATATTTTTATACATATATATGGATATATATATCTCCATATATATATACAAACATACATAGGATACACACGCACCCCTATCAAGTTATGTGTGTGCATACGCATATGCATCCACATACACACACATGCACCCATACACACCTGTAAACGCTGGTAATCTAAACAGAGAGTCTGTCTAGACCAGGAAACCCAAAAAAGTTCTTAAAAAATAGAGTTAGCTAATTCGACTGAGTTACGACGACTTGAAACTTCCCATCTAATGGCACCTAATGTTAAGACGCTGCCATGAACGCAGCTCGAGCTGGCTGGTCTTGATGACTTCGTGAGAGGTCTGGGCACTCGCCTCCCCTCCTTTCCTAGTCTAGACAGAACCAGGGTGGTGAGATGAGATGGGAAGAGTTGGGGGGAATGAGGCGATGGGGTTGCTCAGAAAGGAAAGCTCTGGAAGATCATTTTAGCTAGGGTGGAGACAGGATGTGGTTCAAAAAAAAAAAAAAAAGAAGAAGAAGAATAAAATAAAAATAATAGCAAGACAGACCGTGCAGCTCAAGAAATCAAAGCACTGACACCAAAAATGTTTCTCCGATTTCTTCCAATAAGTTATTCATTTCTTTCTTTTATTATTATTATTAATTATTATTATATTCCCCTCCCCCCCAAATCATTATTTAAAAAATGTGAAAGAACAGAAGTGGGAAAAAAATCCTGGTGGTTGTCTTCACATGTTCCTGGCAAGAGACTCTGAACCACTGGTCTTGCGCCATTGTGCTCCTCTGATCTTAAATTATTGTCTTTCTTTTATTATTATTATTATTATTTTTATTATTATTATTATTATTTTGTCCTACCTAATAGAATTCTTCCAAAGCCCAATCCAGTATTTTTAAAGCTAAAATTAAGACGGTTTTGTTTTAAAAGATTATCTCTCTCTTTTCTCCTTTTATTTATTTAACTTTTTTCTTTTCCTTCCTTTCTTTTTTTTTTTCCCCTCTCTCTCTCTCTCTCTCTCTCTCATTTTCTGTGTTTCTCTTCCTTGTCTCCAGTTTTACTACCTGGTCCTTCGCCAGATGTGTGCCTGTTAGCAGTGTTGTTGTTCAAGAACATCTTGTCCATGCCTTTGAGAGCTTCAGTCAGGTAGTTTTGAAGGGCTGTGAGGGCAGCGCAGATAGCGGGGGCCCCAAAGCCGTGAGTGATGAGGCTGAAGTGAGTCAAGCAGCTCTGAATGCCCGGTTCCAAAATAGGGGTGGGCCGGCTGTTTCCAATGGGCGTCCTGTCCTGGGCCAAGAGATCTGTAAATTCTTTACAAAGTTGCCTGCACGGAAGAGAGAAAGGCAAAGAGAGGAAGAGAGAGAGAGAAAAGCGGTGGTTAGGTTCATCCCACACTTCTCCAAGACAACCAAGGTTGAAGGAAGGGGTAGGTTCAGGCTAAATCTGATCCCAAGACCCGGGATAGGACCTTTTTGCCACCTTCCTTTCCCCCAACATGGCTTGGGGATGGGCCATGGTGATCCAGCGGCTCCCTGCTCAGGATGATGTTCTTCAAGAGAGAGGTTTTCTGCAATTGCAGGATAACCCCAGGTTTGGAGATAGAAATCTCTCCGGCAGCCACAAGGATGCTTCTGAAGCACTGTGAAAACCCAGCCCCTCTTGGTGGCTCTAGAAAGAACCAGGCTGAAAGGGAGATGTACCATGGGTCTACCACCCGTCTTCCTGGAGGCCTGACCCTGGCTCAAAGCAGCTCCCACTGATGCTGTTCCTGGAGGAAAGCACAACGTTGCCTGGGTGGCACAGGGAGATGGTGCAGGGAAGGGCCAAACCGGAGCCTTCTCTGAGACCGCTCAGGCTGGGCCACCTTGTCAAGAAAAATCAGGACTTTGGGACTCCATGTTGACTTATTCATGGCATGAGGAGCAAAACTAGCTTTTCCTATTTTATTTTGGAGGTGGCATCCCAATTAACACATCAGAGTTGACATCTGGCTCTTGTTTGTTTGCCCACGCCTTTGAAAAAATCAGATTTGATTTTTATAATGAATTCCGCCCCCCACTTTCTTCTGCATTGCTCTGGTCCAAAAGACCTTCAAGTCAACAGGTGCTCGGGCAATGTAGAAACCCTGGGGGCTGGTGGGCTTCCCAAAGGAATAGTTTCTTTGAGACAGATGCCTACCCAGGGACTGGAGAAAAAAAGGCCAGAATTAAAAAAAAAAAAAAAGAAAAAAAAGAAAAAGAAAAAGAAAGAAAGGAAAAAAGAAACCCTTAAAAAAGGCGTTCAGCTCTCATCCTCTGAAATTCTCTGAAATTCCCAGTGGGTTAAAGGTTTCAGGGGGTGCAGAAAGATAAAGGTCTACCTCTATGTGTATTATCCATTAAGAAAGTGCAAGAGAGGAAACTTTGAATTTGGAGAACAAACAGTAATGAGTCCAACATTTTACATCTTCAAAGAGCAAAGCAGGGTCTGCGAGCAATTAAAGTTCTGGGACATTAATATCTTCTGACCCTGCGGAAAAGGGCAATCAAATTCCAATCACGTCTAAAAAACATCTGGACAAATTTGAGCAAATGATTTTTCAACCTTCCATATATTTCTTTAAATTACACTGTCATCAGAGGCAAGCCACGTCCCAGAGCATGAAATAAATGAGAGCTGTTTAGGCTGGGTTTTTTTTTTTCCTTTCTTTTTTTTTTTTCCCCTTTTTTGCCAGATACACAGAGATGTGTGAAGCACCCACTGCCGAGGACCCATAGCAAACTATGAAGCACCCAGTTAGTAGCCTGGGAGGCACATCCAAGCGTAAATCGTCGGATGCAGCACATCCACTTAGAAAGTCTCAAGGGAGAGAGACAGGTTGGGGGACCAAACCGAGGATTATTAGCAGTACATAGTGGTGGGGGTTTTTTTCTTTTTTTTTTTTTCCCTTTTTTCCCCTTTTTTTCTTTTTTTTTCTTTTTTTTTTTTTTTAATTTTTTCTATTAAACCGCATGGAAGAGACATTGCAATTTGGTAGCAGACAAACAGGTGTGTGTGAGTAGCAAGACGGACAGACAGACATGCTGTGGAAGCAAAATATAGACTTTTCGTCCCCTTTCCATAAAGATTTTTTAACTGGGGATGGCTTGGAAATGATGTGCGGTGGCTAGGGGACAGTCGCCTACATCCTCTATAGGGACAGCGTGTGCTGGCAGAAACCCCACTGCAGAGGGACGCAGAAGCTATAGGGTCTATCCTGCCCATAGGCCGATACGAGCATCCTTCCTCCCCGCGGGGCCGGTATAATTTGGGGACTGGAAACCCCGTCTGCTTTCAAAACGAGCTCAGAGGAAGGGTTTAAGGAGGGGGGGGATTTTCTCGGGGGAGGGCAGAAAAGGGGGGTAGTCAACTTCGCACTCACTTTGTAGCAAGCAGCATGTTTTTCCTGGAGTGGAGGTCGCTGGGGTCCGTGTGCTGTCTGTTCAGGTACTCAGAAACAGCTTTGGCTGGGAACTCCGTTTCGCAGATGTACCCAAAATCCCGAGCTAAATGAACGGCCTCACCTGGAGGGAACGAGAAGGGGCATTAACATCTCCGGGCACCGCCGGCCCCGGGCTGGGCTGGCTCCGACCTGCCGGGCACCGTGCGGCACCGGGCTGCTGCTCACCGCTCCCTCCAGGAGAGACCAGCTCTTTCGGGCCGTGTTTAGAAACCTTATAACATCCCTTAGGGACAGGCTCCAGGTTATGTGTTTTCCCTCCACAAGCCCTATTTTGGGGGCAGAAGCAACTTTACGGGACAGATTGTCAGCTGATGAGATTTTTCTTTGCTACAACGCACTTGTGGTGGTACGTACCCAAGCAGCTGATTGTGCAGAACCGTGGGAAAAGTACACACACATATACATACACACACATAACATACACGCGCACACACACACACTTTCAAATGAACTGGGCCAAAAAGAAAAGCGAGGGGAAACTTAAATCCCGAAAGACAGAAAGATCCAAACTTCCCTTAGAGCTAAGAAACCATTCCTGTTTCAATACACCAGAACACTGTCCAAAATTTTACAGACGTGGATATAATGTTAATATTAATGTCAATTCTTTGTGGGACGTTATATACACACTTGTTTATACACGCACAGACAGCACTGGCATCATTATCACAATTATCGCCACATCTGTAAAATGATGGCGATAACTGCATTTCGTCCGATGGAAATTATTAATCTACTTTCTTAACTGACCATCATGCAACAGGAACTCCTCTCTGCCCGGTAGAAGGATAGCAACTAATGGCAACCTTTTCTGTGAAAAATAATAATTATTCTAATTCTAATTGTCATTTTTCCTGCCTGCCTGGTTTCAGGTTTCTTGCCTCCAGAGGTTCGTGTCATCCAATTCCTACTGATGTACTTTATTTCACAAGAAGAAGACAGTAGCTGAAGAAAGGAGGAAAAGAGGAGGAAAAAAAAACCCCTCCGACTCTAGGGGGATTCCACCAGATTATAGCTCAGCCCCTCTAGAATAAAGCATTAAACCCTTTAAAGCACCGCCTGAGGGACCAGGGGGAAGATTTCCAACACGCAAACCAGATATGTCTAATAACTCCGGGACCATATTATTTTTAACGATCAAGAGTTGCTTTCCAACGTCATCTTCTGCTTTCCAAGGCTTCTCGCTAATCACCAAACCGCTTAACGAAAGCGAGGGCACCCGGCGGAGCCCGGGGAGTCCCCGCCGCCGTCACCCTGCGCCGGGCAGGGTCCCCCCGGGCACCGCTCGGGTAATCCCGGCCGGGGCTGGCCGGAGCGTTTCTGCTCCGGGCGATACAATAGCAGCAACGCTAAAGCCTGGCTGGTGGCAGAAAAGAAGATAAATCTCCATCCAGCAGGTGCAGCTTCTTCCAAAAGGAGGGAGCTCTCTCAAGATAAACTGTTGATTTGTAAGGAAATCAGGGGAGAGGAGGGTAACGTACACCTTACTGCACACTTGACACATTTTAGCATCACTATATAACCGCGCAAGCTTTTGAACCCCAAGCCAGCTTCGGGGAGAGGCTGATTTTGCTGTGAGCAGGGTGCACCGGGTTTCACACACGCCGGGGGGGTGAAGCTGCACTAACCCCACTGCTAAAGGGCAGTTGTCACACCCGAAATGCTTCACGTCTCCTATAGCGCGACCCTATATCCGTAACCTCCTCTGCGCTTTGCACACTAGGCGTAACCTATATGCGGGTACCAGGAGGAGCTCGTTTCTATCAGCCCCCGTCTTTTTGCGAGCCTGCCTTCAGCTCTGCATGCGGTAAGGTCTTATCGCTCACATAACTCAATCAAAAGAGTTGAAAAGTTAATATCTAGCACAAATGTTTATGCATGCTTATATGCAGAAGAGATAAGTGGATTATTTATACGCCTCTCGGTGTGTATGTGTAATGCAGATACATATAATTCATAATTGCATCCATACTATTCCGGTTATGTTTTTTGGAAAAGGTCCAGCTTCTCTTAGCATAAACACACACATATCCTAAACATATTAGTGGCTCTAAATTTTGCTTTTCAATACAGTAACAACAAATCAAAGAAGCACGCCGAACACCAAAACGACTTGAAATGAGTGAAACTTCAGTGCCCCCTTCCCTCTCTCCTTCCTCAGGAATAGCTTGTCTCTTTGTTCACTTCTAGCCACCTTAAGGTAAACCGCGCTCTGCGACTCTTCAATTGCTCCGATTTCTTTAAAAAAAAAAAAAAATCTATATTATTTTTCTTCACTGAGCGTCCTGTAGTGGCCATAAATAAGCTCGGGAGGAGCGAATTAACGGGAGGATGGAGCAGACGTGGGGTCGGAGAGCACAGGCTGGAAATGAATAGCAATGAGGAACGGGACTGCCCTGCAGAGTCACACACATATACGCACATGTATACACACACATGTATACACACATACACACACAACCTCATTCTTGCCACCAAGAGGGATGAATGACCCTCCAGCCAGTGACTTCATTTTTGGGGATGGGATCCTCAACCGTGCCAGTGTTCATCCTAACCCGCCCTGGATTTCACCTCTGCAAGGTTTTCCCACCTGATCCCGAAAGTTGTTTCTTTCTCTTTTTTTTTTTTTTTGTTCGTAAAATGTCAGACACGAATTCAGAGCAGGCAGGGGTGTGAAGGGAGCTGCGACCCTCGGCTTACCTTCCACCAGGGAGGTGAGTAAAGTGACATTTGCTGCCTTACGCCTGCCGGCTGGTAAATTCAAACCGATTTTTTCTAGCCTTTCTCGCAAAGATCTCCCCCCGTTTTTCGATTTGGCTCTAGAATTGCAAAGAAATTAACATCGTGATTAACCCCGCAGTGTTCCTGGAAGAAACGTTTAGTCTGTGCAGTCAGTGGAGCCTGGGAGGGTTTTCACTCGACGTTAAGGACTTCGGGTGTGTTGGTTTCTGCTCGGGTTTACCGAGATTTACTTAATTTCTCCCAGGGGTGGGAGTGGGGATGAACCCACTTTTCTCCCTGTTTTATCCAGGGAAATCATATAATGCCAGATAGTAATAATTAATGGACAGGGTTCTGATCTAGAGAGCCAATGGGTTCCTACTGTATGACACTAACTTGTATTAAGATGGAGTGAGGAGATGGGCAGAAAGGTGGAGGAGGAGAATTAAATCCTCAGTTATTCCAGGAAAGAGCCCGAAAGGCTCGAAGGGAGAATGTGTGTGCCTGTGGATAAATAGAAAAGGAGGAAAATACTTATTAAACCATTTCATGCGTCTGTGTGAGCGCGTTCTTGTGCCGAAAGGCGATGCTGAGAGGAAGGGCTCACCTGAAGGCAGGGAGCGTTATACAGAGGGAATTGGTTGCCTGAAGGGAGATTTGAATATCTGTCGGAGGTTACTGATAAGGACAATAAAAGGATGAGTGAGCTATAGGTGGGCTATTGTTCGGACGCCTATACATATGTAAACCCCCAGGGATGCAATCTTGCCACCTGTGAAATCAGGGAGAGTTTTGGCACCTAAGATCCCAAATATCTCTTAGTTCTTACTTAAAATTTGTTTAAGAATTAGCAGTCACACTTAGCGAAAGGAAACCAGAAACGACAGAGAAGCCAGACTGGCTTCCCACTATTTTATATCAAAGTAAGTAGGGCTAGATGGCAGAACTGCAAGAGAGCAGCTTTCTATATTTCATCTGCTCTGAACCAAAAGCTTGTCTAAAATTTAGATTCAAGATAGGAACTGAAGTCAGCAGCAGCCAATGATTATGGCTTGGGTCATCTCCAGAAATCCACTGAAGTTCAATAATGGTGTTTCTTTACCTTGATAATTGTATTTTCTACAGTGCATCTCTCAGATGTTCTCCCTGCTCCATTTGTAGCTGTACAGAACGAGCAGGCAGGTTAGCATCTGTAAGTAAAACCTCTGCTGCTCTCACTGGCAAGGATCACAGCTGAACATTGATTACAGACATTCACGTGGAACAGCATCTATTTTAGGAGACCCTAATTCTCATGTGTATTTTTGGGTGACTGACTGCATGTAGCAGGACTTTCCCCCTCCTCTCCAGACACAGAGCTGGAGCCCCTGCCATCATCATAGAATTTTTTTTTGCATGGAAAAAAAACCCCAAACCCAAACAACAACTTCATTTTAAAGCACCTTAGAGTCAACGTTTCCCATTTGCTGTTACAGGAGTTGGCAAGATATTTCCTTCTCTAAGATTAGCAACTTTTAAACATTATCTGAAACTTATTCAGGACCAAATTAATTGAATTTGTTTCTGTCTCGAAGTTATGCTTCATCTTCCAGTTTGGTGTATACCTCACATGCAGAAAATGAAGTCTTATCCCCTCTCAGCTTTCCATTGGCTTGAACTGGTACCTGATATTATATTATGACTTCTTCCCTGTTCTGACCGGAGATAGAGCCTTAGCTCACTTTTCTTACAGACGAGTCATACTGACAATCACAGTCCTTCAGTCACTGTCAAGAAGATAAAGGCCTTTCTCCTGTTAGTCTTTCCAGCTGATGACCTCGGAGCTTAAATTCTTGTTGCTGGTACCTAAATGCACGACCCCTCTCTTGATATGATGGAGTGGCAATCAGGCCTCCAGGTTATCCCTCGCTCCTCTTTTTCCTCAGTATCAATAATGCCAACTATTTTGAGGTCTTCAGCAAAATCCACTGGGACGTTAGTGGGTGATTTGCACAAATGTTAAACAACAAAGGCCTCAGGACCAACTGGGAGTAATTCCTCTAGCAACCTTCTCTAGATGAAGCACTAAGTTTCTGACTTTCAAAACTATCTGTTGATGGCTTTTCTTTAGTCGGGTACTTACCTACCTTACAGGTTGCCTATTAATCCCCTGCTAATTTCAATAATGTCTTGTGTGACCATGATAATTGCCTTATCTTATTGCCATACAGAAGATTCATGGATTTACCTAGGAAATCCCTAGAAATACATCAGGTCCTGAAATACATCCAGTTCATCCTGCAACATCCAACGGCAACATGCCCATCATGGCATTTTATTTTGTCCATTTGCTAAGAGAGAAGTGTGAGGAGAAGGAGAAAAGATAGAAAGTGTGTGCATGTACAAGAGTGACAAAACTTCTTGTCTCAGTTCCTTCATTTTGAGATGCTTTGATAGAAAATGTACAAGGCCAAATCTTTCTCTGGTCTCCCCATGTTCATCTCAGTGTCTGAATACAGCATATTTTCACCTTATCCTGAACGTTACACACACATGCTAGGACAGTAAAAACAATGCATATTTGCAAACATCTTTACCATTGACCAAATATTTCTGGTGCACGCATGGATGCCCACACAAGGGCATGTTCACCCACTCGCCCCAGTCTCTTACCTTCTAAGTACTCCTCCTAGGAGGGATGCATTCAGACACTCTGGAGGAGAAAGGCGTCTTTGAACTTCTCCCACAGTTACTTTATACTTTGAAGTTGAACTAAGCAAAGACAAGCGGCCAGGTACAGAGCAAAACACCTCTCCGGTGTTGACTGAAATTCCACCCAGGAAGCCATCTTTATTCATCATCAAAGAAGTAACAGATTTTGGAGGAACCGGAACTGGAGAAAGAAAAGGGGAAGAGGGGAAAGAGAAACCATCATGCCACGAAGGAGTACAGGATAACCACAGTCTCTCTGACATGCACAGAACAGCAAAATGAAAGGGAATTTTGAATCTCTGGCTACCTCCAGCAACCTAAAGGGTGCTGCTCCCCCAACCTCTAGGAAACTGCTCCATGAATGATGGATGGAGAGAAGGGTGGTGCAGTACAGCCTCTATGCAGGGTTTGATCATTGGGAAATAAAATACATATTGGCAAGCACCTGGCAACTTTCGGGTTTGAGCCTGTGTCTCACCCAGAGCCCCCCGATGCCTTTTGTACAACGGACAGCGCCTTTCTGGAGGGGAAAAAAAAAGGAAAATTTACTTTTTTTTGCTAATGTTTCCATTACTGCTAAGCTGAGCCAGGAATAAATTCACTACACGAAGGGAATTGCTGTCTTAAATAAGTATCAAGGCTGGAGGACACAGCAACCAGAAGACAGCTCTGTTATTGCTTTGTGTTTTTATTAAGTCTGGTTTATGAAATAAAAGGAGTCTTTTCCTTCAGAAAAATGAACACCAGGAAAAAAAAAAAAATCTGGTCTAACTATGGCGTTCGCCACCTTGATCATATTGTGCCGTCCGTGAAGTAGTAGGAACTCTCCCACCCCTAAATAAAGCTGTTCTAGTTACTGTAACACATATTTAAAGGAAGTTATGGGGGAAAAAAAAATCAAAACAGAACAATAAAGCGAAACTAAACAAAATAAATACATCTTATTCTGTCCAGGGTAAAACGAAATATTTCTTTTCTCTGAGAAACTAGTAAGGTTATTTTAAGAGTAACCGAGGGGATTATAACAAACAAATTCCTATAATAACAACCAGACACGCTCAGAAATAAACAAACAGCAAAAAAGGCTAAACAAAAAATGAGAGCAATTCCCCCGTGACATGAATTTTGTTTACAAATGAACTTAAATAGCTCCCTCATAATTGTGTGTAACTGGTATGATTTACAGCAGGTGCTCTAATCAATCAACCAATCACTTTAATTTATAGGGAGCCTCGCTGCATTTTCCCAGTTGTTTCATTTCTGCAAGTAATTGATAACAAACCGTACTTAAGGTATGTTTTATGCAGGAGTTAATAAGAGCTGACAGCTGCTACTGCTGCTTCCTCTCGGAATCGAGGCAACATGCCTTTCCTTATAGAAAATATAGGCTGAAATTGGGGGTTTGCTGGTGATAGAGTCCGGGCATGTTTCAGAGGAGAAGACTAATTGATTACACACCCTCGTCGAGCAGATACTACTTCACAGTCTCCCGTTTCCACTCAATCAATTGCAAAACCAATTCGGCAAATAATAGGGTTCTATTATGCACATATGCCAGCTATTTAGGTAGTTATAATACATGTCAGTTAAGTCATAAAAACCCTGTTTATTTGCAACATATCTGGAGAATCAAACCATTAGGGTTGAGGGGATATTTAAGTCGTCTGGAGCTGCTAAACAATAAGATCGGGTATCCTAATATATTACCAAGTGCTAACTACTGGGCAATTGCCAATTTTATAACCTCAGTGTATGGAATAGACACAACCGTGTTTCACTGTTTTTATTACAGATCATTTCCTACTGCCAGACCAGACCCCCACAATAAAATCTCTATAACAGCTAAAAACCAAAAGGCATGTCGATTTTAGATATACATATTGCTTCATATGCCTTGTATATAGTCTCCAGTATAAACAAATTATTTTGAGTGGCTTTACTCCAGGGAATCGGAAAGTGAAATGGATTCCTATTTCTCTATTATTTTTAGTTAGGCTTTTTATGCAGCTCATAAAGGCGGTTTCAAATAGTTTGAGAACGGCACAGAAACAGTTATAAAAGAGTTAGAGGCCCGCTCCTGCTTTCGTTGCTATTAATAGGATTTTTGCCATTGATTCTGTAGGAGGGGACTCGTTTGGGGTGTCAGATGTAGTACTGGCAGACAAAAAAAAAAGTCTCTCTCTCTCCCTCTCCTCCCATTATACATAGAGATATCACTTATTTAATGCACGATGTTCTGCAACGTCATTCGAGTGAAGCGTCAAGAAAAAGTTAAAAAAAAAAAAAAAGAGTTAGATTAAAGCAGTGCCACCAGACAGATTTTCATGACTGGCATTTTTTTTCTTCGGACAAACACACGGGCTCAGTGGTTCGAGTAC
The DNA here is from genome assembly GCF_964195595.1 of Calonectris borealis. Lineage (NCBI taxonomy): Eukaryota > Metazoa > Chordata > Aves > Procellariiformes > Procellariidae > Calonectris > Calonectris borealis. The sequence continues at coordinate 5,155,143 of NC_134314.1, forward strand.
ACCTTTACAGTGGCTATATTTAGTGACCAGTTTATCAGGTCACTGTCCAGTGAACTGAGAAATTAAACAAGAGGCAGCAATTCCACGACCATCTGATCTTAGTCCAAACTCACTAAAGAGAGAGGGACCCGTGCAACGCTTAAATGTACCTCACCCCACTCGCTTTGGCCTTTTGGAGCACTCATTACATTAGTTAACCTTTGAAATATGGATTTTCACGTGCTCAGTATTTCCCCCCCCCCCCCCCCCCCCCCCTTGCAAATTGCTTTTGGGAAGCAGGCTGGCTCCCTTCCCAGCTATGCTGAGAGCTCCTCAGCTTTTGTTCCTACCACTGCCTCCTCGAAAAGGACCGTATGAGCATACCCATCAGTTGGAGCCTAATAACTCTAAACCCATTTTAGAGGCTTACCAGGCGGTGTAAGCATATCTATTGCAATTTCATAGCTTCAGAGAGATGTATTCTATCTAGACTCTATATCTTCTGTAAATTACCTAATGCTGCCTCAAAAAAGTGTTTGCCATGGAATGAATTATCTCTATCTATATCATATCTATATGTTTATCATGGCTATAGCTTTCCAGATATAGCCCAGGCATTACCAGAGATAATATCACGTGGAGGTTTTAGTGGGTGAAGAGATATACACGTCCGTGTGTGCAGCTGCATGTGTCAAATCCCTGCGTGTATGTAAATAAACTGTAAGGCACAGTATATTTTTAGTCGTTGTCAACTTTCCCAGTTGGTTAGGGATTGCCATAACTGTTGTAATAATACAGAACAACACACACGGATATACGCAGCGTCCCCACCACTTCTGCTGTAACTTTACCCCATTTAGTTCTTGTTATTCCCAGCAGAAACTATTCGATTTTCTTTCATTCCCAAACTCTATTTGTTGTGTGTACGTAAGCATTCCCAAATACATAATTCCCCCTTCCCAAATCTCTGCCTTCTCTTTCTTTATTTCTGTCCCTTTCTCCTTTCTCTCTCTTTTTTTCTCTACTTCTTTCTCCTTTTCTATCCCTTTCTTTCTCTCTTTCTTTCTCTCTTTCTCTTCCTGTGGTTACTTCCAGCCTCTTTGTCATTTCTCCCCCTTCCATTTCTCTTCAGCTTATCAATAAACCGGGAGAGCAACAGTAGCCGCTTGATTTGTTAGTAATTATAAGCATACTGTTCCTGCAAACGGGATCTCTAGATGAGTGAGATCGCTTTAAAACGACAGCAGGAAATGGTGGGGAAATGGAGCATGGCGAAACTCAGCGTGAAGCTTTCAGTTCTTTACATGTTTACAATTTTCTGTGCATACATTAAGTCTTAGGGTTTGGGTTGTTTTTTTTTTTTTTTCCGTGGTGGTGGTGGTTCTCTGTTGGGTTGCTCTCCACAAACGGGTGAAAAGGCGCACAAATAGACACGGACAAGAGGAAATGGAAATAAAAGGGCATTTCAGCAACACTAAAAAAGAACAAATAGATAGAATTACGTCTTGAAAATAGCTGAGTAACGAGGCTTTAAGCTACAGATATCGTTGCAATAATCCCGGTGAATAATATGACAGTCGATCAGTCAATCAATCAATTAATCAGAACAAATATTTCTTATATTTATTACTAACAAACATCATGGACAAACTTATTACTAATCAGCTATCAAACTGCCTTCAAATCTTTTTATCTGCCTACTGGGCCTGAAATGAGTAAAAAGTTCTTTGTCCATTATAACAGAACTTTGTTGTTAATGATGATTGGGTCTGACTTTGTAGCCAAACCTAGAAAGTCTGGGAACAAAGTCTTACCCATTGCCACTGAAAGACCCGGTTCTTATTTTAATTTCAATGAATAAATACAGAAAGTGTGTGTTCATGTTCCCTTCCCTCCTGTCCCTCTCGTCTCCTCCTCTCCCCCCCTCCCTCTCCCCCACCGCAGTCCCTTGCCCCTGAAAGCTGGGACTAAATTTCAAAGTGAAATGTATTCCCTCGAAATTGTTTTGCATTCAATTAAAGTGGATCATAAGGTTCAATGGGTAATCCAGGAAAAAGCACGAAACTGAGTGGCAGCGAAGCAACATCTCCGATTCCCAGATCTATCACCTGAAAAGCTGAGACCAGAGTGGTTTTCAGTTAATCATTTATCCGGATACTTCAGGAAGGGGTTGGGGAGGAATCTTATGCTGTATTATTAAGAGTTAAAAAAAAAACTGTTAAGACACCTCCTTTCATATGTTTCTTTAAAATAATATGAACAATAGAGCAAGGTTGCAAGGTGGTTGCAAGGAGACAATGAATTAAGGTGTTAGGGTTAAAATGGCCTTTCGTGCTAAATCAGATGTGAGTGTGCAGACGATCGTCAGAAACAGCTGAAAGTAAATAAATACATCAGAATAATTTTAAGGTCACTGACTGTGCCCCAGAGTCACAAAAAATTAACTTGGGCCACGCAAGATTTTGCAAGAGGACAACTTCTTTCGGTGCCAAGCAAATTTCAGATGAGCAGTTGACAAGGGGACCCGATCTTTTACTCCTGACACACGGAAAACCTTCCCTTCATTTCAGTAGAAATCGAGGGAAAGGCCTCAAAACGGGGAGCCGGTAAGCTCTTAAAGCCGAGTTAAATCTGGTATTAATGCTCTTGGTGGTTATTATCATCTTGATGATTTATCTGGCTCCCTCCCTCCCACTTCCACCACCCAAATCTTAATGGAACTAGGAGTTAACGATGATTTTTTAATGTCTCGTTGGATTTTTAGACTGTTAATGTACCGCATCCTTCTCATTATTAGTTTATTGATTGTTCATTGACCAGCCCCCTTCAAATCGTATTAACCACCCTCTGCCACTTTAGATTAAGAGAGTTTAAAAAGCACCTTTCATTATTTCACTGCCACCACCACCACCACAGTAGAGTTCAGGCTTGGTAGCTTAATGCTTGCTCTAATGGGGCAGCTAAGAGACGAGGGGCCACGGTCCCTGCCTATTGCATTAATAGCTCAAAGGGGGCTAATACAGAAAATTAGCCTTAAACGAGCTCTGGAGATCTCCAAATGAAAGAGCCATTTATCACGCTGGCTACCTTCACTCCACTCGTTTGCTCTCTCTACTGGGAACAACTCATTTCCTCTTAACTAAATTACTTCAGAAATGTCAAGTAAGCTCAGATAGCAAACATAACAAGAGACTCTGTATATGTAATCTATTGTGCGGGATCGATACGCGAGATAAATCGATAGCCGTGTATGAACCCCTATATAATTTCCTTAATATTTTTGGCAATCTTTTTGCATAGATAGATAATTCCCTCTGCAGGCCTGAAAGACCATAAAGCAACAGACACTTACAGTCTGGATGATATAATTAAGTTTAGACTTCAAGTCCACATCATACTTTTTCCACTACATTGTAATTAAAGCATTTTAGGCACTAAGCTAGGCTTTGGTGAAGTAGACCCCCTCCAGTCCTCGTCTAGCAAATATGTATCACGGGGAGTGATCCACCGCACAAAAATCAGTCAATACCTACCTGTCTTATCTATCTATGCCATCAGCCTGCAATAACGACTTACAGAGTTTAAATAACTTATTCTTACTTCAAAGTACATCCTCACAGCTACAGACTGCAGGGAACAAAGCGAAATTGATACTGAACCCTCTCTGTGTTGATCCTTCTCTCGTCCTGATTAAATATTGTCTGCCACAAATGTGACCTACTATTTGTTACCCATTTCTCTTCCTCCGCACCCAGAAAACTTGCTGTGCAAAAAGAAACGGAGCTCCCAATATTCCTTTATGCTGGAAAGTTTCTTAGAGCTCAGCATTACTTTTAAGAAAGAAAATACTGCTACAGTTGACTTTAAAATAGCTGCAGACGAATCTCAGGATTTTTTTTAGTAACCTAATTTCCAAAGTGCATATGTATCCTGTTCATCATGGATAAACTCAGAGTCTCTCTTCTGATGGCTGCAAATAGGCACATGTAATCCCACCTATGTGGGGCTGTGTGTGCGGCAGCTGCTCGACCTGGGGCCGTCGCAATGCCCATACACAATAAGCACACCTAAATCTATACATAAAATTATTAACATTCACATTTTAGTGCTGCTCGCTATCTAACAGTACCACTCAGCAGGCACCTTAAATGTCTCTGCTGTCCTCGTCAGCTGAAGGAGGGAGAGACACAGGCGGAGGGAGGGGGGCAAAAGAGTATTGTGGACTGGGTGATCAACAGAAAAGTGTTTTGCGAAAAAAAACAAAACAAAACAGATTGCGAAAGGAAAATGCGAGCACAGACCAATGTTAGAGAGAAGTCTCTCGACCACAAATCAAGCACCAATTAATCAAATACACCCAAGAGGAAACACCGTGTATGAGGTGTCAAGCGGGGGCGGGGAGGGGAGGAGGAGGGACGAGAGTGAGGAGAAAAAAAGAAAAAAATACAACCAGAAGCCATCAGGTTACAGACCCTGAGCACAAAACCTACTGAACATTCAAACTGAACTAAACCAGGAGAAACAACTTTTTTTTTTTTTTTTTTTTTTAAAGGTAAGTAACTTTCTGTTTCTCAAAAACACCTTCGACTTTTCAACCGGTGGTCATAAATGATGCTGCCAAGCGGTCTTCAAGTTTTCATCTGTCCTCCCTCAAATAACTAGGACTTGATCGTATGTGAGAGAGAGAGAGAGACTGTACATGAAGATTTAAATTAAAAAACAATAAATACACGGAAGGACCTCATGCTGCCTTGAACACATTTTAAATAAACACCCTCCCTGTTATTTTGCTTTACGTTCTAGAAGATCATCTCTATTAAAGCATTTGTGCGCATTTGACAAATAATAAGGACCTGGAGATAAGTGCTGTTGATAGTAAGCATAAGGGACAGCATTTCTAAGCCTCATCTCTGGTACTTAAAATTGAATCTAGAAATAGAAACTCCTTAGATAATTAAAGATAGCTTTCCCTACATTTGCAGTGTGTGATCTGTTTAATGTCTATCAGCATAACACAACACTAATCGCCAAGCATCTTCGAGTGACTGTCAGAGAAATGTAAAAAAATTAAGCAGCTGCAATACGCCCAAAATGAGTTATTGTAATTACATTTAATTAGTTTAATTAGTTAATTATTTTGCTTACAGCTGTACAAGAGACTGCAAACATTTGTTAATATCACATTCCCTTTAACAGTATGGGGTGATTCTGCAGTTACACTAAATCATGTGCGCATATGTAGAAAGATTTAAAAAATGGGCATGGGGAAGGGGGGATTCGCGGAGGAAGGGGGGAAGGAGGTCGGGGCTGCCTTTCCATAGGCATTTGTTTCTCTCCCCTTCACGTTTGATTCGCCTGGGAAATGCATTTAAGCCCCAAAGGGAATCAACCCCCTTCCTCCATTAAAAGCCAAGGGGTCCCCAACGAGGACTATGGGGGGAAAAAAGGAGGGGGCCCGTGGAAATTGCATTTGAGCATGGGGTGCTCCATTTGAGAGCATTTGTGTAATTAAAGCCTTTGAAGGACGGGGGAGGGGGGATATCAACTTTTCCTCTCACATCTCTCTCCTTTTCCCTTCACTCTATCTGCCGATCCAATCAACTATTCATCTTGCTGCCATGTATGCCTGCTTCCCGGATAAATTAATTGCCCCAAAGTAAAAATATATCACGAAGATATTGCTACACAGTAAAAGTTTGTCTAGCTTGTTGGAATAATCCATACCTTTTTTAATGACAGACTGGTCCAATAAGTTCATACCGCTGTTATTGGCATCTTCAACTGACTGTGGATATAAAAACATCACTATTCAAATTGACTGGATATTAAAGAATCGCGTACATAAATCATGTCATTCCAAACTGGAGTTTCTGTTATTTCCATTTATATTAATTCACTAGGGGAGGAGGGATTTTTTTATTATTATTATTGTTATTATTATTCCCCCAAATCGACAAGGAAATGAAATTCTTACAAATTATATAGTCTTCTAATAAAAAAAGAAGTGTGAAGCATATGGGGTGCAATAGTGGTTTTGTTATCTTATAAAACATAGATATCACATAGACTTCTTTGCATTCGATAAAGCTTTATATTTCTTCCTTTGAAAATCTGGCAATTGGGCAACATCTGCAAGATCTATTGCATGACATAAATGAACACGATTAAGGACAACTTAAATTCTCCCTCCCCTCCCCCCCCCTTTTTTTTTTTTGGTTTGTTTGTTTGTTTAACCCTGCTACATCTTAATAATTCAAGGGCCATTTACTTTTTATATATAATAGTTTACATTATGGACTTTTAATTAAAGCCTGAGCAATTCGGAGTGCAGCGCAACGCCCACATCGTACAGGGTGCAAGCAGAAAGAGATTTACAGCTCCCGAGGTTGCTTCCATGTCCTGAATTAGTGGGGACGGGGAGGGGGGAGCAGGAATATACATTATTAAAAGTATGAACTATTACATTGATTGCCTAGAAAAGTCTCCCCATCTCCTTTTCAAAGCCTTTTTTTCCCTTTTTTTCCCTTTCTTTTCAGCCCGCTTAGAAGCACACCTGTTATTAAGGCATTAACTTCTTTAGCAGGGAAGAGAACAAAGAGGGGCACAGAGGACAGAGCAAATGTTGGGTTTCAGTTCTCAACACGAAAGTGGGATATACAAAAAAAACCCAAACAAACAAACAAACAAACAAACATTACCGCTGAATCTGCGGTCAGCACAGCAAAATCATCTCCCAAAGAGAAGAGGTGTCATAAGAGCAATTTATTGCAAAATTACGACAGGTTCCGTTTTAGGGTAAATTCTGGGTTTCAGAGAAAGGGAGGACCTGTGGGTTTCTTGGTTTTCTTATTTTATTTTTCTTCTTATTATTTAGTGTTTGGGGGGTTATTGCATATTTGGGGAGTTGTCACATTTCTTCCCTGATAAGGAAAACATCTTTACAACAAAGCAATTATTTTCTTCCCTATTATTTTAACTTTATCTTTGCTGCACCGAGAGGCTGAGCTTCTCCGCATCCAGCCCTTATCTCCGGCTCTCTCTCTGTTCAGCAGAGACGTTCAAGATGGAATGTGATTTAGGAGAAAATTACATCTCCCAAAAATGTGACGGAACAATATTTTCTGAAGATCTTTCCTTTTCTTTTCTTTGAATACCCACTCAAACGAGCGCGCACACACACACACAGCGATTCCTTATGTTGCGTGTTCGTGCACGGCTGTGTCTCTCTCTCATAATCAATAGGCTACATACCTAAAGGGCACAAAATAAAATTACAAAGTCTTCCCTCCTTTCCCTGAGCAGCTCCCAAAGAGGGATGATGAGCAAATCCTGCAGCCTGCTGGCGTGCACCTCGACGGCACAGAACTGGAGGTAAATATGAAACGCCATCTTTCCCTTTCTTTTTTTTATTTTCCCTCCTTATCTCACCTTATCTCTGGAGTCGATGGCTGTGCACAGGCTTTATGTGTGTGCGTGCACTCCGCTCGCTCCATCAGCAACGTGGGTTAGTTGTTGTAGTTAATGAGAAGACTCCTGTCTGATTTTCTATCTAATTACGCCCTCCTGCTGGGTTTTTGTACAGGATATTCGCTCAGCATGCTGGCAGTTAATAGTCACAGAGAGGATCGTAAAGATTTAATTAGGACTGCATGCGGAAACGTGGAAAAACAACTCAGACTTTTAATTACTAGACTTCTTTAGTTAAAAGTGATACCAGGGGTTACTTTATAAGAGACTTGGGTGTTTTGGCGCAACTTAACTTTCCGTGTCTCTAGCTAGCACGTCGGAGCGGGGACGGCAGTGTGAGGGAGGAGGAGGAGGAGGAGGAGGAGGAGGAGGAGGAGGAGGAGGAGGAGTGGAGGTGTGTGTGCAGGGAGGGGAAAGGTGATGAGTTTCCAGATATACTTAGAAAATCTAGAGAGGAAGATTCTCCTCCCTCCCCTCCTCCAATAATCTGATAGCACGGAGTTTCCTGTATACCATATATATACACCTTATTTAACAGCTATGGATATATCTGAGAGAAAACCCCAGAGACTGATCTTTTTGTTTCCCTTTAAAGAGTCTAGAGAATCTGGATTTTCCCCTGTATATTTTCTTTATTGTATCTTTTACTAGTAAAACCCTACTTTTGCCAAGCCGTAGGGAAAAAACCCCAGAAACTGGGATTGCAGTGGTGTTTTTCAGAGTCCTTATTAGATGATGCAAATTTGTTTTCAATAAGTAGGTCTTGGCTTCCCTGTCTGAGGGCTGTAAATCGCAGATTAGAAATTCCTCTCGAAAAGAGCAGCAATAGCAATACAATACGTCCTGTTTACAATAACAGAGCACTATCGTGTTACAATCACTTAATTCTACCCCTGGACAATGGCTCACACATGGCCTGGATTTGGTGTTTATAAAATAACCACTGTTTCTTTCTGTCACGCACTCTCTCTGTCTCATTTTCCCTTGTCAGCCCAACCCATTCGCATGGCACGTATTTGATCAGGCATGCATCAGCTAAAGCAAAGAGACACATCTTGATCCAACTATATACCTAGATATCAGTTCAACTTTTTGGACTACTGAAAAAGAAAAAAAAAAAATTTGAGACGCTTCCTGGAAATTCTCTCCAGTGTTAGTGGATAATAACTATATGTAGCCTAAATAGGAATCCCTGTAGCTAGAACAGATTACTTGAATCTAGAATAAATCCGTATGAAAAATCAGGGTGGAAAACTGCCCAACTTCATCTGTCACTAGTGGGGGAACAAGAATAGAAAACGCTGAACGGTAGGAGCGAGTATTGGGCTGCTTTCCCTCCTGCCTGTGCTAACTTGCAGTTGGACACTTCTTCCTTCACGTGTTTCTCCTTGGGATACCCTCCTCTCCCTCTTCCCCTCCTCCCCCCCAGCCTGAGACCAAACTTTTAGAAATAAAGGGCCTGTTTCATTTCCCGCGGCCTCAGCACCGCAAAACAAGAACCCCAGCCCTGCTGGCTCACAGCCTCGTCTGCCCCTGCCCCGGCCCATCCCCATCCCCATTCCCATCCCCATCCCCAACCCCATCCCGGCCCCGGGCCCGGCCCCGGCCCGCCTGGGCGAGCGGGTCGCGGGTGGCCGCGGGGCGCAGCGCTGCGCTGGGAGCCTTCGGGGGGAGGCACTTTCCGCCAGTGCTGTGCCCTGCCCGCGGAAGGGATGTTTTATTGGAAAAAGGAGGGAGAGCTGAGCAGGACTTATTTGAGCTGAGCAGGACTTTTCCTTCCTTCCTCTTCTTTCTCTCATTCTCTCACTTTTTCTCTCACTCTTTCTCTCATTCTCTCATTCTCTTTCCTTCTCTCTTTCACTCTCTTTCTCTCTCCCTCCCTTTTATTCTTTCCTTCTTTCTCTCTCCCTTATCTTTTTTCCTCCTTTCCCTCTCTTCTTTCTCTCTTTATCTTTTCTTCTTTTTCTTCCCCCTCCTTTCACGCTTTCTCCCTTTTATATTTTCATTTTCCTTCTCTCTTTTTTATCTCTTTCCCTTTCCTTTCCTCTTCTCTCTCTTTCTCTCTTTCTCACAATAGCACAACAACTACTGGCTTTTCTTTGAGGAAAGTGTAAATATCAAAGCACTAACAGAACTTAGTCTATCGGTTATAGAGCGAAAGGAGGAGAGCGATCCCCTTTCTGCATTCACAGAGGTAAAACTCGCCTTGACCTGCAAGCCAGTTGGTCTGAGCCAGGAATGCGAGACGAGACCTGCGCATCGCGCCCGTGGGGGTCAGGGGCTGCCCCCAGGTCTCAAAACCAGCTTGGAAACCCGCAGAAACCAGCGACCCGACGGCTACTGAGCTCGGAGGCAGGAGCAAATCCAACCAGAAAAAAAAAACCCTTTCTATTTCTAAAGCAACTCGCCCCAGCGAAGCTCGGAGATTTTCCCGTGAAGCCCTAAGACAAGCCTCCAGCCAACGCAAACAGCCCCTCTGCTTCTCTGCCACTGATTCCTATAACGTTCAGCAGGATCCTTTTTCACGGCTTTTTTTTTTTTCCTTCTCATCCTCCTCTTTTCTCCTTTCTTTTTCCCTTTCTGTAACTTTGAAGTCCGTATCTTATCCAATGGCCCATATCTTTATTTATCCCGGGTCTAAATATATATATATACACACACACATGTAAAAATGATATATATGATATATAACTCTGGGGAAAAAAAAAAGGAGTGGAGGGGAACTCCCAAATCCCGACTAGTAAAGCCTAATTTAAGACCTGGTCCCTGGAGGCTCCAGTCTCCGGCTTGGGGGTCCCCACCGGTTGCCCATGCCCTGCTCCAGCAAGGTGCAAACCACCCCAGCACCGAAGCTGTTAAGGACCTTTCTGGTTTTTAGGAAATAACACGTGATGATGAGTTTCGCGTGGGATGGGAGAAGGCTGGGAAATACTGTGCTTTGAGCCCGGTGAAACTCCTTTGTTACCCAAAAGAGGGAATAAAACTATGTAAAATGAGTGCTACCCTAGCAACTATACTTAAAAAAAAGGGGGGTGGGGGGGTGGTTTGTTCCTGATCACCGGTTATTGGTTTGGGTTTGGGTTTTGTTTATATTTGCCCTCCCTCCTGGATGAAAAATGTAGTAATTTGACAGTTTCATCAAAATCCCTGAACTGCAGGAAATTGGTTGGGGGGGGGAGAACTGAGACTGCATGGGAAATAACTGGAATTTGAAGAGCCAGGCTTAAACTCTGGCAGCTTTTGAAACACGTGGAATATTTAGAGCAGCTTCTCTGCCTTCCCCCTGCACTCCGCTGGCTTGCCATGTAGGGGAGGGTTTACCAAGCAGAGCCTGTGCGTGACAGCGATGATATAAATTCTTTCTTTTTTTTTTAAAAAAAAGAAAACGTGAGCGAGGGGGAGTATCACAATTATAATTCCAGTGCAGAAAGAGGATGGTAACCCACACCAATATTGCTGTAAACCCCTCACTGATCTTTTCTAGCCGAGGGATGGGGGTTCAAGCCTGGAAGGCATCTACATTGCCCAGGAGAAAGAAACGCCGTGCCTTACCTGGACCTCCTCCATCCCTGGGTGTCCGATGCCATGCAGAGAAAGGCTGTCCCCCATGCCGGAGTCAAGGCCATGGTGAGCTGAGTGTAGAAGGACATCTGGCCTCCTTACTGAGTGGTAGTCCCGCCTGGGGTCCAGTCCCGAGAGCTGGGGCAGGGCGGCCCGAGGCTGTGGCAGCAGTGACCCGGTTTCTGATCCCACCTCTTGCCTCTGCCTCTGTCCCCAGGGGTGCTGCTGGGGTTGATGCAAGGGGTTTAGGGAGTAGGGGTCATTGACATGGGAGTAAGGGTCCTGGCTTTGGTGGTAAGGAAGAGGCTGGTAGGGGGGTGGGAAATAAGGCGGCTGGAAATCCGAGGATGGGGTGTGAGAGAGCGGAGGAGCGCTGGAGTAGGGTCCCTGGGAGACGGATCCCAGCTGGGACAGCCTGGAACTGTGGCTGGGCACTCCATCATGCCGGTCCTACAAGCGGAATGAAATGAAAACAAGAAAAAAAGAGGACCTTTTAGAGAGAGGGAAAAAAAAAAAGAGTAGAAGAAGCACAAACCCACCCCAAAATAAAATAAATTAAAAATGTAAACAGTTGTAAACTAAGGTTCAGATGTTCCCCCCCTCCCCCGTCGCGGGTTAGAAATGTTCCAGCGTTTCGCACCCGGATTGTGTCTATTCCAAATAACTATCGAGAAGGGGGAAGGGGGCGGGTGAGGGAGAAACGCTAAATGTCATAATCAAAAATGTAGGACTGGTGCTCCATATGCGTGTATGGTCTGTGACTTCAGTCCAGTAATGCGATTCCCCGTCCAGCAGCCCCACCAAATAAAACCAAAAGTTAAAAAATAATAACAACTACAAAAAAAAGAAACCCCAAAACCACCCATGGCTCCAAACCACCCACCCCTTGTCCTGCCTAAAGTTTCCAAACATCTGTTTATTCCCTCTGCTGAAGTCCTGAAACTCAAAATCACCAACCCATCTTCACGTGGAAAAGAGCAAAAGGAAAGTTGCACTTCTCGGAGGACTCCGAGGTAAGAAGTTGTCCGAGAAAGGACTTAAAAAAAAAAAAACAAAACAAAAATCATGGGAGCTCTTTGTATAAAGAAAGTCCACCCCTTAAAAAAAAAAAAATTAAAAAATCAAATAAAGTAAAAATGAAACATCGGTATTGAACAAATCCAGTCGCTATGATTTCTGCAGCAACTTCCAGTGCCTTTTGTCTCCTTTTCCAATATTATATTCCGGAGAATGGGGTGGGGGTTAATTGTAATGAAAAGTCTTTGGGGTGTGTGGGGGGACGGGGGGGGGTCGAGTGTATGGAGGCTTCAGAAAAAAGGTGGGAGAGGAGTTTTGTCCAACTCCATCGCGCTGAAGCTGCGAGGCTAAAGTAAACAAGAAAAATATCTATTCCACAAAGTGGAGCTGAAACCCCCACAAGCAATGGCACACATGGTTTTTTTTTTAAAAAAAAAAAAAAGAAAAAAAGTTTATTTTTTTCCCCTGCTCTCCCCCCCCAAACTCCCCTAGCTCAAATCGAGAACACACAATGCAAAAAGGGAGAAGCAGCTGCAAGCCTCCTCCAATTATTGTGCTAAATTACCAAGCCAAAGGCGTTTAAAAAGAGAGAGAGAGGGAGAGAGAGAGACAACAGATCGAGAGAGAGAGAGAGAACATGCAATTCTAGTACAACATGGATCCAAACTCACCATGGCGGAATAGGTGTGGACTAACATCTGGAAATAAAAAAAGTCTTGTAATAGCTAAAAATAAAATAATGGTGATAATACTAATAATTGGAGGGAAAAATATCAAGGAGATCTGCAAAGGGACGTGTTGGACACAGGAGAACAGCTTGAGATATTTCGAAGTCTATCCATCAAAAAAAAAAAAAAAAAAAGAAAGGAAAAAAAAAAAAAAAGACCAATGCCCCCAAAACCGAGCCTGGAAACCTCTATCTACATATATGATTTACCCCTCCCTCTCTGCTTTTTTTTTTCCCCTTTTTTTTTTCCTTTTTTTTTTTTTTTTTCCCTTTGAGCTCCCAAATACAATCCTCTTCAACCCAAGGCTAGGCTCAGACTGCTCCGCTGCCCCTTCCTCCCTTTCCTTCTCTACACCGCCTCATAATAATTGATATTCATGACTATTAATATTACACGACTACTTTAAAGGGAGAATGCAGGACCAAATGGAGCGTGAAGCTGGCAGCCAGCTCGAGAGCTCCCCTACTATTGTAAATGACGTTCATTCAGTGGAGAATTACTAGATGTAATCAGAAGAGGGGGGCTGGCAGAGGCAGAGTTTGGGGAGAGGGAGAGGGGGGAAAAAGTTTAGCAAGGAAGAGGCATAACTTCAATTAACTCGCGCGGAGGAAGATGCGGAAAGTAGACTCTGCTGAGCTGGAGCAAGGAAGTGAGATGAAGCAATGCTAGAGGCGAAGAAGAAGAAAAAAACATATTTCTTTTTTTTTTTTTTTACATTTAATTATACATTCCTAATACGAGGAATTATTGCCTTCGGTGTTTTTGTTCTTGTAGTTTTTATTCTTTTCTTTTTTTTTTAACAAATAATGAGGAAATAGAAGCTTTTCTAATACTTTCCTTTTTTTTTTTTTTTTTTAAAGAGATGGAAGAAGAAATGTGCAGTCACTGTAATATATGTCTATTTACAGCGGAGATTCAGCCCTTCTGGTGCATATTACAGATCGTATTTATTCGCAATAGGCAAATAAATACTTGAATCTGCGCTAAGTTGGGCTCCACTTTTTTTCTGAATCCTGTTCCTCCCGCCCGATATGGGGAAAAAAAAAAAAAAGTATATATATATCCCGATTTTCACCCAAATGTAAAATGTATGCAGTGAATTTTAAAGGATAGTAAATTTATAGTTTCGAGGCAAAGCCAGGGGCGATATAAAACCTTTTTGATGTTGCAGGAACCCGTTCAACTGGACTGTCTGCCATTTCTGTTAAAGTTCAACTTACGTTCCTTCCTAAATAGACTCACACTTCCCAGAGCAGCCCCCCCCCCGCGCGCACACACACACACACACACACACACTTTTGTTTTAAGAACAGATTCAGTTTAAGTGGCTGAGACGCCCCTACCATCTTGTTGTTAATTATAGATCGGAAAGGAGAGAAACGCTTTTTTTTTCCTTTTTTTTTTTTTTTTTAAGATAAATCTAAAGAGCTTCAGCTCTTAAAAAAAATCAACAACAATATTTTTTCTTTTTTCTTTTTTTTTTTTTAAAGGCTACACGTTACAAAATGACTTGGAGCGCACACCCAAGTTAGGGTATACCCCGCCCGCAGCCAAATCCCACCCAACCGCTCCCCCAACCCTGCTTCTCTCCCACGGCAATCTAGAAACACGAGTGTCCGTAAAATGCACAGCGGCTTAAAAATCCCCTTCGAAAAGAGGGTCGGGGAAGAAAAAAAAAAAAAAAAAAGATATCCCCGACATTCCCCGACCTCGCTGGCCAGGGAGGGGAGATGTTTTGTCGCCTGCTGCTGCGGGCAGAGACAATGGCCGGGCTGTGCCTGGGGACGGGGAGGGAAAAGCAGCGAGGGCTCAGCGGGCTGGCGATCGCCGGCGGGACACACACAGACACACACACACACGCCGGGCCGTGCTCATTCTGCATATGCTGGGGTTTGCCAGTTGATAATTAGCCTGACGGCAGCTTTTGGGAGCAGAGACATTTCTCCTGTGCTGCCGGCGGATACCCTCCCCGCTTCCCTCCATCCCGTCCTTTCTCCGGCCGTGAAAAGCCGGAGCTGTGCCCTCCCTCTGCCTCTTTCTCCGCTTTTCTCGGGAGTTTCCCCGCTGTAAGTGCGAACGCGCTCCCGGAGGGGAGGGAGGGCTGCGGGCGGCGCGACGGGGCTGGGGCCGGCGCGGCCCCGACGGCGCTTCCCCGCGGTGCGCTCCCGGCCGCCCCGGCCCCTGCCCGGTACTCGGTCCCTGCCCGGTACCCGGCCCCTGCCCAGCCCCTGCCCGGTACTGAGCCCCTCGGAGCAGTCCCCGCGCTGGAGCTGGAGGATTGCGCCCTTCTGAAAATCTCCCCCCCGCCTCCCCACCATCGCCATGCAAATGCCTCCCCCAAATTAAAAAATAAAAATAATAAAAAAATTAAAATATAATTTTGCAGAGCGCCTTTCTTCAGACATCTTTTTTCCCGTTTCGGAGCAAATCCAACACGCTGGTTAACTTACAAGAAATGCATTCGCGGAGCCCGTTTGGGAAAGATCCGGGTCAGGAAACCGTGCAAAATTAAGAAAGGTTTCGCGCTGTTTGCGCCGTGATATTTTTTTTTTTTCTTTTCCTTGTCTGCTTTTTGACCTCGAAAATCTGAATAAAGCACACAACTTTTCGTGTCCGCGGACTACGCGGAACTGCCTTTGAATGTATCTATTCGGGTGTGTGTACTCACATACGTGCAAGAATGTATGTGCCGCTTAATTAATGCGAGTATATGTATACATTCACATCTTATCTACTGCCATATAGGTATAAAAAGTCGGAAAAACCGTATCCGATTGTGAAAAAAAGAAAAAAATTCCAAATTCAGGTTGAGCTTAGCTTGGAATTGCAAAATAAAAAATAAAAGAATGACAGAAAAGAAAGAATTGTATCCAGTCCCTGGATACCAGATTGCGTTTCTCTTCTATTTTCAGCTTTTTTTCCTCGACATTTGTCCATATTTAATCGAATTATATTTAATTCGAGGTCTAAACAATCAAACTCTTGCCTTTAAGTTGCCTCATTCCACTCCCCCGATCATTTCTTTGATGTTTTAAATCGCATCAAACAGCTTTTCCATGAAAAAAAAAAAAGTTTAGGACTTGGCATGCTGAATACAAATATGCAAATAAATAAGCATTTAAGCATTTACTCTTGGTTTCCCGTCTTTATACTTGTGTGTGTTGGTGTATGCGTCTCTAGATCTGCCTATATGTATATGTAGAGCTATATATGTATTATATAGTCATGCCTGTATCTATATACTATACGTATATTTAAATATACATATACTCTCTTACTCATATGCATATTATATACTCACCTCATAGATATCTTCATACTTGACATTTTCAACCAGTTTCCAGAGCATGATGGCAGGCTGTTCTCTAGGAGGTGAGTGCATTCATGTGAAGAGCAGATGTCTGGATTCTCAGTACTTCTCTGTCTGTAATGATCCATCTATAATTGGAAATGGGGGACAGACACCAAATCCGACGTTCCTCTTCCATCGCAACTTATATCTGTTGTCTGAAACAATAGGCTGCAGAAGTCTACCTCAATCGGATAGTAAAAAACATTATCTGTTACATAGTTACATATATCTACGGACATATATATGACTATATATATACATATACACACATATATACACTTAGACTTATGTGCAGGTATATAAAGATATACACATATACGCAGTTGCACATACACAGACATACATATACATGCATATATACACACATATATCTCCGAACATACAACTTTTTCCATGTACAGACATATATAAATTGACACATTTATATATGTAAATCATATATATTCTTGCATATGTAGGCACATGTATACTACACGTTACATATGCATGTATACACACAAACCTGATCAATTTATATAGGAGTGTATATTAATGCATATTTGTGTATATATTTATACACCTACACATATATACGTGGATATACAGTGATTAAATATACATATTGTATAGTGCATATATCCGCTATTGTAGTAGATGGATGGATGGATAGATAGATAGATAGATAGATAGGAGAAATTAATGAGTAATTTTTCGATCCTATTTGCAGTAAAATAAAGAATAGGTTGCTTCTGCACTAGGCGATTCATCATTTACAACGAGATATTATGCTTTTCCCCACATGCAATATGCTTTTATTTACATGTCCAGAAATTATCCTCTCATATGCAGTAAAACACCAAACCAGCGTCTCATCAAGCATATTCGAGCAAATCTAAAAGGAGTAAATGTAGATCAATAATTTTCATTTTGAAAGCCTTTCACTTCAGACTTGGACTGTATATTTTATAACTTGGAAACAGTTTCTCTGGAAAAAAGAGAAAGAAAAAGGAAAAAAAAAAGGAGTTTAGCAAACCCTTCCCTGCACACATTTGAATAGCAATTAGCTACTTTCTGAAAACGATTAAAAACAGAGTTGGATTTGTGCGTTTCCAGGGTAGCTCTCGGTTTGGAAGGGGAGAGGAGGAGTTGGACCATTTTTAACCTTTATTTTTTTTTTTTTCCCCCCCCAGGCAAACCTTCCTTCGCATTGTCCGGTTTTTTTAACACGTTGTACCGCAAAGAGGCGACCTATTCTGCAGGCGAGCAGAGCCCATCTCTGCCTTTGAAAGGAAACAATTGAGCTTTGCAGTAGGCTGGTGCGTCAGGAGGTGGGGGGAAAAGGGAAAAAAGAGAGAGGCAGAGACAGAGAGACAGAGAGAAAGGAGGTGTTTCTAAATTCAAGGTCCTGTCTCTGGAAATTTCAAGCTCTGTCTATAAAGGTTCCTACAAATCTTTGTTATTCTGCATGGGATCCTATGGGAAAGTGCATAGTGTCCTTTGTACTTTTAAAGGTCCTACAGGTAAAGACGCTTTTATATATATGTAATCTCGAAAACGAGGAGAACTTCATCAGGAGACACTTCTGCTGGTGTTTGGTTGGCTGGTGGGAAGGGTGGGCTTTTCTTTTTTTCTTTGCTTTGGCCTCAAATTAAAGCAGAAAGTATAAATTCATCTCTTTTCCCTTCAGCCTCTACAGCCCCCCCCCCCCCCCCCCCGATTCGAAGTGTACATCTTCTTCTAAAAACTGGACGCTCAAAAGGCAAGAGACAAATAACAGCCAGATATTATAACAGGAGCTGGACAACGGTCTTGCTGAAAGTTGTTAAAGCAGATACGAGTTTTTTTTTTTCTCCTCAGCACAGCCACTGCTGCACAGAGGAGGAGGAGAAAAGGGCACATCTTTCAATGGGTTGGTCAGACCATTTCAACCGAAGCAATAGTGTAAAAAATGCTGAAAATGAGAAGGGATGTATGCTGTTTGCATGTGGATGTGCGGAGATACCCAACGCAGCCACCCCACACACGCCTTCATGCACCTATAGATCTGAATGGCCCTCTTAGAAAAATACCAGGCTCATAAAGGGACAGTTTGCCATCACTTTTGTTAAAGTCTTTGAGTCATGTCCTGGAAGGCTGGCACAGGGCAGAGTGAATGTGCTTTGTGACAGCTAATGCTTTACAATTTCGTGGCACCCTGAATTAAATATGCTGTACGTGCTGGGGGAGGGGAGAAAAGAAAAGAAGCTGAAATAGATTTGACGACCACTGACTTTCTGCTATCAGAATGGTACAGACAGTAAATTCTTACTTTCAAGTCCCTCTATTATAACATTTCGCTTGACTTGCAAAACATGACAAACGTGTCTCAAGGGATCATTTAGAAAACGAAATTGAACAAAGGTTCTTCGCGTTTTTTGTGCTTGTTTTGCATCCCCCCACCCCAGCAGCTTCCTTAAGTCTAATTTAGTAATTTCAACAGCAAGACTTGCACCAATTTCTACCCGAAATGTGCAATAAACCCTGGGTCCAAAATGCGAGACACGTACTCAGAACTGACCATTACAAGCTATATTTTCAGAGTTAAAAAAAAAAAAAAAAGGTGGAGGCGGGGGGAACCAGACGTTTTTCGGCAGTTTTGGGGCACGCTTTGACAATCCCTTCGAACGAAAGCCCCGGCTGTTTCAGCAGTGAGCTGGGCAGGGGCACTGCAGCCTCAGCCTGGCAGCTGCAATTGCAAACGAATATTTTATACTTCTTTTTTTTTGGCTTTTTTAAAAAAAAAGGCTACCTTTACATACAGCCCTGGTCATGCCGGAGGAAGCCCTGCCCGCCGTTCCAGCTGCCGCCAGGCCGGGCCGTGGCCCCGCGGCCGCGGGGAGCCGGGCGCGGTGAGCGGCGTTGAGCGGGGCAGCGGCGCCCTCTGATGGGGGTTCCCTTCCTGCAGCAGCTCCCTTCCCAAAGCTGCTGCCTTCCCCCCACCAGGTTATACCCATAGCTGGGAGTTACAAGCAGCCGAACATTCCCTCTGCTAGAAATGATGCTGATATCGGTGTTTCCTCCGTTAGGATAAAGCTGCAGCTTCTTATTTACACCGGTTTTTTCTTAACAGACCGCTCAGTGTTTGAATCTCTACCTTATAATGAGAATAAATCTTTTATCCCTCACTTCAAAATGCAGTATGTAGCCTAGGTTAAATATTCAAATCATCTCAACGAAATGTCTGTTAATAGCCCTGGGAGGGAGAGGACCTACAACACCGTGATGGCGACTTTGGTGAGAAGTCAGAAAAAAAAAAATCAATCTTAATTCAACAAGCCATGCTCCTCTCATTTCATATGCTATTTCTGGGATTTTTTTTTTTTCCAAGATCTTGTTTCAGAAATGGACTTTCAGTTATGCTTTGCCTTTTAAATCCAGCGTGGGTCTCTGTAATAAAGTATATACCCCTCTATATCCAACTTCCAGCAAATCCGTGTTATTGGCTAGAGTTTAAAATAAATCCATTTATCTCAGCGCCCTCTGCTGCTCGCTGAAGGCTTTCAGGTAAACGCAGGTTTCTGACAGTTCTAACTGAAAAACCATATTTTGGACGTATTTGGTACATTTTCTTGCAAAGTAGCTCTTTTTTTTCCTAACACATTTCTTCCATATGTTCTCACATGTATTTCAGAACTCAGTATCTTTTACTAAAAAGTTTATTTGCAATTTAATTCACAGGGGAAAAAAAAACATATAACATTGCAGGTATCTCAAAATGTAGCTTAAAATTTACTGCCTGCTTATTCACAAATTTACAAAAATCATTATTTTAGTGTGCATTTTATACCTTTTCTTTGTGAATAATACCAAGATTCATCTCTTAAAATAAATCCAACTTCCTATATTGTTTTCTGGTAAATCTAGTTTCCCTGTTACTTCTGCAGACATAACCAGGGTTTTTCATAGAATCATAGAATCATGGAATCACAGAATCACAGAATGGTTTGGGTTGGAAGGGACATTGAAAGGCCATCTAGTCCAACCCCTCTGCTGTCGGCAGGGACATCTTCAACTAGATCAGGTTGCTCAGAGGCCCCATCCAACCTGACCTTGAATGTTTCCAGGGATGGGGCATCTACCACCTCTCTGGGCAACCTGTGCCAGGGTTTCTCCACCCTCAGTGTAAAAAATTTCTTCCTTATATCCAATCTGAATCTACCTTCTTTCAGTTTAAAACCATTAGCCCTTGTCCTATCGCTACAGGCTCTACTAAAAAGTCTGCCCCCATCAATTTACATTTTCCCCAAACGACCAGTGCTCATTCTTTGTGGAGGAACATCATCAAACCCTCTCATTGCTGCCTGCTCTCTTAGCTGCCAGGAGTAGTTTATAGCAAGCCAGGAAATCTCAACCACATGTGCTGAGCCCCCATGGACAGGCCCAAACAGTTTGCCACATTTAATAACCCTGTGGGGAAGAAACTGTGGGCTTTCCCATCAGTGGTGACCTCCCTGGGGACACCCTTTGCCACAGTCCCTTTCAGGCTCTTCCCAAAGCCAGGTTCAGGGTGAAGGAGTCACCCGTGGGCATCAGGACCCACCTCCCACCTCCCTGGGGCTGCCAACCCCCCTATACCACTGCTTGTAGCCAGGGAGGACAGGGCAGGGGCAGTAACAATCTGAAATGTCTTCCCTTAAAAGGACTCCAAAACATCCTAATAACCATGCATAGGAGCAAGCAGGATAGAAAGGGCTGGTGTGACCATTTCAACCATCAGTACTACCCACCTGTGAAAGGAAGGGACAGAAATATCTTTCTAAAGAGTCTTCCCTGTGATTCCTGACCTTTTGTACAAGAGGAAGAGAGTCAAAAAGCTCTGCACCAGACAGACACAGTAATGAACGATCAACCAAAGAGTCACAAAACAGAAACCTCACCAGCTGGCTTGTTACCTCTC
Organism: Calonectris borealis; assembly: GCF_964195595.1. Taxonomy (NCBI): domain Eukaryota; kingdom Metazoa; phylum Chordata; class Aves; order Procellariiformes; family Procellariidae; genus Calonectris; species Calonectris borealis. Next base: position 5,176,162 of record NC_134314.1, read on the forward strand.
TCAGTTTTAAAAGCATGTTTATAAAAATGTTTGGCAAACTCAGGGAATGCTTTGGACTCCTTTTTGCTAGTAAGACTGGAGTCCTGTTAGTAAATAGTTCATAATATGTTTGAAGACATTTAGTCGGTTTTCGGGAGGGCGTTTCTGCTGCCTTTGCTTTGGGGTTTTCTCTTCGTCTTTCCCCTCTGCATCTGGGTCTTTTGGGATGGTAAGGAATTGCAAGGGATGAATGACAGCAAGGAGTTTAGGATAATCAGAGACAACCCTATGGAAATCCCTGTCCTTGCCACAAGGAGACACTGAAGATACTCTTGGTAAATATTTCCAGCTGAGAGAGAGGACACTGTGCTATTTATTTTTGGCATCAACTGTAAAATCACCAAATGGCTGGAAAATTGCAGAAAGGAGGAAGCTTAAAAGAGGAGGTGGGTAGAGAAGAAATTTTAAAACAACATCTCAGCAATTTGGTATTTTTTTTTAGGGTAAGAGTATTCTCAAATATAAAGAAGCTGATAGGTATAAATTAAACAGCATGATACAAAACATCAAGGTTTTTTTGAGCTAGTAATAACAAATATCCATTCCCTTTGATGAAGAAATTTTTCCTAATATCCAATCTAAACCTCCCCTGGTGCAACTTGAGGCCATTTCCTCTTGTCCTACTGCTTGTTACTTGGGAGAAGTTGTAGTTGAGAGAGTGATAAGGTCTCCCCTCAGCCTCCTTTTCTCCAGGCTAAACAGTCCCAGTTCCCTCAGCTGCTCCTCATCAGACTTGTGCTCCAGACCCTTCACCAGCTTCGTTGCTCTTCTTTGGACACACTCCAGCACCTCAATGTCTTTCTTGTAGTGAGGGGCCCAAAACTGAACACGCTGATTTGTCTAATCATGATAAAAAATGAGCTCCAATGTCACTCATCTATCTATGGTACTCACCTGGCCACCAGCAATCCCAATTTATGCAGCCCAGGATACGGTTGGCTTTCTGGGCTGCGAGTGCACATTGCTGGCTCATGTCTAGTTTTTCCCAATCTAGTTCTCCCAGGCCAAGACTTGCACAGCCTGTGGGCTATTTGGAAAAGGGAGCCCCTCCAAGTGTTGTCTATATTACTATACTGAGAACTCTGGTACCCAAGTTTAATTATGTACCCTACTCATGTCTCAGTGTTTTATCCCTCTGTACTACCTATTTTTTCACAAGAAACCTGGGTACATGATGTCAACAAGGACATAGACCATGAGGCAATGTGATGGGATGCCTCACCGAACACCTAGATGCAGCTTTGGCATCCCCTCTTCACAGCTGTTCTATATTCTGCAATCTCTCTGGAGCAGGAATGAAAATCAGATCTCCCAGGTTAAGAATGAAGAGTGTTTCAGGCCTTTTTTCTCATGCCACTGTCTCTTAATCTTTATTTTGATCTGATGTAGGTGCTCAACTTAACACAAGGGTAGTGAACTTCAAATAAGTGCTTGGCTCCCTAAGGCAGAGAGCACAAAGCCTTGCTCATGTCCTACTGTCCCTTCGTGTGAGCTTGGATTGCTCCATGTTGCTGGCTTGTGTCTCCCTGTCTTAGGACCCAAAACTCCCTTTGCTCTTTGAACAGGAATCCTGAATGCTAACTTCATGGCTTTCCGTGATTGACAGGAAAAGCAAGAGTTAGGTGATGCAGCGTTAAACTGAAGACTTTATGCACGATCTACCAATGGATGATTTATCCTTTGTAACACACAGGGGAATATGGGGAGTCCCAAGAGCTGTTGTCACAGCTGCAGGGTTATCCTTCCTCTCCACATCCACCTTTTGAAAATGAATTAATCCTTTCTAAAACCACTTCCTCCTGGAAACCAAACAAAACACACAGAAAAGTTGCTAAACTTGTTTCCTTAAAAATTTTAAACTAAATGTATAAGGATATCTTTCAGTTTCCTCAGCTGGGATATTGATACTTACATTAGGAACCAGCTTGTTAATCTGAATAAAGCATATACTTTTTATTTCTTTATTGTTTCTATATCCAAACAAAAGCCCCCATACTTAAATAGAGTCACATAATCAAGAAGAGGCAAAGGGCAGCCGTTAAAGGGAGGTCTCAGTTTTATTGAATGTTTAATATGACAGAAAGTTAGGAGATTCCATTTTTATTTGTTTAATTTAATTCTGCTATGTTTATGTGGATACAAACTCTTTGTATGTGATTTGGTTGAAAAGCAAGGTTTAAGTTCTATTTATACAGGGAAATACACTCTTCACATTTCAGGACATAGCCTGTAGAGCGAATTATCTATGCTTAAGACACAGCATTTAAATTTCATGGCAGGAGAGGGTTAATCAGTTTTAAGGAAAGAGAAGAAAAATTAAGACCTGGCCTGTAATCTGATTTGAGAATTTTTTTTTCCTGCAGTATCACCCTCCCTCACTTTCTTTTTAATTCCTCCACTCTCTTAACTTGCTTTCTGGCAGTAGGCGCTCAGATAATGTGACCATAGGCAATGCTTTAGGCAGTTAAAATAATTCTGGGTACATGAAAGGAGATGTAGCAAAGTCAGCAACCTGTATCTATAGGGGAAATGTATTTCAGCCTCCCAAAATTGCTCATAATATATCCAGAGTCACACCATTCCCTGGATGCTCCCTTCAGTTTGCTCCTATACCTCACTGTGGCCATCAGGGACTTCAGCCCAAGTAATAGCGGGGTCCTAATTTAAAATTCCCATTAACTGTGGTTTTAAGGGAGTTAAAGTCACTCCCTTCCCTTCCCTTCCCTTCCCTTCCCTTCCCTTCCCTTCCCTTCCCTTCCCTTCCCTTCCCTTCCCTTCCCTTCCCTTCCCTTCCCTTCCCTTCCCTTCCCTTCCCTTCCCTCTAGGTTAATAAATAAAACAGTGACAAGGACCATTTCTGGGTACTCAATTTTCCTATTGCTCAACGGTTCACAGGATCCTGGCATGGTTTTGGCCCATGTCAGCAATTTCAGGCAGCTCCCAGGCACAGTTTGGAGGTCAGCAAAGACCAGACACTATTCCCAGGAGACAGATCAGATATGACCGCCCTGATTTAGGGATTGAGTTTAATAATACAGATACAGGCTATTCTGTGCCAGGTAGACTCATGGCTCATAGTTCAGACATAGTCTAAAAAATTAGGCACAAACTTCTTGTTTGAATTAGGTTAACTGCATCCTCACTGCCTTCCACACAATATTAATTCTAGTGATATAATATGATATTAATATTAATATAAACATGCAATTTAGAATTGTAATTCTAAGGTAATTGTATATCATTGCTTTCATTATTATAAGTGCACAAGCACAATGAAAGTCAATGTTTCCTGCCTAAAAGGCATAGGAATGAGCAAGTGTAAATGAATCATTTTAACAGCTCTGAAATTAAACATTTTGTTCTCCAGTATCAAAATGAAAAAGTTGAAAATTCAAATTTTAGCCTTTCTCCCACCCCCAGTTTTGAAATGAACATCTAATGATTTAATTTGGTTACCAGAAGAGATCCTATGTTGCAAAAACTTTCAAGCACCTGCACTTTGATAATCAGATTTGTTTATGGAGTTTCAGAACACCTTCCTAAGAATGTAATGACAGTGCTCCTTAAAAAAAGCTCACAGAATCACTACTCCATGTTGCCGACATTGGTCTTCCTTACTGAAGTTCAACTTGCTAATTTTTTTCTCCAACTAGATAATTAAAAGTTTCAGCCCACTTTTGTTTCAGGGGCCTTAGACTGGGTTTTATCACATGTTGAAATCACAAGAGCAGTTTCACAGTTCCCTGAATGACCAACCTTGTTTCAATCTTTTTTTTTTTTTTTTATCTCTGATTACTAGGGTTGTTCCTAAGTTTTTCATGAATCTGTTAGACTTCAGTGAAAACATAAAACAGAAATATCCTTTAAAACACATGGGATATAAAAGAAGGGACCTTAATCAGTGTAGTGGAGAGGGGACTGGAATTCAGAACAGTTCCTTCTCCCAGCCCTACTTATTGCTCCCACGTGTGTGACCTTGGTCCAGACCTGCTTCTTTGCTGAAGCTCCATTCTAGCTTGCCTTGCTCCGTTTTAATCATCAGACCTTATCACACAATTAATTGAAGGGAACCTGATCACATCCTAGAGGCGTAAACATCAGGAAGATGCTTGGCTGACAAAAAAAAATAAAAGGGATCAATGTTGCAGCAGCAAGAACAGCACTCAGCAAAGTTCCCTGTTGTGTCAAAACCCCTTATGCCATGTAGGATCTATTGTGCAAATGAAGGGTGATGCTTGTTTGGTCAGCTTCTCTCATTCCCTAGGGGTTTCCATTTGTGCATCTTCTGAATATGGAATTAGTATAAAGTAGAGCAGCCAACCTATCTTGTGCAAGTCATGAAAATAGCCACACATAGACCAGGAAGCGGGGGAGAGTCACAGCTTCATAGAAACAAAAGCTGTAATTGCTCAGTTAATCTAACTCCTGCAGGACATGGGCCAGAAAACCTCCATGGATTAACTGTTGAATGAGCTGCAGTGTACCTTGCAGAAGAATTAGTACTAATACTGTCTTGGTTTTACTTTTTAAGGCCATGGATGTAAAATCTTTTCCTACCTTAAAGAATTGTTCCTTTCTTAATCACTATCTCTGATAAAGATACAAATCTGTTTTCCATTCTGGGTTTTGTTGAACTTGAATCTTAAACCAGTGAAATCTTCTGCTTGGGTATATCTGTATATCTTTTCAGTTCTCTGTATCACTTTGTTATTGAGATGAATAAATTAAGCTTGTTGTGTCTTTCATTATATGGTAGATTCTCTTATACTTCACAGAATCACAGAATCACAGAGTGGTTGAAGTGGAAGGGACCTCTGGAGGTCAGCTAGTCCATCCCCCCTGCTCAAGCAGGGCCACCTAGAGCTGGTTGCCCCGGACCACGTCCAGATGACTTCTGAATATCTTCAGGGAGGGAGACTCCACAACCTCCCTGGGCAACCTGTGCCAGTGCTCAGTCATCCTCATAGTAAAAAAATGTTTCCTAATGTTCCAAGGGAGCCTCCTGTGTCTCAGTTTGTGCCCATGGACTCTTGTCCTGTCACTGGACACCATTGAAAAGAGCCTGGATCCGTCCTCTTTGCTGTCTCCCTTCAGGTATTTATATACATTGATAAAATCCCCCCTGAGCCTTCTCTTCTCCAGGCTGAACAGTCCCAACTCTCTCAGCCTTTCCCCATATGAGGAATGCTCCAGACTCTTAAATCATCTCAGTGGCCTTTCATTGGACTCTCTCCAGTATGTCCATGTTCCTCTTGTTCTGAGGAGCCCAGAATTGGACACAGTACTCCAGGTGTGGCCTCACCAGTGCTGAGTAGAGCGGAATGATCACCTCCCACCTGCTTCCAACACTTCTTCTAACGCAGCCCAGGATACCATTTTACCACCTTTGCGGGAAGGGCACATTGTTGGCTCATGTTCAACCTGGTGTCCACCAGGACCCCTAGGTCATTTTCTGCAAAGCTTCAGACAATGCTTTGGCATGACATCAGTGATGCCACAACACTTTATTCGGTTCACCAACAGCTTTCTTGAAAGGGACATATCAGAAAGGAGCATAATATTCTACCTGCCATTGCTTCACATCTATGATAGATGCAACATGACCTTTATGAATAGGTACATTATATCCTTTTGTTTATTTAGACACAAGACACTCTTGCTCTTCTGCCCTCAAGCTCAAGCTCATAATTAGAGGATTGTCGCCTATGACCAACAATTCCCTTTCAGAGTCACTCCTTTCCAGAGCAGACTCCACCATCTCATAGGGAAAAGATCTGTATTTTCTTCTCAGATATGCAAATTCATTTTCCCTCTGTTAAGAAGTTGTTTGCTGACATCCAGCTTGTTGAACAATCCAGGTCATGGTACATTTTCCCCCTTCATCAGTTTTCCCGCAATATTTCAGTCACTTACAAACATTATTATCAGTGATGTTATATATTCTCATTGATAAGAATATAAACTAATGTCAGGGCAGGAACTGAAACCTGAAACTCTATTAGGAATTCACATATTTAGTCATTATTCTCTCTTCTTCATCCATTTCGGGTTCAAATAGATAGCTTTAAATCCATTTAATGCATTTAGTATTTTGTCTAATTGTTATAATTGTAATCGAGATCCCTGTGGTTGCAAGTTAAATGTGCTTTAGAAGTCAATCAAATTTGTAATCTCATCAAAAAGAAGAAAAACCACTTCATTTGACAGCATCTATTTTCTGTAAACCCATATTGATTAGTATTAATTATATTATCCTCCTTTAACTTTTTTATTAATTGAGTCCTCAGTCAGATAATTCATTAGTGGGAACAGAACTGGTGCCAGACTGTTAAGCATCTAATTATGTGGATTTTTCTGTTCATATTTTTAAAATTTTAGCAACAAATTAACTTCTATGCTTCACCAAGTTATAAAAAAAGAAATATTTATTTTCCAGACAGCTGATAATTTATTTGAAAACTCCTCAAATTGTCATATTCTAAGATATTGAGCAACCACAGATGAATTTATTCCTTTGTTCTTATTCATAGCACTTGTTATCTTCTTCCAAGACATTAGTCATAGTTGCTGTGAGAGACAGGTTACTGAACCTGCTGGTCTGGTTTGATACCGTTCTTACACTGGACTGATACACACTTTTATAATCTTCATCCATGTACTCATGCATATAGAGCAAAATCTGGACACACTTTTAAATTAAAATCTTACCTAACAAACAGGATGTTTTTTTCTTTATCCTTGAAGTCTTGTGAACCTAGCAGTCAAATGAGAACAGTGGCTTTCCATGATTTCAAATGGAGCCATTGAAAACAAACAGGTGTTAGATGTAAGAAAAAAAAAATCACCTGAAAAAGACTGAAACATTTCCACTCCTTGTGCCACCATGTTCCCTTAACATGGGTATGAAATCAGAACACCTTCTTATACTGATCTTACAGGTTCTCTGCAGAGTAAAAACTGAAATACAAAAAAAACCCCTCATGAAAACTCTGTGCGGATAATGCGTACACGTCTAAAATTTATGAGTGATACAAATTGGAATTTGTAGATCAGTAATTATATATGGACTCATATGAAACATGGTATTCCTCCTGGAAGCAGGCTGAATGCTGCTCAGCTGTGTAGTGGACATACGGTGTGGTCATAGGACAGGATTTTTGGTGGGACAGGAGATGTTTGGGAACGGTCACTTGGGTTTCTGGGGGCTGAAGAGAACCCAGTTTTGTTGTCGTCGTCATTTTTGAGAATGGGAATTTTGGGGAATCGTGAAGGAATAGTAAACCAGTATACAGCTTGAGCACTGCCCTGCAAGCTCTACCAACCTCCCATACTTTACACTGCTAGAACAGCTCCTGGCAAAGTTTTGGCTTGGACTAACTAGCAGTCTCCCAGGCATGGGGGAAAAAAGCGTAGCACAAGTCAGAGACCTTTCCTATTGTGCAGTCTGGATGCAACCACCTCTTTTGAAGGGAAAAAGTCATGCTGTATCACTCTGCAAACTTCACATTTGATTACAAGAAAAAATCCTATAGAATAACAAGCAAAAATATTGCTAATAGAGTTGTCTGGAATTAATCCTGGTCCTACTAAAGTCCAAGGGGATTTTGTTATTGACTCAAGTAAAGGCCGGATAGGGTCATTAAGATAGCCCCAAGGTACTGACTACTAGAAGTCAAGGATGCAATGTGATATTAGAAAATAAAAGGAATTATCTCTCTTTTGGGGTATTCTGTAACTAGGTGAAAGTAAGAAACTAGGAGGTTCCCTTTCAACTGGCATTTAGAGGAGATAAAAGAAAGCACATTGTTCCCTATTGTAAATAATAGACACACTTTATCTAATTATCTTTAAATATTATTCAGTGAATCAGACTTTTGTTTCTTATCCTAAGAATTGTTAGAGAGCAACTAAAATCAGAAGAAATCTTTAGCATTTTGGAATATAAACCTAATTTTACTAATTATTATTATTATTATTTAGATTAGTTCGTTAAACAGATCAGCTTGCTTGGCGATCATCATCATCACTTGAATAATATAAACGATTAGTTTGTCTACGAGGTGGGACTCTTTTACCTTGATCTTGGGGTCAGTCAGCAGTTACACTAGATGCAGCCTTTCACATGAACACCTTGGAGCCTGGGTATGTTCATGCCCTTGAGGTTTCCTCTGGTCCTGGCCAGAAGCCCTAAGTATGGGGCTGACAGATATGACATAGGACCTACAGGAAGTCCACATCATAATTCTGTAACACTTATTTTAACATTATAAAATAAAAAGATACGTGCAACTTACTTCAAAAGCTAATGAGTCATTGGCTGCTTCTGTCCTTGGCCTCATATTTGGTCCTCTTATCATGCAGTCTTGCTTGATAGTTGCAATGGCACCTTTGTCTGATCTAAAATATGTGCAGACATTTTATGGAAAATTTTTAATTAACCCTGGGAACTACTGACCTCTCAGCCTCACCGCTGTTCCTGGAAAAATCATGGAACAGATCTTCCTAGAAGCTATGCTAAGGCAATGGAAGACAGGGAGGTGATTCGAGACAGCCATCATGGCTTCACCAAGGGCAAATCCTGCCTGACCAAAATAGTGGGCCTTCTGTGATGGAGTGACTACATCAGTGGACAAGGGAAGAGCTATGGATGCCATCTACCTGGACTTCTGTAGGGCCTTTGACACGGTCCCCCACATCATCCTTTTCTCTAAACTGGAGAGATATGGATTTGACAGATGGACTGTTTGGTGCATGAGGATTGGTTGGATGGTTGCATCCAGAGGGTAATGGTCAACTGCTCAATGTCCAGAAGGAGATCAGTGACAAGTGGTGTCTCTCAGGGGTCCATATTGGGACCAGTACTGTTTAGTATCTTCATTAATGACATAGACAGTGGGATTGAGTGCACCCTCAGCAAGTTTGTTGACGACACCAAGCTGAGTGGTGTGGTCAACATGTCTGAGGGACGCGATGCCATCCAGAGGGACCTGGACAAGCTCGAGAAGTGGGCCCCTGTGAACCTCATGAGGTTCAACAAGGCCAGGTGCAGGGTCCTGCACCTGGGTTGGGGCAACCCCCAGTATCAATACAGGCTGGGCGATGAAGGGATTGAGAGCAGTCCTGCTGAGAAGGACTTGGGGGTACTGGTGGACGAAAAGCTGGACCTGAGCCGGCAATGAATCATAGAATCATAGAATCATTAAGGTTGGAAAAGACCTCTAAGATCATTGAGTCCAACCGTCAACCCAACACCACCATGCCCACTAAACCATGTCCCTAAGCACCCTTGTGCACTCACAGCCCAGAAGGCTAACCATATCCTGGGCTGTATCAGAAGAAACGTGGCCAGCATGTTGAGGAAGGTGATTCTGCCCCTCTACTCTGCTCTGGTGAGATCCCACCTGCAGTGCTGCGTCCAGCTCTGGGGTCCTCAGCACAGGACAGACATGGACCTGTCGGAGTGGGTCCAGAGGAGGGCCATGAAAATGATCAGGGGGATGGAACACGTCTCCTATGAAGAAAGGCTGAGAGAGTTGGGGTTATTCAGCCTGGAGAAGAGAAGGCTTCGGGGAGACCTTATTGCAGCCTTTCAGTACTTAAAGGGGGCTTATAAGAAAGATGGGGACAAACTTTTTAGCAGGCCTGTAGTGATAGGATAAGGGGTAATGGTTTTAAACCAAAAAAGGGTAGATTTAGTCTAGATATAAGGAAGAAATTTTTTACGATGAGGGTGGTTAAACCCTGGCACCGGTTGCCCAGAGAGGTGGTAGATGCCCCATCCCTGGAAACATTCAAGGTCAGGTTGGACGGGGCTATGAGCAACCTGATCTAGTTGAAGGTGTCCCAGCTCATTGCAGGTGGGGTTGGACTAGATGACTTTTAAAGGTCCCTTCCAACCCAAACTATTCTATGATTCTATGCTTCTATGATTCTATGATCTTCCTTGGGACAGGCTGTCTTTACTGCACTTTGCACAAAGTTTGAGATTATCTATGTGTCAGAGGTTACTAGTAGGAACATTCTATGTAATTAAACATAATCAATTACTCTAAAGGAGCAAACAAGTGACAAGAAGCTACTTATGAAAGCTGAGATCACAGACTCCTGAGAGAGGCTACCCAGAACATACTTAATAGCAGCTGAAATTGGATAGTCAAAATCCATCTCCTACCATCCTACTTGAATGAGTACTGAACACAATCCACCTAAAATTTTGGCAGGCAATTAATAAAAAAATACACACAGAGCTGCAAATATATGTATCAATAAATGCAGACTGAAATATATTCACTGCACCAAATACCCTTTTTGTTGCTTGAAATAGCTGCTGCCTGTGTGTCTTGCAGAAAGGCATCCAGTGTTGCTATGAAGACACCACATGACAGGGCACCCATCTCTTCCTTCGTTATTTGGTGGAAACACCTTTTCATAGAATCATAGAATCATAGAATCATAGAATCATTAAGGTTGGAAAAGACCTCTAAGATCATCGAGTCCAACCGTCAACCGAACACCACCATACCCACTACACCATGTCCCTAAGGGCCTCATCCACATGTTTTTTAAATACTTCCAGGGATGGTGACTCAACCACTTCCATGGGCAGCCTGACCGCTCTTTCAGTAAAGAAATTTCTCCTAATGTCCAATCTAAACCTCCCTTGGCGCAACTTGAGGCCATTTCCTCTCGTCCTATCACTAGTTACTTGGGAGAAGAGACCAACACCCAGCACAGGCTAGGGATCATTCCCTGTTTGGTTTGTGGCTACTGGTTTGAATGCGGCTATTATATTTTGGAATCTTTGAAAGTTTAATTGTACAGGTATGGCCAGACCATGACAGTTGGCCTCAGAATCAGAGAACAGCCCAGGCACTGTCTAGGAGCACTAATGAAAAAACCCAACCAACCAATCAAACAAAAAAATGAATGGGAACTTCATCTGGGATTGCTTGGTTTCCCACTGGTGTAGTTTTGCTATGAACTTGTTGGTTGTTGTCATGAGGAATATTCTTCATGTGCAGATTCTTGCATGTGTCTGTGCAACAGCTCTTTTTGAGGCAATCTGATTCTTTTTTTTCTCAAGACAACAACCTTGCATCTAGCTAAGCAAGTTACTAACAGTCAAGAATCTGGAGCAGAGGCTGTAATATCAGCTAACTAACAGCAATTCAAAACATCATCCAGTTGGATGAATTGAACCTGTAAATCTGGAGGACAGGGTGGACTACAGATAAGATTGCTACAACTCTTTCTTCAGGGGCAGCAATTCAATTCTGAGCTGAACTAATGGCTATTAAAAGTTTATCTCATTTAATTTTAACTGAAGGTGGCTTAAATGTTTTTTTCTTTCTACCTAAAACTTAGGTGTTTAGTCAAGCCAGGCTTCTTCTACAGTCAGTGACGATGCTCTAAACAATCAGTCTAAATAGATACCCAACTGCTATGTCTAATATTAGAGACCTGTGCAAAGCTGTGGTTTTGTTGAGGGGCTCAGGGAAAGGTAGATTAAAGACAGTTAAAAACAAATGTGGTGGTAACATGAAAATGAAACAATGAGAAGTAGGCAAAGGTCAGTCATATCTCTCTTCATTCTGCTCCAAAATGACAAGATTGGATCCACAGAACCTTTTTCTGCTACCATAGTGTACTTTGCTCATTAAGCAGACATAGAAGACTTTTTCCTTGTTCAAAACACTTGGTGCCACTGCAAACGTTATATTCTTCTGATGGAGCTTTCAAAAGTGGTTTTGTCGCACAGCATTTCTACTTTCAGTTTTAATTACCAGGAGTAAAGGGAGTGAAATTTCATCCTAATCCTTTTCAATCTGAATCAAAATCATTATGTTGTTTTTTAAACTGTTTTCCTGATATACCTTTCCCTAGTTCATTGTGCAACGTTTTTTCTGGTGAATAAAGTGTTGTTTGTTTGTCTTTAATTTTTATTTTCACATCATAGGCAGTTTTCAAGGAAAAGTTTTCAGATCAAAATTTGACAAATAAGGCGATAATATCTTGGCATACTTACAGCAGTTTATTCACAGAGCATCCAATTCCACTAATATGCTCTCTACTGACCATTCCTAATTTTCTGTGTAGTTTTATTACTGGCTTCACACTGTATATTAATCGGCAAAGGCGCAATGCTTTGATAACTCTTTAATTTAACTGGCCATAATGATGGCCCAGAGTGGTTCATTAATATTTGTGTTAAATGTATTAATTAATTAAAAAAAAAAGTGAAAACTAGATGGCTCTGGGCAGTAATAGTAATAGGACTCATCCTCTTGCCATTATATGACCAGTCCAAGGCTTTAGACGCAGAAGTTGAGTTTCATAAGGTGATGAAGCTGTTTGTGTATGTACGACCAGTGCATCGGCTTGTATTAGCACAGGTACCAATACGTAACTAAAACAGATGCTCTTTTCAGAGTTTCATGCATTTATGGGCTAGAGTATCTAAGGAATCAGAGTGAGGCTGGAAAATATAACTTCACTGCAAAAGTGCCTACAGACTGGGCAGGATACCTTACTTATCTCAAAAGCTGCTAGGTCTTGTGTGGTCAACTGAACTGAGCCCAGAGGGTTCACAGAATCACAGAATAGCTGAGGTTGGAAAGGGCACCTCAAGATCATTTAGTCCACCTACCCTGCTGTCCTGGTTTCGGCTGGGATAGAGTTAATTTTCTTCCTAGTAGCTGGTATAGTGCTGTGTTTTGGATTTAGTATGAGAATAATGTTGATAGCACGCTGATGTTTGAGTGGCTGCTAAGCGGCGCTTACATAGTCAAGGACTTTTCAGCTTCCCATGCTCTGCCAGGTGCACAAGAAGCTGGGAGGAAGCATAGCCAGGACAGCTGACCCAAACTGGCCAAAGGGGTATTCCATACCATATGACGTCATGCTCGGTATATAAGCTGGGGGAAGTTGGCCGGGCTGCAGGGATCGTTGCTCAGGGACTGGCTGGGCATTAGTCAGTGGGTGGTGAGCAATTGCATCGTGCATCACTTGCTTTGTATATTCTTCTTCTTCTTCTTCTTCTTCTTCTTCTTCTTCTTCTTCTTCTTCTTCTTCTTCTTCTTCCTGCTACTACTATTTTACTTTATTTCAATTATTAAACTGTTCTTATCTCAATCCACAAGTTTTCTCACTTTTACTCTCCTGATTCTCTCCCCTATCCCACCGGAGGTGGGGGGGAGTGAACGAATGACTGTGTGGTGTTTAGTTGCTGGCTGGGGTTAAACCATGACACCTACTCAAAGCAGGGTCATCTTAAGCACATTGCTCAGGGCCATGTCCTGTCAGCCTCTGAGTATCTTCAAGGATGAAGACTCCACAACCTCTCTGGGCAACACAGTCCAGAGTTCAAATAAATTCACAGTAAAAAAGTCTTTCCTACATTTTAATGGAGTTTCTTGTATTTTAATTTGTGCCCTTGTGCTGTCACTGGACATTACTGAACAGACTCTGGTTCTGTCTTGTTTACTGCCCCTATCAGGTATTTATATACATTGCTAAGATGGATCCACAGGGATCTGTGGGAAGCCCATTCTCTTCTGCGTTGCTAGATGTACACCAAAAAGAATACTCCTGTGCTGCTGAAATGACAGCAGATGCCTATGGGCAACTGAATCAAAATGGTACTACTGTGCATTTAGACTATCTGTATAGACTGTACTGTACATGTATATTTGCTGAAAGATGATGTTTAGTACTATTTCAGGTTTCCTTGAGTATACATGATATACACAATGGTTTGACAGATACAGTGAAGCTGTGAGAGACCTTGATCCTTCTGGAGAAGCAGTGGGAAGCCAGGCAGGATAGACAAGGCTGTCTAAAATGTCACTTGATAGTTATGTGTGGGTGATTGAATCGTGTCACCAGTCTGTCTGTTGGTAGAAAATGACAGCAAACTATGTCTTGATTGTCTCTGGGTGGGTCTGCCTAGCGTGCTAGATCCTGAATGAGCAGAACTCTGTCTCATGCTGTAGTGTAATCCTAGTAATTCTTTCTCCAAAAGCAGGATATTTTGAGTTGCTTCAGAAACTGCATTTATATATCATTAATTGAAGTATCTTTCCATTAAAAAAACAACATAAACCTTTGTCCAGAGCAATGACACTTTCCATTAAGGTTTGAAGTTCCCATTGATTTCTTGTTCATGTCTTTTCTACAGGAAGGTGAGCCTAAATAGCAGTTAAGAGGCTAGACATTTTGTTAGATTTGTCTTCTGGTGCTTACCTAGAAACTAAACTGTATTTTCCAGCAAAATATAAGTGAACACTCAGCCTCTTTAACATAAGTGGGAGTTCTGTTGTTGAACACATGGACAAATATTACCATACATACATCATCAATTCTGCTAATTCTGGGAGTTCAGAACACTCAGCATTTTACAGATTTGGTCCCTTTTTTTGCCTGGTCACTTACTTTGAATGCAAATTTGCACAAGCTCTCTACATGCAGTTTGCATTTAAAGTCTGATAGAGGTGGATATTTTTTTTCCTGTTACTTTTTCCTTTTCATCTTCTTGTATGTTGCAGTGTCTACAAATCAGAGGCTACTTGTGCACACTGACGTGTATTTTGGTACTACACTTCTGCAAATCTCAGCAGGTTTGTCTTCTTTTTGTTTTAATGGATCGAGTGGAAAATTTACACACCAAAGTGAAGAGAGATGGGAGAGGCAACCTCTCATGTGATTGTATTTAAAATACTGATGAATTTGTCACAGTTGTGTTTCCTCTGACTTTGGAGAAGAGCATATACAGAACTGATCAGAGGAATTCACTCTAGCACCTGGGAAATATAATGCAGAAGACAAAAGGCGTAATATTAATTATTGATAGTTCATTTGTTAGGGAACAAAGGTGGGGGTTGGATAAACCAAGTTTAAAAATGTGGGAACTACCTCCCAAACCATTTCTTTTTTCACCTGAAATCCTTCTGAAGTTTCTGCCATCGCAGCTTTGCTCTTGGTGTGTCATTGTCTAGAATTACTCATAAAGTCAGTTCTGCAAGCACTGAAACAACACAGAAAGAAGAGTTGTCATCAGGTTCCCAGACAGTTTTGAAACTGAGTACGTCTAGGAAATTGCTTTAAAAAACCATATCTTTTTAAACTTTTTTCAGTAAAAATTTTCAGATCCATTTGTTTTGGAAAGTTTGGTTAAACATCTAAGCTAGAGTTGCTTCAAGTCATACCTGAAAGACGATGCTATTTACATCTAAAGACTTTTTTTTTGACTCTTGCTGTTTCTTCCTGGGAAGATTCAAATCTTGTGCCACAACAGTGGGATCAAAATCTGGAGTGGGAGTGTTGGCAATTAAGCCAGACTCTTGGTTGAAGTAGGACTTGGAAATGAACAGTGTAAGCTTTCAGGGAGAAGATTAAAAAATTATTTTGAGACTGTGGGTTTGATTGCCAGCATTGTCACAGCCTTTCTATGCAATCATGGGCAAGGCACTTCCGAGGGCATACATCTCAATTTAGTCTGCTCATCTAAATATTAAGTATCCAGGGTTAGCAAGTTTTCTAGGTTGCATCCATTGTCAGTGGATAGGGACTAGGATTCCTACCACTTTTCCCCTGTGGTCAACTGGGAGAGACTAATCTAATATAAATCATCTCAACTAGCTTGGATTCCTGCTTTAGGACAGTAAAAATTGCCTTGCATTATATCTTTCTCTTGACACAAGAGAATTAAATCTGGTTAACAGATTCTAGATAATAATAATATAGCTACAATTAGGTGGAATAAATCCCACCTTTAATCTCTATATAAATTGATTGCCTCGCTGTAATATGGGAATAGTAGTATTGTTGTTCCTCTGCTTTGTATGTCTTATCTATTGGATGGAAGTTCTAGGTCCTGTAATGTTGTAGATCTGGTTCCTAGCCAGGTTTGATTGTCTTAATTTATCCAGAAATTGAAATAATTTTCAAGCACCAGACAAATCAGGATTAAATCAACATAGATTTTATTGCCGTGAAATGTTTGATCAAATGTGGTCATTATCTTCATAGACTCATGTAAAACAGGTAGCTTGTATAGGAAATAGAAATATAAAAGATTATGTTTTTCACCACTGAATTATAAATTAAGCTAAATTAAGTGGAAGGAAAAAAACAAAGCCAAACCAAAACCCCAAACCAATAAATAGGACATTGTTTGTTGGTGACCAAGTGCGCACTCACATTTAAGTACAATCACAACAGCTGCTGTACAGAAGAGAATTAATTGTACAAAATAAAGAAAAGAATAGCAATAAAAAAAGATCAGACCCCTCCAAATGACCTTCACCTGGCAAAGGAAAATGACTTTATCTTCCTCCCCCATTCCCCACACAGCTGTACTTGAAGTCTTGTTGAACCTGTAATGAGGGCAGAGGCAGAGGATATTTTTATAAATACAATTCCTGTATAATTATGATTATTGACTCTTCCTTGTGTTGCAGGCTTGTGTCTTCTATTAATGCTGTTTTATCTTGTCCTTACGAATAAAGAATTAGAGAAGCAGAACTCTCTCTCCAAAGGATAAACGAAAGTCAGATGACCTTGGAATTCATCAGCAGCCCTTTTGGATACCTAAGAAATCTAAGACCAAAACTGCTTGTTGGTATTAGGAAACAAATAAACAAATAAACAAAAAAGCAGTTAGAGAAATTGGCTCTTAGGACAATAAAGCAGCCCTTCTTGAGCCTTGCTGCAAAATTGTGAGCCGCAGCTGTGCCACTGAGTCACGTTCAAAGAAAGAGATGGGCTGGGGAAATATTTACACAGAGGTCCAGGATTTGGAAGGACTATACATTGTGCCTGCTTTGTAGCAGATTTTTTTTTTTAGGAAAAGTTAAAGAGAAGCTTCAAAGAGCAGATTCCTTGTTGATTTGGAGAGCTGAAGTCTTTTCCCAACGAATGTTGGAGTTTACCTTTAAAAAAGAAGTAAATTAAAGGTCCAAATTCACCCCTTGTGCCAGTTCTCCAAGGCAACAGAATGACACCTAGAAGGAGTTAGGGTTTAAGATGGCAGCATGAAGGATAAAATTCTTGACAGTCTTCAGTTGTAGGTGGCAGGGTCATCACTGCTTGTCTGTGGTTCACTCCCCTTTACAGGCCATACGAATGCTGTTCCATTTCTCATCATCTGCATAAAACTCTCCCTTTACTACACATCTCTGCCGTGTAATGATACTAGTGGAGGACTGTGTGAACAGAGATCCAAATCCTAGGGCAGAGGTTGGAGGTGAGAATGTCACTCCTAGCTCTGCCAAAAACTTACCTTCTAAGCTTAGTCAACATGTGAGCTGTTTGTACTCACAGTGAAAAACACCTTCCTCTAGAAAGAAAGGCATGTGGTTAGTCAGTGTGTTTACTTCATGAGTAATTTGTTAATAAATCCAAGTATCAACAATGGGTCTTTGTGAGTCAGATGTGTCAGTGCTTAGTATAAGTAACCTGAAAGGAGGTTGTAGCGAGGTGGGTGTTGATCTCTTCTCCCAAGTAACTAGCAATAGGACAAGAGGAAATGGCCTCAGGTTGCACCAAGGGAGGTTTAGATTGGATATTAGGAAAAATTTCTTCACCAAAAGGGTTGTCAAGCATTGGAACAGGCTGCCCAGGGATGTGGTTGAGTCACCATCCCTGGAGGTATTTAAAAGACGTGTGGATGAGGCGCTTAGGGACATGGTTTAGTGGGCATGGTGGTGTTGAGTTGACGGTTGGTCTCGATGATCTTAGAGGTCCTTTCCAACCTTAATCATTCTATGATTCTATGACTCTAAGTAAGTTCAGAGACCTACTTAAAGTGTTTTGAGATTTGTGGTGGGAAAGGTGTAATGCATACAAAGCTGAGCAATGGGCTGAAGTACAACAGGCAGCACTTGAGCTATGAATCTTCAGTGTTTCAAAAATCATAACTATTCATTGCCCTGACCACAGTAGTTTGGACACTTTTCTGTACTCCTTTGATGTTTTTGACCTGAATGGAATAAACAACTCCATGATCTCTCAAAGGGAGGCCTTTTTTTTTTCAGATCAGATTAATTTCAAAGTCAAAAATGTACAAATATACTTGAATTTGCTACCAGTGAGCACCCACTAACTTCAAACCATGCCCTTCCTTCAGGCTGATTTAACTCACAAATGTGTTTTGAGGTGGCAACATTTCCATAGAGACAAGGACTAAGAAAATAATAAAAAAAGACAACAGGAACACTGTGCAGGTATAAGTGGATGAGAACTTAGGCTGAGATTTTAACAGGAACATCAGTGAATTCATTGCTTAAAACCACACTGAAAGTTCCAATTTCAACAACCAAAGGCATTTTGACACCAAACTGCTCTGATAGCTAGTTCAGCAGAAAAGGCAGTAAAATTATTTTTTCTCTCAATAAAATTATTGACTACAATTAAAAATAAAAAACAGAGAGCCTGTGAACATCAACAAACTTGCAGCTACCTTTTTAAAAGAATTTTGCTTTTAAAATGTGCTAATACACTAAAGGAAAAACCAGGAAGTTTGGGATGTAAATGCAGGCAGCCTCTTAATGGTATGAATATATAGGAGTTCAATCAGGTTGAATCAGATCTGTATTGAACCTTACCAAAAATATGTAGGGGTCATTAAATCAAAAACTGGAAGTTCTGGGGCTTCAAGAGTGCTCAGGTTTATTAATATTAATAGATCAAAGGGTAATCCAGGTCAAAAATAATTTGTTGCCTGCAGAGCAGAGGCTCATAGTGATTATGTAACAACAAAAGATGCAAGTCTTTAAATAAATTATGGTTGGGACCTTGGACCATATTCTGAATAGGTAAATATTTCAAATAATACTGTATACATATTCTTTCCAATATCAGACATTTGAATTTGATTGTAATCAAATGCTGCTTTCTCAACAGTTTCACAGAATTATCCACCCAGCCAGTCATTCCCCCTTCTCCAGAAGGTTGATATTTTAGTGAAGAAAATTGAAAAGAAATTTAAAAACTTTTTTCTTCTCTTTTTTACTTCCATCAAAATGTAATTTAAATTTATCCACATCTTGAAGTAGAGGACCACAATTAAATTGCTTTACAGAACATTTTCATGTGGCAAATCTGTGTATCTGACACAGTCAAACTTTTAAATTTTTTTCCCCTCTTCTTTTCTCTCCTTCAATTTGGGCCATAGAAAAAGCAGAATGAATTTCCTTTTCACTTTTAATCATGTTTACCTACTTTCACACTCAAGTATTTCATGTTCTAGAACAGTCCCACAATGTTTCTGTCGAAGACATCTCTGAGGATCATTCATTTGATTTTAGCACTTCTCCAGAGGCGCTGGAGTGAAAAATTAACTCAGTAAAGTTTAAGTTCTGTTAGGCACTTAGCTGATCTTAGTGTGTTAAGGAGGTGGAGTCCCATGGAGATACATATATTTCCCTCAGTGCAGAGGGTGCCTAGATAGCACTAAAGTAGGTATCTAAGTTATATACCTACTGTGAGCAAGGACAAATCTGGGCAAAATCATAGGATTTCTTTCTTTTTGTAGATCTCCTTACGCAAGCAAATAGGGACGACTTAGTTCCTAGCGTGTTTTCTCACCATGATGGCCAGGAGAAACAGCATCATGCTGTAAGCGCTCTATTTCTTTCCATACATTTGGAAGGCAAAGCTGATCTTGTTAGTTCAGTTTGACTCCCTACATCATGGCTGTAAACGCCCTCGGATGTTCATCATAGTCCCTAGGTTTGGTCTAAAGCTGGTCATCCAAGATGTAATGCATGCTAACTAGTTCTAGAAAGCTACGATGTAGACACATGTGTATGAGAGCTTTTATCCTTGGCTTCTTTTATACCTAGTTGAGAAAAGTACACACTTTCAGGGCATGATTCATCATTACTTTGAGGTTAGATAAACTGCGTGCTAAGTGCCTTTTTCTCTCCACTGATTATAGGGAGAGGAGGGTAATTAATCCAGTTGTAGTCATGTACAATGCAAAATGCCACTGTTACACTTCAGCTATTATCTGGGGAGAATGGCAGGCACTTCCAGATGATCCCTTCTACCTGTCCTAGACATTTGGTGTGCAAGTCAAGTGACCACCCATAAGTATCTAGTGCCGTCTTCTGGGATCGTCCAGCTCCTCCTCAAGGTGAGTCCAGTTCTCCTATAGGTTTCATGTCATATCTGTCAAAACTCTGTGGCTGTCTTAGATAGCCTAAAACATCTCAAATGGCTCTAAACACTTACACGTGGACAACTATATTATTTCCTACCATAGAAAGAAATGAATTGTCCCTTGGAAGAAAAGGTCTAGTTCCGCTGATCTTAAAAGGAGTTTAGCTGGCCAGCATAATCCCACCCTGTAACACCAATCCTTCCCAACTTTCTCAATGAAGGGATGTCAGAGAAACAAGAAAAGGAATGGAATAAAAGTCTTGTTGAAGAAGAAGTTAGAATGTGGCTGGAAAAAGCCTCTTGACTCAAAGAGACTTGAGCTCAAACTATGCCTCCAATGTTTTCTGTGTGAGGATGAGTGGTAGTTGGTAAAATAATATTTCAAAAGCACATTAGCAAGGTTATTACCACTTAACTGCTGTGGACCAAGCCTATCTGTCTTATTTGTCATTTTTGGTTTTATTTTATTTTCTTTCCGGTAAGTGAGTAGATTCTGTTAGACCTCTGCACCTCAGCTGGATTTCTAAAGACAATAAAGCTGCAGAAACAAGCTGTTGAAGAAAAGAAAGCATCATAAAAACAAGGCAACACAAAAGGTGACTCCAATTGCCTGCATTGATCCCATTGAACAGAGACCCAGGTATAGCAGACTGCAGTGTTGTGGGACCAGGGGCTGAGAAGATAGAGGCCAGAAGCCCGTCCTGTTGTTTAATCTGAAGTTCACAGAGGGATCAGGGCTCTTTTTGAAACTATCAAGGTTTTTTTCATTTTAGTCTGCCATGCTCTTTTCACAAGAGACACCACGGCTGCTGCTTGAATGGTCATGACAGATTCCCAACAGGTTCTGGCCTCATTCCAGTGCAGCTTTATTGTACATGCCCACGTGGGGAAGAGCAGCCCCCAACACCAAACGGTTCATTTGTCCCATGACCCAAGAATTCTTCTTCTGCCAGGTTTCCATATTGTTTTCCCAATGGTGAGTAGATCAGGCATTTCCGATGGATCAGAGGAAGCCCTTCTTTCAATCTCTCCAGCACGCAAGCAAAGCCAGGTTGCTGGAACTGCATGTCCCACAACTGATGCGCTGGCCCTAACTGTGCTGCCGGAGAAAAAAGTGCTTCAAATTTCATGTGCCACCTCAGCCAAGTCCAGAAGTGCTTATAAAAACCAGTGTTAGTGTATCATTCAGAACAATCAAATACTACGTGCACGAAAAAGTAGTTTAGAGCAACATAAATTTAAAAAAAGTGACAATTTCATCACACAATTACTGTACACTGCTGTTCTTAGGGTTGAATACTTTCCTCTCTCACGCTCTCTTTTTCTCTCTGTTTTAATCTTTCTCTTTTTTATTTTCTTTTTTTTTTCCTCTTTTTTTTTTTCTTTTTTCCCCCTTTTTTTGGATTTGGTCCACTGGAGATAAATTGCCCTCAATGATATATATATTTAAAAAAAATATCAGCAGCAAGACTCTCTTGAAATAGATTCTGTTTGATGTAGCTAGTCTGTCTTTTCTGTTTTGCCCTCTTTCACAGCAGCCTCTGAAGTTTTCCGCAGGGGGGCTTTCTCCGAGTTGGCGTGTCCTTGGCCGGATTCTGCCGCTCCTCCATTTTTGTGCGATGTGTGCTTTTCCAAGTAGTTCAGCATTTCACTGAGAACAGTTTGGAAAGTGCTTAGGGCAGCACATATTGCAGGAGTTCCAAAACCATGAGTGATCAAACTACAAATGGGAAGGAGACAGAAAAAGAAATACACATATGCATATAAATATAAATGCACTCACATACATTGAAGAAATTACAGTACACTCATTTTGCTATAGTGAAATTCAAGATTTGCTTGCTAAACTATTTATTACCTATGGGAGAAACAGAAAAGAAAAGAGTAGAGCCGAAGAGCAGACTACTACATACAGCTTCAAAGGTTGGTTTTGGTAGAAGCCTCAGTTCTGAAACACCGTGGGACAGATCCTTGGCTGATGCAGATTGACACAAAGTTGTTGACTTCAGAGAGGCCAAGAGAGGATCCGTGCCCTAGGCTTTCTAGTATTCCTAATTTTCCAGTCCCAGAAGGTTTGGCTTCCCCCTTCTCAGGTAAACGAAACCGGTTCTGTGTGGTTTATTCACTCTCCTAGATCAGAGTCTTGAACAACAAGACCTGGATATTCTACATTAATGTATGGCTGCATCTGTACTAGGAAATCAAGCAACGCCAAAGCGCAATCTCTGACCCGCAGCACAATTGGCGTGGTTTGGCCATATCCATACTGCTATGCCCTCTGAGCATCCAACAGGGTGGAATCCAAACTGCTTATTTGGAATAGTCCTTGGCCAATGCTAATGCCCAAACAATGCCCAGGACATGTTTCACATAGGGCTAGTTCAGCCAGGCTAAATTCACAGACAATCCTAACCAATTAAAAGTAAAAATAACCAAGTTCCAATGACGTTGCCCTGGTGGTGTTGAATTTACTAGTATAGATTTACTCTGTTGCACCTTTCATCCAAATAAGGTGTTTTTTCAAGATAACACTGAATTTTTCTTGTTGTTTCTCTGCACTGCAAAGTAGCTGAATTTCAGTGGTGCTCCTCACTTAACAGCTACTGAAATGATGTATTAATGCAGTTGCCAGACAGAGCTGTAGTGGGTTAATCTCATCTCAGTTTAGAGGAGCATTTCTGTGCACACATATGTATCTACAATCATCTGAGATGTTTTGGGCCTCCAGCCTGGTTTCCACCTGCAGATCCAGAAGTGTGAAAGTTTCCCACAGGTCCCGTCTCTTAGATACCATTTCTATAAGGATGTCTCAGCTACCTTAGGATATTAGAAATGGCACTAGAGACCAGTTTTTAGGCAATCGACTTCAGCCCTATTTGCTTAAATATTATGTGTACAGTATAAGATGTTCATGTAAGGGCCAGGGAAACTCAAGTTGTACTAGACATCTTGTTATGAGCAAACAAATTATTCTCATTGTTATAATGATGCATTTTGATAAGTGCTAAGTGAAAAAAAACCAAACCAAACAAATCCTCCAGATTTTTAATTTTCGTTTAGAAACATAACTGAAAAATTATTTCAAAGGTTAAAATGTCATTGCAGTTTTTAAAAGACTGACTTCAGTTATCACAATTCTGCTCAGGGCAAAAAGAAGACAAGAACAGAAGCTGATTTCTGAGTTTGTGGACATTTTTGAGAAATCAATACTTTATATTGGTTTGGGTGAGAAAAAAACCACAACAAAACATTACAGTGATTCTGATAAAACAATAACTATTTCCTATCCCATGCTAAGGTCTCATCCCTGCAGTAACCCTCTGGGTGTCTCATGCACCACATCAGTAAACCCTGCTCTAATGCAGAGAACCATGTGTGGGTCAGAAACGGGAACATTTCACTTCAGTGAAAACCCGTCTCTTCTGCACTGTAGTTTCTCAGTCTTTCCAGCTGTTTTAGAAAAAAAGTGAAAAAGTAGGGACCAAGGGAAAAGAGGTTATACAGGACATGGACAATCGCCAGGTTGCTGGAAGTATCAAAAAAATCCATGGGAAAGGCTCCAAGATATCTTTTAGGGTGATCTTTCTGTCTGCTGGACATGGGAACCCTGTTTGCTAGGAAAGCCAGTATCCTAGGGAAGCCACCAAACATATAGGATTCCTAACCAAAATGAGAGCTCAGTTTGGAAATATGTCTCCATTTCAGATTGGGAGTGGACCAGCCTGTTATAAAAGGTCTCCCAAAGGCTATTGACAAATAACTTGCTTTTAGAATGTTTATCCATCAGTCTCCAGGCACTTTTCAGAGCAGGAATTTATGTTTACCCCCAGTTAGTAATGAGAGGAAAATGATAATTAAATATTTACAAGGACTATTTTGCAGACATCAATTAACAATATCACATGACTCTTGAAGTTTAGACTCTTGAAGTTTGGTTTTGTAGTAATATCTGGATCTTTTTAATTTAGCGTTAAAAAGAGGTAAACATAGCTCACTAATTTTTTTTTTTTTAGAAATGCTTGGCATAGCAGGAAAATAAAAATCATCATCATCACCGTAAGTCATGTTTATAATAGTAGTAAAAACAAGATCAGCAGTAGCATATAGACAAGAGTATTTTTAACCCTTTCAAGTCCTTTTAGGAGTCAGGTGATTTTAAAATTAAGTGTTACATTTTATCATCATTTCTAGTCTTCAGAAGTCCAGAGGAATGAAAATGTGATGGAGCTTACAATAACAGAAAGCAAGAAAAGGAAATTCAAATGTATCATTACTAGTTATAATATGTCATGATTTTTACACTACTTGTGTGATCTTCTGGGTCTTGATTTGGGGAACTGACTATACCAAGGCATATATAAAAATATTTTTGATCTTGCATGCAAAAAAACCTAATTTATCTATTTGAAAAGTTGGCAATATCTGCAATCATTCATTTCCAGTAGATGCAAATAGTAAGTTTAACAAAAGATTGAATAGAAAAGAAATCTTCCGGCCTGCTCTCTTTGAACCTTTCGACTCCTGAGCAAAAGGAATAGAACGGTGTTCATTTGATAGCTCAATACACCCTGAAGAGTAAAGTGGGAATACTACAGTGAAAACTTAGAGATTGTCTCAGAAATAATCTGTAGGGCTAAGAACAAGGATAGAAAACTTTAATGTTCTCAAATGCTGAACAAGACTGTAGAAAATACCAGAAAGGGGACAAAATCTGATATTAAGGTACATAAGCATAAGTGCCAACCAGTAGGTGTATACATCAACAGTCCCTAAACTCCCATTACCATCAAAGGGGGCTTAATGTAGTTTCCTATGTATAAGAGTCTACAGTGATTTGAGATGTCCTATGACATCTGAAACATCTGCACAGATTTGCTAGATATGGTATGGGACTTAAGTCCACCTTGCTTCTAGGTGTTTTGATGCCAGGCAGGTTACCCTTGTGTATCTCACATGGCACTAGACGCCAACGTTTAGGCAACTGAATTGAGCCCTGGGGCTTTGTTCAATACAGTCAGAGAATTCTGGAGAATGATTTAGCACATGAAATGGATATGTCTCCTTTTTGGTGAGCTGCACCTTCTTCTGGCTACACTGATGGCTCCATCAAGCTGAATAAAAATGTGTGTTCAGTGCTATTTGAGATACCCTGTGGTAACAAGACATCTGCATCAGGTGAACAGGTAATGCAGAGGGCTTATAGGAGAATAGCACCCTTTTAAAGCAGCAATGGACTGATGGCATACCTAATAGCATCCAAAAGATGCTGCATGCTACTGTTTACTCAGCTATATCTTGTCCTAGATCTTCATTGACCACATGGGAAGCTTCAACATCCCGCTTATATCGAAACACCTAGATATGGGTATTTTATCCTGAGCAGAATCTTAAACTTCTGGTCTGAAAACTAGTGTTCATAGGAAAAAGATTTTGTGGGGTGAGTTAGGGGTCTATCTCCTTTACAGTTTAGCCTCTTATGTACCACTAATCATCAAATATGGCAGGTTTTTTCAAGATAGCATTGTGTTTCTTATAAAAAAACCAACCTTTTTTTAGTGAGAAGTCTCATGGCAACTCTACTTTCAGTTCCTGATGAATATATTCTTCTCCACAGATGGGGATATGTAGAGCCTATTAATTTTCCCATGAAACTTATTAAGAGAAACCATTTTATGGAAAATTTCTGACCAGCCCTCCTTGCCATGCTCCTGTGAGAGTGTATTTTTTTAGCCTCACTTTATGTAATGAGCATAAAAAGGCCGAAAGATATTATCTTCTACTCTTACATTTTTATCAGTAATTCCCCTTGCTCTAATTTTGGTGGACTTTATTTCTCTGCAGGTTAAAGTCTGAAAAATCTAAGAAAGTTGGATAATTTCCCTTTGCTGATGAAAGTAAGTTTCAAGTTGGGGAGAAAATCTGATTTTACATTTAAATCAGACATGACAGACAGAAGATTAATGGCAAAGCATTCAAATATATTTCCTGAAAGTCAAATTTAGTTGCCTGATTTTTCAGGCTAACTGAGCTCCCACTGAAATTGGTTCATTGTTGGTATGCTCCACACCTATGAAACAAGTTACTTTCATTATAATACTTCTATTTGGGCTTAAAAGCCTAAAATTAAACATGGTGGTTTCATAATGGAGTCTTCTGGGTATTCTCAGCTTTGTAGTGCATCTCATTGCAATTCCTATAAACTAACTCTATTGTTCTAAAAGGCAAGGCTAAAATTTCTGATTTTGGTACTGTGGATGGAGAGCTGCAGTAAGAAGGCAATGAATATCAGGTCAACATATTATAAATCCTTATGCTTAAGGACATCCAGACCTGCCTGCAATTCTGCCCAGCGCTATGATGCAATTACGTCTGCTCATGTTTTAATGATAGCCTTACTTGAAAGTGAAAAGATCCAACTGTGCCTGAAGGCTTGGACTCGCGTTTGGCAACTACCTCAAGGACTCCTCCATACCCCAGGCTGGTGAAACTCCGACATGTGGCAGAAGAAGCAGATTCCTTCTTGGCAGGGGGGAAAAGGCCATCTGCACTGAATGCTTAC
Source organism: Calonectris borealis (assembly GCF_964195595.1). Lineage (NCBI taxonomy): Eukaryota > Metazoa > Chordata > Aves > Procellariiformes > Procellariidae > Calonectris > Calonectris borealis. Next base: position 5,202,920 of record NC_134314.1, read on the forward strand.
ACCCTCATTTAAAATAAATAAATACTTTAAAATGATAATAATGAAGAAAAAGCAAGCTTGAACTTATTGGTCGGACTTTCTCAGAACTTTGAACGTGAAAACAACTTTGTGATTACCCAAATTTAACAACACATGACAGATGACAAATAATAAGATCTGACAAGACTTTTGATGGCTGTAAAGGAAATGAAAAAGATTTTAATCTCTTCACTGATACAAGTAACATCCTAAGTTAGAGGTGCCTGTATTGACTTTGGGGTGTTTCTGTTGATTTCAAGGTCTGTCCTGTGAAGGTTGCCTAGAGAATTAAATTGTGATAACTTTACTTCAGAAGGTCAGGAGGCCTAACCATGACACAAGTTAGACTGATAGTCAAGGTAAACATTGGAACATGGCCAGTATATATTACAGGGATATATAGTCGATAGGATCAGAGTGGCAAACAGCACATACAGAAGTTGCCTTGCAAAGTAGGCCCTCATGCTTGTTTTCTGTTCATAACCAAACAAGTATATTAAAGATATGTTCTCCTAAGCAGATCAACCTCCTTTTACCATGTGTAAGAGCAATGGAGAAAGTAAGAAGAGCGTGCTAGAGCTGATGCCCCATATTTCCAAAATACGCTATTTCAGCTCTGTATATTTTAGATCTTGGGACTGATTTTCCACACTAGGAGAAGTGCTGAGGGAACATATCTGAAACATCCAAGACTGTGACTATGGAGTGTTTCTGAGCTATAGACCAAAGATTAAGCCACAGCACTGTGGTGTGCATGGCGCTCACAGAAGCCCTTGGCTGTTTGCCAAGAAATGTTTCCAGCATAGCACATTATATCCTCCAAATAAAACTGGATAATGCTGTGACTTGCTGGTTTTGAATGAGAAAAAGATGTACAAGCTTCTGGTTAGCTGTGGATGAAAAGTGGCCTCACCACCCATTATCACCTATGGAGCCAAATACATCAGTGAGACCACGGATCCAAGATGACTGGATACTTTTGGAAAAGAGTGAGCATGTCCTTCACACAGCTGTCAGCTCCTTCAGTTTCTCTTTTCACTTAGTTAATGGTCACATCCCTGCTCTATGGGAAGACAGAGAAATGAATGAGATTCATCCAACTTGCTACCATGCATAGACTTTTTCCAGCGAGGCAGCTAACGTAGCTGAGAAGCCCCATTGCCCTCCTCAAATGAGAAGGACCAAGAAGCAAGCATTATATACATGCTGATGACAAGGGACAATGCAACTATGTAACCTAGTAATTTGGAAATGAGGCAATGGCATTCCTTTTTTTGGGAAACATGAGAATGCCTTAAATGTTTTAAGAAATCTTAAGTACTGGGTTGAAAAACAAATCAAGCCCCCCAAGGTTTTTTTCCTTCTTTGATGAACTTGTATTTGCCTTTTCCTTGGTAATCATGGAACTTATTTGTTAATGAAGAGGATAAAGAAAACAAAACAGATTCTTGTCTGTTCTCTTGGCTCTATAAACTGTGACTATAAGGGAATATGGTATCATAAGACTCATGATAAAAATCATTGGCAATATTAGAAATTGGGACAAAAACATCCCAATCCTTTCAAAAGGATTTTGATTATAAGCAGAGCAGGAGAAGGTGGTCAAACCCCTGCTATGGAAAGAGATCAAAGAGGGAATTCCTGGGAAAAGGAGTGAGGGAAAAATCCCAGAGGAAGGAACTGTAATGGTAAATAAAGAGCCAAGGAAAAAGAAGGAAAAAAAAAAAAAAGAAAAAAGAAAGGAACAATTTGTTGATTACTTGTACCTCAGCACTAGGAACAAGTATTGTCCCTCTCAGCTAGCTGAATTTAAAGCCAGATTAAGAGAGATCATGGAAATCAGGGAACTCTAGAGGGCACCAGAGGTGTTTCACCACAAACTTCATTGCGCACCAGGTTTCTTCCAGTCCGTGGATCCAAACAGAAGGCTGCTGCTGCTGATCAAGATGACTGGAATTATGACAGCAGCTGCTCTACCTCCTGATAAGCAAAGAAGTGTAAAAAAAAGAGAACAATATAGAAGAGGGGTATGCACATCTGTAAAGGCAACCCACCAGTAAAGCTTTGGGCTCTTTGTTACAATTTAAAAAACATGTTGAGCTTCAAAACACATTTCATTGCTCCCTTTTACCCTTCAGAAAGAAGGATGTTACTTTCTTGCTGCTCCCAGAGTCTGAGCCTCTGGTTTCTTGCCTGCCGCTTTTCGTGTCACCTTGTCAGTGTGATGCCAGGCACTCGCAGGAGGCTGACAGCTCCAGAGACTAGCTAAATGACAAAACTCTTGTCTCAAACGATTTCATAGGAAGGGTGTTTCGTATCAGCTGGATGGCTAGGCAAAGCACAGAATAATTTGTGAGGATGCTGATTGCTTTCATTATCTAGCTTTAGTATGCTGAACCTATTATTTTTTGTCTGTTTTTATAAGGTTTCTGCACTGAAAGAAGTGTCACTTGCAAGAAAGTAGTTTTCCCTTTGCTGTTTTGATGTCTTTATCTTTTATATATAAGATAGGTGATTTGGATGTGATTTTGCATCTTGATGAAATGTAACCATGAAGTTAAAGGATCAAATCCAACTTCTGTAATCGGTGGGTATTCATTTTCCACTATGTGTAGGAAGGATGACAGTAGGATATCTGAACTTTCCAAACACTACAGATTCTTAGAGACACAAGTGTCCCAAAGGCAGATGTAGAAGGTGTGTATATACCCAATTTTACAAGTGAAGAAAGTGAGATTAAGACGCTGACTAATGAGGTCAGGGAGTCTCTATGTGTAAGTCAAGGAACATACACAGATCTCTTGAGTATAACCTCAGCCAGTCTTCTCCTTGTAAGTTTTTTATGTCATGTTTTTTGGCTTCCCAGCACAGAATGTGGGTCATTTTTGGTGGGTTTTCTGGTAACTTTAGTTTTTGTGAGATTTTGGGGAGCTAAAAAAGACTTCCACCAAAAAAAAAAAAAAAAATCAAAGCTGTGCTGATGCAAGGGCAGGTTATGAAGGCAAAGGCAAGAAGACACATGTTTGTGTCACTTTCAGGTTCCCGGCTGAATCTATGCGAAGCTCAGATATAATAGTGGAATGGAAGAGAGAAGTGGATACACACTCTCTCCATTCAACAAGAGAGAGGTATGGTATAAAATCAAGAAAAATACTAATTTAGTGTTTTGGACATTTGGTCCAGTTGGAGGAATGTCCTAAATTTTGATCCTTAGACTGAAGGCTGGTTTGATACTTTATCAACAGAATTAAGTGTGAAATGAATAAAGCAGGATCCTAATCCAGAACTTTAGCTTTGGTTTATTGCAGAAGCCACTACATTAGATAACGATACTCATGGGCTCTCATTCTCAGTCCAGCCTTAAATTTTCCTCTGCAAAAGGGAACAGCTTCAAGAGGAGGGATGGAAAATGAACACACGGGTTCACCCATGCCACCAGAGATGCCATGGAACATTTAGAGTATCTATAAGGTTGGTAGATGTGATGCAGGACTTACTAAAGACCCTTGAACTGAAGGAATGGCAAATGAATGTGAGACAGGATGTCCTTTTATACCTGAAATGACCCTAGATTCCTAGATTCACCAGACAGGTGAATCACCCTAAGGTTCTTAAACTGAAGCTAGGGGATGCCTTTAGTAACTTATACCTGCATTAGCGAAGTGAAGAGTACCCAGGCTCCTCCTCAGATCATGAGTGATCTAGCATAGCCTGGCCTCATCTCCATTATTCAAGCACTTTAACCTGCAAAGTAGTGACCATATCTAAGCTTCCAACTGAGAACATCCTCTTGACCGAGATAAGGCTGACTTGTGCCTGGGAATTGTTTGGGACAGAAAGAGTTGGTCTAGGCCAAATACAGTAGCAATCAAACATTACAGACAATTGTGTTCCAGTGTCCAGGAGCATACCCACACAGTTTATTAGATTAGTTTTCTATATCTTTTGGGGGGGTCTTAATTTCTACATGTCTCCATTCCTTCTCTGAAATGTGATAGAAACATTTCCCTTCTTCATAACAGGGATCTGTACAACTGAAAATTTTTCGTTCACCTGGTCTGGTTCTCTGCTCTGGAGAGGGTTGGATGCCCTAAACGTCCAGGAAGTACAAAAATACTAGAGAGATGAATGATACGCAAGTTAATCCCAACCATTTCCCATACTGACATGCTTCAGATCTACCTGCACACCATTAATAGGAAAAGGATAGGGTTTGATGGTTGTGCTGGTTAACATTGTTCCAGATCCAGCAGAAGAACCTGTTGGATGTGCAATGTCACCATTCAGCTCTGCTGAGTTAGTGGCAGGATTATGGGTGTTGGGGGTTATCCAAGGCTTCACCATCTCCCATCACAACTGCCTGCACCATTATTCTCTGGGTGTGTGTCTCAGAACTCTTGTGTTTCCAGGCAGGCTTTTCCTGATTCACCATTTTCAGGCTTTTCTACAGTGATTTATTCTCAAAGCCTTCTATATTTGTTTTGTTTACATCCATCTTTTTCCTTTCTCTAACTATTCCAACCCCTTTTTTCCTCCCATCACCTTGAATAATTGAGAGCTGTCTCTTGGTTTCGCTGAGCATGAAACGAGGCTTTTACCTGTTCTGAATCCCAAACCAACCAACTTACAATGCTGAAAAGAGATTTCTATAACCTTTCTGTCCTGAAAAAATAAAGAAAGATGAAATCTCAGCTTTACTGACATCAGTGGTATTTGAAAATGTTTTAAGTTTCAGGAGAAATTAAAACCCTATTTTTTCCCTCTTGCATACAGAGACACATGTACACAAAAGTCTCGCATGATTCTGTGGGGGTTTTGGGAGAAGAACCTCTGAATTATAAGTAATACAAGGCAGTTTAAAAGAAACTAAAGTTTATTTAAATATTTTCTTTCTCTTTATTCTTTTTCATTCTCTTTATTTTTTATCTGTCTTTCCTTCTTTCTCTCCTTTCTTTATTCCTTTCTCTTTCTTTCTTTCTCACTCTCTCACTCTTCCTTTCCTGATGCTCACTCCATTTTGAAAGCAAAGGGTGAGAGAAATAAGTTCCTCTCATTAAAGCTATAGAAACTTTTGGGTTCTTTTCTAGTACTGATGTGCTGACTTTGCTCTCTACTGTAGTAGACTCATAAATGCACTTACACAGATCAACCTTTAGAGGACAACAAAGAGACACACATGTATCTGGACAAAAAGTCTCAGCACTTAGTAATGGAAATGGATTTTTCCAGGGTTTCCTTGTTTGCCCTGTGGCTTAATGCTGATTCTGTCTTCAGAAACAGGGGACAGGGTAGTTCAAGTGGTGGTTTTCAGGCCAGATACAACCCACAGGATTATTCCACTTGCTCCTCTGTATTTATCATGAAGAAATCAAAGAAGAGCTGAAAGACAGCGTGGGTAGCCCTGCAACATATCACCTCTTCTTGAACCCACACTTATGTATATTCTTGGAAATCTGAGCTGCTCCAACACTTATGGAGTGGCTTATGATCCAGCCCTGACAAGGTTGGACTTCTCTAAATCTTAGTACAGTATTTATAGCACAGATAGGCACCTAACTGGGCTGTAATAAGGTCTGGTGCTTCCCTGAATTCTCAAGCTACATATATATTAGTGATATATATGTGCCACTGTGCCCAGGAATAGTTTAGGACAGAGCTAGTTAGACCAGGCAATGAAAACCCAGGAATTTTGCAAAAAAGCAGCACAGGCAGTCAATACATGCCTGTGCCTTGGCACTGCTTTTATTTACTAATATCAATATAACTTCTCTGCAGTAAGATACTCCAAAATGTATTGAAAAGGGAGAAATCTTGAATAAAGCATACATACTACTACCCTGGCTCAAGCAGTGCACAATGGTTGCTGCTATGGATGTAAAGGTCTACAGAATTGTCTGTTCATGGTCAAAAAATATTGGGAAATCATTCTTCATGCAGCATTGAGTTTTCTGTATTCAGGTCAGATGGACATCTCAGAGAGCAGCTGCACAAACATGATTGAACCAGGAGTGTAGAAGAGCCTCTGGTTTTTGCGTATCTGGTAAAGTTGTGCAAAACTCAGCAGTTTTCAGGCTCACTGCAGCTCCTTTGAAGATTTCCCCTGTTTTATGCTTTGTATGAACTTTGAGTTTGGAGTTTGAGCAAACCCAGCAATTCTGATCCCTTCATGGGGACTATCCTGTACTTCAGGGTGGACACATGTTTACAGATCTTGATCAATTGGGACTCAGTGGAAAAACTTCTGAGAGAAGTGTGAGCTTGAAGATTTAAAACAGAGGAAACGGGAAACACTGCTTTAATCTGACCTGTGCCAGTCTGTGAACCCTGGTCTTAATTATTAACGTTGAGCAAGTAACATCGGGAGCAAGTGGAGCACATAACTCTACACTTACCAGCTGTAGGGTAATTTACTCCTAAAGAAAATTCACTTTTAACCCAAGGTAGTGGAGTCTGGATTCTGTTGAAGGTACCAGATAGCATAGCTCTTCAAGAAGTCTTTCATTATCTTAGAATTTATTCTAATACTAGAGATTTGTGTGATTCCTCTGAATTTTTCTGTTCATAAAAAAATCTCTTCGACTTTCTGACATCATATGGCATAAGCATATATACACACACACGTATAAAATACCAACCTTTCATCTTGTGGTTTCTTTGCTGCCTTTGCTGCCTGATGGTTTACAAGGCAGAATTTCTGAACCTTTTCTTGTTATATTAAATCTGTATGAAACTATATGAGATTTCCCATGATCAAAAATCAGCTCATACTGGATAATGGTTGAAAAACATGCTATATCTATGCTAAAAACATTCACAAAACCTTGTCAGAGATTCCAGTGAAAGACTACAGCTTGTCCTTGCCAAACACACTATTTTGGCTCCATCCCAATCTAGAGATTTATACAGCATAGAGGCAGAGAATTTATTGTGAGAAAGCCCACAGTTCTGGAACAGAAATAGAAATGAAGATGAAAATTTCACTATTGGAAAAGCATGTTATAAAATTTGTGATGACTATATGGAGTCACTGCTTCAGATTTATGTCTCTTCAGCAAGACCTATTTGTAGAGCACCAACAGCTCTTGGGCGTTTTGATCACAAATAACATTAATTTCATGTGTATAATTAGGACCAGCAACTTATTAAGACAGTCTGATTTTAGACTCTGATTATTGTAGATGTCATCAGAGTATTTGACAATGACTATGGTCTGAAGGTCAAATCCCTCTCTGGCATACAGTTGCAAAGCTCTTTATCTATAGGTATAGATACATGATAATTATGTTCATTTCATTGTAATAAATAAGGACAACCTGCTCTTTTGGAAATCTAATTTTAGGTGGGACCTATGATCAGGGATGTGGAGGTCACTGTACATTGAATATTTGAATTCTTAGTGTTAGGCATGTGCTTTTTGTTAGGCAGATTCCTTCAACATCTTTTTATGAAATAATTTCCAACTGATGTATAATGACAGCAGCTATTTGTGCTTGTGACCAGTAGGAGGCTGTACTATGCCTTAACCAGCAGTGAGCATGTTGTTCCTGGGTTACAACGACTTTCTCTGTGCATTGGGGTACCAAGAATTTCTTCCTCTTCTCTCATCCCCAACTGATCAGGTGCAAATTTCCTGTGACAGAGGTCAGTTCAGTCTGAGGATCATCCCTCAGAGAAAGATAGAGAAACCAAGTGATAGTCAGAAGCAGTCTGTGTTGAAAACTTGACTCAGAAAATACTTAATGCTCCTGGAAAACATGATGAATTGCATTCTCACATCTCCTCTGGCATCTGAGACAGACTTAAGTGCCTTCTGTGATATGTAATCTCAAGAAGGCAAGTAGTGGTAGGAGGGGTTCAGATGACCTTGCTGTGAAGGCTGCCAGATTTAGGGCATGGAAGTAACGATTTTTTTGCCTACACTAGGTTTAGCTATTTACAATATAAGTGTCTAGTGTGTACTGGTTGGCTAAGCTCCCATTCAGCTGGAGGTCCAGACCAGACTGTTCAGTCAATGGATTTTAGAGAGAAATTCAAGTCACACTAACGTAGATGTCTACATTAGGCCCGTTTAATTGTAATGCAGATTTCACGGGCTATACAGGGGAGATCCCTAAAGACTACAGCAGAAGATATACACCTGGCTGAAATGGAGGCACCTACATATAGATGAGTAGAGTTAGAAGTTTGGGTCAGAAGCTGGATCTGACCTCAACTTCTCTATAATAGATGGAAAAGGAATATGGTCTCAGCTTAACGTCCGGGTGTGGCAGTACTCATCATTCCCCAAGCACAGACATCAGACAAAGCTCTCTGATTTAAGCCCAGGGAAGCATCTGTGTAGGATCAAGACCTATGCTCTTCTAGGTGCCCATCTTCAGTCCAACACTTATTGCCTACAGCAGGCATGAAAGAAAGCACTGAATGATCCAGGAGCTGTCTACAGAAGCTTTTTACTCCAACCTGAAGTGAAGCAGAGAAAGAAGGATGGGAGCTGTACCAGTTGACAGCTTTTGCAGCTGAAGCCTTCAGCATTTTATCCTGACTGCTGCTTCTTCTTTAAACACAGGACTCCTTGGGGATTAACTACTTTGTATCACGTTTACTTTGTGTGCGTGTAATGGGGAATTACCTATTTTCCCACAATCCTAGGTAGCCCATTAAAATCCCCCTATGAGTATCCTGTATAAATAAGCATGTCTTCCTTGGTGTGCATGTGTAGTTAGGCATTTTGGAGTGTGTGTGTATAAGAGAAAGTGTACATAGACATAGGTGGTATGTGTACATGTGTGCACATCACTGCATGAGAACAGAAATGGGGTTGTCTAGAAGTGTTTGTATATGCATAGGATGCACACAGGTATGTGTAAGCATAAACAGGAATGTGTGCATTTGTGGACCAGGCATTATCCTTGCCTCTCCCCACCCCCCAACAGATAGATGGAAGAGGTGGAATGGTACATACTTTGGATTCCATTCAAAGTCTGAGGGACTAAAAATTAGGTACCACACCACCACCTGGCTGGTAGGTGCTTCATGCTCTATCAGAATCTTAATAACTAAAAGATGTTGGGGCACAGAAGTTGTCTGCCCAGCCAATGAATGAAGAGTGGCTTAGCTGGCTATGCTAAAGAATATGCAACATCACTCTAAGGCTTTATAGGCCTAACAAACCTGCTTGATCTGTAACCAACTCTTTGAAACAGTCCTTTACATGTTGATTTTTTCAGATACCAGCTAATGGCTAGAAAAAAAAAAAATCTGTAGCCTCAGCTAGTCATGTATTCCCCTCTGTGGTCCAAGTAAAGACAGGAGCACCTCTAGGATTTTTCCTCACACTTATCTTTGATGAATATCTTAGATGATCCCACTAGTTCAAAGTGGCCTTCTGGAAGTTCCCATTTCACTCTTGACTGTATCTAGCATATAGCCTAAAGCAATGTCGCGAGTGAGTGGTTTAGAGGCCGCTTAAAGCAAAAATGTGAAATTGCACAGCAACTCCTGGGCTAATAAATCTTTCTGATCCCAAACTGTCTATACACTTTTATCCATAATTTGGATAAAATTCTGATGAAGTTTGGACTTGGCGTGCATGTACCATGGGTCCTTGGCTTCACAACAGCTTCTTGGCTGTCTACACCAGTAAATTATATATTGCTAAGGCATGGGCCCAGGAACTGAGTCTAAATATATTGCAGTCTCTGGCTTTTTGGTCTGCCAGTTTGCATCCTCCCAGACCTTTCCAGAGTGTTGTTCATGAATGCAGTAGAGACTGTTCCACTAGGTAGTCTGCTTTGAGGCCAGTCTGCTTTGGAGGTCAAAGAGTTAATAGTATGGTCATGGTAAGATGATGTCAAATGGTTTCAGTAGCATAGAGGAGGCTCTAGAACTATTTAGTTAACTGGTAAGGGTGCAGTCTAACTGTTCCTCTTTTTATTGCTACTTTGATTAATCTATATTGTCATTTTGGCTCTGAACTTGAGTTTCTACATTTCTGGACCATCCGCTTCATTGGTTGGCTTGTGATTTGGCTCACATCTAGAGCAAGACAACTTTCTGGCCAGATGGGGAGATTTGGCCAGCAGATGTAGAAAATGACTTACTGAAACTCAGACTGTGGTCCTAGAAGCAGGGTGAGTGCAACTAGCCTGAACTACATTGCTGGGCAAACATGTGCTTTTAATAGGCACAGATAACAGAGGGATTATGGACGTTATAGTCTTCTAAGTAAGGGAACACATATCATTATAACATCATATGTAGTCTTTATCAAAATTATGGATTTTAGTTAATTGTTCCTCTTTCAAAATCATACCTGAAATGTGTTAAATGTCTCTGGATGTCGAGGTCTAATATTGGAGTCGGTCTGGAGGATCCGAGGGGTGATCTGTCTTGACTTAGAAGGTCTTGGAATTCTTTACATATTTGTCTAAAAGGAAAGTGGAAATCCTTAAATAAGACAGGTGTAATCCTTTCCATAAAGCTGATTCCCATAACACTGTCACCTTATTCTAAGTGATCTCATTCATAACAGAAATATTTGACAGAAGCATTGTTAAAGAAATTAAAGGCAAATGAATCCCCCTCTTGCCTCCCTGCCCCAAATTCTCAGAGCCAACAACATACAGAATCTCTTGAACAGGAACCCTTCTGGAACCATATGAACATTGACATTTTAAAATGTGATTTCTCTCCTGAATTGGACCCAGTTCAGCAGTGTTAAGTCTGGCTTAGCTCACCTACATTAGAAGCCAGGGTTATGTACATTTCCTTGTGTGCACTGGTTTATCTGCAAGTAGAAGTCCTGGCAGTTTTTATCTTGCCTTCTTGACCCCCAACTATTAAGACAGATGGAGCACTGGGATTTGTGAAGGAAAATGCTACCTTTGCTCTCCTAGTTTCCATTTGTGTCCATACTCTGCTTCTTTGTAGAGTCTGGGGCAGAAGAACTGATGGATCCTCAACTGAGACCTCTCCCACAGGTCTGCCCAGAGTGAGAATTCATTCCAGGAGCAGTATTTACATTTCTTATTGAAACATTCATTAAATTGTTTTACATTTCGACCATGTATCAGGCAGCCTAAAGTCTATAGCAGTCCAGAGGACTTGCATCCTAACAGTGCCTCTTTCTCCCTGGTGACTGTAGGAGGAGCTCGGTGACTCACTCATCTGTCAGTGCCTACACAACAGAGAGGCAAGTAAGGCAAATCCCATCATCTCCACTTTTTCTCCATGATGGTTTCCTGGGCAACATACACTTTCAGTAGGCAGGACCCACTGAGAGCCAATTCAGCACCCAGCAATGGGAACTTAGGCTCTGTCTTGCCTGGTCTTCTATCAGCATAGTAGCCCAACTTCTTTGGAAAGGATGGATGATCTTGCTGTCTTCCCTCTCCCTCTGCTTTTCAGGATGCCTTAACACCTGGGGGTTAAAAAAATCCCCTAGGATAACCCTATATAGGATCTAACACTAAGAGAGACCTGAAAATAAGGTGTTCTCATTCTTATGATATTGTTGTTTTGGGCTAGTTTGCAAATTAATCTAGGAATGTTCTGTTCTGCCAATGTGTTTTTTCTAAAAGAAATCAAATTGGCTGCATTTAGTGCATACCATATCTGGACCATGGATGAACAGCACTTACTTTCAATTAGTTTATGATACAGTTAATTAAAAAAAGGAGACATGTCTGGGCTTCTCCAAAAGAGCATACCATTCTACATTGTCTGTATTGGAAATCAGGCACTTAATGTGGGGCCAGGAGGGCATGATGCCCACCAGACTATCAGAACGCTCAGCTGAGTTGCCTGATGCTAGCCTGACACTCAGTTAGGTTGACCTAATACTGGTCACAGTGACCACATGTAACCTAGTAAACAGTGCCACCTGGTAAAGTATACAGTGCCAGGGGTCATTCTCATACCCTCATGCAAATTGGCACCATCTGATAAGGTTTGTATAGCTATGCTCTTCTAGCCTCCTAAACACGGTGTCTTCCTGGTGTGGGTTATCTCTCAGAACATGCCCAGAAGATATTTGGGAGAGTTCAAGGAGCCATTCTAATGTTTTAATAATATGGACAATTGCAATCAGATGACTCAGTGTGTGCACGGTTTACTTTGTTAGCGTAGATGAAACCACTGTGCTTGGAATCGGTTTCTAATACTAAAGAGCATCTCCGTGGTCCATGATTTCTGCCAGAAGACTCTTCGCACATGTGGTCCTAGATAAAGTTCAAGTTCTTCATTATCACCTTGTAACTTTTGTCCTTTGGGACAGAGGCATAATGGAAAATAAGTGGGTAAACCTAGCTTCTTGGTCTTTAGAAGGTCTTCCATTGCCCAGTTACAAGCAAGGCAACTGTACTAACCTGTTTTTACCCTTCATTATATCACTGTTCTGCAAATTTTGGACATAGACTTTGGCTACCACAGCTCTCTCCTGACTTAGAGGAGAGCAGATGCAGAAAACTATTTCCTGCTGTGCTGCTGGACTTCATCCAAGCCAGATTTCTGTAAACACTTGTCATCTGTATGGACCTAGACACCAACTGCTTGAAAAGACAGCATCGTCTTAGCCTTTTAGGCAAAGAGAGGTATTCAGCAGAAATGTATGTAAATGCAGCATACAGTTTTAATGAATCAGGTCCTTAGAGGAAAAACAGTTCCTTTCAACAACTGAAAACAGTCAGTCATTTTGGCTTCTAAACAATCTACTATCCCCAGTCGGCCCTGTCAGCACTGCTCTTCTCTCCTTCCTCCAACCTCTACTTTCTACCTGTTGAAAAAGTTCATCTTAAAAGTTCTTGTATTTTGACAAAGGAAAATGTCAGAACCAAGTGTGCAATTAAGTTCCCTTCTATCTTCGTATGTCAAAAGTCTTTACTGAGTGTTGGCAGATTGAAAGAAAAGAAAAAAACTTTTTTATTATACATGAAAACCTGTAAAAAGCAGTAACCTACTTTTTTCAAGGGGATTTCTCAGCAAAGTGATGTCTCAGAGCCTCCCCTACCAATAAAACATCACCTGGGGTAATGGCAGGGAGGGGGCTGACAGTTATTTGCTGAGTTGGACTGTGACTTTGAAAAAGCAAAGAAAGGTGGTTATGCTGTTTTAGGGGCCACAGATTAATTAAAAAAAAAAGAGTCCTGGGCACTCCTGCAAGGGAGGCACCTAATGATTTATGATAGATGGTTAGATGTTCCAGTATATGATCAGGAAAAGATAAAAAATTCTGTACTGGATCAGAACAGGAGCACATCTAGTCCATGATCTTATTGCTAGCAGTGGCCAAAGCAAATGCTTTGTGAAGAGTACAAGACTGGGGCAAATGTGTGCCCATGAGTCTGATATATTCCAAGTGTGGAAGAGTTGCCAGGCATCCAAAGATCACGTATCAGAGAGATGTTCAGCAAGTCCTGTGTGTCCAGTCTCAGAGCTTCTTTTCAGAAAACTAGCAAATTGAGCACATAGTGTCATGAGCCAGATATTGATTATTCTGTACTGGCTGTAAGCAACCCCACAATAAAATTGTTATTCACACTATTCTGTTTTGGTCTGTGTAAATGTGTGTATCTGTCCCTCCGTCTCATGTGGAAGGCCTTGTGCTGCGATATTCTGTGATGTTTCCCGTAGGACAGTGTACCTCTCCATCAAGTGGAATTATTGATGTGGCCTTCAGCAGTTCTGCATCTACCCTAGCTGCAACCTGATCAGGTTCTGTTCCCTGTTGTAAAGCCATTCAGGGTCTCCCACACCTCTGCAAGGTGAACTAACCCATGTTAAAAACCCTCTAAAACCAGCTTTTTCTTTTTTTTTTTTTTCATTTCTGTGTGGATTGCATAGACATGTCCTGAAGCCTTTCTAAAGAGTCCAGAGTTAATAGGCCAATATCAGCACCCTTTGGCCAGAACTATGACAATTCAGTCTTTTTTTTGCAGCATCTTACTCTGGAGTGCCCAGGCAATCATCTACTCAGTCACAGGAGGTGAGTGGAGAGAAAGAGAATCATAGGAGACTGGCTTCTCCCATTGTTTACCCTTTTTTTATCCTTTCAGCTCTTAACTAAAGCTTGCTTCACTCCCGTCCTGCCCTTGCTGTCACTTGTGTTCAGTGACATTGTGTCCATCTCTTCTTCCCATAGTAATTGTCAGGTAAGGCTCGGATTCTTCGTTGTCTAGACCACCAAATTGTTAGAACAGGCCATGGGACCAACTTGTTGCATCAACTAGTACTGTCCTAGGCATGTCCTAAGTTAGCAAATGTGAGAGACCTTTTCCAAGAGGTAGCTCTGGAAGATCAGGTAGTTTAACACAATGAATATGGTTTGTTCCATGATAGAAAATGGTCCTGATTTCATTCACTGTATTACTATCAACATAACGTCAGACCAGGTGGGGCTGAGCAGGGCAGTGAAGAGAGCGTTACCTCAAGCTTAGTGACCTCCATGTGTTAAAGAGGGCTATCGGCATCTAAAGTAGCAGTCTTTAGTCTTCACTAGCCCGTGGGCCACTGTTCTGTGCATGGCAGCTGAACTGCTTCCATTCAGGGTGGGTGGATTGCTTGATTACAAGATATAGATGCTCTTGATAACACTGGGAGCTTCTACTGGACACCAAAGACTTCTGCACTGTAGACATTAAGGGCTCTATTTAGCTACCCACACATAGGTAGTACCCAAGACATCCATAATAACTGGCAGATACAACACAGTAACAGAGACCTGTGTGCTTCTGGAGCAGCAGCTGGTAACCAAGCTGGATAACCCAGTTCATCTCAAACGGCAGTAGGTGCCTATGTTTGGGCAACCATATCAAGCCACTGAAGTTGGATGTCTGAATCCAGAACGGAGTTTCATTTTTACACTAGGAATTGTAGAAATAATTTTGTTCTTTCCCCTTATTTTTCCTCAAGACCCCACTTGTGGAAGATCTCACCAGTTCTGCCAAAGGCACATTTCTATGGGCTTCTGGCTCTGTCCCAGAGTGGACAGTGGCAACACAAACAGGCAATGGCATTCCGTTTCTTTCCATAGGCAAAGCTTGCAATGAGTGATTTCACCACCCTGGAATTTCAGTGTTGTTTTTCGTGACAGCATAACGTTCCACCACTTTTTCTGGTGTCATAACTCACAAGCACATGAGGCAGGGCAGTTGTGAAATTACTGAAATTACAAACCTAGAGCTTATATATGCCTAGCGAATAATTGAAACTCCTGACAAATGACTGAAGTACAGTACCTACTATCAGATACATGGAAGCATGGCTGGGAAATACCATGCTAATATTACGATGTCATGGACCTGTGTCTCCTGTAGTATCTGGACAGGGCTGGTCTGCGACTCACTGTTCTCCTTCCAGGCAGGAGAGGGCAGTAGTAGCACACACATTGACCCATCTGTCCCTGTTACAAGCACTCTGACTGCATCCTTGTATCATCGACAGACCTCTCTGATCAATTTGCTGGTGCTTTTAACTGATAAAGGGGGGAAAAAGTAATTTGGTTCCTTCCAAGCGCAGGATAACCCCTTACGAGCCCAAAGTTCGTGGGGGTTAGAAGTAATGCATGCCCTCGACTCTCCACTTCAGTAGTAAGGGAGGGTGAGAAAGTAGATATGAAGTGGTGAGAAAGAGTAGTGAGGCTCTTATGTGTCTCTCAGTCGGACAGCCTTTGGACATAACAGTTACCCACTCGTTACAACCCATGGCAATGTGATTTCTCCTTGCAGCCAGAAAAGAAGGGGGAAGATTTGTATCATTATGGTCGAGTAACATTTTATAAATGGGGCAAATCCTCCAGCTGGAGCAACTAACAATCTTAACTCTGGCTTAGGTTGTACTGCCCGGCAGTACAACCAGCTCTTACATAATTAGAGGGGCAGATTGTTAATGGGCTATACGGCCCTGGGGAGACACAACTTGCAGAGAGGGGCTGCTTCTTGCCTGCTGGTTCATTCTCATGCCTCTGAAAACCCTTGGGCCCTTAAAACAAATGTGGATGTAGGTAAGAATAAGATCGTATTCCACTTATATTATTCCTTTTAATCTACAAGGGACTTAGGAGCACGATGCGTGAGGTCTCTCATCACCTTCACAACCAGCAAATGTCCCCTGAGCCACATGGTGCTCTGCTTATCACCCCAGGGAAGGATCACGGGCTATATTCATGGGATTTGCAAGCCTGAGATGTTTCAATGCATGTCCTCTCTGGGTCCCCTTCAGGGCGAAGAGATCTGGATACAAAAAGGACACCAAGGCCAGAAATCCTGTCCCCACAAATAGACAAAGCAGAAGGATATTGGGATACAAAGGACAATCCTGTGGCTGGTCAGCCTTCTCTCCTACTGCAAGGTAATTCCTCTGTGTTGGATATATCCCAGCCTGGATGATTCCCAAACATTTCCAGCACGGGGAGAAAGAGGCAGATGATGGTTTGAGAGCTCTGGTTTCTGTCCTCAGCTCTTCTGCAACCTCACTGTGTAACACGGCAGTAAGCGCAGGAAGAGTATGATTATATTCAAGGCCACCCCATGCAGGGATACCACACACCTAGTGTAGGTCTATGTTGTTCTCTGCAGACTATTTATTCCTGTTTCCCATGGCTCATGAAGGCTAATTCCTCCCTCATCAAGGCTAATTAACCTAGATGAAATGTTATCCTAACATGATGTTACTGCTCCAGGGACGTGAGTGGCTTGTTTAGAGCAAAGTCTGGTGTCTCTGTGTGTCTTTAATGGCTTTAGCAAAGCTCTCCTGCCAGTGTATATTGTTCCAGCGCCTTTGACTTCAGGGGAACTCTTGCAATTTCCATCCAGAGAGGATCTGTTCCTCTGCAAACCAGCTCTCCCTCAGCAGACTAATGATAATTATCCCACAGTAACTAGTACTTCAGTATAAGCTTAAACGTCCTGCTCACACACAAACAAGAGACAAAGCCAGTCTCCATCCTATAGATTTTACCATGTAATAATGTCCCCTCCTCTCATCTAAACCAAAGCATCTGAGAAGATGTATGTGCTTCCTTAACCGCAGGCAATGAGAGCATAACCACTAAAACCTCATTGCAGTAAATAAGGTTCCTCTTACAGCATCTCTAAAGAGTATTGCTCTTACTTGCTGTCAGTGAGTACTGTTGTAATAGCATTCACTTCAATCCCAGCTCCGCACTCCCACTCCTCCCTCCCCCAACCCCCAGATCCAAAATGGAGAAGTGACAGACTGATTTTTTTTTTAGTTTCCCCTCCCTTCTTACTTTGTCGCTAGGATCATCTTTTTCCTTGCTGTCTGCTCTTTCTGTTCCATGTGCTGTCTGGCAATGTGCTCTCCTACTGCCTTGGCAGGGAACTCTGTTTCACAGGTGTAGCCGAAATCTCTGGCCAAATGTAATGCTTCCCCTGTGGGTAAATAAAATGGGTCAGTTAGTTTTTAGGGTTATTATTATTATTATTATGCTTACAGAATTTCTTCCACTCTTAAAAAAAAATAGTAATACAATAATAAATCACTTTTGTAGACATTCATTGCCAATCTCAGTTACAGATCTCAGCCCATTTGACCTGCTCATGCTTAGTCATCAGATGGTGCCAGCCAGAAGATAGGGAGGTTATTCCTCTCATGAGAAAATACTCGTCAAGACACTTGGGTTTAACTCCCTCTCCTGCCACCAATGAGTACTGGGCAGCTGCTCAACTTCTGTAAGTCCAGTTCATCATTGATATTTAAGGCATGGAAATTAGTGGAAGGTAGGAATAAATCACTCTGAAGAGCTGAGATTCAGCCTTTGGTGTTTCACTTTCTATCTCTAAAGGAAGAATAGCCTTCTACTCCAGGAGAGAGCTGTGGGGATAACATACATTTCAGCGTATTTCCTTAGGGGTTAAGCCAGCAGGCACAATACAAGTGCCCCACACTAAAGATGAGCAGACCCCAAAGTAAAGCACAAGAAACAATCCTGTTTCCAAAAAAGATTGCAATCAAAATTGACCAGACAAAATAAAAAGGGATGATAATGACGATCACAGTTGATGTTTTATAGGTGGGGAAATCAAGGCAAAGGGAGTACATGGCTTGAATAGGCTTTATAAGAAGTCTGTGACAGGCGGACACTGAGCACCTCTCTACCTCACTACAGACACTGGACACCATAACCCAACTCCATGCTGGGTGCCAAATACCTCTGGAAGAACCTGTCCCTCTCCACTAGCTTAGAGAACTCAGCAATTTATTTTAGGGATTACTGAACGCTCTGGCCTGTGTGCTGTGATTCTGACAACCTTGCTGTGGGATTTATCTGATGAAACACAGCTGCCTGGAGTGTTAACATCTGTGCCTAAGTTAGTCTTTCCCTGGTGAGAAACAGGCACTTCCCGATAACACTTGCTCTCATCTCATCGTAGAAGGTAGAAATAGGTCAGCTACCAGAAGTGTATGCTGAAGCACATCTGCATGAATAACTGAGAGATGTGCTCCAGAATAGTTTTGGAGTAGGGCGTTGCAGGGTTTTTTATTTTATTTTTCTTTTTTTCAGAGTTGTGTATTTGGTTGCCTTGGTGGCTCTTTGGAGACCAGGCTGATGCTCCAGGTGAACAGTTAGGAGGGGTGGAGGACCTGCAACCTTTCCCTTTGAGAACATGTGCAGTGGAATTCCTCTGGTTAAATGGAGACAAGCTAGCACTTGAAGCATGTATCATCCCATACTAAAGTAGAAGGCAAAAGTGGATCACAGGAATTACAGAAAAGTCCAGGTTAGAAGGGAAATCTCTGAAGGAAATCACCTTCTGTTGAAAGCATGGCCTTAGATTAGGTTATTCATGGACTTTTCAAGCCTAGACTTGAATATTTCCAACCCTGGAGATTCCACAGCTTTTCTGAGCAACCTAATCAAATGTTTAATTATTAATTTAATTGCTAATCACCCAGAAGTGCTGATTTCTCCCTATTGACTACAAGGAGACAGAGAGGACAGATACAACTACAATAGAGATGATGAGACGAATCCCATCCCCAGAAAGACCAAGTCTGGTCTGCACAGACCTGGCCAAGCCAAGGAAGATGGAAACTTCCATGGGAGCAGTGGTCCTGTGCCAGGAGCAGCATGAGGCCTAAGGAACTACACACACTGACCTCTATTCCAGACTCTATTCTCCACCTTTTCAGAGTTTATTGTCTCCCCTTATATCATTGGAGTTTTTACCAGAAAAATACCTTTCGTTTCTACAAGTAAATACTTTGTTGTGTTTTTATCTGACCTAATTGGATTCAGGTACTAGTAAAATACATGCACTATCCCAGGGAATTTGTTTGCTGACACCAGTCAAAAACAACCTTTGCAGCTGTAACCAATTTTACGTGCAAAAATTGAAGACCATACTCAAAATCATCTGCATTATTTGGATTTTTTAAACATGATTTCCAGTATGCCTAAAAAGAATAAGAAGTTAACAAGCAACCACCATCCCTTAGTTGAAAGAAGAAATGATTCCCACTTAGTTTACATCTTCTGGAAAATGAAAATAACTTTCAGTGAAATTAAAATGGATTTTAGTGGTACGTTAACAGTGAGTCAGAATGAACGGGCATATAGCTGCCAGTTTTGTATCTAAAATGTCTATCCCAGACTTCTTCATGGATGAGAAAGGGTGTAAATTTAAACCATAGCTGCTGAATTTTTGTAGAGTTGTTTCAAAGTTTTTATTTCAGCTACGCTTTTACTCTTCCTTAAATAAAGACTTAAAGAGTAAGTTAACTGCAGAACAGTACCAGGTTTTGCTTTTCAACCAAACTCCGTTAAAACACTTGATAGGTTTGTTTTCATGCCAGCGTGGAAAGAAGATAAAAGCCAAACCCATTGAAGCTGTCATCAGGTAGAATTACCATTCTCCAGACAGCTCTATCGTGGTCCAGTCAGACCCAAGTAACAATGCAAGGAATGTAGTCAGCAAAGCATTTAAGCATTTAGCCATTGGAAAAGTCTTGGTTTCTTCAAGAGAACAAAACTTTATGTGATGAAATGTAGGCATTTATTTAACATGGTCAACAACAAACTGAAATTTTTATGTTTTTACTTAATGTCAAAAAGAAAGGGAATGAAAATATGAATTATCATTAAAACTTATCTTTCCAAAGATGGTATATATTATTTACTAGAGCTGAGAAAATTATACTAAACTGTTTTGATGATCTGAGAAAATTATACAAAAGTATAAAACTTGTCCATTTTACATGGAGGTGGGATTGTGATTGAATGCTAATGGTATATGAAGAGATAAAATCATAAGCAAAATGAAACAAAATTACTTATATTCTTGGGGGTATATATAGGTAAAAATGTATATACAAATGTATCTACTGTGAAAAAATATATCTACAAATTTTTCAAATGTATTTTTAAAATATATTTTTACTGGAAATGGAAAGCTGATATATATCAGGAATGCACATTATAAGTATGCATATGTGTTCATGCACTTCCATATGATGTAAGGAATAGGCATTCTAAATGACAACAACAAATTCTAAATAAAAATAGAAAACCGCACATGAAAATGCTCTGCAGAACATGATTTCTCATATCTCATTGTTGAGCAAAGATCTCATTTTGAACTGGGACCAAATGATGAGGTATTTAGAAGTGGATTGTGTTATACTTCTATACATATTATTTTTTGTGAATCTCAGTGAGTAGAGGTCCCTTGTATTACTGCACAGTAGGAAGTAAGTCTGCTTGGTGGGGGAAAGTAGTTTGTACAAAATATCATAAAAGATGTTCTTTCTTTTTCTACATCATAATTTGGACAAACATTTATTCTAGGGGAAAATGTGGAAATGTTGGAAATATGGATGAACTGACCTCTTTTCTCTCACCTTAGATTTGCCACCTTCTGCTTAGTTATTATTTGTGTCAGGGAGGAATCACACTAAAGATAGAAACCCATAAAATCCCTGGCTTTTATAGCCAGTTGCCTTGTTTCAATCTAAAATCAAATTTCACTATGTGCAATATCCCCAGCTCTTTCCTCCTGGCAAAGACAAAGAATGGGTGTTGGGGATTGTCGACTCTTTCTCCTTAAATCCAGCACACGGCTTTGCAGCTATAGGCAGCGCTGCCTTTCCTATATAATTTGACAATTGACCAGAGAGCTTTGCATGATGGAAAAGGACAGTTGCTGAAGCTGAATTGGCAGAGACAGCTCTGGAAAGCCTCAGTGGAGAGACCAGCCCGCGTACCTTGACAGGCTTCTGTGGGCAGGCGCAAGGAGCAGCGTGGGCGTCTCCTGGGTCTAGCAAGAACGAGAGATGCTCCTATGCAGAGTGAAGGCAGAAGCTGTGTCCCAGGAGAGGGACATTCAGCATGTGAACCTCCTCCTCTCTCCTCGGCTTTGCCTCCTCTGGATGCTCTACCCAGCAGAAATGCTACCCAGGGAAAGGAGGGACAGGCGGGAGGTGGAAGGGAAGTTTTTTCTATTTGTAGGGTGAGAAGGGAGGAGGAACAAGTGGAAGGATATTTAAACAAAGGCTGGTGGGGGAGAAGTGTGACAGTTGATAGCAGGGTGAAAAAAGTAACCACTGACCTATTTTTCTCAAGAATTTTTGTCCTCAAATAATGAATGTAGTCAATTCTATGTCTAGTAAATTTAGTGTCTTATTAGGTTTGACAGGAAAACATTTCTAGATTTTTTGTAAGTGCTTTTTCTGATTTTTGTAAATAATCTGATGGTTTTAAATTCATTCATGCATTGGTTTTACCTACATCTGCAATAACATTTATGCTATGTCTCTGCCTTATAAGTGACCTGTCCAAACAGATGGGGACATCTCCCCTCTTCTCACATCCTTCCTTGCTGCTGCTGTGGAGGCTTTTGACTCCTTTGAGCCATCAGTAAGGCTTAGCCTTGGCAATGCTATTTATTTAGATGTTTAATGGAGGAGCCTTTATTGTATTAGCTAAGATGTAGGAATTTTCCTTTTAGAGCTGGTAAGAAAATGACCTTTCCCTTCATCTGATCTAGGCACTAGAGGGCATCCCTCACCTACAGGTTGCACAAAGCTGTGTCCCATATTGCTGTAGAGAGTCTTGCAATGCTCAGCTCATTCTCCCAGTCTGTCTTTCCACCTATTGTGCTGATTTATGTGGATGACAACATAAAGAACAGAACTGATCTGTCAAACAGTTCCTACTCTGGGCCCCGGAAGTTCCTACCAAAGACACTAAAGATGCAACCTGACCAAAACAAGAATAACAGTAAACACCCAGCAGCCCTGCAGAACCCCAAAAGAAGTAAGTTTGCAGAAAACAAGGGGTCATAGAATAATTTTCATAAAGTCTGGATCTTCACATGACCATAACAGCCTAGAAATTCACGCAGTTCCTCTGTTGAACTTAGACTAAAATAATTGAGTTTTGGGGAGTACTGCTATTTAAAGGAAGAGAAGACTTAGTCATGCCAGAGACTTTCAAGATGGCTCAATATATCTAATCACCATACAACTAATTTTGCCTTTTCTTACCTCAAACAGATATTTAAGAGGCTGAGCACCTTCTTACCTTACAGAGATATTAAAGGCCTCGATACTTTGAAGGCTGTGAGGACCTTTAGTAATGATAAACTTAAAACCATCTAATGTAATCAAGAGTGACACAATCCTGGGTCCTTATGAGAAATCCACAGTGCACTTGATATTTAGGGATTTAATAAGACTAATAAATCGTTATGTCAATTAGTATATCGACATCACACAGAAAAAGCCAATGCTGTTTTCTTACTTTTTTCTTCTCCTCTAAAATCTGGCATAAGAATAAGCCTGTGTCTTTCCATTTCTGCCTCCTCCAGCAGCAGGAGCCATTGAGGAATGGGTTTTTCTTGCAGGAACTATGCTACAATTTAGTACTACTTGGAAATAATATCTGCACATACAAAGGGAGGACAGCTTATACCACAAAAAATTCAATGAGCACTGCCAAGTTTGACCGAGGATTGGTTACATAAACAGAAAATGAGCTTCATTTTATTTTCTGTTGGAATGTTAATGCACATGGTGGTGCCTTTCCCAAAAATTCCAGTAGCAAAATTCATGATTAGGATGTCTAGGCAAAGAGGTCTCTGTCAAAATGAGATCAATCTCCTCAGTATGTATCTTTAGGACTCACATTAAGGCAGTCCAAGCACAAAAGTAATACCATAAGCTTAATAGTAAGTTAGTTATTGGCTTTGAGGGGCAGGGAGGCAAGCACAGCTCCATCCCTGGGAAAAAGGAACCTAACTGTGACTTACAGTAAAGGTACTTTGCCATCAGTCCCAGACCAGCAGTTGAAAGAGGGCTTCCTCAGTCTCAATCTCTTCTAATGAATGAGTAGCTGGCCACATAACTCTGTTTATTCTTCTCTGCTAAGAGCCAAGATTCATGAAAGACTGTGAGTCCTCTAAACTGGGGGAAGAAAACTCCCTTTTCTATGGCTTTCTCTTTATTACAAGCAGGTGTGATATGGACACACCTGTATTTCAGAGAAGCCCCATTGTACTTCTGTGTGCTCAGTGGCCCTTGAGCACCTTAGTCCCTCCTCTTAGATGGATGAAAAACATCCATTGTTGTGGATTCAGCACTATTTCTCCATCCTTTAGGATATTAAAAACCTGACTAGACAAGGTCCTGAGCAACCTCTTCTAATTGACCCTGCTTTGAGCAGGAGGATTTGACTAGAAGATTGCCAGAGGTCCCTTCCAGCTTCAACCTTTCTGTAATTCTGTGGTAATATGTGTTGAGACCTCAGCCTACTTGCCTAGATCTGTATGGACCTTTCAGGTTATGATCCTAGAAGGTGTTGACCTTTAGGATGAGCTGAGTGCTCTCAACATCAAGGAGGAGGGATCTGAAATTCCCAGAGCTGCTACTTGCAGCCAGACAACAAATCAAGTACTTAGTGGATTCATCCAGAATAGAAGAGATTCAGGTAGAGTTTCTTCCCTTTGCCTGAGGGGTTTGAACCTGCATCTCCCAGCTGAAGGTTTGAAGAGCCAGGCAGTATTTGGTGAATGATATTTAAACAACAAATAAAGGCCAAGAAAATATCTCCCGGGCCTGTCTAGAGTTTATCTGAAAACAGATTTCATTCATTTATGTGGGGGGGGAAAAGTCTTGTCTAAATATTATGCCTTCTTATGGGAAAAAAAAAAATCACATTTTTGGATCAGCTCCAGGAAATTCACAAGTTAAAAAAAAAAGGAGGATAAACAAACCTACTTATAGAGTTGGTATATGACATTCATCTCTCTCACAAGAACACTTGGATCATCGATTTATAAGTCAGATCCCAGCACAGAAAGCACAGATCAATGCTGAGGAAGCTGCAGGACCAAACCACTTGCTGGGAGCCAAGACATCTCGGAGTGAACTTCCATTTTGCTGCTCGTTTTGTCTGTGACTTTAGGCAAGTCAGTTTTCCTCTTTGTACAAAATACAGATTATGATATTTAACACTGTGGCTGACAAGTGTTGTATACAAGGAAACATTTTAATTATGTTTATATTATATTGTAATATTATAAACCCTACCTTCTACCAAGGAAGTCAAGAGTGTGACATTTGCTGCTTTTCTTCTTCCTGCAGGCAAATTCAGTCCCAGTCTGTCTAATTTTTCTCGCAAGCAGCGTCCTCCGTTCTTGGATTTTGCTCTATCACAAGAGAACAATAGGAGAGAGAAACTTGTCTTTATTCTGCACTTTTTTTCCCATGTTAATATAAGTCTAGAAATTGTACACACCTTATTGACAAATGTGTGGGGTAATGCCTGCACTAATGACATCAATGGAAAATCTTTCACAGCTGTATTCTTAACGTCCTGCTTGCACAGTGCAAGTCTTTCACGTTGGTCCTTTGACAAAATTAGGCATTTTAATGCCTGTCACAGGGGCATCAGATCTTCAGACAGCTTTCCACCTAGTGGAACCCATGGTCCTGATTTGGGCACAGAGCCTGGGATTGCAATGATTGAATGTAAATATTGACAGTGCAGTCGCTTATATCTGATTTAGCCACCCCAGGCTCCCAAGACAATCAAGAGAGAAACATGAACTTCTAGAGTGATATCAAACAGATATCTAGAATGAGGGGACTTTACCCATCTCTCTCACCTCACTATAAAAGCCAGATGGCTACTCAAATGTAGACATCTATGTGGAACCCAGCTCCAGCTATCCCTCTGTAATTTATGTAGAGACCTGGGTACTTAGAAATGTAGTCTACAAAGCCCAATACTTACAAGGAAGAAGGATAAGGCAATAGGAAATGCTGAAGCTAAAATCCCAGCCGTCATTGGTTATCTATGTCCCTATCCCAGATGCCTATGTCACTTTGTTCTCACAAAAGTGTTCCTGGTGCATCCCACACCTGCTTTTCTGCAGTACCTTGGCAGTTGAAGCATTTGAGACATATCCACTTATGCAATAGATGTAGGTTCAATTTCTTGCTCAGCTTGAGGGAATTTTAACCTGTGTCATTTAGACGAATGCAGCAGCCAGCTGGCAGCAAATAACTAATGTTAAAATGCTTAAACATTGAGTAGAGCAGTGACCGGAACCCAGATCTCTCCCATCCCAAAAGAATGACCTGATCATTAGATAATAGAGTCATCACTACAGTTACACCTTTGCTTTTGTCCAATAAATATTTGATACACCCCAAATGAGACTGAGGGGCCCTCAGCTTAGAATCACCAATCACTGAGTATTAAGCATGTCTAACTAGATGTTTTGAGGTGCAGGTTCAAGTTCCTTCAGGCAGAGGAAGGAACCAAACTTGGAATACCACCATTTGGATGGTCATTTTTACACACTAAGAGATACCACAACTTTGACCATGTTGTATGTCAGGAAATGTCTTCTGAGAACATTTAATTCTGAAGAAAAACTAGCTGAGGAAATACCTAGATGGTGACTGCTGGCAGGATGCAAAACCAACCCTGCCAGGTCTCAGGCAAACCATGAATGAGATTTGGTTTTGCTACATCTCTGCTGGTCAACTACAGAGTGTTTGATTCTGTTCTCTAGTTGTGACACCTACAGGCAGAGCCTGACCAAATCTATTCATTTACACTCTCTGCTTCGTAAAACAGAATTAGCACAGCCAAACTGCTGACTGGGACTAGTCCCTGGCTTTTGCGAACTCCTGAACCATGCCCAGGGTTGATCTGGAAGAGTGATATTTGGTCTGGGACAAAAACTTATGGGGATCATTCTAGCATGTTAACAGAAGAGAGAAATGAGTCCCCACGTTCAGGCTGATGCCCTTGCATTCTTAATAGCTTGTACTGGTATTGATGAAGCCTGCGGTATGAATATTTAAAGTGAATATTTCTGTGACCATTAGTTGAAGGCCTCTCCAAGGTGAAGCAGTAACAGACGAAAACTTTTGTGGATGTAGATTTTGGATTTCAACGCCTATAGAGGCAGGTAAATGGGGCTTATGCCCCTGAAACAATTTTACAATCTATAGTCCTTACTCTGCAAGATGGCTCAAGACAGCTCTTGGACTACTACATATCTTAGAATATCGCAGATTGGTTAAAATGACTTTCAGTATAAGGATCAGCGTGGCCTTCAGCAACAGCAGTGAAATAGCCAATGACTTTCCAGCTAATTTTGATCAAAGGGCATTCAAGTAGCCTATGCCATCTAAGTTGACGCCTCAGGGACATTGCGACTTACATATGTTCCACTGAATTACAGTTGCCTCCTTGCTTTCCGCTTGTAATATGAGGCACAGTCTGCCACTTTCCTCTGCTACTGTTCTCTGCCGGTGTCTACTCTGGTCAGTGAAGGGTCAGAAGCAAAATCTTACCTAATTACTTGCTTCTCCTCCAGTATCTCACGAGAAAAATAAACCCAGAGTATTCTGCTAAGTCTATCTTTTCTGTACTCAAAAGGCATGCAAGGGAGAACGGGAGAAAAAGGCATCCCTACGCCTCCCTGTTTTAGTTTTTTGATGAGTGAGGGCTGTAACTACACTTGGTAAAACAATTTACTTTGAAATAGTTTCTCAACAAGAAGTCAGATTTGTAGCTCTAGTGAAATATTCCACATACTGAGGGTCTTTTTTTTTTTTTCATTCAAAACAAAGCAAAATGACAGCTATCCATCTCTGATGGGTAACTGAACTGAGGGTGTAAAAAAATAATCAGTTCACTGAAAAATGTAAAGTTTCTGTGAAAAATGTCAACACAATCTTCATTTTTCTCATTTACTGAAAATTTCCCTAGAAACAGTGTTCACTCCCAATCCATCTCCTTCTGTTTTCCCAAACTGTGACCACCTATCCAAGTGGGGAAAGAGAACAAAACCCATTTATGGAAAATAAAATTACAGAAATTACAGCACCGTCTAGGACTTGTTAGTCTCACCTTCAACTTACCTTCTCAAAATACCTCCTAAGAGGGAAGCGTTGAGGCATTCTGGTGGTGAAAGGCGCCTCTTCACCTCTGCAATGGTCACTTTGTACTTCGAAGTGGAACTGAGTAGAGATAAGCGACCAGGAACAGAGCAGAACAGGTCGGTGGGGTTAACAACGCAGGTGCCACCTATGAAACAAAAGAAATGTTAGAGCGGGGGAAACCTCATATTCCATGTTTTGACAAATTCAGTCATGAAGAACATGAATTCTGTTGTTTACTTGTGGTTGGTTTTGTTGTTGTTGTTTTTGTTTGAGTTTTTTGGAGTATTTTGGGGGTGGTGGTTTTGTTTTTGTTTTTAAATATTGCATCACATTGTTGTTTTGAGAAAGATGAATGGGTTGAAATTTCAGTCTGGGAAAAGTGAACTATTAGATCTTATAAGCTTTACAGTCAAATTAAATAATTATGGCTACCTCATTTGATTTCATGCTCAGTAAAAATTACATATTGTCAGTCTTTCGAGTCTTATATCTAACAACATAAGATAGAACCAGATTCAGGTATCACTCAGGATTTTAAAAAACGTAGTTGGTGAAAAATTTAGGACATTGGTTCTAATGAGAAATGTTCATTTTAACTCTCATAGCAGCGTTTAGGATAACAAAGATGCAACGGCACTATAGGTTTGCAGTGATTTGCAGCCAGAACGGCTTTCCACGCCTTTGAACTCTCATATACTCCTTCTAAAGTTAGGTCAAACCCTCAGCTGATGTTAATGATTGAAATCTATTGAGCTACATCAGTTTATCTCAGGATAGTTCTGGAATTTTTTATTTCTTGAAAGTGGCAATTGCTTGGCCTGGGTCTAAAACTGCTGAATGATCACCAAATCTTTCTATGAAGACTGTGATCAATAACTCCTCAGGCAAAATCAAGCTTTTAAATTAAAGTTAATATATGAGAGAGCAAGAGAGAAAACTTTCTCTGCAGCTGATGCAAGAGGATAGTACAAACTCCCAGGGAAAAAAAAAAAAATTCTTAAGGACTAGCACATATTTTACCACCAAGTGCAAAACACTTCTCTTTGACCTGCCTTCTCCAACCTAACTACAATAAAAAATAATGTGGAAGAAATAAATCTTACCACTGCATGCACAATTCTTCCCTGGGGGAAAGATGAGAAAAAAGAATGAGCTGCATATGACAGTGATATAAAATAACATAATTCAATGCACTACTAGAAGGAGTTCTGGTGTTTTCTGTGAGGACAATGATATAAAAACCTTCTTACGGCAGAATGAATCTGTGCTCGTCATTCATGTTTAAAGGAAAGATATTGTATTTTTTAAACTATCATATTAATTTCTTCTTTCCTGTGAACACCCTAATCTTTTTGCACTGCAAGAGCTCACTTTATTATGCTTAAAAATTTTAGTTTGTAATCTAAATTCTGTAATGTGAACAGAATAGAACTGAATAGAATAGAATAGAATAGAATAGAATAGAATAGAATAGAATAGAATAGAATAGAATAGAATAGAATAGAATAGAATAGAATAGAATAGAAGAATAGAATAGAATAGAGTAAAAACCCCAAAAGAATAACTCACTTTAGACAAGATCCTAACACTTTTACTTTATCTTCTTCCACATGTGATCCCTCTTAAAATTAAGGTGACTATGTATGTTCCAGTTTTAGCAGAGACAGTGGAATATAACTGAAGGATGAAACTTCATTAAAGGCAGACTATTGCTTGCTTACATAAGGCAAACAGAATTTCTTTCCAAATATTTCAGCTCTTGAAGGTATATTTAAACATTTGTGCTGACAGCAAAACCAGAAAAGAACATCTCTTGGTATAAATCCCAGATGGGTGAGATCCTAACTCAGTACAGCAGGGTATTTTATGACTTTTCTAATTATGCTACAGGGTAGATATTATTGTCCACTTCTCAGACAGAATATAGAGACAAATCATGCATCACCAAACATATAGACACTACAAGGGCACTTAGGCACATTTTTGCACAGCTCAAAGATACAATTCATGAGCTCATATACTCAAATATGAGCATATGTCGGGGGAGGGGAACCTTAATCCATTCCACTCCGACCAGTTTGATGGCAGGGCCAGCAGTAGATGCCCAGAGCCTGGAGAAGGATCACAGGTCAGCAGGAGAGCACCTGAAGAGCAGCACAGAGGAATTCCAGCCACTCCAGCCAGTAAGTCAGCTTCATCGGGGGCCCAACTTAAATGCCTCTATGCAAATGTACGTAGCATAGAGGAGTTAGAGATGTGCACACACCTGCAGGGCTACGATCTTCTTGGCATCACGGGGACGTGGTGGGATGGCTGCTATGACTGGAGTGTTGGAATGGAAGGACACAAACTGTCTAGGAAGGACAGGCAGGGGAGATGAGGAGGGGGTGTCACCCTCTATGTCAATGACTAGCTGGAGCTCATGGAGCTCCGCCTGGGGATGGATGAGGAGCCGACCGAGAGCTTATGGGTCAGGATTAAAAGGAGGGCAG
The DNA here is from genome assembly GCF_964195595.1 of Calonectris borealis. Taxonomy (NCBI): domain Eukaryota; kingdom Metazoa; phylum Chordata; class Aves; order Procellariiformes; family Procellariidae; genus Calonectris; species Calonectris borealis. The sequence continues at coordinate 5,232,847 of NC_134314.1, forward strand.
AGACAGGTGATGGTGGGGATCTGCTACAAGCCACCCGACCAGGAAGACTGAGCGAATGAGGCCCTCTATAGACAGGTAGGTACAGCCTCACGTTCACAAGCCCTGGTCCTCATGGGGGACTTCAACCGCCCCGATATCTGTTGGAGGGACAACACAGCAGGGCATAAGCAATCCAGGAGGTTCCTGGAATGTGTTGATGGTAAATTCCTTCTCCAAGTGGTAGAGGAGCCAATGAGGAGAGGTGCTATGCTGGACCTTGTTCTCACCAACAAGGAGGGCTGGTGGGGAATGTGAAGCTCAAGAGCAGCCTTGGCTGCAGTGACCATGAAATGGTGGAGTTCAAGATCCTTAGGGCACTGAGGAGGGCATCCAGCAAGCTTACTACCCTGGACTTTCACCTCTTCAGGCCAAAGGATAAAGCCCTGGAGGAAAAAAGGCCCCAAGAAAGCTGGTTAATATTCAAGGATCACCTCCTCCAAGCTCAGGAGCGATACATCCCAACAAAGAGGAAGTCAGGCAAAAATGCCAGGAGACCTGCATGGATGAACAAGGAGTTCCTGGACACACTCAAACACAAAAAGAAAGCCTACAGAGGGTGGAAGCAAGGACAGGTAGCCTGGGAGGAATACAGAGAAATTGTTCGAGCGGCCAGGGATCAGGCTAGGAAAGCTAAAGCCCTGATAGAATTAAATCTGGCCAGGGATGTCAAGGGCGACAAGAAAAGCTTCTATAGGTATGTCGATGATAAAAGGAAGACTAGGGAAAATGTGGGCCCTCTCTGGAAGGAAACAGGAGACCTGGTTACCCAGGATATGGAGAAGGCTGAGGTACTCAACGAGTTTTTTGCCTCAGTCTTCACCGGCAAGTGCTCAAGCCACATTGCCCAAGTCTCAGAAGGCAAAGGCAGGGATTGGGAGAATGAAGAGCCGCCCACTGTAGAAGAAGATCAGGTTTGAGACCACCTAAGGAACCTGAAGGTGCACAAGTCCATCGGACCTGATAAGATCCATCCATGGGTCCTGAGGGAACTGGTGGATGAAGTTGCTAAGCCACTATCCATCATATCTGAGAAGTCGTGGCAGTCCGGTGAAGTTCCACTGACTGGAAAAGAGGAAACATAACCCCCATTTTTTAAAAGGGAAAAGAGGAAGACCCGGGGAACTACAGGCCAGTCAGTCTCACCTCTGTGCCCATGTGATCATGGAGCAGATCCTCCTGGAAACTATGCTAAGGCACATGGAAAATGAGGAGGTGACTGGAGGCAGCCAACATGGTTTCACTAAGGGCAAATAGTGCCTGAGAAATTTGGTGGCTTTCTATGATGGGGTTACAGTGTTGGTGGAAAAGGGAAGAGCAACTGACATCATTTGACACTGTCCTGCACGACATCCTTGTCTTTAAATTGGAGAGACATGGATTTGACAGATGGCCCACTCGGTGGATAAGGAATTGGTTGGATGGTCGCACTCAAAGAGTGCGGTCAACGGCTCAATGTCTAAGCGGAGACCAGTGACGAGTGGCGTTCCTTAGGGGTCAGTACTGGAACCAGCGCTGTTTAACACCTTTGTTGGTGACGTGGACAGTGGGATTGAGTGCACCCTCAGTAAGTCTGCCAATGACACCAAACTGTGTGGTGCAGTTGACACGCCTAAGGGACGGGATGCCATCCAGAGGAACCTTGACAGGCTTGAGAGGTGGGCCCGTGTGAACTTCATGAGGTTCAACAAGGCCAAGTGCAAGGTCCTGCACATGGGTCGGGGCAATCCCAAACACAAATACAGACTGGGCAGAGAATGGATTGAGAGCAGCCCTGAGGAGAAGGACTTGGGGGAACTGGTTGATGAGAAGCTCAACATGACCCTGCAATGTACACTTACAGCCCAGAAGGCCAACCGTATCCTGGGCTGCATCAGAAGAAGTGTGGCCAACAGGTCGAGGGAGGTGATTCTCCCCGCCTACTCTGCTCTGGTGAGACCCCACCTGGAGTACTGCGTCCAGCTCTGGGGCCCCCAACATAAGAAAGACATGGACCTGTTGGAGCGAGTCCAGTGGAGGGCCACAAAGATGACCAGAGGAGCATCTCTCCTATGAAGAAAGGCTGAGAGAGTTGGGGTTGCTCAGCCTGGAGAAGAGAAAGCTCCAGGGATACCTTATAGCAGCCTTCCAGTACCTGAAGGGGGCCTACAAGAAAGCTGGAGAGGGACTTTTTACAAGGGCATGTAGTGATAGGACAAGGGGTTGTGTCTTTAAACTGAAAGAGGGTAGATTTAGACTAGATATAAGGAAGAAATTCTTCATTATGAGGGTGGTGAGGCACTGGAACAGGTTGCCCAGAGAAATTGTGGATGCCCCATCCCTGGTTCAAGGACAGGTTGGATGGGGCTTTGAGCAACCTGGTCTAGTGGAAGGTGTCCCTGCCCATGGCAGGGGGATTGGGACTAGATGATCTTAAGGTCCCTTCCAACCCAAACCATTCTATAAATACAGAAATCTGGTGCCACATGCCTGAAATGTTTTTGGGTTTTTGTTGTTTTGGTGTTTGATTGGTTTCTTTGCTGTGGGGTTTTTTTTTTTTTTTCATATCTGAGGCAGGGCTGCACGGAAACCTATAAATATTTTCAATCAACATTTCAGACTTCTGGTCTGTCAGGTACATTTGTGAAGTGTGTTAACACTGAGTGGATTTGTTTGTTTGGCATCTCCTGTCACACAATACATATACACAGGTGTACATATATACGTGTCAAGAAAACAGTAGCAATGTGTACATATTTATTTACTTCAATAAGTCTGTACGTTTTATAATGAGTGAGACTGTACTGAAATCAGTGTCATATTAAAGTTTATCTTCCTGCCAGGTTAAGCCAGTGTGTGCACCATTTATACCAGATAAATAATTGTTACTTTAATCCAAAAACCTGTTACTCTGCAGTTGCTTCTACCCTAACCAGAATTTACTGGAACACTTCTCATTACTATTTAGTAGAACGTTGTTTACAGTCTACAATATTTAAAAATATCATGCCTATGCAACATGATCTTAAACAAAACAATTCCAGGTAAGCCAGGTATGAGTTAAAAGCAAAAGAAAACAAGCCTAAGTCATTGCTTTCCAGAAACATGGAGAATAAGTTGTGAATTACAAGAAGGTAAAATCCGTTACATATAATTTTTTCACTTTATTAATTATTCATTGACACAGCAACAGAGAGTGGTGTGGTGCTTTCTAGACGAAGCTATTTCTTTGTCACAAACTGCATGCAATTTTGAAGGCATGGATCTCCTACCACAAACACCACCTTGGAGAGGAGATGGATGAAGTCCTGGCCTTTACACCAGGTGGAAAACAGAAAAAGGGATGACAGTAAACAAAGGGAGGGCTGCTGGAAAGGGAAAGGAAACAGTAAGTGCAACCACACTGGAAGATGAAGGCTTAGGTTTCTTGCCAAACACACACAATTTAGTCTATTCCTTCCCCCATATTCTGATCATGCATTAGAGTGGACAAATGATTTTGTGAAGAAATGCAGCTCAATGGGGAGAGGACAAGGTATGTTTTAAGTTGCACTAAACAGCAGTGGCAACAACAAGATTTCTTTCCCGTCAACCCAATGCCTCTATAGGAGGTGTTGGAAAAGTCAATCCTTGTTCAACTGCTGAGCTGGTCTTATCATTGCAGGGTATTTGAGAGGTGAGATGCTAACAGACACCAGCTGAAGAAGCAGAAGAAAATGCCCTCAAGAATAGAATGGAAATAATGCCTTTCATGAGTCTAGCAGTTCAACCTGGAGATCTCTATTCCTCTTGGCAGATTCTAGGTGCTTTAGAAATCTTTACAGACTAGCTTCTGGTGCCAGGATACATAAGACAACATCAGCTCATCAGATGACGAGCCCCACACATAGCCACGGCAAAGTAATGCGCCCACCAGTGTACAGAAGGAAAGGAATACTGTGGCCATTGGTCCCTGACTAGTTACCCACACCGCTGGTCCTTCTGCACGGCTAGGAAAAAGAAAATGAGAGCAGGCAGAAGGTGAGATAACTGGTAGGATCATCCAGCAGATTGTCTCAGCAATTTCGTGCTCTGGGTACCACGTGAAATGGGGATGTGAATGTTAAAAAGACACTTTTTAGGACAATTGTGTATTCCCACAGGGAAGCGATTACGTGGTCTGGGCTGACATCATCTGTTGCCATAAGATACTGTGTTAGAGATGACTGTAAATCGTGATAGTTGTGCTCTTGCAGCCGCAGAGGTTTAAAGACAAGATTTAGATGAGGGGGGAATACCTTTTATATTGCAACTGATAGATTTGGGGAAAAAAAAAGAAAGAAAGAAGGGAAGCTTTCAGGCACACAAACTCTTCTTCAGGGCTTCTCTTTTATCCAACTCTATTCAATTACTACTTCTTTCTTCATGATAGAGTTTTACCCTCCGAACTTCATGTTGATTTCAACAAATATGATTGTTTGAGAGGAAAAAGATGGGTGAGGAAGAGATATGGTTTGTGCAGCAGACCACATTTGGGTGAAAGACCTGGGGCCTGATACTGCCATATACTGAATCGTCTCAGCTACCGAATCACCTCAGGAGATTATACATAACCTGACCTAGTTGAAGATGTCCCTGCTCATTGCAGGGGGGCTGGACTAGATGACCTTTAGAAGTCCCTTTCAACCCAAACCATTCTATGATTCTATTCTATTCTATTCTATGATTATTGTCAAGTGGTCTGAGGGAGAGGAATAACAAAAGACTACGTGCATTTTTGCTGGCTTACTTTTGGACTCAATCCTTTTCCTCTAGCTAATTGGTTCATACTGAACCCAACATACTCCTTTGTGTGAACTGTGCTTTTGCTTCATTTCCCACGCGTAGAATGAACAAAAGTTAGGCTATGTGATACCGAAAAAGGTAGTCACAGCAAAGATCGGGAGAATATTTTCCCTTCCTTATTCCTGTCTCCCCATCAAATAGCATAAGTCAGTACAAAATGCCAACACAAGCTGATGATGGGTTGTGTAGATGACAGCAGCAAGAACAACAGAGCCATACTCTAACCCAACAGTCTTGTCAACACAATGAAAATCCCAATAACACGTGATGCAAAAAGAGCTTAGTCTGTTTTGATTGTAGGTTTCCCTTTGTATAGATGAAGAGGACAATAGGTGGCTGGAGTGTGATGATTTATTCTGATTTAGTTATGAGCTTGGGCATCTGCTGAAATGTAAGTCTCCCTGACGCCCTCAGAGTTAAGTATTTGTGCATCTTTTCATTGACAAAATCCATATTCTCACATATTTTATGCTTTTCATAATAAGTAATGCTATGGCTTTATTAGGAATGAGAGAGGGTAATATCCGTTGATGTCACTGGATGAGTTTTTTTGCGCTTTAGATACAAATATTTTTTTGAATGTGTGTCTATAACTTTGTATAGATACACACATCTTTACACTCTGCAAGGTCGTTTCGTATTTGTTAATCGTAACAGCTGCAATATGATGGGTATTTTATATTAATTCAAGACAAGGTAGTCCCTTTCTCCAAGATATTCACACATAAATATCATGCTGTTATGGAAGGAAAAATCATAATATACTGGTGACAACAGTGCAGAAGTACTGTTTATTTTGGTTTTCAGGATATATACATGTTTGTGTACTTGTGTACATTATTAAGCATAAGCATGCGTGAGTGCCTACAGATTAATCTTATATAAAATCTTAATAACATGCTATGCTTTTTATTAGTCTTATCTATGTCTACAGGTGCTGTTAGTAGGAGTCTCCAGCTTATAGTATATTTTCTGCTCTGTTCTGAAATTCTGGCAAGTTTACAGTATGTTACAAAATGAGGACATGAAAATCTACCTCTCCTCAGCTTTTTTTTTTTCCCTAGCAAGTAGCAAATCTAAGCAAGCAAACTGTATAGAGTTTATCAGTATTATTTAATCCCATGTTCAGTTCCCAAAGGTTTATAAGCAATTTAAAATGTTCTCCAAATTATCCTCACATCACCCAGTCATTAATCTCAGGAACTAAATATTCAAAATTCTAAAACTCATCTACATTTGTCAGGAAAAATAGTAAGTGCTGCTTTTTTCTAGTTATTCTTTTGGTTTCACTTAAGTTAACGAATTTTGCGTCATGTAACTAGTCATGTAAACCAGCTCTTTCCATGAACATAAACAATTCTGAGATAATGTCCCTCACTACAACATTCACGCTAAGGAAAGGTGGACGTGCATGCATAAGACAATTTTTTAAAAATATGAACCAGAAGATTCAGTAGGACTGAGGGGATGGTCAGCAGTTTTTAAGACCAGCCTCTTAGTTACATGCAGTTTTTAAGGCTGTTAGGAGTGTTAATAGTTTTCAGTTTAGAAACTAGCTTGGGAGAAGCAAGGTGTTATGGTGGAAAAGAGAATAATATAAATAAGGGGGATTGTTACAGGAACTCAACTTTAAAGATTGTATCAACATGCAAGAGATGTTAAATCTCAGGCACCCAGGACCAGCCCTCTGTCAGCGAGATGTATCAGCCCTGATACAGGAGCACTTTCACGGCTCCTGGGGTGAAGGATAGGACCCAAACCCCAACTAGAACCAAAAGAAAAGACATCTGCTTCATTCCTTTTTCCTATGCACAAGCCGTAAGAACTCGACAGTACTTTTCAATGCCTCTCCGGGCCCTCTCTGCGATAGTGGTTTGGGAAAAGGACTGTGCATTGCTGGACAGTGTGTGTGAGCCTGTGGGGCTGCAGGAGGAAGGCCTGGGCAGGCTGTGTGTGGTGTGGATTTTGTGTGTGAAGATGTGATAAGGTTTAGAGGCTCTGCCCGTGGTGTCCCATGAGTGGGCTCTGCATGGGGCAGAGCGAGTGATGTTGGAGGGGGGGAGCTGTGCTCCCCGCAGGAGGCACTGGCAGGTTGTGTGTGTGTGTGGTGTGTGTGTGTTGTGTGCGTGTGTGTTGTGTGTGCATGTGTGTATTGCTTTTACACACTTTGTTCCCTGGGGTTGTGCCTGAATTTGTGGAATGCCAAGGACTGCTCTGCGTGGTGTGCAACCCGTGTGTGCCTGGCTCCGAAATCTCTGCTGGCCAAGCCAAGCCAAGCCAGGACTGTGCAGATCATGACAGCCCACAGCTCGGAATGGAGCAAAGGGAGGCAGAAAACACATAATACACAACCTCTACCCGAGCAGGCGAGGGGAGCAGCACAGATCCCCAAAGCAGGCGAGATCCCTACCTGGGGGCTTTCCATTGCCCTTCCGTGCACAGCCAGAAAATATCCCTTTGCAGATCAGCAGGAAAACCAAGCAAACAAACAAACAAACAAAAACCCGCAGAAAAATCAAACCAAACCCTCAAACAAAAAAACCCTCACCCAAAACCCAAAACCTCACATCTCTTCCCCAAACTTCTCCCAAAGATCTTACTGGTGCCAGGAGCTAAGGGAACCGGCTCCGCTCCCTTCCCGGCCCGGCGAAGCGCTCGGTGTCCGGACAGAGCCCGCTGTAACCCGCTGCTCAGCCCCCTCCTCTCCGTCCCCTTCCCCAGCCCGAAACTCCCGGAGAGCTGAAAGTCGCCGACCGATTTGGCTTTAGTCGGCTGGAGATTATCTCAGCTGGAGCCGCGAGAGCCATTAATTAAGCCAGCTATTTAGGATTTTAATGCGATTTAAATTGGCCCTTGGAATAGAAAAGAAAAGAAGAGAAAAAGACAACAGTGCTAATGACAGTGCATTAGGATCTGAACACAATGAGGGGCTATTACAAGAGTCCCGAGGCTCTTGTAAGGTTCAGAAGAGCCGGGAAAAGGGAAGGAAGAGGGCAACAAAGGGAAGACAAGGAAGGGATCTGCCCTGCTCTCGGTGGGCTCCCGGCTGGGCGCGGGGAGACGGGAGACCCCCCGTCCGCCGCACCAGGACCACCTTCACCGCCTGGAGCTGCCAAGCGGGCAGGGAGAGCTGCTCTGCCCGGCCCTGCCTTCCCCTGGGGGGGACACAGCAGGGCTTTGGGGGAGAGGGTGCTGGGGGGCGGCGAGGGGGTCCTTAGGTACCTTTCGGGGGGATGGGAGCTGGCCAGGTAACTCCAGTTGGTTTGCCAGAGAGCAAGGTGCAGGGGGATGTCCTCTCTGCCCATTCCTGCATCCCGGGGTGCCGGGATGATACCGCGGGGAGGTGGTAACACGCCAGCACCCTGTTTTTTCCCTTTCATCTGCACACAAAATAGCAGAGAAGATTCTCCTGGGGAGAGGTGCAAAGCTCTCAGCCCCTGCCTTCACCCGCCTCCTCCAGCCTCCTGCCCGAAGTCTCGCCCTTAATGACTGAGTCATTAGGCAGGTAGTTTGGAGTCTCAAAAATTAAAATTAGAACGGGGGAGAGGATCAAGGCTCAGCGAGTGCCTTTCAAATGAGGGGCGATACCACGACTAAGTACATAAAAGGCAGAGGCGAGAAAGGGGAACGTCTTTCCCCGGATTTTATTGGCAGACTTTATGGTGACTGATGCTTGAGCTTTTAAGAAAAGGGTGTTTTTTCTTTCTTTCTTTTTTCTTTTTTCTTTTTTTTTTTTTTTTTTTAATCAAATAAGATCTGAGGGTTGTTCTTAGCTAGGCACTAATGCATTCGGATGTCAGTCACCTCTAAGCGATTTGACAAACTCAAGATCTCTTAAAACGTGCAGAGTTCAGATCATATTAATTCCCCAAAAATGTTTTGATTCAAAGTAGTTTGTATTTTATGTTGCCAAGGGCAATCGAAAAAGAGCTATTGCCGATAGGTTGGCCCTTCTCTCTTCATGGCCCAGAGGCGATAGCAGTATTTAAGCTTCTGAAATTAGCCTGGGGCAGGAACGATGGATGATCACAAAGCAAAACAAGAGCTTTTTTTGGAGTTTGCCATCTCGGTTTCATAAAACGATGCAGGCCAAATGTCACCGTGTTGTCTTTTTAATCCAAATATATGGAGGTGAGGACACCAAGCTTGCATACACTTCATGTCCGAGAGATGGGGAAGGGATGGGTGTGGAAGGGGGTTTGGAGGGCATTGTAAAAAGAAGCGCCCACAAAAGAAAAAAAGGGGAAAAGGAAAAGAAAATTTTAAAAAGGGAGAGAGAAGGGAAAAGGCAGAGAAAAATCAAACAGGAATCAGGTTATTCTGCTTTTAAAATGGCAACCTAGAAAGGAATTAAAAGGGAATGGGTATGTAATAAAAGCCTGAGACGATTAATAGGAAAGTATAAGAGGGGAGGGATTCTTTTAATGATTAAAAAACACAGACGACTCCTGTAAATAGAAGCTTCATTTCTTCAAGTGATTTCTTTTGAAACGAGCGATCTGAATATTCAACTTTAAGGCAAAGCTCCACTCTGTATGTACAACATTAATATGATCTCTGCAGAATTTGGTACTCAGAAATATTAACATATCAAAGCCGCTGCCTGAGGCTAGAGAAGCTATCGATACACGAGCAGTAGGAAAAGTAAAGATTATTGGTTCTGATGGTTAGAGCAGGGAAGCTCCGGGCTAAATCCTGCACACCATTAACTGAAAGTGATAGCATGGGGATCTCTGCCCTGGAATCGGTGGCAAATATTTTCTCTAGCTAGTAATTAGCTCGCCAGCACCTAAACCTTGCAAAAATCTTTTACTTTCCGAGCCTCATTAAAAGCAAACACCAAACCACTGCACTAAACAATCTAGAAGGCAGCTGATATGTGCAATGGCAGCCAGAGATGGAAGCAGGGAAGAGCCGTGTTTGTGATGTTTGTCATTCCTATCGGTGTTAATACCAGGACTGCAAACCATGACACTACTTAGAAATTGCTTTTTTTGGAGAGGACTAGGGAATGGTGTGCTCCTCTGGCAAAGTATATGGGAAGTTTCCTTTTATTTCCTTTCCTTGCTTCCTTCCTTCCTTGCTTCCTTCCTTCCTTGCTTCCTTCCTTCCTTCCTTGCTTGCTTGCTTGCTTCCTTCCTTCCTTCCTCTTTCTCTTTCTCTCTTTCTCTTTCTTTCTTTCCTTCCTTCTTGCCTTCCTGTCTTCCTGCCTTCCTTCTTTCCCTCCTTCCTTCCTTTTCCCCTTTCCTTCCTACTATTGCATCTAAACCACTCAAAGAAACCTTAAAAAATATATGTATATATTAGTGACAAAAATAAAATAAAAAATCTGACACTAGATGTTTAAAATATTAGGGAAGCCACTTTCGAGTTAATATATTCTTATTGATGTATTACTAGAAAAGAAGTGTGATTTATTTATATGGGATACTGTATAGCGCTTAGGCGCAGGATGTTTTGATTACTGCTAACACCTATCGCTTTTTTTGAAGTCGGACAAAATATTTATTATGTATTTTTAATATACATTTGAAACTTATACTCTCGCCTTTGATATTCCCTGAATATGCCAAGAGATAGATAGCAGTGCAGTAGTAGTTCAGCACTTAGATCAGGGTAGAGAAAACCTTGCATTTTCATGCTGGATTTCCTTTACTATCAATCTTTAAATCCTTGAATAATTTGATAGCTTTAAAAAAGAGAGAGAGGGAGAGAGGAAGAGATAGTCTTGACTACAGTCATCTGCACAGGTAATTGGAATCTCCTTAACAGGAGCTGGCGAGCTGAATACACTGGAGTTGAGCTGAGCTGAGATTTGAGCCACCCTTCAGCAGGGAAACGAGAACCGCAGTCAAACACCACAGGCACAGACCCCAGCTGATGGGGACTCTGTCTTTCTCTCTTTCAGCTAATGATCTCCTCTTCTCGGAGGTCAGGTCTCGGATCACACCCGAAAGAATCATCCCTCTTCCTAGGGGTAATCAGAATCCGTTGAAATCCGAGAGACAAGGACCTGGGCAGGCACCGACAGCAGGGTTTGGGCAGGAGTTTGCGAGCCCACCGCTCTGCCAGCCCTCTCCGCAGCGTCCCGCCAGCGGTGCCCGGGGAGGGGCCGGGATATTTGGAGTCCCGTCCCCCCCTTTCCTGGCGTCCCTCACCCCGCCGCTCTACCCCGTGCGCCGGCCGCGGGGCCGGGGGCTGCCCGCCGCGGCGAGGCGGGGCCGGGAGGAGCGGCCGGGGGGAGCTGTCCCTTCAGCACCACCGCTCCGCCGCCGCCCCCGCCGCCATCCCGGCACCGGGACGCCGAGCACCGGCCCCGGGACGCCGAGCACCGGCCCCGGCCCCGGCCCACCCACATCTCCGCACCCCGCGGCTCCAGCCCTGCGGAACGCCCGGACAAAGCCTGGTCTGAGTCGGTGCAGGCACCCCGAAACGTCCCCTCCCACGGAGATAACCGCGTGTGCGCCTACTCTCCATCTCCTCTCACCGTAGTTGTGTGTGGCTATTGTTTCAGCACGAAGTTTGTCTAGGGAAGTGGTGGTTAAAATCAGCTCTCTGGCACAAGAGTATCACATGGCTTAAAATCTCTCCTAAATATCTATTTTTCATGGCGGGTGTAATGAATAAGGAAAGGCAATATTGGGATAAGATACGCGCATTCCAAGAGGCGAAATGTTCTCTTTCCGACTGCATTATTCGTTTTATATTGTGAATGAAAGTATGCGTTTAAGCTCGTAAGAAGAATGTCTTCCTACGTTAGGCCTTTAGACTACTTTTGCTTCTCATCACGGTAAATGACTGTAATAACAACCCCCCCAGAACACTCAGGTTTCGCAAATGCTGAAGAAATGCGTATTCAACAAGAGCCCCAAATCTTTCCTCTAACTTTGACGTTAGATATTTACATTGGCAGATGGGTATCAAATGAAGTGACACTCAAAAGCGAGTTCCACTCCGGTCTGTAGCGCTACTGAAACCACATTTCCAAAAAACCTTCTTCCTTTCTCCACACAAGATCAAACCGCCGATTTAACAGCCCGGAGCCAGGGAACACGTTTCTCAAACTATCAGGGATCAACTCGATTAAACGGGGAATGATAAAACGAGTCAAGAAAGCTTTGGATTCAGCGGGAGTATCCGAGAGCTACTGAGGAACAGATCCCTTGTAAAGTGCAAATGGCGTGTGAAATGTGAAGTGCTCTAAGCTAGTTTAAACGTACTTGTGTCAACATCAAATTATCACTATTTCGTCAGTAACTCCAAACTACACTAAACAGTGGGGGAGGGAAAGAGAGAAAGAAATGGAGAGGGGCTTATGTTTACAAAAATTGTTAGACGCAAGTATTTGTAACCTCTTACCTCTTCTTATCACACCTCCTTGCCCGTTCAGTACAAGTCCACACTGGGCCTCCACTGAGCTCTTAAGTAACGAGGGGGAAAAAAAGGAAAGAAAGGAAAGAAAGAAATCAGATACAGAAACCCACAGAGAGATCACACAGCTTTTGCTTTGTTACACGACGCGCACAGGAACAATAGTTAAGGTGAACTGGAAAAACACAGTTATTCTCATCGAACTCAAGTGCTCTGGCGAAATCCCACCGCCACCCTGCAGTCTGCCCCTACCCCACGAAATGCAGAATAATTATCTCTTTCATTGCCATTTAAATACGAGTTTCTCCTCAGCTGGGGAGTTATATCGGCAGTTACCTGGCAGGACAGAGAGACAAACAAGAAGTCTTGGGAGAAGTGTGTTCGCGCTCTACAGTTGCACGCACAAAGGTAAAAATACACTTTTATATAGTATTTTTGTATGTTTAGCTGTATACTTATATATATACACAGCTAAATTCATATATATGTTTCGTGACACTTATATACCGACTTACAAGTGTGCACCGAAGTAGACAAAGAGCACAAACAACAGACGACCTATTGGGCTTTGCCGGCTACGCAGAGTCGTAAGGGTGTTGTAACAACGCGTGTGTCCGCACGTAGGTGGGGATGAATGTACATCTGTGTGCACACACAGCCACAGGCACCCATGTGTGAGTGTGGCGTGAAGAACCATCCAAAAACCTGCCTAGGGCTTCTGGTGCACATCCGAAGAGTTCTCACTTCTTTATTCTCCTGTTACAAGGCTGATTATTTGGGGATCTTCGCCCTCCTTAATAAATATTTTTATTGGACTGATAAAAGACTTGAAAGGGTTGGGTTTTCTTTGGGTTTTTCCTTATGTTGGGGTTAAAAAAACCACAACAAACCAAACCTAAATCTTTGCCCAGTGGAAACGTGTTAAAGACGCATTTTCCTCTACAAACAAACGAGGTATTGGACATGAAAGAGGCCTTTAAGGGTGTTAACCTACTCAACAGCCCGTGAAGAGTTAAGTAAATGCGGAGAGAGTCGGTGCATAATAAAAACCCCACTTTACAAAACAACCTTTACAGTCCTGGCTCTCTCCCCCACTTTCACCATATTGGCGCTGGCCCTGTAAGACCTTCCTTTTCAAGGCTCTTTTTTATTTTAAGTGTTCTGCCTTAAAGTGATTATGAAATCAATATGAAAAAAACTTGGCGACTGAGCATAAATTAAAGCGGTGATGGGAAAAGGTGTGACAGTTTTCTTTGTTGCCCATGGAAAATCTTTTTAGGGCACTGAAAGATGCCACTCCAGCTCCAAGACTGTTTGCATCTGTTAGGCTGACTTAAACCGCCCTCGAAACTATTGGACATTCACTTAAAATTCTGTGCAGGGAAAAGTATATTTACATTTGTTGCATTTGAAATGAGGCATATGCTGATGAACGTTTTAAAAAGAAAGACTAAGGGGAAAGGGGAAGACTGGTTAGACCACAATTTTAGTTTAAAAGTATTTGTGTGCAGTCCTGTTTCTGTTCGCCACCAAAACGCTTCCCTCTAAGCCCAAGATGATACTCGCAAGAGTCCAAGTTTGTTCTGAATCATTTAAATCATAACGACAAATGTTACTATTTTCAACTTCTCACCACTCAGGCTTTTCGATATCTCAATACACTCCCTCTTCTGTTCGGGAAAAGAGGGAGGAGGAAAAATAAAGAAAAGACTAGGTACAAAGACGTAAGTCTTTTACTTTTGAATAAAGCGTGATCGAAAAATTAATATTTTCCAAAGAAAAGCTGTTTATTTTTTTCTTCCTTAAATAAATTTTAAAGAGAATGTGCCTCTAGCAGCTTAACCAACCTCTTTTTTTTAAAAAAAAAAAAAAAAGGGAAACATGTTGTTTGGTCGGATGACATTGCATAAATGACCAGTTGAATGGCACTAAGTCGAAAATTGGATAAACTATGGTGCTTTTTTGCCCGGGACTTAGGCATTGTCTGCTGTCTTGCAAACGTTCCTAATCCCCTCTTTTGAAAAATACAAGGCTTTGTGCCTGCCAAAGAAAAAAAATTTGTACAGATACAAAAAAATCAGCAGCAGACGTGGTTATAAAAAGGAGTAAATAGGTTTTAGTTGGGCTGAGCAGTGAATGGCAGATTTTTTTTTTTTTTTTGAGGGGGGTAACATAAGGAGATCCTTGTGAAAAATGTAAACAAAAAATGGCCAGAGAGGATAAAATTATATAGTGAATTTTAATGGAGAAAGCTAGGTTTAAATAGTTAGGGTTTCCTCCTCAGAGATATAAAAGATAACATTCTTTGTTGTTGGGTTGTTGGATTATTTTCCTCCTTGAAAAAAAGAAAAAAAGAAAAAAAAAGATTTCTTTTCTCTGACATAAATAGAGGTTTTGGGGATTTTTTTGTTTTGTTTTTTTTTTTTGTTTTTAAGGGAAGAAAATAAACCTTCTTAGTTTTACAAACTTCGGGTTTTTTTCCGAGCCTTTGACCGCTACGTCTTTTTGGAAAGACCAACATAACCAGCTTTGTATGACTGGGAGCGAATTTGGGGGAAAAGTAAGTACAGTAAATACGGTGCTATTTGTCTCTCCCCGCTGATCGGGAAACCTTTAGTTCCTCAGCTCCTCGGGAGAAGGAAGGTTTGCTTTTGATTTGGGAGACTTTTCGAACTGGGTGTTAGATACAGGAGGGCGTTGTTTGCAATTTTGGAAACAAATTTCATTTAAGCAACCAGCTCAATTTACCGGAGGTGAATTTTTACTGCGGGGGAAAGGATTTCTGAGCGGATAAAGCTGAGGTTTTGATACATAGAAATAGAATTTTTTTGATGGGTCCAGATGCCGGTTAGGGGGGAATAAGTGAATGATTAGACACATAGAGAGATTAATTCAGCTTTATCTGCTTGTATCTCTCTCCCTGTTAACATCTAGATCGGATATTGCGAGGGATTTTTATCATACTGAATATTTCTGACGAACGTTTGCTCCCGTTTATTTCTTCCCTGCCTCATGCCTCGGAGTTCAACGGAAGGTTTGCCTTTGTATGTATGTCGGAAAGCAGATTTATTTCCTGCCCTGCCTTTTTCTCTTTTCCTACTCCATCCCTTCCTTAACACATTTCCCTGCTATGTCAGTGCAAGTTGTTTAAACGGTTCCGTTCGCCGAAAGAAAGGAAAAGTTTAGGAAAAGCGAGAAGGTGGGTTTGCTTTGGTTTGGTTTAGTTTCTGTGTGACTTTGGTAAGAGCTGGTACACGCACACCCGGACCCGCACAGGCACACACGCACCCGGAGGTCTCCGGATGAGTCCCACGATCTCAGCCATCACAGAGACACAACCCACGCGGGGAAGTCAGACGCGAGGTTTTTTTGTTTGTTTGTTTGTTTGTTTGGCCAAGAAAGACCACTTGTTTTTTTTCCACATTTTTTTTTTGTTGTTGTTGCCACTATTCTGGAGGGGACGGGCTCTGGACCGGATTTTGGATGAATCTCCCCTCCTTTGTATGAGCTATTCTGAGCAGAGGAAAATGGGGAGGGTGGGGGTGGGTGGGGGGGACCAGGGCAGGGGGAGGGGAGAAGAAGGTACTTCGAAAGGAGATCGCATGCTATTTACCTGCAAATCGTCTGCTCCCGAGGCTGCAAGCCCGAGGCTTGGTCCTGGCAGGAGTCTTTGATCTGGATGCATCCCATATTGGGATCCATGGCTCATAAGAGACAGGTCGTGGCGGCGGTAAGCATCTAAGCACCCCAGCTCTCTCCTCTGCTCGTCCAAGCAAGAGGACTTGAGCGCCCGCGCATTGTGTAGGTTGATAAAATCAGTGGGTTCCCCATGGTGGATCTGCTGGTAGTATTGCTGGGAGTGATGGAGAGAGTTCAAGGAGTAAGCGTCGGGGTTGACTGCCGGGTGGCTGTGTTGGAACTCGTAGTGGAAGGACTGGTGGTGCAGTGGGGTGTACTGGTGGTTAGTGGAGAAGTACGGGGAGGCGAACTCGGTGCCCGTGGTAGAGTAAGTGAGAGGAGATGAGGAGGAATAGGCGACGGTCGAGTTGGCCACAGACTCCAGGCATCCAAGCTGCATCAAACGGTAACTGTTTGATCCGTCATGACGTATCTGAAAGGAAGAAGTGAAAAGAAGACCCCAAAACTGGAGGTTTGTCATTGAAAACCCCGGGTGCGGTTCTTCCAAGCACGCTGTCCTGCATAGCTTCTCCCCCTGCAGAAGCGTCTAAGCCTGCGAGCGGCAACGCCAGCAACAAAAGATCCTTTCCCACCTTGGGCTGGTGCCATAAAGGTCTGTTCAAAAAATCATAAACAGCCCAGCCTGCCCTTAATACCGTCAAGCGAAAGGAATCCACGAACTGAAATAAAAACTATCTATCTTTCTGTCTGTCCATCCATCCATCTAGCCATCCACCTCCTGATCACAGCTGTAATATCTGGGGCTGACACAAAAAAAGTCATCAAACAGAGGAAACTACCGAGAACACACACAAGCCCCGTCCCTATGTTACAGCGTTACACATTGAGAAAGCTTTGCCGCCTGCTTGCCTTCCTTTCTTCCTTCCTTCCTTTTTTTTTTTTTTGAACCCCTATTTTTCTTTCTTTTTAAAATAACGAATCAGATCCAAAATTCCCCCCCCCCTCCTTTTCCTGCATTTCGAAAGAAAAGGGGAGTCCTGCTTTTTAGTGAGAACTCCCCGTTCCTGGCGAGCTGGTGGTGATTTCTCTCCACTTCATTATATTATTAGGGGTATTATTCTGATTTTCGTTCTGGCAACGGTTTTAACGTGGTAATGAGTTGCCCTTTCTGGCGACAGATGTCATAACGAATTTTCTCTCTATACTTCTTTAAGTTATCTCTGAAGCCGGATTATAATTAAATGTAACGGTCCAATATGGATTTAAAAAAAATGGAAACAACCACACAGGCACATACACACACACATATGCACACACACGCACACACACATCCACACACGCGCGCGCACACACACACACACTCACTCACACACACAAAATACCTCTGCATCGTGGACGAGACCTGGAAAGGTAGTTGACATTTTTTGGTTCTCCGAAAAAAAAAAAAAAAAAGAGGAAAAAAAAAAACTCTGGATAAAATTCCCCTCTCCAAATTAAAAAAAAAAAAAAAAGGAAAAAATTTGAAAAATCCAAAGTTCATGTATTTCCCCAATTTTTTTTAGAAAAAATCTCTACAGACAGAGAGAATTTGCAATGTATCTGCATAGATCAGATCTCTCGCTTTTCCATGCACCTCCTTAAAAACCTGTAGGAACAAAATTTTCCCTCTGCACAAAAGCTGCTCCCTGGATCAGATTTTGTACTTGCTGGGTATTTCTTTGGCTGATGTCGTAGGTCCCTTGGTAATATAGAAGTTTTGAAAATTAAGCATCAGCACTGAGAACTGGGAGGACAATAGATAGAGGAGCTTCATCCCAGGAGACAAGGAATAAATATTGTATCTTCGCCTAATAAGGAACTGTAGGTTCTTTCAACATTTTTATACATTTTTCCTCCACTCTTAAGAATGCTTTTTCTTACCCAGGCTAATGTGGGAGCTAATCTGATCGAAGGGGGTATTTTGTGTACATTTTATTGGGAAGACATAAAGCTAATATATATTAATATATATTATTAAACCATCCTTTTCAATAGGTAAGTGCTCCTTCCTGTTGATTATACTGCTTTTAAATACTGACCAGAATCTAAGATTGCACATTTGTATGTGTGTCTGTTGAACGGTATTTTTTTTATCTAAATGAAAACTATGTGGTTTGTTTTGGTTTGGTGTTTTTTTTTTTTTTTACCCTTGCATTTACATCGAATTTAAGTCCACCCCACACTCCAACCTGCTTTTAAAGCTTCCTAATATGCTATCTTACAGGCTTCTTTAAATAGCGTTTTCAAACATAAAACTAGGGTGAGACCACAAAGTATCACTGCAGTGACATATTATATGGAATTATACATAAAATACATATAGATCTACGGAATTACATCTGCCTATATAGGAGAAAGAAAACTAGGGAAGGGAACGTATGAGCTAAAGACCACTGATAGCAGTTTTCCCTTCGACGTTTCCAAGTGCCGATATATTTTAGTGATGGAAAATGCAGGGATGCTGCGTAGCCCTGGGTTGCAAAGCTGAAGGGGTACGGTATTTATTTATTTAGTGACACCGGTCCGAGGACTTGTCACTCGGGGAATAAATCCTCTCTGCCTGCGCACCCCCCTCCCCATCCCTCTGCCCCCAAGTAGCGGCTCTCCAGCCCCCGAAGTGACCGCGGGCTCCGCACCGGGAGCGCCCCGGGAGGGGGGGCGAGCTCGGGGCGGGGGGGGGCACATGCCCTCCGAGAAGATGCCAGCTCAAATGGCCTTTCCCGGCGGAGCGGCTCTGCTGATGGCTAGCTTCCACAAATGATAAGCCTGGAGATAGGAGAGGGTGTAACTTGCCTTTAATTGCCATTTAATTTGGGTTGCTTTTAAGCGTTTAAGGTGTCTTGATAATAAGCCGCAGGCAAATAGGCATGTGGCTCGCTCTCCCTCTCTCTCTTTCCTCTTTTTTTTATTTTAAGGTCCGGGTTTTGGGAGGGTTTATTGGTATCTGTTCCTGCAGGCTAAGGGGAGCTGTCATTCAGCTCCCTTTTCTGTCTACAAATGGACAAAGGCACACGTCTGGAATGGAAATGCATTGTCTGAGCTGGGGAAGTGCGATGATCCAGGCGTGCAGAGGGGTCAGCAGCAAACACCTCCAGCCGCTCCGGAGGGCTGCGGGGGGGCTCGGCTGGGCAGAGGTGGGCTCCCTCCCCGGGCCCCCGCCCCGCCTTCACTAGCGGGGACAGGGAAGTGGTAGGAAAACGGGAAGGGAGGGAGGAAGGAGGGAAGGAAGGAGGGAAGGAAGGAAGGAGGGAAGGAAGGAGGGAAGGAAGGAAGGAAGGAAGGAAGGAAGGAAGGAAGGAAGGAAGGAAGGAAGGAAGGAAGGAAGGAAGGAAGGAGGGAGAAAAGGAGGGAAGGAAGGAAGGAAGGAAGGAAGGAAGGAAGGAAGGAAGGAAGGAAGGAAGGAGGGAGGGAGAAAAGGAGGGAAGAAAGGAAGGAAAGAAGGAGGGAAGGAAGGAGGGAGGAAGGAAGGAAGGAGGGAGGGAAGGGAGGAAGGGAAGAAGGGAGGAAGGAAGGAAGGAGGAAAGGAAGGAGGAAAGGAAGGAAGGAAGGAAGGAGGGAGGGAGGAAGGAAGGAAGGAAGGAAAGAAGGAAGGAAGGAGGGAGGGAAGGGAGGAAGGGAAGAAGGGAGGAAGGCAGGAAGGCAGGAAGGCAGGATGGAAGGAAGGAAGGAAGGAAGGAAGGAAGGAAGGAAGGAAGGAAGGAAGGAAGGAAGGAAGGAAGGAAGGAATTCTTTTCATTTGGATTTCCTACAGTTCTAATGTTGTTAATGAAATAAAAATATTTCTCCCCAATATATATTTGAGAAAATTCTAGGAACTCTTCCAAGTTCACTTTTGTTTGGACTCGTCAAGGTTGTGGTAGTTGAGAGAATAAAATAATATGTAGAAATGGGCAAACTCTGCTCTTTCCAATGCCCCGTTGGAGCCTGGCAAGCGCAGTGCTAGCAGCCACACCAGCTTTGAGCAGGACGGCTTAGACCTAACAAAAAAAAAAAGTTAAGACACCTTGAGCACACCCTCCTGACAGAGGTAGAAGTGTCCCTTCCCTTCGAGGAGGAAGGCAAACCCCCTCCCACACATCCAGGTCACTGCAAACCCCAGCTTGGCGGATTTCCCCCAGCCGGTTATTTGCACAGTGTTACTTTAGTCCTGTCTGGGTCTTTTTCTTTTTTTTTTTTTTTTTTTTTGTGGGGGATATTTTCCTTGACCTCGCCAAGGCAAGCCCAGCTCAGTGAATAAACAGGGCACACAAGGCGAGAGGACACGACGGGGGCGGCCCGGGCAGGGGGCCGCGGAGCGCAGCCCAGTCCCTGCCGTGATTTACGACGCTCCGGGACAGCAGCGCTCCCCACCAGCTCACCTCCACGGGACACTTTGCCGTCTATGCCTTTTTTTTTTCCCCTCCCAGAAAATTAGGGGTGTGGGAAGAGCGGGGAAAGGATTTGGGCGCAGGTTCCCTTCTTTTGAATCCCGTGGGTACCGTGAACCCGTACCTGAGCGCTGCCCAGCCCCTGTGAGTGTGGGGGAGGACACGCACGGTGCAAGGGCTGATGCTTTCCCAACTCTTTTTCCGAGCTGCCAGGAGATCACCCCGCTGAAAGAGATCCGTCTTGCGAGAGATGTCCCTCCTGGTTCGACCCCTTCCCCCTCCATCCCCCCTCCCCACGCACACGCAGCTCAGACAAACCCACAGCCACAACACCAGCCAGCTCGGAGCCCAACTTCGCTTCAAACAACAACAAAGCCACCAAAATGGTTTTGTTTGGAGGAAAGTTTATAAGAAACCCGGCTTGCCAGATGCACGTTACTGGTCAGTTCCATCTGTTAGCTTCGCTTACAGATCCTAAAAAATCATATAGACCGTTTGCGCTTTTAACTCCCCCCCCCCCCCCAATCCAATTAATAACGCGAGTCAAACTGCAAAGCACTTATTAATTGCTCCCAAAGAAAATCTTTCAGGAAAGTTAATTGGGAGCTTTCTGGTTTTCCAACCAGCGCCATGAGCTAATGGTCAGAGCAGACAGACTTCGCGTTGAATTTCATTGTGGCTGGGCACGTTGTTTATCCCTTGCTTAAAGTTTGTTTCTGCTCCTAAGCTACAGAAAGGGTTTTTTGGGTCTCTCTCTCTTTTTTTTTTCTTTCTTTCTTTTTTTTTTTTTTTTTTTTTTAAGGGGTCTAGAAAAAAGCTGACTGGGCTGCTGGAAGGGGTGGGGGAAAAAAAACCCAAGAAAATAAAAACTCCCTCTCTGGGATCAGCTCGGTTTCCCTGGTAGTTCACTGAAGTGTGCAAAGCGGCTGGTGCTGCTGCAGGGACAGAGGCTGGGCTGGACGTCTGGGCTGCTGTGTGAGAGCAGTTCCCTGGACTCACAGAGCTCTCTTACCTCGTGTTTGACTTACAAACGTTTCCCAACATTTAGAAGCCGGCATTTACAAATTTTCTTTTCTTTTTTCTTTCCTGCCTTAGCGCCTGCATTTTGCTGGTCGCCCAATAATTGTTTATTTTATTTCCTAATTAAGAGCCTTGTCTTCCACTAAGAGTCACCAAAACTTGGTCCTTGCTGGATCTAAACTTCTGACGACTTTTCCTGGAGTTTCTTGTGTCTGAGTGAGACCAGAGAGCAGTTCAAGCCACCACAGGCAGCTGGAATCAGCAGTGCCAGGAAATTCCTGGAGTAGGGTCCATCCTCTGCACTGCCCTTTACTGCAAAGGACCCAAAGAGAAGTCTCCCCTCCAGCAAAGCCTTTTTGCTTAATACACTTTTCCATCCCCTTTGTCCTCTGCAGTTCCTGAAGTTTGGGGGCTGTGTGCTTTGGGGACACTCGGCTGACCTAAAACAAAAGCAGCCCTGGGGTCACTTTTGTGCATCACTGGGTCCTGTCCATTGTTTGCAGATCTATTGTTGTCGATCCTTTGTCTCATCCCCCCAGGCAAATCTTCTGCTGCTCCCCTGGCCCGCTCAACTCCTCCCTCTTGTCTGGCAGAGGGGGTGAATCTGAACACAGGCCCCCTCTGTGCTGAGCATCAGCACCTCATCTCCCTTCCCTGAATTTCGCATGCAAGGAAAACCCTGGGAGAGACCCAGATCTCTGTGGGTTGGAGGGAGGGGGCTGGTAGCACCCCCCACATGCACACACAGACTATCCACCTTCATTTTCAGGCAAACCTGTCTGTGTGCTTACCTCTCCGCTCATCCAAACAGAGAGAGACAACCCCTGTCTGGTAAGTAAAGAGAAAAAGCAATATAATTTAACTTGTATTCTCAAAATAATGATTCTTAAAGGAAAAAAAGAAGAATCCATAGTGAGAAATTTTGTTTTTTTTTTTCCTTGTTTCCCTTTAAGAATCATTATTTTGAGAATACAAGTTAAATTATATTGCTTTTTCTCTTCCAAGGAGGGAAAAAAGGAGAGAGGAAGATTTGACACTGGAGTTCACAGGCTGTAGCTTTGGACAATGAGTGTGGGGAGTTTTGGAGGGGATTTCTTCAAGCTGCAAGACCAGAGATGTCCTACAAAAAACTGCCCATTCCCTTTCCCTCTGAACATAGCTATCCTTCCTGATGCCCACCACCACGTTTCCTCCTCCTTGCAAATTTGTATTCTGCCTCACCACAACAGCCGAAAGGCAACATAATGGGACAGAGAAAATGCATTTGCAAGCAATTAAAACGCTCTGAATATATTAGTCAAGAATTAAAGGGGATAACTGGTGTATCCAGTCATTTCTTTGATGGCAGCAGCACTTCTTGCTTGCTGAGGCTTTCATGAAGACTCAAGGGCAGCTATATTTCAATGCAGGTGCCTGGCGTCACTCAGAGTCAATGCAAAAAGGAGAGGCTAGATGGCTTCAAAGGTGTCAATATTGATCAATATTGCCTTGCAAAAAACCAGACCAGTGCTCACTGGGAGTGAATGCCATTCATACCAGTCTGTGCAAGGATCAGGAGGGCAGAGTTTGTGGCCACTGCATCGCAACGTGACTTTCCAGACATTTAGTAAGGGTGATCCATTGACTGCCTGTCAATGAGAGACCCTCTTCCCCTCCTTTTTCCGGTTCACCTTCCTCTGTCCTCATCTTCCTTAGTCTCTATCTTCCCTGCTGGCTGCCTATTGCTGGCCAAACGGGGCTGTGAGCCTCACAGTCCCTGTCCCTGCCCTGTTATTTCTTGTGATAACTGTCTTAGTGATGTGACTTCCCTGTTTTCTCCTTCAAGCACCCTGTGCCACAACCACAGGTTTACTTCTTACATGGAGCTGCTCCTCATGTTTATCCTCTCCACTCAACTGATCTTGCAGCCGTCTCATTTCTCCCTCTCCTGCCTGTTTCCCCACAGCTCCCTGAGCTGTTGAGTGCCCCATCCCGTCTGTCTTTGCTCTCCAGCCAGACCCCAAGAAAACAGCTTCTCTTGGCTCAGGCTTGTAGAGGCGTGGAGATCCTACTGGGGAAGCTGCCGAGGGCCCCTTCTTACATGGCTCCTAGGGCTGTACCTGCTCCATGGAGGCCTCTCCACCTGGTCCTCCTTGACAACGGCCTCTGGTGTATCTTGGTCTTTCACACACTCCTGCTTTAAGGCATTTATTTCATTGCCACTGTTGTGTTTCCAAGCTGTCTACCCGCCTTTTCTCTCTCCTTTAGGCATCTGCATCAAGAAAAACAGGCTGCCTCCACTCTTCCCCTTTTGGGATTTCCCCCCTTCCAATATTCACACAACACTGTGGTTTTGCCAGTGCCTTTTACTGCCATGTTCCTAATTTCTTTCAGCATCTCTACTGCATCCCTTAGGGGGGTAACATGACGACTGTGTGTGGCAGCTGTCCTCCCTCCCGTTCTGCAAACACCGAGACAATGAAAAACCTCCCTCCCTCCTTCCAGCTTCCCCTTGAAAGCAAAAGCTACTTCTTCTGTCGATTGCTCCTGCCATCTCTTAGAGGCCATTTTTACTTTCTATTGACCTTTTCTGTACTTGAAGCACGTCATATTACTTTATTTATTGTGCTCTCTTGTGCAGTTCTTTCATTCCTCAACGTGGCTCCTCTCACATATTTTACACTTACTTCCCTTCGTTAGGTAATCCTCCCAGACCTCTTTTCTCTTTACCTGATCCATCTCACTCGTATAGGTCACCTTTTTTACCCTTAAATCCTTTTCCAATTCTATGGCTATCTGAAAGTATTTAGTGCTGTGGACAACAGAATCACCATAATTTTGGAGAATCCTTTAATAATCTCTTTCTTTTTCCTGTCTATCTAATGATTTGTCAAATTTCTCATCTTCTGTGTGTTTTGCTGTTCTGAAAGGGAATGTTTGGTTATAATCACAGACCTAACTAGCCTCTAATTACTCTTCTATGTCAGAACTTTGCCTTCCTTCACATCAGTAGCTCGTCAGTCACTTCCTCTTTACTTGTAAGCAATTGATGCTTTTACATTTTGGGAAAGGAAGCAGTCACAGATATCTCAGCAATGGTTTGTGCCCTGAAGTTTCTATCAAGGAAGAAGCCAGAAATTCTCCCTTAAAGAATCTTTCTCTATGATAACAATTTTTTTTTTCCAAATTGTGATCATGTATTTTCTTGCTCTGACTGTACTTTCTAACCACTTCATCTAGGATTTCTCTAGCAGTATTGCTGTTGTAAGTTATTTCCACTATTAATGTCACATTGGGAACCCGTTAAAAGGAAACACAGACATAACCATCTCTGTTCATGAAATGGGATGAGGTTAGCAATTTAGCGGTAGAGCAGAATGAAACCTGGTTCTGGAAAACCACATGATGGTGAAAAGCCTCAAAATGTGATATGAAAATTAACAGTCCTGATTCAACTTCTTGCTCCACTTCTTGTGATATGGGGATTTGAACCTATTCCTTCTAGACCGAATAATTTGTGGAAAAGCTTATGGGTTTCAACAGGGATATTCCTCAGGACCAGAATGGAACAGTGGGAAAATTTAGAGTTAGCAAAACTATTATCTGACATTTCCACTTGGCTCTGTAAACTGTGAAGTCCATACTTTCCTTAAAATGGACCGATTTCAACAAAATTTGTAAGACACTTACACTGACTTTTTTTTTTAAAATTAACTACCAAAGAAAAGTTATGAAGCATACTTCTATGGAAAGTACTACAGGAAACTGTATGGGATATCCCTGCTTACTGATGTAGCATAATATCCATACTCAAGGAAGGCAACAGGAAAAATCCATATGTGACAGGGATTTTGTGTCAGGCCATCAAAGTTCAGTGGGAACTGTCATCACAACCCAATATTTTGCTGCTCAGGAGAAAACACTGGTGGTGAAACTGGAAATCTTACAGTTAACTAATGCATCTAATTAAAAGGGTTTTTTTGTCTTGCTAGTCTTAGCCCACAGGGTAATTTTAAACCAAACTCTCCTCCATGTAACCGGCTAAACTAGGCCTTTAGAAATTCTCCTGATCATGAACTGGCTAAGATAACATTACCCACATTATTTTCTGGATGTCTTTCGATATATGAGGCAAAATCTTATCATTAAACTTCTCTCTGGTAGTGAAGAATGAAAACATCTGTAGACTGTGATGTATTAAAGATGTACCTTATATTAGAATCATCCATAATGAATGTAGACATTCCAATAAATAATACAGTGTCAGGTTCTTTGGATTATTGAGTGTACTCCACTGTGTTCATATACTTATGCACTGGCAGTAATAGTGAGCAAGTTTCCTTACCTAATTAAACACTGAGCTCTACTATATGTTTAAATAGCATTAAGGTTGTGTCACAAACTTAAAAGAGTAAATTCAAAGGTAAGGCTGACATCTTTGTCCTCAGCTCATGAGTCATGTATTGATGGCTTCTTCCATTTTTTCCCCACCTGTGTGTCTGCAAGGATATACATTTTCATGGATTTTTCTATCCCTTACACTTAATTTGTAGCCTTAACACTTCAAAATTAGGTGTAATAATATTAATATTTTAAAGAGATTCTTTCCTCAAGAGCCTGGAATTGCTCTGAACAGTTCAAACAAATCTGTATTTAGGTTAAGTAATATATAATTTTCACTGAACACATATATTTGTTAACATATTTGAAAATGGGACTTGTATTGACCCAAGAATACTGGGTAGGTGCAAAGAAACCACTATATATTTTTTATTGGTTCAGTATTCAGGCGTTTGCTATTAAAATGCATAAGATGTATCCCCAAAACTGAAGCCAGCTACTTCAGAGACAGAAGATTCCACCAAGGGAATAAGTATTTATGCTTTAAAAACATATTTTAATTTCCCAATTGATCATAATGGCTCATGCATAAAATCAAGAGATTTTGGGATTTCTATTACTTTAAAATTGAGCATTAAAATTCATTTGGCAGAAGGAGATTTTTTTTTTAATTTTTAATTTCTTTCCAGAAATAAGATCTTGTCTGCAGGATCTGATTCTGGAATGGTATCTCTGACAGAAGAGACATCATTCACAGTCTGACAATAGCTACTAGAAGATTGATAATGAATGTGCTGATAGAGCTCACTGTGACCTCTATTCTGCATCCTCGACTCATGTCAGTAATCCCTGTATAAGCCAGTTGTCTCTTTGACCTCTATGGGCCTGAGCACGCTAGTGAAGGTGGGGGGGTCAGGCGGTAAAAGACTACTACTCTCTTGCATGAGGGACCTGATCCAAAGATCATCTGAAGTTAATAGAATTCTTTCCCTAGAATTCAAAGAGCTGTGGAAAATGTCCTAAACGAGTATTTGGATTTGTATTGTGCCTAAAATTTAAGAAGAATAAAAGGGAAAACAAGAATGCAATAATGTTTGCCTAGAAAATGTCTTTACAAAATATTTTAAAATGTTAACTCCAGAGCCTGAAAGCTGAAAAACATTTATTATATTTTTTAGAACCATGAGAAAAAAATCCTTTTCGTTCCTTCCTTCCTTCCTTCCTTCCTTCCTTCCTTCCTTCCTTCCTTCCTTCCTTCCTTCCTTCCTTCCTTCCTTCCTTCCTTCCTTCCTTCCTTCCCTCCATCCCTACTGTATAGTAATACTATTATGTAGGTATACATATATGTACTAGCACTGTGGACAGCCTAATTATTCAGTTTCTAAACTGTGAATTAAAGTGTGATTTTCAGCTGTAATTTCCCTCAGTTCATATCGTCTGGCTGCTCTGAAATGATTATTTGCAGACCAGTGAACGAAACATGGACGATCAACAATTTTTGATTGTACAATAAAATGACTGCAATTGAAGTACAATGTTTTCAGTAGTTTAAAGACAATGGGCTATAGCTTACTGACCCCATTCAGCAAAGTGCTTAGCTGAAACAAACGCTTAACTTCATTTTTGAGTGTAGAATTAAAAAGAAATGCAAAGAAGTGCATTTAGCACCAGTAAGCAACATTTATTCAGGATGAAAACAGAAACTTGTATTCAGGTTAGCAAAGACCAGGATATATAATTTTGGTTCATATGTTTTAGGGGCAAGGGACATGGGCCATGTATTAAATGATGGTCAAATGAATACATTATTTATCATAAAAAGACTCCACATTGCTATTTCTAACAATACTCATGCATATTTTTCTATTTCCTTAAGGAAACAAATCTGTGACAACAATAAATAAAGACCCTGCCTCTTCCTCTCTATAAACATATATCACATATATACACATCATACAGATGCATCATGCACTTTTATGTATATATGTTAGAGAAAGAGAGAGATTTTGCAATATTTTGCACAGCTATTTTGTATCTTCATTTTAGACAAATCAACACAGCTATGTTAGTGTAATTGTTTCACTTCCCATTTGCATCAGCTGAACCTCTGGTCTACTCTTTTGAAATATAGAAATACACTCTTTATGCACTTGCAATTCCTCATCACATCAATAGGAAGTGCTGAGATATTGTTAGCAATCTCATCTGCCTGAATATATGCAAGTGTATAGTGTAGACTTTGCATCCACACTCATATCCCCCCAGATTACTATTTTGGTTATTGTGCATCAAAAGTGCATAGGAAGAGGATAGATTTCCCCCAGCTGGAAATATGAACATTCACTTTCCATGTAACCTTAACCCTGACCCTAAATTTGCACCCCTTAAAGATTAGCTTAAACAGAAGATCGGTTTTGTTTATAGTGAGGAGCATTGATTTTTCTCCCTGCAGTGCATGACACTGGCCTGGCTATTAACAGAGGAGAAAATATTATTCCCTATGGCTAGGAAGTTCTATAACATAAAAAGAAGCTATGTATCATAGATTCATAGAATGGTTTGGGTTGGAAGAGACCTTTAAAGGTCATCTAGTCCAACCCCCCTGCCGTGGGCAGGGATATCTTCAACTAGATCAGGTTGCTCAGAGCCCCATCCAACCTGACCTTGAATGTTTCCAGGGATGGGGCACCTACCACCTCTCTGGGCAACCTGTGCCAGGGTTTCACCACCCTCATCATAAAATGTTTCTTCCTTATATCTAGTCTGAATATATATAAATATATATGTGTGTGTATTTTTTATATATATTTTTTAGATACATACGTGGAATGTTCCCATCAGCTTAATACCTACTGCCCTGCAGGATGGGTTCCTAAAATGAAAAGTTACTTTTCCTTCTTGTCTTCAAAGAGCCCCCTGAGCTAGGCTAGTTATTTGGAGTAACCCAAGGGAGGAAGAAAGCCTGTTTAGTATCCCTCTTCTTTCTTGCAGCAAGAAGCAAGCTGCGATTTGGACGCACCATCCCCGCCCCCCCCCCCGCCCTTTTCCCTCCCCCGGCTGGGTCCCCCCTGGGCCCCGCCGGCAGGAGCTGTCCATTCAGCACCCCGCGCCCACGGGCTGCCTGCCCGCCCGCCAAAAGGAAAAAAAAAACAACAACCACCACCAACAAAAGGAGGGAAATATTAATTAATTAAAGAGAGGGGGGGAGAGCTAAAAAAAAAAAAAAAAAAAAGCCAATCTGCTCAATCCTCTGCCTGCAGGCAGACTCTAACGGAAACCACATATGCTTTGCCTCTCCCTATAAGAAATCTTCATTGGGGCATTAAAATACTTAAAAGGATTAGTCGTTAAATACTTGTACATTTGGTTTAATTCACTAGAAACGCTATGTCACAGGGTTACATCAGAAAACTAGAGAGTTTTAATCTCACTTGCAGTATTTACCTAGATGTTTTATTCCTTCTGCTGCTTGTTACAGGGATAATATTAATATCCTACTTGTCCAGAGGGAGGAAGCTAAAAAAAAAAAAAAAAAGAAAAAAAAAAAAAGAGCTGGCTGCTGTCTGGTGGTATAAAAATATCAAAGAGGCTTTTAAGGTAAAACAAAACAAAACAAAACAGCATGAATTGGAGTGTGGCATTTCTTCCCACAGCCTGTTGCTTATTCCTGATGATGATGATGGAGAGGTAAGGAGCTGTTGTCTTAGGAAAACGGGGTAACTTAGTAAATCACACAGGTCTTGGGACATGGGAGATGGTGGCTTTGTTTAACGCCATCTCCTTTTTTAGCCTCAGTTTCCCTATATGACAGGTGTGCAGCTCCTTTGTAATTCTTCTTTCAGTGGAGTAGCTAAAAATATATGATTTTTGGCAAGGGTCCAAAAGAAGTTGTCTTCAACTAAGTAAAGGAAACAGGGGCCATAAATCCAATGAAGGCAGGTACAGAAATGCCTTACTGTGAACTCCTCGCTGGGGAGGGCAATTGGTGTGTAGGAGGACGTTGTCATGTGAGACTTGGCTTTTTTTGTGACTAATGAGAGAGGATGGACTGTTTCAGTTTAAACCTTCCCTCACGTAGAGGTTTCTGCACTTAGTCCTGGCATTCCTTCTACAGGCCATACTGTAGCCATATCCATTCAAAAAGACCTCAGGTAATGAGATATCAGTGAAATTCTTTGCTGTTTAAATCAAGAGTTACTTTATTCATATTTCAGGCTGTTTGGGTAAAAAATGAGCTAAGGGTGAAATTCTGGTCCCATTTAAATGAATGAGTGCATTGCCACTATTGATTTCATAAGAAAAAACTCAGTGGAGTGATATACATTTATTCTTTCCAAGAAAGAAGCCCTGGATCTTTCATAGGAAGGGAAGAAGGGATTAAGACAAGACAAGTTCCATCATCAAGTTCTTTGTTTGCTTTGCAGTGTGCGAACAGCAGAACGACTCATAGCCAATCATTTTCATTGTATCAATGGAGTTATCAACATTAAGAGTAGTCTCACTGGAAGTTCTGCTGTGACTTCAATGAGGCACAACGTGATCTCATGGTAATTCCTTTCGGCCACCATCCTGAGTCAGGCAACCTCCAGAAATAGCAACATAGACTGCTCTGTCAAAAAATATAATAAAAATACCGTGTCACTGGCTTTGTGTAGAGATACAGAAGAAAAATTACCATGCACACTCCCCATCTCCAAAATGCACAGATATCTGCCAATAATCTGGAATATAATTTCAGTGCTGGGATTTAATCTCAGATTTTATTCAGATGAGCTAAACAATACATTGTTCTACAGTGGTGAGGTACGGGGTGAGGCCTGGGTAAGACTCATCAAATTAGGCACTCGGTTGTTTTGGATTCAGAAGAGAACATCCTATTCTAGGATTGCCTGGTCATTCTTCTTGCAAACTATGGAAGAGGAGCATTCCTGGGAACTGACCAGAAGACTTTCTGAATGCCTGAATGATTTAAGAAAGATAAGAAAAAACATTCAATATACAGTGACTCAGGAGACATTTTTTTACCTCCTATAATCTATTGTTATAATTTATTTATTTTTGTGGAACCCCTCCCTCTGCTTTAGGGGGTTTTATACCTCCTAGATCTGTCAGCCTAATTTAATTTTTGGGGGTGTCTGAATATGCCCTTAACATAAAGGGTGTCTTTTTTTGTGAGACTTTGTGCCTTTTTGTGCTTTTTTCCCCCTCAAAAGCAGAGAATGGTTTCTTGTATTCAAAGCAGAAACGCAGCTGCCCATGAGACTGCTTGGATGAGGACTAGATAAGAGAGCTACATTAGGGCAGAAATTCGGGTCACATCATATCAAACTGAAAGCATCAGGCCAAAGATAGGCTTGGCTAATAATATTTATACATGACCATTTAAAATGTGAAAACACCTCCTGCCATGAAAGAAATTCCCTTTCAGTCTCAAGTCAGTGCAGGTATTTTCAATAGGGTTATGTCACCGCTTGCTAAAATGCAATGCATTTGCATCTTCTTTGCATTATTTATTGTTATCCTGCAGGCTGGATTGTCACACTAATCATGATTTATGTCACTGAATTTTATCAGCTTCTGCTAGATTCTATTTTCAAGTGGTGTCCCTGGACTTTAGGAAGAGAAATGTCAGTGCAAGTCTTTTACACCTGTTACACAGCATAGGTGGATGCTGCTTGTTGTCAAAGTCATGCAGAAAAATGTCTGTCCTTCAGCAGCAGCTCCTGCCATTGTGACCTTAACACGTCCTTAGCAGACAGACTCTTTAATGCTTTCAAAGCCTTTAGAACCATGTTACAGGAACATTTTATAAGTTTATGCTTGACAGACCAAGGGGAGAATTTTCCAAGTCACTGTGACGTGTGCTGCAATATGTGACATAGTAGGCAGTGCATGTGATTAGAGGACAGTGGATGATTGGGGTGGGGGTCAGTAAAGATTTTGGGCTGTATGTGGAAGATCACTCCTTGCCTCTGCTACTGACTTTCTATGTCACCTTGGACAAATCACCCACCAAGTTATTACTACATTCCTCATGTTTTGCATGTGTGGTATATCCATTTCTTTTCTTTTTATGTCTTATCTCTGCAATGTTGGCTCCTCAGGGTGAAGACTGAGTCTTGCTATGTGACTGTACGTTGCTTCAGAGAATAGGAACCTTGATTTGAGCTTGAGGCCACTCAAAATACAAAAAGTAAACGTTTTGCATCTTTTTTTGGAAAAAAAAAAAAAGAAAAAAAAAAGAAGTGTAACATACAGGATGAAACCTTGAATCATCACAACTTGCTTAAGGACTTGCTCCGCTTTAACTTATCCTGAGAGACTTTGCTGTGTCATGGCCTGCCTGTAGGTCCATATAAAAAGTATGAGTCTGCTACTGTGATTGGCAAACAATGACACTCTATTGCTTGAAAAATGAGGAGTCCAATGAAAGTGTTAGACTTTGTTGTTTGGTCTCCGTTGGTAAATGAAATACTGCCACAGTAGGTATGGTTATTAATATTACAGCCAGGCCCTTGAATTGGCTACAAGAAAAGCAATATTCTTGTGCTATGGAAAAAGATATTTCCTTTTCCTTTCTGCACCCAATAAGGCTTGAAGTTAGAAGTCCCTGCCAGTTCCTCACCTTTGGTCCCATATCCATTCTCTTTGGTTCTGAATTCCTAGTCACCTGGAATTTCTTTTACAGTACACTGCTCCTGCTATGTCCTACATACTACTAGTGGCATAAATCTATTTCAGGTGTTGATTAAGCTTCCTCATGTGAATGAGGAGTGAACTCATGTGAACGAGGAGTGAATTTCCTCTCATTTGCAATTTTGCATTGTTTGAAGTCCTAACCCAGGGCTGAGTTTTCTTTCTTTCAGCCACTAAGAGAGCAAAAACTCTGTTGAGAAATGGGAGGAACAAATGCTTAAATGTCACATGGTCTGTGGAGTTGCATTTTATTTGCATAAGTGGATCATCTAGGACATTTCTTTTAAATAACAGCATTCTAACCGGGGGTACCAGATATACCATTGGTGTAAATCAGCACAACTCCCAAAGGACATGTGTTGATTTTACACCCACTGGACATGTGGCTCAGCCAGCCTGTGATTTTTAGCACTTAGTTTTCTTCATGAACAGAAAATAGCATTATCATTTGCCTGTGATAAGGATATCTTTAATCAGGAACTGGGACCTACTGTACCGCTAGGTGCCAAAAAGACAGTCCTTAATTTAGAAGCATCTCAGTGTAGCATAGAATTACTCCATGAATACAAGAAACTGAAGGAATAAAATAAAGTCATAATGAAAGAATATTAAAGTGTTCAATTTTATGTGGCCATGACTTGTTTAGGGATATGTATTTAGCTTTCCAGATAAAATTTAACCATGAAGGAAGATAATTTTTTTTGTTTTCTTGAATATACATTCAGCTGCAAATGTTATCAGGGACATGAATTCTGATCTGATATCTATCAGTAGGAATAAGGAGCAGGTCAATGGAGTTATGTTATCACAAAGCTAAGATAAGCAATCTGACTATTATTCTTCAACAGATGTAGAAAAGGAGAGTTATTGGTTTGATAGCCCAGATTTAAATTATTTCTAAGGATGTCCTGTGGAAGGAAAATGAATTTGAAAAGATATTGTAAAGGAAAATTCATTTACATCTTTTGTGCAGAAAGAACCTGTTGAATGACATTTAAAAGAGGATTAAAGCTGATTTCTTACAAGCAGTAGAATAATCAGATTTCTAAGCTAAAGTGGAATTAAGGTCCTTCAATTCATCTGCAAAGCTGACTGAAGTTGAATCATCGTTCGGTAATTTACATGTCATTTACAGGGGCATTCATTGTGCTTTTAATACTGTAAATATGATCTGAACAGCTTTTGATCTTTTGCAGCATTTGCAGGAACATATTATTGTTTCCGAGAAAAAAGGAAGAGTTTTATACAAAAAACCCCAAACGTAACGCTTTTTTACAATGTCAAAACAAATGTGTCAACCAAATGGTAATATCTGCACTAGTTTCATTTATCTGCACACGGTGGTTGTGAGGTTTAATGATTGTTTGTCACAAAAATACATTTTAAGAGAAGCAAGCAGATTGCTGAGTAGCAAACATGTTTTATGGAATATGTAACATTGTAAACACATTTTTGTTTCAATAGGATTTACAGAGGATTGCAAAATGAATGTGTTCATACAAAATGAGAAGTAGACAAAGCTTATATTTTCCTAGCTAAGTATTTTGCGTTCATTTGCTCTTACTAGAAGAATTCATTTGCTACCATTAAAATTCACACCTTCATTTTTTTTTGTACTGGCCTAGTCTCACGTTTGAACTGGGACTAATTCTTCTGGCATATATTTGACCACAGCTTCCATAACAAGAAAACCCTCTCACATTTCCCACAACTGCCAACCTTGTTTTTCCTGTCAATTCTCTCTTGAAGGATCAGATCTTTAACTGTGCCAAAGCCTAGGGAAGTCAATGAAAAGATTCCCAAAGGCTTTGAATCAGACTCTGGCAGCAAAGCACCAGTAACTTCAATAGAATTACACCAATTTACTCCAGTTGAGGATTTGACCTGGAGTTTTATACTGTACTCATCACCATTCTGAGATTCATCCTCAACACTTCTTGGAGGCAAAAAAAGAGAGATGTTCTGAAACCAGAGTTTTGGCTGGGGGTAGGGTAGAAGAAGGTAGTTTTTATTTAGAAAGATAATAGCTCAGGCAAATAATTTATTAAATAAACTGTTGGGAAAGTTTGGATATACTTACAGGATGATGAAGTCTTAGAACAAATCTTTATCTGAATAGCATTGTTGGCATGGATTATAGAAGGAATAGTGATAACATTTATTTTGTTGTTATTGACAACTGATTTATTCTGAGATCAGTCGTACTAATACCTAGAGATCTCTATAAGGCTTATTTTTTGTCCATCAAATTATTTGCCTCTTCTTGTTGACAAAGATTCAAGAGTCCCTTCAGGAGCAGCACACGGTAGCCACGCAAAAAAGACACCAGTTGGTGGTCAATCAGATAACACGGATAGCTTTAATGTTGCGATTGCAAGGCTCCATATCATGACATAAAAGCCAATTAAAAGAATGTAATCTAATATTAATTATCCTTAAATAGTTATCTAGATTCCAGTCAATGGAAATGGACAGACACACCCAGAAGGTTTTTTATCCTGTTCATCAATTTTAAGATATGATGAATCACCTTTTGTGAGTTTCTGCATCTTTCCATTGATGGTAGAGAGCCTAATGAGCATATCGTATCAATTTTCTTATTTAGGGGGCTGAAATTAGGCAGATTGAATCCCAACAATACTGATTTAATCTGCTATTTAAAGGTAATCATGTTTACATGATATAATCATGTTTATGCTGTCTGATACTGGAGGTTTCCTTTACCTTAACAATAGGATGGTCACTGGATTTTGAGTTTTAAGCCCTCGTTAAGCCTCAGGTCATATTTCATTAACAAGGATTCATAATCTGAAAGCAAAGCAGTTCTAATTGGGTGAAAAATACTGGATCACAATTTGTACATTATATGAAGAGCCACAAGCTTAAAGTTTTGGAGTGATTTAAAAGGCATATAAAGGTCAAAATCCCCTTGATATTTTTGGATTCAAAAGACTATGAAATACTATTAGCTTTGAAACCAACACCTCATATCTGGCTTTAAATATCCTCACTCCAGTTTAAAGCATCACAACACATCTGAAATTCATGTCAATGTACGCTGTTGTTCATACTCATATTTCACATATATCTGCCTAGGAGACGTCTGGGTAGTTCAATTTCTTTCTCCAGCTTCTGCTGTCTATCATCCCTCCCCTCTTCCTGGAATATTTGGAGGATTTATTATCAGTTTAAATCCATTAACTACCAGATTTAGATGTGTAAAGCTCCTCAATTTCCTTAATGACTTCTTGCATACCCGCTCAGAATTTAATCTTCCAGAATTTTTTGTTGTCTGTTTTCTGAAAAAAAAAACAAATTTCAGTTCATCATCTGAAAGGTGAGTTTTCCTACGGTGCCGGTCTGTTTCTCCCTTGTGTCCTGAGGTTTCATATCCTCCATCAGCTTACAGGTGGCATCCAGCATGAATAGGATGGCTGCGATATCACTTATACAATATTCATAATACTTAGCACTCTCGCCTATACCAGATTCCTATGGTATATGCCAACATCATAATCTCATTCCATCGAGCCACTCACACTTCAGCCAAGAATTCTATAACATCTGGTTTGATGGATAGTTCCCTCATATGGACAACTTGCAGGTGAGCAACCTTTTCTTCCTTCCACAAACCTGTCCAAAGGCAGCAGGAGCTTATTTCAGAGGTGCCATGGCTGACCTGTTCTCATATGGACACCGAATTCACATTCAAAATTTCTTCTCCCTGTCTTCTCTTTCTTCTTTGCCTTTCAAGAGATGCTCGGATCTTATTTTTGGAATGCAACTATCAGTCTCATTGCATTGCTTGCTTTCTATTAAATGAGCCTTTTTGGGTTATCAGATTCTGGTAGTCCTGTCTCACCAACTTGGTAGCATTCTGCAGTATGCCCACAAAGACTGAGTATATCTCTAGGTCATGCTGCATCAATAATAAAGAAATTTCCCTTCCCCAAGAGGTGAAGGAATATGAAAGGACAAGTGCTTGCAGCGAAGAAGAGACTATGAGACAGGAACATCCTTTGCCGTGATCACGTATCCTGTGTATCTGGGGTATGACAGGACAGAAGAGTGTATGGTATCTCCAGGCACAGACAATCCATGTACCTGACATCTGGATGTCAGATAAGAAAAAGTGAAGCAGTCAGTTGGATTTAATCCTTCGGAGTTAAGAAATGAAACAAGACATAGTCACTGTTGTGTCTTTTTCCATACAGGTGTTATCTTGGAAAGAAAACTAACCCTACCTTTCCTGCCCTTTTGGTCTGAATACAGACATAATGCCCTAGGATCTTCTTCATTGCATGGTTAAAGGTTCAAATGAAGGTACGGGTGGAGAAGATCTTTGGAGATGTGGGAAAACATGAGTTTCTGGATTTTTTCCCAAAGGTCTTCGTGTATGCGTGTATGTGTTCATGCGCGTATGTGTTTAAAATGCTCTAGAAAAAGCCCAGGTGTCTGACTGCCCATGCTGAGGGTACATCCTTCTACTGTTTAGGAAGATATTGATGTTTCTGAGAAAAAAGTGACAATAAATAATAGGGAAAATGATAAATCTATGGTCTCTTTTTCTTGCTCATCCAATTCCTCTACCTTGTTGGAGGAGTTGGTCTTTTAGTAACCGTATATCATCAGAGGCTTTATACATGTTGTGGCTCATCTCAAGCCCATGGGCACTTCATCTATAACTTTTGGCTGCCCCAAGAAAACTTATACTGCTCATCTGTTTCAATGAATATTGATATACAACTCACATCCCTTCAGCATTTCTTCAGATCCTCAGCCCTCAAGCAAATATCCTAAAGGAAATAATTTGCTTGGCTAGATTTCCACAGGCTTGATCTTTAGTGATGCTTGACAACTTTTGTGCCAGAAAGCAGAATGTTTTATGTTTTATTATCAGTCAGCTGAGTTTAGCTGTAAGTGACCAACAAGAGTTATCTTGGACACTATCAGGGCCACAGTTTTGACTACTCCTAGGTTTCCTCCTTGGCTGAACCCTTTTCAGCAATTTTCTAGAGATACTATTCGTGGTTAAAGGAACCAGAAATGCCTCCACCTGGCCTGCTCCATACTGTCTTTGGGTTTTACACCACTTTGAACGAATGGTTATTTTCTGTTTCTCCTGTACCTTAGGCATCTGTTTAGGCTTGGGTGAATTGGCCCTTGAAGATGCCCGTCTCTCCAATAGCTCTAGAGTCATCCCACATGCTTGCCTAGATGAAACAAAACATCTGTCTTTCAAATGGCTCTGTTTAAATGGGGTGAATCCCATCCTAAGTTGGCAATTTTATATTTTGGAAGCTGCAAATACAAAACTTTCCCCCACTTCGTCTGCTCTTAATTGTTCTTTTCACTGCTTGTTGGGACTTTGTGTTCCTTCTTGTTGCGGATGACTGCCAACTGCTTTTCATTTACCAAACAAATAGATTATGGCACCATTTCAATGGAGTGATTTAATATTCTATTTCAAGAGAAACTCTTCTCAAGTTTTTGGCTTTGATTCATTGATGTGGGGAAATTGCTGTGCTAGTAATTATGTTTTTTATAAAGCATCTAAAGACCTTTAGAAAGAGTTGCCTGAACTGATTGTTTCTCTCATTTATAATACTACTCAATACATTAAATGACTCAGGGGTATTTTATAGCAGTCCTGACTCACTTCTGCCTTGCTTTGGGTTTACAGAACTAACACAGTTGAACAGCCATTGCACTACCAGAAAGCAAAACAAATGATGCAGTGGTTAAATAGAAACAGTTGGATTTAGGAAACCAGGGTTTGACTTTACCTTTTGTATGGACATTCCCATCCTTACTGTCATTATATCATTTTCCAACCATGGGTCCTTTGCTGGTCATCAGACCTGACCTCATAAATGGTCTCAATTCAGTGCAACTCACTGAAATCACCATGTAAGGTACAGGTCCATCATTACTGCTGATATCCTTGGAGATTTGTCCCAGGAGTGTAGTGCTGAGAAAATTTTGCTTGAAATAATTTTTACTTCATCTGTAGTATTTGGTGTGACCATTTAGTAATTCTAGTCTTTTTTTCTGTCTCTTCCATTAGACTGAAAATCTTGACCTCTTGAAAAAAAACTTGCTTGGAAAAATTTTCATAATTTAGGATGGGAAAAATGGAAAAGACCTAAAATATTAGGTTTAGATGTCAATCATACTATGGTGGCCTCCAGGCTTATATATATCTCTTACCAGATAAGACCTCTTTCTTCTTTTTGATCCTTTTTTTGGAACTATTATCTGAGAATCATATAGACTGTTTCACCTTTCACCAACAGAGGCTTCGTAGAAACAAATTTTTTCCTCTTTGGAACTCCTAATCATAGAACCCACATCCACAGAAATGGCATATTTATAGGAATATAAATATAAATAGGAATATAAATACCTAGGCTAAATAATACCAAAACCTATTCTTACTACTTTCTTTTTTTTTTTAAAATTAATTCTTCCTAGATTAATTTGAAGTTTAGTAACTACTTCGATCAGAACTGAAACCGGTTTCATTCTACATTCAATTTACTGCTAATCATGTTTTTTTGTTGTAAGAGCTTCTGTGTAAGGAAAAAATTTGAGAATAATAGCAGAATTCACACCATCTTGAGTATTTGAGGGACATCTATTTTCCCTGATGAGTCCTGTCTCGTAATTGTGGTTTTTGACTGTAATTCCCAAGTGGAGAAAACTGATGTACGCACATATATGCACACATACCCTCACACTACTCTTTTTGCCAGCTAAGTAGGAAAGACTGATTTTATACAACTTTTTGTATGATATTCCAAGCAACACAAGACACTGTGCCACCTATTAACATGCCAACAAAACTGTTCTCGGAGGACTAAAAGAAGTGGCAATTCTTAGTTGAATTTGTCTTCATCCCTTACCTTGGTAAGTCACCAGTTTCATATCTCTTACCTTAACTCAAAGGAAGTTTCTATTGACAAAAATCCCACAACAATCTCCTGGGTCACTCCCTAGCTGGTGGAAACTGCAGCAGATCTGTTCTTTTTCCTTCCCACTATCGCGGCAGGCTGCAGGCATAAGCAGAGCAAGCAGTTTCCTAAGGGAGCAGATGCCAAAGCCATCTCACTTTCTACTCTGCCTGTGATTGCGACTAGGAGTTGAGTGAAACCAGCCATAGTGACAGTGAAACGTTTCTAAAGATGGCCAGATTTAAATGCCAAAATTCAAAATAAGCCTTGTGCTTAATTACTCTATTAGGCTATTGGCCACATTACAGCAGCAATTCATTAAAATTCTTAATCTTCAATCCTATTCACCTGATAAGATGACAATAAGAATCTTTCTGGACTTGAAAAATGAGATTATCATAGCTCAGATCATGCTTTATGTACCTGACTGTATCAGGACCTAAGCTCTAATGAGAACAAAATGGTTTGCACAAGTGTAGCCGAAAGAAGAATTTGGCTCTGGGTTGCCATTCTCAAAAGCAAGGTGGGTTTTTTATGACAACAATTTACCTTCCTCAGACAGAATTAGGCTAGCTAGATTATTTCCTGAAAATAGAGAGACTTGGCAAAAAAAGCTCTTTTTCCATTACAAAGAGCACATCAGCCAAAGATTTAGAGTAAACTGGTTATGAGTCTTTAAGAGATACAATGACAACCACATAAATGGAAACAGGAAAGAAAATGTAAAACACCAACTAAATTTATGCAAAAATTAATCACAAAGCACTTTGCCACCAAACTGAACTGCAGCAATGCAGCACTGGGTGAATTTTATTCTCAGAGTCCTACTTCACATGGGGTACTGTGAGGCTTAATTAATGAGCCTTTGTATTGTGGTTGGAGATCCTCAGATAAAAGAAGTAGATACACAAGTGGAAAAAACAAACAAATGAACAGAAAGGGAAACAGGAAAATAATAAATCTCTACATGAGCTTGCCAGAGTTAAGATGCCATTATTTCAGCTGTGATTAAAGGATACAAGCTTTAAGATACTGCAGGAGTGAGCTTCCTCTGTGATAGAACACTGTGGTTTTATGACATAAAATAGGGCTGTTGAGTTGATTAGCAACAGTGTCCCTTAAAAAAAAAAAAAGAAGCTTCCTATTCACATTCAGTTAAATAATTAAAATGGTATTTACAAATGCTGTTAAGATCTTTTGTTATTTCGTTTGGCACGTGTTGCTTTTTTTTTCATAGAGCTAATAAGTAAATTGCAAACATACATTATTCTTCACCATTCTCCACTCACTTTCCTCCCACTGGCAACCAATCTACCAGAATTTTCTTCCATTCCCATTAATTGGTCCTTAGAGAATCTCCCTCGCATACCTTTGCAGTGACAGTCAGTGAACATTTCTTAGTAATACTGAGTCAGAAGCCCTGTGATAGCTCGCAAGTCACATATTGAACTGGAGCTGTACTACTCCCTTCCATTATGTTTAATGCATGAGGCTTCTTAAATGGCATGGCTCAGGTGATGGATACTTCCAGAGTATCATGAGTTTCTCTGGTTATTTCTTTAAGAGATTTATATATTTTTTTTTCTAATGCAATGATTGCCTGGCAGTCCATATCAAGCACAATAGCATGGCAAGCAAGATAGCCTCATGTTTTTTGAAGGTGTAAAATCACAACGTCTCAAGCGACCATAGCTCTACAGGGGAGAGGTAAAAAATAAATAAATAAAAATAGCCATATCTTCCAGACACTGATATTTTTAATATATTCGAAAGTTTTGGACTGGGAAAATTTCAGTACAGTATGGAATCCACAGGGTCTTGCAGAATTTAGGAAATCCATGACATTTTTTATTTTAAGTGCATATTGCTCAGCAGTGCTAGAAGGTCCCAGGTGAAATCAGGTGTCTGCTGTGCACCCTGCTGTACATAGACATACAGAAAAAAAAAAGTCTTCACTACCCCGAAGACTTCACAATCAAAAGAGACGAGACAAGCAATTATTCTCCTTTTTCAGAGGAGGAATTAACAGGCAGGATGATGAAGTGTTACTTAGAGACAACCTTCTATATATGTCCAATTTATTTGTCGTGTGAATTTTAGTAAGTTAAGTACTGAAAACAGTGGGGTGGTTCAGGCTAGTGCAAGCTTCCTGCAACTGCTGTCAAAACACATAGGTTAGAAACCAAGGGTGAAATTTATTACATCTAACTGTAGGAGTGGGAATAATTTCACCCACCTCTGAGTGTAGGTCTTTACCCACTTGGTTTTCAGCTGCCAGTACAGAAAGGTGAATGTACAATTAAGTCGTGTCATATCTGCTAGCCCCAGACAGATATCTTACACCCTGTAAGGCATCTCAAATACCACTTTGTGTTCTACAATGGATTTTGAGCTCTAAGCTAGGGAAATTAGTTAGATTAACTTTATGACTATGGAGAAAGCCAACGGAGAGAGCTAGACACCTCTAGAAGCTGATTTGAGTGGTTTAGAGGCCGCTTAAAGAATCACTGTCAAAGAAATTAGCAGAAAGTGATTTTAATAGAGATTTATAAAGGTGCGACCTAATAGAATTCGATGGCAAGGTTCACTCTATTACTTTTTACACGGGTGAAATATATAAAGGAAAATCATCCAAGGGTTTATATTTCAGGGACAGTCTAGGTTTCATTCACAATTTAGCAACACTTGTGTATCAACTAATCATTAACAAACTTTAGTAACGCCTAATCATTAACTATTCAATATTTGCAAAGTAGGTTAGTAAGTCTACTACAATCACAACTTAATTACAGATTATGCTTACTATTAGTTCACACACACAGAGAAACATATATGTATATAAAAATATACAGAAGGTATACCTGTTAAAAATTCCCCTCGATTTCAGTGAAGAAATATTCACGTCGAATGTCTAGGCATTCTCTCTCGACAGGCGAAGGGTTGAGCTTCGAAAGGGACTCACCCAGGACCCAGTGGTCCTCCGAATATCATAGGCCTGAAAGATCGCAAGCTCTGAGAGGCGTCCCACTCCGAGGGAGATGCTGGGTGCAGCCGCTGCGGTCCAGGAGAGCTCAAAGGGCCTCACTTAGGACCACTGTTTATAGGTTCACAAGATGGTTGGCTTTAGTCATCCATAAATTTCCATACTGGCCACAGTCCCAGGTGGTAATTACTAAAAATTCTCAAGGTTTCGGTGTTGTTCTACTGGACACCTGGGCCAGGCAGTAGGAGCATGTTCCCAGCCTCAGCTATGCAGAGTTTCTGATACAGTCAAGGAGCGCTCAGCTGCCAGACTTCAATACACCAAGGCCGAAGTTTCATGGAAATTTCTGAGATCAACAAGTGGCCCAGATCAACAAGTGGCCCAGGGAAGAAAAGGGGGTGGGTATGAATGCACCACCACAGTCCTCCCTAATAGAGGTATCTGGAATAGATGGGATGGTTCACATTCTGGAGGTCCCTAGCCCTCTCCACTGAGAGCAGAGAAAGGTTAGAAGCTTGTGATACATATCACTGAGGTACCTAATTAGTCTGAAATCTTTCTCACACAACTGATGGAAAACAAGCAGATAAAGTGCCTTTCCCTTTCTCCTTCTCCTTCTCCTTCTCCTTCTCCTTCTCCTTCTCCTTCTCCTTCTCCTTCTCCTTCTCCTTCTCCTTCTCCTTCTCCTTCTCCTTCTCGTTCTCCTTCTCCTTCTCCTCCTTCTCCTTCTCCTTCTCCTTCTCCTTCTCCTTCTCCTTCTCCTTCTCTTCTCCTTCTCCTCCTTCTCCTTCTCCTTCTCCTTCTCCTTCTCCTTCACTTAGGATTGGAGCCATGAAAAGTCACCTGACATACTGTCCTGGTTTCAGCTGGGATAGAGTTAATTTTCTTCCTAGTAGCTGGTATAGTGCTGTGTTTTGGATTTAGCATGAGAATAATGTTGATAACACACGGATGTTTTAGCTGTTGCTAAGCAGTGTTTACACTAAGACTTTTCAGCTTCCCATGCTCAGCCAGCGATGAGGTACACAAGAAGCTGGGAGGGTTCATCGCCAGGACAGCTGACCCAAACTGGCCAAAGGGGTATTCCATACCATATGATGCCATGCTCAGTATATAAGCTGGGGGGAGTTGGCTGGGGGGGCAGGGATCGCTGCTTGGGGACTGGCTGGGCGTCAGTCAGCGGATGGTGACTGGTTGCATTACTGGTTTTATCTCTCTTTCTTTTTGTTATTTTCTTTTTAATTACATTTTTTAATTGTTATTATTAATTATTTATTATTAATTATTATTAGTTATCACTATTATTATTATTATTATTATTATTATTATTATTATTATTATTATTATTATTATTGTATTTTATTTAAATTCTTAAACTTTTCTTATCTCAACCCATGAGTTTTCTCACTTTTACTCTTCCAATTCTCCTCCCTATCCCACTGGGGGTGAGCGAGCGAGCGGCTGTGTGGTGCTTAGTTGCTGGC
Organism: Calonectris borealis; assembly: GCF_964195595.1. Lineage (NCBI taxonomy): Eukaryota > Metazoa > Chordata > Aves > Procellariiformes > Procellariidae > Calonectris > Calonectris borealis. The sequence goes on from NC_134314.1 coordinate 5,276,558, forward strand.
TGGGATTAAACCATGACACGTTCTTATCTTAAGATACATAAAGATGGTGACGTGTTATGAAAAAGCAGAACAGTTCTATATATAAAGAAAAAATATTGATATACATCTTAATACACTTGACTGCAGACCCTTTGATAGAAGGGGTTATAACTAACTTTATGTCTGCACAGAAGTTCCCCCAGTGAATTCTTACCTTGTTAAGGCCTCTCTCTGCTGTTGCGGTAGGAGTGGTAAACAGTAATAATTTGAGATCCAAGGGTGGAAAGCACTGATATTACAATAAACTTACTTTTTGTAAAAAATATTAGCAAGAACTATAGCTATTCCACAAACAACCCAAACATATTTATTATATATAGAAAAGCTAAGAATCAGATAGTGGACAAATATGTTACTTCTCATATTACTTTCTGTGCTCTTTCTCACGATGGACTGCATCTACCTTTAGCTTCTCTTGTACCTATAAAGTGTGCCTGGGAATAATTCTTTAGCATGAAGGTGATGGGCTCCCAGATGCAGCCGGAAACTCTAATTTTGTTGATAACAATCGTCACTGTGCTGAGTTCCCTCATGGATGGTGTTCAGCAGTGGATTAGTAAGTCACAGATCACTTTCTGTTTGGCTTCTCAAGGTGGTGAGGAAATCTCAGTGTAGCGAGGTATGACCATTTTCATCTTCATTCCTGCAGGTCTTCATGCCAGGAGATGGTCACTAAGAAAATATCTTGAGTGTGAGAAGACTGTGCATTCATTTTTTGTATATACAAATCCAAACATAAGTACTTGCTTTTTTCCTCATGCCTTTGAAACCATTTTATTTGGCCCAGCTGGGTTTTATCTGGCACCTATACCAACATATTAAGCAGCGCCGGGGTTTGTTCCTAAACACTGGAACTTGGTCATCTGTACTATTTGATTATTAATGAATCATTTTGGCCTGATCCAGCTAGCAGTCTCTGAAATAATTCCTAGGCATGGTCAAGAGTTAGCATGGGCTAGAGATCATTCTCAGCAGGTAGTTTAGGTGTTGTCACTGTGTTTTAAAAGGATGTGGCCAGACTGTCCCCGGTGACCTCAAAGTCAGAGAGTAGACCCTGGGACTCTTTAGTATATTTGTAAAGATGCAACCATTTGAAATCCAAATATAATAAAAAGAACACCCTTCCCTCTTTTATAGGCATATATGTAGAGATTATAAAAATATTATCCATACTCAGTGTTAAGAGTAAAATATTTAACTGCCTGCCAATATTCCATGGGAGAAGGTGCTGGATTCACACACATGCATACCAAAGGTGCCCCCTGATGACAAATTGCTATCAATATTCTTGGTATGCAGTTGAACCCCAGATATCTGGGTAAAATCATTCCCATGCATAAGAATACAACAAAAAGGGCCAGTGATCCATGCAAGCCTGCATGACTAACATGGCCCGGACATTCTAGTTTCTATAGCCAAAGGAAGCACTATGGCCAGCATCAGGATTAGTTACCTTGGCTCCCCCAATTTCAGCCTGGATGATTATATGAAAGCTGGGTCAACTTGCCTTTGACATGAATCTGGAGGGAGGATTCATTTGGTACCACAGGTTTATGGTGAAACGTGTTAAAGATTGCTACTGCTCCTCATGAATCCCATAATTAAGAATGTCAGTTACGTTTTGAAAAAAAACATGTCCTGAAGCAGCACTGCTTCCTTCTTTCCTTCATCCCCTTTTGTCTCCTTGTAACAAAAATTCAGTTGTTCTTTTTGAGTCTGAGACATGACTTTTGTAGCTTGGGTAAATCAGTTGTTTCTAAATCCAACTATTTATGACTTTTTTCACCAATATGACAAATGAAAAGTGTTTTTTCCTAAAAAGTTTCATAGAAAGTTGGTTTCTTCAACTTCTTCTGACAACTTGGTCACAACTTGATCTAAAACTCCAAGATATATCGGTGGATTCTTCTAATGAAGGACCACTCTTCCAATCTTTTTTAAAAAGCAGGAATGTTCCAGTTGAGCTGAAATCAATGCCATGTTTTAAAATGTTATGACTTTTGGATTTTGCATTTTGAATGCATACAGAGCAAGATGTCCCATACCTTTTTCTATAGCTGGTATTTATCTATCACCGATAAAATGGGCAATGATTAATGGGATGAAATTAATTGGGCAATGATTAATGGGATAAAATTTAACAAGTCCAGATGCCGGATTCTGCACACAGGATGGCATAACACCAGGCACAAGTATAAATTGGGAGAGGAGTGGCTGGAGAGCAGCCCTGCAGAAAGGGATCTGGGGATGTTGGTCAACAGCAGGCTCAATAGGAGTCAGCAGTGTGCCCTGGCAGCCCAGAGGGCAAATTACACCCTGGGGTGCATCAAACACAGCATAACCAACCGGTCAAAAGAGGTGATTATCCCGCTGTATTCAGCATTGGTGCCTCATCTTGAATATTGTGTGCAGTTCTGGGCCCCACAATTTAAGAAGGATGTGAAGGTCCTTGAATGCATCCAGAGGAGGGCAACAATGCTGGTGAAAGGGCTGGAAGGAATATCCTACAAGGAGCAGCTAAAGACTGGGTTTGTCTAGTTTGGAGGAAAGGAGGCTGAGGGATGACCTCATTGCTCTCTACAGCTTCCTGAGAAGGGGACGTGGAGAGGGAGGTGCTGATCTCTTCTCCCTGGGATCCAGTGATAGGGTGCCTGGGAATTGTTCAAAGCTGCACCAGGAGAAGTTTAGACTGGACTTTAGGAAGCATTTCTTACCAAGAGGGTGGTCAAACACTGGAACAGGCTTCCTAGAGAGGTGGTCAATACCCCAAGACTGTCAGTGTTTAAGAGACATTTGGACAACGTCCTTAATAACATGCTTTAACTTTTGGTCAGCCCTGAAGTGGTCAGGCAGTTGGACTAGATGATCATTGTAGGTCACTTCCAACTGAAAATATTCTATACTATACTATACTATACTATTCTAAAATCTCCTTCTACATTTTTGAAAATGACATCCATTATGGTGGGGAAATGTATTTGAATTCTCCACTTTGTGTATTCAAGGTTTACAAGTTCCATCTAGTGAAGTATTGCCTTTCTAGCCATTCAGTTTCTCATTTGAGTTTGGATTAGATTGTGAAGATGTCTACGTACCACCAGTTGGCAAATATGTGGTAAGATGGTCTGCAAGAGAAACTGAATATAAGTTGCCAGATGAACCAGTAAAAATTACCACTCCTTGACATTAATCACGTGCATACAGAAATTTTCTTTTAGAGACCACATTTTTGAAATAGAAGCTCCTGATGCCTAAATTGGAAGCTCAGGGTAAGTCATTAATGGAAAGGCATCAACAAACTGTGAATCTCACCTCACATAACACTGGCAACTAAAACCCACTAGATATTCGTCTAAGCATGTCATGCTGACTGCTTCTAGAGCTAATAGAGAGAGAGAGAGTCCGTAGGGGACTGATTCCTACCTTTCTGAGATGCTCTAATATGTAGTACTGAGTTGCAATCTAGAAGAAGTCCTCTGTCCAACTGGAGAAGGGGAATCTAGGCACCTTTATTAAGTACCTGATGTTAATTGGATGTTAAAAATTTATATGGCTTCAATGAAAGTCTGGGAAAGTTCACAGAGGAGAAATCCATAGGGATTTCCTAATGTGTGGATAACACGAGTCAAGAATTTTATTGGCCACAAATTGCTGAAGGATGCGATAGTTCTCAAGGGGAGTACTGTCTAATCTTGTTCTATGTTCTATTCTTCTCAAGGCACCTGCTTTGGGACCATTTTTTAGAGGCAGGTATGGAGATATAGGAGGATGGAGATATTTGATTGGGCCCAATAAAACTGCTCGCTCTTTCTCATCCAAGCCTGCTGGTTTGTGCTGGTCCTGATGTATCGTGTCTCATTCGTTTCCTAAAGCTGAGTGATATGGGACAACACATTGCAGTACATCAGTCATGTTACACTTATTTGACAGTGTCTGAAATTATGACCATTGTAACTCTTGGAGTTAGACCATTGTAGAACATGTTAGTCTAACGCTGACTCTGCTTGCTGTTTCTATCATAATGTTGGCCATTGTGGAAAAAGTCATTACACTGTAAAATTGATGTGCATTTAGACCTGCTGTCTATACGACTGTTAAATGCAAGTGTTGCCTCATTTTGTAGCATGTGTCATGTGTGGGTTGAATCACGGTTCTTTGGGCTGGGGGGGGAATCAGTGATTCATTTGTTTTGCAGTTATTTTTCTTTCTCTCAAAATATGACTCAAATGCCTCAAAATCATTTGAAAGATACTCCAGACAGAATTAATCTAACATAATGCTGATGTCTGAAATGTAAAGGTCTACCTCCGAACTACTCACCCTGGGCTCCTTTTGTGGTCAATGGAGAAGAATAGGTGTCTCGAGACTGTAACTGATCTCCCCAAAAGTAGAGTGTTCAAGTAGGTCAAATGAATCAAGCCTGAATGTGTCCGTTTCCTTCAAGGGCAGATGTAGATGTCTACATTAGAGAAGTCTAAAGTACCCTGAGTGCTACTCCATCCTTCAGAGGTACAAGCAATGCTCAGCTAATTCACAGTCAGATTATTCTGTCTGAGTTCCACTAAGATCATAAGAACATGAGAGATTTTACTGAATCTCACCATCTATCTCAGCATGCTGTCTCTGACAGCTGTCGAAAAGCAGATGCCCAGAGAAGAGCCATAAAAACAGGGCAAACATATCATATTTCCTCCAGCTTCTTTCCCAGCCTCTAACCATCTGTAGCTTCAGAACTCTCTAAGCCAGACATGTTTTTGATGTGTTTGGTAATCTATGAATGTGCCTCATCTTCTTGCAAACCAATGTTAAAGACTTAACCATGAGCAACGTCCTTCGGTAAGGAGGCTCTCAGCTTAACTGCAGGCTGTGTAATGAACTTCCTTTTGTGTGCTTTGTTCCTGCCTTCATTTGAAACAGAACAAAGTGATCCCTGGAAGATAGTTGGTGTAGAAAGGCAATCTGCTGGCTTCCTCCAACCTGAAGCGTGCAAATGTCGGCGACAGTAGAAACCTGCGTGCCCCAGTAACCTATGCTAACTTTTGTGTGTTCTTTCTAGACACCCTAGCTGATGCTAAGCATCTGAACTGGGTGTCTTGAACTACATTTCTTTATCTGTTGTTGGAAAAAGATACTGAGGTGTTTTATGTCAGTCTCTAGAATTGTGTTTAAGCTAAACTTTCTAAAGAGTGTCTTGTTCTGCTCTAATTTCAATGCAGTGGAAAGTGGTCTATGCTCTTTGGGATGAGACACTGCATGGTTTATCTATTCTTAACTAGTATTTTGTTTTCAAATCTCATTCACCAAAATTGCAGTTGTTAAAATGTCCATCCATTTTGTTCCATTTTCCATCCATTTTGTCTCTATTAAAATTCTGGCATTTATTCACAGTTGTTAACCCAAACACTTGCTTCACAATTGGACTTTAAAGCTCAGTAAAAGATGGAAAGTTACAGAATGACAAACAACTAGGCCTGGTATGTGGGAAATTTTGTGAGGATATTCTGAAGTAGAAGGAGAAGTAACAAAGTAAAAGCTGAGTCACTGTGTCTGGGTCAAGGACTGAGAACAAGGTTTAGTTAACCCTGTTGCAGAGAGTGGCAATAAAGTTAGACATGATCTATTGATTGTGAAAGATGTCTAGAGGATAATATGTAAGAGAAATGTAAAAGTAACTTGTGTAGAAGACAGGGAAGAGACAGAAAGGAAGACAGCTAGGTGTTTTTGGAGATTGAATGCAACAAGATTGATGACCACAAAGCAAAAACCCACTTCTTTATTTTCTTGTACTGGGTTCACTTATGAAGAGAAAAACTACAGTGCAGCCAAGTCATGCTAAAAAGGAAAGAAAGCATATGAAAAAAAGGAAGAAAAAAACTTGAGAAGGCCTTGTAAAGGTAAAAAACCAAATGTGAACAAATGAAGACTGTTATTATCCACCAGGTGATAACAGCTTCTGAGGCTTTCCCTTCTCATCCCTTTTTCTCTCTTTATTTCTCCTGCTAAGAATCAGTTTCCTACCTGTTCTACAAGACTTCTGTGACTTGCCTCCTCCTTCCTGTCCTCTTTTTGACCCAGTTGAATTCTCATGTATCTTCTCTATCTCTGCTAATTTCCAAGTCTCTTGCTGCAGCTTACAAACACCAGACCTGTCAGTCAGCACCTGAGTACCATATTTCAGGGCCATGAACAAAGCCTAAAACAAAAAGTGAATTGAACCTCCATCTTCACGTACAGACCGGTTTGGAAAGCTTTGTTCCATCTTCTGTTCCTTCATGATTTGTCTGCTTGTATTTTCATGTATCTGTGGTCAGTATACAAAATTACTGAAATCTCCCTTCAAAGCTTAATTTCATGATAACACTGCCCTTTAGTAACTATTGAGAATGATTTTGTAAATTTTCAGAAATGACACAGTATTTCATAAAAAATTGTGCCTGAGTTACAGACAGCAACAAGATTTTTTTATCCTTTAAACCAAGAGAATTGTTTTCTCTATTGAGAAATGTAATTCCTTTAGAATCCTACTAATTTTTGTAGCCTAAATTTAGTCTTGTTCAAATTGTTAGAATGTTTTCACATAATATTAGAATAAGTGGCAGCAGATTTCCATTATTAATGACAAACTGCAACAATGACTAGCTAAAAGCAATTATTGGAAGATTGACAATGGGTAATGAAAATAAATTAGTTAATTCAAGCTATAGAGCAAACGCTTTCACATAACCAGCAGCATCTTCAAAACCAGGGTAGATGATCTGCAAACAGTTCAAAATTCTCCACAAATACTGTTTACAGCAGACAATGTGTTGACAATCAGACAAGACTGAGATTAAATAGGGTCTGCCCTTATTTGTTATTTTTGTTTGCCAAACATTCCTTTTATAAAATACACTATATTTGGTTTTATTTCGTTGTTCACACATTTCACATGAGTATCACTTCTTAATTAGCAACACTAATGAGGGCATATGATTCAAAAATCATATTAAATACTTTGCTGTTTAAACAGCCTACATTTGCAAATATCTTAACAAAACGACCATGTCATTCAATATCAAAACATCCTCATCGCCTACTCTAAACCATCTTGTTCTGAAGGAGAATATATTTCAGAATCATATTTATGAAATAACAAATAAAGGAATGTCTTCAATAGAAAAAAAAAAATTCTGTGTCCAAGGAAAATAGTTTCTACTCTCTTTTCTGTTACGTGAACTAAAGAAATACCAGTTGAGCTAGATCCATAATGGCTTACACTATTACCATCAGAGAGAACTTCTCAGACTAGCAGTGTGCTCTGTTTTCAGGAAGGAAACAGTACTTTCCTCATGCTGAAATATTGTTTGACTGATACGGTTCCTTTTTTTTTTTTTTTTTTTTTTAAATTGTAGTAAGAAAAGACAAAGAGGAGTCTGTGCAGAAAAGTTTTGCTTTTCTGTTAACTTAGGCCCCCAGAAATTGGTATGAAACTTGCTCACCACTCCTGCTGAAGAACTCACACTGTATTTAGTGACAGACAAGCCAGGGGTCAGACTGACACAAATTTTAGACCTCTGTCCATATATTTATGGTCTCTGAAGTGCTGTCTACTACCAGTTGTGTAAGGAAACAAAATCACTCCTATAGCAGGGAAGGGATAATGCTGGCAATCTTGGTGCTTTAGACCATTTGACACTGGATGTGTATTTGGTATGTGTAGCACTACCAGAGGGGGGTTTTGTATTGCTGAAATGTTTAAATAATTTTTTACTGGTAAAAGTAAGGCTAGTGGCATCCCTTCAGAGAACAGAACATCAAGAAATTTTTATATTTATTGTCTGGAAAGGGAAATTATCTTCTCTCCATCTCTAAATGTTTCCACTTCCTTGCACAGGATAGAGGAATTCATTCTGCTACGCCCTTTTTCTGGAGATAAACTTGGGGGCCAGTGACAAAAAATGGGTCAGGGCTCCAGAGTCCCTGGTCCTGACAACACCAGCTGCAGAGAAAGCAGAACAAAAAACATCAGGAATAAAAAGACCAGGGAAATGATCCAAATTGTAGCATGGTGGTAGGCTGAAAAAAACATTTAAATGTTTCTCTGAGCTTTGCCTACACACTCTTATGTTCACCTTCAAGGTAAAGATGACAGTTCATAGTATATGAACTAGTATATGTTCATGGTATATGAACCCCATAGTTCTAGGGGTGTAGTGAAGAAGACAGTGAAGAGGATAGTGTAGGTGCTTTGGTCTGGTTTAGTAATTAACTTTAACACAGATACTTTAAAGGTACTTTCAGGGAGCTCCTCCTCTTTTTTTTCTTCCCCCTTGGCTTGTAATAATCTCTACTTTCCTTACGTGGTGAGGGCTGAATCCCTGCTGGCTCTCTGTTGTTTCCAACTCCATGGTCCTTGGTTCCAGCACCAACCCAGTCAATATTTGATCTTTAGCTTGTTCATGGTTTGGAAAGCATGTCAGAACACCACATTTCAATTTTTTTGTTCTTTCAGTTCTTTAGTAAGACCTTGCTCTGGCATTAGTTAATCTCCTGCTTTTTGTATCTCTTGCTCATTTAGCTTGCGTACTCCTGGAAGCAAGGACAGCTGTTGCTGGCTGTGCATGAAGTGTGTGGACCACCAGAGGCTCTAAAAAAGGTGGTAGCAGAGGCAATAAAAACAGTCAGATAACTGACTGTTCATTTACGGCAACAGCACTGCCTAACAAATAGGTATTTTTAAACAAAACCAACTAAAAGTAGATTTCATTTCAATGTTTTTATCAGCTACTTCTTCAATTACTCAGATTTAGGTTTTCATGAAAAATGGAAAATTTTGACAAAATAATAATGCAAAATTTAACAAAAACTGGAAAAAAATGAACCCGTTAATTTATTAAATTAGAACATGTATATCAGAAATTAATCTAGTTTTAGTTTTGTAATTGTATAATATGATGGAGTAGAACAGCAGTCTAGAAGAAATATCTAAGTTGACTTTCTTGACAAATAATTAATTGTTATTATAGTAAGTCTTTTTTAGCTCATAATAAGAAAAATAGCATAACTTTATAAAAATCCAAGCTATTCAGTGCTTTTATATATTTATCTAGAAACTCGGTGGGTGGGATTTATATCATCTAACCTCAATCATCTATAAATTAAGTGTCTGTTCTGGTTTGCCATCTAAGTCCTTTTTACACTTGACGGTGCATGAGATATTTTCAGAAGTTGATTCTAAAACTGGTGCGATGAAATATTGTCTGGAGAAACATATCTCTTTCCACAATTTTTAGAATTTGACTAGACTAAATCAGACATATAGATTTTAGACATTTAAAATACAAAGAAATATATTCTGGATACACAGAAAACCAGATAAAGCTGGTTTCACCCAACTGAGGAATGCCCTTGGTGGCATATACCGTCCTCAGTGAATTAAGAATCTGCAGTGCCAAGATTAGGATTAGTCTGTACATGAGACATTGCAGTATATTCAGCATATTTTCTGAATGCAAACTATGGGTCCAGTTCTGAAAAATCTTACCCACCCATCAAACTAGAAATATAGGAATTGGCTTCAGTGCTTCTGTGTCTGCAAGACTGGATCTATGTTCGATCCGTGCAACTCATTGGGCACATTTGAGCATGACTGCAAGAGAGCACAGCTCAGTTTGCACCGTTTCCAGATAGGTTGGGCTTTTACTTCCCATTATTTAAAATGTATGGCTGAATTCATAGTCACTCCAGTGTTGCTCTGCCATTTTGCTGACAGCTGGAATTTATCTGCCTGACTTCCTTCATTTGAAAGTCTTCAGAAATCTCTTTTTTTTTAACCCTGGTATCAGAGCTTGTTTTCCCCCATTTACCTCAGTCAGGCAAAAGGATTTCTGCATCGAGCAAGTGGTTCAGGATGCAGTCCCCATCTCTGAGAAAATCTGCTCTCAAATGGACAATTATCCACCTTAGAAGTTCTTTGCCAGGATTTTATTGAGGCATATGGCGTCTGATGGTTTGACCTCATGGCTGGAAGGTATGGACGCTGTCGGAAGGGATGTTTCATAATAGCTTGAGTCACCCTTGCCACCAGCATTATCAGCATAACCCAGACTGATATTTAGTATTCTCTTTGTAGCTATGAGCAAATTGTATAGCACCTTCAGTGAACCAGGTTCCAGACCTCTGAACTCAACAGGAATTTTGTGGCTGAAATAAGATGGAAGTAAGCATGGAATGCAGTTTCCAGTCTGTAAAACAGAAAGCATGGCCACGCTTCAGCAAAGCACTTCTGCTTAGTTTTAGCCACATGAATAATTCTTTCTACAGGATCACTGCTCTGCTTAACTCCAAGCATGTGCTTAAATTCTTTGCAAAATCAAGGCCAAAAAGTTATCTCTCAACTGTGTTGATATTTAATTATTTTTCTGTATCACACAGATGATAGAAGTGCTTGATATCATGATAATATAATAACAACAAAAATAATAATGCTATGAAACTCACTTTGCTATTATTGATCTAATGTGGAAGGCATTCATATCCTTTATAGATGGACTTGCATAAATCCTTACAGAGATATAATGTTTCTCTCTGAAATGAAAATTCAACAACATTATCTTGTATGCAAAATATATAATAATTTATATTACACATCTTAGGTTACCATGCTGAAAGCAGATTTCCAAGGCCCTGTCTTAATCTTCATTTTTCTTTTCAACAAGGAAACACATGCTGGATATACAAAGCAATAATATAAAACCAAGCAACAACATGAGTCAACACAAACTGATTATTTGCACACATTTTCCTGAATTCTAATTGCTTTCAGTGTTCTCAAAACACCATTAGATGGAGAAATAACAACTTTCATCATACAGTAAAAGGCAATTACACGAACTTGGAAAAGATACCTTGGGAATCTTCGTATCAAGCTTGATTTACCCTGATGTTCTGCAAACGTGTATCAATCGCAACAGTTTTGACTCAACTCCAACACAAAATAGAGCTCCCTGAAGTTCATTGGAGGTAAAGCTAAATTTTCACAGTCGTTCCTTCTGACCTTTAATCTATTAATCATAGTCTTTTTAGATTAAAGTACCAGAATTGCCTACATACCTCATCTTCCTGATTTCCTCCTACTTGTTTTCCTATAGTATTTCTTTCTTGTTCTATTTAAACTCCATATCCCTTTCCAGCCTTAACGTATGCAGTGCATCTTACCTTCCTTATCTGAACCTGCTTGTGAAACTGGGTAGCCTGGTTTGTATGGCCATACCAGAAGAGTATTTCTGAACAAAATAAGTTTCTGCCTAATTCCCACCTTCAACACAAGAAATCATGTGCTTTATCATGGAATGAAGCAATGCCTGAAAAGCCAGTCCAAGGTTATTCAGTAGAGTAATTCAAGTGGAGCTGATGGGCATCTGGGATCAGAAGTCCCAAAAAACTGGGAAAGCCACTCCTTGCTGTTACTTGGAACAGCCATGGGAGTGGTCACTATTGCTTCCAGGAACAAAAAAAACTTATTTAAGAGACTCATTAACCCATAAATCCTGATACCTCCTTTTGCAGAAACAGCTATATAAGGAATTAAAAGGCTATCTTTGCTCTACTGTACTGGTCAGGGGCAGAGATCAGCTGTATGGGCCTCATAACCTGGGCCAACAACAAATTATTTTTCTCTTTCACAGAGGCAAAGTAGGTGGAGGAATTATAGAGTCTCTTACTGGGCCCAGTTTACCACTCTAAATTATCTGTCATTAGACTCCTTATCTGCTTTGCCTGTATGAAAAAACATGTCTATGAACACATTAAAAAACATATATGGACATTGTCTCATTGAAATCAAGGGAACTTGCTGCGGACTGTGACTAGAACTTGTTTGCATTCACTCTTAATACACCAGGTAGCAATATAGACCAGGTAAGAATATAGACCCAGGAGCATTGCGTGAATATCAAGATGCATCTCAGCCTTGGCACAAGTCCTGCAAACTGGCCAGCGAATGCGTGCTCAGTCTGTTCTATTCAAGCCTCGCTGGATTTTTTACATCACATCATACACAATTTATTTGCATACTGGCTTTCGAACACTGTCAGAAACCATGTTCTTATTAAATGTCTGACATTGGAAACTGCATAAAATTTGCTAGATTTCCTCTTCTCCCAAACAAAATTTCCAAATGGAAAAAAAGAACATATCATGAAAAAGTACGGTCCAAAGGCATGATTCTAAATGACATGGAGAATGCATGGCAGCCCTAATTTCTTGTTATTAAGTCATTTGGAAAAATATAGGCTTCCTCTCTTACTGCTTTCCCTCTTCCCTTCCTCCCTCCCTCCAACTCTCTCTCCCTCTCTCCCTCCCTCTTTCCTTCCTCGCCCTCCTCTCCTTCCCTCCCTTTTTCTCTCTGAAATATCGTGCTCTATGCAGTCAGATTTGCTTTCACGGTAAGGATTTTAAAGCAGTTGTTACACTATGTAAGAGACGTTTAATGTAAATAGTTATTAAAACTTAAAAAAATACACTCATTCTTCTCCTGTTGTCAACTGCCTTTTATTACAGACTCTGTATATATGATGAAGCAGAAACAGACAAGTGTAAGGTAGGATTTTTCGAGCTGAAAAGCTAAAATGCATACCAAAGCTGCAAATCATTGTTATTTATTATTTGTTTTGTGTAGCCTTCAGGATATCAAGACACCTTGTGGTGGACACAGTAAGCAAAACCCTTTAAAACAGAATCCAAAGGTTTGTGTAGCTACTTTCAGCAAATATGTGACAAACACACCTTCAAAATCCCTCAGTTCCTTCAGCTAATGATGAAGTAAATAGCGGACACTTTATTACCATCCAAAAAAAAAAGAAAAGAAAAAATACTACCATTAGTAATAATGTAGTATTACCTATTCTGCAGAGTTCCCTAGACATGCAAAATAAAGAAGAGTTTAACCAAGTGCCAAACTAGAGAATGAAAAATTCTGGTTGGATTCTCTAGTGTTTAATAAAAGAGTAACCTTGTTAGGATCTTCTTGTGGAGTAGAGACACTCATAGTTATAAAACTTACTGGGTTTAAGATCTTTGAGATCTGTAGACTGATATCAAGCTTCACTGAAATTGGCCCATGGGTTCAAAGTTATTGGGAGAGAGCAAACAAAGAGACATGTTCGTACACAGTGTCCTCATGTAAGTCTTTTTTCTCTTAAAGAAACAGGCTAAAAGACAATCTTCTTCCACAGACAAAATTATGTAATGAAATAGAACAGTTTTAAACTGATAAATAAACATGAAGACAAGGCAGCAGTGAAAGAACCAAAAATCTGATCCTGCAAAGTTGGGTTTATGTATTTATTTATTTATTTACTTTATGTCTTTATATAGCAGAACTAACTTTCCTAAAACTTTCATAAAGCATAAAGCTTCAATCATCAGCGTCACCTCATCTAACTCTGGGAATCTAAAAGGTAAGTATTAAGGCTAAGCTAACCTTCTAAGCTGCCTTTGTAGGCGCTGAGAAATTCATGGCCTCCAGAAATCACACTTACTATGGAGTGATTAGCTCCTTGGACTTCATCTTTCTCCAGTCATGCAGAAGGAGCTAAAATGAAGAAAGAAAAAAAAAAATTAATCTCCAGTTTGGATGCCTAGCTTTTAGATGGTTACACTAGTACTGTGGTCCCACTTGAAAACATAGCTTTACAAATGGTGAGATCTAAGGTTAGCTGCATAGGGTAAATCTCTTCAGCATCCATTTGCCAAGCAGCTGTATGTTAATATATATAAATACATACATGCATATATTACTGTTCTGTTTCTAATTATTACCAGTCTTTTTCCTGGCATCAACACACAGTATTCAAAAAAAAGTTTGAAGGAAGGCAATAGACTATTTTTCAGTTTTACATTGCCTTATAAAGGAGTATTCTTACTGAATCAGACACATCGATGAGTCATACATCCCTGGGAGTATTTAATCTGAAGTTAAGTTCATTATGCTTTTATCTGCCCTTCATCTTTCACTTTCACTTGTGCTATATAATTTTGTACTCAGAACAAATATGTGTGTTGCAGGAGCCTGTCGTATGACACAGCAGCTTTGGGAAATGAATAAGAAACACTCCAACCTTTGCAGACTCACAACTTATTTAGAGCTTGGGATTTTCCCCTAAATCCATTGGCTGCATCCTTCAACCCAGAATATTACTAATCAGTAGCTAATTACATTTTATAAGTATTGCATAAATTGCTGAGTGACTCAAAACATATTTATTCAGGTAGCTCTTATTCTCAGGAATATTTTTCTTTATATTTTAGGTGGGCTACCTGCACACTCAGAAAAATATGCCTGTATGCATTCTGTGAGAAGCAGTTTACGTGCATGGGGTTACCACAAGGGATACAAAAATGATCATAACTTTTTTTTTCTTTTTTATTAACATTTCAAATGTCACAAAACTATTTCTGAGAAATGCTTCCTGCGTTGCCCACGAGGCCATGGGTGTAGCATTACTGATACAGTCACTTCCCTCTCTATATAAGAAGCAATAAACTGGTTTAACCACAAACTGGCTCATGTCTTTAGTCCCTTCAAATGCCATGTTGTCATAGATGCAAACAAGAGTGATCACTAGGAGGGATAATGACAGCAGCACCCTCCCTGCAGATTCAGGGAAGGATGTTAAGAGACATGGGTTTCAGACAAGCCACTTCCACAGCCATCCTTGGTGACAGCTGTTGGCACCCTGGTTACCTGCTATGCTTTGCAGAGTTCTTAGAGAGTAAAGCGAAGCTAGTAATGAAGGTGAACAGGAGTTTGTACTTGCTATTGTGAGAAGAAGGGGAAAAAAAGACACCTTACTAGTTTCAAAAAGAGTTTTTTCACCTGTTAGTTACCACATGTAACTGGCCATTTTATTAGTGCTGTAAGGACATACCTCTGGGAGGAAGGGTTGGAGAACTGAAGTCTCCTTTTCATGAATCATGGTCCTGGTTAGGAATTGATTAAATAATAATGGCAACTTTTTCATGCTTCTTCTTATTTTTCTGACCAAAACCCCCTAATTATTGAATGCCTTTGATTCCAGTGAGTCCTGCAGACGCAACTTCTGGGACCCTGGGCTGGCACCTGTGTCATGAACTGGACTGTTAACTAGAGTTAATCCAGTTTCCAGTAAAGTTAGTGGCAAGCTGCCCACTGACTTCAGCCAGCAATTGCAATTTCAGAAACCATGTCATTTCTGATGATGCGTGAGATGAAGAAGCATGGGTTGACTTTCAGATCCTAAAACTGCGTATGTGAGGTTGTCTTTACCTCTAAGTATGTTACCTAGCTACCTGTCTGTCTATCTATCTATATTTCTCCTGAAGCAGATTTAGAATGGTTCTTCACTCTACAAGGCTGAACATCTAATGGAATATTTTGTTTGAACATTATTTCAGGGATATTGTGAGCATTTTGTCTTTGTCAAAGACATTAGCATTATATTTATTTTAAGCCTTCAAAAAATGTGTCTTATTTTGGGTTTTTTCTCACACTGCAGCCATCAGAGGGATAAGAACCTAATTTATAGGAGTTGTAAGGACTAACCAGGCAGAATCCTAGCCCCACACAGCTACTCAAATAAAAATGGCATTTTACTGGAAATGTGGAACAAAATAGGCATTGTGGGTTCCAACCTGAAGTTTATGTCTTTTGTTCTAGTTATATACTGGCTCACTCTCATGTATGCTAAGCATTTTCAGTGGAGCTGCTACATTCAGGCATCCAGAGTGCTCACAGCTCACAGCCAACTTTGCATTCATTCACTTAGGTGGATTGCATTTGTCCCTAAATTCTCCCGAACCTCACTTATTTTTCATCACTTTGTTTAAAATTACATGTGCCTTTTGCAAGACAACCCGAGTGACTTAGCCAAAGTGGTCTTGATAAAGTAGTAGTCAATATGACGTGGTAACTGTTGCCTTTACGTTGTCACTCGTAAAGTTATTTGGGAGGACAATGGTGGTATTAAAGGTGGACCAAAGCAAAATAGCTTAATGTTCTCAGGGCTTTATGTAGCAAACCATTTCTGTTCATGTATGTGCGTGCATCTAAACAGATCTGCAGGGGAGAATTCACAAAGGCTAATTTTGGCCTGAAGAGGTGGATATTTCTGAGCTGCCCTATAGTCAGGGAAAAGAGGGAGAGAGAGACAGGCTCCTTCAGGGAGCGATTAAGGAAAGCCCCTTCCAGAAAAGTCTATTTCTCTCCTCTGACCCAACAGAACCAAGTGCTGTAGGCTAGCGTTAGCCTTTGTTGACACCACCCTTAGAGTGTTTGTTGTTAGCTTAAGAACTAGGATAACTGGACCTATCACAGGATGGACTTTTACCTGGAAAGTAAAAGTCATACTCATTAAGCCTTTGGTCATGTGAAAATTTACATGCACCATTAAAGGCAATGAGATTACTCACAGTGCATAGACATCACTGTCAGGGTCCTGAGTGCCATCGGTTTTAGTCCCAGTTTGGAAAAACTTATATATATGCTTAGCTGTGGGCACCGTGGATAGCAGAGCTAGTTTGAACGGCTGTTTATAAAATGATGATTTGGCAATAACAAAAATACTTTCTAGGAAAATAAATTTGTCAACGCATCTTGCTTTGTAAAAGGTTTCTCAGGTCCAAGAGAGAATTTCTGTCCAGCTATAGGTATGCTGGAGAACAGCCAATAGCCCAGGGCTAAGGCATTCACCTGGGACAGGGGAGACCCAGGTTGTCTCTGCACTGCCTGATTCAGCCCACATGTTTGAATTTTTCTTCCCCTGTTTCAAGTAAGTGATCTGATGCCTTAGTTAACCTAACGTGGGGCATTTCCCTCTGGAAACTCAAAAAGTCTTCAATTACTTCAAAAGGAAAAGGAAGCAGATTTAATTATAAAGCAGCTTAGTTAGGAACGCATTCAGATTTATTTTTACATTTTCCATTAAAGTATGAAGGCTTTATTGCTACCAGCTTGAAAAGCCCGTTTTCAGAAAAACATCCTTCATAAGAGTACATTTTCAGGTCTTAGCTAGAAACAAACCGTGTCCCATTTTCTCACCGCATATTGTGTTCTCTCTGGCACCTATTATTTGGTAATTTTCTATTAATTTTGAACCACTGTTTATCCATACCTTTCCTTATTAGTAAATTAATGAATGCATTAAATTTATAATTTATTAATATACAAATTCAAAGTGGTTTTAACTTTGTCAAGAACCACTTATTTACTGAGAGTTATCACACTAGATCAAATTTTCATGCCACATTATGACAAGAAGGCATACATCATATGTACCAGTCCTAATAGGAAGTAGCTAGCTTAAAAAATTCCCATATTTTTTGTAAGATGAGAAAATAGCTTCCCAGTATGTTCTTGTAAGTGATGCTGTTGCCTCAAAAAGGGCAACTTGCACTCAGTAACACTAAGGAATTTGCAGTGTGTTTAATAGAGAAAATAGTTCATGTGTCTTTTAAAAATAAATCACAGATGGATGAAATGCTCAATAAACAGAAATTTCATCTGCAAAATTTTTTTACTTGTATGACTCTTCCTGCTCTTTATAAACTGCAGCAATGTATTTCTTTATTTTAATTCCAGTAATGCTTCTTTTTCTTTTAAGGACTTAATTATTGATAAAAATGGACAGAACGGAACATGGATTTGGTTTGAACAACTACTAACTTGTTTTTGATTAGCTTGGCAATTAAATGTAATATTTCACATACAGTGTTCAGCTTCCTGCAAGAACAATAAAAGCATTGTTCAGCAATATCTCTAACTCCATTGTGTAGTAAAGGGATATTATAAGAGCATTATTATCATAAGCAAGACAATAACTTAGTACTTTCCATAGAGAGTGTAACTGCTGTTCAAAAAATTAGATAAAAAGCAGAGTATTCTTCATTAAGGGCATTTTTTTTTTTTTTAATGGCAACATCTTTAGTTATCCAACAGAAAGCAGACACACTCCAAAACAAATTGACGTGTAAAGTTGACAAAATTTTAGTCATACAATCCTCAACAAACCAGCTTTCTCTCAAAAAAAGAATTCCTGACACTGGTCCTCACTTATGATGTTTTGATGAATATAGTAAAAAAAGGCTGACTGACAAGGTACAGCTGGTATCAGTTGATCAGAACCCAGGTCTTCCTCTTCTTGGAGCATTCAGACTAAGAGCTATGCTCCTTCTTGCTCGCAATCTTTCCAGCCCCACCGAAGTGGTTCCCATTCATGTTTCCCTACATCATCAGTTATAGTGGAGTGTTTTCTGCGCCCCGCCCCGCCCCCAGCTCACTCATTCATCTTCGCTGACATCTTTGAGTGTTCTCCAGAGAGATATGAAGTTTACTTTTGAGCCCTCTCAGTAAAGTGGGTCTCCAAGTTATTAGGTTTGTAGTTAAATGAGGGAATTTGGACATTTTTCTGCCTAATTTCTGAGACACTCAGAATAAAGACCCAGTGAAACTCAAATAAAAATGAAGGTGGGAATGCTCCAGGGAACAGCCATGAAGAAGAGCTTTAGACAGCATTGGATGTTGGTTGAGAGAACCCAAAGGCTGGTAGATGTTGCAATAGGCCTGAAGTCCACCTTGAGTCAATTTTAGCTCTAGCACTTGCTAGAGAATAAAGAAAGAAGGAGGAAGAGAGAATGATGAGTGGTGATTTTAAAATAAGTTCAAGAAGATAATTTTAAGCACAAAAGTATCTCCGTTATCTCTTTGCAGTCAAATACCTTCTGAACAGTGAGCCCTGTATTGCTAAGCAGTCTGCACTGAAATATGGACCCCAAAGACCAGACGCTGATAGAAATGTTCAGATATGAATCCTGAGCAATCCTACAGACCTCAGCTAAGACACTCCATATTTACCCTGATTAACTGTTATGATTCTCTGCCTCTACAAAAATAAACAGCTAAGGATCTGTTATTGCATAAGGCTACAAATGTTGTGTTCGCGTGCAGTTGTGAGTAGATCATTAAGGTCAAGGGGCTGAAGTTGAATATATATACACGGGTTTAAGGCTCTGGGCATAAATTGTCATTTGTACTTGTATTTAGCACATAGACTAATACTGCAATCAGCTCTCTGAACATTAAAGCAATGCATTGTAGTGCTAAACTGAAAAATCGGCCTGCAAATACATCCTGAGAAATGTTTGTACTGCAAAGGACAACTCTGCTGTATTCTGTCCTGCAAATAGAAGTGTTTTTTGAAATAAATGGGCCAGATTTGTTGGTATGTGTAAATCAGCAGAGTTCTGTGATGGTAACAGAACTACACCGATTTCCATCAGCAGAGAATCTGACATTTTTCATAGAAAGTAATGACTGTTTATTTACAGTTTCAGCTATTAAAATTCATTACTTGGAAATTCTTAGGCTACATTTATTGAACAGAAATTATTGCCATAAGGATGTTACTTTAATAACCATGTACCTAGCTCTTGAAAAAGCCTCTGCAGTTATTTTTCCCTTGCTGCATTATTTGTTGTTTTGTTTACTGTTATTTTGACCATATATTAGTTTAGCAATAATTCAGAACTCTAAGGTTTAGAAGCTTAGAGATTGGTATAAGGGTTGCTGTAAGACTATGATTTACTACCTGATTTTAAAAATTTAGTAAAGCAAAAAAATACACATATGTAAGCTATTTTTTATTGCTTTTTATGGAATGAATGCTAAATATTAGAATTGTCATTGGTTTTAATGGCAATAACTGCTTTTAAAAAAATAAGAAAAGAGAACCTGTATGCTTTCATTGCTTAGAAATGCCCTTGTTAAATCTTAACATATTGTTTCCCACATTTGAGAAAAAAAGATTTAAAAAAAACAATAATGAGCTTAATTTTACCATAAAGCCTGGGAGGAGTAGACACCACCCTGTAAAATAAAGCACTTCTAGAGCCATTTGCTGTGTGCTATTGATGTTAGTTATTATGTAGACTGCACTCTGAGTAAAATTACCTTTCAAAATTCTGTTTTAGAAGGAAAATAAAATCAATAGTACATCATAACTGAAAACTGCAGTGAATCAGTAAATACAGTTCACCTTGATCAATAATTC
This sequence comes from Calonectris borealis, assembly GCF_964195595.1. Classification (NCBI taxonomy): domain Eukaryota; kingdom Metazoa; phylum Chordata; class Aves; order Procellariiformes; family Procellariidae; genus Calonectris; species Calonectris borealis. The sequence continues at coordinate 5,296,660 of NC_134314.1, forward strand.
TTATTTTTAAATTTGTTAGCAAAAGGAAAGGTATAATCCGTAAAACTGGGTTAAATGGATTAACTGGGTTAAGAGAACTTTTTTCTTGCTTTTGCTTTGTTTCTTGTAGTTTCACTGTTTCTAGGAAGTCCATTATTTTGTGCATGAGAACAATGAAAGGTTAAAGTAAAACTTTACTTTTGATTTTTGGAATAACATTTGAAACAATGTAAAAATATTGTCCATTTTACTTTCAAACCTATCTCCTTTTCATTCTATTTGTCTGCCTTCACGTATGTGTGCATGTGTTTGATATAAATGTATCATAGACTCAAATTTATTCAGTAACAGAATACTACTGTTCTCTTAGAAAAAAACACACTACTAAACCAAACCCCCCAACCTGTTCTTCTTCAATTGAGTACATAGAAACAGCAAAGCTGGTTTTATGTACATTCTTATACATTATGTACATGCGACTTATTTTTTATGAAATCATATCATGTTGTACCCTATAGAACATTATAGTCTCCATAAAAATGTTACATACACAGAATTCTAAACTGCTGAATGTATTTTGCAGTTTGCCAGCTGTCACAGTACAGATAAGTGCCACAAAATCCTACATCACATCTTTGAAGTTTTAGTTTTATTTAGATTAAGCAGTGAGAATAATTCTAGTAGGGAAATACCCAATTCTGAATGCACGCCCTATAATCTTTTCTGTTTAAAATGACATTGTCTATACTTAAATGGCTGGATTAATATACTAAATTATTGTTGCGATAACTCTTGGCATTATTTTCAATAACAATTACAAATTACCTTTCAAAAAACTTACTTACTACCTACAGTCTTCTCAGTGAGTGTGATTCTGAACACAGCATTATCAGACCAGATTGGAGATTTCATGTTACTTTCTGCATTTCAAGCCTTAATATTAAACACTTTTCCTTGCCTAGTATTAGTTTCATATGTTAATATCATTTTTTATTAACATAATACAAATATCACTTGCAGTACTACATCCTTCATTGCTAGCGGCTTTCATATCAAATGTCACAGCAAATTTTATTTTCGCTAATAGATTACGACTTGTACATTGTATTAGTGAGAGTGAACATTATTACAGGATGACGCTAAAATTAACCAACATACTGTACAACAGCACATAACACTCTGTTAAATTACCTACTCCTTCTGACCCACTCTCTATCCTATCCCACCCCACAAAATGCTATCAGAAGTTCTGTTAGATATTTTATTGCTTCTTTGGAGAAAACTTCACCTTTCAAGAACCTCACTATATCCATTGTCAAAATATCACATTATACAATTCACTGGAAGTGAACTTATTGCTAAATACCCATTAGGTTCCCAGGAGATGCCTTACATTAATTGTTTAGTGAAAGCACCCTTAGGCTATCGCTAGGGAAGAACATTAAATGCATAAAAAGAGAAGTTGACAGAGATCCCTGTAGAACAAGATACATCTACTGGCTTAAAACTTCTCCATGAAGAATCCTGCAAGTCGCTGCTCAAAATGGTCATTTTGGGGGTTATTTTTCCTCCTGCTCCTACAAGCACAAATACAATTAATCTGAAAGGAAAATCAATGCGGCATCAGCAGAGAGTCTTTAAAAATTGGTTGTGAAAAGGCAAGCTGGGGGTGGTAAACAAAGCAAAAAAAAAAAAAAAAGACCAGGTTTTGGACCCGAGATGTCTGTGTGGCTTGTGGAGATAATAACAAGGAAAAAAAAAGTTGGAGAGCAGAGAAACTGCAGAACTTGTGCTACAGATGAAACAGAAACTAAGAAAAAAGATGATCAGGAGAGATAAGAAGGAAAATGAAGACAGAAAGGAGAGACGAGATGCTCAAATGAGCTGTGTATTCACAGCTCATTTTAGTTGTAACTAAAATGTTAGCTAGCTGATCATGAGTAAGAATTCTGGTTCAGAAAGGAAGGGATTTTAACAGCTAGACACATCATATTTTCCTATCTGCTACATCTTTTCTACAATGTCCCCTTAACTTTGTTCTTTTCTCTAATTGTGAGAGCTGACAGATCTCCTCTTGATTATTCCGCTAATACCATTTAATCTAGATTACTATACCTTTTATTTAAAACACCTCTGAAACGAACCTATATTAAACCCTGCATTTTTCTCATCATTTTAGGAAAACAGATTTTGGGGTTTGGTATTGCTGCCAAAGTACCACAAGAGGGGGCACTAGTTAAACAAGACGCAATAATATAACTTCGTCTTTTCTCAGGGTTTTTTCTTTTTGTCACTCATAAATACAGAAAAAATACTCTCTTTCCCTACTGCACTAGAATATGATGCTATTATGTTGAGAATATTTATTCCTATTGGGATAATTAATGGAAGAGTAGCTACCATGAAGATATATTGTAAAAAGGGACACAGAAGACTGAGTGTCCTCAAAAGTAATTAGCAAAATAAAATTAAGATTTTGTTCACATCCCCCTTAAGAAAAACATTTACCTAAGAGGAAAATCAAATCTTCTTTATTTTGGGCTGAGTCTTCAGATCTGTTTATAATCAATGTTTGAAAACACAGGGCTCCTGGATACTGAGATGTGCCTATATTTTCAACAGTCAGTGCCTCACAGCTTGGGTAGTCATTTGTCTTTGTAAAAAGTGTAGACAAATGATATTACTCAGAGTTTTATTTTTATTTGGCACTCATTTTGTGCAGGTGTAAATGCCTGCGAGGCTGTAGAAATCAAGCATATGTACTTTGACGCTTTATACTAGCTGCCTATCTTAGGGGCTTGTATGTCTGTACTAAACATGTAAGCACCTCAGTCTGTTAAGGATTTTTCTCCAAACAGCCCAAGGAGTTAGGAAGTATCATTATGTCTAGTTTTATATTTGGGGAGATAAGGCAACCAAGGTCTGGAAACTCAAAAACCTTCAGTTCCCACTGAAATCACTGGAGTCTAGACAATCCCATATATGTGAGTAGCTGAGCCTAGATATTTTGCCCCAAACCACTGGAGATGTGAAGAAACTGAAATGAGGAATCCCCAGTCCTAGATTGGAAGATTAAATTCTTTCCCTGTAAGCAAAATACCTGGCCCTAAACGGCCTCTATTCTCATTTGCGCTAGCTTTATCAAAGTGCAGCTCTTCAGGTTCATGGTTGAGTTACAGGGCTCTCACATTTCCAAATAACTGATGTGCATTTAGTGGTGCTGTTCCTAATACGCAATGTGAGAAGAATCAGAACTCCCTTTTCCAGCTCTTCCAAGGTTCTATGGCTTTTTCTGCACTAAAGTTGCCAAATCTGGCTAAATACAGCACTTCAGACTTAATTAGGTTACTGAAAAATCCCTGGTGCATGTTCTCACCAGTTCACCCATGTTAAAGATCTGGGTAAATGAGGACAACAACTCAGGAAAAGGGGAGTTCTCTTTTCAGGTATTGCCGTGGACTTTGTCCCCAAGCTGCCCCAGCACAAGAATTATTATGCACCACTAACCAATTTCTAGCTTGGTTTACAGTGGAAGACCAACAGGCTATCGAATGGGAAACCATCCCTCATGGTGCATCCGATCTCCAGTCATGCTGAGCAACACTGATGAACCCATTTCAGTGCCTGTACTGGGGAGTCTCATACATTTCTCATGATTAGATTAAAATAGGTTTGTTTAACTCAGCACAGTTTGTCCAGCATGGGCAAAGTTGCAAAAATGGCAAATATCTCTCATGAAAAGGTGCTAAGCTGAGGAAAAAGAAAGGAAGACCAGTGGTTTAATTTTTAGCTTAGAGCTTAGCAGCAAAGAATCAGCTCCCTGCTCTATCACAGACCATCCTTGTGATCTCCAGAATAGCTGAAGGGATTGTTTCACAGGCAGCTTGAGTTGAATTAACTGTTCATTGCAACTGAAAGGATTAGGAGCCGTTTCCTCTGTCACTCACCTTGAGCCAGGCTTTATGTACATCTCATGGCATGACAATGCCAACTCAAGCCTCTCAAGAGGCTGTAAAATAACCTGGCCAAAAAGAAGCCAGTTCTCATTAGATTAGTGAGCTGAACCGTCCTGCTGTGCAATTGGGTGAGCAACATTGAAAGCTGATGGGAAGAAAGGATTACAATGCTGGGACTGGAGATGAGCACAGGGAAAAGCAAGGGAAGGAGGTCATACATCTTTGTCAGCAACGAGCCAGGGACTTGTCTCAGCTGCCTGTGAAACACATCTGTGTTAGGCAATCAGAGCACATAATGGATGCGGAATGGGATGGACCCTGAGAATGGGAACCAACCCTCTGACCAAGGACTGTCACCAGCAGCCAGACGGGAATGTGAAGAGGAGCGTTCATCCTTATGGAATTCCAGGGGTGATCTGGCTAATCAGAATGAGCCATCCATAACCCTTCTGGAGTGAGTGACACTCTCTCACAAGTCTCCTTTGGCAAAGGACATGATGTTTCTATCTAGAAGCCCCGGGCTAAGAGTATTCACTCAGAATTCGGGGTACAGTTCTGCTCTCTATGAGGGCACAAGGTATCACCATTCCTACCTTCCCAGTCAATCCCCTAAGCACCAGGCTATATATGGGCATTTCCAGAATGAGGTGATTTGATGAATCAGTTGTTAAGGTGCTGTCAGCGGAAATTTCTAAAAGGGGTTGATTCTGTATCAGGACAGGCTACAGGACATATATCAGGACAGGTTACATTGTCCAGTGGGCAACATTTTTTGACAGTGTGTGGTGGTTTAACCCCAGCCGGCAACTCAGCCCCACCCAGCCGCTTGCTCACTCCCCCTCGCTTGGATGGGGGAGAGAATCGGGAGGGTAAAAGTGAGAAAACTCGTGGGCTGAGATGAAGACAGTTTAATAGGGAAAGCAAAAGCTGCACACACAAGCAAAGCAAACCAAGGAATTCATTCACTGCTTCCCACCAGCAGGCAGGTGTTCAGCCATCTCCAGGAAAGCAGGGCTCCATCACGCGTGACGGTGACTTGGGAAGACAAACGCCGTAACTCCGAACGTCCCCCCCTCTCTTCTTCTTCCCCCAGTTTTATATGCTGAGCATGACGTCATATGGTATGGAATACCCCCTTGGTCAGTTGGGGTCAGCTGTCCAGCTGTGTCCCCTCCCAGCTTCTCACTGGCAGGGCATGGGAAGCTGAAAAGTCCTTGACTAGTGTGAGCACAACAGTTAAAACATCCGTGTGTTATCAACATTATTCTCATACTAAATCCAAAACACAGCACTGTACCAGCTGCTTTGAAGAAAATTAACTCCATCCCAACTGAAACCAGGACACAGTGCCAGTAGCTGAGCAAACCAGGGAGCACCACGCTTGAAATGCTATCAGATTCATGGCCTATGGAGGATCCATAAGGTGACCTTTGGAGGAGTTGCACATGCATCAGGCTCGGTGTGAACACAATCCTTTTGACCAGGAGTGGATATGGGCATGCAAAGAAATCTGCATCAAATCAAAAGTCCTCTTAACTTGATGTCCTGCCTCCGATTGGTCTCACAGAAATGCATACAGAAATGTACCATTTTCCCTGTCATATCTTCCCAGATTCTGGGACTTGCCTGGGGATGTTGAGAGAAAAGTTATAATGATGCCTCTGATGGACTTTTTTTTCATGAATTCGTCTCATCACTTTTTGAATCCACTCATCATTTGGACTCCACAGCACACTGTGATGAGGATTTCCACAGTTTAACTGTGTATGGCAAATGTAATTAATTTTGCTTGTTTAAAACTAGTTACCAGGGAATTTTGTTTCATGCCATCTAGATTTGTATATTATAAGAAACAATGAATAAACCTTTCCTATTCACATTCTCCATGTCAGTCATAATTTTATCTGCCTTTAGCATGTGAGAGGGGAAAGTTCAGAATGGGTTTATGTTCTTTTTTCCTTCCCTCTTTTGTGATATAATATGCTTGTCTCTGATTTCCAGCATTCAACAGTCTTTTATGGTTCCCTTTTCCTGTTACCTCCTCCTGTGCCACCATCTCAAGTGTGTGTGGGACAGTGTGGTAATCTTTCTTCCAGGGCAGGTAAGGCAGGTAAGGAACATGAAGCTACAAAGAAAGATTTCATGATGGATAAAGTGTTGACTTCTACTGGAGCCCTACCATCAAATGATCCCTGACAGAGGACATAAGCCCTAGGAGGCAGCTCAGTGCTACAACCTTTTCTCTATCATGTTCCCTGAATATACAATATTCTCAGTTACCTTTACGTGAATTGATCTGTGTAATTTCACACTTCAATATTGGGGAAAACTCATGAGTTTGGAAATGGGGAAGAAAAAGCAAAACTGCAGTAAAATGAACCGTTCTAATTTCCTGAAGTGGGACAAGAAAATACTTTAGGGTAGGAAATTTGGGGGAAAGGAAAGCGATGATGTTAAAGATGATCACTGGAGCATTTCCATGTTAGTCATAAGTTAGTATGGCTGGGATCAGTCCAAGCTAATCTGGAAATCTGTTGTGCAAGCGTCTATGTGAGAATGAGTCACCTGAGAGTCTCTTTATAGTCCAGAGAAAGAAAGATGTTCCTTCAGGATGGATCAGAGGAATCACACCTTAAAAGTGTCTACTTCATATATGGAAAACCTTGGTTTAGTCCCTGCTTCTACTGGAGGGAATTCGGCTAACACCTCCCTGTTTGACCCATCAAAAGCAGGGGAATTTTAGGTAAGGAGGAGGCAGGAGATGGTGTGACCATATTTTGAACATAATCCAGCCTGATAATGTCCTCTAAGAACAATTACTAAAGCAAGATCCTCAAGTGAGATGGGGGAAGAAGACTTAATTTGTGGATCCCAAGACCCATATAGATATTGACTTGCTGAATTCTGTCAGCATTGAGACACTGCGGCACAATCACAATTAGGCAATGAGAAAGCTTTACTACAGAATATTGGGAAGTTGGTTCACTTAATCTAAATTTTCCTCATTTTAGGATTTAGGCACGTGAATTTCATGTACATCACTAGCAGAAACTCCCTCCTGCCATCTACTTTTCTGCTCTCTCTTCATGTAAGAACCTAACCCCAGCAGTAACCACCACATTTGGTCTTCTGGGAGATTGCTGTCAGACCACTCGTTTATGCTTCTCCAGTTTTAGACAAAAAAACTACTTAAATTCTAATTTTTTTTGAGCAATCTGAGAAATATAATTTGCCTGCTGTGGTGTCTCACTTTTTTTCTTGTAATAAGTAATCTAATGATTACTACATTTGTCCAGAAAGCAAACAGCCAGGGTTCTACATTCTCTCTGGTAGGAGAGGATCCTAAACCACCTTTCCTCCATTTCGCAGGACTGTCCTAATCAGCAGACAATGGGGAACCATCCCCATTTCTGAAGGTTACCACTGAAAACTCGAGAATGAAAATGTCCTCAAGCCATAAGGAGCCCAGGAGCCTGACTCCTAGAAAGGGGACAGAAATGGTGATGGACCCTTCTCCCAGGGGTGTGTCCCTTGACTGTGACCACAACATAATTTTTAATTATGGGATAATTGTTTTGAAAAGTATAACTGTTGCTAATAGTATATATGTATATTTAGAGAGAATAATCCTTACTCTATTAGACACTTATTCTAACTTAGGTATGGTAGCTGAGCTCCTAACAATAGCCATGCATCTGCACCGGCATTTTGATGCATGAAGTTCAGTTAATAGGTCTGGTTTTTCCCTAATTCACCATGAAAGTCTTAATGACCATGTAGTTCCTGGGCCAGTCTAGTGGTTTAACACTGACTTATTAGTAACTACAGAGCTTGGCTAAGTGAGAAGGTCTTCTTCATCAGCTATAATTCCAGTTGTACTATTTCCATATGATCATCCGTATATCACACAGAGCATCTGTCACTTCTTCCTCCTGCCAGGCTACATTTCTACTTGAGTGTAAAAAGATGTAAAGGTAGAAGATTAAAAATGGACATTGTTCAGGCTTTTGAAGGGGAGAGAGTTTATGATGCCAAGTCACATTATCGCAATTTCCAGCCATGTAGTGATAAATGTTTTTGACTCATTCCTCTCTGATGGAATTTCCTCCTCTGGAAAGGGGAGAGCTCACAACATTCTCACAATATTGGCTTAAATTATTGCCATTGACTTGACTCTGATTCTCCTGAAGCTTTTTTTTTTCATAGAAAGACTGAGTAATGGAAAACAGCTCTACTCAGAATTGTTTTTAAGACTATGGTTTAATGACAAGCACAAATCAATCTAGTCTAAGTCCATGCGACTAATTAAGGGAGCAATTCCTTCAGAAGCAATTCTGGAGCAATTCTCCTGTTCCTTTTCCTTACCCTAAATTGGCAGTCATGTGGCTGAGTGATCAGGTGGATCAGAAAGGCACTGGATGAAAACTATGGATCTTTTTTTTCTCTCTTTTGCATTCAGAAGGACTATTTTCCCGATATCCTCATTCTGATATTTAAGGAGGTCTGTGATGCCACAATGGAGACTGTTGAGAGCTGGTGATTAACATGCAATCTTCCCTTTGAAAACAGCCTTAGATTGCCTTAAATTCACTGTGAAAATAAACCCTTTGTTTAGGACAGTGAATCTTGTTCTAGCTCTGCATGCATCTTGCAGAGATACTTCACTGGGACTTAACTCAGTTGTGGAGGTCTGTGATCGAGATCAGAGTTCCCAGAATTTAAATGCTGAAGACTGATCTGGCAAAGACAAAACCAAAACTTAGAGCCACATTTACAAGGAACTTTGTAAAATATCCAGCTATTTTCCTTGAAAAAAAACTGTTTACATTTCAGAGGACTCATTTCTCTAAAGTAATACTTACATTTGGGCATGAACTAATTTTTACTGCTGAACATGCACTTAAAGTGATAGCTGAAAGAACCAGACTGACAAAGTACCACAGGGCTGAGACCAGTTTCATCTGTGTTAACAGAATGCACCCCAGCCACATGGATGGATGTGGCTTCTTTCATCTAGACAAAGCCATAATAGTAGATACTAGGAGTATTTACCAATAGTAGATGCTTCTAGTTTCTATGGGCCTAGATCCAGGTCTTGTTCTCCAAGAACACCCGGTCCTTGGACAATAGGGTGAGGAATCAGCTCACCAAATTCAAACATTTACAGCATAGAAATATGAATCCGTGGTACTCATTATAGTGGCTCTGAGTAATCAGTGGAAGGAAATAAGCTCTCTAGGTTGTTACAGGTTTCATCTTAACTCAGGTGTCTAAAATAGGCCATGCCTATATAGGCCATGCCTATATCAAACTGAAGAACCAGACCGCACACTGCTATCAAGTATATTTTCTGCCTTTTATCTGCACTACTGCGGGAGAAAAAAATCTATCTCCACAGTGCTCAGATTGGTAGAAGCTTTTAGGATTCAATCTGCTGCATAAAGAAAAAGAGAGAGGGAGAAAACAGTTGGTTTTATGTGGTATTACATACATTTGGCTCCATTTTCATATTGATTGTATATATAAAAAAGGGGAAAAGTAAATAAACATGAGGAGGATAATGTCCCAAATTGAGTTTTATCACAAGTGCCTCCTGCTGGGATTTGAGAGCAAAACCTTCCCTCAAGGGGACAGAATAATATCATTTTAGTTATGGCCATATTCTTCATTTGGAACCTCCTCATCAGCATGTCAATGCATGTTATTCACTGCTTGGAGAGACAATAAAATCAAAGGGCCCATCTTTAGAAAGAAACACGCATGTTACCAACGTTTACACTACAGAGATCTTGGCCCTTAATAAAACCTACATCCAGTAGCGAAGTTATCAAATGGAGTTGTGCTCATTTTCTTTTATACGCAATGAAGGGGCACAATATATCTTTACCAGCAGCTGGGAAATTAATGCTACAACTGAAATGACATTCCGCGTCTCAATGAATGATTTCCTGTGGGGTTCGGATAGTGGCTGTGACGAGAAGAGGTGTGATAATGGATCTAAGTCCATAATGCATTTATCCCCAGGTGCACTTGCTCAATCTGTTCATTGTGCAGCTTTTTTGGGCTTAGTAGGACTTTTAGAGTTTTATTTTGCACTGAGGCAAATGGTTATGATTCACTTTTAAAAATCTATGAAAGGGAAGGTTTCTGTGCTTGTGAGATTGTGTGGAATGAGATTGGGCTTCTTTGCTGTTTTTCAGAAAGGAAAGACTTGAGATTTTTCAATGGTAATGCAAAACAGAGTTGTGCTAGCATTTCTTTTTAAGATAGGGAAACTGAGGCACACCACAATAAACTTTCAGAGGCAGGTTGCTAAAACCCAGCTTCTTTCCTGTGCCATTCCTCTCCTGCAAGGAGAGCAACACTGCAGGAAACACGTCTTCTTTTACAGCTCAAGTGCAAGTCATTTCGAAGCATGCTTCGTATTAAGGTTTACCTGTATTAATAATTGAAAAAGGGTTAATACATGATTAATAAATATTATAAGCATGTTACAATCCCAAGAAACATTTCTCAAAGAGGACAGTAAGAGCTCCAGCAGATCTTTTAGGTAGCAGGTTGTATGTCTGGATTTACCCCATTAGACTATCCAGTAATCTGTATGAAGGAATTAAGCACTTTTGAAAACAACTCCTTAAAAACAGAGTTATAGTGCAGTGGATTTGTCTTCTGTGATGAAGGAAAATATACAGGGAGGCAGAACAATGTCTTGAAATGAAATATAGAGAATCTTAATAAAATACATTAGGCTGATGGAATATTATATATTGAAGATGAAGGGGGGGGGAAGCTCTCTTATGGCTTATATTGTCTTTCTTAATGGTGAAAAAACCCACCTGTTTTGCTTTTCATTTCATTTAAAGAAGATGATGAGGCTGCCACTTGATTATTTCTCTCTTCAGTATTATTAGTAAATAATGTTACCACACTATTATCACAAGTGCATAGATACTAGATAACTATCGCAAAACTATTACTATATTCTATTACCAATATTAGTGGTATTGTACGTCTGAAAGCTGGGATGTGAAATTTCTGGGCAGAGGGAGCTTAGGTTTTTCTGGAAGGCCCTGCACATGAGCACAGCTCTCCACTGGCTTGGAAAACTGCACAGCCCACATCAAAGCTGCAGTAATGGGAGAAGAAAATACAAATCCATTGACGCCCTGTGTAACATCTACGTTTGGGTTCGTATGGTGCTGAGTGCTATACAGCCATGCTATACATCCAACCTGCAGTCTCAGTGCTGGAGGTGCAGAAGTCTAGAGTTGGTGGCATGGAGAAGGCACCCGTTTCCCCATCATGCTTGGTCCCGGCATGAGCTGACTCACTTGGCAGTGAAAACTCCTCTCCTCTGTCTCAAAATTCCCCCATGGTCCATGCGCTTCCCCACCTGCCCGCAGGAGGCTTTGCGAAGCTGTTTATGGGGGGGAGAGATGCTGAACACCAACCAAAGGCTCCTTCAGGACCTCCCGAAATGCTATGGGATCGCTTGGGAAAATATTGTAAAAAGGCAATATACAGCAGGGTTCCCTGTAAGTACGGTCTGAACCGCTCTCCAGAAGGCTGAGTAACTCCGAAAATCCAGGAAAAGGGACCAGCTTCTGCTCCTACCCCCAACCCTGTAGGGAGAAAAAAAAAAAAAGGGTTTTATGGAAAAAAAAAAATCTGCAATTATCCAACACCAGACAACTTTCCGAATCCAGCTCACCTATGCTATTTTTTTTTTTTCCCTCTCCACGAGCAAAATGAATGCTGCAAGCAGTCACAGTGTTAATGGTCTTTTTTTCACGCCGTTTCCCCTTGCTCCCCTAACCGATGGCAGAACTGCAGAGACTTCAGGAGACTCTTCATGCTATCACTTCACAGGCTGGAAGGTGACAGCTTCGCCAGGGACTAATGCAGGGCGACATAATTGAATGTGGCCTGCAGCAAAGCAGCTGCCTGGAGCCACTGTTGATTGTAGCTGTCATCAGGTGGAGTTTGCTGCAGTAAAATACGGTCCGGAGGAATGCGGCTTCTCGCATGCAGCTCCGTGGTGATAGCTTATTTACTCTTATCCCGCTACAACAGTTTTGTGGTTAATAATTGTCAGGATCGCACTCTTGAGTGAGCACAGATGCTCAAGCTCTGAATCATCAATAATTTTCCCGGTAACCTAGTCTCGGAAATTAAACAATGGCCCTAATATTCCCATTTTCCGGGTGTATATTGCGTGTTTCAGCATGTCGTCCTCTTTTTTTTTTTTTTATGGAGAACCTTAAATGATTTTAGAGATATTTCCTACGCCTGTTTATTTAACTGTCACAGGATGTGGGAGAAATATAATCTGCTAAATTAGGCATGAAAAACTGTACACAAGGAGAAGGCTCCCTGATTTCTGCCTTGAAAAAGAAGTGACTTTAATTACAAATTCAGATAAAGAAGCAATCACATCTTCCATTTATACAGCTTTTTTCATTTCAAAGGATCTCACCACAATGAACAAGCAATAGGTTTAATCTTTTCTCCTTTATTTGGAGATTGTGAAGTGTAGAAGGAGCATGAGAATATTTCATACGAACAAGACTGCAGGATGTCTCTCCTAGATGCAGTAAGTATTGTATATCTCAGATAACACTGATCTTTGCTACCTAAATCCTGCCTAAACTCTTAGTGGAAACCTATGCAAGCCCCAGAATAAACTCAGTCTATTTTTTTGATTCCTACTATTCATAAGCTATTTATAACACATTATAAACTGCGTATACTATATTTAAATTTAGTATCAAAATATAGCATACTCAGTACCATATACCAAATACAATATACATTTAGTACATTTAGGATACCATATTTAAATTTAAATATAAAATACAAACCTTGGTCTGTGTTAAAATATATACAGACCGAGGAAGAAGATCCTGCAGCTCTCAAATTATTATGCAGTTGTGCTGATAATATATTACTCTAGTTAAGTTTAAGAAGCATCATTTTACTTGTCATTTGCATTTTAAAAATAAATCACATTAGTGTCACTGGCTTTTAGACACCCAGTGTTTCCACATCAGCTGGCAACTGAGGAGGTGCAGAGCTGCAGGTACATCAAAGAACTCAAAGGGAGTTGATTAAAAAAAAAGTAGTAGAAGAAGGGATATTGGAGAAAAGATTTGAAAAGAAGAATTGTCAGCCTACGCCTGCTGGATGTTTTGATTTGGTTGCTTTGCTGTTTGTACCTGCTTGGCTTCCTAGCAAATTTGCTTGCTGGGGGTGATGCCAAGGGTGTCAGCTACGTCTTCGTTGCAATGTCGCACACGTGTTCTTTGCTGGGACACAGGAGCGGTGCGTCCCTTCGGATGTTTTCATGAAGTTCTGTCCAGCCTGTAGCAGCTGGACCAGCCCGACTGCAGGCTCAGGAGGTCCCAAAAGGCTCTACAAACTGAAATTTAACTTGCAGAGAACGCTTTTCCCAAGCAGCTTTTTGGGCCCTATTCAGGTTTTGATTACTTTGGTTTTGCACTCAGTCCATCTCCCTAGCTGCATTATTGTGGGGTAAATAAGATGGCAATTGGAACTGTTATTATAACGATTGATCTTGTTGATTCTAGTTTTCATCCAGGATTACATTACGGGTGCTCCTTTGATTTGGTGCTAAAGGAACCGGGAGCATCATTTTGTCCTTTGTCCTGATTCTGAACTTCTCTTACACTGCTGCAAATTGAGAATAATTCTGGTATGAAATTGGTGTACGATAAGAAATCCATCCATTGTGTTTATCCCATCTATGAACCTCCTGAATGAAAGCTGTGGGTCAGATTCTGATTGTCCTTACAGTGGTTTCACAGTGATGTAACTTTAATGACTTTAGCAGAGTTACTGCTGATAGATGCCCTCACAACTAATCAAAAGCAGAACTGATCACTCTTATGCAGGGCTCTTCTACCACAGACAGAAACAAAAGGTATTTCTTTCCAAACCTCAGTTACTCAGTCGGTTGTGAAATATTTCTTCCCTTCCTTGATAGAACTGGATCTGCTGTTTATGAAAGGAAGTATTAATTATAGAAGGTTTAGCCACAAACATCTGTTTTTTCTGCTTTTAAATAAACATGTCTCTTCAGCTGGTATCGAGCGTTCTAGAGGAAGGGAAAAGATGCACACTGCAAAATAGCACCGTGTGTTAACGTAAGTGGTCTGATCGTCGCGTCAGGGATGACTCTCTACCTTACCCAAAACACGAGCAAGCAATATTCTCATAAACAGTAAAAAAATGTATTTTTAGTAGGGGACCATGATGTTGGCTCAGCTGTCTGCTTGTATTTAGATTTTGGGAGCTTGCAAGAGGATTAAAACCACTTGTTTCATTTCTTTCTTTCCTTTTTTTTTTTTCCCCTCTTTTTTTTTTTTTCTTTAACTTGTCACTGCAATAAAGTTGGCTGTGGCTCTGGGGAGTCCTCTGTAAAGCACAATGCCCTGGGCTATGGGAGATGGAGCCCTCAATAACTGATATGAAAGGTCCTTAATTAAGCACTTAGCATTTCAAGGCAGTTATCACGGCTAGCCCACAGACCGAGCTGGCAGTCCGTCACCACCGATAGGCCACCTAGATGACTAACGTGAGTTGAGTCGAGTCTTTTGTACTTTAGGCGAGGAGCCCCGAGGCACAGGCTGATCTGGTGACCCTCCCAGATACACTTTCTCTGCCGGAAGGAACTGGATATCGGATGTGACAACACTGCAGACGGGGAATGTGGGTTTTTTTCTTTTCCCCCCTGAAGAGCAGGGATTGAGGAGAAAGTTAGACTGACAGTGGCACTTTCTTGGCTCTGTGCGGTGGTATGAATATGACCAAACCAAATGAATGAATAATTATGACTGTATTATGAAAACAGAAGGGAAAATCCTGTTGCTGTGGTGCATTCAATTATTTCACTGATTACATATGGCCATTGGGAAGTTAACTAAGAAAGAGACTGCTCGTCCCCCCAGTACCACTCTCCTTGCCGTTCTCTTTGTAATCCTCTGGACACAAGAGCATAAATGTTTTCAGGGGAAGTTTATCTTTATATTAAGGAGAGGGGGAAGACTTTTGTGGCATTAAAATGGAAAGGGTTAATGGAATGAACTATAGATTAAATTGTAAAGCAATCAAAGAAAACCAAACACTTTATAGCAGACAACCATCTTCTGGTGTTTGGGTCTGTGTCAAGCCATGGATGTGGAAAATTAAAGCCATACTGAGAAGGGAAATGAACCATGTCTAATACATCCCCAGCAATAAAATGTTTTCACTAGGACTGTAAAACTGTGGCTTACATTAGGAAAAAGAAAATCAAACTATATGTCAATTCCACATCATGGGACATGAAGTGTCCACAAAAATTTATATTACTATTTAGAAGTGTTTCATTCTGGTGTTTTATTGTGATTGGATGCGCCCTTCTCAGTATCTTTTGACTGGTATGAAAATGATTTGAACTACTTTTTTAGCATTTATTTTACATCTATTACCTGTTCTATTACTTTTTATTATTTTATTGTGCTTGTGTAGAGGATTTTGCACAGTTTTCATTATAATGTAACATTAAGTCAATTTATTTGTGTATTACACGCTGTATAATTGCACCTTTTTTTGTGGAACAATTTGGATTTCATTATCCAACAAATCAGCAGTGTTACATTTTGAAAAGCTCTTGTTCGAAATCAAGTGCATTTTCCAACTAAGACAACAGAGGTCAAGTTTGCATCAAAAAGGGAGCAGAAGATTTCTTGCCTAAAACACTTGCACAGATGAGGAAGGTCATGGTGGAAACAGAAATACTTATTTCTTTGAGAAAATATTTAATTACTATGATCCAGATCAATGGAGATCAATATTTGTAAGAAGGGAAATAGTATGGAACAAGGTGGTCTGACATGGAACAAGTTTGAAGGGGAATAGATCAAAGCAAAATCAAACGGGTGCAGGGAACATGTCAAACGTAACAGCATTTTTGTTTAATATTCCTCTGTATCATTCTATTCCTTAATTTACAAGTGCCATAAAGAGTATAACTAACATCGGCAAAGCGGAGTGTACATCTGTTTGTGCAGATCTGCTTTGCTATCACTTATCGGGCTTAAACCTTTCATAAGAGGTGACATAACAGCAATTGCATCTCTCTCAAAGGTACAGCCCCTCTGAAACAGAAACGCAAAATAACATTTTAAATAACACACCAAGGATGAGAATAGATGTGAAGATGCAAACCTTCACCTTTTCTTAATCTGCAAAAATTGCTACCTGGATCCCTCAGTTCTTCTCTAGTAGTTATTACAGCTTCACTCAGAAAAGTTAAAATTAGCTCATGAGTAAATAAATTAGCAGGTTGTACCCTGAAATCCTCATGTTATGAGGAAACCTTTCCACTCTCAGACCTCATACGTCATTCAATGGTCTTGTCGTGCCACAGTGGGACCACCAGTTTTCAGAGGGGTATGATTTCACCTCTTCTTTTTCCTTTCTGTTTAGCAGGGCCTTTTTATTTAAAATATTATATTTACAGGCAGGGATTTATGTGTGTGTGTCTGTACAGTGCTGAGCACAACCGATCTACAGGATCACTTGAATTTCCATGGTCAGTGAGCTCTCCAGGACTTTCAGAAATGAGGGAAACAATGGAAATAACCTGCTTTTAGTACTTTAAATATCGTCAGCTTTTATGTGGAATTGAAATCCCTTGAACTGAAATGGATGCAGAAAATGAGAAATGGAATGGTATTTTGCAAATGTAATTTTTTTTCTCATATTGGAACTATTTTGCTGTTGATAGATTTATTCCTCTAAAATATTGTTCTGACAGACCTTATGCTCTGTACTGAAATTCCTTAAGGTAGATGTGAGTAAAAGCAAAACAGATTTGGATGCTTTTTCAAATACAAGACCTTTTCAACAAATTGTCATGTTCACTCCTGAGCTGTGGTTTAAAGTCTTCACCTGCTTCATGACAGCAGATGAATCAGAAAAAAAAAAGCTGAGTATTTCAATTACTAATAACACCTTCTAACTCAGTCCTTTAATTCTCTTTTCCATCACAACTGGCTCAGAAGCTCTACTACTGAAAAACTTGTTTACTTCAGCCTCCCTCCCCAACCACACATCAAATCGCAATGTATTTCAACACCTCTCAAAGGTTAAACAAAGGACTGAGGACTACAGCAGAACAATGCAGAGTTACTGCCCAGTAATATTTTTTTTTTATTATTTCTAATGTCTGTAATTCAGGCTCTGGACTGTTTTGGATGTGTGTACGTGCTGTGTGTTTGAATACTCTAATATTCAATGTACCGATATTAAAAGCATCATATATTTAACACCCCAAATTCTTGACTTGATTTGAACAGCTAAACCGACGTAGTTTTGCACATTTCGTGTGACTAATTCTAGGGAGGTGATCGTGCCCCTGTACTCGGCACTGGGGAGGCCGCACCTCGAATACTGTGTTCAGTTTTGGGCCCCTCACTACAAGAAGGACATGGAGGTGCTGGAGCGTGTCCAGAGGAGGGCAACGAAGCTGGTGAAGGGCCTGGAGCACAAGTCTGATGAGGAGCGGCTGAGGGAACTGGGATTGTTTAGCCTGGAGAAGAGGAGGCTGAGGGGAGACCTCATCGCGCTCTACAACTACCTGAAAGGAGGTTGTAGCGAGGTGGGGGTTGGTCTCTTCTCCCAAGTAACTAGCGATAGGATGAGAGGAAATGGCCTCAAGTTGTGCCAGGGGAGGTTTAGATTGGATACTAGGAAAAATTTCTTCACTGAAAATTTTTTCACCAATGTTGTCAAGCCCTGGAACAGGCTGCCCAGGGAAGTGATTGAGTCACCATCCCTGGAGGTATTTAAATACACACGTGGCACTTAGGGACATGGTTTAGTGGTGGACTTGGCAGTGTCAGGTTTACGGTTGGGCTCAATGATCTTAAAGGTCTTTTCCAACCTAAATGGTTCTATGATTTTATGAAAAAGGATTTTTCCCTCCTTCTTTAATGTTTTGCTTTATTTGCTTTATTTTCATCTTTTATAGGCTTAGATGAGCTCAACAGCATATACAAATAAGAAGTACGTTCCATATCAAATTCCAGTACAATGTTAACAAATGCTTGTACTTGGGTCTGAAAAAAATGTCCAACTCCTGTTTCCAGACAGAGATCAGTGAAAACCATTACTTCTTTCTAGCAGACAGTCACACACAGTAATCAGTGGAGTAATGAACTCCATCACTTCAAAACTTATCATCAGAAACCGAGTTGAGCAGCTGAGTGGGTGATGATCCAATGATGTGAAGTGTTTTGTCTCAGTTTCTCAGTTTCCCACAGACTTATGTGATGGGTCATTTAAGCCATTGAAAGCCAGAACTTCAAAAGATTTTTAGATATTTTACAAGCAATAACCCTGAGGATTTTGGATTTTTCTTTTCCTTAGCTGAATTTCCACACGTAAAAGGGTAATGGAGCTTTTCTGTGACTGCTGTTGAATAGCCATGATGTCTGAAGTTCAACTGTGATCCTAAAGAACGTGAAGCTTTTGGTTTTTTTGAGGACAAGGCCTGAACAAGTACCACTTCCATTCCGTAGCAAATTGCCTATGTCCATTCAGAGTGATAAAAATGTGTTAGCATATGAGTTCTCAGTAAGACCTCTTCTAAAAGGAAAAAGGCAAGCATGGCAACATACTACAAACAAAAAGAAAATTGCTTCAGAATGAATTATTATTATTATTTTTAACTTATTCAAATTCTGTTACAAAATCTTGCTCCTGTTGAATTCATAGCAAACACTCCCTATGTCCCATAGAAGGTTTAATTGATTCTGATCAACAGGAACAGCCCAGAACCTCAGAAAAGAGGAGCAATTTACAAAAAGTGCTATAGAAGAGGGGGATCAGAGCCAACATTTTTAGTACAGAGTGGATAGTCTAGCAGCTAAGCATCTAGATAATTTCCAGAGTGTTTAACTTTAGACACTCAGATTGAAAATATTTACTTTAGTATTAAAGCTTTGCAGTTAATGGTTTGTTTGTATGATTGCTTTTAATCATGTAGAGGTTACATTTAGTAAAGAGCCTGCACAAAAGTATGTAAAAATATTACAACAATATATGTAAAGGAATTTCTTGTATTTTTTTTTCTGACATATGGATTTATCTTCATTTCTTAAAATTTTACTATTGTTACTTATAAGAACTTAATATGCTAATATTTTATAACAAAGCAAGTAGTACTAATTAAATTTGTATCTATACATTTTTATATTTATAAATTGAATTTATATTTTACAAGTTTGAATGACATTTCTGTCTTTTATAACATATCTGATGTCACAATCTCCAATTCTGAAACCATTTTCTTAATTAAAACATGAATGCCACCATGCACAGAACAACTGTATGTGACATCAGGAAAAACAAGGACAAGATCAGAATATTGGACTGCAAAGGACCATATGTTTCATCTCCTGAAGAAATGGGCCACCATATAATAAGTGTCTTGTTTAGAAGAAGCCACCATGTCAGCTCTGCACCCTGTCATACACTGTTGGCCGTAAGACACTTCCTCATACCTTATAGCAAATAAGAGGTATTGTTATACAGATTGCTGTGCATGACCAAAATTTTCAGCCATAACATGACAAGGTGAACAGGGGAGAGCAAGAACATTACCAAGAGCCAATAACTCTACAGTAAGAGGGAATTTGTTCATTAAAATTATGTGATAATCCTAGGAAGCATGACATGCCCTGTGCTAAAAGAAGACACTTCCTTCCTGACTGCAAATAATATAACATAGAATAAAATAAAATTAAAAATGAAGATTTTCCAGTGTGATCAATGGAAAAAATTGTCTTAGCATTCCAATTATAAGAATAAATTTTAACCTGAACCTCTAAATGGGAGACACAAACTAGGCACACAATAATAAAATGAGAAGAGGAAGTACCCTGCCTAATTCCTCTCTCCAGCCCTGCATAGAAATGTGAAAATACCCTAGCTGACAAAAACTGGCATTTCTCAATTGTTGTCAAAGTAACAATTCTGTCTTATGACAACTCCCAGAAAGTGCAACCTCCTTTATTTTTTAATAATCTTGGTTCATGAAGTATTCCTGTTGATTTCTCCACACCTCAAGTAAGTATTTATGACCATAAATGCTCAGACTCTTTAACAGGCATTTGTACTAGATGCGGTGAAGTTACCCCAGAGATCTCCCATTATCTTTACCCGTATTTTTTCTTCCATGTTCATCTATTTCTGCTCTATATTTATCTCAGAAAAGCATCTTGAGTCCCAAAGAAGTGTTTGATAATAAGAATTCATAAGCAATGACTTATGCATAAGCAACGACCTATTTACATGCAATTGATTCTGTGGGGAGAAGGAAACTGAACCTAAGATGACAAACTGCACGACACATTGAAGACCCATTTAATTTACATACCTAATCCGGGGATGGATTCTGTATACTGAAATTCAGTTTGTCGCCTCTTTACTGTCTATTGCTCCCTCCTAGGAAACAACTGTTATTGAAAAGTCCTTAACCGAGCACTCCTGATCTAGTAAATCAGAAAAACCTTCATTCCTATGACTCCTTCACCCTTTCCCTAGGCAGGGCATCTGCAGTGGAGTAGGATTTTATTGGTATTTATTATGTGTAAAAAAAGATGTATATGAAAAAATGTTTCCAAGTGAAAACAAGAGTTGAAGGTTAGGCTGGGTGTACTGCACTGTCTTTGGTTAGAAGTTCAGGTGTGCCTGTAGCAGCAACAAAATCAACAAAACCCATTTTTCTTCTGCCCCATATTCCCCAGTTTCTCATTAGTTGGTTACAAGTCTTGCTAAAGGTGAAGAAGAAAAAAGCCCAAAACTGCTATGAGAAATGAAATCAGCATAGCGAAGGCTCAAATAAAGAAGAAGTAGGTTTTCTCGATGCGGGGTTTTATAATTATAATTATTTTATTTTATTGTTTGCTGGGGAGAGTCAGAGTTTCAAACAGTACTGGCACGTAGCTATTTTCTCTCTTGTGAGAAAGATGGGAGATGACATGTCAGTGCAATTCTTTGTCAGAAATATACATCTGCATGAAGAGAGTAGAGTTAAAAATTTAATCTGCAAAGCTATTTAGAGAGTGGATAGGCCTTGACAGGCCTCCCAAATGTATTAAAAGAACAAGAACAGCAGAGTTATGGAAAAAAAAAGCTGTTGCAAGCAAACAGAATGAAACTAAGCTTTCTTGACAGAATCAGTTTGCCAAATGACTTTAAAATTGCACTATGTCTTGTAGTTTTTTCTTAAATAGATTTTAATTTAAATGTGTAAAGCAGAAGAAACTTGCTTAACTTCAGAGACCTGCACAGCTTTTCCTTAAAAAAGAAAAGGACCCTCACAGCGATGTTTAGTCAGGTCATGAGGCTGATGAAGGAAGGATGGGTGGTGTTGAGGTTGAGCAGTGGCTTGGGACTCTGGAGAGCTGGCTTCAGTTCTTGCCTATACACAGACTTTGTGTGTGACTTTATGCAAGTTATTTGATCTTACTGGACCCATTTTTGCAAGCATCTAAACAATATTCTGAGATTTGGGTTCCTATGTCACTGAAGTGCACATGGAAATGCTACCCTCTTTACCACATGTTTCCTGCCTGTGAAATGGAGACATGCTACTTTCTTTACTGGTCTTTTCTACATATATAACAAGTCTTTGAGTTAGGGCAGCTAAATTTAGGTGGTAGTCATCTTGCCTAAATGAAATTGTCTAAAAGTTAGACATCTGTTGTAAATCAGTCTTGACTTTTTCTGCAGTCAGGAGTCAGGCATCTCCAGAGACCAACTCATTCTATCCGTTTTAGATATGCCTATTAGAATAGGATGAATCACACTCTGAAAAGCCCTTTCTTTCTCCATTGCCTGTAGAAGAAACACTGATGACTGATGTAGACTTTTACATGGCTACAACCAGAAATCTTTTACGTAGTTAAAGACAATCCTGTTGTCCGTAAAAGTAGAGTACTCAGCACAGAGTTTTTTCTAAGAGCTATGTTCAAGTAAACAATACAGACCAGTCAGGTCTTAGATAATTGACAACTGGTTCTGCTCCCTTGAAGCCAAACCTGTACCTCCCACGTTTACAGCCTAGCACTGCAGAATCCTCTACACAGTTCTCCACATCACATGCTTGATATGATCATACGGAGTTGCCGGCTGGAAGGCAGCCTTCAGGGCTGTCCTGCAGAAGGGTGCTTGCTTCATGGCATGGACAAAGTAGAGGGCAGCCCCAACAGATGTTGTTGAGTTCCTTGGCTCCTCTTCCTGTGCCATATACCTGCCTGACAGCATTACTTGAAGCATAAGATTTCAAGTACTGAGGAAAAAAACACTTCACGGTTGTAATTAGAGCAACTCTGGCCACACGTATCTACTGACCATGAAAAATCAAGTCCATATGCTGCTGAATGACCTCAGGAGACTTTTCATAAAACATTTTGTTGATACGAAACTATACTGCTTTCAAAGTACTGTGTAGATTGAAAAAAAAAAGTCCAAAGTTAAATACTGGATGAAATGAAACACTCTTCTGCTCAAAAAATTCTCTTTCTCAGGAGACAATGAGAGAGCAACCTGCTTGTGGTAGGTTCTACTCATCAGTTATTGCCACACCTTGGAAGCCTCTGAGAGAATTCAGGGATGAGGGAGGTATAGAAACCCACAGAGAACAGCAGTAAAGTTTGCATAAATTTGTGTGGCATTCCACAGATAATATTTCTTTTAATGACAATGAACCTGCAGGCATATAAGTGGACTCAATGAAGTTGATGAGATTTCATTATAAGTTTTAAATTATTTTCTTTTTTTTTGTACAATCAAAGAATGCTACTTTCAGGGTTTTATTTCAGCATAAAGCAATCGGTCATTAAGACCATTGGTAATATATTTGTCCTTTTCTTAGGTTCACCTGAATTACCAGTTTGAGCTATCTGTACGCATGGCTCACGTAGTTCACACAATACTGATGGTTCCTGTTCTCTTGTAGGGTGATTCTACCTGCGAAAGGGAGGTGGTGTAACAGCATCTAGATTTACAGATTCTAAAGCAAAACTACAACCTAACCTGATCCTCTCCATAATGGAAACCAAAGATCTAGAAATGTCCCAACAGGTTTTGAATTGGATATTAAATATTTCATAGAATAATATTAAATATTTCATAGAATAATGCACTGTCATTATTTAGATAAGTTAGCTCAATGTTTGCTAAACTATTAAAAGAACATTTTCTGTTCCTTGTTTACTACTTGTTGGTAGAACCCATTTTGACTCCTGTTCATATGAGGCGTGGCTGTATTTTGAGTTCTTGCATGGAGCCTGTTGAAAGAAAAATTTGTGATCACCTATGTCTGTGACAGTGTCTGTGCATAGGCAAAGGTTTAGTTTTCTCTCCTGGTAAGCATGCCATACTTCAAGGAAAATAAAGGAAGCAGTTGTCCCAGTGGTTGTCTTAACATGCTGGAAGAGTAGAGGGTTCCAGGGTGAAATATGAGTTCCACATCCGCTAGTGTAGCAGATTAAGATCAGATGACTGGGAAATGGCAAAAATTAATCAGAAGATTGTATAGAGTTCTGCTCGTTAGTGCACAACATGACACAACTAAGTGACTTGCACATTAGCTTTGAATAAGCCTCTAAGCTATGATTTCTTTTTTTTGTGTCTTTTTTCTTTCTATCATCCTTGTCATTTTCTTCTTTTCTTAAAGAACAGTAAGGAGTTTTTTACCACTGTGGCTTCCATCAAGTTCAGTCACAGTATTTACAGATTTGTAACCAGTCAAGCTCAGCTACTCAGTGAAGTGCTTGAGGAAAACATTGTCTTTTTATACTTTATTTCTGTGGCTTTTGATTCATGGATTAGGGGGTCATAAGCAGGTCTTGTTGACAGAAGGAATAGGTCTACAAAGAAAGAAAAAAATGAAACATCACTTTTTCATTTCCAAACCCATATTTTGCTAATATTGAATCTTTCATACTGGTAAAAAGGATGAGGGAAGAAGGGGAAAAGTGTATATCTGTTTTCTTTTCCATTATCTTTCGAACTTATCTATTTTTAAAAAAATATTTACATTATATTCAAATACTGCATTTTAGTCATGCAGACCATTTTAGTGCAATGTAATAAATACTTAATGTTTTGATATAACATAATAGCCCAAGTGAAATGATAGGAAATGAAATTAATAAAAACATTTTCATTCTTTTACAATGGTTTAATATCCCTTAATAAGATTTTTACTTTAAAGACTTGGGTTTTTATTCAGATACAGCTTCAGCCTGTATTCTGACTTAGAACATTTATTTTCCAAATGCCCAAACTACCTAGAGGATATATTTAGTTTCCTGCATTACTCTGATACCATAGCAGAGTCAAAATTACAAGAATACATTGTATAAAAATAATACCAAGACTCCCTGAAGAGAAGGGTCGGGGAAACTAAATAGATTACATAAGCGAGGGGAGAATAGAGAAGGTGGAGTAATTGGGAAGAAAATGCAGAGACCTGCGCCTTAACTATAAATGACAGGAATGCAGAGAGTATTGTTTGTGGTTATAGCAATGAAATAGAGGTTTAAAGGAAAAGCTGGAGGGATTTTGTGTGTGATACATCTTGGAAAGCACTGGAACCCCTGGATTTGCTGTCTAAATATAATAAACAGAAGACATAGAGACTCCATTCTTTATCTTCAGCATGGTACTGGGTAAATTTTTAATTTCTTGGAGACAAGGTTTTCTTAGGTAACTTCAGAAATACACTGTCTCACTTAGCCTGCAGTTGAACAGCAGAGGTTGCTAAGAAGTCACTGTTAAATGATTTTTTTGCCTCTAGAGGGTGGTTCATCTCATCCTAAACCAAAAAAACCCCAAAGTATATCAGATGATTCACAGTTGGAAGTACCTATTTGTTTCCTTTGAGCATAAAGGAGCTTTGGGTGATGATACCTGACCTAGATATATGATTCAGTTCAACTGAATTGTGACCTTTATTTCACACTGAATCCTGTCCCAGATGTGTACAGCTAAGGCCAAAGACTTCTAGGTATTATGACCTTATGCTGCTTTTCTTTAAGTTGGAAAATAAAATAGTATTATCTAACCAAGAGGGTTTGTTAAGGATCCTCACTTCAACGCAAAAGCACTGCGGCGGCTGGAAGCATGATGTCATGTCAAGGGGTCTTATTCCCTTCTAGGAATATGTATATGTACATATTTATGCATCTAGGAATATGTATGTGTACATATTCTTAGATGTGTAAATAAACAACAAGGTTTTAAGAAATACTTGCTTTGGAATAGATAACCTATTTCCTTGTCAAGGACCTATCACTGAAGATACTTAATAAGAAAAGAAAAAGGAAATAGCTGAAATATTAATGCACAGAGCATTAACACAAACAAGAACTTTGAGAAAAGGGGCCTGCCTTTGATTTTAAATGTTTCCTAGGCATCAATATATCAGTCGTTATTATTTTTTACATAGCTAGAATGCTGGTTATGGTACTACAGCAACATAAGTAAAAGGAATTTTTAGTTCTTGTACTGAACTGCTTGGTAATCTACTGGATCTAGCTGTTGTGCGTTTATCCCGTCTTTATTTGTCCAAATTTTTCTTTGCTTGGTTTTATCCAAAATCCAGAAGTGGAAATAGGGCAGGATATGGGAACCAGACAGGATACTGGGAGCAAAATCTAGTAACTCAAAGTGCAATTTAGTCAGTCTATTTTAATAGAAGTTTTGCAGAAACCTGAAGTAGTGGAAGATGTTAGAAAGTCTTCAGATAATAAATTATTCTTCAAAAAGTAGCATCAGGCCTTGACGAGAGTTTGAATAAGTTAATCTTTGAAAGTATATCATAAAACCATGCAAAAATGATGATGACTGATTTTAAGCAGTACCATCTACAAATAAACAGTCTGCCTCCCATTCTATCCACCCAATCCACTGACCAAGCTTATGCCTCTCTAAGAGACCTAAAGTTATTATAAATCATGTTTGTCTGAATGCAACATTTCATGCTTACAGAAACTCATACACTGAATGCCTTTGTAAGACTTCAGGATGTAAAATATCCTCAGGCCTTCGTTCCTATTGAGGAGTAATAATGTATCCCTTGCATTTAGAAGCCTATGAAGGGCATAATTTTTATTCCCAGTCTTAGCCTTTAGGTGTCAGATTAATAGGGTGTAGAAGATTTAAAAGTAGCATCCTGAGGCCCTGAAAGCAGGATTCATCTAACCTAATTTTAGCCATCTAAAATTTAGTGGCTCAGTTTAATAGCCCACACATGCTGCGGTTCCTAGTGCCGTCTGAGACAGAGTTGCAGCTGGAGTCCAGGTGGAATACTTTAGGGTATCCCAAATGGCACTAAACGCTCGTGTTTAGCCAGCTGACTACTCAGGGTCTACTTCATATTAATTACCTAGGATATGATTCAGTTCAAGATTAACACACCTAAATTTAAGTGTTCGCAATGTAGCTTAGTCACATAGGGAGTGACTAGAGTCACTTCATACGACACAGGATTTACGGGACTTGCACTTTTCTAGAGCTAGACCTCAGTTTCTTCACATGTGATGATTTCCCGGCCTCTGTTTATGCCTTGTTGAGTGCCCATGACCAGGATTATTTAAAAAGAGTAAATTTGATTTTTTTCTTTTTTTTTTTTTCAGAAAAGTCCAAATGTATGTTTTCACCAACATTTGCAGACAACAACATGTGCTCTTCTTTCTCTGACTGTATCATAAATGATTGTGTTTTAAAAAGTGTGACATTTCCATGTCACTGCTCTTAAGCAAAAAACCTCAGGAATCTGTTTAGCCACACCTGAAAATTAATCAGAATGATTTAATCAAGATATACCTTTTATTAATATTCTTTGTTAATACAAGTAAACTCATCTACAGCAGATCCTCCTTCTGTATCTAATCTAAAATATCAGAAAAAATATCTGTAAGAACATACGTTGAGTAGAACCATGCAAGAAAGGAAAAGTAAAATTGCAAACAGAGGTAAGATTGTTGAAATGGGTGTAGGAAGAAGCTCAAGTATTCAGGAGGGAAAATGACAGCATAGAACAACGTAAAATGATAGAGGAAAAGATAGAAAACCACCCAGGAACATCAAGAAGGCTGACTGTTTTACTCTCTGAGTTTGGGTGTTTTATTGCTGGTGGTGAGCATACCAATGCTTAGAATAGCAACTCATTAATCTCAGCTGTCTTCGGCGTTTATTTAAGCAATGGATAACTGCTTTTTACTTTTAAGTTGTGTACATTCTGCGTATTTACGTACTTCTTTGCACACAGGTAAAGGTGGCAAAAGAAAGTGACCCAGAGAAGGAGGGTTACAACAGAGACGTAACTGATGCTTCACTAAGACGTTGCATAGGCTCTTGCCTACTCTCCCTTCCTCTCCCTGCTTTGATGTACAGCTCATGTATAACCGTGTTTAAATACTGGCATGGGTCCAAACATGTCTGACACTCGGTGAATTGGTGCCCAAATAGTTACAACCAGTTGGACTGCTAAAGGGGAAAGAAGCAAACCAATAAATGCGGTTTTCTAACCCTCTGGTTGTCAGTAATATTTCAGTGCATTTAAGGCAGATATTCAAACAACGGATTTCAACTGTTGTCTGTGCTGCTACCTACATTTGTAATCAGATTTGCACTGCTCTTTCGAGAAGCTCATTGGCAAGGTTTGGGATTTTCCTAGGGAAGTCAGCATGCAGAAGAAGTTGTTTTCTAGGAGTAGCAGACAGGAAACACAAATGGGAAGGCTATGTTACAATTCCAACCCTCACAGACAAATACTGAAACTTAACATACAATTTGGTATTTCTATGAGATGTTTCTTCGGACTGTCCTCAATCTTCTCTACCAAAGATTGAATCCAAGATATTTCTTTCATAACGTGTATTCAAAATACAGCTGAAAGAACTTACATCGCTGCTTTTTCTACCTAGAAGATGAAATAGCGCCCAAGAAGTAAGAGATCCATTTTCATTTCTTCCTCTGCCCATTTTTCTAACATTGTCTTACTAAGCAATGACTAATAACCTCTTTTGGAGGTGATTTCTCAGCTTTTCTAGCAAAGCCATTCTACTTGTCACAAAAGAATGAAGGTATAACTGAGGCAAAGAGAAGGCTTAAGAAAGATGTTAGCTCCCTATATTTGTTCAGGTACTTGGCTGGGATGGGGAGAGGAAAAAGTGTTTAAATTAACCCCTCTAATTTTACCTGAAGTTCATTAGGGAGTTTTGAGATGGTTGCATAAAAAAATTTGAGCTCCTGCAAGTGGTTAGGGACAGTAAATTTACACACTGCACAGCTGGATCACGGGAAATAAAGGGAAACCACCTGCAGGCTGTTGTACTTGAAGAGAGTACACATGCTGCTGTGTTTTATCAAGAGCCTGATCCAGGAAACATGCTGGATTTCCTTGTTGGCTTAAGTTTCTTGATACAAATGAATGAACACCACTTTGTGATCCTGGAGGAACCTGCACAAGAGCTGGGGGCCCAAGGAGATCTGGTATGTTAAGATTGAAGCCTTTCAGAGCAGTTCCAGATCCTAAATGTCAAGCATCTGAGAAACTTCAATAAATGGAGAGAGGATCTGATAATAACAGATTCAGATTTAGGTGCCCAAATTTTGTCGGTATCCCGCCATAGGCATCTGTGTTTTACTCACAGACCAGGTCACTGTCTGTGCTTATCTACTGTGAAAGTGAAGTAGAACAATAAAACAATCAGAGAAAAAAAGGACAAGGTAAGCAATTAAGAGTAAAAAGTGTATTCAGCACATTAATCTTTGTGTGTGTTTGTGTGTATGCGTGTTCATGGGTTATTCATGAACCCCTGGTCATGGGTTACTCACAGACTTAAATTTTCAGCAGATCTTTGTGCTTTGTTAATTGTGCTGTATGATTGATCAGCTAAGTCATGAGATCCTTACTGAGATGAGCTAATGTTTGTAGAATGTTTCCGTTTCATCCAAGCATTTCGCTTTTTAGTGTCATGATTAAACACCTCCAGGTTCAAAACAAACATTTCAGCATTTTCTCAGCCCAGAGGATAATCTGTGTTGAGAGAATGGATTTGTGTCTTCTGATGGACTATGCAGAAGGTTTTTGAATATCTTATTTATTTGGATTACTGTGACCAAGTTTTCCAGACCAAGAAGTAAATGTGAGTTTTTTTAGCTCAGGAAATCCTAAATTCAGTTTTCATAGGGGATCCTAAGAGGGATACTTAACCATAGATGACTCTCTCTAAAAGACAAAGAGTAAATAATAATGACACACTTTGAGGCAGTGGGGAACAAAAGAAAGAAAGAACCAACTGGAAATCATGGATGTTTTTCCTGCCAAGAACATGACATTGGTCATCAAGTCCAGCTCCTTGCTATCACAGTCCATCCTATCATTCATACTTGGCCAAGCTTCCGCAAAAAAAGGAACAGTAGTTTTGTTCTCTTTTAATCTCATTTTTTCTCTCTTTGCAAATGCTTTTCCTGAATCTCCTTGGCCTAATAATTCCAATCTGCCAATAAGTTCAGATCTTGGTCAGTTCCACATTTGGGGTTTAAATCTGATTCAGTCCTAGAAGAATCCATTTACTGAAGTACAAGGGTACAAGTACTGCTTTTTTATAGTGTTCCCCTGATGTTCCTTACTACATTGCCTCTGAACACAAGCTAAGGGATTGTATTAAAAACTTTAATGCCCCTAAAGTTAGATTCAGAATCTCCACTGGTTCATATATGCAAAAATTGCTAATTACTTTAAGCCTAAAGCCAAGACCAGAGTTTTCTAAATCTTTCATAATGCACTTAACTATAACATAACCACTCATATCCAGTCATGTGTTGATGTAAATTTATCCACTACCTTTTCTGCTTCCTTTTTTCCTTGGCTTGAGACAGACTATATCCCAAGCCTGTCCAAAATATTAAAGCTAACTCTATGCAACATTTTTATGTATTTAAACATTTAATAAAAGGTAAGTTATGCCAATTTTTAAAATATTCATTAGTATACGTCTATAATTAAAAGAATATTTTGGTTAGGATTTATTTAGTTAGGGGTTGGGATTTTTTCGTTGTGGTTTTTTTTTTTTTTTTTTTTTGCCATGTTAGCTTTGAGAAAACAGGTCACCTCTGCAGATAGATTGCAGCAAATCTGATTTATGGTCAAACCCTACAGAAAAGGAATCCCTATGAAATATTCACTTTGATTCAACTGCAGTGGGAAAATGTAAAAATAGAGAAAGCTCATGACATGATATATGAAAATAATTCATTCTGCTGTATATGAAAAATGAGGGGATCCGGCAGCATCAATGATTCATCCTCTGCTAATACAAATTCAAAGTAGAGGAAATGCTGGATTTTGTAAAACAACAGTCTGACAAGAGTTAAGCTGCCAACTATTGTTTCAGTTCATCATTTCCTGAAAAATGGGAAGATGATTATTGTGTTTTCACCTGCTGCAGCTTCCTAGCACACTATTAGCCTGCACAAAGGGGTTTCTATCTGGTTTGTAGCATCCACAGGCATATTAAGATTGCGAACAGCTGGTGAACTGTTTTGTTACTGTTTTCAGTGCATGTCACTCTTTCTTTTTTTTCAAAGCATATCCTGTCCTATTATGCTGATGAAATTTTCTTCATCAACACATTGGGTCAGCTACTCAGCTGCTGTAAATCAGCATAGCTTTACTGAAGCCAACAGAATGATGTGGATTTACACCAGCTGGGAATCTGGCCCGTAGATCCTAAGACAAGCAAATAATTCACAGTGAATTATTTATAGGGTGAGTTTCACATGATTTTCTGCTTATGAAAATCTTTGATTTATTCTGCATTCTATGCAAAATTGCTTCAGAATATTTCCTTTGGCAAAGAATCCTTTGGACTGCAGATGTCTCAGTTTGCAGGTGATGGGTACATTGTTCGTGGTAAGTTGATGTAAGATTGGGAAAAGACACATGAGTTTCTCAGACTATTGCAGACAACTTCCTCTTGTACTTGCTCTTGGTGATGCAATCATTTTTTAAATAAGGTTAATATTATTTAGTGTTTTATTTTGCTTTCTTGAATTTAAGATCTAGAACCATGGAGGAGGTTCTGTCATGGTTGATAACAATGATTCCTTGATCACAGTGGAAGATCCCCTGAAATTTATGATTATGACCACATGGAATTATGTATGTCCCCAGCTAGGTGGAAGAATGATACAGTGGATTTGGTACAGGATACTTTTGGAATCCCTTCTGGACTTACAGAGACCCTTGTTACCTGCAAGTCACTTTAGCTTCTCTATACCACATTTTCCCTATCTGTAAAATTTTGGAGTAATTAATGTATTTTTAGTTTTCCAAAAGCTGGGCATTTAGTGTGATAACACCAAGAATATTTCTATACACTTCATGGATAACTTATCCCACTTTAGACGTCTTGGAATGGGATGGAGCTGCCTAACTCTTTCCATGAGGAACTCCTCTTTCAGCTGCTCTGAAACATTTATACCCTTACACTATTCGGGCTGGGAATACAATACATCTTTTTATTTTGCTGAAATTAAAAAAAAAAAATGTTCCTTATGAAAGTGCAAATAAATTAGCATTTGTGTACTTTTAACATACTTCCCCTTTTCTCTGAGGACAAAAGACATTGCCACATTTTAATTCTAGCTTAAATTGCTCAATATTGCTACAGAGTTAGCCCATTGTTTTGAGATATTGTTGCTTCTGTCCCAGTGACAATCCATTCCAGTTTAGTTGGGATGAAGCAACGTGACAGTGAATAGTATTCTCAAGACCTTTTCCACAACGCAACGCTAGACATAGGCTTGAATTCAGTTCCCTACAATGAGTTGTCTAGTGCCTTATCAAGTGCCCTGAGGCATCTAGCACCGCCCCATGGGGCTGGCAGATATTACACAGAATCCACAGAAGACTCTGGGCAGTAGCTGAAGGTCAGGTGCACTACCTTAGGGTGCCTTAAATGGAAGTAGAAACCTGTTAGGCAAATGACTCAAGATGCTGTAGAGCAGCATTCAATCCTCTTAAAGTCTAATGGCACTTTAGATTCTGTGAAGCAATTTACTTGACCTCCAGCTGCTGATCTAGAAAGGTGTTAATCTCTTACATACCCTTTGGCTTCATGCAGACTTTTTGGATACTCTAGAGTATCTCATTCAGAACTAAACATCAACATTTAAATGATGACCCTGTTTATGCATCAGCATTCAGCTCCAGATGAAGACAACTAAGTTTAGGTATGTTCATAAAGGTATCTAGATGTGCCCTAGGCACCTAAGCTCCTGTTATAGTCAGTAGATAACTGGTAACTAGGAGTCAATTCAGTTGTATACATAGCCACATCTACTGTTATTTGAAATACCCACTTGTTTTCCAGCTCTTGTGAGAATAACATGAGAATAACGTGAGAATCACGTTTGTGATGGCATCACATTTGCCAGATCTGTGTAAATGTTGCAAATATCCTAATGTATTTCAGATGCCGGTAAATTCTTATATTTTAGCAAGCTGACAGTTAAACTGTCCTCCCTTGACTGTACTGACTAGGTTTCCATTAACTATAACAGAAACTTAGACAGCTATCATACCTATAAATATGCTTATGTAGATGCCTAAATTCAGTTGCCTTAATTGCAAACTGAATTCTACACTATGGAGAAATACATAGCGAGAGGTCAATCTGAAAAGCTCAGAAAGGGCATCAATACCATGTGCTTTATCCTAAAGGAAAGTGCATTGATCCAGGATTAGCATGATGATATCATCAACCCGCTCTCTTTGGACAAGATTGGGGAAGTTTGAGACAATTATTTGTGTGCCATTCTTGGCACAGGATTCATCTCATCCAACCTGAGATGTGTACAACACAACAGTCTACATCTGAGATGGATGTCTGAATGCCATTTATAATTAAGGAAGAGAAACATACACCTAACTTACATTTTAACTTTCAACATTAGATGAAACTTTTTTCACCATTATTTCCTCATTTTAAATGACAAAGAGAAGCTG
This sequence comes from Calonectris borealis, assembly GCF_964195595.1. Taxonomy (NCBI): domain Eukaryota; kingdom Metazoa; phylum Chordata; class Aves; order Procellariiformes; family Procellariidae; genus Calonectris; species Calonectris borealis. The sequence goes on from NC_134314.1 coordinate 5,329,693, forward strand.
TTTCTTCAGCTGATATATACTGGTTTATCACCAGTTACTCCTATAATACTGTACTGATTCCAATATTTTCACATGTGTGAATTTCTTCTGAGTTTCAGTATAAAAAGTACCACTAATCAAAATAATTTTTTTAGGATTATTTTAGCATAAGATTTTTAGGATCATTCACAGCTCCATTTCCAAAATAATCTTCAGAAGTCACTTTGTCCTGGGACCAAAAAGACAAATAAATGAAATGAACAAATGTAATGAAAAACATGAAAAACTGTCACTGTAACATTACCATATTTTTAGATGCTCTCTTGGAGTCACGCCTCCGTGTTAACTCAAGATATTCATTAGTTCTCCCTGCACAAGGGAGTTTTGAATCCCAAATGCATCCTCCGCTGTCCTTATTCCATTGGAGCAACATCGTTACATATCACCAGTATAAGAAGCAATACAATTATTATTTCAATACAATGTGGTTTCTGCGAGCAGCTTTTATTGTGGGAAGTGGGTTCAGAAGGTAATAATTGTTGTATGCATGGCATGCCAATCTGATCAATAGACTGCTGAAGCATGCGTGGCCAGCTCTGCCCAGCCCCACCATTTGCAACCTAATTAGCAGCTGCTCAGAGATGGGAAACAGGTGCAGATCCGGGCCCAGGCCAGGGAAGTCTGCCTATAATTAACAAGGAAAAAAGGGTCAGATATTGGGAAGAATATCAAATCTTGGTCCACTGGGGCTATCGTGCTGGCCTCAAAGGCATAGTCACCTGAGATCTTAGGCATGCTAATGTAAATTATGCAAGCTTTCAAACAACATGGCTGCATAATCAGTTGGCAGGGAAGAAATGACTGGCTGTTTTTGTGTAGTTTAGTTTGAGCGGTTAAAAAGAAAAGAAAGGATTTCAGTGTTCTCACTGTGATGCTTTTTTGTTTTGCAAATAACAGTGGTTTGCTGTTGAATAAACAGAGGAGAGAATGCCTGACTTCTCTACCGGTAGTAGTAAAATGCAGGCATATTATTTAGCTCCGAGATTTTAGTTAATCATCAAACTGAGTGAACACTTATATATGCAGAAAAATTGATTCTGAATTAACAAGGATAACCCTGGTTAACACTTGTATGGGCACCTCGTAAGCTGGAAGTCGAAGCCTTCCTAATATCATAGTTATTTTCTAGTTATATTTGTATAACTTACAAAGAACCAAATTACACCTTTTGGGTAATAAAAAGAAAATGTTTGATGGTTGGTTGATTCTGGCTGTGGTGATGGTACCCAGGGCATCAACTGGGGTTCCAGTTGGGCTAAACAGAATATTTACATGAGAGAAAAAGGAAGGCTTTTTACATCAGAGGAAAAAGGCAGGAAACTACCCCAAGGTAGTTAAAATGTATTGATGACTTGACAGAACTTTCTGGATGCCAACAGGTACTTCAAAGGAAGGATTGTTTCCCCATGAGGTAAGGCATAATCCTTCAGTTTGCCCTTTGAAGTTTATCTGATTAACTTCAGTTCTGTAGCAGAACAGAGGCCAATCACATATATTTATACTAATGAGCCCATTACAATACATATCTAATTGAGATGTTATTAATATGTTCTTATATACAGACACACACATGCACAAACGTGGGACCATCTTTAAAACAGTGGGATATAGGGAAACCAAACTAAAAAGAAAAAGGAGAAGGAAGGCAAAGGACTTCTTAGTCTCTTCCATTGCAAAACTTCTATCCAGGTCTTCTTTAAATGTATACTTTTAGCAAAAGAGCAGCCAGAGAGTAATGTTTATACCTGTTTTTCACTATTCTTTACAAAATAGATCTTTTCCTGCCTCCTAACATCTTATTTCTTTATCTAAAAATATATTTATTTTATGTAATTTCTCGAAACCAGCATGAGAACTGAATCGAAATGTCTAGTCAAAAGGGAGGACCCTTTTCTGACAAAATCCTTTTTTTTGGGGGGGAAATAATACCCCACTGAAAGTAGAAGTATTTTGTATCTGGAAAGGCTGTCAAATCATTCCAGCTACTTGTATTTTTTTTGGTTACACCTATTTTGTAATTCAAAGTTCCAGTTCCCAAACATCTGCCAGATTCTGATTTCTTGCTCTGCTTTAACATGGAAAATATTTCTAAGAATTATCATTATTCAGCATTATGTAGCATTATTAGGCAGAATACAACAACAGAAATAATGAAAATAGTATAAGTTTTTGAAGAGGAAGAATGCTCCTGTGCTGACAAGGCTGACTAGACTTGAATGTTTCTCAAAGCAAACATGTTTCCAGGTTCTCCAGGTCAATTGTGGGAGATGACCTCCTGGGAAGTGTAGGAGATGACTAGCTGACCTGCCTGTGCAATAGGCAGCCAGTGAAAGGAACCACAAAAGCAGCTGGAAGTCAAAGAGCCTCTGAGGGTAAGCAACATATCCACGTCCACCAATAAATATTCCTGCAAAGACTGGAAATCTGCCCATGCTGTGCAAGGAAAGCTGGAGCAAGAGCCCTGGAGGGACCTGGAGTTTATTACTCTGAATTTTTATGTATGCGATTAGTGGCAATTCTGTGAATAGTGGCTTATCCCAGAGATTTCGAGCATGTATGGCCAAGACGACTTGCTTTGCCGAAGGGGATATCAGGGTGCACATCCTGCCATTCTGGTTTCTGTGTCAAAAACTTCAGTGGAAATGATATGTTTCTTCAAAATTTTTTAGTTCTGGTGAAGCTGGTAAAAAACTATTTTACTTGGAAATTACTAACTGACTGTACTCAGTCTAGACAAAAGAAACAGTGAAAGGACATGTGAAAGGGAATATTATTAGCTTTGATCAACAGATGCGGAATTGAGCCACATGGATTTAAAACACCTAAGATCATGCGAGAAATTGAGGCTGAGCTGGAAATGTATGTCAGGGCTTTATCTAGTATATTTTTCCCTTCCACTAAAGGCAAAATCCATGTACTCTAGCTTAAAAGCAAAAAGTAGCAAACAAAACATTACTGTTTTTTGACTCAATCACATTGTGATCGGAGAAGAGGCAAGCTTTCTACATCCTTTAAGAAGCTAAAACCCAGATATTAGAGTTTAGGAAAAAAAAAAGACATTACAACATTTTATTCACATTTTATTTGTTTATTTTTCTTATTCTAAGAAAAAATCTAGGAATAAATTTGCAGAAATGCCTCAGTTTTGCATGTTGGTCTTATGACTACACACATAGGTCCAGAAAACAGCTTGGAACAACTGACCAGATTTTTAGTGATCATTTGCCCAATCTTGTCTGTGATACTACGGAGTAGTGAAGGTTAGTGATGCTGCTTGAGAAGCCCGAATGCATCCATATTTATTTTTTCGTAAAATAAAACTCTTCTTTACTTCTCTTTTTCTCTTGTCCTCATAGCAGCAATGGCAGGACCTATATTGTACCTTTCAGGGGCCCAGACTGCAATATAATATACAACGTCTGACAAAGCCCCACAAATTGGAACACAAATAACTCCATATCATACTGGAAAAGGAAAGTAATGTGAAATTTCTTCAGTATCAATAACTTTAGCTTCTTCAGTCTTCTGAGGGAAATGATTTCAAGAAAAGAGAGAGAACTTTATATCTGGAGATAATTTGGAGATGGGGAGTATGACTGTCATTTGAATTTGACAGCCTGAATTTCCAAGACAGGTTTTTCTTGATGATTCTTGTTCAAAAATTTCAGTGCTGATTCTAAAACGACACCCTTTATACCTAACATACAAAGTAAAGGAAATATTTATATATTCTGCATATGTGAAGTTACATATACACACATGCACACCTTTTCAAATCCCAAAGTGACTTGAAGTGATTAATTAATCATTACAGTACCCTTGGGACAGGAATATTATCTCCAATTTAGAAGCAGTGAAATGGATGAAAACAGTTCAAGTGATTTATTCAAAGAGTAAGAAGCCAGCAGAGTAAAGGAACTAATTATGACTAATTTCTAACTCCTTGCGTGGTCTACATATTCCTGTGGTTATTGAACACAATATTGGAACCCTGCACGCAAACACCCTTGAACTTTGTGATAATTCACATTGAATTGACCTCTGATTCTATAAGGATTTATATTAAAAAATCCTGGCTGTGCTATCACATTTTGTAGCACAAACTCAACTGGAGAATAAAAAACGTCAGCATTTACCATTGGGTTACAAGTATAACTATACATTTCAGTGTCCCAGTAGGTATGTAACACATAGATAATTATTTGTTGGTCTAATGAAAGATATCACCACCCCTTAGTAACCTTATTTAATTTTGATCCTTAGAGCATCATACCTAACCTAACCATACTCTTGTAATGTAAGGCAGAAAATGTAATCGGAGTCATTGGAGTTATGATGATCACAGGAGATAAGGGAAATCTTGACATTTTTAATGTGATTAAATTGAAGGTACCTTTCTAAAATAAACCTCTACTGCTACAGAATATACCTCATGTTTCTTAGGCACAGAGATTTTCAGCAGAGTGTCTGGCTCATGGAAGAGCTACTTTCTTATCTGAAAGTGTATCCCTACAGGTTTTTTTTTTTTATTATTTCTTTCCCTGCTACTGTCATTAACCCTGTCTAGTCATCACTACAAGCACCAGACAAGGCAATCCAATGCCGAGTCACTAAATTATTGCCAACCCATTAGTACCATCTGCTGCGCAAGTGTCTGTTGATGGAAGGGGTGGTGGGGCACCTGGTGACCATGATGTCAAAACAACATTTGTAGGGGAGGCAGGGAACAGCAAAAGGACTTCATAAACAAAGCATTGGAGCAGGCAAGAAACTGAGATTAACAGAGACTCCAAAGCAAGCAAAACTGATGCTCTTCTGCTTGGCTATTTTGAGAATCCCAACCACATACATTGCAATGGCCTTCTCAGAAGTGGGAACAAAGTTGAGTTTTGCTGCTTATAGGTTAAAGTGAGACAGTAGCATTGCTGCTACAGGAAATGACAGAGAAAAAGAAGGGAAAAGATAAAGAAATAAGGAAAGGAGCCGTGGGGAGTCAGGATTGCTCAGCATCTGGCTGGAGGAATGGGGATGGAAGAGAGAATTGACTGCTGCTGCTGGGAGGGGTGTCCTCTCCCTCCCTCAGAGGCAGGTTGTATTTCTAGGGCTTGGTATAGAAATAGCTGGCAATGCAATTAAACATGTTTTTCCATCATCTGTATGTACCCTGTTTTCCTCTTTTACTTATATAAAGTAATGTGACACCATCTATACTTTTTTTTTTGTAAATCACTAATGGAATAAAGCACAAAATGCTCACCCTAAAATCTGTCCAATTTTACCCTTACTGAATATCCTCTCCCTGTACTTTTGCCTGTGTGATAGACCATGCTTAAACATCCTCTCATCTCTGGAAAAGTCAAGGTTTTTTATTTACCGAGGTGTTGTGACCGAGTTAATCTGAATTTGTAAGTATCTGCAACCATTCTCAGTGTAACTTTTAATCACCTGCTCAATTTTTTCCTCCAGAAAACTTCAGATCTCTCATATCATGTTCTTCCAGCATTCATGATGGACATCACTGAATGTAACTGATTTTTCGATGACTTTAAAATATATTTTTAAATAATTTGGTATAAACTCCATATGGAGTGCACTTTCTTTTTCTGTTTCTCTTTCTCTAGTGCACTCTTTCTCACCTAGTCTCCCTCTGAAGTGACATGGATTTGTAGCACAAACTTTAAGTTGATTTAAGTCGGTGAAGTTCATTGCCGGAGGCAATGTTATGCGATAGCTGGAAATCTTACAAATTTCTGATGGTGAACATTGTTTAGTGGCCTTTAAGGACTTTTTTGGGGGATTTTTTGCATCTATGAATTCCAAGATATAAGTTTTACATTCTCTAATTGGCTTCCTAAAAGGTGTTATTTTTCTTCTTCTCCTTCTTGTTTCTTTGGAAGTAATATTCTGAACAAACAACAGATACAGATGTAGTACTTATTAAAAGTGTGATTGTCTTTATTATTTTCAGGTCTGCTCCACATGTTCAGTTTTAATATTAATTTGCATCTATATGTCTAAAATCCTGCACCAGAATTGACTAGCACAATTCTTCACATTTCTTATTAGAAAACAAAAAGCCTGATATGAAGTGAAGTGTCTTACAAGGTATTCATCCCTCCTGTGGGAAGGAGAGTTTCTCAGGACCACTAATCCAGATAGTTGGAGAATTCAAGGTTTACAGTTTCCATGAGACAGGGTATTAGGTTTCTTTTGCCCATTATGGTGTTGCAAAAGTCTCTGGAAATGTTTTCTCTGCTATGGTATTTTAATCTTTTAAAAGAGTTCTGTGAACCTATATACTTCTTGGACCAGCTTCAGAAGTCTTTCAGGAACAGCTGCATCTCTTGCCTCCAGTTTAATTGAATCTTTCTCATCTTTTCAATCCTTCCCCATTATAACATTTTCTGTATCTCTCAGGATCTCTTTTACTTCCCTCTAGACCCGCTTGCTATCTTTATTGACAAACATTGTCCAGCTGGAGCCTCAGAGTACCGTGAAATTATTTGACTTGTTTTAGAAATCTTCTTTATACTTCCCAGCCTGACAGTAAACTCTTTGAAACAGAATGACAGAGACGAGTTACTGTTCCTGTAGTACCTAGGTATTTTTTTGCACATTTACTCAAACATGTCCCATTCTGCACCAGCGCAATTCATTTTTCCTGCGTAACGGTAGAACTTTGCACTTGGGCATATTGAATGAAATCTGTGATGATAATTTCAACTTCTAATCCTTTCCTCTAATCCTTTCCTCTGGTACACTTGCAGCCCTCTCAACTGGAGTCACTCACAAAAGTTAATAACCCTTCTCTCCATTTTATAATTGAAGTCCCTAATAACAACATTAAGCCGTACCTGGTTCACTTCAGATCCCTATCCTATCATGTTCGAGATCTTATGCTAGTGGAGCTAGTCCTTGTCCAGGACCATCAGGTATCTGTGCTCTCCAGATATCACAGTAGAGCCTGTCTCAGCTCTGGTTATATTGGTGGGAAACTCAAATGAGAATGTAGCAGTGAGTCATACTCTTTCATGTAGGTTAAAAAGGACGTGCATGCCCTGAAAGAGCCCTTTGGTCTCTACTACGTCTTCTAAACTTCTCTACTATATGTACACAACTGGCACTTACCGTTACTTGGACCAGGAATCTGAGTATACTTCTGGGATATAGCCTAAAGGATTTTACATTAGGGGAGTATTGCAAAATTTTGCCCAGAGCTGACTTTAGCACATTTCAATGGTAGGATTATGAAATTGGAGAGAAATTATATCAACTGAATATTTCCCAGAGGAAAATTCACTTTCTCTGGTTGAATTTTCTTCTGCTAACTTATTATAAGAATCCAAAATCTGCAGAAATAAAAGCTCACAAACCATTATTGAATGAATTTATCATTAGAGATGGAACCATGCTACAATAAAGAAAGGACAAATGTTCATGTCAGAATTGAAAAGTTGTTATGAATCAGTGATAATTAAGTCAACAGATTGATAAGGATTGGGATTGAAATTTCAGTGTGGTTGAGAGTTTTAACTCATTCTTTGCCTTTGTCAGGTTGGGTTTAGAGGTTTAGGGTTACAGGGGTGGAATGGATAGTTCTTTGTTCCAAGCACATTTGTAACGCCTTGCAAAAACTGGTGGTGTTTTTTTTTTTTTTTTTTTTAATAAGGGAACAAAAATGTATTTGCGGAATTTGGAAGAGGAATTGGATTTTGAAATCCAATTTTCTGTGCTATTTGATTGCATTGTTCTGGCTTCAGACTTTCCTAAGCTTCTAGTTTCTGTGTTCTATAAAGAGTTACTTTCTTATTTTTTCAAATTCTTCTGTTGAAACATTAACACAAAACAAACAGAAGTTTTAGCTGATCTCATAATAAAGTTTTTTTCTCCTAATCAATGCAATTTCACAATGTCTCCAAATACATCTAGACCCAGGCCTGAGGTAGAAGAAAATACCTGAATAACAGTGATAGAACATTTCCAGATACTGATTTACTGCCTTGGGAGAGAGTTCATAATGTTCCATAGCGGAAAAAAATTGACAGCCTTATTTTATGAAGCAAAACAAATATGAAATTTTCTGTGATAATGAAGAGCAGTTAAGCCTTTTCCTATATCTTTTGGATAAGACATAAAATTAAGATTCTGACCATATCTGCCAATACACATTCAATAGCACTTTTTATCTAGCTGTGTACCTCTCTACCTGCCTTTCTACTGGTGTGGTTTTCAGCCCCTCAGTGCTGGAGTTCATTTAGCTATCCCAGCATCTGCACTCTGTTGAAATATATGTGACTCTAACTTGACTACACAATGACCTACTTCAGTTTCTTCTGGAAAAACTAGTTTTTGTTTCTCAAGCTGAGCCATGGTGTGTTTCAGCTCTATTTGTCAATATATACAGGTTGTTTTCCATCCAAGAGGGAGCTGCAAATGTAATCCAAGATTTACATACATTGCACAGTAAGGTTGGCCTTCCACTTTTATGGTAAAGTACCAATTAGCCACTGACTAGGAAAAGAACATGAGCTCCAAATAATTTTCTGCAAAATCAGAAAACTTTATACTAGTGCTTGAAAATGTCTGAGAGGTAATTCAGATTTTGGTTTATCCCTAGGTCATTCCTATAATGTCTAAGAGGGACAAAAGTAATTCATCTGAACATGAAATTCATAAAATAGTAACTGCCTTTATATCTGTGACAAATCTTTCTTGATTTCAGAGCATCTGGGTAACTTTGTCATATAGGCAGCCGCTCATGTAATCTGGAATATTGTCTTATTTTCATAATAGCAAAGTTTGCCTTAGGGTTTACTGTTAATTAATCATGTCCAAATATTAACTGACATCCATTCTTGGGTGTGAGCAAAACTCCCCCCCAGGGCACCTCCTCTGTGGAAAATTTAGCATTTCCATTTAGAAAGTGAAAAGGATGAAATGCTCTAAGAATTAGGGCAGTTGTATACAAGGGAAAAAACATCTCGCATTAGGTGGGGGAAGACAGGGAAAGACCAGTTGGCTCCTGGGAGCCAGCTGAGGAAGAAGTCATCAGTTTTGGCAGAGTTTGAGTGAAAGAAGGGAGAAAGGAAGAACAAGTAAGGAGCTGCCATCTTCCCCTGGGACCGCACTGGTGTAAATCCAAATGGACTCTAATGTGAGTAGACGACTCAATCTTTGATCAGTATTACATTAATTTTACATTCTTGGTGATCTGTGTAGCTTTAATGGAGTTATTACAGACTTACAGCAGAATGAATAAGGATAGACCTAAACCTAGTGAGAAAATTCCTTTTGTTAAGAGAATAATTTGAATGAGCATGTCCATATGGGATCTTAACATAAAAAAACAAGACTCACTGAACTTTTTGGGAAACTTTAAAATGGCGTGAAAATGACCAATGAGTGTTTGAACTATTTTTCTTTTATTTATGGAAGAATTGAACTACTTAAAATTACAATCCTGTGGAATGAGATTATTATAATTTACATGTACAAAGAACGCACATTGAGACAGCCACATAGAGGTAACTTGAAGTCTGTGCACAGAGAGATTTCACTCTCATTGTTTCTTCATCTACAAGTATATTGAAAAAAAAATCACCTTACAGTGCTTATTTATTTCCATCAAGTATGAGAGAGTGGTACTCAACAATACTTTTAGAAGTCTTTTATGTAGATACCTATTTCAGAGTCCTGTTCTCTGCTCCCCCTGGCCATGAGTATTTACCTGTCTGAATGCTAAAATGTCTCAACAGTGTTGGTTAATAAACATTTTTAAAGGTTTTATAATCACCAAATTTGAGTGGTTTGTTACCACAAAGCATGCTTCTGATGCAATAGGCAATTCCCTATCCAATTTAAAATCTTGGCTACTGACTAAATACAGGCCTTCTGAAGAATGCTTTAATTCCAAAAAAAAAAAAGGTCATTCGTTTTCTCTGTTTATAAAAAGTTCAGTAAAGAAATGGCTTGGAAGCTATGGTAGTAATTAATTAAATTAGCTTTGTATGTACAGCTGGGTTTTTTGTGTCAAAAGAGGTGCGTGATTTAAAGAAACTAAGCTGGGCTGATATAATGCATTTTCAAGAAGTTTAGTTCAATACTAATGTTACAGCAGAAGTTGTACTTTCAAGCAACATTTATTACACCATCCTCTTACAGTCTTTGCACTGAGTTCCCTGTGTCTGAAATGACTGTATTACTAATCTAAAAATGCCTAATAAAGAAGGAGACTATCAAAGAGATTAAGGTCCCTACTGCGACAGTGTGTGTAAGGACATAGCCGGAGAGAGTCAGTGGTTCAAGGAGGTCGCAGCCTAGCTTTCAGAACAAATCTGAATTTTTCAGAGATTTCTGGTCACTAAATGTACAGGTAGACAAGGAGTTAAAAGTGACGTGGCTCACTGAAAGCTGTAGTAAAAAGTAGAATCCATTCACTCACATGGTGTAAGATGCTCCGGATAAACATATGTTACTCTATGTTTTCTGCTTGAAAACTTTGCTATTCAAGCCCATTTTACTTTGAGGCACAGATGGGTAGCAACTTGCTTACATTTCCATACTTGGCCAGGAATAGAATGAGCATCGCCATTTCCAACTCTCACTTGAAATTTCCCCTCCTTCTATTTCCCAATGGTAATTACACTAAGTTTGGCAGAGTCTTTCTTCTCAAAGGTATATTGACAGTGGTTTGAGATTGTCTTTTTTTAATTTTGCTGATTGCAATGTTCATGTTCAAATCATCCATTACTATCAGATCACATCTGGTATACTGTGAAGAGTTCTGAGCCCTGCAATATAAGACATGGATAAAGTACCCTGACTTCAATGGGGGGCCACCAAGACGATCATCATTGGAGCACTTGCCCCATAAGGAGAGGCTGGGGGAATGGGCTTGTTTAGCTGGGAGAAGAGATGGCTTTGGATAGCTGGGGGAATGGGGAGAGCTGACAACAGCCCTTCAGTAAGTATGGGGAGGGTATCTCAGAGACAGAGCTAGGTTTCGAAAAGCTAGGCTCTTCATAGTGGTGCCTGACAGGAGGACGAGAGGCAAAGGATATAAGCTGAAACAGAGATGTTTAGACAAGATGTAAGGAGAAACTTCCACCATGAGGACAGCCAAACAATGGAAGAGGTTGCTCAAAGTGGTTGTGCAGTCTCTTTCCTCAGAGGTTTTGAACAACTGCCCTGATCAAGCCCTGAGCTACAGGTGTCCTTGCTTTAAGCAGGAAGTGCCCCTGTACTCGGCACTGGTGAGGCCGCACCTCGAATACTGTGTTCAGTTTTGGGCCCCTCACTACAAGAAGGACATGGAGGTGCTGGAGCGTGTCCAGAGGAGGGCAACGAAGCTGGTGAAGGGCCTGGAGCACAAGCCTTATGAGGAGCGGCTGAGGGAACTGGGGTTGTTTAGCCTGGAGAAGAGGAGGCTGAGGGGAGACCTCATCGCGCTCTACAACTATCTGAAAGGAGGTTGTAGCGAGGTGGGGGTTGGTCTCTTCTCCCAAGTAACTAGCGATAGGACAAGAGGAAATGGCCTCAAGTTGCGCCAAGGGAGGTTTAGATTGAACATTAGGAAAAATTTCTTTACTGAGAGAGTGGTCAGGCCTTGGAACAGGCTGCCCAGGGAAGTGGTGGAGTCACCATCCCTGGAAGTATTTAAAAGACGTGTAGATGAGGCCCTTAGGGACATGGTTTAGTGGGCATGGTGGTGTTGGGTTGACGGTTGGACACGATGATCTTAGAGGTCTTTTCCAACCTGTATGATTCTATGATTCTATGATTCTAAGTTTGACTAGAGACTTCCTGAGGTCCCTTCCAACCTGCATTAGTCTACGATCCTATACAGCTGTGCATTTATTATATGATCCTGCAACCTCATTACAGATATATTTTGTATCCTGCTGGTCTATTTGTACACAGATTTTTTCTTCTTTCTCAAAGAATTCCTTGTCTTGCATTTATGCAAAGCTCCTTTTATCTCACATTAAAAATTGCTGATGTTTCTGATGTTTTCTTCTATTATATTGATAAGTTCTCCCATGACCCATGGCTAAAAAGTCATTCCTAGATGACACTTACTTTAGTCTCTCTTGCAATCTTTGCTGAATTGCTTTCTTGCTCTTGTAAAATGTATTCAACATCACAGATACACGACAGATAAGTGAACGTTCTGGCAGATTCAACCTCAGGAAAATAAACCATTTTAAGCCTAAATTTGTATCAAGCTATCCCTCCCTGTATGTACATATTTTGACACCTTCGTCAACACAATTTCACTGTGCTTTTATGGAGTATCTATATATTTCTTGAAACCCCTTAAAGTAGATAAGCAAAATTCAGGCATTTCTCCCAGTTCATTGAATTTTCACAGCTCCATTTATAGTTTAGTTACTTCAGACGGTTCTGGAACAAAAGCTGGAGATGGGAACTGAGGGCTTTGAAAAAGTTGAAAGAGAAGCAAATGTACTTTTGTTTGCAGATATGAATGCAAGTATATGTGCATGCATGTTTCTGTTACACAGTCTCCTTCTCCTCTTTTACAGACCTTAGAAGTTTTTATATTGTCAAGTTTTGTACTGTAAAGCCAAGTTTGGCTTGAGTTACAGCAACTCCGATTGAGACATCGTCAGTTCTACTCCTTGGAGTTTAACTGAACAAACAAGCCATCACTTCTATAAAATATGCTAGGGACTCAGATTATGATTGGAGTTGGCCAAAAGTGATGTCCCAATGCATAATTACTCAACTCATTTTACCAAGATATACTGGAAATTGTACTGACTGGTACTGATATCCTTTCAACAGAAAACTGCATTTTTTGCAGCTTTCCTGTGCCAACGAGGCATTCAGTGCAGCATTCATGGCTGAGATCCATTGCTGCCTAGGACACCAGAAGACTATAAAGAAATAAAGAATTTCACATAGGCTTTCAGGAGGTGACACAACTACATCTGTATTGGTAAACTAAACAGCTAGTTACAGTTTTCTGGCCCATAGGCCAAATGACCAGATATGTCCATATACTATTAAATTCTTTTAGCCTTTAAAATATAATAGCAACACTCAAAATCCTTGTTGGGAGTGGTGCCTGTCCTGTGTTGATTCAGAAACTGTGCTTAAATATTGCATAGCATTGTGCTAGTTTACCTGGGTAAAAAATGTCTCAGGCATTATACTGATAAGATAACTCAATAAAGTTCCAGTGTCTGTATGCAGGATCTGATGGTGTTCAAATTACCAAAAATTGGTAAATTGACAAAACTCAGGTGTCAGAGATCCGAGCAAAAACTGGGAAAAGCTGTCGTAATGGTAGGACTAACGAGGAATACGCTACTGGAGAATTATTCCTCTTAAATTGTATCTGTGGTTGTAAAAGCTCATGAATTTGTTTTATTAGTTCCTTGTTTGATCACTGGGGTGTATATCAGAAAACCATGGCTGGAAGCAAATTGATATGAAATGAGACAGCCTTCCACTACCTCTGTAAGATATTTCTGAAGATAATGAGGACTTAGGAGCCAAGTCCCTTAAGAGATTGCCATTTATGTGTGCTAATTCACTGTATATTTTGTAAATTTGTACAGAAGGAAAATAAAGGAATTTTTGAAAAAGCTTTTTCGAAACAAGAGCAGAAAATTAGGAAAAACTGGAAGAATAAAACCTGATGATTCTTCAGATTCCATAGAAGTATACAGTCTCCTCAAACTATCTTTGAAAAGCTCTAAAAAATATGTATCATTTTTTTCATTTATTTTTGTTTTTTTTTACTACTGCCAGCAACTTTGTTTGCAATATAAAATATTAAATTTTGTCACGGGGTTAAGTCAATCATTTTGCTAGTTAACTTGTTTGGAAGGAATAATAGCCTCTTCTTTAGAAACTATAGAGTTGTTCCTGAGTCACTTTGGGTCCTTTTCTTGCATTTCTTGTGTGTGGGCAGAGTCCTGTCTTAAAGTTACATGACAAGCATCTCCCGAGGCACAGAAAATTTCAGGAGCCTATAGAAATTTCAGTCTTGGATGGTACAAAATAAATGAAATATCACACAGCTTTTGAGAAGAGGAATTTTTTACTGGTCTGGTTTGTTTTACATGTCATCCTTCTCTGATAAATTGTTGCAGGCTATCAGCAGCTTATGCTGTAAGAGTTGCAGCACAGGCTAGTTTTAATCATGTTTATTAAATGCCACAACAGGGGAATAAGCCAGCTTCAACATGTCATGTCATATGTGACTATTGATTGCTACGCACATCTAAGTAAAAACTAGAGGATAATGAAGAATCCAACACAGAACCAAGATAAGCAATGATCCATGGGTAAGTCAATTATTTGCTAACCTGCGGTGCATTTCCTCTACTTCATGTCTCTGCTCTTTTTTCCTGTTCTTGCACACATATAGGCTGGGATATGTATGAAAATTTGAGTGCCTACTAAGGCCAAACCCTAAACCTTTGCAAATAATGATAATTGGAGTCAGAAAACTTTGTCTGAGCATCTTTATACTGAAGGGGAGCATGACTGTTGACACTAAAAGAAAGAATAGATGGTGGGAACAATAGAAGTGTTTCTCTAGCAAAGTAACAAGCCACAATTCTTGTTAGCGTAGGACCAAAAACTGTTGCCTTTATCAAAACAAATAGCAAAGCAGTTGGGATGGAGTGCGACCGAATTTACTACGTGGATAAGGATGGCAGGTAGGAAAAGTGGAGACTAAAGAAATAACAACAATAATCATATGTCACAGTGAAAACTACAAGAAAGAAACAGTGAAGAACTGTGTGTAGAGGTACTGTACGAATTAATGCAAGCTTCCAAAATGCTGTATGGTTTTTAAAAAGGGGTTGAGGTAAGAATAATTAGCAGTAAAAGGGGAAAAGGAAAAAAAATCAAGTTATAAATCTACTTTTTCAAACCTGGGGCAGATATTTTCAAAGGTGGTGAAATTAATGTGATCTCAGTAGCTAAATCCCACAGCTAGTTTTGAATGTTTTCACATAGGTGCTTATTATTGGGCTGCTAGATCTATAATTAGGCCCTTAAATCAAAGAAAACTAGTTTTCAGAGAACTTGACCTCTTCTTAAAGTTATTCAGAGTTCAGTGCTTTTGAAGATCAGGTCACTTTGATTTAGGTGTTGGGTACACAGCCTGGGTATTTTGACCTCCAGGGGCATCTTGAACAAGTGTCACAGGGTTACAACCTTCATGTCTACTCAATGTTGCAAAATGAAAAGAAGGTACTGCAAAGACCTCTCTGTAGAAGAGGCAGCCTGGTATGATAGGAGTATTGAGAGCCAAGTCATGGTCTTACTGGCTTGACGTGAGATAGTTGCAGGAACGACAGCTGATTCCCTGCAGGCTGCACAGTTCTACTCAGATGTTCTTCTCCATGTTAGTCCAGGTGGGAAGGTGCACTAGTGGACTGAGGGCCAGTCCTGAGGCTGAACTTGCAGATAGGTGACTGACCCCCAATTCAAATGATTTAGTTCAGTTCTTCGTGCCAAGATTCCTGGGTCAAGGCTGGCCTAGAATATCTCCTTTCCTTACTTCAAACCAGATCAAGGAGCACTGCTGAAAACTGATGGGTTATTCTGCCACCATGGGGAGGAATCCATGGTGTGTCCCTACTTGAGGGTTCAATTTCTTGGTTGTGCGGGGGAAAAAAAAGAAAAAAGAAGTAATCCTCTACTTCAAATGGTTGTCATCCTCAGAGGATTTCCTTTATCTATCTCAGTTACTGCAAGACAGGCAAAATACTGTTTTCAGTTTTTGTGACAGGCAAGGAGCCCTTAGCCACCTCTTTAGTCCTAACCTGGTCTAGCCTAGTCTCTTCCACAGTCATGTTTACAAAACAAGGTCCAAGGAGATCTATAAGAAGCTCAGCTCAGCTACTGAGGCGACTAAGCATTGTAAATATATATAGGTTGGTTCTGTACTTATTTAACTGATACAATTCAAAATCTCAAGACACACATTTTACAACAGTTGACGCTTGTGTGCTTTTCAGGTAGTGACAATACACTGCTGGAACCAGGGAGAGGATTAACATCATCTTTTAGCTCCCCCAAAGCCATTTTACCAGAATTTTTGTTCCTAGTACAATTGCGATGGGTTTGTGCAATGATCCCATGTATTAAACCTTCCCTTTCTCTCTCCCTTTCATTCCCCTCCTTCCTTTCTTCTTTACACCCCTCTCTTTTGCCAAGAGCTGTTCTTTTTTCCCCTCCCCATTCATTGTTTCCTTTTTCTTTGACTCTTGCTTTTTTAGCCACCATCCTTCAGTGAGCTCAATTAGCTACCGATTTTGCAGTGCAGGAGTTAGTCAATAGGAGGAACAACTGTCTTCCTTTGTGGCTTTGACGCTGCATCTTAAGATGAAGAGGACTGAGCTGAAAAACAAAACAATTAATTATATTGCATCATTGTTCATTATCTGAATAGACTAATACTGCTGCTTTTCCTAGCTAAGAGTGATTCTCCAACTTAGACAAGTATAAAATATATGACGTGGCTCAATTCCATAATGCATGAGAAAAGTAATGGAGTGAGAGCTGGGAACCTGCCTATCAGAAACCAATGGAAAGCAGAATTTAGTTTCAATAATTTTTGCTTTGATGGCTTCACACATAAACAGTTAAGGGCTGCAGGGAGCATTGTGACTGTCTCCTTTGCCCTTTTGCATTACAGAGTCCGCTTGCATTACAGAGCAAATCGATCTCTGCAGCAGGTCCCTGACTTGGATTGAGCTTGTATGAGATCATAACAGAATCAGTACTGGGTCAGAGCATCAGTACTGGGTCTGTGCACTCCAGCCTCTTCTCTGACAATGCTTCATAACAAAATATAAAAAATAACAGCAAGTTTATTTCACACCTTTTGGGAAGACATCTAGGCTAGTGTGCATTTTAGCTCAAGAAAGAAAATCTCTTTAGTGTTTCTCCATAATTAGTGGAGAGAAACACATCAGCTCTTCCAGCAGGCTAGTCAGGGCACTCCGAGTTTGGCCCTTGTCATGAATCTTAACCCTAAGGGAACATTTTTCTTCCTGTTACTGACTACTGAGGGAGTTTGTGGAGATAAGCATTTCTAAAAAGAAGTCAGCCTGTTTGAATGACACCCTCTGTGTCCTAATGATAGAGAATTCATTTGAAAATTGATCCTTTTTTATTCTTTTTTAAGCAGCTGTTTTTTAAGGGAAGAGCTGAAACATTTTTGAATGAGGGCATCATTTTCAAATTAAAATATTAACGTTGTCTATAACAATGACATAACAGCGAGAAAAACTATTAAAAGAGTGAACATTATCCCTTGGAATTACTCATTAAACAGCAACCTCCCCGTGCTTGCTAATAGGGGCGAGCTAGTGGTTCCTAGCGGATAATCATAACAGACTTCAAGTAGATAAAGCAACATCATTGCATTCACATGCTTATAGCCAAGTGTTTGTATAAGAATTTGAGGTTCAATATCACGGTTGTTGGAATTCCTTAAGGAACCCACAAATGAATGATCTGTCCAGGCAATAGAGAACACAGAACAAGTTCATGAGCAGAAGACTATGATAGAGACACCTTTGGACACCTTTGTGCACCCAGTTGCTAGTTTAGATAATACGTTACTCAAGTCTACGCTCCATTTTTTTAATGGCATAAAAATAAACTATGCATACATAGAATAGAATAGAATAGAATAGAATAGAATAGAATAGAATAGAATAGAGCAGAACAGAACAGAACATTTCAGTTGGAAGGGACCTACAATGATCATCTAGTCCAACTGCCTGACCAGTTCAGGGCTGACCAAAAGTTAAAGCATGTTAAGGGCATTGTCCAAATGCCTCTTAAACACTGACAGGCTTGGGCCATCGACCACATCATTAATTTTCAAATATAAAAAAGTCAAAGAAGTGTTATTTTTCCCCATTATCCATCCATCTCTTATATTCACCTTCCTAGAATTAGTCAAAGATGCAAAATAGAGGTCCTGACCCATTCTGACTGTAGTAAAATTGTCTGTACCCTTTATTATTAATAAGGGAGTTTAATTCTAGGATCACACTCAAATTCCAGTGCAGGTAATTGCATTTTGCATGTCTTAATGTCTCTCAGCTCCTTCAGCTGCCTTCAGTTCCTGTTCAGATTGTTGCAGCGTAATGTCAAATCTGTTTAATAGCTGACACGTTTCATGTCTGAAGTGGCTCCATTTTCTGTCCGACGAGGAGGTGAGTTCATAGTTTGTGCTGCTGACATACCTGACAAAGGGGAGGGGCTCTGCTGAGGGTTTGCACTGAGACTTGGTTAGTTAATATTTATAAACTTTCCTTGAAATGTGCTAGGAAAAGATGACAAATTATTGCTGTTAGAACAATAGTGTCATCCACCTATTTTCATAAGCTCTTCCTTTCAATAATTAGCATCAAATGCTCAGAAAACAAAACAAAACAAAACAAAACAACCTCTTGACCAAAAGAAAAAAAAAGTATCTGAAGGTATTAGAAGAAAACCCTTCATACCTGATTTTTCATGTGTGTGTGCCTGTTCAGCTCTATTCGTTTTTTATTTGAATTGAATAAAACTGTTGAAACAAAATAATTTATTAGCTCAGTTTTATTTGCAAGGAAGGTTCAGTTGCCCTTTATATTATTGTTATATCTCAAGACAATGTTTCTTTACTTATGAGCAGATGTTTGAAATCCTCCAGGAGATTTTTATAAGACTATGGAAATGAACTTGGCATGGGTACCGGTCTCCCAGGTGGAGCGGGTGAACACAAGCCTTCTTAGAAGTCTCAGATCAAGGCTAGTCAGAAAGAGCAACAGAGCCCAGCCACCAAAAGCCTAGTGCTTTGGTGACTGACAGGTACAGGCTCTTTCTGAAGCATAAAAAGGAATGCTAAATGATCTCACTGACAGAATAAATCTTCTATTTGTTTGGTCTGGACCAGATGTGCTACAGGCTGATGTGGAAATGTCTGCTGATGCCAATCTCATTTTAAATCACAATTTGGCAGCAGGGGTTTTTTTCCCCCTCTCTGCTCTCCCCCCACCCTCTCTTTTTTTTTTTTTTTTTTTTCCCCAACTTGCAAGCCCATTCTGTGCTCCTAAAAAAGTTTCAGCAATGATCACAATTAATCGGAAAGGGCCTCGCTTACCTTCCCTAGGACTATGAGGAGCAGCCTTTCAGGCTTTGCTGCCTACATAGCAAAGAAGCCACTGTAAAGTCAGGAGAAACTCCTCAAGGTGTCATGCATTAAGGCCTCTGCCCCATCCTAATACCATCTGTCCACATCTCATTATGCATGCCTTTCTAAAACATGGTCCAACAGAAATGGTTGAGATACTTTCAGGTCAGTTTGACAGATCCCCATGGGCTGGTATAGGTATCCTTGTTTTTCAGAGTATATAAAAAAAATCCGGTTTAAACATTTTATAATGTTGCACTTTAAAACCTTTAATACCTTTGCACCTAATGAGAGCTCCCTGCCATGCCTGGTGTCACCTTCTGCAAGAAGAAGACAAAACTTTCTTTAATTGAAAAACTAACATTTATTTGTTTTGCCACAAAACATATGGTCAAAATACTCCAATTTTTCCCTTTAAATGAAATTTTCCTAGAGGTATATTGGAGGGCATTAAAAAAAAGAAAAAAAAGAGAAGAATGGAAGCATCAGTGCTACGATTAGATATTATTATTTATCACGTGAGAAATAATCACACAAGAAACCTCTGGTTTCCTTGGAAGCCTTGACAAGATTAAACAAGTTTGACATAACTGAGCAGAAAGTCTCTGGTTCAGAGAAATTATGGTTTCCTGTTAGAACTGAAAACATGGAGAAATCGACCCGAACGGAGGCACTGGGTGTTCAGTTAAGGCACTGAAAGAGAAGGGCATATGCAGTCAAGCTTTGCTGTTTGTAAAACCCAATAGTTTTCAGAAGTTCTCTTCACACACTAATTCCTCATCCAACATTTTCAGTTATTTCAGAAACCCAGATACATATTAATGCAGAAGCGTTGCCTATGTGATGAGTGATGGAACTATTAAAAAAATAAAGTTATCGCATACCTGTGACCTCCTCACAAACCTTTTGCTCATGGATCTGTTTCCAGAGGACTCAATCTAGAACTTCAGCCCTCTGGTACCTTTGTTTTTCTTTTAAATCAACCAGCCACAAAAAACTCTTCTTCTTCCTGAAAGGTAAAATTTGCTCCAAAAGCAAGATTCAGTCGTTCGACAAATGAAAGTTTTTCCGCATCAGATATGTAACACCTTTCAAATGCCTTAGAGTCACTGGAGGGCTAGAAATGGGAATTTTACCTCACTCTGTGGGATATTTTTTCTTTTCACAGTGAGATCTAACATCTAATTTTGGAATTATAAATAATAGACTTCTTTTTTGTTATAATATGAAGATTTGAATGTTACTGTGGTCTTTAAGTTCTTTAGTAAATGGGGTGAGAGAGCAAGCAGCACATGACTCAGAGTACTGAATAATAAATTAGCATGTCAAGGGGAGTTCCAAAGACGTGTGGAAGAACACTTGTCCCCATTTAAATCATCTCTGAAACTGAATCTAAACGTGGCCCTTTGTGGCCCAGAACCCAAACAGGAAAATAAGTTTACTTAAGACATTCTGATATCTTTGCTTCAACCCCCAAATTAAAAAGGCAATGAGGTTCAAAGAGAAAGGGAATGTTTTCCTAGCTTAAGTTTGCTTCCTAAATCAAGCAAGAGCTGAAAGGCTGTCAGAGGTATTCTGTAATTACTGCCTGCATCTCATTTCAGCTTCTGATCCTCTAGGTGCAGAAAAGAACTGCGTTTGGAAAGAAAGGTATGATGGAGGTTTGAAAATAGCAAAGGAATCATTACTAGTTTGGCAGACATTAACACTGATCAAATCTGCTAGTACATCTGATTGTGATGGATTCCATGTATGTGCAGCCACAGTTAAATTCTACATCCAAGAAAAAGGATATTTGCATTGCTTTAATTCCAAAGCAGATTTATTTCAAATGATGAAACTGAGCTGGCGGTGTTAAGAATTATCATCAGAGTTCGCAAACTTTGTCAACGTATGTATGGAATTTTTAAATTGTTCTTTTTTTGTCAAGAAAAAAAGCCACTGCATTTCATGGCAGAGTAGACATGCACACCAACTGTTCAAGCACCCAAGGAGTTTGTTGCTCCATGCCAGTGTGTTACAGAAGACTGCATAACCAAGTCTTCAAATTGTATTTCCATTGACAGAAAAAGGTGGGCAACATTCCCAGGTAAATCAAGTTTCTCATTCTTAGTGGTCAAGTCACTTGCATTGCAGTCAAATGAAGCCAGTTCTTCGATCAAAATGTGATGCAAGAGGAATGTTTTGGGACACCTAACTAAAAAAAGTAAAACCAAGGCCAATGCATCAGGGATGGAGGATACAAGGCTAGCAGAGACAGTATCCACCTTTCTAACACTGTATGTTAGTCATACAAAGAAAGGATTTGAAAATTCTATGGGATGTATAGGCTACCTCTAGCTGGTGAACATAATGCCAACAATAAGGATCTCGACTGAGCAGCTGCAGTCAACATCTAGTTCTGAGAAACCCATTTACATATATATTTTAGGAGCACCCGGTAGCCTAAATAGTTTTCAGTGTACCAGGATGGAAGCAGTCACAGTCCTAACAACCATTTCAGAATAAATTCAGGGTACCCTAGCAGCAAAGTATAAACTGAATTTTGGAACCCCAATTATGAGCCTGAATAACATTCCTGGGAGGATGAATGAGACAAGAGCACTTCTGAGCTGGACTTCCTAATCCTGCCACTGTGAGATGAAAGTGGTGACAGTTGTTTTTCGGAGTTTTTGTCTTCTGTGTAAGCAGCCACTGGCTCTGTACAGAAATGTTTTCCTCAGCAGGAGCAGGAAGAAGCACATTATTTCTGTGCAGAGGAGAATCAAAGATCCCTGGCTGTGCAGCTCATACTTTCTAAAGTAAAGCTGGTGCCTGTCTGTTCTGGCAAAGGAAAAAGGGTCAGTAAATCCATACCCACTCCCTTCACCTCCATTCTGCTGCCCCTAGCAGGCTTCTACCCTAGGTTGCGACAAGAAGATGGCTCTGGACCATCCTATTCTTAGTCCCCCATTTCTATGCAAACTCTCCAGCAAAACAGTGGTGACCACAGTCCATCAGCTCTTACATACAGTCAGGTGAGCTATTTCTGTGGGCAGTGCAGTCCCCTAGTAGTTATACACTGGTCAAACTCCAAAGCTCATATTGCTTATCTGTTGATGGCACTTAATTCACCAAGGAGTGAATATCCATTAGAAATGTTTGTTAGCTCTTACTATTCTTCTCAAAACACACCTTGGAGCAAAACTTATGGATGGCTTCCTTCTTCACATGGACCCTCAGATGTGGAATCCAAAAATCATCAATTCTTTATTTTCTCCATTTCTGCACCTACAGGAGACACTAGGCCAGGTCATGAGGCACTGGCATGCTACCAGTAGTGATCTGTACATCTTCATACTTGATATAACAGAGGGAAACAGAGGTGATCTTGTGAAATTACTTAGACCTTATCCATAGACTTCTTCAAAGGCATCTGCACTCTGACTGCTGAAGCAGTCTATTGTTTTGTGGTTCTGTTAGATGTGTCCTTACTCCAGGAAAACCTGACAGCAATAATAGCAGAAAATACGAGTGAATATCAAGTATATACTGTAATGCATATTTCATCAGAGCTCAGCAGCTCTTTCTCTGACTCAAAATAAAGTCTTCTTTCACTGTGACTCCCAAAATATAAACACAACACAAAGCCTTTCCAAAAAACAATCATCAAAACTGTGAGTCCCTCTTCTCAGGAGTGCTGTAACTTCAGTGTACTGTTTACTTGACCAGAAGTCCCAAATTATATCAACAGTTAATAGAGAAGCTGCTACTTTAAATATCTAGTTTCATTTCTCTGAACAGTGAGATCGACTTTTTCTCCAATTAATGTGGTGAATATGTGCTTTCTGTTCTTATTTAAGATGTCAAAATGTCAGATTGTTTCTTTACAGCTCAAACAGGAGACACATGTTTACAAAAAATAAAATAGAATAGTTCAGTCATACTGCAGTTAATTGTTTCAGAAATGATACAACAAGATAGAATTACTATTGTATTATGGTATAACATGACATAATTATAACAGGCCTTGACATGTGCTGGGCATGATTGTCTGTCATGCAACAGTGTTGCTGAATCTCCACGAAATCAGTCTTAATGCAAGCAATACAAAATACAATTTAAGCTGGACAAATTCAGGCTGAGCAAAAGACTGATGTATTTTAATAGTGGGAGGAATTAACCTTTGCAGCATGGATTTTGATAGTTATTCTATCTCAGGCAAATTTAGATGAAGATTTTAGATTTTTATTTTATTTTTCTGAAAGAGGAGAGTTAGTTTAAGCACAGAGATATTCTATGCTATCCAAACTAGATGAACAGCAGTAACCTTTTCTAACTGACAGAAAATCTACTGCTAATGCTTCTACCACAAAACTGTCAAGTATATTTCTTAAAGGAAGATAGTTGTTATCAGTCCTCCTTTAGAATAATTAACCATTGTTTTAGAAGAATTAACCATTTTCTATCTGCATGTGATTTAGAGAAACCTGCTTTTCAGTGAGTGATGACACAGTCATGACATTTCACCCAGGTTTAACTGTCTAACTATTAAATGTGTGGTTTTCTCTATCTATTTCTGTGGCTAGCAAATTAATTTCTAAGACACAAACAGCATGGAAACTGTGGAGGGCCATTTAACAAGCTGATTTTAAAACTAGATGGCCCCCCAAAACCAGATTTTAATTAGCTGACTGGCTTTGCATTGATAAGCCCTCAGACATCCCATAATTGTATCTCATGAGCTTTCACAAATAAAATTAATTAAACACTTGAACAAATTTTATTCAAGCTTGGCAGGAGTATTTTCAGTGCTGTTATATTACAGCATGAACGATCTTGCAGGTAAAGTCTTTTTCTCCTTCATAGTTAATCTAGAAACTTTCAGGCTAAGTGCATTTTCCAATTCTATGGTATTGGAGGAAAAGTATAAGGCTTTATAGCCAAAGGGGCTATAAGTCAGAGTTATTTGAAGGATTAATATGCCAGAGGCCATCATCTTTCAATATTGCAAAATGAGTTAATGGCTTTCATTGCATAAAGTATAAAACCACAAGGGATCCCACTAAATTTTGACCTTCTGTCTATTACTGGGCACTCAGTGTTACCCAATATCATACCCCGGATTTGAGTTAGTCAAAGCATTTAAACTTTAGGGTTTGTCAGTTATGTGTCATTGGCAGAGGAAAAGAGAAGCAAAGGTGTGACCAAAACCTAAGGTTGCAAAGCATGGAAATCAATTAGATGTGCTTTTCCCGCTTTACATTTGAAGGTAAATTGCACCCTAATTGCACCCTAGCAGTGAAAGGCAACCTACTACACCCCCAAAATCCAGATCTTTGCCCATCGGACCTAAGTGGAAAATTCTTTCCTGAATCCAATGAGTGCTGTGACTGTGAAAACACACAAATTGTCTGTGCCACCTTTGAGTACTGAACATCATCATCACTGATGCCTCTGACCAAGACTGAGAAAAAGAAACCAGCCAAGCCCAAATATATCTGGTTAATGGTGTACTCAGGAAAAAAATGCTCCTTGAGCCCTTCAGGCAACTGAGGCATGACATAGAATTGTTATCTTTCTTAATGAAAGCATTTCAACATGTCAGGAGCATTTTATCCGTTTAGCAGGAGGTGAGTTTGGATGTGAAAAGAGAAGCCTGAGAGTAGACATGAATAGGGTATGAACTGTCCTTCCCATCCTTCTCCAAGATCCTTCCAGGTCATTGCTGAGTTTCAGTTTGCAGAACACTGTAAAAAATGTGCTTACACCCACAGGGCCAAGTTTGTTTTCAGACAGATAGGAGCTTTGCTCTTCAGAGGTTAGGAAAGAAAAAAGGAGAAACAGGCAATACATTGGTGGCCGGGCTTCTTTTCAGAAAGATCTCAATGTCAGGGTCCTCAGGGCACTGATAGGTCTTAATGGCCCAGACGAGACTCACCTGGGACCCCCACCCACCTTTTGCCCATGGACCTAGCAGCCCCATTTAAATGGTGGTTCAGAACCTGCTTGAGCTAAGTTGTAGGTATGCTGGTCTCCAGTCCTGCCTCTGACCCTGCCTCCTGGGTGGACTTTGGACCTATATTGTAACCTTCTCTTCAGCCCTGCCTCTTGCCTTGTCCCATTTGCTTTGCTGGGTCCCTGGAGGGGCCGTGGATCTGGTTCATCCCCTTGCTGTGTCTGGGACTGTTCACAGATCTCATTTCCAGCACACAGCACTACCTGGCATGTTCAGAATTGCACCCCGTGAGTGGGGATACTGTCTGTGCTGGGGTCACCCTTAGCTCCTGGCTTGTCCTCCCTCGTGGAACAGCTGGCCCTTGCTAGTTAGGTATGAGTCCAGAGTCTGTTCTTTCAGTGACCTGCATGGGGAGGCTATATGAGTCCCAGCAAAGAGAGTAGATTGAGTTAACTGAAAATACTCCAGATGTGGACTTGCAGGGAAACAGTATCCAGCTCTGTGCTCCTCAGTACAAGACACACGTTCATATACTGGAGCAAGTGCAAGAGAGGTCCACAAAGATTGTTAGAGGATTAGAGCACATGATATACAAGGACAACAAGGTATGTTCAACAATAAGAAGAGAGAGCTAAGGGGATATCTTATTGTCTCTAAAGGGCATGAAGATCATCTAGGCTTTTTGGACATGCACAGTTGATAGGGTGAGAAGCAACAGACATGAGTTGCAACAAGAGAAACTGCAGCTAGGAGTTAGGAATTTTTTTCTACCGTGCAGGTGATCAAACGTTGGAACAAGGGCCCAGAGAGGCTGTGAAATCTTCAGTGTTGGAGATAGTCAAACCTCACTGGCCAAGGACCTGAGCGACCTGATCTAATTTGGCCCTGCTCTGATGAGGGGACTGGACCAGGTGAGTTGCTGCAAAGGTTGGTTCTAACTTATGGTTCTAGTAAAATCCTTTAAAAAATATTTAGCTACAGAAACTGCACAAGCAAACAGCACAAATGAACAGCTGATGTCTGAAATCACAACAGAGTGGCAATTCTCCCTCTCCTATTTCTTCTCTCTGTCTTTATTAACAGGGGCTGGTCTCTCAAAATGGAATTCTTTCTCAGGAGCTCATCTGTTCCTTCTGTGCCAGGAACAAAGGAAAAGAAATATTTAAAATGAGTGTGATGTGAACAGGATCATTGCAAAGTAAGATGTTTTTCAAAGTTTCCCAGGAGGTATCACTAGTTTTTTAGATCCATCTGGAATTCAATCATTGTTACTTGCCAGCTGCTGCTGGGACCTTCCAGTTGTTTCTCCTTTTCTGGACACAACATGAGTAGGAGCAGATATAACTGATATATCTGATATAACTGATATAACGCTGAAGGACAGGCACAAAAGTTGGGAATACAGGCAGCTTTTTTGTTTTTGCGTTTTGAACTGGACCAAATTTATTTTGTACTGTCTTGGCTGCTTACAGCTAGGGTTATTGGAGGTACAACTTCTGAAAGCCCATGCAGAATATAGCCTCTCTGCTACTGCCAACACGAGAATCTCTTCACTGCATAATCCTGACAGTTTTATTTAATCTGTTACAGGCATTACCAATAGCTCAGTTTTGGAGGACATATATGATAGAATTTTTATTTTTTTTCCTGGAAGACAACCTGTAAAGGTCTGCAAATCTCTTTCTAAAACTAGCACACTTAATTTACAGAAGAATTAGTAAGAACCTATGGAATCTAGGTATTAGTCCTCACTATACAGCAAATTACTTGACTCCAATGTAAAACCAGCAAGAATCAAACAAAACTAGTTCTACTCACCCATTTAAACACCATAAAATATTTTGCTGCCTCTTACGATGTCTCAATTTAGGTTACTGACAGACTTTGAATCCCTCACTGTCAACAGAGAAGAGCTGCATCTATAACCTACTGCAGGTGCTGAACTTAAGCACTGCAATGACTCCCCACTGAATACGATCAATTGTATTCCTGAACAGTAGGTAGTTTGACTAACACATCACACTCCAACAAAGGTGCCTTACTCTTTCTTAAAGTTCCTGGAAAGTGGTCTGAATAGCATTTCACAGATGTTTGAAGAGTTTTGTGAACTGTGTTCAGCTTAGTTGCTTTAGACACCTGAAAGCTTAGGAAAAAAAAAACCAAAACAAATCCAACTTAAAGCAACTGCTTGGGAAACAACTGTTAAGATGCTTGTCCTTGACAAGGTTGGAAAGTTAGTAGCTATACATTTTTAGAAGAAAAATAAATGAACCCCTAAGGTGTATTTTCCTGGGTGCCTTAGGGCTAGTCCTGCTTTGCACCCCATATTGATGTCTTGGAGGTTTGGCTTTTTAGTATCACGCAAATCTAAAAGAAATGGGATAATACTGAACATGACAACATCTTGCTAAAAACAAGCTGCCAAGCAGCTGTAAAAAGCTGTCAGACTACCTGTCAATAAACGTGCATTGTTTGGTGAAGTGGATCCCGGCTGCAAATTCTAGGAAATGAGAGGGCACCGAACACCCCACAAAGTTTCTCTTAGTCCCTTCACGGGCAGGATCTTAGGGCAGCAAGGATGCAAACAGGCTGATGGCATCAAAAGAAATATCTCAGTTACATTATTGGCCTTTCTAGTTCATATTCAGCCAGGCAGCATCTCAAAACTTCTACTCTGTCAAATAATGAATCAAGACATTAGTAATAGGATGAAGCCTTTTGCCCCCAGGTTGTTGGTCTGAACCTAGACAGATAACAAATTTTGAGATGGGGGCCTATTATGTGGCTGTCATTTGACCAAAATAATCAAAATTAAAGCATGTTCAGATCCAGGGGTTCAATCTATGACATTCCTCAATGAAGAATTGACTTCAGGGAGCTAAGGCAGGGGTTGCCAAAGATGTACATTATGGTGTGATTAAAAACTGAGTTCATATTCCCAAGGTAGTTTGCATATTGCTAGAAGTACTATTGCATCAAAGCAGTGTTGTACAGGTTAACCACCCAAATATTTAATTCTGGGCAGATTTTTCAGACTGTGCTTTCTCTTGTACTGCCAGGATTATAATATTATTGCTCTCCATCCTAGCAGACATTGTTAGTTCAAGTAGATCTACAATGAGTAGTTTACTATAATGCAACTAGTCTTTTTCCATACTCATATCATTCATAAACCTCATATAATTCAGTGAAAAAAACCATATCCACTGTATTTACAAACAGAGTAACATATTTATCAGGGTGAGTAACAGAATGGAACTGGGCAGAACTGAATAAACTTACAAAGGAAATCCTACAAACGTCAACGATCTCCCAGTTAGGCAATAGTATAGAAAACTGGAGAAAGTTTGAATGATATGATTTCCATCTCTTAAATAGGAACAAAGATAGACTGGCCATAGAGCATTTGAAAATCTTAGTAGTTTCTACATATAAATAAATATGTTCAAAATATTTTCAGTGAATTGACAGAATTTGCATCTGA
Organism: Calonectris borealis; assembly: GCF_964195595.1. NCBI lineage: Eukaryota > Metazoa > Chordata > Aves > Procellariiformes > Procellariidae > Calonectris > Calonectris borealis. Next base: position 5,358,331 of record NC_134314.1, read on the forward strand.
TTGATATCAAAAAGCTTCACTTGTATTTTCTTAACAGTAGAAGGAAAAGAACCATCTAACTCAAAGCATATTGGGCCTGTAAGTTTTTGGTGAAGATGTGAGAATCTTGAGATTTGTCTAAATCATTTGGAATCAAATGGAAAAACATATGTCCCTGTGTAACAGACAGAGGCATACTTCAGAGGCTACTCCCAGGGCAAGGTCTGGCTTGAGAATGGCTTGGTCTGCCCTCAATGAGAGGAAGACACAAACAACAAAACCAATAGCAGAAAAGAAATGACTCGAGTGATAAATGCTATGGATAAAAATCTGAATAAGAGAATGCATGCAGATCATAAGTATTTTGAGATATGAAAAAATGAGTGAACTGAGGAGAAATGTTCTGCATCCTGGAATTGCTTCTCCTTTTATTCATAATTTTTTGTCCCTTAATCTCTCTGTTACATTTTCTCTTGTTGGTATGATTTGACCATTTGGGGAGAAGAAGCTGAGCAGAGAGACGTTTCCGAAACAAGGTGAATTTGTTTCTGTGTTTGTTTGTCATGTGATGAACAGAGACTTGAGGTGACGAGCCACATATTACACAGACAAACTTGTGGATCCACATCTCAGCACACAGGAGGGAGGAGAGACCTCAGAAAGAGCTGAGCCAGTCATGGGTATCCCAGGTTGTGGTCAAGTGGGCAGCAAATATACAGAGCAAAATTCACTGCAGCTTGAACTTCTTTAACTTCTGGTCCTATTGAGCTGAATCAGATTGGCTCCATAATATTTGAAAGAGAGGAAAAAGGGAAACCCAAAGCCCAAGTAAAGACAGGCACTATGAAAACTCAGTAGACATACTAGAGAACCAAAAATAACAAAGCTGAGACCAGAAAAAAAGTTTGAAATTTGAATTAAAAAAAAATGCAGATGTAAATGGTTCTGAGTGTTAGGAATTATATTTTGAATTATTTTGGATCAGGGGCCAGGATTTTTTTGGGAGGATGTGGGAGAGCCAGAAAAAAACTGTGTCTGGGCCCTGTTTTTAACTTATAAAGATAGATGAGTTACACTGTACTAGCTGGAACCAAAAGAATACCAGAAACTGTGATATCAGTTAAGCGGTAGGAGTGATCAAGCAGTAGAAGCACAGTCAGATTTTCTTTATCCTTGCCTTTGCCTGCCACTGTTCTCTTCAGTGTAACTATCAACTGCAGAAATTGTACAAATTGCTTTGCAGGGCTTGGTCAGTGGCTAATTAAATTAAAGTGCAAGCATTGCTAGGACCTTTTTCTGGAGTGAAACTGGCCTACTTAGGGATGGCTGATGATGTTGTTGTCCCAAGCTGTTCTCCCTACCCATACTGCCCAAATGCTGAGCTTTTGTGGGTTACAGCGTAATATTTCATCACGTTTTGTAGGAAAACAGAACAATTAGAAGTGAATTACTCTGTGGATCAGCATCAGGTACTATGGCTGGTGCAAATAACAAGGGATCTTGATAACTGTCATGAAATAGGGCTTTTCCACCTACCCAGTATCCCCTCTCATCTCTTGCCATGACAGCCCTGTATGGACTGAGTGGTATCATTTTCAATAACACACTTTCCACTGGAGTTTGAGAGAGTAGGAGGGAAAGAGTGAGTAGGAAAGAGAAATGAGGATTACAATGCATGATGATACCCAGCTGCAACGTCATACTGAGGAGTCGTCTGGACGTGGTGGGCTTTTTGTTTTCTGAAGGCTGCTCTGCGAGCTGACGACTGAACCTCTGTCTAAAAACAACACACGGCAAATGGTGAAGCGGAGAAGTGACAGCTCAGTATGAAGTCTCAGTGCTCAGATTTTTCATTTTCTATTAAAATCACTGTTTACAAGCTTCCTGAGCAACAGTTCCAGGATGCAAAATCGCATTCAATGTCCTCCCTCTCATTTGGCTTGGCAGAATAAAGGTCATGAGTGAGTCTGTCAGACTGAACACCACGTCTTTTGCTCGCTGTGACAAATAAAGAGCTAATCTGATGCTGTAGGCTCTGTCACCTCTATCAAATCTCATTTTGTCTTCAGTTTGTTGGCAGTTTCAAATGGTTGCTTTTCAAAAGGTTCTCTCCTGAATATGTGAATTTGGTGCTTTACATCTTTTTCTTGTGAGATGTTGACATGCCGCTTAGAGCATGGACTAATGATTGAATCTCCTTTTCGAGTATATCATGTTTTGCACTTGTCTGGTTTGGAGAGGGCTTTTTACGTGTGCACTTGTTTAAAGACACTCAGTTCAACAGGAGCGGTACAATCTAAAATGGGCTGCAGGGTTTTTCGTTGTTTTTTTTTTTCCTTCTTCTTTGTAACGCAAATAAAGTGAAATTAAAAGAGTCAGCTTTAACTTTAGTGTTGCAACACGGTTCCTTTTAACTTGCCTTAGTCCCGCGAGTACCCTGTCACCTTAATTTCTGTTTAGAGTAAGACAGGTTTGTAGCACTCTTCTCAGTAATTCATCTCTGAAATAATGTTGACTTGGGGCCTTGTGTCTATCTTGAAGTATAATAGTGTCATTTACTGTTAAAAGTGGCATCAAGAGATCCTTTCTTCTGTCACATTTGCAGTGTCTCCATAGAACTAGATATTTTTCTAAAGGTTATGAGACCGGGCCCTGATCCTGCTAGTGATTTCTGCAAACATTCTGAAACCTTTTGAACCTGCGGTCTTTTAGACCATGACTCTTATAGGAAAGGGGATGTTGTTTACAGCAGCCTGTGGCTTATGATACCTAATAAAACCAGTGCTTACTTGGGAAATTGGACTTTTCCCTTTGGTTTTAGTTGGTTTCCCCATCTCCAGATTGTTAGGGTTTTTAAAAATTTTTATTTTATTTTATTTTAGTTTAGTTTAGTTTAGTTTATTTAACGTTTTTTAACCCAGGTGTTTTAATTTCTCTGTGACTGATACTTTCACGATCAAGTTAACACCAGTGTCATTCTCCAAATCACAATGTTACCAGTCATATTTCCATTGCAAATTTGATTACAACAACTCTGTTCTCTAAAACAGGATATTGTGTCAAATGAGGACTGACATCTTTATAAAATATCAATTGGATAAAGTACTTCAGCTTTTAGCTACAACATTTTCCAGATTTAATCTCTCCTCCCTCACTCCCCAACTAAATTCCTATGCTTTAACGTACAGGTGAATCCGAGATGACTCCCCTTGTTCAGTGGCTTCTCAACATTTTCACTGAGGAAAACCACCATGGGAAATAAAACTAAAAATGTTGCATCTTCACTCTTTCCCATATCACACGCAAACATTCCCAGTGTTAAAACATTCTCATTAATTCCTATTAATGAGAAAATGTACTTTCTCATTACTAGTACACAGCTGACAGTTCACAGTTGAGTTTGCTGCAGGAATATAATTTTATTTCTGTGCACCTTTGTTGTAATTACCAAAATTCAGAATCAAGAGTTTCAGACTTTACAAATCCAGATGTTTCCTGTCATTTACCTTCTCTCTCAGAATTTGTATAGAAACTGCATTTTTGCTGTCAAGGTTTCTGTCATACAATGAGAGCTGTTGTTTCAGGATTCCTGGTTGGTTGTTGCCTTGAACTAAAGAGGCAGCTTTTTCTTCTAGGTCTCTCCACCCTTTCTTTCAAGGATTTCCTGAGATACACAAGGACATTTGTTTTCCTGCTTTACATTCTGTCTCCTACTCTGAAATAGTCCCTGAGAAAGTCAGTAAGTTTGCCATAGAGGATATTAACTACGTTGCTCTTATGGAAGGGGAAGGAGATAATGTATACACTTTAGAAGCCTCAGTGTTATTTCTAAGCATAATAAAAGAGTTTCCTTTTACTTTTCTGTCTGTTTTTCCCTCTGGAGAGACAGAACCTGTCTCTAACATCACACGCCGGTAGGAGGCAAAGTCCTTTTACTTCTCCTCTTTCTTCTTTGCTGGGTGCTTGTCACATCTTCCATCCTTCTCTAGCTTTTCTCTGGTCTTTCTGCTTTTTCAGTCCTTTCCAGTTCACCCTATTCACCCTAAAATGAAACTAGATAAACAATGTGGCTACCCTTAGTTTGCAGACAACCTTGTGCTTGTTTGCCATTCCTTCCCTTCCCACATTTTTGACAGTTCAGTTTGCAATAATTTGAACCACAGTTGTCTCCTCCTCTACTATAATGGAAATCTGCTCTTGAAAGATCATTGTTGGTACTGTATAATAATAAGTACATTTATGTGTGCATATGCACAGACAAACACACCACAGGGAAATAAGTTAGACATTGTATAACCAGATATAGCTCTAACTTTAATAAAATTCTTGCACCTATTCAGATCTGTATTTATTTCAGACTATTTTAATTCTCATTTACACTATGGATATTTCATATCACTCTGTCATTGTGAACATAAATTATTTTCAGGTACCAATTGCTACATTGCAATTGTTGAACAATAATAGAAATTGCTCAACTATGCTTCCAGCATGGGATGAAGTGAGTATAGTGTAAATGGCAAGCATGGCCATTTATTTTTCTTTATAGCCAAGCTGGCTCACTCATCCTTAGTTTAAGTGATAGTTCAAGCTGTGAAAGAGTTGTTATCGCACTCATCATTTTTATTACGCAGGAAATGGTCCCTTTGCTTAATTGGATTTGGAAAATTTGCTGAGCATTCAGGTGAACCTCCATGAATCCTACTAATATTGTGATACCCCACAAATCTCTGTCAGCTGTCCACATTCTAACTAAGCCTTCAATTTTCTGGAGTTTTGAGCCCAGAATTGCAAAAAGGACCCCTCCATGAAGTCCATTTGGACTTGATTAATGTAATATATTTTACAGAGAGAATGCTGAGATACTGTGGACCCTGTCACCAATACATGTTCATAAAATACATAACGAGATTTATTTACTTTTCAGATTTACACATTAAAAGTCCTTTCCTTAATACCCTGTAACTGAATAGAAGAAGAGAGCACTTGTAGATGTCTCAGCTAATAATCAGCTTTCAGTAGTCTTATTCAAGACCTGCCACCCTCACTGTGGGACAGTGTTTCTGAATCTGTCCCTTTGAATCCTCTTTGCCATTTATAAAATCATAAAATCATAGAATCGTTTAGGTTGGAAAAGACCTTTAAGATCATCAAGTCCAACTGCAGACCTAGCACTGCCAAGTCCACCACTAAACCATGTCCCTAAGTGCCACTTCTACACGTCTTTTAAATACCTCCAGGGATGGTGACTCCACCACTTCCCTGGGCAGCCTGTTCCAATGCTTTTGGTGAATAAATTTTTCCTAATATCCAATCTAAACCTCCCCTGGAGCAACTTGAGGCTGTTTCCTCTTGTCCTATCACTTGTCACTTGGGAGAAGAGACCAACACCCACCTCACTACAACCTCCTTTCAGGTAGTTGTAGAGCACGATGAGGTCTCCCCTCAGCCTCCTCTTCTCCAGGCTAAACAACCCCAGTTCCCTCAGCCGCTCCTCATAAGGCTTGTGCTCCAGGCCCTTCACCAGCTTTGTTGTGCCTTCCTCTGGACACGCTCCAGCACCTCCATGTCCTTCTTGTAGTGAGGGGCCCAAAACTGAACACTGTATTTGAGGTTTGGCCTCACGAGTACAGGGGAACGATCACTTCCCTACTCCTGCTGGCCACACTATTTCTGATACAGGCCAGGATGCTGTTGGTCTTCTTGGCCACCTGGGCACACTGCCGGCTCATGTTCAGCCGGCTGTCGACCAACACCCCCAGGTCCTTTTCCTCTGGGCAGCTTTCCAGCCGCTCTTCCCCAAGCCTGTGGTGTTACATGGGGTTGTTGTGACCCAAGTGCAGGATCCGGCACTTGACCTTGTTGAACCTCCTACAGTTGGCTTCAGTCCATCAATCCAGCCTGTCTAGGTCCCTCTCTAGACCCTTCCTACCCTCGAGCAGATCAACACTCCCGCCCAACTTGGTGTTGTCTGCAAACTTCCTGAGGGAACACTCGATCCCCTCATCTAGATCATTGATAAAGATATTAAACAGAACTGGCCCCAATACTCAGCCCTGTGGAACACCACTCGCGACCGGCCACCAACTGGATTTAACTCCATTCACCACAACACTTTGGACCCGGCCACCCAACCAGTTTTTTACCCAGTGAAGATTACTCCCATCCAAGCCATGAGCAGCCAGTTTCTCCAGGAGAATGCTGTGGGAAACAGTGTCAAAGGCTTTACTAAAGTCTAGGTAGACCACATCCACAGCCTTTCCCTCATCCACTAAGCAGGTCACCTTGTCATAGAAGGAGATCAGGTTAGTCAAGCAGGACCTGCCTCTCATAAACCCATGCTGACTGGGCCTGATCACCTGGTTGTCCTGTATGTGCCATGTGATGGCACTCAGGATGATCTGCTCCATAACCTTCCCCGGCACTGAGGTCAGATGGACAGACCTAGTTTGCCTGGATCCTCCTTCTGGCCCTTCTTGTAGATGGGCGTCACATTTGCTAACTTGCAGTCAACAGAGGCCTCCCCGGTTAGCCAGGACTGCTGATAAAGGATTGAAAGTTTCTTGGTGAGCACTTCCGCTCCATAGACTTGTGTGTGTCTAAGTGGTGTAGCAGGATGTTAAGCATTTCCCCTTGGATTATGGGGGCTTCATTCTGCTCCCTGTCCCTATCTTCCAGCTCAGGGGGCTGGGTACGCAGAGAACAACTGGTCTTACTATTAATGACTGAGGCAAAGAAGGCATTAAGTACCTCAGTCTTTTCCTCATCCTTTGTCACTATGTTTCCCCCTGCATCCAATAAAGGATGGAGATTCTCCTTAGCCCTCCTTTTGCTGCTTATGTATTTATAGAAACAGTTTTTATTGTCTTTTATGGCAGTAGCCAGATTAAGTTCTAGTTGGGCTTTGGCCCTTCTAATTTTCTCCCTGCATAACCTCACAACATCCTGGTAGTCCTCCTGAGTTGCCTGCCCCTTCTTCCAAAGGTCATAAACTCTCCTTTTTTTCCTGAGTTCCAGCCAAAGCTCTCTGTTCAGCCAGGCCGGTCTTCTTCCCCATCGACTCGTCCTTCAGCACATGGGGACGGCCTGCTCCTGCGCCTTTAAGATTTCCTTCTTGAAGAATGTCCAGCCTTCCTCGACTCCTTTGCCCTTCAGGACTGCCTCTCAAGGGACTCTGTCAACCAGGCTCCTAAGCAGGCCAAAGTCTGTCCTCCGGAAGTCCAAGGCAGCTGTTCTGCTGACCCCTCTCCTTACTTCTCCAAGAACTGAAAACTCTATCATTTCACGATCACTATGGCCAAGACAGCCTCCAACCATCACATCACCCACAAGTCCTTCTCTGTTCGCAAAAAACAAGTCCAGTGGGGCGCCTTCCCTAGCTGGCTCCCTCACCAGCTGTGTCAGGAAGTTCTCCTCCACACACTCCAGGAACCTCCTGGCCTGTTTCCTCTCTGCTGTATTGTATTTCCAGCAGACATCTGGTAAGTTGAAGTCCCCCACAAGAACAAGGGCTAGCGATTGTGAGATTTCTCCCAGCTGCTTACAGAATATTTCATCTGCCTCTTCATCCTGGTTGAGTGTTCTATAACAGACTCCCATGATGATATCTGCTTTGTGGCCTTCCCCCTGATTCTTACCCATAAACACCCAACCCTGTCGTCACAATCACTAAGCTTTAGACAATCAAAATACTCCCTAACATGCAGGGCTACCCCACCACCTCTCCTTCCTTCCCTATCCCTTCCAAAGAGTTTATAGCCATCCATTGCAGTGCTCCGGTTGTGCAAGTCATCCCACCATGTTTGCATGATGGCAACTATGTCATAGTTTTCCTGCTGCACAATGGCTTCCAGTTCCTCCTTTTTTGTTGCCCATGCTGCGTGCATTAGTGTAGATGCGCTTCTGTTGGGCTATTGATCCCGCCACCTTTGTCAGGGGAGGAGCGCTAACTCCTGTGTGACCATTCTCAGGCACTTCTGTGGTTTCTAACATATCCATAACCCTTACATCTTTGCTGTTGCATGGATCTCCATCCCCTGCCTCCACTGAGACGGCAGACCGAAGGACCTCGCTAGCACACCGTCCCTCAAACATTGGCATGCTGCCCCCAGGCTTATTTCTAGTGAGCCTGTTTTTTTTATCCCTTTCCCCCTTCAAATCTAGTTTAAAGCTCTTTCAATAAGCTCTCTTAACTCCTGTGCAAAAACCCTTCCCCCCTTTGAGACAGGTGTACCCCATCTGTTGCCAGCAGACCTGGTGTTGTGTAGACTGACCTATGATCAAAAACCCCCAAATTCTGCCGGTGACACCAGGCTCAGAGCCAGCTATTGATCTGCTGGCTCTTCCTGTTTCTTCCCTCATCATTCCCTGCAACTGGAAGGATAGAGAAGAACACTACTTGTGCTCCTGATCTCTCAACCAGTTGTCCCAAGGTCCTGAAGTATCTCCTGATTGCCCTCAGACTTCTTGTTGCAACTTCATCGCTGCTTACCTGAAAAATCAATAATGGATAGTAATCTGAGGGCCGTACCAGGGTAAAGAAACAAAACTGGGGTGGGGGTGGGGGGAGAGAAAAAAAAAGAAAAAAAAGAACCACTGAAGAACTTGATTTTCCAGTTTGTCCTTCTAAGGTTTGGTCTAAAAGCCTTCAGAAGCATTAAGATACTTTCAATTAACTTCAGTGGGTTTTGGATGAAGACTTTAGGGAACAGTGTTTCACAAACAACAGACACAAGTCTTTCTTTCCCTCTTTCTCACAATAATGAAAAATAGTCCTAGCAAATTATAAAAACCTTCTACAACTTTCACAACTATTCTCACTTTGGGAAACTGGGGAAAAGAAGCTGTAGTCTCCTAATGAGGCAAATAAGACCAAAAGAAGCATAGGTAAGTTAAATTGCTCTCTCCATTTTAACATACCTAATTATTAGTGTATGACTGAGATCTAGATCCTATAAAAATGACATCCTCCACAATACAAGAGGGATAGTTTAAGCTACCTTAAATCACTCAACCTGCAATACATCTGAAATGTTAATTAAGCAAGTTTTTTATCCTCACCTCTGCTCTGCTGGCTTTAGTGAAAGCTTGTCTGCCAGGGAAAACTCTCTACAGGTACCGCCAATTCTGTTTGAAGTTGGTGATCTGGGTTTGGCTCATAACATTCACAGTAGATTTACCTGAAAGATCAATAAAAGTGTGTTCAAAGCAAGATTGGCTTCATAGAGCCTAGGATTTTATTAATTTATATAAACTTCCTAAAACTTTCGTTATAAAGACAAAGGGAAAAGCTTGAAAATATTCACATTGTACAGCAGGGTAATGAAACTGGTATAGCAAAGTTCTGGAATTAGTTTCTCTTTTCAAAAAAAACCCCTCAAAATAGTGCACATATCAGAATGACAGGGTGCTACAGACACAGATGAGATTTTCAAATATAGCTGGAGTTTTCAGATGTTTCGAGTTGTGACATCTCAACAGGTCCTCATTTTCAGGGGATTGTAAGCACCCCATCTTGGAAATATGTCTTTAAAGTGTCTCATACAAAGCACCCCAAAATACCTTTCACAATATGCCTCCCTCAAAAATTTTTATCATGGCAAGTCCTTAATTGAAAACTGTATCTTCTGTCATTGATGGCATGAGACAGATCATTGTAACAAAAGAAATCTAAAGGCAATTCTCATTCCCTAGTGCTAAATGAAATAGTATCCCTCAGTGTGGTACATGCTGATTTCTTTTTTTTTTTTTTTTCATGGTGTATAGTTTAGTAGAATATAAAATCAGAATTTAAAATCCAATCAAGCAGCCAGCAAGACTTTGATCTTTAAAATGCTGGAATTATCTTTAATCAGAGGAGATTTATAAGTAGTAGTTGAATTAAAGGTGGAATTACTGTCTGGCTTTGTTCGTTTAAGATTCTCTGCTCTTCCCACTAACAAAAATTTTGTCTCAAATATCTCCTATATTCTTTGAGAGGGATTTGTAATAGGCAGTCTTCAACTTCAGAATTGGGTTAATCTTCCAGATCTTTAGTGGCAGCACTATAAGTAGATCTGTGAGCTTGGAGACCCTTATCAGTGAAAGAGTATTTGAAGCTCTGGGAATGTGTGTTCCCAAGCCCACGGTGAACTGCCTCAAAGAGCAGAAGAAAATAGAGTAAGTTTGGGTGGAGAAATCCTTGTTTTTCATGTATGCTCCTAGGGAAAAGCAGTCTATTTTCTTTTGAAATCCTGCTTCTTTGGGTTTACTTATTTGTTCTCACACACTTAATGATTCTTATAATGGAGGAGGCATTGGTTTTCTTCATTGGAATAAATGGGAAAATACGTTGAAATGCTCAAAATGGGTTAAAAGTTTCATAGAAAATACTTCCTTTACAGGTCTGATGAGCAATGTGAAACTTGTGACAGAGAGGTTCCATCCAGGAGAGGAAAAAGGGTGTGCCAAAGCCCATGGACTCACACATCACCAGACCCTCCAGCTACAGCTGAGCACAGTCACCTTCTTTCTCTTGCTTCCCAGTTCAGGTTTGTCACATCAGAAAGGAAATATTTGGTCAGCAATTTTGTTTCTATCAACAAAGCAAAAAACCCTTCTTTTTTGTGTGGCCAGCTTCACTACCCAGCCATCCCAGGCTGAGTTTTAGATATCATAAATTCACACTAAAAGCATGTTTGGAAATGTTTTGATGTCCCTTGTCAGATTTTGAAGTAATAACATTTCCTATCCCCTCATCCAAGAAATGTAATACAGTTTAACCAAAAAATCTCAAAATGAGTGACACACATAAATAGAGCCTCCCTGCCCCTGCTCCTTCTCAAGGTTTTTCACAGAGTGATACCCATAGACAGTGCCTTCTTCATCCCCTCCTTATCAGTTTAATATTTTTTATTGTAGTATTTGCTGACATTGTTCACATACCACTGGAAAACTCTCTAGTCTCTGAGTTCAGACCTAACAGAACAAAGGTTGGAAGTCGTATTTTCCTCATTTTTGTTGATACCACCATGACATGAAAGGCCAACAAAGACAAAGTGAAGTTGCCTGGCTGAGTCGCTGGAGGACTGTCTTCCATGCACTTCATTACCTTTACAGATACTGCATTATGTCACCTTCCTCCCATTCCATCCCGAAAGCAAAAAAAGTAAGTGGCTGTGTGGGGTGAAGCTATGCAAAGGGGAACTGCTTGAAAGGAGTATTCAGGAAAACCAATTAGTCTATGGAGGGGAAGGTGTGATGTGGAGAAGGGAACATTTAGAGAGGAGGTTACTTTTTCTTTTCACTTTTTTTTTATTTTTTGTGTTTCCAAAGAAAGTGCCAGGTGTTTGTTCACTTTCCAACCCTTGTGAACCAAGCATCCAGCCTAATCCACTGAGCCTTTTGCTAACTGAACCCTGCTGGATTTATCCTGCCTTACTTAGCACATATTATCTGGATACTTTGACTGCTTCAGACGATTATGGTTGTAATTCTTTGTGGGGTTTTACTGCATCATACCAGGGCATAATAAAACCTTAAATACAAATAAAAAAAAAAAGGGGTGAAAAGAAGAAAAGAAGAAAAGAAAAAGACAAAAAAACCCTCATCTGTGAATAAAGGCTTTTATAAGCAGCATAGCATTGCATTCTGCCTGAGTGTTCCTTCTGACAGTGTAACACTGGAAAAATAAGTATTCCCATTGCCCCTTTGCAAGGAAAGGTCTAGCTGAGGCACAGTGAACAGCAGTTTAACATTTCTTGTTTTTCCTTTTATTTATGGGTAACTGGGATTGCTGCTCTTGTAGCTGCAAAGTAGGGCAAAGTAACCCACAGATGCAATTTCCACAAAGAGAGACCCAGGAAGAACACTCTTAATAGACATCCAAAGAGAAGGGATAGCTAAAACTCCCTTAAGAAAACACAGAGACACATTATGACTGAGTTCTAATAAAGGGTAAGTCAGTCAAACTCCTACTTCTGTACAAGAAAAGAAGCAAAATCACCATGAGGTTCCCATGACCGCTCCTTGGGATGAGCAGGAATATTTATAACTTATCTAAATACACTGTTTGACTCTTAATATACCTATTCATAGTACAGCATGCTGAAAGATGGGGCTGAGAGTACAAGGATGTCAATATAGGAAAAGAAAGGTGAGGAGAAAAGAATAACATTTTTCAGTTCACTGTTTTTTGGGGTCAGGAAAGGGGAACAGGCTGGAGGGAACATTTACCAACTACCAACCACATGATGTGGCAGAGATCACTTGAGAGGACATATTTCTGCACTGAGTTTTATAGTCTAGAATAAGGGTTGATGCCATGCATCTCTAATTCTCCTGCCATGATGTTGGTGTGTAAAAAATGTATATTTCTCTACATGTTGGCTTGAAAAAGGGGACAAGAAAAAATTACATATCCCATTTCTAAAATTTTGGACAAAACAGGGTAGTGAAGAAAATGTCTGTGGACTGGAACGTATTTCAGGGCTCTAGTGTCCACTCTGGGATCTCTGGTGACCCTATCTTCTCTCCCTTTTCTGCATATTGCTTGGCTGAGACTCATGTTTCTACAGTGACTTCCGCAGTTCCCTGTCCATATAAACAGCTCTTTCTGAACTGATCTTTCCATCCAGTTCTTACTTCCCAAGCCCTATTTATCTACCAGTCCCTCCCACCAGGAGGGACTTGGAAAGAGGCTTGGGTACCATCCTGTGATCATCCTGACTTGTCTAAATGGTTCCAGCCATGGTTTTGGTCCTTGTTAACTAGTACCCACGCAGGCAGTGTCTGAACACTGTTCAGGGGTTAACACAATATAGGAGCTGTTTCCAAGTGGCAGGTGGGATGCAGCCACTCTATTTTCAGGAGGAAGAGTATCTAAGCATATGGATGCAAGCTGCCTCCTCCCAGATGGTCTCAAGGACAGAGAACAAGCCCTGGCCTTTTTTGTTTAATAATATACAGAAGGGGAGAATTCTAGCAGCAAACAATAACTTGGGGAGCAGATGTGGTTTCTTAATGTTTAACTCATTGTTACAGTTTCTAATTATGTGTTTACAATGACAATTATGTATGCTTATAGTTGACTGTGTTCCTTTCTTAAAATGAAAATAAATGACTCACTTTACATAGAAAATATTCACAGGGGCATTTCAGATGCTTCGTTATCTTTGATTATGTTTCTGTGGCTGTGCATCACTGTCTTCTTAAATGTATATCTTTCTCACAAGCATGTTAGCCCTTAATCTATTTGTATCTTTTTTTTATCATACCTATATGTATCACAATTTATTATTGAATGAATACCTCATAGTCTTTTAACCTTTTCTAGTAAACTAATTTCTTTTCCTAATTTTTACACTTTCATGTGATCCTCCCACCCTTGTATAAATCTTCCTGTGCAACAAAATAGTTGACATAAGTAAAACTGCTGTGCATAATTGATGTGTTCTCTGTTTAATAAATAAGGTATCTGTCATATAGGGGGCAAGATTTCCAGTTATTAAGCAGGCTGGATGAGTGGTAACAGTATTTTTAGCTTCTGTCCAGAAGAATAAAAAAGATAAATCTGTTATTCTTGATAAGAAATTATTTCTTTGGAAAGTAAATTCCGGTTGAAGATATATCTGAATGATCCCTTAAAAAGAAAATCTGCTATAAATCTGCTATACATGAAGCTTTCAGAATTGTCAGACTTCATCCACTGTTCGTTTCACAGTAGCAAAAATGGCAGTGGAAAAAAAAAGAGAAAGTTTTTCTGCTGTTAATGAGACAGAGGTGACTGTAAACAATAGATGTCTTATAGCTATTCTCAAACAGGAATCAAAGCTGTAATTAAATATAAAACACTGTCAGTGATAGGCTCTTTAATGTAACATATCTCAGTTGCTTTTCCTCTACCAAATATCTTCACTGAGACAAAAGCTGAGAGTGACTGAAAACAAGAGAAGAAAGACTTGTGCTGAAGACTGATTTCTTGTTGCTTATGACACACCAGTCCTGTAGCTTCAGTAGCAAATAATCTTGACTAGAAGTGGGAACAGAGCCAATTACATAATTTTGGTGTCCTACTAAATGGTGCCATGTGAAGACAGTTTGTTCATAGAGGAACAGAGGCTTCAGCTGAACCCCAAGAAAAGGCAAATCAACCAGCCTTTGCAACTGCTACCTGCTTTGTTCAGATGTTGGACTGTCTTTTCCCTGAGCTCAGAGTAGGCAAGGAATAAGAGAGAAAATAACTTGGGGAAAACTGGTGAAGAGCTGAAGCTTCTTTGCTTTTGTATTGTCAAGTTGTTTTACAACACAAATGTGTGGGTGCTGGATGGATGGCACCATTCTCTCAAAACCACAGGTCCAAAATATGTTGCTTCATGAATACACACAAATGAGAACAAAGTAAAGGGAGTACTGGAAGTCAGAGGCAACTCTCACGCAACACCTGCCTGAGCTAATCAAAAGGATACACAACTTCTGCACAGTCCTTGATCAGCCGTGCGATGCCTCAAGCCAGAATCCAGCCTATATATGTAAACAAAGAGGAAGCCCTGAGCCAGTACTAGGAAATAGGCCCGAGGATTTGGTATAAAGAACCACAGTTCTTGCATGGTGCAGGTTAATTCTCTTCTTGCATAATTTTCTACTCGCAAATCAAAAGAAAGTACTTCAGAATCTGAGGCATTACCTGTTATAAGGCTATAAAATAAAGTAAAAATCTACACCACTGAAGTAAGTGTAGATGTATAAACACAGTATAACTAATCTGTCAGTTTTGGGGTAGCAGAGCAGCTAAAACCAAAGTATTTCAATATATAACAGAAACAATCTTTCATTTATATTACAGGAGGAAATAGAGTCAGAAGGAAAAAAAATTCTATTTCCAATTAGCTCAGAATGACTTTATTACAGAATACGACCCCGGAGAAGCTCCTCCACGGGAGAAGATATTCACCAAACACTTCTATTTTCAAGAACAGTGGAAATAATGAAATTTGGTTTCTTATGGTTTGAAGTGATGAGTTTGGACTTTTTGATGTCTGATAAACTGTACATAGTGCCCCTTCTCTGCAGATTTGTTAATAATCACAGGTTGAGTTTGTACTGCAGCTGTCTCTCAATGGAATCACAAAAAAAACTTTTTCTCCTTTACTGAGCTAGCCAGTGACATTTCTGGGAATTTGATGTCATTGAAAGAGTTGTCAATCTCTCAAATTATGTTGACAATGACAAGTATGTTAAAAAGTCATTAGGGAGAAACTGATAGACATGTGAAAGCATACACACATGCACAATCTCAGCAAAATTGCATAAGCCACAGATCCTTATAAGAACCAGGCTTGGAGTATTGGTGACTTAAGACCCAGAAACTGCTTCAGGCAGAAAGGACAGCACATAGATCTCCTGTTTCATTGCACCCAGGAGTAGAAACACCCCTGAGGGACAGCAGTCTGTGAAGGACCCACACTGGAGCAGAGGAAAATTAATAAGAAGCAAAATGCTAGATGCCACTACAAGCATGACCCCAACCTCCTGCGCCGCCCAGCACATCACCAGAAGAATTGGGACAGGCTAAGTATAAGACACATCAAAAAAAAAGGAGGTATGGAAGTAGGAAGAGGGGAGAAGAGGTGTTGACTGAAGTTCAGCCGAGTAAGGGGGAGAGAAGATGTTTCCCTAAGTTTTTTTTCAGTAATCAAAAGTTTGTGTTCATTGGCAGTAAGTTAAATTAAGCAAAATTCCCCATGTCGAGACTGTCTGGCTTATGATACCTTTCTCTGCTATTCACCTCCTAAGTGGGAGTGTTGCAGTTTCACAAAACCGCCCCTCTCTGCCCCAGTTAAAAATTGCTAGGTGTTTGCTAGCTGGCAAACTAGCAATGCCTGAGTGGATACTTTTCTTTGAAACCAATGGGCAGCTTTTCATAGTTACCATTGATGCTAAATAAAACAAGACAGAGAGTGATCCCACATACCCAACTGCTTATCATTCCTCCTGCTTTACTGCTGGCATGTTCTCTGTCTAGTTATGGTCTGTAAGAATAAGAAATCTTCCAGACAGAGCCTAAGCATGGCTTGGGGATAGGACATGGCATCCCATACATCACGGGGCATGTGGACCAAAATGCTTCAGGTTTGACTTCCATCTTTACATGGTATCCAATACCTCATGGTAGGCTTTGCAACCTCAAAGATTGCCGCATGCCTTTCTGTTGCACACACAAAGCATTTCATAGTTTCATGCCAAGAAAACACCGTTCTGGTGGTGAACACTTTTGACTGAAAAAAGAAAAATTCGTACAGAAGATAACTGTATGTCTTGGTGCCATAGGCACTCCACACAGAGCCCCACGGAGATCCAGAGGCAAGTGCAAGTTAGAGTGAACATTGCCAATCTTGGCTTCAGGGCCAAGGAAAAGTGGGACTCTAGATGGGAACAGCTTTGCCATCCCAGATAATATTTTTTTTCCCTTATTCCTTGCAGTAGTTACATAGTCCCTCTCATCACAGCTTGGGAGGTACCTCACAGGCATTTATGAGCTTTGCTCATGCTAACAGTTCAGGTAAGGAGCTGGCACTTAGAGCTTTGTCTTGAACTCACATCAAATCAGCTCTTACTTCTACTTGATCATTTTGATGACCAGAGATTATATTAATGTCTTATTCCTTGGCATGTGATTGTCTACAGAACTTAGTGTGTCTCAGTAATCTTGATTTGACAGGCTGCTCATACTCAGTCCACTGACTTGCAACCTCTTAACCAATATGTAGGGTGAGTGGCTATTCTAAAAGTCGGGGAATTTGAGTCCTAGACAGCACAGACAATATCTCCAAGATTATGTTACATACAGTTTAGTGGAGAAGAGGCTGGATATTATGATAACAATTCAATTCCTTTAGCACAGGCATCGAGTAATTTGCAATGCTGTACAGTGTCTCACCTAACCTTTAGATGCTCCTCCAGAACGAAGCAGGTTTTATGCATCTCCTGTGTCATACCTGGCAGCTCCAAGCAGAAGTCTTTGATATTCCAATGCAACTCAAAAGGTACAATTTGCCTTTGTTTAGACAACCAATATGAGCCAGAGTCTATTATAATTATGAGAGTTTTGACCCTCAGTGTACTTTCAGACAGCTAAGTTTGGAGCTGAGTCTCACTTAGTTTTCTTGAACCTTAGATTAATAATCTGCTGGGGCCATTTTTAAGTGTAGCAACTAATATTAATTGTATAATGATAAAAATAATATTTGACATGGTGTTTTGTGTACTAAATTCCCTCCACAGAGTTGTGCTCTAACTTTCTTAGCTCTACATTTCTTTCTTCTTCTTCTCAAAGTTAAAGGACTGACTTGAACAACAGTCAAGGCCTTTAGATTCCTCAAGGACCCTTCAATCTCAGAGCTTCACAAAAGCAAATCAACTGCTTCAGCTAACAAAAAAGCTGCTCCACAGTCAGAAGCAACCTGGTAATATTTTCCCAGTGCACAATGGCACCGGTCACCTTCTTCCTAATTAATTACCACCCCAGTAGACTTGTACCAATGTGTTTTGAAAAGTTCTCAACAACAACAGTCTCTTCTGTGAAGTAGCTTAAAACATGCACATTGCACTCTGTTTTGATTGATTGATGAACCTCATTGCAGTGTATATAATAATGTGCTAAATGTTACATATGCCCTTAGTGGGTAATTTCAGGAAATTATTAAAATGTGCTTCTTTTAAAAGGTTTGGTAATGTAAGTCAAAGAGACACTTAACAGACCCAATGCTGATTAGTGTGGGTGACCACAGTATACTGGAGTCTTTGATGTTTCTTGGCTTTTTCTTGGTTTCCCGGAGGCCCTTTGGACAAAGCAAGAAAGATGGCTGAGACACCCTTGGCCTTCTGGGAAACTCAGTGACATTTAAAGACTGCTGGGGCCTATTCTGCTAATATCTAAACTAATTAAAATCAAATCATAATTGTAGAAGCTTGTTCACCAGAATTCTAATAAGCCTTGGAGCAGTACATGCTGCATGCTGCTGTGCTAAAGGCGTCTCAGCTGTGTGAGAAGTGTTTTACTATACAGCGAATTGTTCTCGGCAATTTTTCTCGATCTTACAACCAGCTCCTTATATAAGAAATGTCACTTCAAATGTAGGATGAAGACTTGCTTCAACATGTCTCTTTCCATATACACTGAAGGCATTTTGCTGTATCATGTAATGGGAAATTTGTCAGGGTGTGGCAGGCTTGTATATAACAGCTGTGTTCTTACTAGGACTGAGTGTGATACCCTGCACTGAACTTCCACCTTATACAGCCCCGAAACTATTTCTGGAATTATATATTTGACACCTGAGGAGGCAGAGCAGTTGAGGAATAAGAGCACTTGCCAAACAACCATGAGTTAAGTTCCATTTTTCTTACTTCACTCCCTGCATGGTCATGGTCAGTGCCTTCAAAAATGTAGGAATTATTTGGGAAATCAAAATTAAAGACAGCATATGATTGTATAAACCCTTACTTTGAATAAAGGATGCAGTTAATATTCTCTCAATTAATGTATCCCCAGAAATGGTACAAAGAAAGGTGCTCAAAGATGATCCGAGGTAGAGAAAAACTTTAGTTTTCCTTGGTTAGGACCCTTCAGCGTGGAAAAAGTGACTGAGAAGGGATGCGATAAATAAATTTATAGCATGAAGAAGGTGAACAGAGAATGTTTCTTCATTACTATAATAAATAAGGAAGGGAGACACAAAGAGATTATCAGGCAGCAAGTTTAAAACAAATAAATAATATTTTTTTCACACTGCACAGTTAAACTGAGGAGCTCACTCCTATAGGCTGCTGTAAACATGTTCAAAGAGGAATTAAGTAAATTACTGGTACTTCTGTTGAAAACCTGAGTTAAAAATTACTCTGCACCAATAACAGCTGGAGGTTGCAAGAATGTACCATGGGAAGGATCACTCATATTTTCTTTCTTATATTCCTTGGTAAACATCTCCAGTTGGACACTGTTGAAGACTGCTGGGTGGATATTTTCCCGATCTGAAATGTTTGTGCTTACCTTCTTAAGAAATCAGTGACATGGTAGGGTGTCTAAGTCCTATTCCTTTCAACAGAACAACTAAATATACTAAATGTCTAATCAGCTAAATTCTTTGAGCACAAAACAAAGCAAATTACAAACAGAAAAAAAAACTTGGACCACACCCCAAACCATGCAAATACTGCAGAGCAAAGATTAATGAACACTGGGGATCTCACAAAGTAAATATTTCATCACTCATTACACACCTCTTCTTGTGGAAGGCGATGAGAACTTCATTACAGACTTTACTGGAAGCAGAGGAAGGTCTACAATGAAGTTTTGTTTAATAAGTCTCTAGTTCCATTAAAATTATTATCTCTCCCATCTGCATTGATACCAGACTGTGAGAAGGCTGGTAAAGGTAAGTGTCACAATTAAAGGTAATTAACCCTGCAGGAAATCTGTTCTCAGGTGACTATTGGCATGATGGGGGTTTGGGGTTATAAAGAACAGGAGAGGATAGGTTTCATATATTCCATCAGAACCTTCAAACGAGTGCAGCAAGGGCCTAATTCTGCTCTCTTGGAGTCCATACGCAGACAATGTCTTCACTCATGTCGAAACTGGAGAAGATCATGGACAATACGTTAGCGCGTCTCAGTGCGATATTGTAAATGATAGAGTCATACGGCTGAGCTGAATGAGAGCTATGTCTGATGAAGTACATGCTTGCTGCTGATGAAGTATATGTCTGTCAACTTAGCTCTGAGTCTGGCAGGTCTTATTTTTAACATCTGTGTGTTCAGTGTCACTATGACTGTACAGTGAAATACCCGTGTCAGATCAATAAGACACTCTAACTGCTAAGGAAAACAGCATGAGAATATAACAAGTATTAAAGCATATAGGAAAGGCTTATTAATATTTAGCAAAACTAATCTGTTTCTCACTAGCCAAAACATGCACATCCAGCCCTTTTGGGAAGACAGCTTTGAAGATTCACTAAGTTGAAATGAGGTTTTCTGCACTATATGTAACCATTCGTATTCTCTGTGGGCTAAATCCTATTCCGTAATTTTGAAGTCAACCTTTGAGATTTGGGAGATCATTAGAGGGTTTGTGTATGTTTTCTTCATTCTGTTTTTCCAGATAGACCAAATGTAGTCACTTTATAGATGGGAATGTGATTTAAATAATATGACTTTGCTAACATTACATTTTGAATTTATCTTTATTAAGGCTGCATTTTAATTTCATTCCATGTATCCTCATTAAGCAACTGTTTGCTCCCTCAGGCATTTTTTCAAGCTAACTTTTAATCTACCTATTGGTACTCAAAGCTGTAAAAGTTAAAGCCTATTTGAATTTTTATTTGGAAATCTGCTAGATTTTTTCCCTTTTATAGAACTGCAGGCATTTCGCTTTTGCTGGAGATGGTCTATTTTCCCTATATAATCTGATAAATATTAAATAACGCATATACATATCAATATTTTGTATTCAAAGCCCTGATCTCCAGAAAATTATATATTAACTACAAAAGCATTTTATTTGACATTACTATTGCAGAAGCTCTGTCTAATCAGCTGTCTGAAATCCTGTCACTGTAGCATTCAGACGCTGGATAGCCATTGAAATTAGCAGCGAGTAGGCCTAAAGGACTTATATTTTCCTTGTTTCTATTGATTCTGACTTCTGAATATTGTACACATTACTTTAAGGTGACAAGTGATGTAAGGAAGTTCAGTGAAAGAGAAAGTCATTGATGAGGATCTGCTTTACACAATGTCACATAATGTCATTTCTCTGGACATACAACAATGGCAGTATCTGCATCATATACAAAAATTTCTTTTTTTAATATGTTATACTCAAAGAACAAGTTTCTCTTGTGCTGTATGCAATGCCTACAAACTTTAGACATTGTCATTTGACTAAAAGGACGGGAAAGACAAACACATCTTGGGGAGGTAATAAAAGCATCCAGCATTGTTTAAGATTGCAAAGCAAGTTAATAGTGTCCTAGGACACGGATTTGGATTTCATACCTTCTTTTTTAGTACCCTCGTCATCCACCCTTTGTCTTTCATTAGCTGCAGAGGCCGTTATGGAAACCGAGTCCTGTGGCTATGATGGCCTCACACAAGTCAGGACATACATATGGCAATGAGCTACCCCTCTCCTGTTCTCATCCTTTCGTTCCTCCTCATTGCTTGCATTTCTCTCCATACAATCCAGTTCAAGTCATTGTTTATTTACCCGGAGAAACAAAATTTTTGGTCCTTGGTTTGATATAATCCTTCATTCCCAGAACTTACATAGTCTACAGTTACTGACTGCTCTCAAACTAAGTTATTGTTTAGAAAAATTTCTCTAACTCAGCATTTCTTGTTTTGAAAAGCTGGGTGCTACCTTCAGCAAAAAAAAAAAATATAAAACCTCTAAAGTAGGTCAGGCATCAGAACCAAAAAGGCTGCTCAAGGCAGACTCAGATCTGTAGATATCTGCAATTTTAACTCACTGGTTGTTCAAAACATAACTAAAGCTCATGAGCATACAGCACAAACAATTGCAAGCAAAAATTTTTTGTATTATAAGTGTCTGCGTGTGTCTTAATTATTACCTGCTTGGTGATACATAAATAAAAATGTGTAGAACTATAGCTAGATATAAATAGATACATATTGCACAAACATAGGTAGATCTTTTTTTTTTTAGTTTGTGGTACCTACTAATTTCAGTTTTAATTTCATATACCCTTTCAATTATGACTGGATTTCCTTGTAAATGACACTCAGAGTTCACTGCTGCAAAAGATTCTTCTGAATAAAAATATTTCTGCTGAGAACAGTGAGATAACCTATGCATTTGTGGACTCCTGCACTGAGACACACTGCAGACACTTAGCAGGAGGAACAGTAGAGAGGGAAAACTTTCAGAAAAGGAAAATGCCCCTGTTGGTGCTATTCCAGATGGTAGCTGCCTTTTTAATTTACTGCACTACCTTTAACAGTAAATATTACTTCTCCATTGCTGGTGGTTCCAAACTTGATTCCTCAGCCTCGTAATAAACAAGCCAATCTCAACAGTAAAAGTAGTTTAAGTACTACTGGTTGGAAGTCACCAATGGAAGATACAGCAAGGTGATAACTTGCCTTTGTGCAAAAAGATCTCTCCTATGCTAGGTGGGCATGTGTTTCCTCAGAGGCCATCCCAGACTCCATTTCGTAGTTTGTTGAGTGTATACAATTTGCAGGTGTGGAGAAGGGAAAACACCCAGTACAGCAAAGAGAGCACTTTGAGTGTGATCCCTTCCAACCAAGGGTTTTCCTTCCCAGTT
This sequence comes from Calonectris borealis, assembly GCF_964195595.1. Lineage (NCBI taxonomy): Eukaryota > Metazoa > Chordata > Aves > Procellariiformes > Procellariidae > Calonectris > Calonectris borealis. The sequence goes on from NC_134314.1 coordinate 5,380,641, forward strand.
CGTCCAGTGAGTCCTCATGTTTTGGGCCATGTTGAGTTCTTTTGAGGGAGGAGAAATTGTAGTAACCCTATGAACATGCTCAAAAAGGTAACCACTTTCTTAGACTACTTCTCACCAGCCTCAGTAAAGAGTGGAAAACACCAGAATGAGTGTGGCTGAGACAGCAAAAACATAAGCATGAAAAAACACATGGACATTTACAACCTTCCTTCCAGTATCACACCAGGTATGATTTGTATCAGCTATATACTGCGCGCAAGAATCGCAAGTGATCCAGAAAATGCATGATTGATATACCTAATAAATGTAATCAAGCAACAGAAGCAGATTCAGACAAATGTCCCCATCTGACCTTGAAGTCACATGGTTTTAAACCGAAGGTAGTTAGCAAATTACTTCAACTGACCTTTACTCTGCAGGAAGGTAAGCATTTGCTCTGACTCCCTGTTGGGCTAGCATATCCAGCATAATTAGTTCTATTAGAAGCAATTGACTTCTAATGGAAAATTTCTACTGACTTCTGCTAGACAAGGTCCCTGAGATCCTGTGCAATGTTGCCAAAGTGCTGCCTGCAATACCCAGGCTGAAGGCAAGACCTTATGGGCTACCAGTGGGAACCTGATGGGGGACCTCTTCATTCATCCTGTTTTGGCTTCCTGACAGATCTCAACAAATGCATGTAATTGCTGGAAGTAAAGGCAGAAAAATTCCACTATATTCAGGGTTGCATCTTGAGCTGGAATTCATGGGTTTTTTTAAATTCCTTTTAAAAACACATGTATTTTTGGTTTATAAGTACATGTAATTTGTGTGTGTAATTATTATTTATTCTCTGTATGATTCTGATCTTTCTTCTGAGATGCTGAGGTGAAAAATGAAAAGAAAACATGATCTCTGATTTTAACAGTTCAAGCTGATGGATCTGGCCTCGCCAAATGAAGACCAGATGCAGAAACACTGCTGACCTCACAATTTATCCCAACCCGCTACAGAATAAAAACTGGATTCTTCATTGTCTGAGCTAAAAGATCCTTTAGCTATAGGTAGCTGGAAGTTTATACACCTCTTTAAATTAGCCAGTGAATATGGACTGGTTACTCATGGGTTACAAATTGCACCTTGAGCCACCTTCAACCTCATTCGGCTCTATATATTTCAGCTCAGATGGGACAAGGAGAGAAATAGAAGTTGAGTCAGATGCTTTTGACTAAATTCCCTTCAATGTCTGCTCTTGATTAAAAATTCAAGTCATGCCATGAAAAAGTGATCCTAATTTGAGGGTAAATTTCCAAAAACACAGGGCTGCTTTTATAAACGGAAAGTAATTTTCACACAAAATGTTTCTTCCTGCTTTCTTTCTTTCCTTCCTTCCGGAAACACAAAACTAATTAATTATTTATTTATATCCTCATTTATACCACATGAGGGCTCAGCCCTGTTTCTTCATAACATCCATGTTCCGAAAATTATCCAATTGATTACTCCCCAGTATTCTTAGCACTGCACTGACTTGACTTCTGCTTTCAGAGGTCTTAGTCATTTTATTTTACCAAAAAGTTGAGGAAAGTCACCTCCTTTGAATGCTGTAAGCGTTAGAAGGTCTTTGTTGAAGGAGGAAATTCTGGTGTTGCTTTGGTGTCTTACATTCTACAGGTGTAAAACATTGGTAAGTGAGCTAATGTTGAGGTGGGTTGTCACTGCTGACTATTATTAACAGCAGGTTCATCAATTCCTGACATAGGGGTGTCTGCAGTTCCACCAGTTTGATGTTCCTTGACAGCTACCAGGTAAGTCTCTAAATGTGCTGCTAATTACATAAAACACAAGGATCAGGAATATGTGATACTGTTGTATGAAGTCCAACATGGAGAGCTATAATTTGGTTGTTAATAGAAGGTTATATTAGGAACTCAGTGGTGAAGAACATGCTGCAAAAATATAGACAAGAAATAAAACAGGTGAAAAATTGCTTCTAGCATGATATTTTCAATTCTACTATATTGAAGGAAGCCTTAACCAGGACCAGCTTGTAGCATTGAACATAAAAATTATTCAAATTCTAGCTCTGCAGTTTCTGCCATGTTGAATAATGTCATTCTTTTATGTGGCAAATTTGCTTGTATCCCACATGAATTTGGCAGCACTACCATTTTTCCAATCATATACAATTACTTAAATCAGAAATGTTGAATCAGAGTAAAGAAGTTAGCTACAAAGCTCAAATTATCCCTTTGGAACATGCTTTCTGATATTTTAAGTTTCCTGCTGTAAATATTTTTGAATGTCTCATATTACAGTGGAGTTGTGAGAACTGCAGTTAGTATTACCAAAAGGTCTTATGAATTTAATTCAGTTTCACAGATTTATTTTGTGCAGAAAGAAAAAAAAGTGTTTGGAGAAACAATGATACATTTTAAGTCGTCATCATCTCCAGAAGGAAACTTCCAGATTTTTCACTTGGAATGATTTTGTTTTAAAAGAAAAAAACTGCTTAACATTTTAATTTTTATATGGTACATTTTTAAGGTATCGGATAACCAAAATATCTATGATTTTGTTGGAGGAGGAGAATGCCTCTAATTTCCCTTCCCTCCAATTATGCTGAAAAGGTAATAAGAATAGACTTTCTTACAAAATTTCAAGACCTTCTTGCATACAATCAGGCTAGAAACTTACCTGAAACATTGAGATGTGCCCATTGGGGGTGTTATTGACATCAGAAAGTGTGAAGGCACATAATAATAAGCAAGAAAATTAAGTTTCCAAGTAATTACGTATTTTTTTCTGGAACTGAAAAACAAATCTGGGCTAAGTGTCTCAGTCTGAGGTCAGGTTTTGCTTTACCTTGGTGTTTCATTCCACTTCAGATTTTTGCAATACCTTTGCTTCTGCCTTCCCAAAATCTGCTCTCCTATCTTGCCCTTTCCTCTTATTAGATCACTTCCCATTGCAAACCCTTTGAAGGCTGATACATGCAAACCTGCAAAGTCCTGAATACTTCTAGCTTGCTTTAACCTTTTGAATCTTAATTCTGAAATAATTATAATCTTGAAAATCATCGAGACATATTGTGATAACATCTCTTAATGCTCGCCGCAAGCAACGATCCAGCTGGCATAATGTAAACCCATGACTACAGGTTGCTGACTCCTCTCCCCTACTGCCAAATTTGCTTTACCACACCGGGAAGAACAATGTTAGTAAAGGAACCAGCAGGCTGGACAAAGAAATGAGGTTTTGTTCAAGCCTCCCACTGATACTGAGTTTCACAGGTAATAAGAAGGTCTGGCCTAAGGCCAAAATAAAGTTTTTATTTGGCTCTCTCAGCAAAGGAGACTCTGCAACAACACAAGACTTCAGCAACTTTCCCCGAAGCTAATGAAATTTCATTCAACTCAGAATGTTAAAAGTCATTCTAGAAGGTGGTATAACTTGGGTCCCTCATATTGGTTTTCTTTCCAAAGTCCTATCAGCAGCTAAAGAGTCATTTGGCCATATATCAGGAAATTTTTAAAAAGGTCTAGATGTATTTGATGTTCACTTTATGCAGCATGAGGGGAAAAAAAAAAATCCAGTTCTGTTTTTTCTTTGCAGATTTTTCTGTAACCACATGAATAAACCTGATTGTGCACATGCCTATGTACCTTCTTTAATCAAAGGATAGAACAGGAACCATCTCTAAAGAGTCCCATAACTCTACTGTATAGCTAAAAAAAAAAGTATAAAAAATTAGAGAAGTCTTAAATTAAAAGTGCCTCCAGAAATCTGAGGGCATTTTGCATCTGAATGAACAGTCAGTTTCAGGAGGTAATTCTTTTCCCCTACCAGAAAACTTTGTTACCTCACAGAGAAAAAAACCAAACCAAAACAAAACACAAAGTTCTGGGAAATGCAAACAAAAATTGTAATTTTACTTTTCATACAGAAAATGTTATTTCCTCCTACGTTTATCTTCGGTTTCTCATCCTCAATACTATAGTTGTTTTTGCATTCTGTGACATTAAGTAAAGAAGTGCTTGTGGAATCTTCTTTTCTAACTTCACTTTTCTTTCTTAAAAGTGACTCTCAATAAAAAAAATCCACAATGTGATTAACTACTGTAAAACCACTTGGTCATACTCCAAAGACCAAGTGGTGCACCAATAACAATTTTAGAGTTTTATATTTTAAAAATAATTGAATATTTCTAAACCTAGGTGTCCCAATTCCATGTGTTAGTCACAGAACTAAGCAAGTAACCTTCTTCTGTATTTGCATTTTAATTTTCTTTTAACATTTTGCAATATAGATTTTCGTACAGAGAACACTTCTTTTTTTTTATGAACAGATGCCACTCTAGCTGTCATTTCAAAGATGTGTGACTGAATTTCTGAAAGTCTAAGAGAAATGTTAAAAGTAACATGAAGTAAAGCAAATGATTTGACTATTGTTTCAAGTGTTCTCTTTTTAAATTTAAATGGAAAAACCCCCTGAAGATATTATTCAGTAATAATAATAATGATCTTTCTATAACGCTTTAAATTGCTAAAGTTCCTATGTAAACAATAATTAATTCAAATAATACCCACAACTTTTAGATGTTAATATTAACCTTACAACAGTAAGTTGATCTGCGTGTGTGTGTGTGCATGAGGGCTACGTTCCCTCCACGTATTCCCATGCACAGACTATACAGTCATTTGTCAGTCTCTAATAAGAAACAGAAGTGACATCTGTCATGCATTCCAGTAAACACATTAAGCAAACACAATAGGACCCCAAAATGTTTACTCAAGGACTCTAATTAATTGTGACTTGCTGTAACAGAGTTTTCTATGAATTAAACAGCAAGATCCATGCTCTCTCCTCCCCCTGCTGTAGCTTTTTGTGCAGTGGGAAAAGATTTAAACTAAAGACTTCCCTTCTGGCCCTGCCAAGGTGCATTTTTTCCTCATAGACTTGACTTGCAGTAGAAGTTGATGTGAGAGTTTGTCATGGCTGTTTTGACAGTCCGGTCATCCTAATTCAGGGATCTGGTCCCTGTGGTTTGTCAATTATCCTACTAACCCTACAGCGAGAGGAACACTCAAGGCACTGAACTGTCATCCAATAACCAAGAACTAATGTCAGCAGCCAGTGAGTAGGGATTGTGAGAGATGGGGATACTTCTGACAACAGTGAAGTGTGGATCATTTCAGCATTTATTTTATTTATAGGCGTTCGTAACAAATTAATTATATCTCACTGCAAGGCTTCACGAAAACTTGTGGGGTCCAGACCTGCATGCACACACAGGATGATGAGCGCAATGGAGCGCAGAGGCTGCAGCACGGCAGATCCAGGCATGGAGGTTCGATTCCCAGTTTCTTTCAACCCCTCCTGTGACCTTGAGCTTGTTACTTGACTTGGATATGTTTCAATATCCCCCTGGATAAACTGAGGATAAAAGCATCCACTCTCAAGAGCAGACAGAGCCTTAATCAATTAGTGCCTGTAAAGGACATTAAGATCATTTAGCAAAAGGTAGAATTAAAGTGCAAATTATGCTAAGGTCCTATTGAAATGAAAAGCAAGTGTGTTTAAAAGGGGATTTAGATGCAGAAGGCTAGACAGCAGAGAAAATCTAGGTGGAGGATCACAGGAGGCTTGATTCTGATCCAGCATGTATCAGGATATTTGGCTTAACTCCCCACTTAATACTAACAAAGCAGGCTCTGCCCTGGATTCTCACTTGGTGTAAAGTTACACAGATCTATGGTTGCACCAATTAAACCAACGGAGAGTCCAAATTTTTGGCTCTTGAAGTCCTCATAATTAGAGCTAGAATTTTATTTTTTCATTTCCTGAGTCTGTTTTTTCCTATTGTTTCTCAATGACAGGTTTACTCTAAACACATGTTGAAGTGAGAAAATACATCAAAAGAAATGAAGTAATAGAGACAAACTAAATCTCTGGAGTCATCCTGTTTCCAAATAATTCACAGTATGACCAGCAAGACTGGATGATGGCATGGGTACCAATGTGAGTCTCTTAAACCTTTAGTTTCTCTAGTTGAGATGTGATATAGCACCAGCACTAAACTGGTAAATTTTCTACCACCTGACAGCTCTTCAGAAAAACACAGGGTGCAAGATGGGTGAATTCCCTCGGCAGGCATTTGTCACCATTGAAGTAACTTCTTTTGAGCTGATATACTCAGTTTTCTCATTTCCAGCAAAACGGTGTGGGAATAGGCCAACCAACACAGCATTGGGATGAACTCTAATAAAACACAGCTGATATGAAATTTAAAATTTTAAGGGATCGTTTTAAGACTGCTTCTAGCAGACTGAACAATTTAGAGCTCCAGTTTGTGGTGGTTGGAAAAGTTTATTCTGGACATTAGCACAGAAATGGAAAGGAGAAATTTATGGTAATCCTTGGAAGGAAAGGCTCTTCCAGTTGTAGGTGGTGTTTCAAAACCATGGGTGCTACCATTAGAACAACTGAATCTAGTGGATCATGGTAGATCACGCTGTTCATCAAATAATTTTGTCTCCTACATATCCCCTACATGACTGAGATATGCACATCCACTGCTGACATTTAGGGAAGTCTGGGAAAAGAGAGATGCCTCAAAATGCCTGTTTAAAATCACCACCTTCATTCTTAGCTATATTAGTGGGGAATTAAAATCCGGAGTCCAGGACTTTTCATGATCATGTCTGATATCAGACCTTAGCTATTTCAATTGCAGTATTGTCATCAAATCTGGAAAACAGCTGGAAGCCAGCCCAGGAAACTATAGTACTTCAGCAATGTCTTGCTATGTGAATATCACTTCATTGTGCAAAATTTAAACCATCTTATTCCTGAAAACCTTGAAAGTATTTGCCCTACACAGGAAAAACCCAAACCTTTGGAATAGTCCAAATGAGAAACAACTGATCCAACTGAAACCAGCTGAAACAGCTGGTTCTTGTCATTCGCCATAGCATTCAGGTAACTTCTTACATATTAGAAACATTATCTTGCCATCAAACACTAAAAAAGTCTGTGCTGGGGATGAATATTTGCAAAGCTTAAGACAGAAGGCATACTCTGATGTGGAAACATGCATTGCATAAGGAAATAATACTCAGCTCCCGAGAGCCAAAGCCATGAATGAGTCAACATGTCTCCCCGGACGAAGGCCACTAAACTTCTTTTTTCTCCATGTGTCTCACCATTTTGTGATCTGAATATGATCCCTGCTGTTGTTGAAATATTGGTCAAGAAAACCTTTTTTGGCTGGTTTATGTACTCGCCTTCTTGTAAATGTAGATTCCCATAGCCACGCACCAACCTGATGGGAGTCGTTTTGATAGTTCCCGATATGCAAACAACCTGCGGCAGAATCACCATAGATCTCCCACCCAAGTGCCCAGACCACAGGATAAACTTATTTTATACCAGTGACTTGGGGAGCAGCAATACCCATCCCAGGCTTCAGGCCAGTCTCTTCATCCCACCCTCAGTGGGAAAGGACATACATTTTTCAGGTCAGTTGTTTTGTTTTTTAAAAGATGAGCACGCTGATAATACGAGCATGTCTGCAGATATTCAGACATGGTAGGACTTGTGTCTGGGAGGTGGTTATTACAGTCAGACTGCTAGTGAGGTGGTCGAGGGAAGATGGTAAATGCAGCCCATCCCCTGGCTCTCCCCACACTGATGAGTCTAACTCTCTAATACCTCAGAAGGCTTATTCCATAAACATTGGATCCTTTAAAACAATTTGCAGGAAAGTTAGATTATCAATGAGAAACTTTAAACCTCTAAGACTGCTACTTGACAATTTGTCACTCAACTTCAGCAAAACTATAGGGGAAAAGCACAATGAATTAATGAATAGCAACAAATCCCCATGACAACATGTTACTTCATTAAAATTTTATCAGCATTCTTCCTAAGGAAAGCATGCCTTCTGTTCTATGCTGAGTTTCTTCTACAGTGTTTTACAGACAATTCACAGCATTCTGGCGCTTCAAAATTAGTTCCTGTGGAGAGTGAGCTACACACAGACTCTAGATTGTGTCACACAGTGGTCTCCTGGGTGCCATGATGAAGTTTTGCCTACATTTTTTGTGTGTATTTTATGCCTTAAACATTAATCAAGCATTTCCCAATTGCTTTCTTTGAGAATAGGTTAATTAGCTGCAAATGCATCTCTGTGTTAATTTTCAGCAAATGCATTAAACTGCATTTCATAAATATTTTCCTAGCAACCAAATAAAAGCTTTGAAAGGAAAATGTTTTCATTGCTTTCGCTGGGGCTCTCTCTTATGCTTTTTTTTTTCCTTTTTGCCTTTTTTTTTTTTTTTTTGGTGGAGATCCATAAAACATACCCATTGATGTTCAGTGTATTCCTCAGTTCTGGATGTAAGTACAAAAAAAGAATAATAATACAAATGGTTGCTAGATACTGTCAGCTTGCCAATATAATCTTAGGATTTGATTAAAAAAAATTCCCTTGCTCAGAAACACTGAAAGTATTTGCTTGGAAATTCAAATTGTTTTAAAGAGGAAAAAACCACATAGATCAGCAGAAAAAAGCCAAAATTACTCTTAAAAATAAATAATAGCTTATATGGATATCAGTAACCTGTCCTGGTTATATTAATAACATTTTCTTCAGAGTATTACCGTCCACTTACGTACTGTACATATTTGGCTCTAAAAGCACCTAACAGGAGAATATCTGTTCCTAAAAACTTTGTAAGCCAAACATCTTTGGGACACAAAGGCTGCAGGGAAGGAAATTCATTCCTAGTTTTTCACCTGTGAACTAAGGTGTTTGACACAGGGATTAGGGTGTTGAAGTGAGCAGCTAAAATCCTGGATATTTTTTTTTTTTTTTAGTTAGGTAGGAGGAGGCCAAATCAAGTGTCCATACTTATGATGTAAGGTTTCTGAGCCAGATGGAAGATATTAAGAAAATGATGTTTCTTTAGCATTAGATAGTTATTTTCTACAAACCATAACAATTACAAAAGGAAGAAACCAGAGCTTCCTACTTCCAGCCGAATGCCCGAACTGCATATCTCTGTCTTCTCTCCTTATGGCCCCATGAATCTTGACAGTCTTGAGCAGTGGTGCTGTAGAAAACATGTGGAGATCTATCTATAGAATATGACAATAATGAGAAAATTCTGGTTGGATGTGGAAACTGCTGTCATAACCACCTGATAAACAAGGTCTTCTGCCTTCCACATGACTAATCTAACCACTGGGCTGTTATGCCAAATATTTTTACTCTCTATTTTTTTTTTTTTTGATTGAATTCATTGCAATCTTAGTAAGAGGCTTGATTCTGAGAAAGCTCAGCGATGTAAATCCCTCAAGTGACTGAGTGGAAAGGATATCTTCATCTTGAACTTGAGCCTTTTTTGGAAAATTAGTCTAGGTGGTCATGGTCAGTTCAGCAAAGACAAGGCCCTACCAGGCGTTTCCCACAGCACAGCTTGATTACACAATGAAGCTTATTACGTGAAATGTAAGTGCCAATAGCACCTTTCCTTAGGTTGCACCACTGAAGTAAGGCCCTAACTGCATCTAAATGACACATAAGATTACATGACATGCTCCAGATAACATAAAAACCAGGTAATAGATGTCACAATGGTTAGTAGATGTCTGCATCTCAATGGGGGACATCAGTGTTCATTGGGAAATTCTTTCTCTCCACCCATTGTTCACCTTTTTATTTTTTTGAGTTTTAATTTTTTTCCCAACCACCTGCAATCCAGCTAAACCAATATATTTATACAGTGATCATCTTCCTACACAGAATATTTAACAAAAAAAAATAGTGCAGTCCTGCTTATTTCAATGTGAGGTTTCCATTGATGTCAGTGAGCTCTGGGTCAGGGTCTGTAGAAGTCTGTTATATGATCTTGGTAAGTTAAACATTGAAAGAAGCATTGAATCAGTAAATTAAGGAAATTGAGATATGTCTTCTCTGAAATCTTACAAAAAAATAGCTTTAATAGTAGTGTTTCCTCAGCCACACTTCTGTACAGTTCTTGTTTATTACAATTCATGAGATGTCATCCCATGACTCATTTTAAATTAACAAATACAGGCCCAGCACGTCACAGATCCATTTATAACTGTTCTAATCTTAACAAACCAAACACACAACAACACCACATTCCTGCAAAAAGAGATCTCCTTGTCCTTTTCCTGCAACTCTAGTTCCTTCTCAGCTTGTCTCATTTCCCTTTCCACTCAAAAAAGGATGGGCATTGGACACTTTAGGATGGCTGGTAGTTGTACGCTCTCGTGACACCATCACGAGGAAGTTCTAGAGCTCTAATGACTGTTACTTCCTGGATTTGTTTATTGGGACTCCCAAGTTTATTTTGTCATAGTTGAATAAAGACTCAAGTATCTCATTATTATGGTTTTCAGCAGTCAGTAGACAGTATGACAATCATCTGCAGACGCATCTTTCCACGTTAATTATCCAACAACCTGACCTTATGAGAATGTTTATCAAAATCTCTTTACTTCCTCAGTAGCTCCTGTTCTTTTTAGTTTTAAGTAATTCCAATATAGATGCACCATCCCATTACTTCATTATTTGCATCAGGGCTAAGAATGTAAAAATAGCTACTGTTCTTACATGGCAGCAGTTTTCAGAAATACAGGTAGTGCCAAGGTGCAGCCAGTAGGAAATTGAATACGATGTACTTAATGCACTTACTGCCATACATGGATTTAATGACATTTTAGGGTTCAGTAAGCTGTGGCATGAGTGTCAAAGATATGTTGTGAGCAGATTTCAAATGGCATGCAGCAGGGTCAGGAGCTGGGAGTCGTGGTACTCTGAGAAAGGCCTCAGTGGGAGGCAGGCGATATCAGGCTGCATGTTACCTTGTTATCTTGCTCTCTTGCAGATGACAAAACACAGGACAAGGACACTGGTAGCTGCTCTCCTGTTGAAAGGCAGAATCTCCTGGTGTGTTTCTTTTGGCAGAAACATCTTCAAGTTTGGGGGAAAAATCTAGTCAAGGACATGACCTCTGCAAGACCGTCAGACTGCTAAATACAACATATTTTTCTAGACTCTGTACTCTTCAACCCAAGCCCATATTTGTGTGAAATGCCTAACAATGTTTGGCCAGACAATATAACTAAGTCATGATTATGAAATCACAGCTATCATTACCCATAACGAAAGCCAAATAGACAGTGTGTTATTCTTGGAGAAAGCAGAGGAGAAACTATTTCCTTTCTTCTCTTCCTTTCTTTTTTCACTTCTGAAGACATCAGTAACTTGTGAATTAAAAAGCAAGGGGAGGTGGCTTTGAGCAGGATTCAGATAAAGCTGTCGTGGGGAGCGTGTGGTGCTATTTAAGTTTCTTCTGAACTCTGCCTGCCTGTCTCTGTCCTGTAGTCTTTTTGAGGCAGCTTTTGTTAAAGGCGAGTCATGCCAATCAATCCTGGCAGGTGGTCTTTTTAGTTCCAGGTGTTGACAACAGGTATTTACTTTGGTCTCCTATACCCTGTATCACAAAGAGAGATGGCGAGTTCAGCATTTGTTGGCAGAAAGATGATAAATGACATTTGCTGGCTCAACATTCTTCCTGTGACCATCTCCAACAGTTGTTATTCCAGTTCACGTGCTTCTCGGTAAGGAGTAACTGCAGATTCAGGACTTGAAAATTCATTGTCCTATGCAGAGTGGTCTCTCCGCCAACAGGCATACTTCAGAGAAACACTGTGCTCCCTGGTTCTTTGTATTTTGTTATAAGGGAGCTTTTCATTCAGGCTCTTTTAATTTATCCCTGAGTTTTAATGAGTTACACTCTATTTTAATCTTAGTCATTTTTATAGAAATCTGATGGTGAATTAGAAACAGATGCATCCCTCGCAGACATTTCCTAAAAACTACAAGATGCTTAGAAAGAATCTGCTTGCTAGTGTCTAGGAAAGGGCCATTGGGGACTGATATATATTTGTGTACTTTTATTAAATTAAATTAATTATCTGAAAGCATGAAATTATCTCAGTGCCTGATCTTTTTATTTTTCTCTTTGCCACATGTTTCTAGCCAAACCTCTGAATTAAGGTTTTAGCAATCAGAACAATGTTTAGAACATGCCTGTTCCAATAACTGCTGGCTTGGAGATAAGTTGCATTTATTTGGCTTATATTTATTTATTTATTAATGTGTTGTTGTTTTTAGGGGTTTTTTGCTATTGGGGAAGCACCATCAGGTGACATGAGCAAAGTGAACAGAGTCTGTTGCCTCATACATTCCAAAGCAGTTTTATTAAATAAGTGTTATGGACAACTTGGTAAACCACTAAAAGTAAACCCAAAATCCCTAAGAACTTGACTATTCACATCCTAGTTTTTGGAAGAAACCTTCCCAAGGGAAAAGAGAGAAAGAAAAATGCTGCTAGGTAGTGAAACTAGAGAATTAGAGGAAAATGAATAAATGAGAGGACAGCTTTCAGTGATCCCATCCAAATGGGACCTATAATAAAAAGAACAGAATAAAGGAAATATTAAAAAAATAAAACAATCCTCTGGATTCTGAAGTTCTTTTCTGTAGTCAGCTTCAAAATTACCAATACTGACCTTTGTTCACCTGAAGGAACAAAACACTTCTTCATCCTTGCCTGGATGATGGGACAACAGTAATTGCAGTGTCCTGATAAAGCCCAGACCAAGCATTGTGACTCCAAGAACTACATCTCTAGACTCTTCTCAAGAGCAGGTGTAGGCAGGTGATCCACATCTCTACTAGTAACCAGTTGCTCCCCACGAGACACGGGTAATTCTCTGCCTCAAACAGAGGGTAGCACCCAAACTGGCTGTTGGGTAGGGTGGCCAGAGTAGACCCTCAGTCCATGATTGGGAGCTGTTGGGTCAGTGCTAAAACTGTGCCAGAGCCCATATACAGTTTTCACAAAATACATGCCAGTACTTGACTCCGTGCCTTAAATTTGTTTATTTTATTAATATAGAGGTAGCCAAAGCCTCTGTGTTGGCTTACAAAGCTCTCAGTATAGGTTCTGGAGGACAGAGCTACAGGGTTTTTCCTCCTCCTCCTCTTTCCCACCTTGATCTTATTGTACTAGAATAGAACAGCATAGAACAGCATAGAATAGTATAGAATAGCATAGGATAGAACAGAACAGAACAGGACAGAACAGGACAGAATAGAATTAGAATAGAATAGAATAGAATAGAATAGAATAGAATAGAATAGAATAGAATAGAATAGAATAGAATAGAATAGAATAGTACAGTTAGAAGGGACTTATAATGATCATCTAGTCCAACTAGATGCAATGTTGTGGCATGGTATACCAACTCCTTGAATGTGCCCATGGCCTTTCCTAAGAAACCAGGCTGGTCCACAGCTCAGGCTGTGTCTGTGCTCAGTGCCTGTTAATGCAGAGCTTGGAGATGAGCTGAGCTTCAAAACAGGCTTGAACCTAACAAGGTAGACATGGATGGGTTCCCCTCATAGTTTAATTAGCAAAATGACCTGTTCAGGGCCTTTCCCCTGCAGGCTGCGTTACACTCTGCACCAGCTCAGCCTCACTGATCTATGAACTTGGAAGAAAAAATTGCAAGCCAGGTTCACATCTTCCCACATTCACCATGTTCGGCCGGCGTTGCTGTCCACAGGACCTCTCCATCTTGACTTTGGTTTCTCCCTCTCCAAGTATCTCCACGTCATTGCTTCACAGATGATATTTTAGTGTCTTTTAGCCTAACTTTATCAAGAATTTTGCAGTCTTTATACACTAACCCAAAATAACACAATTTTTTGGTTTTTATCTTTTTTTAAATATGGTTAGAGTTCCTATATTGACTATCTAGAGAGGGGAAGAACTCATTGAAATGGTGGCAAACAGACTGAAAAACTTCCTCTAAAATAGAAAACTGTTTTGACTTTTTGCATTTTATTCTCAAAGAGAGGTCTTTTATCAACACCAGCTCAGCACCTTAGAGAGAAAAATGATATCTTGAAAAAGGCTTTTAAACCCTGAGGTTGGCAGTGTTTTTTTATTTTTCTTTTCCCTAGACTTTGTAAACACTTTTCTCTGTAAAAGTAATGCACATAATTGTGGGATCTTCCATCTTTTTATAAGCAATTTGATCTACGTATTACAAATCTCAAAAAAAGCGCCTTTTTTTTTTTTTTCTTTTTTTCCCCCTGTTTTTGGGGAATAAATACAGAACACAAAGATGTCATTTTCTTTCTTAAACAAGGTCAGTATCCTGACAATAAGGGCACTTTAGAAGTTTTCTATTGTGCATGTGTTCATGGGGGAGAAGAAGGAGCTGATCCACGTCCTTTCAGATTTTCAGGTTTCTTTTTAGGCCTTTTCCTTGGGTTCTTTTTTTTCCCCCTCTTTTTTTCTTTTTTTTTTTTCCCCCCCCCTGTTAAAAATGAACTAAATATTTTATTTTGTAAGGAGGAAATAAAACATCAGTTACATTGCCATATTTTAGCAAGGAAAATCTATCTGGTCCAGGGCTGAGTTCATGTTTTTATTTTTTACTTGCAATAGCCAAGAAACATGTCAGCAATATTGTAAGAAATATCTGACTACTTGCTTTGCAGGCACAGATTGGCCCCCAATCTTGCAAACTATGAGGCAGGGCTGTAGTTTTATTAAACTACTACTGAGAGAAGCTATATCATGAGCACTTACAGTCAATTGCTGGTTTAGAACTTCTCTTGATAGACAAGCAACAGAAAGGTAGTCCGGTTTTGCCAACGGTGGTCTCACGAGATGAAATTCATCTCTCTTAGCTTGGTCTCTAGTGTGGATGCTTCCATGTTAGTCAGCCATCCTCAAATCCCATAGGAGTCAATGAAAAGAAACTATTCCAACTTCAGATTTTATTTCCTACTTTTTCTGCCTCACCTTTAGTCACGACCACACAGTGCTTTCTATTTGTGTTATAAAGTTAGTATCTGTTTATTGCAGCAGGATTGGGTACAAATAGCCAGATTGATGGACAGTTATAGCCAGTTATTGCTATATCACAATATTGACCTTGCCTAAGAAGTATTTTATGGTACTGATTGCATAAATACTGGCTATTCTTTCAAGGACCACCTTTGCTTAGGAGTGTGTACATTACAAATATCAAGATATGTAGAATGGATTCAAAAGGTAAAGCTTGAGAAAATAATATGACCAATGCACAGAGAATAATAATGCTGCAGCTGGTAGTGTGGTTTATCTTTCCCTAGAAAAGTGATAGGCTTCTTGCACTGTTAAGATACATAGAACTGTGAAATACTTTATATGATTAAGTGTGAAAATTTTGGAAGTGCCACACTTAGAAGAAAAAATGTCGGTTGTTTCTAAATGAACCTTTGCTTTTAATTCTGCTTGAAAATACCCTAGTCCAGCAAAGCAATAATGGCAAGGTGTCTCTACCAGGTCTGGGTCTTATTCAGCAAAACATCCGTACTCACACCTAGATCTAAATCAGTTCAGCGAAGAGCTAAGGGCGGCCTGAAGTCCTCCGTGGAACTGGGTGGAACAGCTCATGTGCTTAAAGTGAAGTATGTTCCTCAGAGCTTTGCTAAATCAATGTCAAAATCAGTTTAAAAAAGCTTAAGACAGCTTAGCCCTGCCGACCCACAGACAGATACAGGTGTAATACACTATCCCAGTGCAGCTGCACATGGGGCAATTCAAGGATGGAGCTGTACTTTTCCTGCTCCCGTCTCTTTAAGGTAGATATAACATTACTTTAACATAATTTTGATGCTGATTTCATTACAGTGTTTAAAGGAAGATCAATGTAAGTGTATGATATCAGCTACCTCATATAAAAGGCTTTTATATAAGCAGGTGGTTTTGGACCTTGCCTCCAGCTATACCTTTTGATCATTTAGAAGGCTACTGATGTACCCCAGGCAACTTACGTAAAACAGTTATTTGTACTCATTTAATGCTATACTTTTAAACACCCCTTTAATATATTTGCAGCTGTAAAAGGCTCACAGTATGGAAATGTTTTAAAGGAGTAGGTTTAACTTCCAAAATTAGGCTGGATTTTTTTCTGGATAGAAAACTCTGCCTCTTTCTTCAACTTATACAAACATGTACACATCCAAACACACATGCTTCTCTGTTGTTCTGAGAAAATCTCTAAGCAGAAGCTCCTCTGCCAAAGGTGAGTATTGCTGGATGGCAAGCAACTGGGTAAGGGCTGCAGGTATTTGTATATCTATTCCAGTAAGTGCATTTCAGTGTTCCAGACAATTCCGGAAACTTGTTAATCTTCAATAAAAATGAAATGTGTTTGTAGTTATCATAAAAAATGACAATTTGTGCTTATTTCTTGTTACTGTGGATAAGCTCCATCTGCCAAACAATGTAAAACAGTTAATAACGTGACCAAAGATGAAATCATAGACCCCAGATTCCTTACTGTGATTGGCCTTACTAAAATTACGTCACAGGTAAGTTTGGCCCAAGGTCTGCAAACCATTGAAAGAAGAGAATCTGGTGATTTCATTCTGTATGAATTTATGTGATTGAACCAGTTTTTCCATTTTCTCCCTGTTTTTGTTTCCCAGGTCAAAACAGGAAACAGTGACGTCCAGGTAAAATGTAAGAGCACTTCATGCAGCTTAATTTTCACGTATGCTGTGTGCTCATGTGCTCTGTGCTATGATCAGCAATAAATGTGCACAGCAAATCCATTTTATTAATACCTTTAATTGCTTCCAGAAGGTTCTGGTGTTTTATTCTGTCAAACCAGCCATAGAAAGACAATTAGATATCAGTTAACACATTTACTGTTCTTATTGTTTTTTGATAGCAACAATCATAAAACAATAAAAGCATTCCTTCTCCATAATGATATTCTGGGGAGCCAGGTGTTCTGCATGTTAGAACAAAATTACTACCTTTTATAAATAAAAGCTTTGTATAACACTGCCGTCGCAGAAGGTGGAAGGGATGTAACAGAACAGTTACATGCTCATATGTATTTTTCCCCCTTGGATTCATTGGCGGAAGATATGTATGGACATACATATCTATCTATGCACACAGGTGTTTATGTACAGACACATGCACACACACACACATGCACTTTCTTTTTTAAACTGCAAAGTGGTGGCAGCTATCTTGGAATCCATAAGTGGACCCATTTCTCTAGTTTACAATATGGTATCTTTGGATACTAAAACCAAACACAGGCACCTACGTCTAAGCTAGTTGCAGAGCTGCCCTTCCTAAATAGTCAATTTCTTCTAAAATCAGATTTCTGAGAGAGAGATGACATCAGACCCCAAACTGCCATTTGTCTCCCCATTGACTGTGAAGGAAGTCTGGTATAGTTTTATCTGCAGGTGTTTGTTCTGTAGACATTTAACATGATGCAAGATGAATCTCATTCTTTCTGCTCCTTTTTGCAAAATTCAGGACAGAAAAGTCTTTCTGAATTACTACTTTTTTATTACTGTAAACACTGGTATCAGAAAATAATTTTGATAAGCACGATAAACTCCATCCTGAGAGCTGAGAGTAACTTCTGCTCCTAATTCTCCTATTTGAAGGCTATTCGTCACTGTTTTGGTGACTAAAAGCCTTCTGTTTTCCTAAATTTCTAATGGACCTTTTCTATCCACTAAACCTTCTCTGCCTAGAAAAGCACTTAGATCTTATGTTTCATAGCGTGTTTCATTTATCTCCTCCTCATTCCCGAGTATTCATCAGAATCAGAGACAAGATCGGAAATATAAATTGAATTAAAAGATGTTGACCAATGTAAAAGGATGCCTCATAGAAAATAAAATCAGAATTGCAAAAATCAAACCAAGTGAGAACTAGAAAAGAAATTAAAGCAATATAAAAAGATTCATATGAAGTAAAGAAAAAAGGGGAGTAAGTTGGGAAGATGGGATGAACACAAAGGTAAAAAGGTGAACAGATTGATCACATCAACCACCACCCAGGTTCAGTGAGTCCTCCTCGCTCAGATGTACATATCCTTCCTAATGGATCTGCTTTCTATAGCATCCTCTTTATTTGGCAAAACCTAATCCAAACCTGATCTGACACGGTTGCTTATTGAATTTGTCAGAGAAATGTGCCAGCTCTAAAAGGAGTAACTGAATCTTATTGGTAAGTTTTTTTATTCTTCAGCTTTCATCTGGGAGCTAGAACCTCTTCATAATGATTTAGTTCATAATAAAATTTTAATCTCGGAAATGTATAGATTGTATAATTTATAACCATATTGCAATGTAAAATACATATATTTATTTATGTCTGTAAGTATATGCACATGTATGTTTATATAAAACACTATGTGTATGAAATCATCACAAAAATCTCTCTGTATTCATGTAGTCCTCTTGACAATCTATAAGGGACTTCAAGAATTACGGCGCCAATAACTCTCTCATCTTTCTTCCCCTCTGTGATTTTGACCCAGACAGCTTCCCTTTTACCCAAGATATTCCTCCTTGTTTCTTTACTGTTGCATTAAATCAATCAGTATCCCATCGCCTTTAACTATATTCTTTTTGATTTTGAACAGCTCACTCCTGTCAGTTCCCATCTTCCAGTCTTGACTGCTGTTTCACCATGTTCCTGTCACCTTGCAATACTCAAATCCACAACCTGTAATTCCTGCTCCTTCCCTGGAGACGAAGGTTGGTCTTTTGGCTTACCCATGAAACTCTTTGTCTTTGTCCAGCCTTCCATGCATTTTCTAGATGATCTTTCACGGCTCAAGCTCTCTGCTTGTGGGATTAAGGAGAAACAGGAGTGTCTACGTGTCATCTATTAGTATTTCCAGCTGTCCAGAGTACAGTTTGTCCTCTTAAGTTGTGCAAGCAGATATTGCCTGTGCTCTATAAAAACTATAGCAAACAAACACCTTCTGTCAGGGAAAGGACCATCCAACAGCAAAAAGCCTCTGATGATTGAGACCAGAAAGTTCCAAACATCTGAATCCTGACAATTAGCAATCAACACGATACAACTCCTCCAAAACTATTTAAAACGTAGGTCTTGTCAGCCTTTGCACTATCAACCCAACAGGCTACACTGAGAGCTCTCTTCACACCTCTGGCCAGCTTTTTCTCATAAGGAAAGAATCATAGAATCATAGAATCATAGAATCATTAAGGTTGGAAAAGACCTCTAAGATCATCGAGTCCAACCAAGCCAACAATTTATATTTTTGCTCTCACAAAAATCCCCTCTCTGATATTATGACAAGCATATATGAGAACTATCTTTTACTCAGTACAAAGGGTATTGAACCAGACAGCTTTGGGGTTAAAAGCGTGACCTGTTTGGTTAAAAAGATCCAAACATTTACAGGTTGACAGAAACAACTCATCTCATTTGTGGATCAGCTACGCTGGGGACACAGACTGCTTATATATCTTCATCAAAATGAATTGAATCCCAAACACCAATTTCTTACCAAGGTCCAAATACTTACAAACTAATGTCAGACACTTGAGGAAGTGACCCAGAGGACTCTACAAATTGCATGATTTTATAAAATAAGCTACCTGGTTCGACTGATCTTGTAGCTGAAGGTCCATGAGTCAGAGCAAGGAAATCTAAGTATTCCATGGTTTGTCACAACATTTCTGTCTGCCTCTGAAGGAGGCCTTTGGATCTCTTTTGCCTTCATTTTCCAGTCTGAAGAATGGGACTAATAATGTCAAGCTCCTGGATTGTGTTGCTGAACCTATCAATAAATGCACAGTGAGTTCAGATCCTTAAAAAAAACCAGTTCAATACAAGGTTAAATATTACAATGGAACTGGTTAACAATAATATATGTATGTGTTTGACTGAAGAATGTAGACAGCTGGGCATTTTTTTATTTGTGTTCATGTTGATAGATATGTAAAGAAAAGAAATCACTAAAGTTGGCCGATGCAGTGAAGATAGAAGACATGCAAATTTACAAGCCAGTAATCAGATGCCACCTTCTGGTTCATGGAGAGAAGGAGAAAATCAATAGCCCTATATAAATAAATCAGTCAGACTGTGTAATACCTGTCTGCATTATCCATACATGCACTTAGTCGCAGAAACCCACCATAGTGGCAACTGGAAAAGAAAGTCTCTAAAACAGAAAAAGAAGAAGCAATGAAGAAAGAGAGAAAGAAAGAAGAAGGAATAGTGGAGAAGGGATAGCTTTGTTCTGGAAAGGGAACAAAAGTCATCCGTAGCCCATAAGGGATCTCACAGCATATCAGGTCCCGCCTGAGTCCCAGGAGCCACTGAAGCAAGACTCAGCATTTCTCCAGAGCACTCCTTGCTCCCACTCCTGGCCGTGGTCTGGTCCAGCATCAGAAAAGAAGATACGTACTAGAATATTACAACCTCTCAAAAGCAAGTGCAGTCCTAAAAGTAGCTAAACATTAAAAAAAAAAAGAACAAAACAAACCCCAAAAGCGGTTTGTTTAATGCCTCCACTATAGGATTCCATTCTGTGAAAGAAATTTGAAACGTGTTGAACAAACATCTGTTTGTGCTGTGGTGTTCTAAAAATTTTAAAAATGAGAATGATAATTTCATTTTATACACATTATTTATAAAAACTGATTTAACTCCTGTTTAAGATGATACTGGGATTAAGAAAAAAATATTTTAGAGGACCCATTTGTCATTATGTAATGATATAATGATATAATTTCAATAAATTAAAAAATAATACACAGAATCAAATTAATCCTCTTATAAATTGGAGCTAACAAGTCAGTCTTCTTACATAGCCAGGAGCAGAATGGGAAATTGTTAAAACATTTTTAAAGTAAAGTTTTTTAAATTACACGTTGTAAAGCATAGCTCAATAGCTAATCTAACGTATTCACATTACCAGTGACTCTGATAGAGAAAATAAGAACAAACACCTTTGTCTTTACTATCTAAATTAACTAAAGCTGAACAAGAACATAAATATTTGTCTGGTCAGGGTTTAAATAAATTTCAGACTTTAAAATGACATGTGTAGAATTACTTATTAATTTGCCAAAGGTAAATATTCTTTCTTTCTCTGGTTTGGAAAGCTTTTTGCTTAATTACCTCTTCTTTCAGCTTACAAGAAATATTTTTCACTTTAATTCTGCAGTTTGTTCATCAGAGTCATCTGGCATTGTTCCAAGTGCAGTTTTCAGTGTTGATTTAAACAGCTGGAAGCAGGAGGGAGAGCAGGGAATATTTAACTAACGAGAACAATTCTATACTGTTGATGTTGTATATTTTCATCTGAATCCCAATACCCGTACAAACGCACTTGATACAAATTGGGAGTAAAATGTCAGTCACTATCTAGTAAGTAAGACTTCATTCACCCTTTTCCAAGGTAATGAAAAGGCTGAATATATGTACGTGAAGCTATATATTTATTTAAATAAATGTATAACATTTTAGTGTATTCCCTGGGTTACCAGAAAGTACCAAGGACTAAATTGCCTTAAATTCTGTGTTCTAGTAGATAAATCTAACAAATAAAACCAGAATTCTTTTCTTTGGAAAGTAAGAGTAATTGGGGAAGAGCATTCAAAATGACAATTGAACCAAGGAGTTTTGCTTGCATTTTTAAATCATGATTAAAATTGGAATTTTAAAGCACAGTGATATATTTCAAACCACTACATTTCTAATTTACCAAAACACATGGTTCATTCTTATTTGAGTTCAACAGAATTGTTCACAGTATAATACCAAAAATGTCCTGCACTTTTCCTCCAAGAGGAAAATTCCTATGGATGTTAAGAGGTGGCTGTGATTAAAATTCTATGCAAAATTATCAGTATTTGCCCAAGAGTTGAGTAGCAGTGTATGGCTTGATTGGTTTTTTTTCCTCCTCCAGATTAAACGTGTTTTGTCCTGGGTCAACAGCCTCATCTTGTTCGCCAGAGTGCCCAGCCTAGCTGCAGTTTAGGTATAGACATACAAGTTTTCTCGAAGTTATCAGTAGAAATACCACTTTATTTTAACAGAAATGAAGGTCTATCTATTTCAAATCTCAGAGTTCCTGATTCAAACCAATCTAGGGAAAATTCCTTAAAGGAGCTTGTTTAATACTACTAGACAGATCACTAATAGGTTGCAAAGGGAATGCATAAAGCCTGAAGACCTATAAGATTACCAAGATGTGCCTTAGTATTTATCCATCTATATTCCTCCACTCACTGTTACATGTTCAAAGGTGTTTGTGTTATTTTCAGACTCAGACAATATGCAGATGTTTGGTGTATAGTCATCTGTGTTCCCTGTCTGTCGTAAGTACAACTCAGGGAAAGTCTTTAAGGCTTCTTTGATTTGCCCTTCCTAAGTGAAGATTAAATGCCTCATTGGTGGCTCTGAAATCAGTTGAAACTTGCTTAGTTGGGTGGCTCTGAAACTCACAAGAGCAAAAATATGGTTTTCTCATATTTTACTATCATGGTTCAACGGTTCTTTCTAAATCTTGGACTGATATCCACAATACGTCTTAGGAAACTTCATAGCCAAAGTATTAAGCTCGGCAATTAAACCTATCAAGGTGAAGAGCCTAAGTTCCTCATATTTAATAAATACCTGTAAGCTTGTGCAAAAAGACTAGTTAAATCTGAAAGTCTACAAAAGAAGTGGAAGTTGAGTAAAGCTATTATACTAGACCTGGCTCCTGGTTTGGACTTGTACCTCATGCATCTTCATCCCTCCAGAAATCCCCATGGTAGTCTCCCTATTTTGGACACACACATGAAGCACCAGAGGAGCTGATGTTGCTCATTTATTCATAATAACTTGCCAGTCAGAGAAACCCATGGCCGTCTTTGAGTAGAAGACTGGCTTAAAGGAATGGTTTAATCACTAAGTTGTTAATCAAAAGACAATTGTTCAGGAAATCAGGGCTACAACAATACTAGCAAACTTAGCTGTGTCAGGAGATGAGCACGTGGAATTCAATTACCCATATTGTTGGAGCAACGTACTTTTTTGGCCAACACTGTGCCATGAAATTTCTGTTCACAGAGCTAGTATTGTTCATTGGCCCTTCCCAATAGACAGTTTGTCTGTGGCTAACCTATATGGGGAAGCAAGAGAGTTTCATGACATGAAAGGGGCCAGACTGTGCCAGGTGATCTTAAAATCAGAAAAGCCCTTTCAGGTATTCAGTTTACTTTAAATAGATGTAGCTAAAGACTCATGGTCCCAGAATAACATTATGCAAAAAAAAAAGTACCTGACAACATAAGTGAGTGGGAAAGATCACATATAGGATTCTACCATCAACTCTTCCTCCTGCTCTGATTGAAATTTGCAATAAAATACGTAAAAATCCTTTCTGCTCTAGATGCTGAGCTTTTAAGATGAAATTTGATCAATTTATGCTCTCACACATTGTGGTATAGTGTGGTTGCCCAAAACAGCAAAACACTGTGCTTGACAATTGAGATGTCAATTCTGAGAACGTACTCCTAAGTAATGGCATTACACTTCTTTCCATATTATTTTCTCTCTCATTCTTTGCAGAAGCCTTGCTGCTTTCTGCATATTGCAGGTTTTCGTCATTTTTTCTCCTGCAGTGTGCGGGCCTTTTCCCTTCACTATTGACTTAGTAGCTAATATATTTTATGAATATTTCAAATTATTTCTTTTAAGACTGCATGTGTCAAGAATTAATGACACCTGCCCATGTCATCAGCCTTCTTGAAGTTCAGTATTATTGCTTACCTTAAATAATCAAAACAAATTTCATCTGACAGTTTCATTTATTGCTTGTCAGTTTTCTTGTAGTGATAATGAGCTTCTATGCATCCCACCAGTTTGAGATATTTTCATATGTATTAAGTCTCATTCCTGGAACGTATTCCTTGAATAAGAAGGTCCCACCTGAAGGTCCCACCTCATGCTCCACTATAGCTTGTTCAATATCATATACAATGGCGACACAGGACCTCAAAAGCTTTCCTGCTCAATGAACTCATGTGTCTGTTAACCCTGTCTGCAGATCATCGATCAGACCGGGCAGTTATGTCTGTGCATGAGGTCACAGCAGGGAACAGGATACCTCATAGGGCTCCAGAAGGCTCTCTCCAGCCAGGGAGTGCCCTGTCTGAGCACGTGTGCCAGGTGAAACCTCCAGCACGTGACTTGAAGCGGT
Source organism: Calonectris borealis (assembly GCF_964195595.1). Taxonomy (NCBI): domain Eukaryota; kingdom Metazoa; phylum Chordata; class Aves; order Procellariiformes; family Procellariidae; genus Calonectris; species Calonectris borealis. Next base: position 5,404,770 of record NC_134314.1, read on the forward strand.
GATGTCTCCATGTGTTGGGAAAAAAAAAAAAGAAACGAGGGCTGCAGCATCACCCATTCATTCTACTTACAAATTCCAGTCACTTATGCCATATTTTGCCATCCTCTCTCCTTTCATGACCTGTTTGTGGGCAACATATTCAAATAAATGTGTTTCTAAAAAAGTTTGTGCAACATATTTGAGTAAATTAGACTAATCTGTAAATCTGTCATGTTAGCTATTATTGAAGGGAGATACTTATCAATAATATATGTTATAATACAGTAATGGCTCTAGCCTTAAATTAATAAGTTCTTGAGATACCTACATCTTTGTAAGACAGTCCAGACACCAGCTGTTTCTGTCTGCAACAGTCTTAAGGTATTAAGTAGGGGTGAAATAAAAAAAAATCCACACCTGAAAATGTTCCATCTAGGAATTTAATAGAAGTCACTCTGAGAACACATACATCAGCACAGAGAACAATCTCCTGTGGAAGATTATATTAAATCCTATGGAGGAAAGAAAATTCCTTTAAAAGCACTTAAAAATTTCTGAGAAAAACTCTTTTTTTTTTCCCAATGAAATTCTATGGGAATTCTCAATAAGGGGCTGATATGTCAAGGATGAGTGATGAAACAAGTGCAAACTTTGCAGCCAGGTGATAACATTTCCTATAGACCCTGACCTTACACACCTGACCTAGGAGGATGTGCAATATGTGCTGTAATCCACGTTTGAATGGGACTAACATCTTAATCCCAGAAAGAATAGGATTTACCTGATTTGAAATGTACTTCCAGCAGTGGACATGCCCAATGTGCTGCGCTTGCTAAGAAACTTCCACCAGAAGCCGGACAGCTTCCATTATGCAGAGTGGGCTGAGATATTAAACAGTAGGCTTAAAAAGAAAAAAGAAAAAAAAAGGGTAAAAAAACCAAAAAAGCATCAATCCCATCTTTTACAGTGTTCTGATAAAGATCCCTGAAAAACGCGCTTTAAAGAAGCCAGCCAACTTTCACCTGAACAGGTCAAGAGGGGAGAGAAATCTTTACAGCACGCACAAAGAGGGCGTAACGTTCAGTTTGGATAGCGCCTTACCTGATGAATTCTGATTGCATCCTCATTTGACTTGTTTAAACTGTTACTAAATGTTCTTCAACACCCAGTGAACTAAACACATTGAGGAGAACTTAGTTTGAAAGCTATTATCGTATTCATTTCTTTTACACTTCTGAGAACATTGCTTATGGCACCTTACGAATTCCTGTGAATTCCCTTTTTAGTACCTTAGATAGAGGGTGTGAAAGAGAATATGATCAAAATTAATGCTGAAACATCTACATAGGCAAAAAACTGCCTGGAAAATCAGGCCTTAAGGAGAATTCACTGTTCAGCTTTAGCTTTACATTCGCAGCTGAGTGTGTTCTAAGTGTTTTATATGGAAAGTAACATAGATATGAGCACTTGACTTACCAGTGAATTAGGAAATCCTGCTGTTCTACCACTTTGCAAAAAGGATTGGAAAAGCAGAGATGATACACAGTGTGTAAAGAGGAAAGGCTCTCTTTTTCAAAGATATTGTTCTCCCATTAACAACAGGCCACAAGACCTGAAGATGAAGCCCTTGTAATCATAGGCTAATGATCAGATAGTGTTTTATAAATAACTCAGATTATAACAATTCAAGTTAATTTTTTACCAGGTGAAGTCAAATAATGGTAAAAGTACTGCTGTTGAGAGGAATAACCTAAATGGTTGATACCTGGAACCAGAGGCATCTGGAATTTAGGTATTTATGGGGATGTTCATGTATCATTCCTGTGTTATAACTTCTTAGTAAACAATAATATATGAATCTTGATGCTATAAGAGAGAAAATTGCTCTCCCCATCCTTTGCAGAACCAAAGGGCGAAGGTATAAAATTGCAACCTCTGAAAGGTTTTGCATAACTAGATTATCACTGAAGCGACTAACAAAATTAACTAACATGTAATCTTTTTGTTAGATTCATATTCCCACTGATGTTCTGAGAGCAAATCTTCCTTTTTAGTGAATCATTTTAGACAGCCAGTAGGAGATGGTAATGTGCAAAGTGGATGGTACTTCAATCTCTCTACACACAGATGTGGTTTGGGGCTTACTGGTTGTGATTTTTTGCAATTAGCTTGGAGGTCTCTTTGTATTATGAGATCTTCTCTGATGAGTCAAAAGTCCAACCAAGAGAGTATCATGGTGTCATCTGACACAAGATGGTTCTAAGGACAATCAGTTATATGAAAAGTTCTGAGACTTCAAGAGTAGCATATGTAGAAATGCAACCAATTTTGTATAATCTAACTTTCATCACGTACAATGCAGATACCGATAACCACATGCTCTAAACTCCCTATAAAAAGAAAGGAGAAAGAGAAAAAAGGAGGAAAAAAAAGCACTTTTAGGAATCAGTGCAGCTCATTCCAAATAAATATCTCAGAGAGGTCAGATGAATTACTTGCTAAATGTGCCCGTTCCTCTGCGTTGGCTTTGCTGGGTACTGTAGGAGACCAGCTCTGCAGATATTTTAAGTTGGGCGAGATGTGTCCCATGTATCTATGTCAGATGTGACCTGATGGATATAAACACCTACTATCGCTCCTGGGGTTATAGCCTGACATTAGACATAGAAACTTGAATATTCTCTCTCTTCAAGAGCAAGCCTGATGAAGTGGGTGTTAATAGCAGAAAGGAGGAGAAGCATCGTGTCTTTTGCTGTCTACACAATACCCAGATGGCATCAATTTGATATCTCCAAGAAACCCCATGACAAACTGCAACATATAAGCAGATTGAAACAGTGGGCTTGCATAAAATCTTATGTGCATTTAGAAGTAGAATATCTTGGTTTCCTGAAAATAAGCATTATTTTCAAACAGTTCATCGCATAGTATTCATCATATACACTGGGTTTGCATGTGTATGTGTGTTTTTCTCTCCTAATCCTGTTGATTGCACTGTATTTTAAAGTCAGATGAAAGGAAGAGCAAGCAAACAGAGTTTTTTCCGTTGCTTTGATGTCACTAATGTTCTGTCAACTGGCTTATTAAACCATACACTCTTAGTACTCTAAGCAAAAGCTTGAGTGCTTTACAAGGTGTCTAAAAATATACTGTGATCCTTAAAAGTATGATCATACTTATCGGACAAGACACTAAATAAAAGATGATGCTCAAGACCTCTTTTATATTTTATTCACCTCTACATATAAGTTTAATCAGAGCGGCAGAATTTTCCATTCAGTCATAGTCAGTTAGGGAAGTCTTGCGGAGTCTGGAGGTGAGGTTTTTACACTATGTATTTTAAAAACAGTTTAAACAACACCATCCAGCTAATTTCCAACATGGAACAAACTGGAATGAAAATGACACTGAGAGAAGAAATCGCTTGCAGCATTATTTTGTTGCAATGGAATACAACAATCCCACAAAGGAACAAGGGGATCGGTGATAAGTGTTGAACTCACAAGTCTTATGCGTAGCGCAAAGAAGCTAAAAATCTGCGTTGAATTACGAGTCCAAAGGGACCTGTTGCTGTGCTGACACGGACTCCATTCTTGCTCTGCAAAGAAAGTTCTTTGCTGTTCCCTTTACCTGAGAGTTTCTACACTTGTTCAATCCCTGCAGAATTCCTGAACTTGTTCCATGCCATTTTAACTGAATGGAGAGAGATTGGGTGAAAAATGTGACCAAATGACCAGATTTTTAACTGGTGCAACCTGCCATCCCTTAAATAGTGGGGGACACAAATGTTTGTCTCCAGACAAATGTTTCCAAACTACTTATTCTTTCCTGGGGCCCAAACAGCGAGAACATAGTATTATTCCCCAAACTTTGACTTAAAGTCTCTCTTAAAATAACGAGTCCAAATTTTAAGAAGGTTTTATATTGTGGTGAACCTCTGGCTCTGTTGACATTAGCAATGCCTCTCTCTTTGGTTTCAGTGGGACCAGAAAGTTATACTTGGATTCTTTTCCAGCTAAACAGAAATATTTTCCTTAGTATTTGCTCTATTACCTTATCTCAGATATTTTTTTCTTTTTGCTGCTGAGTAGCATTCCCAATAAAACTGGGTCACAGGAGTAACAAGAGGTAGCTTCAGAAGACGAGTAGCTCTTGCTCTTTCCCTGCTTTCTGTTTGGTACTTTAAGCCTCTGTAGAGCTTTTAATCCCAGATCTCTGGATGGGATTCAACAGGCTTAGCAACAAAACATAAAAGCTTACCAAAAGCACCCAGAAAGGACTGCATTCTGTCTGCCTTTTTCCTAGCTGATCGCTTATTCATCCTACTTTCATATCTATCATTTTAATTACTTTTCCTCAGTTTTGGAAGCCACATACTGTTGCTTTGCATTTGAAAAAATCATCTGGCTTGATAAACCCATGCAGTCATGTTGAATGGGGAATCTGCATTTCTACTTCCAAAGGCAGCCTCCAGGTCAGCACATGAAAAGTCTGAGGTCAAAATGTTGTCAGTAATGAGATCCCAGGCATTTCAAAAGTTCACATAGCTCTTTGTACAGTGCAGGAGAATCCCTCTGTTTCCTCTGGTGCTGTTTCATGCTAATTTGGAAGCTGCAAACTGGCATGAAACATTTCAAATGAAACATCAGTTCATCTTGGATCCTGATTTATGGCTTTTGCAGAGTGCTGGGGTTGAAGCTGTTGAATTCTTAGGAATAAGAAAAAGACAGCTATAATAATATAATAATAAAAAGACAGGAATAAGAAAATGCAGCTAGATAGCACATGCATGAAATGAAGAGTGCGTTAATTGCAAATATTCCAAATACATCTTTTACATGAAGTCAGGGGTCTGTTATTTCCTGCTTTATATTTTTGATAAACACTCCCATTATAAAAAGTGCAATAAATAATAATTTGTTTGAGCAATGACTTTCCCCCCTCCCCTCTCTTTTTCAAAGGATACCTTACATTGCTAGGCACAAATTAAAAGCCATGAGACTTGGTCACCTTCTGATAGTCAGGAACTCAGCTGTTCATAACAAGCTCATTCCAATTTTGCAATACATGTTGTTGCAGGAGGATGGGAACTGAATGTGCTTATCACGATAAACAGAGAAAGCTTCATACCCCACCACCCAGAAGTTCCCAGCTAAGTCCTCAAGCAAAATTTGACACCAGCAGTCCAACAGACCTGTAGATCAAGACTCCATGAAACAGTAAGTCTTGATCATCTGGAACCCTTGATATTTTTGAGATCCTAAGCCACACTTTTTCAACTTTCTTTTCCCACTTACTCCAAAGCTTTGGTCAGATCAAGGAATAGAGAGAAAAGGGATCATGAGAAATTTTCTTATATTTCTTAAACTAAAGAAAATGTGGAAATCAAAGAAGTAATACAAATTTAAGAAGTAACATTTTACCACAGATATTGAGGTCCATAGCTTGCAAGGAGCCAAGTGCTAGGTAAAGGTTAACAAAAGTTAGTGAAAACATGAGAACTGAGCACCAAGTTTTCTTTTCAACATCAGAGAAGTTTTCTTGTAAGCCAAATAATTAGAGGTTGACCTATGTTCTAAAGTATGAGAACCATTTTTTGTTTCAAAACTTTTTTTTTTTTAAATATATATTGTGACACTAGATATTCACCTTTTTCATGATCACAAAACCTGTTTATGCAGCATCTGTAGTCCAAGGCCCAAGAGATTAAGAGGAGCTTGGATCCTTTCTGAGCTGAACCCAAGCTCTGAATCTTTTGAGTTTTTTCTGTCATTGATGTTTGTATCCCGCTGGAAATGCAGACAAACTGGACTTCCAATCCTTCAGAAACAACCTTGAGATGCAAGAAATGTTATTTCCCCTGCTTTCCACTCCTTTAAAAAAACCCAGCAGGGTATATCAGATGTAGATTGAGGATTAAGTTATAATTACAATCAATATTTTTGCCATGCCCGCTTCGCCAAATAATATATATTTCAGTCAGTGCACTTTAGGGATTTATCTCTGCAAGGCCTGTTTCTGCCCAAATCAGTGTGTCTTTTCCTTTGATATTCCCACAGTGTTCACATATACCCTCAAACATACACAGCCCTGGGTAATATGTCTCCAATGCGATGAAATCAATGGGAACACAGCCTTTTTTGCCTGACAGTATTGTCAGGGTGTATTATCTGGTTTAGGCTGTGGCTTCAGTTCATAGCAGTCGTCAGTTAAATTTCCCTTTCTGAAGCTGAGCAAAGTGTGGTAATGTCACAGCCACAGGCGACTGCCGCTCACAGGACGGTTTACCGGTGGAGCTTAGCCTCCTGGCTTGTCACAGTGTATATATCTCAGGGTCTTCTTTTCCTTCCTACTCAGAGGTTTCCAAGAATGTTGCCTGGAGCAGTCATGGGATGCAAAAAAAGAGAGATTTTTGTTCTGCACTTAGCAACATTACCACACTTCACACTCAGTTTCTGATAAGGGGAAATTTAACTGACTGCTCTGAACTAGATATACCAGATAATACGCTCTGACAGTGCTGTGGATAAAGGCTGGCAAACCTACTAATTTATATTTCATTATCTCCGCACTTGGCTTAATCTGTTATCTCTTACTAAATGTTAGAAAGCTTGCAGAAAGCTGCACTCAACAGCAGAAAGTGGAACCACAAACACCTCTTGAACACAGGGTGGCTTCTGTGCCAGAGGGTAGATGGGGCATTTTGGCTACCCAACCTTCCCAAAAGTTAATGTGCAGCACTGATGCACTGCCTGTTGTTTTAAACCAAGGTTTGTATCCCCATACAACCACCTCTCTGTCAATGCAGAGTGCTTTTTTTTTTCCCTGGGTCTCTGAAGGGGCGTTCATTCCATCTGTAGGTGTTCAAGATAGAGGTTCATCAGGATAGCTGTGGTTGTCAACACAGCCCACAACTCCAGCTATTTCAGAAGTGGGTGATATACACAGATCAAAACGCGCCCTTATTTTCCAGTCTCCAAGGAATGGCAATACGAGATGTTGTAGGTGATGATCAAGTTTTAATCTCCTCAAGGCTGGAATACAAAGTTCAACATCTTGCACAGTCTAACCTGTTCTTCGTCTCAATTGTCCATTTTTCACCTTAGTCTTGTTAGTACAATGAGCTAGAATAACCCAAGAGCCATCTCCAAATTAATACCCACAGAACAATATATAGTATTTGTTATAGTTGATTATCTGGAGGCAATAACTTTTTCCATCTGTGAGTGAAGGTAGGGCAAGGAACCAAACCAAAGAAAATATCATCACAACTTGAAGCTTACTTTATTACTAGGAAGACAACTGCACCTTCAGAGGGAGGTTCAACAACTGCTGTATTGGTTCAGGGACTTTCTTGTCCCTGATCTGCAGTGAAACTATGGCCATGACACTGAGCTAAAAATCAGGAGAGCTAAATTCTCTCTGTAACTGACATAAAGCAACCTGGAAAGAGGAGAGATCATAAAATCAAGATGCTTTTTTCTCCCTTGGCAGAAGTGTGCTTAAATGCTCCACAGTCAAGAATTCCCACTTATCTCTCACCCACTGACAAATGCATTGCTGAGAGCAAGTCCTGCTCTTCATCTAGGTTCATATCTTTAGGCAGAGAGTTGATTTGAACAGGTTTCCAGTATGCTGGTGTGTGACCTCACCAATGAGATGCTGTCTGAAAGGAAACTTTATCCTCCTGACTGACAATAACTCACAGTTTTAGGTCATTTTTCTTTCAGTTCTATTAATGTTACCCTAAAAAAGACATTTCCCCAAACTAGTTGCTGTATAGGAAACGTCACTGTGCATTTAGAGGTATTGGGATTGCAGTCTTGAGGACCTTCTCAACAAGCTGTGAGAAAGACAGAGATACTGAGGGTCATTTCAGGACTCTAGATATCATTCTCAGCTCTTATAAGATACTTGGAGGTTTGCAAAGACATTTTCTTCTAGTTAAAGTTTTTAAATACCTGTAGGTCATCAAATTAATACTACTTTATAACAAAGGGTTGATTTTGATTAATTTCCTCTTCCTAAGATTTAAAAGACATTTCTGAATTGCCAAAATGGTTCATTCTAACGTGTAAAAGGAAGACCTTAATTTTTTTTTTTTTTTTTTTTTTTGAAATAGGTCTTTGGTTTGAAACGTAGGGGGAAAAAAAAAAAGCTAAAATCAAAATGAGAGCTCAAAAATATTAAAATGGAACAGTTTGCTTAATGTTTTGGTCAGATCTCTCAATTCGTAATGTAAAAAACCAGGCTTTTTCTTGGTCTGGGATGGAAAGAGCTCAATGACTCAAAAGTTCTTCTAAGACTGGACAAATGTTTCCTTTATGTGTAATAATAGAAGCTATAGATAGACAAATGGATAGAAATTCATATAGACCAATCTAATCTGCCTCTCCACCACATAGTGATATAAACCATGGTATATTTCAACCTGTTACCTGTCTGTATAAGAACATTTGGGGGTTTTTTTAAATGGTTTTTTTTAATATATTTTGAAGAATATGTTTATTTCTTCAGTTCACCTTCTTATATTCATTCTTTTTCATAACACTTACAAGAATAACATGTATGTTCTTATTTGTAAAGCACATTTGTTTTACAAAAGGCTCACTGTTCATTTTATTTAGGGCCATTATAGAATCATAGAATCATAGAATCATACAGGTTGGAAAAGACCTCTAAGATCATCGTGTCCAACCGTCAACCCAACACCACCATGCCCACTACACCATGTCCCTAAGGCCTCATCTACACGTCTTTTAAATACTTCCAGGGATGGTGACTCAACCACTTCCCTGGGCAGCCTGTTCCAAGGCCTGACCACTCTTTCAGTAAAGAAATTTTTCCTAATGTTCAATCTAAACCTCCCTTGGCGCAACTTGAGGCCATTTCCTCTTGTCCTATCGCTAGTTACTTGGGAGAAGAGACCAACACCCACCTCGCTACAACCTCCCTTCAGGTAGTTGTAGAGCGCGATGAGGTCTCCCCTCAGCCTCCTCTTCTCCAGGCTAAACAACCCCAGTTCCCTCAGCCGCTCCTCATCAGACTTGTGCTCCAGGCCCTTCACCAGCTTCGTTGCCCTCCTCTGGACGCGCTCCAGCACCTCCATGTCCTTCTTGTAGTGAGGGGCCCAAAACTGAACACAGTATTCGAGGTGCGGCCTCACCAGTGCCGAGTACAGGGGCACGATCACCTCCCTGCTCCTGCTGGCCACACTATTATTTAGGGCCAGCCTTTGTGCCACTTCATGATGCTTTCACATCAAAAGGGACTTTTATAATTTTTTCTGCATTTTCCATCAGAGACTGTTGTCTGTACCTATTGCATCAGACAATGTTACTGAGATCTTCTTTATAGGTTGGCAAATATTTTTACCTGTATTTAAAGTAGCTTTGCATTTTTAACCTTAAGGAAACCCCAAATGAACTTTCAAATGTTAATTATTCTTTTTCTTTGCATGTTTTGATTTCTAACATTGATGGCCTTCACCACTCAGCTTTTAAAATCCATCCAAATACTTAAACTGATTTGGCTTTACATCATCTTAAACTATAGAAGCGGCTTTGTTTTGACTTTTCATGACTTATTGACTGCCAAATTTGAAAGAATGTTTTTAGGTTAGGATTTTGCTTTCTTTCACTTTTAATATACACAAACGCAGATTTTCTCTTACTAAGCTGTCCTTTTTGGCTGGATCAGCATTCAATAAGCACATTGTGAGCTACTGACAGAAAAAGACTAGATGAGATTTGGCTTTTTCTTTTAGATAAAAACCTCTCTTAGAACAGCAGTGTGTGTTTAAAAACAAACTATGAAAAATGCTATGCAACAAGGAATTTTTTTTTTTTTATTATTTTTAATTTTGTCTTTGGCAGTGGTTTAGAACCCGTTTAAAGGGGAAATGTGTGGTGTATATCCTACACATCGGCTAGCTGTGACTTTTTTGCAAGGTGGTAAGAGTCTTTTTCCCCTTCTTGCTTAATATTTTTAACTTTATCATTGTTGTTGATCACTCCATCTGAAATCTGGGACATCTCTAGAAAGAAGACAACTTTGAATATGAAGAAACAGAACCTACTAATGTTAAGCAAGAAAGCGAGAAAGGAGGGTAGATTTTGCATGTCTATGTTTAGGATGCAAGCTGAATTCTTTTTATGTTCAGAGACGATCATCAAAGCACTTATTTAAGTAGGCTCAATGTGAATGTGAAGACTCCAGGATTGCTTTTTTTTTATCATTCTGTTAATCTGTTGCTAACCCATGTAATATTAATTTGCTTAATATTTCTAAAACATGTCTAATATATGGAGAATATGGTCTTGGGTGTAAATATGCCAGTCTAAAAAGCAGGTGATCTGGATTCAGTTGCTGGCTTGGATATAGATGTCCTGAGTGTCATAAGTCAAATGGTTTGCTATTTCTATACCTGTTTTTAAAATGGGGTAGCCACTCCCTTCCTCACAGGGGTATATCAAGAGAGATAAATTTTATAATGATGCTGAACACCACTGGACAGGGTGTAAAGGTGGCTTTGAGCTCAACGCTGTCAATTAGGATAGCCCCAGGGCTTGTCTAAATAACGTATTGCTTCTCATAGTCACTGTGACATTAATGAGCTCTGACGGTGCCCCATTTCTGGCCTTGGCCTGACTCCCTCCCTCCTTTCAACACTCCTGGCCCAGTTCCTCTCCTGTCAGCTGAGGATGGACAAAGTGATGGAGCCGAACTCTTTGTCGGCTCCAAAGACCATTTGTCATGGTCTTTGCTCTGTGTTTGGCACGATCCCTTGCTGAGGTTTAGCAGGGGGATCTTTAAACTCAGTCAGCTGCAAACTGTGTCCCTTATATGAATGTAAGAACATAGACGTGGAAAAGACCCACAAATCCGTCTCCCAAACTCCACAGAACCTCCTCTCCTTAGGGAAAAAAACATGCCACAAATCACAAAAGATGCTCTGACACCTTATAGCAAACTTAAGAGGTGCAATAATATATCCAGAGCAATAACAGGCTCCTGGAAAATAAGTCCCATATCTCTCTGGCAATGAGGAATGTTTTTAGACAATTGTCCTAGATCACTTCAAAATAAGGACAATTTCCCAGAGCACAGAGGAAGGTTGACGAAAGAAAATTCCTTTTTCACCCTAAACCTAGGAGTTTAGCTCTGAGTGTATAAAAAGAGGAAAAAAGAAATTACACAACAATAGATTTTTTTATCTTATAGGAGTACATAGATAAAGTATTAACAAGAGATGCTGATATCTAGGATGAGAAATATACCTGGAATATTATTATTTTGACTTAGCACTTAAATATCAAAACTAAGTACTAAATACTCAACTACTTTAAAAAAATAGTGGAAGAATTTTGCCTATTCCAAAACTGTCAAGAACAGTTGTGTTTAAAAAGAATGCCAGATTCGAAACAGCAGCAGGGCTTCATAATGTCTTTTATGTAATATAGCAACAGTTAGGACCCAGTTCATTTGTTGGCAGTACCTGCGTAGATAAGAACCTGCACTCATCACAATATTCCATAATGTTCTGGGGTAACCACTCCTTATATTCTCTTATTGGAGTGATTGCACTTTGTTTAAAATATTTAAATATTCAAGACTCTGTGTCCTGGTGTTTGGACGATCACTTGGGAGGTGGGACAGCTGTGTTTCAGGCTATGCTCCAGTGCATGTTTCATTATTTATGCAAAGAGAAATAGCACCAACAGGAATGACTGAAAGCATTCCACCCCAGGGTATGTTCCACACTGATGATGAAGGCACTCTCTTACCAAGTGAAAGATGAGGGTTCAAACCCCTGTGTGTGAAAGAGAGGAACTGAAATGATTTTTCACATCTAAAATGCATGTCCTACCTTCCCGCTTGTTCAGTAAAACAGGATGGCCTACTTCTATGGCAATGTTGTGTTTATTACTTTTTTTTTTTACAAGTACCTAACCTTGCATTTTGCATCAGATGGAATAGTTCATGTAATTGTATACATTTTTACTTGAAGTAAAATGAGATCTTCAATGAAATTGAACCTCTTCTTCTTCTCCCCTTTCCTGGTTCTGCTGCTAAACCCCAAAGCAATCATAATTACAGCCAAACTTGAAACAGTAATAAAACTCCTTTTTCCAAATGCAAGAATACAAATAGACAAAAAAAACAACCAAACCAAAACAAACCCACAATGTGTAAAAGGAAAGGGAGAGTCAGTAAAAGAATACGAAAGCTGACGTGACATAATCCAATAGAAAGCTGGGAAAGTTATCTTTGCAGGCTGTTTCTTGTTTGATTTTGGTAGTGCAAGATTATATTTGTGAGGAGGAGGGAAAAATCCTGCAACAACTGAGAAATGCAATGATGGGATTCCAGTGGAGACTTTCAGCTCTGTAGGCAGATGGGACAGACCATCTCTTTCACATACTTTATAGAAAAATGTCTATCCTATAGACATGTCCTTGTCAAGGATGACACCTAAGTCCTGAGCTCAGTGACAAAAGGACAGTAATACTCTGTGTGCTGTAGAAGACGAGAGGTGGCAGCAAGGTCCCTCACGCAAAGACAAAGAGTTGTCTTTTAGGCAGTCCCATCGCCATTCCTGCCCAGCCAATTCAGGCGTTATAATTCATAGACTCAGTCTCTGCATATAAGTCCAAGACAAGATCCTGCAATACTGAGTTCCTAAGACTTACATTGTCCAAAGGCTTTTTTCAGACACTCTGCCATAACCATGTTGACTAGGATTCGTTCACCTAACTTTAAAGTCAATAACAAAATCGGCACTTGGTGGTGGTGGTGGGTGATTCATTTGACCTGTTTTAGGTGTCTACATGAGATCAATTGCACCATGGAAATGCTTATTTCTTGCCATTGGCTACTGGGTTTACTAGCTCACACCTAAGCATTTACAACTGAACAAATAAATTCCATTCATAAATGCTTTTCTGTGTACACTGCCATCCCATAATACTAAATCTCATACTACCAAAGCTACTCAAACTTTGCTTTTGGCTTCAATAGGCAGCAAAATATCATGGTAATCATTAAGTCATAGATAAGATCCCCACTGCAAAGCAACAAAATTTGCTCAGCTTTTGGATTTCTTTTGCTGTGTGTCTGTTCTCCCCTCTAACTTCTGATAGATGGTCACTCAGCTTGCAGTATCCAGGGCTCCTCGGGGCATTATTCAGGGCCCATTACCTTTTTAGCTCTAATGATATCCTGCCAACAGCAATCCTCTATGCATGCCATTTATTCCATTACACTAAACAGGGGTAATTTGGTAAATTGAGTGTTTAAGTAGCCTTAAGGTAAATATTTTTTTTTTCCTTTGCAAAATGATGATGTTCCCTTTGGCCTCAGTAGATTCTTCTGGTTTTGGAAGGGTTTATTTTGATTTGCTTTTAATTGTTCATAAAAGTGAAAAGTTAAATAATGCCTGATAGGGAAAGGTTAAATCAAGCCCTCAAACAAATGTTAAACAAAACCAAAATCAAACAATCATTAAATTAAGATTTTTTTTTTTCAGATGTAACATTGGGTAACTTCATACTCCCTGTTCTTTTTACCCAGCAACTAATCTGTCAGTGCTAAAGCATCAGGGGTAGTTATGCAATATTATCTTAATTACTAAATAAGGTCAATAGATTATGACTTTTACAGAATAAAAGCTAGAAGAGATTCTTTTGATTAATGTCTCTAAATAAAAAAAAGTTAACTTAACTGTTCCAGTCAATTACCTTTTTAATTTAGGGTACTGTGAATTAGTTAAATGAACAAATACAAACTTTCATGGCGTTCACCATACCAATGAATTGCAAATGTTTTGAATGTGTTGGAGACAATGCTGAGATTCTTCTGTTCTCTACAGCTCGTAATGCGAGAGAATTAAGAGGAAAACTTTAATGACATAAGCAACATCATGGAGTATCCAAAAGAGGCTACCAAGACTGTCCCATCTTCAGTTGACGTGAGCAATGAAATCTATCCTGGAATTTGAATTAATTTTTAAACTTTTTTTGAGGGGGATAAAATCTAATTTCATTTTAAAAAGTAAATCAATTGCATCCCCTGAATTTGTCCTGGTATTCAACTCTTCCCACTCTTAGAAAACTGCATGCAGCTTAGGGGTTGAATTTGTTCCAAAATCCAAACATTCCCAGTTTTCAAGTGAGTTTCTGTAAACTGCAGAACTAAGAGGACGCTTGGGGTGGGATGGTTAACCCTTTGGAAATTTCCCTGTACAAACAGAAGCTACTTGCCAAGCCCAGGTCAGATGATACCTAACTTTCAGAAGGCTAAAATTTAGTAAGATGAATATCACAGCAAGCCTCCAATGAAGATGCAAACAAGAGGTGAAAGCTGAGGCAGTATCAGGATGTTGCTCTTTGTCTTTTCATCCAGGCAAAGATAAAAAAAGATCTTAAAATACCTAAAGGAAAAATTTCCTTTTCCTCACATCCCTTCCCTGGAGTGTTAGTTTTATCCAATGACTAAATGCCACAGAGAGCCTATCTCATTTATCTTCATACAGCCTCTCCTTTCCCACCAATAAGTTATTTGTTTAGGAAAGCCTTAGAGCCACAAAGCATAATTAGTTGTTGGATCAGGCCCATAGGAAAGCTGTGACCTGCAAATAAACCACATCAAGAAACATTTTAAATTTCTCCAAGTCTCTGAGGAGGCGGAGATTCTATTTTTTGTATACTCTACTGTGACATGTTTGTTGATCACAAAAAAGACAGGGTTTTTTGATTTTCTATCATGAGAATAGATAACCAAGAACTCAGAAGTGACTAGAGCTTCAGGCTAACACAAATTTGCTCCAGCATAAACACTGGTCTGTTAACTGCTAGGGCTTATTGCCCTTAGTAAGGGTCACTGAGCATTGGGGTAAAGGAAAACACAAAGGTCAGATTCATCCCATTTAATCGCAACTATACAGAAGTTAACATTCAGCCAATTGTCTGGTTGAGGTCTTAGTCAATTGAGAGAGAAAAACATCTCCAGAAGATCACTCACTCTGTTGTAGGACAAAGTCTATCACACTTTGGGGAGCCTTATCCAAACTCAATTTCTTCCCAGTTTGCCTAGAGCAGTTGTATAGACTAGTTGGGTAATTTTATATTGGCTAAGCTCAAGCACTTTATCTAAGTGGCCCAAAGCAGTCCAGCTTGCTTGCTATTCAGCCACTTAAATATATGGTGGTGTCTCTAAGCAGAGGACAAAGTAGCCCAAAAGGTTGTGGGTGGGAGCACCCAAGGCACGTGTACACTGGCAGGGCCATACAGGTGCTCTCCTCTGCCCCAGGCTGCAGATAACACATGCTTGACCCGTGCTACAACAGCTAGTGCCTTATTTTCTTGTATGCTAAATTCACTTTTTAAAATGCAGACACTCAGATTTAAAGAGCTTGCTATGATTAATATTTTAATTCATGGTAGAGAGGGAAGCTTGGGTTGAGATACTGGAAAAGCACCTGTTAAGCAAGTCTTCTCCTAGCCATTTTGAACTTTTCGTCCTTTCAGCAGTTGAAATGTGTGACATGAGTACATTTATGTACAAAGAGGGTGAGGTAGGGGAAAGATGTAATCTGTTGTACAACATGTGGTGTACTCTCTACATTAAAAGTGTGTTTTCCTCTTTGCACAAAAAAAAGAACAAATCATTCGCATGGAAATGGAATAGATCCCTGTGGTGATTAAAAACTCCAGTAGAAAGATACATATTTAATGAATAGATAACACAGATAAAGAGGAAGAATGCATTTACAGTAGAAAGCAACTAGAACAGCTTGAATGTATAGCCTTTATTGCAGTGCAGAATCAACTGAATATATGGGCTTATTAAGTTGTTTAAGCACAAGGGCAAGGCATTTAGTAAGTAGAATGAAAAGCTGGGGGCATGTGAGTATAAGAAGTATGTGACATTCTGGACGCAACTACAGTTTGGCTGGAAAATGACACTGGATGAATTCACATTCAACTATTGCTCTAGGAGAGAAACTCGGGATATAAAAGGAAGTGGATTATGGCCTCCGAAGCTTGAAATATAGTTTGTCAGTCCTATGTTATCAAGTAATTGGATTGTCTGTTCTACACTAACCAAAATAAAAGTAAGAAGTGCGTTGCTTTCTGGTTCTTTTTGAATAAATTAGGTGTGACCCAGGAGTCAGATAAAATGATTCCAGTTTTCAAGGCACAGTCATATGGATACATGCATAAATACAGTAGTATAGTCTTAGATTTGTTATGAAGGGTATATGATAATCTTTTCTATAGCAAGTCTTAACTAGTGTTGAGTAAAAATTACAAAGCCTCCTGGCCCAAAACATAACTCCTCAAAGAGTTAGGGAGAAAATTTACCTCTGGAAAAGGTTATTCTGTAATTTGTGCTCTGGAATGGCATGATACAGGCTTCTGGACCACTCAGTCCTCTGGCAGCATGTGATGCAGTGGTTCTGGCAGATCAGAAAGTATACTGTGCCAGCCTGACCACCTCGAAGGCACGAACGTTTTGTCTCCACCATGAAACAACAGTATTTCTCATGGACGACCTTGATAGATGCTGCACTGGTGATGTGCAACCACTATTTCCAGTTGCCCAGTATTCTAGAAGGAGAAGGTGAATATGTGGCTCCACACCCTCTCACATCATCGTTTAGCATAGAAAGAAGTTGGGAACAAGCCAGCACCTATGTTTAGCCATCTAAATGGACCTGTAGATGTGAGCTAGCTACTCTCACCTCATTTCATCATCAGTAGAGAAGCTGACTTTAATTGCACAATACATCTGATCTGTTTTAGACTTTAGGACCGATAAATCACTCCTTGGAAATGCTTATTTCTCTCTGTTATCTTTAAAGGGATAGCAGGCACCAGATGACTCTTGGTGAAATGGGTCCTACCCCACATCTCTCACCAGCCTAGATCCTGTTGGATGCCTTCAGTGTCAGGCAGTTAGCAACACACCCTGGGAGGTATAGGTGAGAAATAGAAACTGGTAGAGAACCAAGAAATGTAGAGTGGAAGATTAGTTGATTAGGAAAGGAGAAGCACAAGGTAGCACAAGGGACAAGGGTAGATGGGTCTTTTTCTTGTTTTCTACAGGAAAAAAAAGGTCTTCCATACAGAACAGCTCCCTTTTTCTCTTAAACCATTGCTCCGAAAAAACTCAAACTCAACATGCTGAATTAACAAGTTCAGGAGTTTAGGATATTTTATTTGAAAAAAAAAAAATCCATGAAACCAAGAAAAATAAGAAACAGTCCAAAAATTTTAAAATAAACACTAGTAGGATTTTTTTAAGTCTGCCCTAGAGCCAGTGGGACTTTTCTTCTGGAATGTTCTTACCGTCTTCTTACACCCCCACCCCTTACTTTTGCAGACATTTTTACAGTGAGTAGGAGAACTAAAATTATAATCTGAGGAAGAGTTCCTAAATAATAAATGTGCTCACATTTGGGGATTGTTTCAGGTGTGCTATAAACCTTTGTGAAACAGTGTGGGTAAATAGAAGGTTGGTATTAGTTGGTTATAATTAATCCCGATAGCTTTAAGGCAGAATTTTCCTGCTCCAGGGGTTCAGAGAAGGAGATAGCTAGAAAAGCAGGGAGGGATTCACTGGGTAGGAAACTGAACGGACGGAGCAAATAAGTTTATTCAAACCTTAGCAACATCTGATGATTTGCAGAGCTCTTGCTTCTTTCTGACAGACCTCTGAGCAGCATTCTGCTGAGGAAATTAGCATTTGTCAGGCTTTGCTTTCGCCCTGGAAATGCACAAAATACAAGTCCTAAGCACCTTAAAGGAAAGACTGCTCAATAAAAACAGAATCTAAAAAAATTACTTCCTTTTGCATTAGTTTTCCTACATTTATTGAAATTATTTGCCAAAGTAGGATAGTCAGAACTCATGATTCCTAGACCAAAAGAGACTATTGAAATCCACTAATCTGATCTAATTTTTACAGGCCATGGAAGTGAAGCAGCTGATTCCTGCCTGAAGTCCTATAATGTACTGTTTAGAAACCTTATAGGTGATATCAGGAGGCAGAGACCTGTGTCCTGTAAGCCATAGCTGCTGCCTACTGCACATTATCTACAGAGTTACAGAAGTGATTTTACTTCTCTCCCCAGAAATTCCTTTTCAGATTCCAGTGGAAGCATATTCTTGATCTTCCCATGCCTTGTCTCACAGTTTGAAAAATTGTCTATTTAGGTGGAAAATCCTACAGGAAAGCAAACATTTCTTCCAATATGTTTCCTCAAGGCACCACCACAGTAGACTGTAGCACAGGACAGATGAAGGAAGGCATTTTTAATTAGGTTATGGCAAAGGCTTTTTTATTTATTTAAGAATTAATACAGGTCATTTAACAATAACTTGTCTGTGTGGCTTGTACGTTAAAGTGTGAGTCAGAAAGCTGGGAAATATTTAGGACAATCTAAAAGTTGGTCCTTCCAATACAACTCCAAGCTAAATGAGATATGTCAGCTCTGGATATGCACAGGTCTACATGTGTCAATGCCCATCTGCCATATGTGAAAAAACTGCTACACTACACACCAAGTCTTGTTAAACATGAGACTTGTTCAGAAGAACTATGGCATTAAAGTGAGAATATCATGAAGCCTGCCTTCCTTTCCTAGGTCATTTTGCCAGCGGCTTATTGGTAGCTCTCAACCTAGGACCTATTCTTCCAATTTATTAGAGAGGATATTGAATCTGTCAGTGCATATGCAGTTATTTTAGGGTAACTAATTGCAGACAGTTCATCCAGCTGGACAGCCAAAGCAATAATATTAAAGATTAATGCCCCAGTTCAGCAAATAACCTGGGCATGTGCATGATCCCTGTGGCTTCACTGAGACACACTTACTGGCAGGCTTGTTGAACTAGATATATTGCTGAAACAGGGCCTTAAAAATGATGAATCCACATCATAGATGTCATGCAAACAATTCTAAGAAATTTGAAAAGATTACTGGTTTTGACAACTCAAAGTTTAAAGCTCTAAATATTGGTAGAGAATATCATAATGTTAAAATATAAACAGAAAAATCCATAGTTCCTATTGCTGGAGCTCTTTTCCTCTGAAACAATTGGTACTGATGATAAAGTGATTTGGCTGATGATAAACTAGGTTAATTTGGACCTGATCAGTGTGGGAGTTCTTCCTTTTTTCCTCTGGGATTCTTCTCACATGATTTCATCTATATGAAAGTGGGGTAACTGATCTCAGCTAGAGATCAAAGATCTGTCCATAGCCAAAGGACATCAGTAGATACCTCAGGGGGGCAACCCATTCCATTTACTTTAGAATGTATTGAATTGCCCTCTGGAGGTACCTGGTTCTTTACATCATCTGAAAGGGGCAAGACTAATTGCCCACCTTTGGACTGCAAATGTTAGGAGAACTGAATACTATCTTACATGTTCACTCCCTTCTACTGCAAATTTTTTCCTAGCACTTTAATATTTCTGATATATATGTGCAACAGAAAAACATAGAAATAGAAATAAGTATGCTAAATAAGTCTCTCCATCAACACCATTCCACTCACACCAAGATGGGTGGAAATATAAATGACAGCAATGTTTGGCCTGCCACTGACACCTATCCACACATAAACAGTCACAGTTAGATGAGAAGCTTCACAGTTTCTCTGAATATTTAATTAGTACAAACTTCGTTTCCTTGAACTTCATCAAAAATAAAATTAAAAAGCCCAGCTTCATTTACCTCGTGTTGACTATAATGAACATTAGAACTTCCCCCATCGCCACAGGTTTAACTCTGTGGCTAACGCCGAGATGTTGGCAATCAGAAAAGACTTGGGGCAAATCACACTTCTTTATCACCACAGGGATAAACTTAAGTGACAGACATGCATGGGCTAATTACTTTTAATAGTTTCCCATTGCTCTGGCTGATGACACAGTGCTAAAAAACCATGCCCCCCCCAATAAGCCAGAATTTCACTTACATGGCACTACGTCTTTATTACCGCTTCGTTACTTCAGGGGAGCCGCGTTCTCTAAAATGCCTTTCCCTGTGGCTTAAAGTAAAGATTTTTTAAATAAATAAATACAGTTTATGTTGGGCATCTACCACTTGAAGGGCTAATGATTATTGACTACCCTCCAGCAGACATCAGGGAGTCTAGCCTCAGGCCCTTCCCGCTCGCCCCCAAACATGCCGAATGTTAACACATGTTTCTAGATCCTGGCTGGGATTGGACACAAACAAGGCAGTCAGGATGGACCATTTAGTGTACAAGTCAAGATGACAGATCTCTGCTTAATACAAGGAAGACAAAAATTCGTATCTTATTGAAAAAGGCAGAAGAGCCCCGGGTGCTTTCGCTTTGTGATTCCGCAGCAAAAAGTGGGTTGTGTCAATATAAGTCTATGTCACCAGCTCGCAGCTGCCACACTGAATTGACCCTGCTAGCTACAGACAGAAAGGCCTTCCATTTCCAAATTCTCTCTAATGCTCATCTGCGAGAGTGAGCACGAGGTGGAAAAAAGCCAACAAGTTACTGCTAAGTATGGGAGCGAAATAAAAAACCAAAACAAAGCAAAACCAAACAAAAATGCCTTAATACCGTGAGATTCTCTCCACTGCCTGTTTCTAATGAAACGCTAGAAAAACTTTCTCATCTGAAAGCATTTCAGAGGATGCTTTGACAATGTGAGCTTTGTGTTTTGTAAATCATGTTCTTGTAATTCCTTGTAAGTCTCCAGATCCTCCTCAGATAGAGCAGCAGAGCATTAAATATTCTTGCAATGCTCACCAGAGCTTAATTACTAAAAGTTGAAACATCTTTTAAACTCTGCGTTTTTCCCTGGTTATTCCCCAAAGAAAAGATACAAAAAAGTTGAAGAGTGTGCACAATAACTATTAGTTAAGACCACATTTCTAAAGGGGGGAAAAGAAGATAAACAATTTTGAAACTTTAAATGGAGTATTTCTTGATACTATTATAGTTTTACATGATATCATTCACTGATGAGTCTGTTTCTCATGTGTATATTTTACCAAGCTCTGGTGTTCACACTGGTGAAAAGATTTAACTGAAAACAAAAGAATAATATTAAAATTAAAAAGAGAAAAGCTCCCAAGTTCCCTAAAATAGAAAAAATAAAGAGAGAGGTCTTCAATTAGTTGAAATTCTATTGATTTCTGGAAAAGTATGATAATTTAGGGAAGCTGGAGATATGGCTAAAATTATAGACCTATTTAAAATACATTTTGGAGCATTCTTTTTATGGACCCACACAAAGTCCATGAAAATGTAAAAAAAAAAGATTTTCTTTACCTCAGATCAACCTATATTCAGGCGAGTGGTTAAGATCGCTACAGAGAGGCAGTAAGAAGTGAGAATATTTTATTAGCAGAAGATAGAGATTTTTTCTTTTTTATGTTTCAGTGGGGAGCTAGTGAAGCTTTCATCAGCTCTTTATCTAAATTTATTATAAAACACTGGATATTCCAACCCAGTAATCTCACTTGTAAATATACCTCACTTGACTGTGAAATCTTCAGAGGTGGAAGAGTGCTATATGGATATCACAGAGAGGAAAAATTCATCTCACCTAAGTGTAACCACCTGAAGGTAGCAGTCTAATCTAACCAGTTGTCTGTGGTTTTGATATCTGCAAGAAAGAGAAGAATTGCAAGGAGGCCATTCATCACGCTGGTCTTGCAATGGCTTTCTACAATCCTGTGGAAACACTTCTTTCTCTATTGAAAATCAACACGTACATGGTTAGCTCAGACTAAATGCCTATTTTCTGTACAACTGATATTGGGTAAGACGAATGCTGGCATAATTTTCAATTCCATCTAGCAGTTGAGGGAATTAAGAGTTGTCTCTAAATTAGGATCTAAAAAAGCATAAGTTAAGGGGCTGGAAAGACTGAGGCAATCCTCTTGAATTCAGGGATATTTCAGGATAGAACAAATCTCACCTGACTTTAACAGTTTGCAATGTGGACGTCTGTCTCTGAACTAATTACCAAAGGCTTTCTTTAGGAAATGTGTAAATAGGAATGTTAAAGGCATCTTCAGCTATTCCTTTTTAGCATGTTAGTTTTTCTCCACTGCCTATAAAAGGCAGTGCAGATGATTAGCTCAGATAGAGATGTCTATGATGTAGTTAGCCATAATTGACCTCCTCAATCCACATGTGAATATATTCTTCATCTATACCTGTACCAAGTCCATTCCCTTGCCCCGCAGCCTGATGGCAAGGTCAGGTCATATCTATACTGTGAAACTTAACTACACCCCTCCCTAGCCCCAACTTAAATCAGAGTTTCTAAATAAAAATTATCTTTGGGGATTTTTTCTGCTTTACACTCTGTTTGCGAATTGTTTGGAAGGGTACTAACTGACCAGATGCAAAACTGAAGTTTTCAGTTGTGTGGTAATTTGAACAATATCAAATGAACAAAAGGTCCCATTACTTCTCTTCAGCTCCAAGAAGAGCTTTTAGGAGAAAAGTTTCGACTCAATATACAGCCAAGCCTACTTTCAAAAAAGTGTGCTAATTATAATTAATGTAATTTATTAACAGTGATATAGAAAACTTCCAATCTGTTATCATATGATGGTTTTCATAAAACATTAACTTTTTGTCTATTATGGAAGGGTATGAAGAGTTACATGATTGCATGAAAAATGTTTAATAGCTGCAGATTTATAAAAGAGCATAACTGAGTCAAAAGAAAGATGATTACGTTATTTCTGGATGTGGACTGGGACCTCACTCTTGCAGTGTCCGCCTACTCCAGCGCTATTGGAAAAGGAGACTGATTTAGAAGAACATACAATCTGGGCTGACACAGTTGGGTTTAGTTTCTTGTAATACTGAGGGGAGAGGAATGTGGAAAAGATGTGTATTACGTTCTTTTGATTTCATAATGTTGAGATGTTCTTTAAAAGTGGACGATTTAGCTGAAAGTTACTAAGAGCTATACTGTGTAACTGTGTATAATGTGTCATTGCGGTGATTGCCGGAGAGCTACCCTAGATGCCTCCTAACATCAATGAAATCTGCTATTTAAACTTGACTTTTTGCTCATATATATATACACAAGCCTTTAAAAATCTGAAGACAACATTTTGATATGGTTTATGAGGCCTTACCTCATAGTTCTGCTCTTTGACATGCAGAAGAACTGGATAATAAATCAGACTTTGTAAACTGAAAGTCATAGACATATTCTGGAGTCACAGACAATACACAGACAAGTGTATTAAGTGTTTTCCGAAATCCCTAATAAGCTAAGTATCAGGCTCTTTTCCTCTTCACTTTTTCCCTTTTGCAAAGGCACTTATGTTTGACTGAAGATTGCGAGCTTTTGCTTGAGCACCAGTTGAAGGTGTTTAACGTAGCCCATTTTCTTTGAGGAATACTGACAGCAGCTCTCCACTGAGATCAAATCAAGTCAACAATAGGGAAATGACTGTGTATAAAAGTTAATGTTGCTCAGTCGTGTCTCAATAGAATGGGCTGATAATGCAGAGAATTAACAGCCTGAAGCCAGCAAATGTTGCTTTACAACATTGTGCAGTCTTGAAAGTGTGGTCAGCTGAAAGACTATCAATCACGAGATCTTGAATCTTACCTTATATGTGTTACTAATTTGCCAAGCAACATAAGGGCAAACAGTTTATTTCTTTCTGCCTTGTCCCCCTCTATCTCTAAAAGTGGGATAATTATCATCCTGGAGTTTGTTATTTAAGATACATGAATGGGAAGTGGCTAAGCCACATAATTAATTTCTATCTATAGGTCTTATTCAGCCCTTGGGGATTTTAGCTGTGGTGTCTTGAGCTGTTGTCAATCTGGAGATCCTCTTCGTTTCACTGCTGAAGGTTTTTGCTCCCATAGCAGGGAAGGCAAAATGTGCCCCTTCTTCAGCCTGAGCGGATCACAGAGACTGGTATTAGCTTCAGCCATGGATGAGCAGTAAGGCTATGAGATATCACAGCTGAAAGGCTGGGCTTTCGCTGCTGCAGTTCCTGGTCATGAAGAGCATGGCGGTGGGACAGCAGTTTGCTGTACTCACCAGAGAGGATGAATTTGCATCCTGAAACATGTGACGGTCCACAGCCAGTGACACATAGGGGATGGGGTGGTTGAGGATGCAATGTCCCCAAATTACTATATCCTGATTTTAGTGTACCTTAGAGAATCTGGAGATAAATTCCCACAGAACAGAAAAGCTTTATCCAAGCATTTCCCCAGTTGTAGTGTCTGTCACTAAACCAATTGAATCTATTGTAACTTCTTTAAGAACAAAATGAATTAGTTTGGAGATCTTCAGGACACAGACTTAATCTTCCATTACATCTAAGAGGAAACAATCTTATGCCATATTGTGCTCCCTTAAGTCTCTCTCAAGATTTCTGGACTGTACATCAATGAAAAAAAATTACAGCCAAGTATACAGGAGCAAAGCAGGGCAAATATGTTTTTTTTTTTCCAATCTTTTAGCTTCTTGACAAGTTCACTCTCCTTTTGTGGGCTCACTCAGCATGCTTTGAGAGCACTGGCCTTTCTTCCACCCGTTTACTCCAGCCTCAGAAAAGACCTTCAAGGCATGTCCACACCATGCAGTGCCAAGAGCTCGCTGCAGACGTGCTGACTGCAGAATAAGAAGCCAGGCAACTCTCCCGCTAAGCTTCTTGCTTCAAAGCCAGACGCTTTTGTGCTAGACTGCAACCTACATACGCAACAGTTCATTTGGAGCTCGGTCAGGTATCCACAGAAAGATGCCAGATTGTATGGTTTCAATTCAGTAAGAAGAATTTAGTTTCCTGAACGCAATGATCTAGTGTCATTAGAGATGTTCTTGGGTTTACGGGAGCCCTGAACCTTTCTGGACTGACAGGGTAGCCCATACTGCCTAAAATGGCACTAGACATCTGTGTTTGAGGGACTCAATCCTGCTCATTGTGTCCTTCATGAACATTGAAATTTAAGGTGGGATTGAGTTCCCCAAATATAGATGTCTAGTGTCATTTTAAGCACTCTAACAATGCAGAGCCAGCTGATGAAGTCATTATACTCTTATATAATAACTTTCCCCATCTCTCTGGCACCATTAGAAGTAAAGTCTGTCTGGTTTAGTTGCAAAGTCATACATGTCCTTGTTCTAAGACAATCTCCTAGGTCTCAGCATGATGCAACATTTACTTATGGGAGAAAGAAAGACTGCAAGTGCTTGCAATGGTTAAATGTCAACGAGATCTAGTCCAACAAAGCTTCACACTGACTCAGCTACTAAGTAAGACTGTGTTAAGTATGTAGCAAGCACATTTATATTACAAGACTTGAAAGAATAATCTCCACTCTTAAGTTGGCAAGTGTCTCTGAATTAGACAAATGTGATACAAGCAGAAGAAAAAAAATCTAGATATTTTCCTCCGCATTGTGGAATATATTGATAAACGTATGTTAGCATTTAACTATTCATTCTTTTGGAGAAAACTGGTTAACCCCTTAAGTGTTTCGCCCTGAAGGCAGACATTAAAAGTTAATTATAACCACATGGGACAAGCCCCTGGAGGACCGTGACAGCATTAAGCTGCTACCAACCAAGCATGCAGGATGCGCAGCACTCTCAGAGAACACCATGTACAAAAATGATGCTGTCTCCTTGAATGAGTTTTCAGAAGTTAAAAACATGTTACTTTTTGCATGCACAGTAAAAAGGCAGCTTGCAAATGTTCTACTCAGAGCAAAAAAAAGCTTCCAACTGAAGAAGAATTAGAGCAAATGAAAGCACTGAGTAATGTGATTAAGCAATGTGGCACAGCGAGAGAGAACTACCACAAGTACTGTTTTACTTAGTGTTGCAAGAAGAATATGGTAAAACCTCTTCTAAAGACCTTGGATTGCTACCTCATGATAAACCTTTCCAGTACCATATATGGCCTATGAGGCATTTTGTTTTTACCACTATAAAAAAGGAGAGGAGATGACACTTGTCCTTGGAGAGGATCATTTAGACCATATGGGGAAAAAAAAAGAAAAAGGTTAGTTCTAAGGGAGAGACACTGACTATGTCTGTGCAAGCAAATTAAGTGTGGCTGGAAGGCGTTGAGGTTAAGTAACATGGAATGGTCTGCACCTACACAACTAAATTTTCTTCCCCTTGAATTAAAATACCTGTATCTAAGTTAACTATAGGAAATGATCCCTGTGTTATTTCCCAAACCATGCTGGGGACCATTTAGGAGAAACCCTATTGTTGTGGACCCAAAAGCATGTGGGGGGCTTTTCTAATAACATCATGGTAGAGAAAGATGAGTTCCAGCAATGGGGAATATCTCTGTTGCTTTTTAATACAGAAGTAGTCACCATGTCCTGAAGGTAAGTCAGGAGACATTCAGGAGACTTAATTCTGTTTTTCTCTCATATTGAGCAACTGGATTTATACTACAAGCACCAGAATGAGTGTGGCCCAGAATGGGTGTGCCCAGTTCCTGTTAATATTTAGGAGCAGCATACCTCTTACCTAATTTAGCCTTCAAAAAGCTGGGCTACATCTATATACCTAATTTGAAAGTTAACCCGCTTTAAGCAGGGGGTTGCACCAGATGACTCCCAACATTTGCTTCCAACCTAAATTACTCTGCAATCCTAGTTGCTAAATAAAACAGGGATAGAGACAACTCTATGGCCTCTAAGCCAACTGTTATATACAGGCTATGTTCACTTTGCATGGTACTTGGATTTGAATTTCTTCCTGGTCTGCTGTGGTGCCCTGTGATTGTAAGATGTGTTTAGTAGTGTGTGAGTGTATGTGTGTGTGTGTTTAACATAAAATGTTCCTAAATGATGAGAGAATTCTGTTGCAGCCCCCCAAGGTGTGCATTCACAACACGAAACTGAAGATGTGCTATGTGCTCTGTGTTTCAGCACAAGGGCCCGTCAAGGCATGTGAATCCATAAAACCTGCTGGGATAGCGTTGGAGGACTATGTAAATCGAAAGGAGCCAACTTGATCCATTTTTGCCCATATTAGAAACAGTCCATGAGGTTTGTCACCCTCTAAAGAAAGGTCTAGAGAATTCCAGTGGGGACAGGCCAAAAACATTTCAGGGAACATGCTAATAACTAAGCAGTGGGTTGAACTAAGACTTGAGCTTGCTTGCTGGCTCTAAGCCAAGTCCTGAAGCACCTACTTCAGCCTAAACTAATCATCTAAACTCTAATCTAATCCCTAAAGAAAGTGGACAACTCCAGAAGGTGTTTAATCCCTCTATCCTAGAAAACTATGTTGAATGGATCTCTTGCTGTCTGGAGGTATCCCTTCCTCTCTGTTTTCCCCAGAGGAAGTCCAAACAGTTATATGAAATGTCTGACTCTTAAATGGCTACAACTGCGTAAAATGGCACGCACTTTTGAGGATCAGCACTTGGATCATCTGAGAGAGCATGTCTCTCCTATAATCCCATGTCCTGGTTTAGTTTTCAACTCCAGGTACAAATGTACGGGCAACAACAAAAAAGTAGTATTACTAAAATGAGGTTTAATTCTCGTCCTTGATGTTTATGCTTTTTTCATAGAGAGGAAAACCATATTTTCTGATTTTCTTCACCCAAAGTTTTCCATATAGGGAATGACATACAGCATAGCACAAAGCAGGGAATCTCAAAGTGGGACAGAACTGGTTGGGGGGTCTACACTGTGCTGGGTCAAGAAAACAGCTTTTAAAAGCTACATGGTTGCCTTGGCAAACTATGGCACCTAATTAAAGGGGTTTTGGCTATTATATGGCTCCAGTTTGGTGCTAGTACAAAAATCTCTTCATTGTACCACATTCCACAATGTAGCCTGTTGTGTTTCCATCCATAAGGACAAAATGTAAGATCATACTTTTGCGGAAAAAATAATAACAGGAAGGAGGAAAAGGACCTGTGAATGACATATATTTACAGGATATCCAGGATCCAGTAACATCATGCAACTGTGAACAAAGGACAGATGTAATACCCAGATACTACATGAGAAAAGTATCCAGTAGAGAAATATTGGTGATTTTGTAAATGCAGATGAGACCCAATTGTAAATATTTGTAAAATTTGGTTGCTCAGCTTCCAACAAAGATTATTTAAATGGTAGTTAATCAAGGGAGGGTAGATCACAAAGACAGGAGAATGAGGAGTCTTTAATGTAAAACAGAGCGGAAAAGACTTGTTTAGCCTCCTGGAGCAACGGGCTTGTTTCTACCAATACTTCGGAAGACCAAGGGAAAACACTGCATAGTGGAGGGGTGAAAGCATCCCCGTGTTTTCAGGTTGGACCTCAATTGAGAAAATTGTTGATGAAACTAAACAGTGACAACTGATGGCACACAATGATGTCATGGAATAAAGATGGAATGATGCCTGGAATAAAATCCAGTGGACTCAATGACCCAGCCCTATATTTCCACATTCTTGCATGACAAGGAGACATCCCAAAATTTCTTATATGGTTTATACTTCATCACATTATGTAACAAGAAGAGGAAAGCATTCAATGTGTCGGGTCACATTGTGGATAAGGTACAAAGCGCTAGGGCTGAGGATGAGTGTCCATCACCAGATCATACAATGGCGGATAACCCCACACCCAGTGCTCACCACTGGGTTACATGGTTCAAAGCACAGGCTCCTGTGTTCTATCCATCACCCAGGGTACTGGGAACAGTAAGTTGACAGAGACAGAATTTAAGAAAGCTAAATAAAGGAAGTCCTGTGTCCCAGACCAAAGTTTAAGATAATATAGTGCCTTAAATGTTTTTGTTGGGACCTGGGATAATGTCTATGTTTTATAACCATCTCAGGCAAATTGGGGCATACAATAATTGTGTTAAATATGCCTCCTCTGGGCCTCCTTCAAGTATGGGCACCAGCTGGTAATCTCTGTTCCAGCTGCTTATTCACACTACATGCTTTTTCCTGCTCCATAACACTGAGTCAGGCATGGCTCATTGGTGGACCACCTATGAGGCCACCCAGCTGTACCTCCTTCACTGGCCTACAGAGCATAGAAAGACCATGGCACTGTGATGGAAAATTTCTGAGGTAGGGAAAGGCAAGACCTGCAGGATGCAAAGCCGGTTGTGAGAAGCCGTGCTTCATCTGTGAAACCAGGCAGGTCTAAGACGAGGTCTATAGCTCCTGCCTCACTGAGAAGTGAGGTTCTGAGAAAGGAAGACTTCCAGAGAAGAGACTTTGTGGTTTCTAAGACTTGTTGTCTTTAACCACTACTGAAGTGCTGGCTTCATTGGGTTTGGAGCCTGTACAAACCAGAGTGCAGGGCATGAGGACAGGCACAGCTCAGATGGCAGAAATAACCCACAATGGGGAACGGACAAGTTCAGAGCAGCGAGGGGAAAGAGCATACAAGGAAACTTTGCAGAAGCTTGACAATTTTTTAAACTTCCCGATGGTAACTGTTAAAGATACTTATTTAGTCCTGGTGCTCCTGCTTCTGTATGTGTAACCTTTTGAAATTTTGGATTAATTAATATTCCCTCCCTAGCTCTCCAAGGTAAGGGAAGGTACTGTTTCCATTTTAATGCTGTGGAAGTGAGGTAGGAATTGGTCATTCCCTGATCCATGCAGGGAAAGTCTTGGGCACCCTAATGAGGGAGAGAGGCAGGGCTGAGCAATGGGATTCGCCCCACCTAGATTTACCCATCTAACAATTTGGCTTCTCGCTATGTTAACTGTCTAGGTTCCATCTCTATCTTCCACTGAGAGAATGCTTGATTAATCCCATTAAACTTAGATATAAGTCTTAATACTGCACCACTAGCTGCCTGAATCCTGAAAAGAGTTCAGCAGTGTGACTTCTTAAATTTCTTACAGCAAAAATCTAGAGTCTTAAATCCTAAAGAGGAGAAAGATTTTTTAAAAAGCCACTTTTCTCAACTCTTGGAATTATCTTGGTTCCATTCTTTAAACCCCTAAGAATGCACACAATTTTTTGCGGTTCTCTCTGCAGGTATCTCTCTCTCTCTCTCTCTTTTTTTTTTTTGGTTTAAATTTTTCCCTGTTTATTTTAGTTTATTTTTCTTTAACACACATACACTGATTCTTTGCCTTTATTTCTTTTAACTTTTTGCTTTACAAGCAATAGAGTGTGAATTCAACTACCATGGAGGGGAATAAAGTGTTCTGATGCTCCTGAAGGGGCCACTTGCACTTTGAATCCAGTCAGGTAAGAGAAGTAAAGTGATTTGTTTGCTTATGCTGTGCCTCTAGCAAAGGAACAAGAGGCAAAGGAACATGAGGAATGGGAGATGGATAGAAACTTGCCTCCCTACTTCCCTTAATTTCTGGACAGAGGAGTAGAATATTAAGTAGGGAAAAGCAAGGGAAGCATTATGGAGATGTGCAAGGACTATGAACTAATAGATACTGTTATAGCTCCAGAAAATTAAGCAAAAAAAACAAGGCAGCTGTTCCAGCCCCAAATCTGCTACCACGCTGTTTTGAGGGCAGAGAGCCTCCTGTGACAAAATGGCATGTTGACTTTGAAGGCCTGAGTCAGCACAAACTCTAGCTTCTATGCTCTTTGTGTCATTGTACGGGGAAGAGACCCTCAGAAGAGCATTGCAAAGGCTAAATGCCTCCTTCAGCTATTGCTATGCAGCATACCCACACAACTAGCGCAGACTGTGGCCATTTTTTCCCACTTTACCCAATAAAACTACTTCTGTACCACTCCTGTGCATGGGCCAGGTTGTACTAGATGAACTCTGTTGTTCACAGACCTTATTTTGATTCTCACCTGCTACAGGTGCTGTAGTGTCAACCCAACCCAACCCAACATTAAAAACTGTGCTGTTACCCATGCTGACACATCGAGGGTCATGGGGACTTTGCAGTCACATAAACATCATCTATTATGCATCTGAAAAACTGTTGAAGCCCAGTGGCAGAAGTCCCAGCAACATGTGAATCTGTGAAGTGGCAAACCCATCAGCTATATGACAGCTTCGTGCCCAAGGCTAGCAAAGCTGGACGTAGCAGGAAGGGAAGACCCCTGCAACATCTGGGGTATTGGCTAAATGGACCTAAGAGGTATTTTCCATTGCTGGTGTCTGTGGGCTACATTGTGCCCTTAGGCTGAGTCCTGAGTAAGGGGTGGCATGTAATTGTGCTCTGGGAGCAGTCAAAAGAAGGGACTGTGATGGAGAGAGTTATGATCTTTTCCCTGAATCCTTTTAGCTACATGGCGGGAGGCAGTAAGTCATAGTGACCTGGAAGCAGGAGATTTTACTGCTCTGGCAGCTCTCCCCCAGCTTTGCCCACTTCTGTATTCTCTCCTTCTTCCTACCCACTTCCCTGCTCCCTCTTCCTTCCTATCACACCTTGTGAGAAGACGTGGCCATTGGATGGTGCTCGTACTCAATGCTGAACCTAAATCTCTGTCAAACTGTCTTCTCTGCTTGAAGCCAATAGGGTACCAGCTGCCATGTCCAGCACAGGAGGTTGTGTAGTAGAGTACGGTGGTTCTGCTGTCACTTGGCAGGTGGACGGTGTCCTGGAGAGCCAGGGGAGGTCCCTTCTTGTCACAGCATGGGGGACTGTGACAGGGACTTTGTATATGCAGGAGGTCTACCCTCACCCATAGAGGAGTACGCATAAGCTTCAAAGTAATTGCACTCTCAGTCTCGGAAACCAAACACATCTGCCAAATTATGGTCTTCATAAGTCCAACAGTGAGTTGGAAAAACCTTTGTTTCATGTCAAAGATGGAATTACAATCTCACGCTGTGATTTGGGGGCAAATTCTTCCATCTTTCCTCCACAAACAGTCATACCTTTCAAGAGGTAAAGTGCTGTTTGGAGTGGCATGGCTGAATTCAGCCTGTACAAGCAGTGAAGCACATGCAGTCCATAGAGACACATGTCTTTGCTGGAAGAACATCAATTGCAGACGGGCAGTGATTTTAAGAGCTAGAGGAAATAAGCAATAATATTACTGAATCACAGCCTATTGCCTCTTTCTATCCACCACCGTGTATCATTCCTTGAGAAAAAAGAGATTAAGAAAGTTACTATCAATTTATATTTTCTCATAGGAACTAAGCTACCTAGGGACTCTGTGCAAATATATATATATGTATACCTAATACATGTATCTATTTTAACATAAAAATCATAGTATTGTCTATGGGAGCAGAATATTTAAAGCAATTATCACCAAGCATTTTGGGTCCCTCAGTACAAGAAGGACATGGAGGTGCTGGAGCGTGTCCAGAGAAGGGCAACAAAGCTGGTGAAGGATCTGGAGCACAAGTCTTATGAGGAGCGGCTGAGGGAACTGGGGTTGTTTAGTCTGTAGAAGAGGAGGTTGAGGGGAGACCTCATCGCGCTCTACGACTACCTGAAAGGAGGTTGTAGTGAGGTGGGTGTTGGTCTCTTCTTCCAAGTAACAAGTGATAGGACAAGAGGAAATGGCCTCAAGTTGCACCAAGGGAGGTTTAGATTGGACATTGGGAGAAATTTCTTTACTGAAAGAGTGGTCAGGCCTTGGAACAGGCTGCCCAGGGAAGTGGTTGAGTCATCATCCCTGGAAGTATCTAAAAGATGT
Source organism: Calonectris borealis (assembly GCF_964195595.1). Taxonomy (NCBI): domain Eukaryota; kingdom Metazoa; phylum Chordata; class Aves; order Procellariiformes; family Procellariidae; genus Calonectris; species Calonectris borealis. The sequence goes on from NC_134314.1 coordinate 5,437,363, forward strand.
GTAGATGAGGCGCTTAGGGACATGGTGTAGTGGGCATGGTGGTGTTGGGTTGATGGTTGGACTGGATGATTTTAGAGGTCTTTTCCAACCTTAATGATTCTATGATTCTACGATTAAATATACAGAAGTAGCTGAGACACAAGAGCTGCAAGCTAGCATTCTTCAAGAAGACTGACGAAATTGATAAAAAGAAGGAAGGTGAACATACACACGGGTAAAGATTAACAAGAATAAATGCTTATGTAAATAGATTCATTCTGATGGGACTGATGGACTTGGGAAAGGACATCAGGTGGTGCTCCTTGGTGCTTGGATTTCCATTCAGGGTGATTCTTTCTGTCCCCTGTCTTTATTGTCTAAGGTAGTGAACAAGTTGTTAAAATAGCACAAAGCCTTTTAAAATCAAACATTCCCTCCAACAGCCCCCTTCAGTGACAATAATAATCTGTGGTTTTACAAACGGAGACACTAAAGCAAAAGGTGCTAACTACTTACAGAAAAAATAACCCGGTAGGTGCAATTCTGGGTTTCTCTGTGCATTCTCACATGCTGTTTTGAAAATAAGTGTTCTTAACCCAACTGATTAAAATTTGCAGTGCCTTACAGGGTGACACAGTACACAGTTGCAGAAGAGGGACAGGATTGTCTTGGTGTTAATGCCTGATCTTTGGCCTTTATTTCCAAAAAAGATGAAAATTTCCCCTACCAGTGTGTTGGGGTAGAAAAGTTCTCACCCTGAATTTAACCCTGATAATGTAAGTCAGAACCACCACAATTAAGTGTTTAATGTTGTTGGTGCCCTCTTACATGCAGGGTTTATCCGTTTTATCTCTGTATAGATTAAACAAAGTATAGCAACCAATTATTTTCTCTTCTGCCTTGCATAGATCTTCTCTATAGTACTAATCTTTTCTTTTCCCTCTCTCTTTCTTACTATTTGAAAACTTTTAAATGAACCTATAATAGAACTCAATTACCTAATAAAGATCTATTATTCAATTTGTATGAATGAACTACATCAAAACATTAAGGTGGAATGAGAAAAAAAAAAAAGCAAAAAAAAGAAGGGTGAAAGCATTATTAGGACAAGAGGAAACGGTCTCAAGTTGCACCAGGGGAGGTTTAGATTGGATATTAGGAAAAATTTATTCACCGAAAGGGTTATCAAGCATTGGAACAGGCTGCCCATGGAAGTGGTTGAGTCACCATCCCTGGAAGTATTTAAAAGACATGTAGATGAGGCGCTTAGGGACATGGTTTAGTGGTGGACTTGGCAGTGCTAGGTTCACAGTTGGACTCAATGATCTTAAAGGTCTTCTCCAATGTAAATGATTCTATGATTCTATACAAAAAGGCCTGATGAATAAGATCTCATTAGAAGAAAATCCAAACAAAACTTTATTCTAATACAGGTTTTTATTTTCTGTATGTGGGCTACGCTAAAAGTGGGATTCTACTGAGCGGGATTCTACTGAGTTTCTACTGAGCTGCCTAAAGATGGTGCTTAAATTAAGCTACCTGTGATTATTCTCCTTCATATTGTTGGAAACAAAGAGGCATCTCCAGAAGATTTCTCTGTCTCACAGACCTACCTTAGGAAGGAATAAATTATCTCAGGAAGTTTTTGTTTCTTTCATTAAGTATAGAGGGATCTTAGACAACTGGTTTACATCACACATCTGAAGTCTACATTTGAGCTACGTTATGGATGTGGTCAGCTTGTCCTATGTCAATGAACCTCACCCTTAAATAATTACCTTAGGAAGTTAGAGGATGGCTCTGATGTGAAAGGTGAAGCTAACATAACTAAATAACCAAGTAGATATTATTAGGTTCATGGTGTTTTTCACAGTGTTTTTGAAATTATTAGGGGTGGGTAAGACCAAGTAAGCTTCTTCCTGAAAATATTTTACTTAGTGAAAAATACATCTTTGCAGTGTCAACCTATTTTTCAGCTTAGACTGAATTTAGTGTATGATTTCAGATGGGAAAGATATTTCAAAAAGTCAAAAAATGTTTGAAAAATACATTTTAAAAACTAAATACTGTGTTTTTTTCTCATTTAAAGTTAATTTATTACTAAATAATAACTAAAGGTTTTATACAGTTGAAAGTTCCACCAGAAAACCTTAAATTTTGTCAATTGAGTTTTTTCCCAAAGCAATCTTTTTTTTTTAGAGTTGAACACTAAACTCAGAAATCAATTATTCATTAAGTTTATTTATGAATAGACCTGGCTGATGAATATTTTCTGCATCAGAAATTGACTTTTCTTAAAAATGAAACTTTTCTTGAAAAATTGGCAGTGTTAAAGACATTTTCTGTAATCCGGTAAAACCTTTTCACATTTTTCAACATTTTTACCATAGATTGTGTTTACACTAAACAACAGTACTGTCAGTAGGTTTTTTATAAGTTGTGTTTATTTTTAAATGATATGAAATAGGAAACATGACAGAAATTTTCAAGAAAATCAGAACATGAGTCTATTTGCTCTTTAAAAACAATAAAACTCTTCAGCATTTCTAAAACAGTATGTGAAGCAAATTCATGAATTTCTAACATGCCTGAGTCCTTAGACAGATTATTTCCTTTGCATATTAAATTCTTCTTTTTTTTTCTTGTGTCAGGGCACCTCAAATTCCAGTTAGCACGAGGAAGACAGCATGATGGAGGTCATTTTACTTAATGCTGCATATCTAAAAGCTAATCTGTACAAGCCCTCTGAGCAGTCTCCATAGTCAGTGAAGAGAGACAAACATTTCCAGAGAGTAATTCATCCCACCACTTGTGAACACATACTTTACAGTGGGAGGAATCACCATTTCTGGTGTCTGCAGAATAGACAGATGCCCAGTTTAGTGTTTAACTTTTAGCTTTAGATGGCTTAACAGAAGTGAATTGGATACCACTTCAGATAAGAAATAATATTGTTAGTGACCATAAATCAGGTGTCAGCTGCAGCCTTTGGCTCATCCACCGCAGTCTGAAAGAGCTGAGCCCTGCTGCAGCTTGATCTAATCCAAGAGGCAAGATGAATTAACGCTGGGAACAACACTAAATGGCTAATTGAAAGAGACCCATGGGCTAACCCAGGGCTTTCTGACCTGTTTTTGCCTTTACTTCTTTCCCATACCCAGAAACTCAGCAGAAGTAAGTCTGGCCATAACCTGGTTTAGCTGGGGTTTAGCTGGGCTTCAGACATTCATCCTTCTTTTTTTCCCAACCTACTATAAGTTCTTAAATCCCTTCGTTTATCCTGAGCACAGGCCGTGAAAATATGTCAAATTTTAAGACAACCAAAACAGTATTCAAAGACAGCTATTTAGGGTGGGATAAGTCTTCCTTGGAAGTGCTTCTTTCTCTTTGTTTCCTATAAACCATATGCTGGGATTCATTCAGCAGCCTCTATTATTAGCTCATCTAAATCAGCACACTACTGATATTAATTTATCGCAGCTGAAACCAGGCCCTCTGACACTTTCTGATGGCTGCTTTTAAAACCTGCTGAATTGCAGCCCTGAGACCTACATTCATCTGCCAAGACTGTGAATGAGCATGTTCAATAAAAATTATGACTTTTTTCATGGAGATTAAATCAGGTTTTCAAATTCAGTTTTTAGACCAAATCAAACACACGTATAAATAAGGACCCCCTCCAGTCCCCCACATTGAGATAAATGCTGAATATAAGAAGAGAATTCACTGTTCTTAATAATTTTTAGTGATATCATTTTTAATGATATGTTTCATTTTGGAAAAGCAGAAAGATGTTTCAGTATTTTCAAAATAAAATTGAGGCAATATTTCATTGAAAACATCCACCTACAAAAGAAAACCAAGTCCAAAAAAAAAAAAAAGATAAAACCAAAACCAACAAACCAAAATAGGCTTGGGTTAAATCTTCATTTTAAATCCAACAAGAAATTTCTTTTTCACTTCAGCACAGCCTAATACTTTTCCTCAGGCTTGTTATTCCAGCAGCAAACTGAAAAACGTTCCTTTATCCAACTCTTGTTGCTACTAGAAAGATTGAGTTATGGCCAAAGAAGCATCAAAAGGGAATGTTTTCAGTGCTGAGCGTTGGAGCTGGAGCTTGGCAGAGGCGACAGACAACTCTTGCTGTTCTAATCAGGAAGAAATGTGCTCCATCCGTGTGCCAAGAATACACAAGCAGCTGAATATTCCATTGTTTTTATTTAGTTATTTTCCAGGTAGTTCAGTTATCTCTAACTATCCTTAAAAATGAGGAGGAAAAAAACATTACATTATTTGTATTGCCACTAGCTAGAAAATGATGGATTCCCACAGCATGGCTGGAGGGGTTTTATGGGATTTGCTTTTATTTTTTTAATCTTTCTCTCCTTCATTAATATTTAAGTCTAAACTTAGGGAAGTGAAAATGAATACATAACAAACAACAACCCGAGTTACTCTTTTCAGGTCTAGTTTGAAATTCAGAGCACTGGTAGCTGGTGAAAATATCAAATGGTAAATATCTATTCTGGGGGACATGTTTTTACTGCACCTTACCAAGAACCGTGTAACATTTCTCAATGCAATGCCGTCTCATTCACTAATTACGATAAATTGGCACAGCTTCAGACTGCTAATAGAGCACTGCCAGATTATGCAAATGGATAATCTGGATCACTGTTCAGTAATTTATTTTGCAGAACCTCATAACTAAATGCTGTTTCCCTCTTGAAGAGAAAAATAAATCTCTGTTGATGTAAACTGAAGTTGGCTTTGCTTACTTTGTGCCTGATTTCTGGAGAATTTACCATAAAATTATTCTACCAGCTTGGTGTATACTAACATGAGGAAAAAAAAAGAAGAGAAAAACTTTTTCATGTAATTAAAAAACCACCCAAACCCTCCAACCCTGCAATGCTTAATTAAACAGTTCTAAAGAGAAGTGGCTAGAGGCTGAATTTGGCATGGAAGATATAGCGAAGAAACTTTTCTGAAGGACCGAATGAAAATGTGTTTTGATTTGATTAAGTTATGAGTTTTCTGGGAAAAAAAAATACATCCTTCAAAGCAGTCAACTCAGTAAGTTCCTGCAGGACTATTAAAGCCAGAAAAAAATTTAAAATCTTTCTAACACCAGCATAATTCGGCCTGAGAAAAGAAGGGCCAGTTTTGAATTTTACAAGCACCAGTTTCCCAGGAAAGAGTCTACCCAGTGCTCTTGTATGTCCTAAACAACTCATATTTTCAGTGGTTAGTGTTTTGCTTTTAGAGTAGTCTATAGAGCTACTCCAAGGACCAGGTGTTGCTCCAAGAGTGTGAAAAATAAGCAGAGTCTGCAATCTATATTTTTCTGTATGCGCCTGTCCTTAGCTTTTGACTTGGATTGGTGTTTTGAGGCAAGGTAATCAATTTCCATAGTATTACCATTACTTTATAATACTGGTATTTTCCTTAAAGACTCAGTTCTTGAAATCAAGTGATTGCTTAAGAATCTTGGTTTCCTACAAACAAACAAACAAACAAATGGTTCTTCCCAGAAAGAACAAATTAGAAGCTGCTATTTTAAAAAGAATCTATTTTTAAAATATTAAATGCAATGGGGACTGATTCATCTTGATAATGATTTACAGTTGGAAGAACTGAATAACCAAAAAAAAAAGATAAATGAAAATCCTATGATACACTTGCATACAATTAGGGGTGTGTGAGCCCCTATTTCAGCTTGATGAAAGGGCAGTGACATGAGCAGGCTGAAGCAAGTGGGACTTTTTATGCAAATAACTAGAGGAAAGCAAAGCAAGTTCATAATCTAACTCTCTCTGCTTATTTTAAAGCTGATAACTCAGTCAAATCTAAAGCCAGCATTATTCTAAGACCAGAAGTCTTTTCAGTGGGGACAATTTCCAGATGAGCTTCACTCTTTCAGCCCCCAGCCATCTCCACTGTAGAGCCACTCAATTAAATGTTGCAGCTTTGACTGTTAATACTGACCTAATAATTTATTTTTTCACAGTCACTTTGTTTAAAACTGTTTGAAATGCTTTGGAACAAACTTTTACATGTTATTGCTCTAGAAATATAGACAGTAACCTAAGGTAGGAACTTTTGATCCTTGTTAGTAGGAAAGGTTTTTAACAGGTAAAAACCTTTCTCTTCAGAAAAAAAGCCCTCCATAATGAAAAGAAATATGACTCAAATGTGCATAAAACCACTATGTTGATGAAGCAAAACAGGGTATTTCTCTTGCACCCATTTCACAGAATAGAAAAAGCCCCTACTGCATCCCTGCATGCAAATACCGACCTACAACTTCTGCAGTGTCCCCATGGCTTTTCTTTTGTGATCAAGCTCTGGTCTAAAAGTCATGAATGTCTGCAGCAGATTTGTTGTCTTCACTGAGCTCTGCAGTAGGACTTTAACACACTGAAGGTGAGTCAGGGGAACAGAGTGAGGCAAAGGGGCTAGTTATGGTCCCTACTCAGGCTAGCTGGAGGGGATAAAGACAAAAATTTTTTCCAAGTTTAAAGTGTTTTATCCAAAACCTGTTTCCAAATGAAAATACTCATAATAGCAATCCTGAGGGAAGCTGTTCACAATGTGCTCCAGCTTTGAAAAATATCAGATTGATTCACCATATGAGCAGTTCAGGACTTCTGGTTTTGAAGGCAGATATGGCTTGAGGAGCAGGTGCCATTTGTGCCAACAGCATTTTGGGATTCCCCTTCTGTTCCGGGCATTAGTCAAGAAAAACTGCGATCTAAACGCAAGCTACAACCTCATATCAGGGTTGATTCTCTCTCCTAGTATATTCAGCCATCTCCACCGTCTCCAGCTGCTCTTCCTGCCATGACATGTGATGAGAAAAAGGCTTGGGACAGCTCAGAGCCGTGGAGAGCAGGCAATGTAGGATGGCAAAGCAGAGACAAGGGTAATTTCGCATCTGCCCTGAGGGTCCAGTGTCCCAGAGGAGTTATCTGTGTTAGCTTTGCTCTTTTTTCTTGTGATGCCACTTGAAGAATTAATAGAGCAGCCTGGTGGAGGCTATTATTATTATGCCAGCGATACCCAGATCTGTATCATCGCCTCTCACAATGGAAATTCATCCCTGAGTAGTGATGCCATCTGGCTAGAGCAGCAAGCTGGGACTTGGCTCATCGCAGACAACTGCAAACACAGGAAGGACCTACAGGCTGCCTTGCCATTGCACCACCCCAGAAACCTTTTGGAAGATGAAGTAGTCTGAACAATCTTCCCTGTTTCCAGGCTTAGAATGAGGTAACAGCAATCTCCTCCTGCTCCATTTTGGTGCTAAAACCCTGAAGAAAGCGTAAAGTCTAAATCTGATGACAGTCTGTAAAATTAATGCTCAGCTTGAACATTATATTAATTGGAGCCGCAGACGGAGGAAACAGATGAACAATCCTAGGAACAATCCACATGAAGCAACTTTCTCCAAAACAAGGAGAAACCTAGGAACTGAGGCCTGATTCATAGAGGCCGAGCTCGTCTGGTTCAGTAATTTAAACAGGGGGATACCACAAAGTTTAGGCAATACAAAGCAGACCCCTCTTCCTTGTTTGGTATCTAGGCCTCAAGAGGTGCCTCTAGGTCACACAAGAAATCTGAAGTAAAGCAAAGTCTTGGACACACTATGTCTTGTAACTACTTAGAGATAACTTTATTTCCTCTCCTGGAAAAAAAATCAATGTGCTAGAACACAGTAACAACGTACTTCAAGGAGATTTACCTTTCTGCAACTGCTGTTAATTTTGCTCTAACAAGGGTAGAAAAGTATGTTGTCTGGGTTTCATTAAAACATAGAAAGAAAATGGTCCTTAGTGCAGAAGTTACTCGTGATCCAGCACCGAACTCAGTGCCGACTTATGGGACTGGGAAGAAAGAGCTGCTTTGAACATACAGGTATTAGTTATTGTCCCACTGCATCACAATTACCTTTAAATTAAAGCCAATTGGGCAGCTAAAGTGGAAGGGACAACTGGGAAGGGGTTGAGTCACCATCCCTGGAGGTATTTAAAAGACGTGTAGATGAGGCGCTTAGGGACATGGTTTAGTGGTGGACTTGGCAGTGTTAGGTTTATGGTTGGACTCAATGAACTTAAAGATCTTTTCCAACCTAAATAATTCTGTGATTCTACGATCCTATGACATCCTACAGTCCACGTTGTGTTGCCCACCTTCACCCTTCTGAGCCTCCTGCACCTCTGGCCACTGATTCCAGCCCTGGCCATTCTCCTAATATGAACTGAAATACCATCATTTTTTGTTGACAAATGTCAATGCCCCTTGTTTAAATGCTTCTCAAGAGTCTGTCTACCTTCTGAAACCTTACAGTAGGCTGTTTGTGAGCTGGTAGCATTTATATATGAATAATTAGGTGAGTGTTTCTGAGGTTTTCATTTTCTTCTCTTTTTCTCTCCTCTTTTCCTCCTGTATCGCTCCCTGGAGCTGCACCTGTAAAACTGGTGGCAAATCAGCCTTTCAGAGCGTGCCTGGCACACAGATGATGGGGTTCTCATCGATTTTGGAGGGAGCAAGCCAGAGAATGGGGTACGCCCTGAGACACAGAGAGGTTGTGTGAGAAAAGGAGAGCGAGCTGCCAGAAAACTGAGGATGGGACTTGCAGGACAAGATACGTGTCATCAGGACTGCGGTGCGTGAGAGCACTGAACCCGTGGGTAACCTCGTGGTGGCAAACAGAGATGCTTTTCTCCCAAAACGTGCTCTACTTTGTTCTGCCTGGCTACCTGACAGCTGGTTGAGTTGTCTTAGAACTTGAGAGCTTTGCAATTTCTCCCCATTCCTTTTCCCCTTCCCCCAGTCCCGTCCTTCCCGCTCCTGCTCTCTTTATCTCTTTACCCTGAAAACATTAACAATGATAACTAAACTTTTTAATTTTTTTCTATACCTGAATAACCTCTTGTGTGCAGGATATTTTCTGCTTTAGGGCACAATCTGTTGCAGCGCAGTTATAACTGTTGCTAAGGCACCTATTGTCATTATATATGCCTTGGCAACAAGGCATTCTGTCGTGTTTCTCATCTGTGAACGCGGTGATTTATTGATAATGCTAATCTTGTTTGAAAGTTATAGAGCTTGTAAGTCAAATGTGTTTAAAGGGAGAGATGGAGATTCCTACTCCCCAACTTTTTATTGTTTGCGTGTCAGAATAATCAAGTTTTTCAGGAGCTCAAGGTGTTTCACAAGCATGAATGAAGCCTCACAATGGTACCAAAAGGAGGCTTTTTACATACTCATTAAATGCAACAGAGAAACTGAGTAGCAGAAATGACAATACATAACTTAACCTATCTCACATCAAGTAACCATAGGACTGAGCCTGAAGGGGATGTTGGGCAAGTTTTACGTTATCTTTTCTACAATATATAGTAATTGATTTGTATGCCCATATACTCTGTTGAAAATACAATTTTCTATTAAAAACAGTTTGGATGGATACTTTTTTATTACCTTTCCTGTATGATACTCTTCTATGGTAAAAGATGGTCCCTGCCCTGAAGTGCTTTCCGTCTGATCAGCTCAGCCAGACAAAATAAGTTTTACAATCTCTATTCTACAAATGGGGAAATAGGATACGGAGACATCAAGGAGACAGCTTTTGCAAGATCCCAGCAGACAGGGGATTCTCAGATATCATAAAGGAAACCGCAAATTCTGACCTCTTATGGAAATTCAGCTATTAGACAGATAAATAGATAGATATAAAAGCTTTCCATTTCTTCCTCTCCCACTCCTTATTACAGAAGGATCTGGATTTTACTGTCATTGTGGTATTCAGCTGTGCTGGTTTTGGCTGGGATAGAGTTAATTTTTTTTCTAGTAGCTAGTATGGGGCTATGTTTTGGATTTGTGCTGAAAACAGCGTTGATAATACGGAGCTGTTTTCGTTATTGTTGAGCAGTGCTTATCATCTTACTGTGCTGTGCCTGGGAACATTCTGATAACAGCAATGGGGATGCGCCTGGGCTGGCAGATGGCCAGGGCATCGTTGCTGTTTCTGTGCAGCTGTACTGGACAGGTTGGAAGTCCAGTGGGAACTCAAGTTGAAGGGACTATGACCTGTGGATGAGTCCACGTGGGAGCAGGACACCCCGAAGTGTCTGTGACCGTGGATAAGTCCACACCACAGCAGGTACATTTCAAAACATCTGTGGCCGTGGTTATGTCTGTGCCATAGCAGGTATACCTCTGAAGGGACTGTGGCCCAAGGATAAGTCCACGCTGGAGAAGGTACACCTCGAAGCATCTGTGGCTGTGGCTAAATCCATGCTGCAGCAGGTACGTCTTGAAGCATCAGCGGCTGTGCATGAGGTCATGCTGGAGCACCTCAAAAAATGTGGCCATGGATAAGCCCTCGACAGAGCAGGTACACCCCTGAGGGACTGCAGCCATGGGTAAGGCCATGTTGGAACAGGTTTACTTCTGAAGGGACTGTGGCTGTGGGTAAGGCCACGCTGGAGCAGCTGTATCTCTGAAGGCATTGTGGCCCATGGAGAAGGCCATGTTGGAACAGGTGCACCTCACAACAGTGGATAAGTCTATGCCAGAGCAGGTATGGCCCTGGAGAGACTGTGGCTCGTAGATAAGGCTCCACTTGGAGCAGGTACACCCCTAAGAGACTGCAGCCTGTGGATAAGTCCAAGCCAGAGCAGGGGCAAGGGGAGGAGTTCATTGCAATGTTAAACCCTATGAACTGGCCCAAAGGGTCCAGGGATGGAGATTGTAATGGAAATACCTTTAAATTGTTATAACCCATGATTTGAGTTGCATATTATGGGAATTACTATAGGAGGAACCACCTGAACCAACGGAGGACAAGCCTTACAAGAAGCAGTGCAAGTGCAGCAGTGACCCGACCTGAGCTGGCTTTGGTGCCCAGTAACTCCATGCAACACACCACCTCTCCTGTCCTGAGTGACCACCATAACAGATGGAGCCCAAAGTCATGGACTAAATGAACTGAGTGGACATTTGTGGATGTTTATGGACATTTTACAGACATTTTACAGGGGTGGTCCATAGACTAAGGGAATGATACCTGTGTATTATATCAAAGGATGGGAAGGAGGGTGGTGGTTAATGAGGATGTATTGGATAGTGTGGACCTGAGCATGATGTAAATGGTATGGAATAAGGGGTGGAAAACGTGCTGGGTTTGGCTGGGATAGAGTTAATTTTCTTCATAGCAGCTAGTACGGGGTTATGGTTTGGATTTGTGCTGAAAACAGTGTTGATAACACAGGGATGTTTCGTTACTGCTGAGCAGTGCTTACACCGGGTCAAGGCCTTTTCTGTTCCTCACAGCACCCCACCAGCGAGTAGGCTGGGGGTGCACAAGAAGTTAGGAGGGGACACAGCCGGGACAGCTGACCTCAACTGACCAAAGGAATATCCCATACCATATGACGTCATGCTCAGCACATAAAACTGGGGGAAGAAGAAGCAAGGGGGGACGTTCAGAGTGATGGCGTTTGTCTTCCCAAGTAACCGTTACACGTGATGGAGCCCTGCTTTCCTGGAGATGGCTGAACACCTGCCTGCTGATGGGAAGTAGTAAAAGAATTCCTTGTTTTGCTTTGCTTGTGTGTGTGGCTTTTGCTTTACCTGTTAAACTGTCTTTATCTCAACCCACGAGTTTTCTCACTTTTACCCTTCTGATTCCCTCCCGCATCCCAGCAGGGGGGGGAGTGAGCGAGCGGCTGTGTGGGGCTGAGTTGCCGGCTGGGGTTAAACCATGACATCAGCTCTCCTTCAACATGGGTAGACACTGTTAAGCTCCATTTTTCAGATTGTGAACTCTGGCACAGAAAGGCTAAAGGTTCATTCTAAAAAGGGATTTGAGCACCCCAATGCCTCTGTAATCTCTCGAATTCAATATTCTGATATTATTGGCATTTACATGAGCTCTCTTCAATTTTGTCTTTGCTCTAGAGATGCCTGAAGTCCCTTAAATGTGTGTGTTGGCACAATATTCCCTAGGGTCTGATGCCACCAAGAGATTAGAAACCCTAATTATATCTAAACCCAGTGCCTTCCCAGTGTGTTCCCTTGCCTAGTTTACCTGAAAGGCTCCTTAGAGGCAATTAAGCTTTTATTTTTTGTGGTTTGTTTTTTTTTTTTTCCCCAAAAGATAAAGTGGAATTTTCATCTTATCAGCAGTTTAGTGTTATAATCACTTAGGATACAGATACAAGTCTCACTCCAAAAATGGGTTTTACTGTCTATTCATAATGCAACTGCTTTCACAAAAAAATCCTGGAGGCAAACAATAATGCCTTTTTCTTAGCAGCTTCCACTCTCCTTCTGACTTTCCATTGGTGGCAAGGGCCCAGATCCCACCTAACTTCAGGCTTTCAACTGAAGTGCTCAGTTTAGGTTTCAGCTCACTTTATTTTAGTTTCCCAGAAGTTAACAACTCTGTCTAAACAGTTAGGCTGCCTTGGAGTCAGTAAGGAAAATAAGATCTTGCCCATCTGAGATCCAACTCACCTCTTCTGAAAGTACTGGTGTCTCACTACAAAAAGAAAGGGAATTTTGCTGACTAAGCTCCTAAATAAGGTAATTCAGAGTTTTCATGTTGTCGGTAAGACAGTTATGTCAATAGCACCAATCTCATCTTCTACTTCCTTTATCTCCTGCCTCTGGCTAAATGTTTCCCTTGCATTCTGTGTGCCACTTTCCTGATCCTCTCCCTTCTCTCCACCAATCACCTCTAGAAGCTAAAACTTAGAGTAGAATCATAGAATCATTAAGGTTGGAAGAGACCTCTAAGATCATCGAGTCCAACCGTCAACCCAACACCACCACACCCACCAAACCACGTCCCTAAGCACCACATCTACACGTCTTTTAAATACTTCCAGGATAGAAAATTAAGCCTAACAAAAATAAACCCGCCCCTCCCAAAACGCCAAAACCCAACGGTAAGCATTATATTCACACTGAAGGATGGTTCAGATAAATGTTAGAAATGACACAAAGGAATGGCACAACTATGTGGCTGAGGGCAACTTCCCCTTTAGCGGGGTTAGTCATTAGATAGGTTCGGCTATAACATGAAACCCTTCGGTTAGTCAGGTGTATAAGGACTGCGAGGATGTATCTGAGACAAAGACGCAAAAATGTAGACCAAAGCATGTCTGGTCCTAAGTGAGTTGACCAGTGTCAGAAATTATTCACCAGAGAGGGGACTAAAACCCAGATCTGGCTGACTATGATGTCCTTACCCCAAAAAACTCTCTAATGATAGTATATGTACTTCTGTGAAGTCTTATTCATGGGCCATCCGCTTGGCATTTCTAGACCATTAGAATGGTAGGTACTAAGAAAAATACCCAAAATGAGATAAGAAGTCCCCGGCAAATCTAGGAACTAATGTTGGTTAACTCCAAATCCACTATTCCTGTTTAGTTCACTTACTGTAGGTCTATGTAGATCTGTGATACCCTGTGCAGCTTCACTAATGCTACCTCATATAGACAAGAAAAGCAGACAAAGTACTGAAATAAAGAATCACTTTTACGCTTTAAAACTATTGATATATATATCTGTCAAACCAGCTTCAACAGTCTAAAAAACACTGAAGCTCCTCTCTAGCCTTCTGGCTTTTGTCTTCATTGAGTGATGGGAGGCAGCCGGCCGGCATGAATCAAACATTCACGACTGCAAAATTCTCTCCCATCTGTTGTAAAACCAGTGTAAGCATGAACAACTGAGAGGTGAAACAATTTTTCCACCTCCTCAGCAATCACATAAATTATCTGCAGCTAAATAACCTAGAAAGCAGAGCAAAATCTCCCAGCCTTAGGTAACAATTACACTATGTGAACTTTGAGAAACCTCTTGCTAGCACTCAAAATTAGGAGCTTAATACACAAATGAATAGCGAAGGCATGGTGACAGCAGTGTTTAGAAAATGCTTTTGTAACCCACCCAGGTGTTGTGCCGATTTGTTTCTGAATGGGGAAGCGTCGTAATTGGTTTCATTGGAGGAAAAGAAGTGTAGACTGGTATTGCCTGTCTCTGAAACACTGAACAGCATGCATCGATTTGCTTGCCCGTGGAAGGCACGGGAATGCTCAGGTCACCTGCTTAGCGTTAGGTGCTTCATTTAGACACCAGTGCAAGAGTACAGCTGCTTGACTTCTGAGCTCTTCTTGAAGTCAGAGTGAGATTTTAGTTCTTAGTGCTACTGAAAATACAAGGAGTCCCTGACAGTATGTTTTCAAAGGTTTTTTCTCCTAATTCAAAATGCATCGATTTTTTATTAGGCCAAGAACTTTTGATCAAATGACTCACCCATGTTTAAGTTTTCTTTTGTTTCCTCATCATCTGTTTTTTCTCTCCCTCCTAAATATTCTTTCTTCTGATGGCCCTCAAATATTATATATAGCTATTTTATTCATGTTTCCACCTAACTCAGCCATTCATCAATATTTTGCACTTATGAGCCTTCCATGAACACTTTTGCATGGCTCAGAGCCAGAAGATCTCAATAAGATGGGAAGAGAGACCTCACAAGCAGGAGATGATGATGATTTCCAAAGAATTCCATAACGCTATTGCAGAAAAGGGCTGGGCTGAGCATCCTCTAACCAATGAGGCTTTCAGTAGTTCTTGTTTGATCAGCTTCTTCCATGGGGGAAGAATATGCGAGTTGGCAGCCTTTGTGCCACCATGAGCCCAGGAATGGTCAGCAGCAGAGATGCAGTCAAATCATACCTGAGCAACATGTTGGCCTCCACTGATGCAGTTCACAGGTCCAGTTGATGTATTTAGTTCACAGCTCCCAGGATGCTGGAGAAAGACAAGTATGACTATGCCCATTTTATATAGAGGAAAAATACAACAGAAAGAAGCTCAGGAAGTCATCAATAAGATTTTGGAGTAGAATCACAATCTCTTTGCATAGATGTGGTGCCATGCTCCTATTTTTTTTCCTTTTCTCTAAGGGCTCATCTTTCCATGGAGACATCTGAGGCAATGTGCAGGCCATGTGCACACAATTGTAGGCAGTACTGATAAACTCAGGAGGCTCTGACTCCCCACAGCCATAAGCACATCCACCAAGAAATACTTTTATTCAAGAAAGTCACATCTTTCTCTTTAAAAATGTCCCTGTCTTCTGAATTATTCCATAATTACATAATCTCCAAATAACTGCTTTTCCTCCAGTGCCTAATAATCCCTTCTACTCTCATTTTTCTTGACATTTCTATTTTTTTTGCAAGGAGTGCAGGCCTCAAGCAGGTATCTCAGGTGTGTTCTCATGAGTACTTAATAGCAGCGTACTAATCTCCTCTGGCTCCTTGATTTAGTGCCTCCCCAAAACACATTGGTCTGTGTTATTTATTTATTTTCTGCTGTAACACATGACAAGCATATAATAACTTTGCTGCTTGCTCTCATCCCAAATTTCTTTCAGCGTTCACTTTTTCCCAAGCCTCTGCCTCTGCCTGCCAGCAAATAGCTCTATTCCTGATTATTACACCCAGGTGAAGCAAAGAGTAATTTGGCCCTTGTTTCTTGAAAATACATCTCTTCTGGTAACCATAGCAAATTGTTTTGGATTTTTCTTTATGAATTATTCATGAGATTCAGTTTAGCATGATTATTAGTTCTAACCTCTGCAGTGTATGAATAAGCAATCTCATTGCTTAATATTAGCGCCTGACCATTCTTCTCTACAACTAATGACCTGTCATAAATATCTGGGTCTAACAGTCATCAGGAAGCTGGAAAGTACTTAATTACTATTAATTTAATAAAACAATGTTTGAACTAATAGTGAAAAGCTGTCAGTGCTTTGCCCCCAATTAATAGGAAAATAAATTAGTAATACATGTAGAGTGACACATCGGCAATGAAAATAGTTTTTGATACAGGGACAATTTTGAGTCTGCATTTCCTTGGGCCTAGGTCTTGCACTGTCACATGTCATCTTGGGAAAAAGCACAACTCTGCCATCCCCACTTTTGTACAGTTTGCTGGGAGAACTCTCTCACACATTTCTTATTACGTTTAACTTTTCTGTGTGGAATATCTGATAGAAAGGCAGGTTGTCCTATTGCCCAAATCTTAGTCTGAAGGACGCAGATGTATTAAGAAACATTATTTTGGCCCTTTGATACCCAAGAGTTTTTTAAACCATGTCCAGCAATTAATTCCTCCACTTCATCTGCCCTAACCTTTAAATTAATTCAAGCTGATATCTCAATTTTATCAGATGGATATTGGTGAGTTCACTGAACAGTCTCACAAACATCTGGATAAGAACAACTGAATGAGTGATTACTGTACGATGCAGGTGTGCATTGGGAGATCCACCATCTGGCTTTGCTGCTGAAGCCAACGTATTATCCAACTACTGTCTTTGGGGTCATTGTATCCTGCAAAACTTCCAACTAATTCAAGGCTTGGTATCCAGGAATGAAACTGGTTGCAGGAAATGGCCCAATTAAGAAATGAGACAATGCTGATAATCAGGGAACACTTTTAATGACAGTGACTTTAACTTAATTGCTTTCCAGATTTTGGAAGTTTTTCTTTTATTGTCATAAATTCATATAACACTCATAAATGTCCACGGTCTTTCACACTAAAGAAAAAAAAATCATTCATTATCCAAGGGAAATCTTCTGATAGCAGTAATATTGGCATCGGATGAAGCCACCACCAATGTCAGGCTTTATGGCTGCAGATAAACAAATATGCTGAAGAGATACCCTTATCCTGAAGAGCTGGTATGCTAAGAAAGTTTATCTCCTCAGTTACAAAGAAGGGGAAACTGGCAACCAACTGCTAAAGATCCCAGAATTCCTGATTTCCTGGCCCAGCACCAATCTCAAACATCTTGCCAATGTTTGAATGAAATTCAGACTGGACTTCCAGGGCCTTCAGTAGCAGATTGCAAGGCTAAGAAATGACTCATCACTATGAAAGTGCAGAAGAGTAAGAGAAGTGACAAGTGAAGAAGATGAATTTTCAACAACACACCGATATTATAGACCTATAGATCTATACTTACATATATATGTGTTTGTATGTATATACACACACATATCTTTCATGTAGCATAACACCGAGGTTAGTGTTTGTGTCCTCATGTCTTTTTCTGATTTTTAACCACATAGCCATAAATTATACACATATTGTGTATGATATAAATATATATGTGTATATAATATAAATTGCATAAATACAGATGAACTGCTGCAGTTGTCATATCGTCGTCAGACAGTTTAGGCTTTGAAGTCATTCTTTATTACTTGGTTACTGTGATTTTCTGACTTTGATTGTTACAATAACATCAAAACACAGTGCAGCTTTTACATATTTTCACTTCAGCTTTTGTTCTTAAAAGAGACCAGTTATTTATTTCTGTCTTCTGAAGAATTTCATAATCCAAGTAAGGAGTTAAGTGTCAGGAATGCTATGAAATGACTAAGGATTCATGTCTATGCAGGTTTCTACATCATAAATATGTGTGCGATTTTTTTTTTTATATATACATTTTTATACATGTTTATGTCTGTGTTGGAGAAAAACAAACAATAAGAAAGTGTATGTTTCTGTATGTGTATTTAATAAATATATATATAAAAAATATGGCTGCTGAGTGAACACTTGAAAATCTGAAAGTCTTGCCAACGTAAAAAGACATGAAAATACCAACCATTATGTGTTGTATTTTTTTTGGTTTCCAGGGTAAGTCTAGACATTTTTACTCATGTAAATGTTTGCAGTGGGTGAAATTTGCCCATTCAGTCATGAAAACTCTATTAATGGGGGAATTTAAGACATTCATTTTTATCTAAATGGTCTGTGTAGTGTTGAAACATCCAAATACCTCTTTTTGTATTACCGTAAAACAATTTCGTTAAGCAGTATCCCAACTTTCTTTTTTTTGGTTAATATTATGATTCTTATAATATCTTGGCGTTTTATGTGGTTTATAAAGAAGTGAGTTTTATAGGATCACACTCTCCATTTGCCTCCCTATCCAAAAGTCTCCCTCACTTGCACCCCTCTCTCTGCCCAACAGTTTGTGAATTCATCAGACAATTTTGACCCAAATGGCAGAAACATTTCCTTCTCAGCGATGTAAGGTCACTACAAATGTCATGAAAACTTGCAGCTGGCTGAAGGACAGACACCCAAATTAATGCCCTAATTACAGAGAGTGTTTCAATGTGTGTCCAGCAGTTATCTATTCTGCTTAGCCTCATTGCTGGCCAACTTTTAGCTGGAACTGGAAAATATCATTGCATGTGCTGCCTTTTATCTAGCCCAGTAATTGCCAGCCAGGGGAGGGTGGTGAGGGTTTTGTGGGGAGGGAGCAGGAGAAGAACAAGGGTGGGACTGAAGAAATGGTGGGGAAAAGGAGTCTAAAGAGAATAGGAATTTTTACAATGTGTACATTTTTACAGTTTACAGTGTGCTGGGATATAGATTAAAAATACGTACAAATAAGTTTTTCTTGCTCTTATGTTATGGAGCAATTTGTTAGAGCCGTCTGGCCAAATTGTGTTATTTTCTTGCAATCTTTTTCATTGACAAAACTTTTTGCTTACATTGATATGGATATAATCTGATAACACCTAAAGGTTCCAAACTTCCTGCCCCGCAAACACAAAGCACTGAGAATATATCTTTTTATATGGATTGGGGAGACATTAGAAATATTTCTCCAGTCTTCTGGTTCGCAATTCTGCACATCCTTAGGAGATCCACACAAAACCAGTGTCTCTTCTGTTTCTCTTCTGGCTGAGGTCCTCTCCTTTTCTGAATTTCCTCAATGAATGACTTCTCTCCTCCCCATTACAAGGTCATAAAACCAGACTAAGTTCATTTCAAGCCCTGTAGATTGATGATGATATAACTGGGATTGAAATCCAGATGAGCAAAATGCCACAAGGAATGGAAAAAGCTCCCAGGAGAACACATTTAAAATAATATCTTTGGGCTAGTGAAAAATCCCTTGTTATCACAATCTTATATGCAAAAGGACTCAAGAAAAATGATGGCAGATAAAAACTAAATCATGAAATCTTCCATTATTTAACTTACAGTTGAAAGTGAATTAAAATGTCATGTTTAAAATCACCACAATCTGTCAATATCAGTGCCTCAGAGTGTAGTTTTGTACACAGCTCAACAGAAGGCATAGTTTTTTCCTCAAACCTCGTAGGCAATTAACCCTTTTTTCTTTTCAGTTGGCATAGCAGCATTGTAACACAGGCTAACCATATCTCACAGCATCAAGAGGAAAATGTTTGTGTGGTGGCTAAATACTTGCTTTTTACCCAAAATTTCAAAATGTTAGTATAGCTTTAGACTTCTATAATTGGTAAAAAAAAAAGGAAAAAGTGCAGGTTCTTTTGAAATAAAAAGGTGAAACTTTCATTGACATTAAGAACAGGATTCCATATCTATATAATCCACACTTCTGTTTTCCCCCTGTTTAAAAAAGAAGATAAAACTAGTCTTTGTTCTATAGAATTTTTCAAGGAAGAAAACAGAAAATATGCAGGAGATGCTCATTTGACATAGCGATCAGGATATATAAATACAGAGAATGATTATCACACATCTAAGCAACTTCCTTTTCTTGTTCCAGAGGCCTCAATGATTGTGTCAAATAGTGATTTAACCTCAGGGTCCCAAATTCGTGAGAGGCAGATTTTAAATATGAAATCAGTTTAACAAATATCACAATAACACATCTTAAATAGATGTAGTTTATAATCATTTTAAAGGACTGAATTTTGACATTTCGGTTGTGGGTTTTTTTTCCCTGGAATATGGATATTTTTTCATTATTATGCAAACATTAGAAATAGTTTTACTAATTATTTGACTAAGCAACCCAAGAAAGTATAAGGATGGAACTCATATTCCCAGTGATAATAATTGTGCTCATTTTGGGATCCAAGATGAATACTAATTTGACAACTTTTTCTAAATTCCATCCTTGTCTATAATAACCACCTTAGTTTAGGTCACTGGTCTTGAAGCAATACGCAGAAGTCCTAACTGATTTCAAGATTTTTTATCTTCCTCAGAATTTTGCATAAAATCTATATCTGTCCTGTGAGACCATCTTGAATAAATTGCATTAATTCTTGTATTTGCTGAAACTGTCTTTCTCTTGCTAAGCCACGTGCATCCAATTATGTGAAATGGGAAATGTTTTAAAATATCACATTCTGGCATAAAGTGTTTGAAAATCTTTGGGGGATCTTAGTTTGTCTTTAATAACAAGTCCCAAATTGTGCCTAGTGGGCCTCTTCTCTGAAAACAAAGATTCCAAACTGCTATTAAAAAAACCCCCCAAAACAAAACCAAAATTATCTCACGGCTACTATCTGTCAAATTAAGAATAATTCCATACCTGGGAAGAAAGAATGAAGGGTACAAAAGCAAATTAATTCAAAAGGAAAAGTTATTTTTATTTATTTCAAGAAATACAAGGGAAAAAGCTATTTTATTTTCAGCCCCTCCTTTCCCCACCTTTACAATTAATAATTTCTCAGTATTTGCATAGACTTTTTTTTTTTAAATTAGAGCTATGATAATTTCCCAGAAAAAAAAGAAAAGAAAAAAAGACTTTTAGAAATTTCTGCTAGGCATATAAAATGCCTCTTTGTTCTGCATTGTGCTACATTTTGCCTCTGTCAGACACACCATGGAGAATGTCAGTGGGCATTGGTGGATTGCTTGGTGAGCACATTTTATTTTCAAAAATTATTTTCTTCCTAAAGAACCAAACAGCACTTGAAGCATCTTGTTTTATTTTGTGTCAGACAGGCATTTGCTCCTGGGTGTATGAAAAGTGCAAATTAGCAACAAAACATCAGAAGAGAGAATGAGGGAGGTCCCCACTGGGTAGAGATTTTTCCCCCCCCCCTTCTTTTTTTTCTTTTTTCTTTTTTTTTTTCCTGGGATCTGAAAATGCAGACATATCCATGGGGGAAATGGGAAAGGAAAAAATTATTGCAAATAACATTCACATAATTGGTCCAATCCTGCTCCTTATGGAAGTTACACTGCCTCCCTTAGAAACCACAGAGGTGTTACTTTTCTCTCCAAAGACAAATAGGTATGAACCTAAGAATATTGGACTGGAAGACATATCCTGGATTTCTAAGCTTTTTCACCAGTTATTGCAGAAGCATGTTATGATCCCTATAATACATGTACCAAGTTCCATCTAAAAAATAATTAGGCTTTGGGGGTGTTTTTCTGCTCCTGGTACTTGTAATGCAGGGCTGTTTCAAAACCTTCCTCCTCTGATGTTTTATCAGCCTACTTCAAATTTCCGTGATAAATATACTCATGGGCATTTTACACCCGATTGTTCTTGGGCCAAAACTGCTCTTTGATGTGAATAGTCATTCTCTTTCTCTGGTGAACACACCCTGTTGTATTTATAAACGAGTGGGAAAAGCACAGAGGGTAGCTCATGTGGGGCACAGTGGGACCTTAAATGTACCCTCTAGCTGCCTCTCCTCCTTTATCCAAAAGCCAAAGCCAAACCCATGAGGATTCTTGATTGCAGTGCAATTTCTTGAGCCCAACAATCACTGAAGCCTCTGGACTTCATACACAGCATTTCTAGACTAAAGTGAGAAGACAAATCTACCCAGTTCATAATGAATATGATGGTGTTGCCTGTAAAATCCTTAATAATTTGCCTGTGTTTCCAACATTTCAAAAGCTTAATATAAATAATACAAGTAGATAAATAAATAATATGACTAGATCCACCTTCTAACTTAAGGCATCTGTAACATGAATGTCCTTCTTCGGTCTAAATCAAAGTCACTTTACAGCCACTGGAAAAGGACATAATTGCCTGACCTGTATAAGATCCCTACTCTAGCATGAAATGAATCACAGCCAAGGAGGATTTTTTTGGCCTCTTTTTCTGCAAAAGAAGTCTATATTGCTACCTCAAATGTAGGTGCCTCTGCTATCTTGACAGTGGTCAGATGAAGCCACCCACCGTCTCATATAAACATATTTTTACTTCTGTAACTATCATTATCTTTTTGTTTTGGCCTTCCCCAATCTTTTCCTTCTCTTTCAGTTTCCAGATTCTATCCTCATGCCATCATCTTCCTTTCCATATCTGCTTTTTCTTCACTCCTTCTTTTTATTTCTGTCCTTCCTTGCTCTACCCTCACTTTTCATTTTCTCTGCATTCATCAAGTCAATCTTTCTCTATTCCCACAATACACAAAAAAGCAAAGAGATACCATTGTTTACTCCTAACCTTATCACCTTCATTGTTGCATGCTCACTTACATTGAGAATCAGAATAGTTTGCATTGGAAGGGACCTTTAGAGGTCATCTAGTCCAGTCCCCCTGCCGTGGGCAGGGACATCTTCAACTAGATCAGGTTGCTCAGAGCCCCATCCAACCTGACCTTAAATGTTTCCATTTGTTTACTTTTTTTACAGATTTTGATCTGAAACTTATTGGTGTCATTGGAGTGTTGGTCATTGGCTTCAGGTCAAGACCAGCAGCAAGGCCAGTATTAAAACCTCTATGCAAAAGAAGCTCTTCAGCTCGCTTACCTGACTACCGTGCTTTGGAAAATTATGAAAAAGGTTAACTAACTGTGAAAGATGTAGGAACACACTGAGAAGAGGTTTTATGGAAACAAATCTGTTTTCCTGGTGCTTAGAAGATGGCAGGTATTAGGCTGATAAGAAGAATGTTTGTGGGAGATGCTAACAGAAAGAGAGCTTTTCATAACTGCAGTGTGCAGAGAAAATACTTGCAGAAGTAAATGGGAGAGTCTTTGGCTGGTGCATGATCTGAAGCTCACTTAAGTCAGCAAAAGTCTTTCCATCATCTTATAACTTTTAGATACGTCCCAAGTGTCAGAGCTGAAACTTGTTCAACAGCATCACTGGCTTTCTAACTCATTGGTTTTATGACTTTAACCTTGGTGTTGACTAACTCCTTCAAAGAGCTCAGTACTGACTTTTTTTGAAAAACTAACTTGAATCATTAAACAACTAAGAAACTAAATTCAAATAATTAGTTCCAATCTTCAAACTCAGAGAATATCCAAACTACTATTAATTACCTGGACAAACAGTCTAGGCTCAGCTTTTTACAACAGCCACCTTTGTAGCACAGATTTCATACAGCTACATTTGGCTGTACTCAGAGACAGGTGGATGAACACCTGGGTTCACTGGTTGCACCATTAAGGAAAATCCTAATGGAAGAAATTGTGCATTGTGTTGGTCAAAACTGAAATATAAGATGCACACTGATGACACTAATATAATCAAACAACTTCTCATAAATGTCAAAGAGATCAGAAAAGAAAAAGGCATTTGTATGGTTTCCAAACCTAATTCTCTCAAGGATGGAGAAGGAGTAGCTGTTAGTTCTTCCTACCTCCACACACACTTCAGAGAAAAAAGGGTGATCTAATACGAAGCAGAACTGTTTCATCCTCTCCAACTGGAAAATAGACATGAATGAACATTTCCCCCTGATAAGTAGCATCAAAGACATTGACTACCAGGAGAAGGTAGGGCTTTGAGGTGCAGCTCTTCCATAGAGTGACGGGAACTGCTGACCTCATTAATCTCTACCCTCATAAACAAGGAACTTCTGAGATGTTAAGGAGACAGAGCAATAAGCACAGGTCAGTGTAACAGGAGGAAAAAAGTAGGAGCTGTATATTAGGCAGCAAAATCTTTTATAATGAGGGCATAGCTACAGCTTAGCATCTGAAGGGAATATATCTCCATGGAGAACTCCTATTCTCTGCATTCCCTTTTTCATTATCATTTTATCCATTAGTGTAATTTCTCTGTTATAGAAAATGAATGTCAGAAACCAGAATGCTTTGCTTTATTTGTACCCAAGCCAGTGCCAATCAATACCAGAAGTATTCCCAGTGCCCTGTCAATGCACTTCAACCCTACCTTGTTGAGAGTCGTTGTTAATTGACTCCAGTGAAGCAAATCCAATTTCCACATTCTCAGTCCTTGTACACATATGCTAAGATAGCTAAATTTAAACTATTTCTGCTCAGTTTTGTGGTGTCTACTCTGACACACACGACAGAATGAGATCACCTGAATTTGCTTTATATCTTATTTTTAAGACCATTTAATTGGAATGATTTTCTGCCATTGTTTCTGGGTGATATTAAAGTGATATCCTAGAGGAAAAAAACAAATACATTATTCTACCCCATCATCGACTCTCTCTGAAACCACCTTCTTTACTTTTACTGCCGGATCTGATTTATATCCGAGACATAAGTGTCAATAACTTGTTTTTGATGGGCGAAATACTGCCAGAAAAAATGGATATAGTTGAACATTAGGCTATAAAGTGGGGTATGAAGTATAATTCAGATGGGCTTCATGACACTTGTCCCTCATATGACACACATTCTTTTCATTTCCAATTTCATTGGAACAAGGGGAAAAAACTGTTTCCAATCTGTCCCACCTCATAAAAATAGACCTGTGTTTAATTCTTCAGGACCTAAAATTATCCTTTAGATATTGTCAACCAATCATCCAAGGAAAACGTTCATGGACAAAGTAATAGAGAAATCTTCTAGGTACGGAGATGGCTAAAATATTGCTGTAGCTTCAGTTTTAATGACAGCACTCAAAGTATTAGGGGAAAGCTAAATGCACTGATAATAGTGGGATCGTCTGGCGTATGTTTTTATTTTTTTAGTAAATGGTGTAGTTTGGTCCATGTATTGCTGCAATTTATACATATAAATGATTTTACAAAAAAGAAATAGCTAATAATATTCCTTCTTTATATCCAGTGGAGGAACTGTATGCTCTGAAAGAGAGCATCCAAGTACTACTTGGCTATTATGATTACAAAATTAAAAGAATAATGTTTGTTAGGCATGGATGTCTTGGTTTGTGTTTGTACTTGTCTCGTGAGCAGCAGCAGCAAAGTCTTGATGTAGCCTAGCTTGGGTTTAATTACTATTTCGACATCAGGGACAGAAAATCAGAAAGAGGACAACAGCAATCCAAGGGCCAGCTGTGGTTCAGGTCATCTTTTAGGTGAGTTCTGGACATGTTCCTAGGCAGGCTGCTAGTTATATCGAAGTACAGTTGCTGATTTGATGAGACAAAGTATTTTGAGGCCAAGGGCTGGCAGTCTTCATCATGTTGGGGATCACTTGAGTCAGAATCTCCAGTGTTTCTGCTAGGTTTGCTTCCTGAATATCAGGGTCATATCATGGTGATCAAGCAGGTATAGAAACCGTAGAACCAGACAAAGGATCTCCTTCGTGGATGCTCAGCTACTCAAAAAAATAGTTTCATTAGTTTAGAAGAAAACTACTTTGTCAGTAAGCATTCAAAACTGAGATAAAAAACCAAGTCAGATAGAAGTTTTTTCTCCATGCAAATAAAGCTGAGGAAAGGAATGATTTGACTCAGGCACACATCACTGACTCTCTTCTCAGGATTAAAGCCCATTAATGGTCTTTATGGTTTGTCCTGATTTCGGCTGGGATAGAGTTACATTTCTTCCTAGTGCTGTGTTTTCGATTCAGTATGAGAAGGATGTTGATAACACACTGACGTTTTCAGTTGTTGCTAGGTACCCTGGTAGTCAAGGACATTCAACTTCCATGCTCTGGAAGAGGCTGGGAGGGAGCATAGCTGGGACAGCTGGCCCAGTTGGCCAACGGCGTATTCCATACCATGTGATGTCATGCTTAATATATAAATGGTAGGCATGATCCAAGTAACGATCACTACTTGGTTATTGATCAGCATGAGTGGTGCGCAATTGCATTGTACATCACTCATTTTGTATATTCTATCATTATCATTATTATTATTATTATCATCATCATTATTATTATTATTTTCCCTTTTCTTTTCTATTAAACTGTCTTTATCTCAACTCACAATTTTTTCTCACTCTTACTGTTCCGATTCTCTCCCTGTCCCATTGAGGTGGGGAGGAGGGGGAGGAGTGAGCTAGCGGCTGTGTGGTGTTTGGCTGCCTGCCGGGTTAAACCACAACATGGTTACAATTTTGGCATTGCACTCCTCTCAGATGCTTTAATTCTGTTCCCAGTGCAACTACTGATGGTGGCATTAACTTTAGCAGGAGTTCAGCTAGATCACTTTGGCGCGTTTCTGAAAATCTCACAAATTGCATGCAACACAGGGTACAGCCATACTCAGCAGTACCTATTTTCAGTGTCTACATGTGATGCTAAGGAAGGACAATTGTTATTCATTTTGACAATCTATACCTACTGCATTAGCTCTTTCAGGAAACCAATTCATTATCCATTAGCAGACCACTTGAAATCAGATTATAAAGGTAGATGACAGAACTGTAGATAAAGAAATCTGTTTTTTCTGCAATTTCTTTTCAGTACTTTAAATTTCAAACCTTACTATGCCATTTTCAGCACTAGTAACATGTGGATTCTCAGTCAATTCTGATTTTTCAGGCTCTATTTTTGTAGTAGACTGCATAATTCTTTCCCTACCTCATCTGTTATGATGTTATATTTGGCATTAGTCCTTATTTCAGTTATGTTTATGTAGGTGTTTAATAAGAGTAGAAACACCTAACTGTGAAAGACTTTAGAAGAATTCTGTTATTCACTTAAACTATCCTGGAAATAGTCAACAGCTCTACAGTGGCTAAAAAAAGTTGTGTAAATCTGTGTAGATTCACTAAAGACAGAGAAGTCATTCCATAGAAGCTGAGAATATGGTCCCTTGAGCCAAATGTATGCTTGATATAGCTCCACAGGGATGAATGGAGGCACACCAGAGATTAATTTAAACACATTTCCACAGCTAAACAGAACAAACAAAAAAACAACTATGTGTTGCCTGCAATAACAGAGCTCAAAGACACTATTCTTTTGAGTATCAGCTTGTAGGGTAAAGAAAAGGCTGCTGATTTGACTCTGAAGGATTTAGACCCAATATTTTTTTCTGATTTGCAAACCTTGCAACATCACAGGGTATAAATCAGCACAAGAAACTGGTATTTTCTCTTTTCCATTTTCAGAACCAAATTAAAACTCTAGGATAAAATGTAAAGAAATCTAGATATTTTGAAAAATTTGCATCTAGATATTTTGAAAGATATGATTAAGCAAGCTTATTTGTCCTCTAAAAACTCTTTTTTCTCCCCTTATTGACTGTCAAGGCAGTTCAGAAAATTGCCTTTGTGTAACTTCAGTGAAATAAAGACTTCATGTCTTTATCATCAGGAGATAAGGAAATTCCACTGCTCTTGGTCTCCTGAAGACAATGGTGTCATAGAATCATAGAACGGTTTGGGTTGGAAGGGACCTTTAAAGGTCATCTAGTCCAACCCCCTTGCCATGGGCAGGGACATCTTCAACTAGATCAGGTTGCTCAGAGCCCCGTGCAACCTGACCTGGAATGTTTCTGGGGATGGGGCATCTACTACCTCCCTGGGTAACCTGTGCCAGGATTTCACCACCCTCAGTGTAAAACATTTCTTCCTTATATCTAGTCTGAATCTACCTTCTTTTAGTTTAAAACCATTCCCCCTTGTCCTGTTGCAACAGGCCCTGCTAAAAAGTTTGTCCCCATCTTTCTCATAAGCCCCCTTTAAGTACTGGAAGGCCACAATAAGGTCTCCCCGAAGCCTTCTCTTCTCCAGGCTGAACAACCCCAACTGTTTCAGACTTTCTTCGTAGGAGAGGTGTTCCATCCCCCTGACCATTTTAGTGGCCCTCCTCTGGACCTGTTACAACAGGTCCGTGTCTTTCTTGTGCTGAGGGCTCCAAAGCTGGACACAGCACTGCTGGTGGGGTCTCACCAGAGCAGAGCAGAGGGGCAGAATCACCTCCCTCGACCTGCTGGCCACGCTTCTTCAGATGCAGCCCAGGATATGGTTGGCCCTCTGGGCTGCGAGCGCACGTTGTCGGCTCATGTCCAGCTTTTCATCCACCAGTATCCTCGAGTCCTCCTTGGCCAGGCTGCTCTCAATCCCTTCATCCCCCAGCCTGTATTGATACCGGGGTTTGCCTCAACCCAGGTGCAGGACCCTGCACTTGGCCTTGTTGAACCTCATGAGGTTCACAGGGGCCCACTTCTCGAGCTTGTCCAGGTCCCTCTGGATGGCATCCTGTCCCTCAGGTGTGTCAGCCGCACCACTCAGCTTGGTGTCATCTGCAAACATAGACAGTGGGATCGACAGTGGGACACTCGATCCCACTGTCTATGTCATTGATGAAGATACTAAACAGTACTGGTCCCAATATGGTCCCCTGAGAGACACCACTTGTCACTGATCTCCATCTGGACATTGAGCTGTTGACCATTACCCTCTGGATGCGACCATCCAACCAATTCCTCATGCACCAAACAGTCCAGCTATCAAATCCATCTCTCTTCAACTTAGAGAGAAGGATGTTGTGGGGGACCGTGTCAAAGGCCTTACAGAAGTCCAGATAGATGGCATCCATAGCATTTCCCTTGCCCACTGATGTGGTCACTCCATCATAGAAGGCCACTATGTTGGTCAGTTAGGCATCTAACTTAAAAACGTACACACCTTATCTTTATGCCACTGTTGTCATTAGCCAGTGAGAAGAGGTAGGATACTTCAGAGCACAGTCAAAGCATTTTGTTTACATTTACTGGAATAATCCTTTAGAATAATCAGGTTTTCTTCCATTGATAATGTTGGCTAAATCTATACTGGTAAATCAATTCTCCCTGGATTGTGCTAAACCCTGTACTGCTCACCATGAGAGTTGGCCCAAAGCAAAATCATGTCAGAGATGAGGTTAACAATCATATCTTGGTCATGCCCTGGCCCTCTTACTTTGCTAGTGTGGATGTAGCTATATAGACTACAGAGGGACAGCTTCCTAACTTAGTCACTTAAATCAGATGGTTAATATTAGGTATGGGGAGTAGTTCCCCAGAAAAGCTTGACTTGTTTGCAATGAAGATAATGGAGGGATGACTTCTGTCTGCAAATACAACAGGGAGAAAAAATTAGTTAAGCTAACGGACATTGCTTATTGTGATGACTATAAACTAAACACAGGCTGGGAAATGAAAGCATCTGTCTAATGGCCAGAGCAGCAAGAATTAGCAGTAGAGAATTCTCCTGTACCCCAATTGTCAGACATTGAATTTTATCTTTTATGTAGTTTTCTTCAAATGTTTCAGATTGTAATGGTACCTTCTTCTCTTCCTTCAACTCATCTCCAGTGCGTCATGTCTCGGTTTTCATTCAAGCTGTCCCTCCAGCTGGCTCGTTGCCTTGTGATTTTACTCCTTTGGACAAATTGAAGCAAATTGCTCCCAGGACATATTCAAGAGTAGCAAAACCAAACAGGTTTGTTTTTTCTTTTTCTCCCAGGCTAAAACATGCTTCTTGACTGCAGGTGCTGGTGGATTGAGCTTGCTCCCAGTTCTCTGGAAGTTCTGAGCATGGTCTCATGAAAAACACATGCCTCATCAATCATCCCACGTGATATCATAAGGGGTCTTGTGTCTCTTCCTTACAAATTAAAATATCACAAATATTTCAGATGTATCATCTTCTTGGCTATTGCCAAGAAGAGCAGATCTTTTTAACTTTTCCAGCATATGGTCCTCAAAACCATTGGCCTAAAGATATCCTTTTCTGTCCTATCCTTCCACAGGCTGTATACACTAACTCCTAAAAAAAATTGTGCATTTGGTTCCTATTCCTATTCAGAATAGTCTACACTGCAGCCTTTTAAGCAGTCTTCCTTAGTACAGGGCTGAGAAGATTGCTTTAGCTGAATCTGGCTTCTTATTTCAGATGGCTTCTTACTCCTTTATTTAGAAATTCCATTTGTGGATTGCTCTTGGAAAATGCTTTTCAGAAGTTTTTTTAAGTATTTCTGGCTAAACAGGAAATAATTATATTGTTTGTGCGATTCAGATGTTTCTGAAATGGGTATGACCCAAAATGCTACAGTTGATAAAATAACTCCAGAATTTCTCTGTTCTGCCTTTCTAAATGCTAGAAGGAAAAGGATGACTGGTATGTGTGCTTTTAGCTTGGCTGTATTGATTATTTTTTTATGTTTTAATGTAGAAGCATACATGAATGAATAATTCCTTTAAGCATACTTCTTAGGAGAGGGTGTACAGAGTAGTTCTGAAACTACAGGACTCATTTCAGATTAGACAGTGTAAATTTTGTAAGCTGAAAGAAATAGGAGTGTAATCAAATGCATCATGTGTCATATTAGTAATTTTATATCTATGTGTGTATATATAAATATATATATACGAAAATGGGTTTGTGATTCAAAATCCATATGGCATCTTGCCTGAGATGGTCACTGAGTATAAAGACCATTGATCTTACTGGTTTTAGTAAGTGAATAAAAAATAGAAATTGCTGTTATGAAGATGATATTATTCATATTTATGCAAGTCAGATGTTATACTAAATGGCTTTAATCATGCAGATGTCAGGCTGAAATTTTTAATTGAATTTTAAAGCAATCTTTCACAGTGACTTTGGGAAAAGAATAATGATTAGTCATTACATCTATTATTACAAAAATTCTGTCTCCCACCGTTTCTGTCAGAGTCTCAAAAATATCAGAGGAAACTGGAGTCTGACCTGCACACTGTGAGTGGCAGATAGAAAAATGATAATTATATACAGAACAGTAACAGTTCCATGAGAGACATATGGCCCTGATATTTCTTTCTGTTAGCTGGGAGCAGCAGCACTTTATGGTTCAGTGATCTGTTGGATAATCACAAAATAAAATAAAAGATATCATTTGTTACAGAGAATAAGCCTCAATAATGCTGTTGAACTACAAAATGACTCCTCCGTAATCACTGGTTGTAACAAGATGTGAATGATCCCCATGCCATACACTGACTCTGACATCATGCTATCATTTACACTACTAAATGAATAAGCATTCGCTTTCATATGAAGACACATTACTTGTGCCTCAGAAACAGCACTGTCATAAATTTCACTTGTTATTTTATTCATATTTTTATTTTTCCCCTTAGGAAAAGAAGTTATCCAGTAGAAAGCCTCAAGATTCTGGTAAAAAAAACGAGCACTGCCGATGGCTCACTGTGATCTTCAGTGGTGTGCAGTGCAAATAAAATTACCAATGGTCAGAGTTTGGTCTGTATAGAAACTTAAGCTAAGAGGTTTCAGTGGCATCACCGTAACTGAGAATGGATGTGGTCCTAAACGTCTCCTTCAGTGTGCTGAACTGCCTTTGCTTTCACTAAAATCAGATATTTCTTTGAACATAAACTGCAGACATTATCCTTCATCTTAGAAAGCTACACTTTGCTCTGCCTCTTGTCTGAATTTGGCCATTGGAAAAATATGTCCCACTCATACAGAAAACAACTGTTCCTTTCTGCTTTAAAGCAACACCGGGATAAATTGTTTCAGTGATAAGCTTGCCATCTAGATTATGAAATAAATGCTTGCCATTAATCTAAAACATTAAGAAAGGAATTTAAAGCCCTTCGCATTTATTCAGGATGAAATTCCCAATGTGAAGACAGTCTAAGACTCTGGCTAAAGAGCACAAGTCTGTTCTCTGTCTCTGAGATGAGCAGTTACCATCTATCCATACTCAAACTCTTAACGAATTTTGCATCCCAAAGGAAGGTCACAACATCCAAGCTGGGACTAATCCCTGGACTGTATTAGTTCCTAAACCATTTCAGGAAATGGGAGAGCGCTTGCCAAGTGTGTGCCTTGGACCATGCTGGCATCTGAATGCTGGTTTCCAGTGCCTCTGCCAATGGCCCTGGGATTATTTAATGTACTAGGATAGATGTAGCATGTGTGTCCTGATTACACTTCTGAAGTCTTGTGTAGATTCATGCTGCACACTGTCTTACGCCTGTGAATGAATTTTGCCTTTATTAATTAAAAACAGTGAACAGGTTTCTCAAATGCAGTTACCCAAACTTTGGTGTCACTTTTATGCATTGAAAAAAGTAGAGTTTTCTTAAGGATCAAGAGTATACTTTCTCAGATATCACAGATCTTGAGTTTGGAATCTTTGACTCTGAAGATAAAAAATCTAACATCTATGTAAACTAAAGGTGACATTTTTTAAAAATAAAATGGCATTAAATACTTCAAGAAGTTTATCTAGCCTGTTTCTGCTGAAAATTTACAATGTTGGCATAACTAAGTTTTTGTTCTGGAAGGCTAATTTAAACATTTATCACAAGTTATATCAGCTATATTTAGGTTTTGGGGCTTTGGTTTTTTTTTTTTTTACTACCTTTTCAAAGTATTTGCACTAGAAGCTGCTGAATTTTGAATCAAGAACCCTCCAGATTTTTAGGTAGACTTTTGTTTTGCAACAAATAGTAACTATGTTATTTTTCATAAAATGCTTGAGGCTGTAAAAATTACAGAAAAAATAGTGAAGGATTTTTTTTGCTTTTGTTTTGTAGCTATTTATTTCAATACAGTAACATGATTTGATTTAATAGTGATATTCCAAAATAATAGAGATTGTTAATTACATAAAACTTAGTTGAAATTGCAGATTTGTAATTGTAAATATGAAGTGTTTGTTGCCATCATTATTCTGTTCTGAGGTTTCCTTCTTCGATAAGTCTTCATCTGAATTTTTCTGAAATGTTGTTTTATACGTTTTGTTTTTTTAAACATACACACACACATGTATGAGAATATTCCTAACCTATCATGTATGTATGACCAGGTATTCAGTGAACTGCAACACCACCTCTCATCATTGGAAGTAATAACTCTGCTCCACCTCTGTGCCACAGCAGCCAGAACACTTAACCAAAAAAAGAGGAAGGTATGTCAAAGAGTTTGAAATGTTGTAAGGACATAAGAATATAAAATTACCAGAAAATTTGCAGATATGTTGGGAAAACTACTGTTCATTCATTAGTCACCTCAAAACTGTTCCGTGCAATAAATTTTCTAGAGCTCCATCCAAATGGAGTTGTCAATTACTACCCAGTAGAGGTTTCTTAGACTCTCTATTAAGCAAGACGATGACCCTGATTTTTTTTACCTTCTTGACTAGTCATTCACATGGTTTCCTATCTTCCTTGTAACCTTTTATAAGACAAATATGGATAAGAAACAGCAGAAAGACTTTATCTTCAGTGTGGTGTTTGGATGCTGTATGATTACTTGCAACCCACCTGATCTTCCCTCTATAACCAATTTAATCTCTTATGCTCACTACCTATGCAATCAGCGTTTCAATGGTAATAGTTTAGAGTTACCAGGTTACATTCTAGACCTTTAGCAGATATTTCAACAAAGCTGTAGTGACATTTCAATGTCTGGGGTACCCCAGCCTCAACACCAAATTCCCTAAATTCTCTCATGTTTACCCACATTTATCAACTCTTTGGTAGCAACAATGGTGGGTTTTCTACATCCCTGTATTACTGCTGGGTATGATGGGAAAATCCCCTTACCAACACCTTTTGCGAATACAGACTAAATACTGACAACTTTCATGTATATCTGTATATTTAGATATATATATATATAATTTTTTTTACACTTACATGTATAGATATAGATCTTATGGATAGTTGTGTACAAACATTTGAACATAAACATGTGCATCTCCACATCATCTAAAATGACAACTAGAGTTGTCATTTCAGCACTCCAAAGTTTTCATAAAATGGATCCCAAGTCTACAGAAGCACTGAAATGTTCTTAAGTTGTTTAGAATTTCTTTCTTGCTTCTAAATTTAAAACTAGGCTTTTGGGGCACAGGCTGTACTTTCTCTGGGGGTGTAATTGTCATGTACATATTAATATATGCAAATAAAATTGGAGTTTCAACAGCCACTATTCCTCCAAAGGTTACATTCTCTAATTAGAGCCAAGCAATTAGTTCTAAAAAGTTTCCTTTTTTTTTTTTTTCTAGAAGCCTTGCGTTTCCTTAACAGTGAAATTGCATCTCAGCCGTTCCATTTTGTTTCAAGATATGAAATAATTAGAACTGTACCTTCATTTCATCTTGCCCACTAATTGCCCCCTTTTAACACAGATCGTTTCAAATGGTGCCTCTTTGAGATTTTATAGCTTCTAATATGTACATGAGTATAGGTGCAATGTTAGAACAAATTGAACTGTTCTTTGTCATTCTGACACCTTAAATCCCATGTTGCTGACTGATGTGACTAGGGAACCAGCGATAACTAAGTCTCCAGGCTTAATCTTTTTTTTCTTTTTTTTTTTTTTTTAATAAAAAAAATCTCAGTTTGATGTAGGAATAGTGTGACCCTCCGAATGCACTCAAAGACGGATGAATAGTTGAACTTTTTTCTTCCTTTAGTATGGGATCTTAAATTTTAAAATAAACTGTATTTGACCTAAGCATGACTTTTTGATTCCTTCTTGTAAATGGAAGAATCAACAATGATCAAATGAAAAAGGTCAGCCAGTGAGAACAGCAAAGCGATTCATGTAACTTTGAATGATTCATGGTACATGATCATTTTTATCATAAAAAAGAGTAAACAAATCAATGTAACATGCCTGTCAGTTTGTTGTCTGAAACAAGTACCCACATCCACAACATGTAACTGGAGGCAAAAAGAATCTCCCAGCTTCTCCCTACAGGGAGATACAGGCAACTCCAGAGGGTAAGTCATCACCCCCAAGATACACATTTCCCTCCAGTGTGCTCATCTCTCTTTCTCCAGTGATTATTTGAGGAGCTCAGAGTCAGCAAGCTTGTAACGTAGATCCCTC
This sequence comes from Calonectris borealis, assembly GCF_964195595.1. Classification (NCBI taxonomy): domain Eukaryota; kingdom Metazoa; phylum Chordata; class Aves; order Procellariiformes; family Procellariidae; genus Calonectris; species Calonectris borealis. The sequence goes on from NC_134314.1 coordinate 5,472,164, forward strand.
AGTCAAGTGCCTAAAAATACCAAATAACCCAGCAAAGGAATAGAAATGAAGTGAATTCCCTCTGTGGCACTTGGGCAGCCAAAAATAACTGTAAGCTCTTCATATGTTTCTTTCTGCTCTCCACCAGCAGAAACTGGTGGGCAATAGATGGGGACTTTAATCCACTTCCTCAGCTCACAGATGTCCCATGTACAAACTGGCTAAGCCAGAAGAGTTCACCCTGCAACCTGTCCCCTATTTCATGGTAATATAAAGGGAAGTATAAATACTTATCCAAACAAGGTAGGAAAAAAAAGGAGGTGGAGAGGCCCAAAGAGAGCTGCAACAGGGTTGAGGTAATGAAGATGTGACATATTCAGGTAAATATGCCAAGGACTTGACAGGTTGCACTTGCCCAGCAAGAGAACCCAGATGTCTACAGCAATCTGTAGCAGCAGAAGGAAGTGACCTGAGGGAGCTAGAAAGAGCTGAGGAAGCTGGGAGCCCTTGGGGACTAGAAAGGATGAGTGCCTAGGGAGAAAGAGAGTCCACTGTTGCCAAAATGTCTCATTACTTCTGTTCAGAGATACGATGAAACTCAGAAAGGGCTGCAGGAGAATTTTGCAATTAGCCTTTTTTTTCCTGTTTTTCCTTAGGGGGAGGAGGAGAAGAGGAGGAAATGAAGGGAAGGAAATAAAATCCAACCTGTTCTTTTTAGTTTCTCTACCAGCCCTTGCTCAGGGCTGTGCCTTAAGGCACAATATAGCCCATACTGATTATTATAACAATTTTAAGCTTATTCCCACTTCCAGAAAATTGGTATATTTATACATGTGCATACCTATTAGACATGATAGCGACAGTATTTTTTTAAGAAACGCAGAGAAATAGATACTGCAAGCACCATCAGGCACTCATCGTTCCATAAACCAACAAAGATGGCAGTATCAACCTCAGCCAGGACCATGGATCCACTTACCTGCCCGCCTGTATAGAGACATAGGCTCTGCCTTAGGTGGTGGCTGACGTTCACGATCTAAAGCCTCACCTCCCTGAAACCTAAGTACATCATTCAGTAAGTAGGCAGAGAAATGAAAAAGATAAAGACATCTTGAGAGGACCCTTAAATATTAGATATACAACTTTTTTTTTTTTTTTTAAATGAGAGAAAATACTTATCAGATTTATTGTGTTGATTGCATTTTTTGTGGATTATCATTTTCTCATATATTTTCTCATGCATAATAGTATTCATTTGCTCAGTATTGTAGAGAAAGCATCAAGAAAACAGTCCTTCAACATATTCTTTCCTGACATTTCCAGATGCACTGAGAGGAAAATACGCTGGTTTTAAGCACTGCATCATTGTTTGCCAACAATTTGTACATTCACTGGTAAAGGAAGGATCTACTTGTGGTGGACTGATTTATTCTTAACTTCGCACTGTCATCTGTTGGCATAAACAAAGGTCCAGGGTACAAATAAGAGAATAAATATCTCTTTCTGGCAAGATGCCTCTTCAGCAAGGCTTTCAATTCTTTCCCCCAAGCAGGTGACTTCATGAGGAGAGAGGTTACTGCTACAGTCATTGCTCTCTAGAAGGCATTCATGTATTTGCAAGACTGTCAGTGGCCAACAAAGCATAGAGAAGCAGCCTTACCTGCAGCTGCAGTACTGATTTGGGGGCTACAGTGTATTTGGCACCTCCCTATCCTGTGGGAATAGATGCTTTTCTGCACACCAAAGAGGGCAGGCAAGTAGAAACTATCTGAAAGTCGTGCATCCGGATGTACTTCTAAGAGCCAGGAGCCAAAGCATCTTCATGAAGCAATGGGTCCTACCTCTTCCCTGGATCAACAGCCGTGAGGAGCTCCTCTCCTACAGTCATGGTACTACTTCTCAGTCGCTCAGCAATTTCTTGCCTTTTGTAAGGTTCAGCAGCTCCCAAACTCTAATATTGTCTACCAGAATGCTTAGTCTCTAATTTGGGAAAGAAAGCTGTAAACATCCCACCTTCTGACAAAGATTCTCAATCCTTAATCCCCAGCTCACTGCACGTGAAACCACACTCAGCTGACACAGCCCCCAAAACTATGTTGCGTCAACCATGAACCTGCTGACGCTGGCTGGGGGCAGGGAATGGATTACATGGCCTCTTGAGATCTCTCCCAGACTTGTTTTCTACACCTTTATGAAAGGAGCAGCAGGAGATGGGTTCGTTCAGTTCAACCACATGGGATCTTCCCTCATCAGGTTTCTGTGGAGCCAAGGTGCAGCGTAAAGCTGTCATCCCTTTGGGTAATACACAGGGGGCAGGGACAAGGCAAACACCATCTGCTCTTTCTCCTTGGCACTGCATCTTCACAGGCTCTGGGAGGTGCATTCGTACCTCCATGTGGAGTTAAATCAAGATCTCACTCATCAAAGATATTGTAATAGTCGGCCAGAAATCTAATATAAATGTCAAGCAGTTGTTCTCTGAAATATCATAGGCGTTGTTTGCCATATTGCTGCCTTTACCTTTCTCATGTGAATTTAGTTAGAACTGGTAAAAAAGTGTTCCAAAAGAACATGGGAGAATGCTGACTGGACAAAATGAAACTTTCTTCAAGAACATGACAAATTTGTCAAAATTTTCAGAGGCAAGTATTCAGATGTTTGGTTTCATGAAAAAAAAAAGGTCAGGGTCCTTCACTTCCTCTTTGTGATGTATTATAGATTATATCATGCGAGCATACATAGAAAAAATGCAATATAAATGCCAAAACAACAGGATCAGCATGAAAAGCTCAGAAGTTCTCTAAACAAAATATTTTAAAGTATATTTTTTTTTAAAAACCAGCAGATTTCAGAATCTCAGAATTTCTCACACAATAAAAAAAATCAAATTTTGTCCAGAAAGTGATGAAACTCTATACATCAGACTGAAATTGTGCAGAAGTCAAGTGTGGCTGTAAAGGTCATCTGCATTTTTCTCAGTGTTAAGCTAGAGATATCCTTCTAAAACTTGCTAAAGTTCTTCACATCTAAACTCTGGATGCATAAAATAGGACTTCAGACCCAAACCCTATATTTGTCTATTCAGGTGAGTAGCTGCCAAGTTTTGGAAGAGGCTGGGCTATTATGGTATTTCTCAGATTATTTAAATGTTTCTGAAGCTCCTTGAATTCCACTTTTGTGCATGCTCAGAGATGTGCCTGTCTGATTGTTTTGATACCGCCCTCACAACAATATCCCCTGAAGCAGTTGAATTGGCAGATGTTTTCAGATTACCAGTTTACCAGTTCGGACACACACTTCATTAAGTAGAGATACAGACACTTTCTATTGAGAAGAGTGACAATGACCGTCTTTCATATTATAATACAATGGTTAGAGCACAGACACATGTGGGAAAGAGGGCCATCTTCCTTCTCAAGGACACAAATTCATTTGCTCTTCAGTCAGAAGAGAAGCCATAGCATCTGGTGGGTTCAAGCTGCTGCTGCCTGAGCTCATTTTTTATTTCAGATGGTGACTTTTGCAATGATGTTTGATGTCAAGACAGAAACACCAAGATCTCTTAGTGAGCTCTCGTTGGAGACTAGTAACCTGCATCACTGACCTCAAGCCAAGAAGGGAAGAAAACTCAAGTTTCCTACTTTGAAAGGAAGACTACATCCAGAAAGTTATGATAAAAAGGTGGATGAAAGCATCTCTACACATCTTAAAAGCAAAGAGATCACTGTCTTTCCAAACACTAAAAAAGGAAATACTCTAGAGAAGACGTGGACTGTAAAAGAACATGCTTGACTCCAGCTCTGTCCAGTTGCCAAGCTCTGGAGACTAGCAGGATCTCAGAGATACCCCTGCACAGCCAACCATCTCCTCACCAAGAGATAATACTTATGTTTAGGTTTTCATGCCTGAGGTGCACAATCTTCCCTAGTCAATATATAGGGAACTTCAGCATATAGGACACGGTTATGGCGTGTATTGCACACTCAGTACAACAAGGTAGGTGTCCATGTTACGCTGCACCTAGCCATTCTCCAGGTGCCTTCAGCTGCTGACTCTTCTGCTCACACTACCTGTAGTGATACAGGAAATCCATCAGATTGGTTGCATGACTCAAATGAAATTTAACCTCGATGCTAGTTCAGAGTGCATCGCTTTTCGTGGTGGGTACCTTTAGGGCAGTGGAGCTATTTTTCCAGCTCATATTCTGTGGTACTGGAAACTTCAGTAGAGTTCCTCTCCTCATTTACATTGCATTGTAGGGGTTTAAAGCCTCTTTGAAGAAGTGAGGCTAGAGAAAGGATTTGGAAGATGAGAGTATGGACAAGAGAGTATATCGGCCCTTTCATTCTTTAGATTTGAAGGGCATGTGAGATCAGTATTCAGTAGAGCCAAAATACAGTTTCTGGATGCATCTGCTTATGAATTACAAATCATACGGAGAATTTTCCCCCCCCAGTGACTAAGGGACAGACTCAGGGACAGACTGATATTAAACTGGAGTAAATTATCTTAGTTTTTCTGACACCAATGAAGCCTTGACAGTTTACACAAGCTGCTCACAGATGTCAGTCGCTTGCAAACACTGCCATTGTAAGCCAAATTTTAACGGGTGACCTATTGATTAAAGGCTTATGTGTTTCTACTGTCCTGTTCCTAATCCCTCTATCAAAACTGTTTTGAAAAGAGTACTTTTTGAAGCATGCAATGTTAGTTCCCAGTAAAAAGAAGGCCAGTCTTTAAAAAGGAGCTCTTAGTGATCTGGTTAAGATTTCTATTTCAGCAATTTTGCTTGATTAAACTTCTTTGGGCCTTACCAAAACATAAGTTACAGTAGATGATGACAGCAATGTTGAGGACTAGCTTGGAAATTGTGTCAGATCTTTGACCAGAAAGCTCCTGAATTGGTTTCACTCCTATTAAACTAACGGATACGGCTTTGTGTCTGCAGGAGACGTTTTGTTCCTCTTGACGTTGCATGTTGCGGGACCCCTGCTGAGGCATTCTGTCCCATTTTATTGTTTACAGTTTACATGTTGCTACTGGGCTGTCAGCTGGAAGCATGGGGTGGGTTAGACTGCATTGTCATGCAAATGACATCCAGATTTACATATTACCCCAGACTAATATTCATTGTGATGTCTCAATAAGGTTGTCTTTGATGGATAATAATTTTTCCAAGACTACAGTCTTCTTTGAAAGTGCAAATTAAACAGAAGCCCCATTAATAGGATTTCAATAGTCTTTAAATGCTGTCAACTGTTCAACTACATTGCGATGTTTCAGGGTTAGATTCTGCCATCCGGACTTATGTTGGTGATTAGTGACTGCTCTGCAAATAACCTACTTACAGATAAAAAAACCCTATTACTCAGAGCGAGCCCAGGTGCTAGAACCTGATCTTACTACAAACAAACACTGGAGAAGTACAGGTAATTTTGGTGAATTTTTCAGTTAGTATAAGTCTGTAATACAAGAAATAACAACCAAGACCTGTAGTACCTCACAAAAAGTTCCATCAATACATTATCTTCAGTGCAATATACTGCAAAGGACAGGATATTGGAACTTTGCAAAGGAAGACTGCTGAAGACATGGTATTCAATGGTCTCCACACCATGAAATGCCAATATCCATCCTTTCAGTGAGCTTTGGAGATGTAGATGTACCCTACCTTAACTGTCCCTGTACGACTATAAAACAGGCTCTTGCATATTGCCCCTTTTCAGGAACTTCATTTAGTAGCAGAAAGCACAAGGAAGGCTTTAGGAGAAAGCAATCTCTATTTAATGTGTCCTCTTTCATCATGGACTCTGCCCTTCATCCAGACCCCATACCTAAGGGTTGTTCTCTGTTTTATATCCTTCTTTTATCCAGAGTTTCTGCAGTCACCATGCAGTTCCTGTTGACTGGACTCCCACATCTGCTTCAGAAGATTAGTTAGGCTTCCAAGTATAGAGTTATTTTAGTTTTGTTTTTAGTGCTGGGAAAAGCGTGTTCCTGGCCACTGTGGCTGAAATAAGACTGTCATATTTTTCTCTGGGATTTCCAGAAAAATGACTGTTTTTACTGTACTATGCTAAGTAGTCCAGCACATTGAAAAGGAAAGAAAATATCTTGAACATATACTGACTTCTGTGGAGTACATGGACAGGAAATCCAGTGCGTCATTGAAGTGAGAGACCCATTTCACCTGGGTTTAATACAGGAGAGACGGATGGAAACCTCTAACAAATGTCCTCGGTTCTGACTTTCCATCTAAAGAAAATTATCATGTATGAAGAGAGGACATCTCTAAGGGTGTACCCTTACAGGGTAACATTTTTCTGACCCAATTAAATGTCTACAACTTGTACATTTATATCTGATCTAATGACTCTAAATTCTGATTATAAACAGAAGAGAAAAAATAACTCAGAATAAACTATCCCTAAGAGATTTCTCTTACTTTATCCTGCTTGCTTTCTGTCTATCTATCAAGGGATCCTAAGGTAACATGCTCAGATGTAGCTGTCTACACTGTAAATGTACTTAAGAGAGGTGGACCTCCCCTATGATACCGACCTTCAGCCTGGCAGCGTTCTTTCTACTTATAACAGCAAATTCTAAATTTCTTCCTTGGAGCCAGAGCCTTTGCAAAACTCTTCTGCAAATGTAGAACTTTCCCAGATATCAAGTAAGAGTTTGCAATCTGTGTCTTTCAGTCATCCAGCATCTGCAGCTCTAGCAGTTTGTTGGATTCTTAAACGAGTCCAGTGTAGAAACAACCCTGTCCAGCTGAATTACTAGCCATTTATCAAGATCCAGTGACTATTAACTTTCCAATACCTATGTCCTAATTTATATGGATGTGGGATAGTGTGGATTCTTTCCCATTTAGAAGTTAAACATCTAACCTAGCACCTAACTAAAACATTTAGTATCACTCCTAGGCCAATCAAAGGCGTGAGACAGGCGGTTCATTTTACCTGCATAAAGGTGAGACAAATTATTTTCTGATAATGCTCATCCCTCTTCTCTGACAAGAAACTTAATTTTTAGATAGCAAATGTCTGTGATTAACTAACATTTATCAATGTATGTTATAATATTAATACGTAGAGATATTCTCCTACTTAAATGCTTATCCTGGGCAAGAGGTAATCCCTATTTCTTTGCCCTTTCCTCCCCAGAAACCCTAGAAATTAGCTGTTATCTGAGAGAATCTTATTATGGTTCCTGAGAGCTAAATGAGATGCATTGCACTGCCTGTAGCCTAGCAGAGAAATACAGATTTCTCTGAGAGGATTAAGGATATGTTATATGCTCTTTCTCCCCATGCAGCAGCAATGACTGCCTGCTGGATGAAATCCTGCCCTTCTGGAAGAGAGGTGAAGTTGTTCTGGATTTGCAGAGCATGAGGATTTCAACTATTAATTGCTCGGTGGTGAATGGAGAAAGCAGGAGCAGAAAATTCTGGGTACACATAACTGGTGCAAAAAACAAGCAAAACATACAGCCTTTGATATAGCTTTAACAATTACAATGCTAACTTATTCTTTTCCTTGGCTTCATTAATCTACAAATAATTCGAGTGGGTTCCAAGCTTGCTCTCTCTCATTCCCAATTAACCCAATGGCAATTATCATTGGCTTTAGTCTTTAATATCTAAGAACTCTCTTTTACCTCTTGAAAGAAGCTTTTGAAATCTGAAAATGCCAAACCAGCTAATGTTTTATTTAAGCATAGAAAATGAACTTTAGGTTATTCCCCTTGCCATAGGTTAACTAATTATTTATGAAAAAGGGAATGAGCGAAAGGAGAGAAAAAAGAAGAAAAGGAAGACTAACATCCCAAACCATCTCAGTTGTGCACCCTAACTTGTATGTTTAAAAGTTTGTTTTCATTGTCTGGGCGTTTAATGTACTCTCAATAATTGTCACTGTTAATTTTGGTCAATATAGCTACATCTATTTTAATAAATTTACATTTATTCTAATAAAAGTAATATCCTCGGGCCCTAAAAGTGGCCAATATGGTCTGGCCACATCCCTGAACAAAGTGGCTGGCTGTAAACTGCTTACTGGGAACAGTTCTTCATCCATTATAATCCCCAGCACTCTTGGGATTTTTCCAGGTCAGTGCCACTTGGTCCAGGCCAAAAGCGTGCCAGGGTCTGTGCTAACAGATCTTGTACCAACAATCAGGTTTCAGTGCTCGTTCCCAAGTGCTAGCAATGTTTAGTTACTTTCAAAGTCATGGTTTTGGCTGGGATAGAGTTAATTTTCTTCCTAGTAGTTGGTATAGTGCTGTGTTTTGGATTTAGTATGAGAAGAATGTTGATAACACACTGATGTTTTAGTTGTTGCTAAGTAGTGTAGTAGTGTTTAGTTAGTCAAGGACTTTTCAGCTTCCCATGCTCTGCCAGGTGCACAAGAAGCTGGGAGGGAGCATAGCCAGGACAGCTGACCCAACTGACCAACGGGATATTCCATACCACATGACGTCATGCTCAGTATATAAAGCTGGGGGAAGAAGAAGGAAGGGGGGGACGTTCGGCATGATGGCGTTTGTCTTCCCAAGTAACCGTTACATGTGATAGAGCCCTGCTTTCCTGGAGATGGCTGAACACCTGCCTGCCGATGGGAAGCAGTGAATGAATTCCTTGGTTTGCTTTGCTTGTGTGCGCGACTTTTGCTTTCCCTATTAAACTTTTATCTCAACCCATGAGTTTTCTCACTTTTACCCTTCTGATTCTCTCCTGCATCCCAGCGGGGGGGGGAGTGAGTGAGCGGCTGTGTGGGGCTTATTTGCCGGCTGGGATTAAACCACAACAGTGATGTATCTGATGCTGATATAACAGTAAATTTAGAATTTGGCCTGATTTCTCCTAGGACATCAGTGAAATTCCCATTGACCTGATAAGCTGGGGTCAGCCCTTGTATTTCTTACTGAGACATACTACTATTTTACAACATAAACAATTTGACTGAAACAAGTCTTTGTGGTATCTTTGTGGTCTAAATCTGCACCCAAACAGGCCCAGGGTGTCCAGGCAGAAGTGGTGAGAGGTGGGGAGGGGGAAAGTGTCATGGTTTAATCTGGCAGGCAGCCAAATACCACACAGCCGCTCACTCACTCCCCCACCCCCCCAGTGGGACGGGGAGAGAATCGGAAGGGTAAGAGTGAGAAAAACTCGTGAGTTGAGATAAAGACAGTTTAATAGAACAGAAAAGGGAAAATAATAATGATAGAATACACAAAATGAGTGATGCACAATGCAATTGCTCACCACCCGCGCTGACCAATAACCAAGTAGCGATCGGTACTTCCTGGATCACGCCTACCATTCATATACTGAGCATGACATCACACGGTATGGAATACCCCATTAGCCAGCTAGTCTGGCTGTCCTGATTATGACGTTCCCTCCCATCTTGTGTATCTAGCTCAGTCAGTAGGTGTGGGAGCTGTCCTTGGACTAGGAGGGTACCTAGCAACAACTGAAAAGATCAGTGTGTTATCAACATTCTCCTCATACTAAATCCAAAACACAGCACTAGGAAGAATTTAACCCTATCCCAGCTGAAACCAGGACGGAAGGTCAGTGGTTTATATGCAGTGCAGCCAAAATGTAACTTACATGTTAAGGGCGTGGACAGATGGAATTTCCTGAAGTTCTCACAAGGGAACACATATTTATTTGGGCTTGAATATAGATGGAAAAACTCAATTTCATATCTATTTAGATCTAACTTGACCTAAACAGGTAGCTTACCTCACTTTCCCTCTCTTTTTTTGACCCTTCTCACGTCAATACAATGGTGTAAAGGCAATCGGACTATTGATTATTTTGGGGGGGATACCGTCAGCAAATAGTCATGAAAAAAGATAAAACAAAGGGAAGAGTGCCATTGTGAAAAAACAAAGACAAAACATCACAGGCAAACAGTAGCCAGAAACCAATTTAGTTTGTATTCTTCCATGACAAGGAAAATTGAAAGTAGTCAATTTGGTGTAACAATATTGTAATATAGACACAAAAAATATATAAAAAGAGAAGTTCAGCTCAGCAAAAAAGGTGGAAAAATGAAGACTGAGGAACCTTTGAGGAAGACAGAGGAATTCCCTTTGTCTTCTGGCTCCCACCTTGGTCAGAAAAATTGCGAGCAAAAAACTATTCATCTCCTTGAAACTGGACATCATTTTGTCATTCTATTTTATTTAATAAAATTGTGCAGTCTGGATGACTGGAATGATCTCTCACCGCCTCTTACTACTACTTCACCAACTCCACTTGCTGGTATAGCAATCTAACCTATACCTGTTGAAGACATTAGTGTCTTCTGTTGTTTATTGCCATCAGCTGGAGATTGATGTCCCCACAGTCCAGCTGCCAGAAGGCAATATGTCAATATATCCTAATCTGTGTCACAGTAAAGTCAGTCAAATGAGATAAAAAGCATTATTGCCATGATTTATTCGGAGGACAACTTACGTTGCACTGAAGCAGGTGAGGAGTATTCACAGAGTTCTTTCTACTATCTGTGAGTAAGAGAATTAACCTCCAGTTAAGATCACTGACAGAGCAGCCTATAGGTGACGGGGCTTAAAATTGCATTTATTGTACACAAAGTGAACACAAGCCTAGGGTCTGAATGTGAGAGCCTATGTGGTTTATGAGGGTTTAGTTTTCCTCCTCTAGGATCACAGCCGTTTCCATGTATAAGGAGGAAGAGAGATTTGAAAATGTGAATAACTTGATGCCAGAAAAAAATCGATTCAAAAATATAAAAGTGTATCACAGGAATGTATTAATATTTAACCACCACTTTAAAGGAAAAAATAAGCACACATCTTTCTGACTTAACCTTTTCAGTATTTCCACTACGGTGAACAATACACAATGTGTTATAGAAATCAACAGAATACAATTTAAAGAAACAGAAATGTCTCAAGCATATCAGGTGTTGCAATAGAAAGAAAGATCCATGGAAACAACTTGTTTTACTCAAGTCACACAGTGGGAATACATTTAAATTATGAGGAAAAGACTGAACATTTCTTTCAGCAACAAGCTGTCATTCATCTCTGCTGAAGGGGATGTGACTGATGTATCTAGCTGTCATAGGGGAGTTTCTTTCCATAAGAAGAAGAGAGGAATCAGGAAAGGGATCCATGGTCTATTTTTGGGGGCAGAGGAACAGTACATTATCCTTTGTACTGTGTTCCTAACAGAGCTACTTGCAAGGCCTTGAGGACTTGTTTCAATGAGCTAAATTCTAGCCACTTCTGTCAGTTTTAGTGCTGCCTGGCTGTGGTCATTAGTAAGTCCTTAAATACTAGGAAGCAGTAAGTACACAAGCTAAAATGGATCTTAAGCTCCATATAAGCACTATCTATTTTCTCAGTTCCTTCACCTTCTAGGTGATGTTAGGTAGGAATATCTGGTGCACCCACATGTACTAGGTTGAGTCCAGTCCCCTTGCAATTTAACTATATATGGCCCCTTAAAATGAACAGCAATCCATAGTGGTGGGAAAAAGCCAATACACTGTTTTCTGGAATAAGTTTAGATGACAATTTCAAAACTTATGTTGAATTTTTGCTTAGAAAACAAGCTCTTTCTTCAAGGAGAACAGAATTATTAGGGAAAATTGTTCAAAACTGAAGAATTTTTTTTTTCTTTTTTCTTCTTTTTAAGTATGAAATGTATCTTGGGAAATAGCCCTGTTAACTATCAATGTCATGAGGACAGAGGGACAAGCAGGGAGCCAAGCAAAGCCTCTTCAGAGAGAGTTTCAAAGTGATGTGTTCCCTCCCTAGAATAGCTCTCTGAATCAGAGTTCCCTTCTGTGCTGCTCCCACTAACTAGGTGTAAACTGTATTTCAGGGTCAGAGAGCTGGCAGAACCATGTGGACACCTGTAGACACGCTACAGGCATCCTGCAGGCAGCAACCCACAACATTAGAGCTGGGTCAGACAGCATGCTCTGTCTGACGTGGCTTCCTGCCTTACATCCTCAGGCAAACCTCTGAAATTTCTTCTCTCACAGGGTTTGAGGCACCTGAACCAGGTAAAGTGCAGGGAGAGGAAAGCAGGAGATCATCCGACCGGGGGTAAGCCACAGAGCTAAGTTGCAAACAGGGAGGTGTGCATTAAAGGAGATACCTGGAGGACAAGGTCCCACCAGGTTCCAACTCCTCTCAGCTTGCGACACACGGTGGTGGCCTCTGCCTTCCATCCCTGACCCTATAAGCCAGACATTGCTTCTCGGATCACCAGTCAAGCTGACTAGCTGCCATCTAACACACCCGCCATGGAGCAGAAGAGACACGTTAGAAAATTGTGTGAGACATCGGAAGTTCGAGTAAGGCCAGAATAGATGTAAATATCAAAGGCATAGCAAGATTTTCAGCTGAATCATTTTTCCCTCTGTAACAAATGATCTTAACAAATGAAAACACGGTATGAGGCTATATCAAATTCAATTTTCAACATCTTTCAGTAGAAAAAAGTCTTTAAAAATAATGTCTGCTTTCTCATTTTGATTAGGTGGAAATTATGCATTAAAATCATCTCTTTAGATAAGTCCATTCTGAACATACACTTATACACTTTCTAATGTTGTCTCCTTTTGCATCCTAAAAGATAAATGGATACATTTTGATGTCTACAGTTTAGCATTGCGTATACATACATATATGTATACATTTCACTTTAATATTGATATTATCACATGAAAAATTCCAGTTACTCAGAAAACCTTCTCCTGCATAATTCACATTTTACGCACTATTTTTTTGTGATTTTTATTTCAGAATGTCTTAGCAACATAATCCTAGCTGTTGAGCACCATGAGTGAAGACAGAATTAATTCACATATTTCTCATTTTTGAAACATTTTTTTTTCTTCTTTTTTTCTCTTTTTTTTTTTTTTTTTTAAATATCCCACCATGGAAGAAATGGTCACCGTTATTTATACCCATAGATATCCATGTTATCCTGTAGCTTCATGATAGAAAAACACCGGCAGCCATGAAGCTATAATGAATTCCCTTTTCCCCTTCCCAATGGCCACTCATTTCCACCTCCAGACTACAGCCTCCCTTCTCTTCAGATATACTGGCGCTAATGTTCATGTTCCCACACTTCAAAGAGCAAGAGCTATCCATGCTTCTTCTTGGGCTATATTTTTTCTGGCTTAAGAACTAATTCCTTTCAGTAAGAATTGAGACTGGTGGAAGGAAGAGGACCAAGCCAGAAGAGAAGGGGAGAGAGTGTCAAGATTGGGACCATCCCTTTCAGAAAGCAGCAAGTTATAATATCATCAGCTTTGATTTTTCATCTAAATGTCCACACGAAAATGCAGCAGGTGGAGGGTGGGGGTAACTTCCTGGCTGGCTGGGTGTTTAAAAGAGAGATTGTCTAAGAATCGTAAAATCAAAGCCTCGGACTGAACTTTATCCTGAAAATGGTTCCTTGGCTTTAATAGGGCTATGTTAGTCCTAGGAATGAAGCAATGTCAGAACCCATCCTCTGTCCCTAAGTCAAATGTCCTAGTCTGGGTATATTTCAGTAGTGTAAATTTTATTTTTTTTTAAATGCTCACAGACTCACTCTATTTTTATTTGCTGCTTGTGAGTTTTTCCCCAGCATGATTATTAAGTGTTAGTAGAATTATTTTGATGAATAATTTTTAGACATTTGGTTGCTCATGAGCTGTTTGCTGCAACTATTTGATGTTTGTTATTCAAGTTGTGTGATTAGCTGTACAAGTCATGCATAATTCTTTCTGATTCTTCCTTCGAAGATTATTTTTTTAAAAGTAGATGGTGAATAATAATGTCTCTTACAAATGTTTGGAAGAATATTCTGTTGTACTAACATCTGTGAGAACACCAGGATCATGAAAGATTACACAAATGTTCACTCTGCGTCCATTTAAGCACTCACAAACTATGACTTTTTGTTCAGTGTTTCTGCAGCTTCTAGTACATTCAGGGTTTTTTTCTTGGTACCCCGTGATGGAGTAGTCTAGGTTCTGCCACAGCCAAAATGGTAAAAAAAGAATAAGGAAAAAGGTACAATGAACAATTTTTTAAATTAATCATAAAACTTTTCTTTTCTCCTTATGAAAACATCCACAACTTGGAGTTTTTAATATTTCTACCACTCTACTTTTTTGTAGTGAGTTTGCTTGCTTAGTTTTATGAACGGTTTCTTCTCTTAATTGGAACAGCTGGATGCTGGGCCGGACACAAAGCTTTCCTAATTAACTGTATTTTCTTGCACTATTTACTATCCTTTGATTTTTCTCTCGCTAAGGCTTCTGTAAAGGGAAAAAAGAAAATATTAGAAATATGTTTCAACCAAGTTTCTTTTTATTCTTTATTTTGTGTCTTTTTTAGTTCACACTCTCAAAGGGAAAAGCACTTTTTGTTATTACTGCAATTAACCCCTGAAATAAGAAATAATATGTAAAGGAGCTAACAGTTTCCCATTTAACTTCAGAGCCTTTGAATTCTCCTACCAGATCTATATCAATGTTACTGTGGTGGCACATTCAGTGGAGGGTTGCAAGGACTTTGCTAAAGTTGAATGTGCAATCCCCAGGAAACAAGGACGTGTACCTTTATTACTATTTCATGAAAGGGAAAAAGGAAGGTAAGAGAAGATCCTGTCAGCCAGTGAAGTGAGTGATTCCTGCTTAAGACTAGGAATATCCTGCCTCAAAATACGCCTTTTCTGAGAATCTAGCATAATCATCCCACCATAAGGTATGATGGTGCAAGAGGTACAAAAGCTCCAAGAGCATTGTAAGAAGAAGCTGGAGCAATAAAAATTGGCATATCCAAATTTACGGCTCAATTTAACCATCCCTGTCAGACTTAGCAAGACCTAAACTGAAACCAAAGGACTTTAAATTAATATTCTGGGAGCATATCCCCATTCCGCTGCCTCTGGTAAAAGAACAGCAAGCTGCAGCCCATGACTACGGCTGACAGCTAAGCTGGCAAATTCCTCAGTCATAGCAACTAAATTTGACAGGGATCATCAGTCAGAGTCTTTAGCAAGTCCATTTTTCCCCTTCTCCAGAGAGGAACTCATGCCATCCCCCTGCTTGCTGCAGTTTGAACCTCTATCACATCACCTTCACCACCTGAACTACTGGAGACTTCTAAGTAATTTTTTTCCTTCCTTTGCTTCCCACTTCTGTCAAACCACCACAGCTTCTATTTTACATTTGGAAAGACTTAAAAAAGTAGATAGTCCTACAGGGGAGTAAGAAAAATTCTTTTTTTTTCATTTCCCCTTGATGGAAACATTGTCACAAAGATTAGCAGAGCCCAAGAGATTAAAAAAACGATTAAAGGTTCCAACTGCTGGCTTAACTTTTAAGTGATAAACTCTCCTGACTCTCACTAATTCAATCCTGTTGATTTGCACAAAAAATTAAGTAAAATCCATCTAAAGCTGTACTCCCACCCTTGATTTGTGAGAGAACAAACTTGTGGATCTCCCATGAATATATATCTTCTGTGAAAGCAGCTCCAAAAGTACAGGAATTTTTAAGTCCAATGGATTATTTTTTGGTTTTAAGTTTTTAGGTTTCCCCCTGTCATTTTCTGGTTGTTAACTTCTGGTGCAGAGATGAGGCAGTGTGTTTACTCCTCCATGATGCCCAGTTCCACTTTGAGCTTTGAGATATTTCTTTGCTTTGCCTTGTCCAAATTCAGTAAAATACTAGGAGGCCTCCTTCAAAGTAGAAATTATTCAAAATCAAGCCATGGTGTTTTGGTTTTTTGTTTGTTTGGTTGGTTTTTGTTTGTTTCCGTTGGGGACCAGGAGCATCACACTGTTAATTTCAATGACCTTCCAAGCACAGACCAGTTTGTGTTCCGAGTTCGCAACAAGATTGCGACTAACAAGAATAATTTAGCTCAAGCACCGACTCCATCTTCCTTGCCAATTTTTTACGTCACCATTTCTATTGCATATTCCGATAGTTTTTAAAGACTGGTTTTGTTGATAGCACTTGCAAACGCCAAAACTATGAGCCATCAAGTTACCACCACCATTGAAAAGCCCTGTCCAAACAGCAGTGTAACTTGGGGGACATCAGGGAGATCTCCTTATTAAGCTTTGAATCAAGCCCATAACTTCCAGCTGCAACGCTCTAATAAAGTGCATTTTCATTGCTCTTTGCATCTGGTTCCACACCTACTTCTAATAATCTGATTTTAGATATTTCGTGCTCTGCAATGTTTATCCCAGGCAGCCAGCATGGCTTTATGCTGGACCTCCATACTCAACGTATAAAACTCTGCTGCATGTAATACAGAAAAGTCACCTACTGAGTGGAACATAAACTGGAAGTATCACGTTCTCTTCTTCAGTTAGAGTAAGGATAATATATTAAATAGTGACAAGTTGCGCACGCAGTACCTCTCAGTGTACTTTTTGCAGCACACAGAGGCTAAGGTGAGCACATAGACACAACGCACACAAAAGTTGAACAGCCTTAAAAGTCTAGAGCAAAGGCAGTGCTAGAGAGAGAAAAGAAGACTCTCTGAAAATCAAGATCTGACTGAGAGTAAAACTTAAAACAGATGAAGAACACTTCAGCATGAAGTGCGGCTTTGACAGCAAATCTGCTGTGCAGGGAAGAAAAACAGAAAACTGTTTCTCTGTGTTGAGCAGAGCAGGAGTTAAAATGATGAATAATCCTAATGAATAATCCCTGGAGGGGGGCTGTACGGTAGTAAACCAGATTTGTGTAATCAGTTCTCATTTAAGTTCTGCTGCTAGTTTAAATTACTGAGATTCCTAATGAGACAAGCCTGTTTTTCTTGAGATAATTGATATAGTAGCTCACAGTAAATAATAGTGACTTTAAATATTGCCACTGCTAAATGCTATAAAGTTTAAAGTGTTTTCATCAGTCAGGAAAGAAGGGAGCTGGGGAGGGCAGACCTCTTTTTCTATACATAAACAAACATAAGAATTGACTGAATGCAGAACATTTGTTTTTTATGAAGAAAAAAAAAAAGTACTAGCTAAAAATATTCTCCCCTGAAAGTTCTGTAGATCCTCCAGAATAAATGTTGTAAACAAACTTTGTTCCATGACTTTGAAGTCTTCCTAACCAGTTTCCCCCAACTTATAAAAATTAGACTATTTATAAAAGTGCATAAATTGTAATTTAAGTAAAAAGCCTTGAAATTTTTATCAAAAGCATTCAAATTAGTCTCTCCCCAGGTCAGCTAATGAGTTGTCATGAGCTGGCCTCTTACTGTAGTGCACCTCCTGCAGACTAAGACAGTGAACCATGTTTTCATCAAAGGAAATGCTCATTAGTAGAGCTTTCAGAAACTGATTTGATTATAGTTTCACTTGTTAAAGTGAAATATTTTCAGCTCATTAGGATGATTATGATTCAAGGTCATCTTTTGAAGCTAGTCCTGTCAATATAAGATAAATGGGCCCTCATCTTTTTCCCTTCTTTACGTCTGTGCTTTTTAAACTCTTCTGTGCAAAAGTTCCATAGCCATAATTAATTTTAGTTCTTCTTTTACAAAGCTGTTTAAAAAAAAAAAAAAAAAGAACAAAGATTTTGGCTACCAAAAAGGCATTGAAGAACTATTAAGAGGAGGAGGAGGCTATCTTGTTTTAGAGAAATCAGAGAAAATCCTTGAAAAGTTCAGCTTTTGAAATCTAGCTATTTTCTCCTTGACCTCTTCCAAAGTTTCTAAAAGGTACTTTGTACATATTTTTGCATGTATCTTTTAATCTCAAAAGTGTAAAACGAAACTGAAAAACCACCCAAGAAGTACTGGTGGCTTATTAGATATCTTTTCTTTTATGGCACATGATAAATTTATCACCTTTTCAAGTTTTTTTTTTTGGTCTCCCCCTTTATATTCACCACTTAATCTCTAAGTGGTTAAAGACCATTTAAACATAAAGGGAAATACTATTAACTTCTATCCACATATTGAGAAAAATTACATTTACATAGGGCTTGCAACTTAAACCTAATTGGTCAGATATTGCCTTATACATCAACTTGAAAGATAAGGTCAGGAGGCCAGTTTTTGTGCCAAATATATCAGACTTGAAAGCTGTATATTAAAATGGAAAATCAGGCAAAAAAAAAAAAAAAGGCAGATTTAGTCTCTCCAGTACTAGGCAAGCGAGTTTAAAAATGACGTAGATTTCAGTTCCCCATGGTGACTCTGAAAGTGGCCCACCAGTCTGGATTATTGGTACAGAGTGGAGTATGTATATGCGAGTGCTGGGGATAGAGGCTGG
The DNA here is from genome assembly GCF_964195595.1 of Calonectris borealis. NCBI lineage: Eukaryota > Metazoa > Chordata > Aves > Procellariiformes > Procellariidae > Calonectris > Calonectris borealis. Next base: position 5,490,435 of record NC_134314.1, read on the forward strand.
GGAGGAGTAAGAAGTGAATTAATAGATTTCCAGACTAACCATCAAATGATAAATGATTAATCATTTTGTCAACAAATTATCCACAATGAAGCCTTGCCTTTACACCAAAGCAGTACCAATTATACCAGTGTAATTGCATCAGGGCAACCTCCCTAGCCAGAGCACAGTAATAGAACTATTTATCCAATATCGTTTAATCCCAAAAGGGGAATACTCTTATGCAGCATCTTTATACCAGTATATAACTGCATTCGTTCTTATACTTGAACTATCATCCTTCTGATTAAAAAAAATAAACAAACTCCCCTGTAAATGAATTGTATATGTGAATACAGGTTATTCTGTCTACTCACTCTCTTAAGATACCTTTTAGTAAAAGCCGGTTGCAGAATCAAAAAATCCCTTACACTTCTTGTTGGATACGTGCTTTTCTCACTGCTGGTCCAGCCCTGAGGAGCTTCTTCTACATTGTGATGCAGTAACAAGGAGTTACACAATTAGTGAACTAATGAAGCTTAGCATTCTAAAGATTTATGTCTTCAGGTTGAGTTTACAAGTTGAGCTTCTATTGAACTCGCAGACCTTCCCAATCTAACAGATCAATAGATCTTGTTTGGTTTTTTGTTTGTTTTCTTGTTTGTTTTCTTTTTTGGGGGTGTGTGTCTTTTTTTTTTTTTAATGTGGAGGCATTGACAGGCAGATAGAGCTGCAATGTAGTGCCAGCTCCCTAGTAAGACAGTTCATTCTACCTGGAGGCTTATCTGCACTGTAGCTCTAGCTATTTTCAAAATCGATTAAGTTGATCTGGCTTCTGGTTTTGCCATTTGCTTATCCTGTGACTTTTAATAAATCACTTCATGCTTCTGTGTTTCAGGGTTTTTTTATCATTACCATTATTTCAAGCTAAACAAAACAGAAAAAAAGTCAACATTTATGGTGAGCCTTATCTTGTCATTAGCCGTGTATGCTGAGGTATCCAAGCAAATCTACTTTTCTGGGTTCCATTTATAGTCAGTGGAGAAAGGTAGTCACTTTAAAAAAATAATTATCACTTCTTAAGAGAATGAGTTATAGCTAGCAGTCAGGATGAATTACCCTTGGGATATATCTGCCTGGGACTTTCTAAATTGGAAGTTTATTTAGCAATTCTGGTCTTAAATCTGGTAGCTTGTGTGCAATCAAAGCCCTTTTCCATGAAAAGCTCATGGTTTTACCCTGAGGTCTCTGAGAAAGTGAAGAATGAATTATTTCCTTTCATGAAATTTTGTCCCAGTGATGAGCAAGTGACATTATTTCAGATCCATGCCTTTATTTGTTTGACTAACTTCCAGCCGCTGCTTTACGTTTTGCTTTTCTCTTTTGGGTTACATGAACTTGAAGTCATTGACAATACAGGACCCCAGGATACCTCTTTTCCAGAGTTTTTCTCTGATACCCTGAGAGTCATTTAAGACATTTAAACAGCTTTCAGAGATTTTAGATGGTTTAGATTGTTTATGCACTTCACCAAGGCTTATTCCAAGAAGAAGCCACCAGAGAAGAAGCACCGAGCTCTGACGACTGCTCTTGCCCCCTCCCTGTGTTCCTAAACAGAAGGGAGGAACCTGGACTGGTTTGAGGGAAACAGGACCAAACTTTTCTTTGCAACATCCAAACTCTACCTTAGTAGCAGCGGACAGTGTAACAAAGGGCAACAGCCTCAAATTGCAGCTTGGGAGATTCAGATCGGACATTATCTTCATCAGGACAATGTGACACCAAAATGGGTACTCAGAGAGCTGTGAAATGTTGCTTCTTGGAACTTTTCAAGTCTTAGCTAGAGAAAACCATAGTTGACCTGGCCTAGTGTTGGTAACCGTCCTACTTCGGTGGGAGGTTGGCCTAGATGACCTCTAGAGAGATCCCTTTCAACCAGTATTTCTGTAACTTCAGATGTCCCCACTGCAACTGGGAGGATGGTATTGGTGAAGAGTGTATGGAAACAGAAATAAACTGGTTTCAAGCTGATTATCTGAGTGTCAAAGGGAATAGAGCAGCAGCTGTATGGACTCCGGTACGGTTTAGCTGCCCATAAAAGTGCCCAGAGCTCTGGGCAGACATAGCAATTTTGCATTGAAGGCTCTTAAGCTGCAATTTCTTTGCTATTGGACTATCAATTTCGAAGATCTCAACACAAGTGGAAGCCACAGATCCAGCTGGGATACAGGCCCTCTCCAGGAGTAACAAAATAATGACAGAAAGGTGTCAGAGAAGCTCTGGCCCACTGATATTTTGCTAATCCTTGGTACGAGGGTGTGTCTGTATTCATCAGTTAACTTGGAAAGCAGTCATTATATCCTGCTGGGCAGATTCATTTTTCCTTCTAAATAAAAATTAAAAAAAAAAAAAAGGATGGGAAAGAGGACAGGGATTCAAGGTAGATAAAGCTACTCCCAAGTTCTTTGGGAGGGGGAAAAAGATATCCACAGAAAGCTGAATTACATTAGGAAAGCATTTGTCCAAAGTTTTCAAAATATTTCAAAAAAATTAAGGAATTCAGACTTTCAGGAGATAGACAAATATCTTCTTGCAGTGGGTAAAATGAGGTGTGTAGACACAAATGAAACATTTGCAGTTATTCCGCAGGAGTGTGTCAGACCCATGAATAGAACCAGAACTCGTCTGCTTTGCCTAATTTGCCACACAAACAGCTTTAATCTTTGTTCAAAGGGGCAATAGGGAAGAATTTATCATTTTTATTATGACAATTAAAATCCCTCACATGGAATTATAAAATCATCAGGAATGAAGTTGTTCTGATTTCTTTAACCAGACAGGTCGAAAGTTGCCAGCCGCCATAAAGTTGTTCCCTTATTTTAAGAGTCTGTGTGAAATTCTGTTTGTATGGAACCCTGCAGGCTAACTCCAGGGAAATTTGGTTCAGACCTGTCAAAGACCAAACAATGAGGATGCTGAGCTGTATTTTTATTTTTTCCTGTGCTAATATGGTGACACTTGTTTCCAAACACAGCATTCAGAGGAAACCAAAGCTAGAATAAATATTCTTATAATGTTTCAAGCAGTACTGATGTGATCTCAGTAATCTACCAAGAAACATTTTTACTTACAGCAAAATTAGGAAAACTACAGCTATAAATATAGAAACTCATTAGTTTAGTTTCATCAGCAGCAGAAATTTAAAGGATGAAGAATAGCTCAAGAAGATGAAGGAGAGGAAACAAATTGTAGCACTGCAGATTCAAGGTAGTGATTAAAAGTCAGGATCTAATGGAAAATGAAACAAAAAAAAACCCAGACAAACCACAAAACCAGACACTTTATAATCATCAGTGGCCACTAGAACGTAATATTCTTATTGTCTTACTATTATAGTTTTATTACTGACTAAATCATATGGTTTTGTTTTCATTTATTTACTGCCTAAAAGGTTCCTTACAAAAGATTAATAGACAAGCCATTTAAGACGCAATTCATATTACAAGATATGTCTAAATGTGTTTAATGTTAACTTTCGCCAAGGGGGTGCCTGAGTTTTTTTATATATACTGAAGGAAACCATGCTGAAGAGAAAGCTTTCCAGATGTTCTCTTTGACATGGAATGTCTGTTTCTGACAGGACTTAGGCTGTCTAGATTTCAACAGCTGTATCATAAATTCTTGAGTATAATTCATGTTCCACTTCTCCCTTTTTCTAAGCCTTTTAGATATATCGGAGAGAGACTGCCTTAAAAAGATGTTTGCAAAGTGCCTAAGCCCTGTCTTCAATATTACCAGATACCAACATATCACACTTGTGTGGAGCTCTTCATGACCTTCCAGAATAAGCCTCTTCCTTATTTATCCAGAAATGCTGTGGGATTCATCCTACCTAACTGTAACCATCTAAGAGTTCACCTCTGATCTAAACCATCAAGTCTTGCCCTCTGCTCAATAGAGAAAGATTCAACGCATCTCACCTTGAAAAGTTGTTTTGGTGAACAACCTTCTGGAGATGTTTGCTTCATGGATAACCAAGGGAGCCTGACAACTCTTTTAGAGTAAACTTTAGCTACCTAAAAGACAGAAGTTAAGTGAGGTGAATCCCTTGATGAATAAGGCTGAAGCAAAAGCTGTCTGAAAATCTGCTATGGAGAAGTGAAGTAAGTGAGAGACAATAAATGTTATTTTACCAGCATAGAAAGGAGGATCTGTGGAGGGATCGTTCATTTTGATTAAAGGCAGAGCATTTTCCTATCTTCTCAGGGGGGTGAATCCAGAACCTCCTGAGCTTACCAAAATTTGCCTGGAAACAGTTTTAGCCATGAGGAATTTGGCATATATTGCATGATCCTTCAGGATATGGGGACCTGCCCCACCTGAGAGAGTACTTCAAATAACATGAACAGCTTTAACAACTCTGGGATCTTTCCCAGAATGCCTTATTTTCCACAGACTAGCATTTCAGCCTCGGCATCATCAATGGAGGGCCCTGAACTTTGGAGTTTGCTTCCCCCACTTGGCCCAAACCAGTTTTTAATCTACCAACTTGCAGGGTACTACATGAAGCTCATCTATGTTCTCAGGTTTTTGCCTGAGGGGCTGGTGATAGGGAACATGTCTAGCTTATCCTAAGAGAGTCTATTTAAGGCAGACATTAGTCAGCATGTTTGCATTTTCTATTTAAATTATGTAAATGTGTTCAGAGACTGATGGGGGCCTATCTGACAAACCTAAAACTGAGTAAATAAAAATAAGTGAAGTGTAGTGGCATGAAAATGGAAAACCCAAATGAAAATGACTTTTCAGGGGCTTTATACACACACAAAAAAACAAAACCACAAACCCAACAAGTTCGGGCAGGACAAAGGTCACAAATGGATCCTGGGCACGATGAAGAGAGAGATTTCTGTTCTCATCTGTTTCCTGGTTTATTCATCCTGGAGCCTAAGGCACCCAGGAGTACAACCACAGGGAACATCCTCCCTCAAGGAAGTAGCAAGAGGAGTAAATGTTTTAACCGGTACCAAGGGCTTTTATATGCCTTGCTTCTCAGCAGAGATTTTTAGACATTGTTTTGTCTCCAGATCAGGAAACCATGAGGCCATGTGTCATGGACCACAACGTGGGAGATGCAGTGGTAGCAAGGCAGCGTGGCTGAGTTCAAGTTTCAGGAAAGTTTGGGACACCTGTCCCAGTGTGGCTTTTGGTCTTATTTCACCTGCCTGTGGCCAAATACTGACTAATGTGTAAATCCTGATATACATGAAGGAAAACGTAATGGTTGGAATGACCCTGATTTCCAAGAGGAATCATTTGCCTCAAGCTCCTAACATCAGACAATAATTTTTGAATTTGAGGTGATCCAAGAATAATTGAAAGTGATACTTGGGGCTAAAATAAAGGGGTTTGATTATTTCCTTCTCTCTCTAGTGTTAATTAACTTTTTGACAGAACTAAAGCTATATCTGAAGATTCTCATTTGATCAAAATTTCCAAAGAGAAATTCTGAAACAGAAAATAGTTGGGTTTTGGTAACTAAAAATTGGAAATTTTTCAAGTCAAGAAAATGCAAACCAAAATCTATTGTTTAGGGTTTTTTATAAAACAATTAGAATGAAAAATCTTACTGAAAACATTATCCCAGGAAAAGTGAATTGGATCCTAACTAACTAAGCAGATTTATTTTGCAATGACTATTTCTTCAGAATTTTGCCAAAAGTTTTCAGATGTCTAATTGCTAGGTATATTTTCGAAGGTCTTTGATAACCACTATTCTCCATTTTTATGTATTTATTTATTTCAGTCAGAAATTTTTAAAAGACCCACACAACAAACAAAACTGTCCTGGCGACTCATGTCTTACAACAGGAACGTTGGAGAGTCCAAAGAAGAATTCATGAAGAAGTCAAATTTTGCTTTCAAATTCATGATAGTTGTACTAAATGTATTCGGTCAATCTGAAAACACAACAGTATGCAAAAAGAAATTAACTTAGTGAGATAAAAATGAACAAGAAATTCAATTCCCCATTTATATCATATTATTTTTCAATTTATAGATCACACATTAGAGAGCAGATTGAGACAACCTGGTGTCTTTTAATTTTGAGGTTCGTGGTTCCTAATTATGAAAGGCTAAACTCCAATGAGTGTTTTTTTCGCCTTTTTAATATTGCTCTGTCAGTATAATTATTTGCATATATTTGCATAAGAACACCCCAGGATCTGCTTGATTCGCTCATTAATTGTATACCCTATATACTTAGCAGAATCACTCAACAGCAACTGAATCACTCCCATGACTAATCTTGCACCTAACTTCTTCCTCTCCACACAACTCCTGTGAACTACAGACAGTGAACAATACTTCGTAAACAAAATAATCAGACAACGAAGTCTATTACTGACTTTACCATTTTATAGTGTTCATCATGTTTATGACCTGAATATAAGCATAAGACAAGCATAAAAGTGTCTATATTTTATGACTTGGGTGTAAACAATCAGGTGTAATGGGACTGAAGCTGAGAAAGTTTGGAATTAAGTCCCCGACTTTTACAACTAGTACGGTTCTCAGTCCACATCGTTGTCCTCAATGGGTATATTATCTTTGTGCATAGCATTCGTGTTATTTCACATTACAGGTTCAATACAAGCCAAGGAATCAATTTTTTTTTTTATTAATTACATCTGGGATCACTTGCAAAAACAGTATTTCTGCACTAAGAGTGCTGGGCTTTTGCTCTTGTTGTAAAAGCTGAACAAGAGAAGAGAAATGCAGAATTGGGTCCTGAAAGTCAGTGAAACAGAGTGAGCATCAACATAAAGATCACAATTAATTTATGGGGGTGTTACCTCAAACTTAGCATTATGTTTGCACTGGAATGTGAGGATGTCTGATAATTGAGGAAGTTCAAAAGTTGTGATTAGATTTTCAAGGAAACTGTCCTGTCATATTAATTGTTAATTTTGACAAAAGCCAACAGTTATGCAGTTTGCATGCTTTAAATTTCAAATATTACAGTATCAGGCTGCCATAAAGTTATTATGTTACAGAACAGATCTCTGAATTTTGGGGTCAATGAGAAGGGGAAGTTGTTTTTGTTCCATGTGTCCCTTCACACCCTTTTTAAAAGTGCATCTTAGGGACTGGCAGAAAACGCTTTTGTGTTTTGGGGTTTTTTTGCTTGTGTTGAAGTGGGATAAAAAGCTCAAATCTCATAAGTGTTCATCTACTAAAATTTTTAATTAAAAATAAATTTGGGTCATTTAAAATATTTCATTTAAGTAATTTGAAGTTAAAAAGAAAAATTATCATTGAACATTCCTGAATTAATGCTTTCAAATGAAAAGTCATTTTGATATAAAAGTTCTGATAATATAAAAATGTTTCCACAATTTCAAGTCATCTTCTTAAAATTTTATTAAAATTTTTTAAAAGTCATTTAATCTACTTTCCCCAGCAATACTGTTTTTCATTACATTAATTAGGATTTCCCCACAAAACATCATAAAATTTGTAATCAGTGTTATTTCTTGTGTAATGGAAGAATTAGGCATAGTTACTACCTAAAAAAATGACAGCTGAGGTTTTAAAGTTGCTTTTGTTGCCAGCAGCCAAGGCTTTAGAAGACGACTCTTACCAATGTGGGAGTCTGCTCCTTTGAAAAGAGGAGGTTTGTTTCAGATCACTATCTAAAAGTCAAGATAAGTACTAGAAGTTGTCCAGAATGGAAGCAAACTATATTTACTTAATATTTTATAAATACTGTGTAGCCAAATCTAAAACATTTTTTCCTGGGTTCAGCAATCTGTCTGGAAACTCCTCACCCTAATGTGACACAATTAGTCTGAATTAATTTAAAATCATGCTTCGGGGTGGGTGGGATAGAGGGGTCAGCAGAAGTTTCGGAGCATGAAATTCTTAAATATCAAAAACTGGGGTAGATATATTGTAATTACAGTGTGTCTGATTAAATTTATGACACTTTTTTTCTCTTGCTAGAATCTCAAATATCACAATGCTTATTTTTCATATTCTCTACAGAATTTTTTCAACACTTTTGCCTCGAGTCCCAACTAATATAAAAAAGTGAAAGAGTAAAAATTAGAGAAGCAAAACAACTTAAATATTTCTTTCAAATCTAACACATTTTCAGAAGGAGAATACTGAAAAAATGTTCCATTTCTTACTTTGCCATCATTCTGCTTTAATATTTTTTAATCTGAAAATGCTTAGACTTTTTTATCATAGCAGAATATTTTTATTGACTCCTCTTTTTGTTGTGCTGCTTTCCTATTTCACCCCACATAAAGAATTTGCTGCTGCTGTCTTTCTGGGAGAAGCCAAGAACCAGAAGAATGTGTGGGAACAGGAATGTCAGACTATTATATAGATCAGGTTTTCTGCCTGGGGGCAAAAAAAAAAAAAAAAAGAAAAAGCAGAAAACACTTGAAGAAAAATATGACATTTCTAAAAATCTTGAGTGGCAAGGAGAAAATGAAGAAACAATGGTTCCCTGACTCTCCCAACATAAGGGGGCATCAAATGTAATTGTCAGGTAGCATGGTCAAAACAAAGAAAGGTATTTATTTACACAGTGCATAGTTAGGCTGTGCAGCTCTTTGCCACAGGATACCGCAGATACTAAAAGTGTATATGGGTTCCAAATCAACTACACAGGTTGAATTTGGAAAAAAAATAGGAAAAAGTCCTCAAGGACAAGAATAAAAAGATGCCATCAGTTTGTTGTAACTGGTTCAGAGCAGGGATTTGAACTTTGTTCGTGGCTGGTGATCAGCTTTCCCTGATATTAAAGGGAAAAAAGACATGATCCTTTTCCACCCATGATTTTAGAAAACTGACAGTGGCTCCTGAATTTCTTTTTGCTTTTATCTTTGATCTTCAGCAGGAGCTTTGATCTACAATTTTTACCTTTTGATGTCACTGGTGTAAGAAGAAGAAAAAAAAAAAGGCAAGATATTCAATATGTACAAATGGGCATATCTCCTAAAAGGAGTTACAGATTGGTTTGTACAACTAAGAATCTAGGTCAAAACTCAGTAATTTAGTTGAAAAGGGTGGAATTCAACTCCCTTAGTTTTATCTTTTTATGATAAATTAGAGGTCTGCAACAAATATTTTTTGTTGAACTAGTTACTGATTTATATTAGATGTCTACTTTAGAAGAAGAAGAATCACAGCCTGATTCTAAAGAGAAGTTCAGGATGTATATTTGGCAGAATTAATTCCCTTTAAGAGGACACAAAGTAGGATTTGTAACCTTGAAATTTATCAAATATGTACCTAATAGTTGTTCAGTCCTTTTGTTTCCACTTCCTCTTTAAGTGTTTGTTCTTCTTCAATAAAGACTGCAAAGAATATCCTTTGTTTATCAAAATGAGCAGAGATAATTTGCTACCACAGTGCTACAGCATTCATCATTCAAAAAAAATTTCCTCCACCCATAACAAAAAAATAGTGGAAAACAAATGTTCAACATAAAATTTCAATTCTGAGACTGAGAAAGAAGGAAAAAACAAACTGGCTTGCAGATTTCGTTGCAGGCTTGTAATTCAGATGAGTTGAGTCAACAGATAGAATCTGTTTATTGCCTTTTGCAGTAAACTGGAGCTGCAAAGGAGCCTTTTATGACGTGTTTTCATCAGAGCCACGTGGAATGTACCTTTTCACTGAAAGCTGTCAATCTGAGACTAAGTGACAGGAAGAAAACAGACTTTTTTTCCCCAAGCTGATCTTAAAAATATAACCTATCCTAAAAAAAATTGTCTGTTTTATATCCTTGGGTGGTAGCAATTCAACCTGTGCTCTTAGATACTGCATAGACCTCCAAGAATCTTTATATCATTTGTGAAAAGTAACTAAAAGAAATGGGCTTAGAATCATAGAATCATAGAATCATTAAGGTTGGAAAAGACCTCTAAGATCATCAAGTCCAACCGTCAACTCAACACCAGCATGCCCGCTAAACCACACATCTTTTAAATACTTCCAGGGTTGGTGACTCAACCACTTCCCTGGGCAGCCTGTTCCAATGTTTAACCACTCTTTCAGTAAAGAAATTTTTCCTAATGTCCAATCTAAACCTCCCTTAGTGCAACTTGAGGCCATTTCCTCTCGTCCTATCGCTTGTTACTTGGCAGAAGAGACCAACACCCACCTCACTACAACCTCCTTTCAGGTAGTTGTAGAGCACGATGAGGTCTCCCCTCAACCTCCTCTTCTCCAGGCTAAACAACCCCAGTTCCCTCAGCCGCTCCTCATAAGACTTGTGCTCCAGACCCTTCACCAGCTTTGTTGCCCTTCTCTGGACATGCTCCAGCACCTCCATGTCCTTCTTGTAGTGAGGGGCCCAAAACTGAACACAGGATTCGAGGTGCAGCCTCACCAGTGCCGAGTACAGGGGTACGATCGCCTCCCTGCTCCTGCTGGCCACACTATTTCTAATACAGGCCAGGATGCTGTTGGCTGCCTTGGCCACCTGGGCACACTGCCGGCTCATGTTCACCTGGCTGTCAACCAGCACCCCCAGGTCCTTTTCCGACAGGCAGCTTTCCAGCTACTCATCCCCAACGGCTTTTTGTCAACAGGCAGAGCCTCACTATTCAAAAGCTCATCCTGAAGCATAAAAATGTAGGTGTCTGCAAATAGAAAGATAGATCATCACACTTACAACATCATTAAAATGTTAGGTCCTGCCTGGGAGTTTTGGCTAAATCTTCTGCTAGGTTTTGGAGGAAGTCAAATGCCACACTTGGTGACATGCCGTGGTTGTACCTTCCGTTTGAGTTGAACCAAAGAGACGGTAAACACAGATTAATTTGATTCCAGATGGCTTCACTACTGTAATAAAAACTACAAAGTGTTTGGGACTGCAAACAATCAAGCCACGTTTATACCACCACACTGAGTGATCTTGTGGCTTTTTCCCTGAAGCCAACTGCAATGCTCTGGCTACATCCAAACTATTCAATTCTCGTACTCTCCAAAAAAGGTGGGCACATCCTAAATGCTTGTTGGAAATAATCACTGCCCAAGCTAATTCCTGAACGGTGCCCACAAATTGGCTAGCAGAGAAGTAGTTAGATTGAGCCAAAAAAACACCAGAGATTTTCTAGTAATGTAAGGGTGCAGACAATCAAATTTCAGTTCTGGTACTATCTGGCACAACTTAATTTACGCAACAAGAAGATGTTTGAACGCTGAAGTTGGTCAATGATCAGATTTTGCTGTATGTTTGATCACATTGAGCCTTCAAGAGGACACAGGGCATATGGGAGACTGTGGTGACAAAAAGTATCACTAAATTATATGTACTGGACTTGAAAATTACTGTATTGAGGTATCAGGGCTCTTCCTGCATAATTCATATGCAACTGATACAAACAGCCACGATAAATTTCGTACCAAAGTCAACAGGAAAAAAATAAAGGAAGAAAGAAACCACCACCACCAAAAGCCTAACACTGTTATGATTTTTTGTAAAATACTCCTGAGTGAAAAAAGGTTCTTTGCTTTATGGGGCAACTGTTTATAATGTCAACTTGGAGACATATTACAAATTCAGACATTCAGGGGGCTTTTCTAATCCTCAATTGCAGTTTGTCAGTGCTTCAGGAATATTCCCTTGCTCCAATTGTTCATCCTCAGCAGGAGCTGGATTAGTAACATCAGAGTCTGCAGATGCGTATTGTTTCCCATTAGTCTCAGCTTGAGCATGGTGTTATGTCCTTTTCATCAGGAACTTCCAACTCTAAGTCAGTGAACCAGGACTAATGATCCCAGCCTTCCTGGGAGACATCAGAGTCTGTGTACATAATGTCCAGAGCTTTCGCTTCTGCTGCTGTTAGCCATTTAATGTGCTGCTTAAACCTCAGACCACTTACTCCCATTGCATAAGCTACAGCCTCCTCACACTGTTTCCAAGAAAATACACACTTGAATATCATTTTTGCCCCATCCCTTTGAATTTCTTCTATAGTTGCATCTGTCAGGAAACAAGGAGTGGGAAAAAAAATCAATTTGCAAACACTTAAATTTGGATGGCCAACATTTGCAATACTACTGGCAAACTACCTGCAAATAAGAATTATTTACAAATCATTATTTGGCAGAAACGGGAGAGAAAAATGCCAGCATTCACATAGATGAATAATATCTGAGGAGGATTATTCAGCCAAGTCTACTCAACAGTATCAGATGGAGAAGTTCTTTACAAAGGTTATTCTGTCCTTTTTCTCTCTCTGTTTTCTTGCTAACCCTGTTGGCCTTTCATAGATATCAAATGCGTGTTTCCATCTCAACACAGCGAATAAAGATCTCCCTTTAGAAACAGACTTTTTTGATAGAGTCGGGGATATTTCTGTAATGGAACCTGAACCTTCTGCTCTGGACTTTAATATGAACATATAAGACTTCCCCTGGCTGCCCTCCTTTTATAACCAGCTGCCTAAAAAATACTTTTCACACTTTGTGATACTAGGAGTATCTTTTAATGAAGGTTTAAAGAATTTCCTCAAAGTTCCCCTGAACCCTGCAACACCATAATATTTCAGTGAAGTCTGCTTCTTGATTTGCCAGTATGTTTACAAGGCTTATAATACAGTGTTAGAGCAGGAGAATTTCACTTTAATTGGCATTGCTCCCAGCTATTTAAGCAATGTGCTGAACTGTCTATCATCAAACCTGGGCAGCCAGAACCTGTTCTTACCACCAATTTGATATTATCTAGAGTCAAATACTCTGCTTACAGCCAAGATAGTGATGTTTGTGCTTTAAAAATCATTGTCTGTAAGTGCCCCAGGTTTCTTGTTCTAAATGTTTTGGCTCAATACAGACCATCAATATGACAAAAAAATCCTTTGGATAGTGAAGGTCATTACTTCTGGCATTTATTGCTATTGTTATCTGTATTGTGATAAATCCCAGAAGTCTAAAGAAGGATCAAGATTTTCTTTTTAATTCAGTGCTATCAAATTCCCCAAAAGGAGACTGACTTCCTGCTCTGGAAAGATTGAGATGAAAGAAGAGTTAGATATGGACAACTGGATGGGCAAAAAAATTGCTTGGATGGTTGGACTCAGAGAGTAGTGGTTAATGGGTCATACTCAACCTGGAGGCCAGGGACAAGTGGATAACTCAGAATCTCTCCTGGGACTTGTCCTCTTTAATTTCTTTATTGACGATCTAAAGGAGATGGAGGGTACTCTCGGTAAGTTTTCAAATGACGCCAAACTGGTGGGACCAGTTGATACAGTCCAAGGCTGAGTTACCACCAAAAGGATTCTGCCCCTTTGCTCTGCTCTGGTGAGACCCCACCTGCAGTGCTGCGTCCAGCTCTGGAGCCCTCAGCGCAGGACAGACATGGACCTGTTGGAGAGGGTCCAGACGAGGCCACAAAAATGATCAGGGGGATGGAACACCTCTCTTACGAAGAAAGGCTGAGAGAGTTGGGGTTGTTCAGCCTGGAGAAGAGAAGGCTTCGGGGAGACCTTATTGCGGCCTTTCAGTACTTAAAGGGGGCTTATCAGAAAGACGGGGACAGACTTTTTAGCAGGGGGAATGGTTTTAAACTAAAAGAGGATAGAATCAGACTAGATATAAGGAAGAAATTTTTTACACTGAGAGTGGTGAAACCCTGGCAGAGGTTGCCCATAGAGGTGGTAGATGCCCCATCCCTGGGAACATTCCAGGTCAGGTTGAACGGGGCTCTGAGCAACCTGATCTAGTTGAAGATGTCCCTGCCCATGACAGAGGGGTTGGACGAGAAAACCTTTAAAGGTCCCTTCGAACCCAAACTATTCTATGATTTTATTTTATGGTTCTATGAAAATCAGGTATATATAAAATCTGGGGGTGACAGTGTGGTTTTACACGAGGACATTTTAGACCATAACACATGGTGATTCTCCAGTACCTCCTGTTTAATTTAATTTTATGGTTTTTGTCCCAAAAAGAGCAGTTTGAAATGTCGATGATTAAAGACAATGTTGCTAGAATCCACTCACCAAGCCTCAAAAAACATTTCTGTCAAGTGGGCCACGTTTTTTTGCTGAGCTTTTACTACAGTGGAAAGACTGCAAAGTTCAATGCCTCTGCATGCAGTCTCTGTGAGTTCCTCCCCTTTCACCTCATCTGTGCATAGTCTTTTTCCTCTTTAGGAAGCATTTTCAATGTAAATGCTACAGGCTTTTCTGGGCTATTTGGCATTATGTGAGAAAGCACCACTCCTGACCTCATACAGTGAAGCATCAGTAGTTTAACAGATTGGCAGGGATGGGACAAAGTGCACTAAAACCCTGTAGGATATAAGTGTCTGTTTAGCCAGCTTGAAAGCATCTTGACATTCTTTTGACCAATGCCACTATTTATTTTTCTGTAATAGCTCTGTCACAAGACTAACTATAGTAGACAGATTTGCTATGAATTTCCCTTGGTAGTTTATCATAGCCAGAGAGAAATTTTATTTCCATGCCTTTTTTTTTTTTTTTTGTACATGAGCTTGTGTAATATACACTATCCAGCTGTTTTTCTGAAAGAAGAGTAAAATATCTCTGCAATCTGAAACTTGACTGCATCTGTAGATTTTCCTAATCTCAGCTTTTATTTTGCTAGAGCCTCAATGACACCTCCAACAACTTCAAATCTTTCTGATCTCTCCCTTCAGGAGATAAATGGCTTGCAATCCCCACCTTACAAAACTCAAGCATTGATGAAAGGAAAAGATAATGGGAACACAGTAGGGAGTTATTTGTTATAACAATTATTCCCAATAGTTAAAGAACACTTAGAGTTTCAATGAGTGAGCCTCTGCTTTCATAATTGGATGTGTTAGTTCAGCACATTGCCTTATAATGTAATGATATTCTTGTTTGCTGCTGATCCTCAAGAATTGCAAAGTGTTTTACAAAGACATCAGTAGCATTCCCTCCATTTTATAGAGAATTTAATGGCCAGAAATAATTTGGTCTGTGTCATCTGGCTAGGCCAGGAACAGAATCCAGAAATCATAGGTCTTCATTCATTGCTTTTTTTCCCCTACAAAATCACATGAATGCTTGTACTAACACTCAGAGGTCCCAAATGAGGGAGAAATACAGTCTGTTTAATTACAACAGCCTTAGCCCAAGCATAACTCTGTGTTTATGTTTAAAGTCAAACCTCTTCCATAGGATTTAAGCATCGATTTTGCATTAAGAGCACAGAAATAATACTTTTGTCAAAGGACAATACTCATGTCACATGAAACCCGTAAGAGTGATAGATGTAGCACATGAAGAAGTAATACAGGTGTCCACCAGCCCTCAATCTTATTTTCAGTGATCATTTTTTTGTATAATTGGGAGACAGTTTTAAGGCACAAATAGCAATTAGGTTTCCAATTCCCATTAAAGGTATGAAAGTGAGCAAACTAAGTCCCTCTGGAGCTTTTCAAAACCTACCCATTACTTTTAGCATTTTTATCGATCTCTTCTCATTTAACAAAGAAAACTAAGATGACCCTGTCACAACATTCTGATATTTTTCATACATTTTGAAAATATAAACCATAAAAACCCCAAATTCAATGATTACTTGTTCTCACATAAGACAAAAAAAAAAAAAAAAAATCAGTCAGCCACACTGAAAAAAGAAGGATTAAAAATATCCCATTTTCCCTAAGAATATTTATTCCAGTTTTACTTATAGCTCATTACTGACAACCGAGTAGCTCAAAACTGGATCCATTGAGGTCACTTCTGCTGTTTACCTTTCCAATGGATTGGGATAGTTCTGATATTTCCCAAGTGCTCTCAATGCAATTAACAAAACATTCATGACCCTTGGTTTCCAAAGAAAGACAATAACAAACAAAATTTGCCTCTCCCATAACATAGAATAAGGCAGCATTGTTTTTTTTTTTTTTCAGAGGAGTTGCATGGTCTGTCTGTCATACTCTGGAGATTCACCATAACTTACCTCCCAAGTGACTCCTAAAACAAATTGCTGTCCTCTTCCCCTGCAACCTTTTTTAACTAACACTTTTGGTGTAAGGTATGGTCCTAAAAGCTGTTCTCCATCTCCCAGATGCTGCGGTCTTACCGCTGACTTTCCTCCTCTAATTATCCTCTGCAGTAGGTTATCGTTTGGCCCAGCTTGTGGAGGAATTCTCTGAAAATGGACCAGGGCTACCTTAGAAATGGCTATCCATCTGTGTTTAGCAGGAAGCAGCCCTAAGGAGAAAGGCTGTGGCACTATGGAGCAAATATTTGATATAGCTATAAAGGTACCATGGTGGAGAAGAAAAAGATGGGATTTAAAACATGAATCAGTCTGTCAGCACATGCTACTTAATAGATCTACATGTGGGAATTTGTTTCTCACCACATATGATGCAGGTAGGCACAGTATCTGTATCTATAGCTGTACAATACCTTGGATCTCTCATATGGCATAAAACTAAGTGTGAACTTCTCCCAAGTGCCCAAATATTTACCATTTTGACCCACAATGACTAGACCTAGTGTAACGCCACAGGAGTTTTGTCACCTATCTTCTCTATGGTAGAATTTGAACATGCTTGTTAAAAAAGCACACTTTCCTACCAAAGAAAAAGTGATGATAGATATATTGAAATTTTAGTGGTGACTGAAATATCCATCTTAGTGAGACCCTTCTGAGTATCTCCAGAAACCTCCTGTCCCAGCTGGCTTATAAACTAGAGGCCCTACCAGCAAGAGCCTTCTGCTCACATGAACCCAAATACTTGTGGGTTGGGTCTGGAGGCTTTTGTTTC
The DNA here is from genome assembly GCF_964195595.1 of Calonectris borealis. Taxonomy (NCBI): domain Eukaryota; kingdom Metazoa; phylum Chordata; class Aves; order Procellariiformes; family Procellariidae; genus Calonectris; species Calonectris borealis. Next base: position 5,507,209 of record NC_134314.1, read on the forward strand.
CCCTCTACCATAATGAAGAGGAAATGTACCTATAAAAGTTGTTAGTTTCTAGAAGTGGATGTGCTTTAGCGATAATTGACAACTGTTGGACGTGTGTATTTGATCTGTACTAGGGGCACAGAACAAGGAACCTTTTTAGCTCCTCAGTGGGAGATAGAGACAAATAAAAGAGGACCCTTCTTGAATTCTTTCATCAATGTTTATGATGTCACACCAATGTACCATGGTTCGGATATGTATCTGTACCTTTGACATCTCTCTCAGCTGAGACTGATATAGACTCCATGCCTGGATTTTTTTTTCACAGCGGATATCCATTTATCTAACATCTAGACTTTGCCTGCATGTCTCCATTCTCCTTCTCTCAGATACCGTATGTATTTGAGACATAAGGAAACACAAGCCCACCTGGTTTTATTCCTTATTTTAGATTTTCCCTGGAATTTTTTTATGTCAGAAAATTGCAGTGCAGCTTGACGCTTTCCTCAAAAGAAATGATCTTTCATTTAGACATGCAATAGCATAATCCCAGAAGAAAGTTGAGAATAACAGACTTATTCACATACTGATTCATGGTCTTCTGTAAAGTTCAGCCATTCCCAAGGATTTGCAGTTCAAAACAGGGTGAGATATTTATAAATGTTTGATCTTTTCAATCAAATGAGTTGGAGGAGTCTTTTTTGTTCTGCTTATATACATATTCTATGTAGTTTGTACACAAACACTACCTGATTACAAAAATTTGGGATGTTATAGTCAACTTCTTGGGACAGGACAGACTTTCTGGGCAAGATTCATTTCACTCAATATTAGGCATCTGAAAAGTAAAACCTTATATTTGAGCAGAGGTGATTCAGTCACCCTGGGCTTTTTTGGCTTTAGTTAAAAAAATTTAAAAAAAGAGGCACTTCTAGAGGATAACTCATCTGACACGTCTTAAATCTCTTCTGCAGGGTGATAAACATACCCTAGGAGTGCCTCTTTCTCACTGCGGATTGTGGAGAGCTTAAATGTCACTGGGTGGATGTCTCCTTATGACAATTTCTGCCTCTGTGTCTGTAGAAGTCCTGATTCATGACTGAACAGTCTGGGTTTTTTAGCAATGACATTAAAGCAGCTCTTAACAGGTGGGATCCATCTTCCTAACTTCACTTGTTTGAAAATTGAGCACTTAGGATCCCCCTCTTGATTAGGGAGAAGGAAACTTTCAGAAAGTAACTCAATCCATGTAACCCAATATTTTTGTCTTAAGATTGATTCAATCAAGCTTGGGAGATTTTTCCCCTATTTTTCTCCACTGATGACAAAGGGGAAGCAGATGTCCGTACTAGACACAAAGCCTAGCAATAAGCTGCTGACAGTCGGCGATCAGGATATTTTGCCTCAGACAATCCCATCCTAAAACACCAGTCTAAAACCAGGAGGAATGAACCCCACATTGGAGATGTCTGTTCTCCTCCTTCATCACGGAGACAATCTTCAGTAGACTCCTAGGCTATGATTTATTTTATAAACAAGACGAGGGCACAGGTTTCACGTCTGATCATCCACACCGTGAGGTTATCAGCACAGCCAGGGCACAGGCCAGGGTTAGCACAGAGTAGGGACCGTTCCCAAAAGGCAGGCTGGAGGCAGTTGACCTATTTCGGAGGCTGAGAGTTTGGTTGTATGCAGGGATGTGAGCCAAACCTTCCCAACAGGACCCAAGAGAGCAGTCCCTAGCCCACTGTCTTTGCTAGTATGACTATAACCTTAAAGACCACGAGGTCAGAACAGTACCACGCGAAGACACCCACTCTATTATTCATCGTGCAAACCTAGAGGAAGGGCTGCCCATAGCATGACGAAAGAAACACCGCAAGCCTGAATCACAGTCAAGGTATAAAGATACTGCCCCTAAATTTATTGTGGTTCCTCAGTGCTTAAGTGAGTGGGAAAGGGAGAGTGAGGCAGATGGGACATGGAGCCAGCTTTGTATCAGAGCACTGCTGGGTCTCCTCCTCCTCACTGCCCACCCCTGAGTGTAGTAGCATCAGTAGAAGGACCGCTTTCCCACCAGGCACATACATTAGTATCCCCGGATGGGTGTCTATACTCAGCCGTTAAACAAACTCAATGAAGATACTGGCTTTTGAGTGATTACACTACCTGGAAGTTTAAAGAAGGTAGGCTAGGACTTGAAGAAGAAGGAAAGTTATGTTCAATGTATAAATGTTATGTTTTGAAGACATTTGGCTGGCAAATTTTCAGCTTTCATTTTCTCTCTTTTCCTTTCCTGCCCTTTTTCCTTTTTTGCAACTCAAAAAGGAAGCCTCAGGAAGGGAAAATAAAGAGGCCTGGGATATGAAACCTAAAAGAGCAACTTAAAATAAAAAAAAAACATGTTTGCTTTTCTGAGAAGAGCAACAGAAATGTTTCCTAAGAGCAGGGAATTAGCTTATGAAATCATGATATTACAAAAAAAAAAAAAAGGTTTGACTTTGTTTTTGCCAGCCTCATTATTCACTTGTTAAACACAAGCAGTCTGACTGGTGAGATGTAAGGCAGAGATCAGAGATGGAGACAAAGTTTGCACCCTGAGGTTTATAATCAGAGTAAAAATTGTTTTCAGCATGATCCATAAATATTAACTGGTTATTATCAGCCAAGGAAAATGAAGAAGTGTAGATCAGAGACATATTTATTTAAAGGCATGGAGTGAGCCAGTGTCAGACCCCCTTTCTGCAAAGAGCTCAGGCACATACTTAAAATCCTGTGATCCACTGAGAGATAAATATCTTTTTTATTATGCATTTATTATGCATTTGTTTTTCTTGTCTGGGCCAGCTCTTGAACTCAAATCCAGAACTTCTAGGTCCCAGGTTTATGTTCTAAATGTACGTATATATTCCTGCCTTCCTGCTATCTTTTTCCCACCTTTTGTATTAGCAAAGGAATAAGCAGAGCAAAAGCAGGGGGAAGATGGTTGGTGTTTAGTGCGAGCACAGATCTTGATGCTTGGACATCACATAAAGTTCAGTTTGGCATCCCCAGGTTCTGTTTCTGCAAAGAGTTTGAGCATCTTTTTCACAGCAAAGATAGTTTCTTAGTATTTGGACAGTGTCTAGAAGAGTCTATCCCAATCACTATACCCCAATCACAATGTAACTTATAATAAAAGTACATTCTTTTCTAACTTAACACCAGAAAGAAAAGGAGAGATAACCAGTAAAGAAGCAACCTTAAAGTTTCCTAGAGAAAAAATTCTAAACTTTGGTCCATGTACAGCCATTGTGTAATTGCTCCTGATTCATCAAATACTGCAACAGTATATAGGGTTTTTTAAAAATAGTTACAGTTCCTTAGCTCCACACCTAGCAATAGTACGGCAATTAGTCTCTTCCCCTCTAAATGCAAGCTAAATTTATCGGAGTTGTTCTTGATAATAATCTCTGCATTTTTAAGGTAGATGAAATACAGACTCAGAACAGCTCCCATCACATTCTTACAATCACTTTTGATGCTTCTTTTACAACCTTAGTTAAAAGCCCACAGAGGAGGCTTTTCTTTGTGATATGAGAATTCACTTCATTACCATCGTTCCTTTCTTCTCGTGATACTAAATATTCAGTTATGCTTTGCAGTATTTTATGATGATCCCCCCTCTCTTAAAACCCCAAACCAAGACTCACCCCTTGCAAAAAACCCACTCCAAACCAAATAACAATAATAACAACAATAACAACAACAACAATAGTAATAATAACCCAGTCCCAACCTAACAAACAAAAGACAAAACCTCGCCTCCTATGGTTAGCTTGGCCAACATATGCAACTAATTCTCAGAGAGGTTTTCTGGAAAACCAGTGACAAGATAGGTACTGTGGGCTAGCCCGGGGCAGTCAGCAGTGGCAGAACACTTCACACAGCCTCTTGTGTAAGGTTTTTGAACTGACACAAAGCTTAATGGAAGTGAACCCTGACGACTGCAGCCAACCGACTGTAAGTGGCATCCTGGGTGCCTTGCCACTATGCATCCATCCTCCTTCCCCTGCTCCCCCCTTCCCTTTCTGCCTCTCCCCGTGAAGGTATAATACCTCCTGTGGGAAGCCTTGATGCTAAAACACCATCGTGCTCTTTGTCAAGTGATTTGCCGACTACCAACTCCTGCGTAATCAGCGCAGAGTACTCAGGATGGGAGAGTGCCGAGCACTCGCTTTTGGAAGGAAGCAAACAAGCAGAGTGATGTTCTGGCAAAGGGCAGGCTGAGATGGTTGTGTCTGAAAGCACCTTCTGCTTACTCCGAAATTACTAAAGCCAGTAGTTTGGGGAAGAAAATGCCTATCTCAGAAGCTGAGAGTGCCTACTAAGCCCCGCTCAAAATAAGTGTTTTTGCCTTTTATGATTAAATCCAGATTTTCAAATTTGGGAGGTAACTTGAGCTATCTCACCTCATCAATAAATGGCTTTGTGCTTAGTATTTCTGAGCAGGCTCATGACTCCCTTTTAAGGCAGTGAGATCAGTCTATTTGTATATAGCAAAGTATGGATCTCTTTAAAATGCTAATGTCCTGTTTCACATCGATCACTTTTCCTCAGAGAGTTTTAAAGCACTTTGCAGACACTGGGAACAGCAGTAGGTATGTAACAGAAATCTCATTTTGTTAGGTCTTGCACAAATATAGTGTGAAAGCAAAGCCCTGTCCTCAAAAATGCACAATCTACTTGGTTAAAATAGACAAAATTGACAGGGAAAAAAAATATGGTAGGGTTAACGAAGTCTGTTATCAGGTAGGTGGTGGAATTATGAACAAGCAGAACTCAGCTCTCATGAGCGAATCCCGAAATCCTTGCTGTTAAATCAATGTTTTCCCTCATGTCACAATTCCTAGGCAAAAAAGTGGTATTATCTCCATTTTACAGACAGAAAAAGCGAGGTCAAACAGGTAAAATTACTGTTTTCTGAGAGGGAAGAAAATATAACCTGGATTCTAAGTCCTCTCCTCTAATTAATATTATTTATCTCTACCAGCTGCAGGATCACATCATGATTTTATGAAATATTCCAGTATTTCACAGCAGTGTCATAGTCTCAGAATATTTGGGAGTGTTTTTATCAGAGTAACTGTTCCTGGAGATATATAGTTTGTATGAAGAATCTCAGCTTTTTTTTTTTTTTTTAAATAATTGACATTCACTAAGCCAGGCAAAAAAAGCATGAAAATCTGAATTCAAAGTGCTCTGAAATTTTGAGGGAAATGTGTAGATGTGGTGCTTACGGACATGGTTTAGCGGTGGACTTGCCAGTATTAGGTTTACGGTTGGACTAGATGATCTTAAGGGTCTTTTCCAACCTAAAGGATTCTATGATTCTATGAAAAGCTATAATTTGTAATGATTTTTAAATGCTTAAGTTTGACAATGTTGGTAACCAGCTGAGCTGCTTTAAAGGTGAGTTTAGGCCACAGCTCTGTGAAACCTGCCACCGTAAGTGTGAACTGTGAAGGATTTTCTCCCTCCAGGTATGGGTTTGGGTGCAAATCTGACTTCATAATATATTCAGTAGCAATGAGTTATATATTTCTAACCCTATTCAAAGACAGGCCTTTGTTCTTGGTTGGAAGAGCAGAGAATAATTAACAATAGGAATATAATTTTCCATTGATAAATTATCCTCTTTTAAGTCACTATAAACCTGGTTTTAATATATCGCTTCCTTCAGTTATTTGCAGAGACACTGTAAGCAGAAGTAATATTGCTCTACATGCTTGGATTTGTTTTGAAAAAAAGTATGAAAGTTGTGAAGATGAAAACACTGAGTTCAGTGAAATGATCGATAGTGTATTATATGCAAGAAACGTTTGAGCAATAAATTCTTAATAACCTTGGGCTAAACTTAACAAAAAGTTAGATTGTGTCCCTCCTGTAAACAGTGCTCTTAGAAAGCTATGGAATTACTAATGGAAATTATCTCTGTAGTACAACTCTTTGGAGAGAAAGCAAGCTATAGGGGAGTGTGGACAAAAGGCAGCAGAGAACGACATTGTAATGGATCTATCCAGACAAATAAACTATTTGTGTCTCAAGTATTGAAGCTCTCAGGGCCACTACTACCTGTTTGAATTTTGATGAGTGTTAATAACATAGTCCTGATTAGGCAAGAAGCAGCATAAAAAGATTCTTCAGGTAAATCAGCAAAGTCTTAGTAAATTATGTTCTTCTGGCATGTACCCTTCCTTTCCACACCAATAAATGTGTTGCTACTCCCAGTCATGTGTGATACTGCCATAATATTGAACCCACAGCAGCATAAGGTTCCTCTTGTGGGTGGTCGAGAAGTAAGGGCTGGAAGGAGAACCTGGCATCTGGAGGGCAACTGCTGAGTAGGTAATACTTGGGATTACAAAAACCCTTTTAAGGGCTTGTCTTCAGGGAAAGGAGACAGATTTCTATTCCTATTCCTATTGAATTAAGAATTGTCTTGCTTCCTTTGTGAAAGAGGTCAGTCTAATGACTCAAGAGTTGCCATGCATCTGATGAACTCGTACCGAATTTTGAGGAAAGTATGCAAAGGAAGTACCTTTTGGAGGTGTGCAAAGGAGCTCAGCAGAGGAAGATGACCCAGCTGGGATGAAGGAAAAAATAGAGAGGAATGATCATTGGAGGGCTTGAAAATGTGCTGTTTAGGCGTGCTTTCTTTCTTGCAATTTTGTTTCTGCAAGAAATAAAAAAATTATGGCAAAAGTTAGGGAAAAATTAGAAATTACACATCAGCGCCGGAAGACTTATTTCTTGGTTTCGAGGTGAGTAACAGCTATCTTGCACCATAATATTGTCTTTGGCTTAAAAACATGTTGTCTATCAGACAATAACTTTTAAGTAGAAGCTCCTATACCCTCTAACAGTGCAGGATTTTGGATACCTTAGACACTGCTGGGTTTCATTTCTGTAAGTAGTAGAGAGTTATCATTTCCTTCTTTCACAGGAAGGGTGCTGAGTGGCAAACATGAAAACTGTGTGAGCGACTGTGTGAGAAAAACTATTTGTACTCAAAAAGCTTTGGAGATGCAGCCTAAATGTTTTACCCAAGGTCACATAAAGAATCAGTAGCAGAGATTGAAATTCAGCTTGAGTCTGCTGAGTCCCATTCAAACCCAAACAACGAGAGCACCTTTTCTAACTGATGTTTAATCTGCCATCTGAGACTTAAAACGTTTTGAGGTGACAGCAACTGACCCCAAAAAAAACAAGTTTTATATGAAAATATTTTCTAGTCTAAACAGTTATGTTAAATGAACCATTAAAAATTAAGCATTGAAATGAACTGACCTGAACACCAAACTAAAACATGCCTGAGGCACCAAACAGGTTTCTGGTTTTTTCCTTTTATTTATGATGGGTGATGTGACAAAAGAATTCACTAAATTCTGAATACTAAATAAATTAGTCATAGCTCAAATGCCACTTCAATAATTTTTCCAGGGAACAACGACCACAGTAGCTTTTCCTCATTTTTGCCCCCTGTAAGATGTCCCAAAATGGAGAAAATTGGAAGATAATGAAACATAAAGAGTTCGAATGCCAAATCCACCAAACTACTTGGTCATCTAAGATACAAATGGGTTAAAAGCTGGGCACAGATGTCTGGAATTATACCCTTATACCTCCATGTAAATATTACTGAATCTTAGATGCACCTCAATTCAAGAGCTGCCTATGACTGCATGTGGCCACCCTGTTTTGCAGGGTAAGAGAGCTGGATAGCATGAATACAGTGAGATTGTGGCAGTTGGATTTAGGACCAGATAACTACCCAGATGTTATTTACTGCTAGAGATACAGTCTTACTGTATTGTCTGTTGAACAATGGTCTTAGTCACGAGGCAGATTGTCTTTATGTAGCATGGTATATACCATAGCATGGTATATGCCATAACATGGTATGCAGGTCCTTGCATTTTTGTTTGATTTTGTTTCTGTGATAAAAATATTAGCAGCTATGAGTTACTTTCTTCTGTGCCAGATTTCCAAATTTTTTCACTTTGAAGTCAAACAAAAACAAAACCAAAAGGTATTCTGAAGAAGTGTTCAAGTTTCTACATATACCCTAAATCTCTGCTGCTGATGATCATTTCAGTAGAGAGACTAGGGTGAACCTAAGAGTTAGGAGTTGCTGCAGGGAGAGAAACACAGGTGGAAGACTAGAGAAATCACAGACAGAAAAGAGCAAAATTACAGAAGAAAGAAGAACGAGGAAACAGAAAAAATAAAGAATAAGATGGAGCAGATTCTCCCTTCAGGGTACAGATTTTCTCACTGGTTATAGCTGAAGAAGTGATTAAGTACAGATGCTGAAGAATTTTAATTCATTTTAAAAGCCACATTTATGCCTTGATGTCCTTTCTAAGTACTCCAGACATGGATTTGTTTTAAAGACACGTAGCCCCTGCTAGCTGATGGGGAGGCAGCCATCAGCTGTCCCTCTACTTTGTGGGTACCTCTGACCTTGGACCTCCTCATGAATCCACAGAAAATAGCTGTGGATGAAAGCAAATAGGGTGTCCAAAATCTATAGCCTGGCCTGCAAACCTTGGCTAAACAGGGATGCTAACTTGTAGAGCTGAAGCTTTGAGTAAGAGAGGCCCCTTCTGATATTCCTCTTGTATATTTTAGAAAATTACATATTTTCCTTGGCTATCATCTCCCTGCTTCTGTCCTTTTTTTCCTGGAATAAAAGAAAAAGCCATTATCTCACACAGCTTTAAAACAAAATGGAAGATGAGTTACAGAGGAAAGATAAATGGGCAGTTTTATGCATGGATGAGTAATTTTGGATTATTTTGGTAATCCCTCTTTGTCAGGTTTTTTCCTTCAGAACACTCAGAGCTGTTTCTATCCTTATCAAAGCTTCATTACAGTGCTGAGTAGCTGGAGTGGAGTCTGCATCTCATTCGATTTGCAGCTGTTTGGTGTGGAGCATTGATTACAGCAGCGTACACAGAGTCCTTCTGGAGCAATGTACCTGGATCTTTCATCTCCAACGGGTGCTGATATGAAGGTGAAAACTTCCCATCAAGGCAAGACACAATGCTGTACCCCCAGCCTTACACCTTCAGGCTTCAGAATTAAAGCTGATGTTGCTTTTATCTTACTGCAGTGGAGGGAGCTTTAAAATGCTGTATCCTCACCTTTTATTTAATTACTTTTAAACTTGTATCAAAAGAAAGTGACTCATCACAAGGACTTGTCTGCTTAAGACAGATGAGTCACTCTCAGCCCTGGGATGGACTTATTTTTGTTTTGCTCATCTGTTGGGAATTGTTTGAAGGGCTTACAGTATAAAAAGGTCATGGTTCTGTTTGCTCTGTACGTGTGCAGTGGGAAGAGATGAAAGAAGAGAGTTGCTCCAAAAGGACCTCTTTGGTGGAGAAAAAAATCCAGTGGAGAGGAGAATTCCATCTACCTTTTAAAAAGTTTATGATAATTTTCAGGTTTTGATAAAATATTGCAATGCAGTTTCTCATTTTGTTCCTCTCATTGCAGAAGATTATACGTGTTCTTTTTTCACTTCTTTTTGTCCACAACCTAGGCAAAATAGGTCTATTTTCCAGTGCCTTCCTTAATTATAATGTCCATTTTTATAAGGTGGTGTTTTGCACTCTTGGAGATGTTCAAAAGCTCACTGGGCATGGTCCCATGCAACTAGCTCTAGGTGGTCCTGCTTGAGCAGGAGGTTTGGATGAGTTGATCTCCAGAGACACCTGCCAACCTCAACCATTCTCTCATTCTGGGACTCTGTGATTCCCAGCTTCAGATTGCAGTATTGATTTGAAATCTTCCCTTTTCCACCTATCTCTTGGGCTGTGTTGCAGAAGGGACTTTCTGAAGAAGGAAAGATGGGCTCTGGCATATACCAGCTTAGAAAGGATCCCACCTTGCCAGGACTCACCCTCCTGTGAGCTGAATATATCTTGTTTAAGGAACTGGGCCGCCAGCTCCTTCCCCATGCTGTACAAAGGCAAAGGCAGAAGCAGCCTTGGTGAGGGATGTTTGGTGGGCTGCAATTTGTGACAGCTGCCCCCGCTCCAGGGAGATAAAATGTCCTCAAAGAGAACGAGCAATATTTGAGGTCTCCTTCCCAAAGCTGTAAATGTTCACACTCACTCCAGCCACCTCCCACCAAACAAGCCGAGTCTCTTGACAGAGAAATTTGAAATCTTGGCAACCTTCCGTGGAGGAAAATAATCTTTAAGGAGCCTCAAAACTGCCCTTGGGCAAATCCTCTTTTCATAGTCAAAAAAATAATAATTAATGAAATTCCACAGTATTCAGAAAAAAGCCAAAGCTTTTAGAAAATCTCCAGGCTGCCATTTCCAATTATAAATTGCCACATCCAGCAACATCACCCTGATAAAGCGGAATGCTGATCTATTCAGGCAAGTGAGGATGCATCTAAAGTTGAGATAATGTCAGCACCTCTCCCTTAAGATATAAAATAAACTGCATCATTTTATTAGATTAACATATTAAAATAAAACCTAGCATCCTTGCTACTTCACCCAAACTAATGCCAGGGAGCTCAATATTCGATTATTGGGTACATCTTGCTGTTTGGGGATGAATGATTAACTCCAGTAAGAAGGCACGTGATTTCTCAGTCTGTCTAACTGTCTGACAAATACTTGCTAAAAGAAATATTTTACTGAAAACAGAGTCAAGGAAGGAAAACAAACAGTTAAAATATTGAAACGCAAAGTGTGAAGTGAGGTTCTTATTTTAACAATATGCTGTTCAGAGGTTTTAGAAGCAAACCACTCCTCCACTCTCTAATCGCTGATCTACAGTGGCATCATTTCATAGGGTCATGCCATCTTTCAGGATTGTCATGACAAAACCCCAGTTTTGTTAATGTGGATCCGTGGAGCCCTGCACATATTGGAGAAGAGTTTTGAGGCACTATAAATTTGATTTATGTCATTTTTTTTGGAGAATTGCATAAGATGACCTCACCATCAAACTGTGGAATTGATTGATTTCTTCTGATTTGACAAATTTTTAAAAAAAAAAAAAAAAGTGACAGTATTCAGCTAGGTATAAAGTATGCATGAATTAAGACAGTTGGTTTTGTGGACAGAATGGAAGTATGTCTAAGGAGAGAAAAGATTCAGTTTGTAGAATTGAAACATTTAAGCTGAAATTTAAACATTTTGAATTTGTTAACCTTTGCTTTTCTGTTCTGCTTTTGCTGTAATCTCAAAATGGTAACTTGTGCCTGTAAAATGCCTTGTTGTCAGTCTATCTCTATTCTTTTGCCAAAATGTTTACACCATAGCATTTTGTCCAGGGAATGTGTCCACAATGACTAAATATGTACTCTTGTCATGATGAAGTTAGGAATTAGTGCTTGAATTTCAATACTGAACTTGGAAATCAAAGGGATTGGTTTTTACAGCTGAAGGTAAGGTGAGAGAAAAAAAAGGAATACTGATCCTTTTTGGATTTTTAGTAACAGCTATTCCAGAATTTAGTCTGCTAATAATTTCATCAGCATATCCTGCACATTTTTCTGTACTTCCTCAATTGTGCAAAAAAAATTTAAATTATTAATGTTAAGATTTTTTTTTTTTAATTTAAGAACAAGTTTTTCTTCAAAAATTGTTGTGGACATGAATGCCCGCTACACTTCAATTCTGTCTTTGCGGCACTTTGTTCGGACCAGCTGCTGTGTAATTCAGCTCAGTTCTGGTTTTGCTGATGCCCTCAGTCCCAGATCACGTCTGCTGCTTCTAGCACTGACAAAGTGCTAGACTGGGTAACACTCACCGACCACGCCACCATTTCAGGGTGTCCCCTGTTCTGTCCTCTGCATTAGACTTGCAACTTAAAATGTGAGCGTTTCCCATTGGGGTGGCAAAAGTTGTCCCACATGCAACTCATAGTGTTTGGTTTTCTACTTAAACAAATTGCCCCAGAAAGACCACTGTTTGTAGTCATCTGAGGTTTGTCTTTAATCAACGCAGAGACATAGGTATTTCCTGAGGGTGAATACTCTTGCCAGTGTCAGGGTGGGCTAATTTGCTCTCTGTAAGATAGGCAGTCTCTTAGAATCAACTCCAGAGGGAATCTACCCAAAAGTAAATGAGAAGAAACCTGTTGCTTTTAGATAGCTAAACTGTGCCAAGACAAATTCTACCCCACCAACACGAGGTGATCCCTCCTAATAAATACTTTTTTATAAACTAATCCAGGCTGTGAACATGCTTTTTTCTAAAAAAGCAAAAGTGGGTGGGTGTTTTCCCTCTTTTAAAAAGGAACTAAATTCATGTACACTTGAAAATCAAGCAGAATAAAATGTTTGTTAACAATTCTGCCCTTCTGTCTCCCTTCTACTCAGTGGAAAACCAAAGAAGTAACACTCCATCATACCTCTGTACTCCAGGTACTGTTTTTGTCTGATATACAGGAAACCAGGGATAATCCATTTCACAAATACTTTTAAAAACAGTGGAGGGTCACCATCAATTGTAATATGGAATTTAAACATGTTCTTCTGTCCCAAAGTTGAAATGTATCACCCTCAGTCTCGTAGAAATTTGCCTGCAGAGGGATGATTTATAAATCATTCAGTAACAGATGATGTTACAACTAAAGCTGTGGGAGTTTTGAAATACCTACATCAGATTAGGCGTGTGTTTATTTCAAAAAAAGCTCTGATCTACTTTGGATTTTTGGCAGGCACAACATGAGCCCAACATGAACTACTGTAAATCAAAGCCTTTTTTGAAAGTCAAACTTGGAATGCTTCCAATCTCAATTAAAAAACATTTGATGTCTTTTGGACTTTCTATTTTTTAATATTTATTTCTTTTCACTTACCCTGTCCAGACCTGTCCACATCAATGATCCCACTAGGAATTAGTGAAATTGCAAATATTTTCATGTTTCCTTTATTTGTAGCTGGTTTTGAATGTGTTTTTTCTCTGTGATAATTTTTTAATAAAAAAATTAGGAGAAAAAATCACCCACAGCCCACCACTTAAATTAGTCAAGATTAACATTTCATATGTGTTGAATAGTTTATCACAGATATAAATGGCAACAGAAAAGAGAGAAATCAGGCAGCATTTGAAATCATGAAAGTTATTCAATGCAAGTTTTTATGCTTTTCCTCATCCCCCCAAGATGATGACAAACAAATTACTTATGACTCACTTTGCTGCATTTATGTAGTCTAATACAAATTCAGTGGCAAAAGAATTGCCATTTAAAGTTAAATAAACCCTGGTACACATGTATTTTTTGTTAGATAATAAATATAAATGTCAGTGGAAGATGCATGAATGCCATCAATTTTGCATACAACCACATTTACACAGAGTAGTAGAGTTTTCCTACTGTGGTTAGTCAAATTTACTATAGAATCAACTTTTTTTTTTTTTTTACAAATCTCAGAGTACAGCCTCTGTTAATACGATCTGCCAATGGGTTTATAATCTTTTACACCAGGACAGGACTTCATGCCAGATACCTCTCCCTCTCAGTCTGCCAAGGGTCAAAGAATAGGCCCTATAGGCAATAAAGCAGCAAATGGAAAGACTCTGCGCAATTCATTGTTCTGGAAATTTGAAATCTCACAGTGTTCATTACCTTGGGATAAATAACTTCAGAACCATGAGATCTCTTGCAGGTGAAAAATACAGCCACAGTCTGCAGGGCAGGATTGTGCCAAGACTGGTATTAAACCTTGCCATATAATGCTTAATATTACTTCTACTTGCACTCCTGATGAGATGGACTGGGCTTCCAGTTTATGCAACTTTAGCACTTCTTGCTTGAAATATAACATGTATTCCAGGGGGCATGAATCCACCAGTACTAGGAAATCCCAGATGGGAAAAAATACTGCAGGATGATTCTTGTTTTTCAGACCACTCCTGTGATCAGCCACAGCTGTCCTCTGCTGTTCCTGCTAGTAGTCCATACAACAGCGAAGGTCTCAGCCCTCATTTCCGTGCACTGGGTCTTCCAGCATCTCTCAAAGCCCACAGGAACCTTGGGAGTTAGGTTCTGATCCTCTGAAAGGAGAGAATTTACTATGGAGATAATGCTTGTTCATTCAGGAAAAACTATGTTTCTACATTGGACAAACTGAGATTCTTAACCTGTTCCCTCGATGAGAGGTATGCACACATCTTCCTCCAAGTGCTTCAGTATAAACACAGACCAGTGAACACCTCAGAAAGACCAATCTTATCCACAAAAATGACCCTGCAGGGCAACTGAATCCCCTTTTAAAGAAATGAGTTAAAGAAAGAAGTTTATATAACATGCTATGTCCCTTTGTGAACAGGAACAGAAGTGCTCAGATCCCATCACAGTGAAAACGCAGGTAGAACAGAACTCATAGGAAGAAGGAGTCATCTTAATTGCATGATCTTTGCTCTCAGAAGAAAGTGCATCACCTTTTACCATATCAGTATTTCATTTACTAGTTGTTTCCAATGCCCTGGTATGACAGCATATCTGACTCAGGTCACACTGTCTTACAGGGGAAAGTACAATCTATGAAAAGCAGAAGTATCTTTGTGAGTTTTAAGGGAAACATCTCTGTGGTCTTTGCAAGCTACTGGTCTGCACAGAACTCTCTGAATACGTCTGCATGGGAGCTGTATGCCTCTGTACAAGAATCATCCTTATTAATATTTTTTTGTTCTTTGTAAGTGTTTGTTTTCTGCATGTGACGTATCACTTGACAGTAAGCCTGTTGTGAAATGCAGTGAGCTGGTACTCAGAAGGGCTCAAGTCCCACTGCACGTGTTATTAAGGTACATACCAAAGGTCCGTCTCTTGGTTTCCAGACTATACGGAGTCACGTAGATAGTTGACAGGCTCAGAATAAAAACAGTATGCTTGCATCAGTGTTGCAAAGTATAGTTTGAAAGAAGTTCCTCAATTACGCTTTAATGCTCAGAAAATAAAGGATAAGAAAATAATCTCTATCTCTGAAGCAGTGGTCTCATTGTCAGAACAGGTGTAATGGCAATGTTTTTACCATATATCACCAAACCGTACTGATGAATTTTCCCCCTATATATAATTTAATTAGACCACGTGCACATGTCAGTTCTGAACTCATTTTATGAAGCTGACCAATGTGCTGTGAATAATAGTAGTTCTGTGTGCGGGATCAGAAAGATGTTACTCGGCATTCCCCCACTGTTAATAAGAATCTTGCTTCACCTACTTTACTTCCATTAAACCAAGGGCTTAAGTATGAAATATAACATGAGGATGGAGGAAGGGATGTGGACAATAAGGGATATGGATCTTCTGAAGCATTGATGCAGCATCTGAAAACCAAGTTGTTTGCAGCAGTCCTCTAGGACACTGCTATGGCTCCTCAGCTCCTCATTCTTGGCAGAACCCCAGAGGCTGTAATGATGACCTTTCTTTATATATATAAAAATAAAAAAAGCTAAAAGAAGACATTTGTCGGTAGGTCATTAAAGTGCTGCTTGGTTCTAAAATTATGGCAAGTACACTAGCAATAAATTTAACATGAGTAATATGGAAGAGAGAGTCTTCATTATTAGAGCTCTTCAGCACCCTAGATATGGTGCATCTTCTTCGTAATGGAAGGGAAAAGGAACTCTCAGGCTGTGATTCATTGTGGTCCAGGCATTGTTTTAGGGAGCCATAAATCACAGTTAAGAAGTGAGAGTTTCTCTAAGCTGACTCTGAGACTGGCTGAATATCTCAGGAAGAGACATTTGTATTGAAGACATACGTGTTTTATAAGATGAATCTTGTATTGAGAGGCGTCTGTAGAGCCACATTATGCAGTAACTTTTTAGTGGAGAATTACATGCTAAGGTTGTACAGTTAGATGTGCCACAGCTGTTAATTAACTTTATCATGCACCTAGATGGGGTCTACATGGGATTTTCATATACCCCAGACAGCACTGAAAATGCCTGGGTCCTAAACAGAGAAATACCAAAATTACTGCTATAGAGTTGATCCAGTCCTCTTCCCACATTTACCAGGATACAGAAGATTGCAAACTATTTGGAATGAGCATTGAACTAATGACCAAAGCGCGGTTCCCCGACCAGGGAGTCAGTAGTGGCCTCATCTCTGTAACACAGAACCTGATCCACACTGGTCTCCTGTCCCTGATCTAGTTGCATTGCCTACACACTCACTGACACAGGTGAAATCATCTAGGCTTAGGCATCTTGTAAGCAGGAATTTATATATGCTTTTTAGCTTCATCTGCTTTTGGATGGGTTGTCTACCCATGACCATCTGCAGGATGTCCCTGCTTGAGCATGTTTTCCTGATGCAATGCAGCACAAAAACCTCACAATGACCACTGAGAAAGCATGCTCCAGACTAGAAACTAGATGCAGCTATGGGCTCAGGCTCTCAAATTGCTATGATTCATATATATTGCTGCAATGAACATCAGTATTTCCATAATGATTATTTCACGGTGCGGAACCTCAGCCAGTCTTCACTTAAATTGTGTTAACACAGTGTTGCAGTGAACTAGGCAGGAACACATACTGTCCTAGAGAGCAAATAGCATGTCTTGCAGTGTTAACAAGTAAAGAGGATAGACCATAATTATCTCACATCTTTTCAACAACATCAGGAAAACTGAATTTTAGTGCCTTAAGAAAGTGCACTTAAGAGCAAAGTTGCCTTAAGAGCAAAATAACTTCCCTGGAACAAAGCCCCGAGTCTTTGGTTTCTTTAGTGCAATGGAAGTGAGGACCACAACAGACTGCCGGATGGAGTTGCATGCACTGGTCTACAGAAATAGCCGCTCTGCAGACCTCTATCCTGCACTGCAAACCCCAGCAGTACCAGCAGCCAGGTGCCTGCTTTCGCTGTGTGGGCAGCAGGCAGGGACCAGCTGCCGGGGCAGTGTGTCCTATTCGGTGAGGCATCAGTAAGGAAAAAGTGCTCCAAGACTTCATCTGTCACTTAATAGGGCCAGCTACTATTTCTGAGTGACTGACTCCTTTGTTTTACCTAGAGCTGGCCTTGGCCACTTTTATTTATTTTTCTTAGGTGTATATTTGATATGTTTATTCCTGCTTATTTTATTGATTTTCCTTATGGTTAAAGGTTTTGTTGGTTTTCTGTTTTGTTTTTACTCGGAAGTGAGATACGGAGTGAAATGTTAACCATCATTCAACCAAACTAAAATGTATTTACTTATGTATTTGATCCATATCTATCTCAGCATTTTGTTACTTGACTTGCCACATTCTGTGACATTCGATAAACATCTCAGTGAAGTGAATGTCACGTAATTTCAGAATATGTTCTTGGCTGTGAGAGTCCCAGAATACCTAAGCCTTGTCATATCTCTGTCAAATTTTAGAGCATGATACATTTCTGATAGGCCTTGCACAAAAACCTACAGTGGAAGAAACTTGCTGAAACTTTTCCAGTATTTCCTTCTGATTATTTCCTGAGTTGGGGAAGAAAAAAGAGAAGTTTTCAAAATGTAGAGGGGGAGCGAGAGCCAGGAATGCGCAGTTTCATGACAAGCTATCTTAGATGGCTTTGAAAGCCTCAATCTAAATGCACCTGTGTTAGATGCATTTGTAACTTGTTGCCTAAGACACTATATATTTTAAATCTCAGTGCTTGAGCTGTTACGAGAGAGGTGAGCAGATTTGTAGCTGTGTCATGACAGTGGGAATCAGTTCAGTTCCTGCCTCAGAACTGAGTTTTGTGATTCTAGATGTGGTCTGTAGCATACAACTCATTTTATCCACTTTTTACCAATTAAGCGTTAATTGCTTACCCTGTTAAAGTGGGATTCAGCTCCGTATTGAGGCAGCTAAATTTTGATTTCTAGAGTGTAGCAATGTGGGTGTCCGTATTTGAACATGGTGTCTAAGCTTCCTTTATAACCAATAGAGACCTGATCAACATAGGCAATAGGGAGGATTCATTTGCCTTAAGAGTGTGCTAAGGTGTCCTGCCTGACCTTTGGCTACCTCTCCAGAAGGATTTGGGTCTCACTTAGATCCTGCCAGCTGTGTGGGGGTGTTTGTGCATATTAGGGCACTAAATTTCTATTATTAAGAAAATGCAATGTCTTCCTACAATTGTTTAAGATTTTTCTGAACATTAGCCATTTTGTATTTCATTTTTTCATCTCTCAATGACTTCCACAAACAAGATCTAAATTTAAACCTCGTGGGCTGATTGCCAGAAGATAAGAGACGGTATCTCCAGCTCAACAAATCTGTAGCTACTTACTCATGTGGACAAGCTCCTGGGGACAATCTAGAGGAAGACAGTCATTGCAGAATCATGAATGATGCAATGGATGAAGTCTTGTGGTTATACATTCGGGTTATACGATAACCCAACTTTCAGGCTGTCATTCACAGCTTTGCACTGTGTTTTCTCTCACCCTGTTTGCTGGTACCTCCTCAACCCCATCTCTGATCTACCAACCACCTTTGTGCAGTGTCACCAAGCAGGAAAACATCCATGTCATTGGGTTGTCCCTAAATATGTTCAAAGGAATCCAAGTTGAAGCTTGGACAAATTGGGGTTTATCACCACACTCCTTGTTTGCTCTTTTGTTGGAGCCTACATGTTAGGAGAATAAAAATTTTTATGGCAGTCATTAGGAGCTCAGTAGATCTCATGAGGAGGTCAGCTATTTTTATGGCCTTTATTTCTGAATTTGTTGCAATGTCTGTTGCATTAATCTCCACTGTTCTACTAATGTTAGGGAGATACTGACACATTTTTATGAAGGCAGGGTGTGAGGGATTAGTCTATATTATCCATAGCCTAGAGTAAAAGATGACCCAGTTGACTATCCCACCTTTCCTTTAAGTTTGCAGTAAAGGTTACCTGGAATACTGTCTTACGTTGCTGTACGTTGACTCTTTTTTGTATTATCACCTAATGTGTTCTTCTGAGTCCCTTTGTGTAGCGCTTCCTCCCAATATCTCTTTGCAGCATTTCAGCTACATATTCGAATATTGCAAAAGCTGTGAGTAAAACATTAGAACAAGAGAACACCGGATAAAAATTCCCATTTGTGGATACAAACCTTCTTAAATTGCCATTATATATTTTGATGATTTTTTAGCCTGTGGGTACTATCACTATAATTTGCAGTGTATAAGTTTTAATAAGTCAATTATAAATGTAATGTATGCTGCAAATATCACCACAGTAACAGCTTAATAAACAGGGCCTTTTTTAATCTTATCCTCAAAACAGAGTTAATGTACCATTCTTTTAATTTATAATCAAAATGCAAAACAAAATTCAGATTAACAGTTGTAGTGTAGCTGAGGTGCTTCATATCATTAACTTGAAATACCTGAAAGCAAACCTGTTCTTTTCTAACTGTAAAAGATACTAGACAACTATATTTGTATATGTGGATAATATACATGTTTGTGTGTCTCTATATGCATGTATACACTTTTATTTCTAACTATATATTTAGATAGAGAGGATATATACACACATATTCCTCTGGAGTATATGATTTCTCAGCATAGGACAAAGTTTTTAGCAGAACGATTTTGTGATGTCCACATTACTCTGGTAAGAGAAGGCATTTTGCGCACTGAATGTTGCGATCTTGTTCTTAATGAGGCACAGCAAAATCCCAAGGAAAATTGTTCTGAGAGTCTCAAACCTTATACGAACATTATTATCATTATTTTTCTAAACCCCACAGCAGTCAAACCTATGTTCCTTAGGTGGAAGCAGTTAGATCTAGATGGTCACCGTCATAACCCATCTTCCTAAAGGGTCCAAATTCTCTACATCATAGTCAACAAAGTGAGGTGGCTACCTCTGACAGCCTGCAAAGGGAAAACAGAGAGGTCATGGCTGTTGTCTGTTAGGCTTTGCAAACCTGTCCTGAAAGCGTAGATCACTCCTTCAGTGGTACGTTACACTTCTACCTTGGGAAAGGCCAGGCGTGTGCCTGACAACTAGGTAAATGGAATAACAACCTAACGGCAAGCCTGAATCCTCGCTGACATCTTTTTTTTTGGAAAGTTGGTCATCTAAAGATTAGACATCTAGTCTACGTTACTCATCTAAGCTACAACTCATCAGTGCAGAAAGATGAATATTTCCAGAAGAGAACTAATCTCTTCTGAGAAACCTAAAAGATGAAGTTGCCTGAGTGCCTATCTCTCCCCATTAATTATATAGAAGACTTTGGTGATTAAACTACATGCTTAAATTTGAAGTTGCTGAACTAAGAAGAAATATCCTTTCCTTCCTGCATGCTGTCCACAGTGTTACAAGGATGATCTGCCACTTAGCAAGTTTGGGATATTGCATGAGTAACCCTTTGTATTAAATATGTGAGCTTATGGGAAATTAGCTTTACTGTTGTTCTTTTAACACTCAGTATACTTGATAAAGTTGGTTTTCACTGATGTCTTCTGAAAATGAAATGAGACAAAATAGCATGAATCCATTGTTCACATTGGATTACTCAACCAGCTCCAATGACTTCTTAGTTGTTCTTTATAACATAGGCACATGCATATATACAGTATTTACTGTGAGGCAGCAGAATGAAGTTGTGGCAGAAGATAAAACCAAAAGACACATCACTCATTCTCCACAGAATTTTTTTTTTCCCTTTGCTTTGGGCGCTGATCCTATTCCCATCACTATCATTAACCAGCATCTACTTTGAGTCCAATGACATTAGATTCTGTTTAAATTTAATTAACTTTAAAGGATTGTGTGGGAAAATTTGAATTTGAGTGCCTGTAAGAAGTTAACACTCTCCATTCTGTGCCCTGATTGCCTATTTATTATAAGATGGAGACAAGTGAAAGTGATGGCACTGATTCAAGTGGTGACCATGGATAAGCATTCCAAAGACATCTGGAAAAACTTGGTTGCTTTCAGTTTCAACTTAATCACAGAGAAAGGGATAGACCAGGAAAGAGAAAGCAACAAAACATTTCCAGCTACCATCACTGAGCTGATGTCTCTTCCCCTCAGCCTGACATTCCCTAAACCCTAAAGGCAGGATTCATGTGATCTTCTATTAGACATATATATGATAATTTTCAACTTCTAAGCAAATTATATTTTTATGAAGTCTTTCCTTTGTAAAGGAAAAAGGAATAAGCGCTTTTAAGAAAGGATTCATATGATGTATTTTGGACGTCTACTTTAGGATAAGATGAATAGCAACCTGAATAAGCCAATTTCTGTCTTTTATAGGAGAGAGTGTCTAGAAAACCCTCAAGACATCGGTGCCTATACCAAATCCCACCTTCAGGGTGTAATTTGTCATGTTATCAGAATACCTTTCTATGTCATTTTTCTTCTTCAGTACAGTCTAGCTACCTATGCAGATCTCTTTTAGATATATCAGTGATGTAAAAGCAAAGGAGCATAGGAGCATAGCACAGCATGCTGGTATTCTGCTGGCAATCACTATGGAGCGGCAGGAACCATCCCCTACCTCTGCTTTCTTGGAAATTTCTGAAATACAGCTGAGGGACTACATCTCCTTTTTGTTAGGAAAGTGGTTAGAAGATGACCAAGATTTGGATCTGTAGATAGTTTTCCTTATGCTCTACAACAGATAGGACAGTAGTTCGGGTTGCAGACAGGGTTAGAGCGAATAGTGTCCTCACTTTGGAAGGCTGACCTGAACACTACCAGCACTGCCTCCTTTCCATCAGCTTTCTCTGACAGCACCTGAGAGAGATACAGGACATTGGGAAGTGTTTACTTTACCAACGTAATAGTAATATCTCTGTACCACAGTGAGTGTCTGAGCAATTTCATGGCTTCTAGGGTGACTAAAATGCACCATATTTCAAGAAAGGGAGACATGTTTTCTGAACTATTCACATTTTTGGTTGATGCTACATGAAGAAGGCGCAGTAGATATATGTTGACAGCCCCCGGCAGTCTTCTCAAGCTGCACAGGGATAGATTGAATTGATAATAGAAAGGAATAGCTCTGAACGGAGAGTGGATTTGGGAATTGCAATGGCAGAATAGAAGGAGCATTTTTTTTTTACTTCTTCCATAGCTTCTAGAAAGATATTTTAATATTTGCCTGATTTTTCTATTTACCTGCTTTTATTTTAGTTTTCCACCTGTACTGCTTGAATCTGATCTTTTATGTGTCGTATGAACAAAGTACATTTCAAATGTTGTCTACACAGAAAACAGTGGTATTCAAAATAAGTTAGTCTATAACTGACACTGAAGTCCTGTGCTAAACTGCAAAACACTTTGCAGGAAAGGTGGCCAGGAACGATGACAGAAGAAAAAACGCAAACAAGCCAAATCTGAAAGCTTTGCTCTGACAGATCAAAGAAGCGGAGAAGTAAAAAGATGTCACCATTTAAAAAATTCAGAACCCATAAAAAATGGGGTTGGGCTTTCAGCTGGGGTAAAGCACCATCATTCTGTTCCTGATTCCCAATTCAAAAACTTTGGATAGCAACCCAGGACATTTCAAATATTGTCATCAGGCAAGCCTCCTGTGAAGGCTCATTCAACGCGTTCTGTGAGAAGTTTACTCTCACATGGATGAAACTCCTGTGAAAGTCAAAGAAATTCATCAAGGCAATTTATTTATGTTGCCAAGACCAGAGGCAAAAAGTGGGACACTCACCCATGAAAGGGTTAAACATGAGGCTTTCTTGAGGGTTTTCTATGTCTTGTCACTCTGCTTTTGCACTTGAAAATCAAAGAGCTTGAATTGCCCAGTCTTTGCCTCTCATCCCTGCCCTTGACAGAGACAGCAAGCCCAGCTCCTCAGTCCTCAATCTAGATGAGTGATTTTGTCTTCAACTTTGGACATCTTTCTGTTTTCCTTATGCAACTGAGATAACTTTATCCCATGCTAGTGATGATTTCAGCCTACTTCAACCAAAAACCATAACCTACTAAGAGATAAGTGAGCACATGTACACTAAGACTCACCCGTCATTACTTTTTTTGTCCGCTCCTCTCCTTCTCTCAGCTCACCTTAAGCTTACATGGAAACCTGGAGATCTTAATAAGAAATATCAGAGATAATGTTTTCTGACACTTGCAAAGTGTGCCTTGCCTTCTAGACAGGATTTCCTCACTCTGCTCTGTTCTAGATATGAAACCATCCTTGGCTCCGCCACCACCACTCATGCACAACAAGGGAGAAAGAGGCATTACACAGTACATTTTCCACTGCTGTGCCGTATCTCATTTACTCTTGCTACTGAAATACACAGCCTCTAATTAGCTCGTCCAGCTCCGCTCCTTTTTTTTTTCTCTGAGATGGAAAAAAAAAAAAAAAAGTAATTTATTTCTGGCTAACATTCATTAAAACTTGTAACTAGTTTGTTTATTGAAACCAGACGGCATTTCTTCCCCTTCCCAACCTGTCACTGTGTGGTATATTCACATATAAGGCATCAATAATTATACAATGCATTACAAATGAGCTTTTAAAGCCAGGATGCAAATTAGGAATGTAAATGTGGCTTCTAAATTGGCTATGTTAATATGAAATATGATTCTTTCTAATAGAGTGGGAGTAAACCCCAGCGGTATTGATCTTTTCCCTTTTCTGCTTGAAACCCCCCCAGTTAAGCAGCAGTGTCTTTTCACCTCCCCTCACTGAGACTCATCTGGTCAAGTCCAACTCTTTCCTCTTATTTGCCTGTGCTGAGCCATGAGCACTAAATGAAGCGAGTAATTTGGTGCATTGTTGGGGGGGACGGGAGGAGGGGGACGGGGGAAGGGGGGCAGCTGACAGTGAATGGTGTCAGCTGCAGAGGCAGCAGAAAAAGCCGACATCTTAATAAAACAGCCTCGGGCAAAATCCCATTAAAGCCTTCAGAAGCTTGTTTCCCTGCAGTTGAGCAGGTAGGCGTCGTGCGCTGCGTGGCAGCCCTGAGTGCTCTCTGGGAGCCCAGTTCAAAAAAAAAAAAAAAAAATTGAGTGCTTTTTTCCCCCCCCACCCCCCTTCCCTCCCCCCCCCCGATCTAAATCATCCACCAGCCTCTGCTCCTCAGAGTCATTTGCAAGGCAGAGAGAGAGGGAGGGAGGGCGAGGGAGCAGGGAGAGCGCGTGTGCCTTGATGTGCGGGGACTAAGTGCCTATGCAGTGGCAGGAATCGCCGGCGAGCGCTGCTCGCCCATTAACGCTCCGGCGCAGACCTCGGGCTGACCTTTGGAGAGGAGAGGGAATGGGGGGACACGGCCAGAATGACAATGAGGAGATTGGGGCACCGGCATTCCTCCCTGTGTGGCCGTCTCCGCTCGCTGGGGCCACCGACCTGGTGCTGAGGACGTTGGCACCTTTGGCCCGGTGCTGATGAGAAGGAGGGGAAGAGAGGGAAAATGGGGACAGGACAGAGGTGGTGGCCGGACAGGGTGCTGTGGTTTGAGAACAAGGGAAGGTGACAAAATTCTCCTCCAAATCTCTACTGTTATGAAATTAATTCTTGCTAGATGTTTGTAGGGAGATATCACCCCACACATGTTTTGCTTGAATGAGTAGAGGCTGGACTTAATCCTGTTTTGATGGAGGTTCTATGTGCCGTGGCACTGAGAGCCAGGACACGGTGTCAGGGGCTGTACATGCATACAAAGCCAGGGAGATGGTCCACATCCCTCAGCAATTGTGGGTTCAATAGGCAAAAAGACCAAGCTGCAATGAAAACTATTTTAGCCCCTTTGCAGCCTGGAAATGCCCCTCTCAGTCCCACACCCCCCCCTCTCTTTCCTGATGATGCTGCTTCTTTGTACATGAGTTCTGGGTGCAAGGACTTCTGGAGCATTTCTAGAGGTTGTCTTTATACATGAGCTTATATCGCAGAGGTCTAGTGGATACTGACAGCAGAGGGAGGAACAATTCTGCCTGACTCACGCCATCATGTAGCTGATCTGACTCTCTAATAAAGCACGGCAACCTCCTACACAGATAGATGATGCACTTTGTACATTTGAAAGGCCAGTTAGGTCTCTTAAGAGAATACAGTCTGCTTTGGCTCAAGATCGCTGTACCTCTGCGTTGTGTGTTTAATGTTTGATGGGTGTCTGGCTAGAAAAAAATGTGGCTTTCTTGTGTTAAATAAATGTTACCTGTTCTTTCAAATCCATTTGGGCTTATGAATGACCCTCTGCTAAAAGAATATCCTCAGTGCATCTGGAACTTGGTCCAACAGCTTTTGTTCAGCTATCAATCATTTCTGTTGAGGGTAAGGAAATAAGAAGTCTGCTCGGCTCTTAGTTTAGCCAAAAACTACAGTTAAAATTGTACACATGCTGCCTTCATTTCCCTACCTGTAAAGCAGCAAGAGTAAGAGCCAAGCTTCTGCTTTCCCCAGGGACTGCTGCCTCTGCCATGGGTTGTAATATTCAGGCAAGTACCAGAAGGAATAATCACATCTCTGGCAATGAGAAGGCTCATTCTATTATGGCTAAATTGCTTCGGTTTTGCCAGCGTTATGAGATCAAGTCTGAGCCACCAGTAACTGTGTGCAACTCTGTGGACTTCAGTAGAAACTTCTCTGCATTTGAGCTTTTCCCTGGAGCTCAGCTGGAAAAATCTCAAATCATTCCTGTACTCTGAATTCCTTCTTCTTTTTCCCTCTGTTCTTTTCCACCATTATTCACTCTTTATTTATTCCTCATTTTCCCTATTTCCTTGCCCTCCTTGCTTTTTATTTTAAACTCTGCTTTCTACTCTGGAAAGTCCCAAAGCATTTTCCAGCCTGCATTTTTAAAGTTTCATTCCCCCATGAACGCGCATCTACTGGCAGAAGTTGAACAAATGGGATTATTCCCTCACCTCTGAATTGCAACCACTTCTGAGGTAAAGCACTGCAGCCACTCCGTCTTCAGCATGTGCCTTGGGTCTCTGGAGAGGGACTGAAGGATAACCTTTTCACCTGAAAGTACCTTTTTAGGTAAGCTGAATGTAACTTGGAATTAAGCCAGAATACCACAGTTAACATTTCTTTACGAGCATAGCTTGGGATTGTGACTAGAAATGTCAGAACATTCCTTTGATGTCTGTCTATTGGACCTGTAAATGGAAAGTGCAAAAGTTTCATCTTTCTCTTATACGTATGCGTGTATATTGCAACCATATGTATGTATGTGTGTGTGTGTGTATACTCCAAGGCTTTGGAAGCAGAGCCTCCTGGAAAGACAAATAGAAGTAAACAACCAGCGGGGAATGTTTTCATAATGGTAATTCTTTTAACACATTGATGTTCCAGTGGATCTCATTGTATTTGCAATGCTTTTTAATACCTCTGGGTAAAATAAAATAAAATTGTATGGTAAAACCCCAGACAGGACTTCATTTTCGCAGTATTCTGCAGTGAGATGTTATTTTTCTGATGATGTGACAATAATTTTTCGTTAGTTTGCACACAGTACCTCCACCTGCTCTTTTATGCTGTTTTGCTGGTCATGGATTGTGCATACAATTCAGTCTGGCTAAAACTCATTTTAATCTCAATAAATCTACCTGTTCTCCATGACTGTTAACCCTTTGTTTATATACACCCAATTGCCTTGCCCTTATGTAAGCACCTCGGGTCACTAACTTTAGCTACCTCCATGTGTTCTGCAGTTCAAGTTCAGAGAGAAGTTTTCTGCCTCCCACCTGAAGTTTCACCATGGTCCAGACAAGCAGATGAACTCCTTCAGGTTCACCAGAGGAACCTGTGGAAAGGTCAGGAATGCAGCTAACCCAGGCAAGATGTTACCTTAGGGCTCAAGGTTGGATGCCTCACTTGGAGTAAGAGATGCCATTTCTACACCTTGTACTGTCTGGTTGTATCACATAAGAGTGATCAAGTCACCAGCTCATGCATTATCTTGAGTCACTGTGGGGAAAAAAAGGCAATTTTTGAGATTCTACAAGTTTCTCTGCAATTTTATGATTAAGAGTTTTTGCTGAACCAAAGCAGAACATCTCATGACCTGGGTCTCTCAAATGCACATAAAGTTTATCCAGACAGCCATTGTATAGAGAGCAAAATCTTTTTTGGGATCAGCAGCTAATTTGAAATGGGAAAACATCATTAGCAAGATTATAACAATCAAAATGGAAATTTTGCCTGTGAGTTAGAACACTCAGGATTCTGGATTTGTGTCTCAGTTGCAAGAATCAGGAAAGATCCTAGCATCGTTCTCCAGGCTTTTTTTCCAATATTGCATAAAAAGTGGAGAACTAAATCTATCTGGGATACGTTCACTGGGTGACCTTCAGATTAAACTCAGCCTTGAATAGTTCATCTGATCTCCAGGTGTGGTTTATAAGTCTTCTAAATAAGGTACCTTAACAGTGGATGTGGTGTAAAAAGGACAAGCAAAATTTGTTACTTTTCCACTTTTATCAGTGCAGTAATGTGTTTACTACCGAGAAAAGACCAGAAACAGCAAAAGGAAATCTGTCATCAACAGAGAGCGCAACACCGGATGAGTCAATGATCCAAAGCATTATTTTTCCTTAGATCTGTCAAACACACACTTGTGTGTCTGTGTGCACATGCATAAATACATATATATGCAAAAATATGTAATGGTCTGTCTGTTATGTGTTTGTATACATTTGAATCAGGTGTAAACACCAAAGCAGACAAGGGTGCATTTGCATATTCAGGTGCACCCATTTCTTTAAAAACAGCCAAAACACCCTCCTCTGTCTATGTTCACACTTTCACACTGATGTGCATACAAACACATCCTTCTCCTGTTTTTCCTGTCAGAACACTTTAAAGGAGAACATGGATTTTGGTACTCCATTCTGGCAGAGAACTTAAATGTAGAGTACTGTATTTTTCTTTTTTAAAAGAATAATCAATGAAGAGAAACTGTTCCAATCTTCTTCAGCTGCTTACGTTAATTCCTGTGATGAATTATTTGAAGCGTACATTACTGGATGCCTCTCAAGTGTGTACTCCATCACAGAGCTACCACCAGGGCTCTGTACATGATGGAGATGTGACAGGGAAACAGTCCAGCTCTATACTGACCCATTAGAGACATGAGAAGGAGCAGAACTTCCTTGTGAAACTTGTTTATAAATTAAACTTGACATCTTACGATAAATTGCACTTCACACGATTACATCCCTTCGTGTTGGTGACACATGTAATGACCAAACGCTACATATAAAGTCCAACACATCAACTGCTTTAAAGGGACCACCAGGAATGTGCTCTCTCTTCTCCAAATCACACAAGCAACAAACAAGAGGAATCTCTTCTAAACTTTCAACAGACCGGTGAACATCTCTTACTATGCAACAGATATGAAAAACACGAACAAAATGACAGGTTGCGTAAAGAATGAGGTATCTCAAATAAAACTTTCCTACATCACAAATACTAACTATTTAACTTACTGCATGAATTTTAAATACATTTTGCCATGGCCTATTTCCACTGAAGTCAGAAGTAAAACTTTCACACTCTTCCGTATTTCCTACCATGTGAAAAATCCCATTGAATTCACAGGGCACATATGAGCAAATATTTAAGCTTGCACATGTACTTTTTTGCAGGATCAAAGCCTAAGGTCAGATCTAATTTCCAAAAAGCTTCTTGCCTTGAAAATCAAAGCTGATTTAGTGCAAAAGAAATTCTCATTATTGCCTTCTCTTTCCATTCAGCCATGAAATAACCCATACCTCTTGGAAAAAATAGTTATTGGGCAGAGAAATCTTCCAGGAGAAAGAAGATGAGGAACAGAGACCTATATGAGATCCAGTTTGTCTCAAGAGAAGAAAATGAATTTGTGATTTCTCACGGATAATGTAAAAGACTATATTTTAACTCCATAAACACGTACACCTCCAACTTCTTATTCAAAGCATTTTTCTACTGTGCAGCCTCATTTGCTTTTCTGTCTTTAAAATGTCCCTCTAACCTGGTGCTTAACAAACCAGTTCTGTTGCAGGGAGGAAGTGGTTCTGTTCTGGAAAAGGCTCAGTATTTTAGCCAGTTTTATCTTGTTGTCACCTTCAGCTCCTGCTTTCCATATATTTTAAGAGGGGTTAATTCCAAAGAAGCCTGTGAAAACCGCTTCCCGCACTGAATTTCCTGGTGCAAAGTGTGTGTTCTGGGTAGCAGAGCAAAAGACTGTTCGCACCATATCCTCATCACGTTGCATCAGCCTTGGGGCTAATACCTGCAGGTTTTTCCTTTGCTGGTAAATTGAACAGTGTCAAGGAAATGGACTCAGATGTCAAAATTAATTGTTTATAGGAATAAATAATTAGAGTAATCCCTGGCATCTTTTGGCATGGACCAGCTAGCACTCACCCCCTCCAAAAACTGAGTCCCGTGGTTGGTCTCAGCACTATTCCCGAGGGGCAGAAGGCTGAGACTACTCTATTTTGAAAGATAAAAGATGTTAATAAACATGGCCAGAGAGCAGGCTCTGGCAGCTTCAGTTTACTAGCAGAGACTCTGCCTTAAATTCTAGGTACTCTGAACCATCCTCAGACTGCCTGCTAGAGGGGTCTTTGCTTTCACTCCCCACCAACCGCCGTTCAAAACCCCATGTGCAAATCAGATCACATCTACTGCTTTCCTGAGCAAGCTCTGGGGTGGTTTTTGCAAACATATAGACATGCATGAGTCTGTATAGCCACATGGATGCAAAGAGGTTTACATAAATATGTCCCTCCCCAGGGATCTTAAAGTGCAACAATGATGCAAACAATAGT
The DNA here is from genome assembly GCF_964195595.1 of Calonectris borealis. Taxonomy (NCBI): domain Eukaryota; kingdom Metazoa; phylum Chordata; class Aves; order Procellariiformes; family Procellariidae; genus Calonectris; species Calonectris borealis. Next base: position 5,536,921 of record NC_134314.1, read on the forward strand.
GCAAACAAATATGAGAAAAAGAAAAACTTTGTGGCATTCACATTGGTTTTGGGTACAGGGGACATTAGAATGAGACAAAACTGTAATTGCATTCATATGTTCAAACAGTATTTTGTTGGAGTGTTTTCCCGGTTATAGGCAACCTAAGTGGAAGAATTCATATACTCCACTGAGCAATATCTATACAGTTGCTGTACTGCAATTTTATCTTCGGATTAGTTAGGGGTAATTCTATTTTGGTTTATAATGTCAATGGAGCAGAACATTGTCATAGGATAGTGGTCTCCCACTGCTACCTCGTTTAAGCAATCAAGCAAAAATAAAGCATATGTTACACCTTGTAATGTATTTCTCATTCTTGTATTCTTACACTATTTTCATTGTCATAATGATCCAGTATATCTTTATCTGCTTGGACTTTTTATATAAGTTAGCTTCTCTCTAAGGTTTACAAGTTAATAATTTAACCAACAGCCATGTCCTATATGTTATTTTTTCACCCAGAAGCACAGTCTTCCTGAGTTACAGTCTGCAGAAGATAGTTCAGCTACACGAGAAATGGCCTACATATGACAGCAAACTTCGACTACTATTCCACGTTGCATGCCTAATCTGTGCTGTGTTAGGTGAGCCTAACACTGTGCTCTTCTCAAACGAGTGACTTCCACAGACTGTTTCTGACATACACAAGAGCATTAAGACACCTGAGGCTTTCGTTCATCAGGATTCTGGGGAAATAGTTTGTGACTCCCCTGTACGAAATGAGAAATAATATGAACCCCTTTCACTATTGACTGAAAAATGCGAGGATGGGTTTGTGGTTAAAATATTTGATGCAGATCAAAATAACTGTGCTAAATTCTTGTTTTAGCTATGCTGTCCCTGTAAGACTTTCAGCTAGTGACTTTGCTTCAAAAGCACTTAGGATGATGCTAAGTCATGTCAAAATCAATGGAAATTAGATGTCTAAAAGCCATCAGGGGTATGGTACTTATTAGTTCTCTTTTAGGAAAACAGCTCTATTACCATTAGGAAATAATTGTTAGGAAAATATAATGTCATTTTCCTCTGCCCACTTTTTCTCTTTGGGTGGAAAACATTGTAGTTAAGACACTTCCTCCTATTACATATTCATACTAATCTCTCTCATAAGCAGCTCAGAAGGGTGTTGCAGAGCCAGTATAACCAAGATAATAGGAATCTAAGTTCACGGTTTCAAAGCAAAGTCAAAACTGTAGGTTCTCAGTTAAGTTCCTTAAACATCATCACCTCTAACAACATTTTAAATACCTTACAGTATCCTACCTGTCCTCCAGCCACCAGTGCAGCAGGGTACAAAACTCATCTATGTCTTGCATCGCAGCTGCCACCCCATGTTGGTGTCTTAACTATCCCTGAGCTTCTCAAATGGCATTAAATGTCGGTGCACAGTCAGTTGTGTCAAGCCCTTGGTGTACTCTTAATTTGTTCGTCACTAAAACTAGTTACACTGGACATTTTCCTGAACTTTTAATATAATTTACCATTGTTTCTATCTGCTGCTGATGTCACTGATTGTTATTATTTCATAGATCACTTTTAAAGGGGTTTGGTGTTCTCTCTCATGACTTTGTCCTTAAAGTCTTAAGGAGAATAAAATTACAAAACTGGGTGTGCTGGTTTTGGCTGGGATAGAGTTAATTTTCTTCACAGTAGCTACTATGGGGCTATATTTTAGATTTGTGCTGATGTTTCAGCTATTGCTGAGCAGTGCTTACACAGAATCAAGGCCTTTTCTGCTTCTCACCCCACCCCACCAGCGAGGAGGCTGGGGGTGCACAAGAAGCTGTGAGGGGACACAGTCGGGACAGCTGACCCCAACTGACCAAAGGGATATCCCATACCATATGACGTCATGCTCAGCACATAAAGCTGGGGGAAGAAGAAAGAAGGGGGGACGTTCGGGGTGATGTTTTTTGTCTTCCTAAGTAACCATTACACGTGATGGAACCCTGCTTTCCTGGAGATGGCTGAACACCTGCCTGCCGATGGGAAGTAGTGAAAGAATTCCTTGTTTTGCTTTGCTTGGTGTGGCTTTTGATTTACCTGTTAAACTGTCTTTCCTTCAACCCACGGGTTTTCTCATTTTTACCCTTCTGATTCTCTCCCCCTCCTCAGTGAGGGGGAATGAACGAGCAGCTGTGTGGGGTTTATTTGCCGGCTGGGGTTAAACCACAACACTGGGTAAAAGAATATTTTAGGTAAAGGTAAAGAGAAGTATCTATTCCAGACCCCAAGGTTTGTTTGACTGGAATTTTCTCCCAAGAGAAGTAGTGGAAGCCTTGATACTTGAATTATTTAAAATTCAAGTAGGCAAAGAGTTGGAGAATCTTGTAAGGATCAATTCTGTATTGACAAGGGGATGGACTAGCTGAACTGGCAAGACTTTTTCATCTCTAAATTGGGTGATTCTGAAAAACGAAAGTATGGCTTTAATGAGTACTTGCCCTACTCTGTGGGTATAGCGGCGATAGCAGTAGATATGCTACTAGAATTAATTCTTTTAGCTTGGGTGGAAGTGGCGAACCTGGGAAGTCTGAAATGTCATTTGAAGTTCTCTGGTGTAAATGGAGTGAACTTTTTGTTTTGCTTTTTATACAGTACATTGCACATCAGGTTCTTGACCTGTGACCAGTACTCTTGAGGAGGGGAGGGAGAAGGTTAATAAAAAAAATACTAACTTGTGGTAAGTTATATTTTTATTTCAGGATTTTTGGGGGAAAGGAGGAGGCAAATTCCACTTCTCCAAGCCTAGTCTGCAAAGTGCATGCCTATATTGTTCCTTTAAGTTGCACCAGGGATGTGAGGCGTGGTCCTTAACAATCTGATATTCAGAATTGTTCCTTCTTTCAAGAGGGGTCTGGTACAGATGATCTCCTGAGATCCCTTGCAACCTAAGTGATTCTACAGCTGAATTATTTGGCTTGGTCCACATGAGAGCCCCAGAGAGAATTAGTATATATGCGGTGCTGATGATCTAGAGCCTGAGTCTAGAAGCAAAACAAACAGCGAGTCAAATTAACTGCAGCGTTCAGATGAAAAAAAAATCCTTTGTCAAGTTTGCTGTTTTCTTTGTACATCTACAACAGAACTGTCATAATTGGATCCTTTTTTCAGCTAAGGGTTCAACAGAGGTGAGTGTAACTGAGAGTCATATTACAAAGATTTTAACTCAGTCTCCAAGGCTAACTTATATATGCAAGTCACAGACTCTTGATTTTTTACTGAGAAACCCAAATTTTTGGTTTTTTTTCTCTGTCAGAAACCAGGACACTAATCCTGTGAACACTTAGCAATTGTAGCTGATTGTGTCAGCCACATTATACCAGACAGAGGTTTTATCTTCATTGCTCTTCAAAAAGCCTTTATTTTCCAGTGCGGCAGAGATCCCTAACTGAGCCTTACCATGCTATTACGGTAAAAGCAATAATAATGAAATAAGGCAAACAATGATCCAAACACCCCAAAATTCAGGTCTTCCATTACAAGTGAGAATAGAATGATCAGCTTTGGTATCTTTAGATTAGACAGCTGAGATTTATTTGATGACCTCATCAGGTAACCCCAAATTACCTTCCCAGTGTTGCATGCCTTTGTTTCAATGTTCATGTGTTGATTCTGCAGCTTCTCTTGTATTTAAGTGAAACAGTCTCTGCAATGCCAATGACTGAGGTTTTTAGTAAAATGATATTTTGGCTTTTATTGTAACTTAGTCTTGATGATATTCGTCGAAGCCAGAAGTTTTGACGTAATGGAATGAAATCAAGTTCCCAAAGATGTCCATATAACATAAGCATTCAAAACTGCAAAAAGAAAAAAATATTGATCCTCTACCTATTAATTTAAAGTAAGTGGTTTTGAACTCAAGCTCCCTTTGAGGATGCTGTAATGGATATGAGTCACGATCCAGCGTACTTTACTCCTTTTGACTAACGCCTTTTTCCATAGAAAGAGTGAAAGAAAAAAAAGAATCTTTTTTTATGATTATTCTTTCTTATTTATATACACACACTGAGGCAAATGACTTTCCTGTCACTAGAGGGACATCAAAAAGGAAAGCAGTTGCAAATTTCTCACAGAGCTGAACTTCCTGGAATACTTTACTTGGCTTCCAGAAAATATTATTAAAAAAGTAATTTGTTACTTTCACTAGCTCCTTGAGGCAGGTGGAACTGAGAAATAGCTAACGGGTGGTTCCATAACTAAAGAATTATCTAGAGTATTTTATCTTGATTTTTTTAAGTATTCAGATCTGACTTTTCAGACTAGCTTATTATTAGCTGGATTTCTTGCTGACATTATTAATATATACATATATTTTTTTTTTTTTTAATTCCCTACTTGAAACAACGTAAATGAGGCTGATTTTCAAAAAGATATTAAAATCTCAAATTTTTGTGTTGGGTGTTGTGAGACCACCATTTTGAGATCATCAGTAATTTTGGAAAATCTTAGGTTCTCAAGAGGTCTGAAGAATTTGGATGTGAGGGTTTGGTTTTCTGCTCATTTCTATTCATAAATAGTGTGTGGGAGAGGGGTTTTTGTTTGTTTCTACTTCATCCCCTGAATATTAATATCAGGCCTGATTCTGCATCTGTCGTATGGTAATTCAAGTAGTGAAAATCCATTCAATGTTGATGTGGGCTTTCTATTATAATAGATCACCAATAAACCCTGGAAACATTCAAGGTCAGATTAGACGGGGCTCTGAGAAACCTGATCTAGTTGAAGATGTCCCTGTTTGTTGCAGGGGTGTTGGACTAGATGACCTTTAAAGGTCCCTTCCAATCCAATCTATTCTATGATTCCATGAAATTGGTTAAGATTTTTTTTCCCAAAATGTCTTGTAAAGTTAATACTGGGAAGAAAATGACAATATTAAATAGTGCCAGTGAAAAATTACTGCAACAGATACAAACATTTAAACTCATAGATATACACATGATTTCAGACAAAACCCTCTCCTCTGTTACTAAGCTTTATTGTTTAAAAAAAAAGTTCTGATTAAAGCTAGTCAGTAATGCTCTCCAATTCTGTCTAAAGATTTGAAGAATTCAGCAGAAAGTAATAAAAGACGCTTGCAAAATTTTACCCAGAATTATATTTCTTTCTCTTCTGGAAGATTATTGCATTGCCTCATGGGAGCTATGGGATGGGCACTTTAGGAGTCCCACTCACCCTTTGGAACAGATCATGTTATCTATAAAGTATTAAAACCTTACTTCTTAGTAAGTGGTGATGGGATTTCTGTAGCATCCCAGAATATGACGTCCAACTCATACCACATAGCTGAATAGGATAGCACAGCCTACCGAAATCTTGACAGTAAGATAGGACTTTTTATTTGAACTAAGGATCATGTAATCGGGACTCTGTGAACCCCCCTGTGCCGTCTGAGGTTGTCTATTCTCTCATTCCAATAGGGTTTGAATACCTTACCCTGACTTATTCCACCAATAATCGTAACTTTGCCCTAAACTTGTAGGACCATCTCCATACGGTTTTTGGCTTCACTGTCCAAATGAGGGAGAAGGAGAAGTTCTTTCCTACTGGTTATACTACTACTTTGCTAGAGTGCCTGCTCCATGTATTTAAGGGAAGTCCTTTATGAGCTATTGAAATTTGAATTTCCCTGCCTGACAAATAGTAGTCTTACCAAAGGCATTCCCATCACTGGGAATTTCAACTCTATTTGGAGACCATCTGTTTCTGTGTGGCAGGCAATATTTTCTCCAACAGACCCTAAATGCACTGTAAATGATCAAAGTGTTAACTAAAATTTATTACATGAATCCAGTACAGTATTTCTTCCTCAGTGAAAGTCCCTCCTAGAAGCTTTTAAAAACATGTCCAGAAGAAGAAAGTCAGAATTAACACAGGGATTTTAGAATTAAGGCATGGCGATTTTAACAGCAATTATTCTTGATCATGCAGTTGTCCTTCTGGGTATGTGAGTTAGTTTCATTAAGTGTTGCCACATTATTCCTAGCTAGTAAAAAACTCCAAATGTTTAATTACACTTTTATTACTCTAGCTGTAACTGTTACCATAACACTAACTATATATACAAAATACACTATTTCAGTACACTTATATTTGGGTTCAGGACAAACAAATATTAATTATAACCTAACTAATCAATTTCTTTATAGATGTCACAGACCTCTGGCTTGACTATAGCAGTATCGTGCCCATATAGCAGTATCGTGCCTCATCTTTCACAAAAAAACCCCACAACCCTCTAATTTGGTAAAAATAACCATTTACTTTAGGTTCTTTAACAAATGTTACTGGAAGCTGTTGCTAGGGGGGAAAGGGGGGTTTCTCTCCAAGGGTGATAAGCTGCCAGACAGCTGAAGTTCAGTTTTGGTCCCTGAGATGCTGGAGCAAACAAGCCAGACTGGGAGCTCTCTAAGGCACGCTGCAACTCTGCCTGGTCTCAGAGCAATGTAAATATGAGAAGCCACAAAGGTGACTGAGAGTTGCCTTCCTCCCCCCATCTCAGGGGTAGCAAGTTTTCCGCCGTCATTCCTAGATGTGGTTTCCACCAACCCTCCCTCCGTTTTTATCTTCGCCTACAGAAGTCTCCATGGAGGCTGGTAGAAAGGGATGGCTGGGCATTGAGAACTTGTCATATTTAGTACTTTATCCTCTACCAGTCTGCAGGGGAAAAAAGTTGCTGTGAAAGGGGAATAGATGGAGCGGGAAAGTGTCTGACTTTGGAAAGGAACATTTAGTACAGAGAGGTTTTTACTTTATAAAATTTCAGTTACAACTCTCTTCTCCTCCCCATACACAAACAAAATCCAGCCAGCGTCTCAACCAACCTTTCAAAACCTTTTTCTGGCTTGAGGCTAATTGCAGCTTTGCATTCTGGGAAATACGGAGGGTGTCCAAGTCATTGAAACCAAGTCTTAATTTAGAACTGCGTTTCCTCCTTATTAAACTGTTGGTAATTTGGTACATGAGAGGACTGCTCCTGCAAACAAGAGACATGGCCCCCTTTCCATCTTCTTATACTACAAAGCTTGCATTTTTCACAGTGGATTAGCAAGTCTAGACATCCTATAAAATGTCAATGAACGTATGGATCTTCAGTGCATATTTCTCAGGAGAGCTATGCTTGTTTGCAGTGCTGCTCTCTCAGCCCGATCAATACAGCCACAACAGCCTTTTGCACTTTCTGTCAGAAAACAGAACCCCACTCACTGAATTTTTTTTTCTTTCTTTCTAAGGCAGTTAATCAAATAGTGGAGGTAGAGGAAAGTGAGGGTGGGTTGGGGGTGGGGATCATATGATCATATACCAAACACCCAGGGAAGTTGTGAATAAAGTATTTTATTTTAATTATTATTACTAACCACGAAGGCACGATAAGAATTATCATGAGAAAAATCATACCTCAGGGGCAAGACAAGGACTGGGGAAGGGAAGGGAAAGGAGGCGCAGCTGAGTGCGAGAACCCCCACGGGATGTGATTATCTCCTGATAACAACATCCCCAGACTTATTGCTATTATGAAATTTCGTTTTTCCATTTTTTTATATACACAGATACATATATAAATTATTTAGGTGAAGTATTTCAATTCCCTGAAAACTGCGGGTTTGCATTAAAATGCTTCAACTGTGAGATTCCCAGGTATATTAATATCCATCCTTTTAGGATGTTGAGCAGTCCATCAGAATAAGCTCTTCATCCTCGGCTGTTTTATGATATTATTACAACGTATTTTAGTTGAGGAATGGTGGGTAGAACAAGTTTTCAGAGAAATAGACTTGTTTGGGTTCCATTTGGTTGCTGGAGGGGAAAACTCCACATAAAACGACTCTGGCTGTTCAGTAAGGCATCCTGATTTCTCATTATTATTATTTTTTCCCCAGCACAGTTCTATTTCTTCTCTCCTTTTCAGAAGTCCCAAGCCCCCTTCCCATCCACTTTAATAACAGTGAGAGGGGACTGCAGCCACAAGACATAGGGACCTCGAGGACTGCATTCAGATGTGTGTTTTGTGTTTTGAGTTTCCTGGCAATTATATATAAAAATGCGGATGAACTGATGCTTTTATTAAAAACAATTTCATCAATGTACAATTGTTATTTAACAATTTTTAGGACTGAAAGATACTTAAAAAAATCCACTTCACTTTTTGTTAAGCTCACCTAGCTTATGTTTACATCTTTTAAATTTCCTTTTAAAATCCTTAATTTTTCCAGAAATTTTGATTCCAATTTAGGGCCCTGATTGTAGCTCACTGATGTCATTTTGGAATAAGGTTTTCAATGAAGCAGAAGGGACAATGCCGTCTCATGATACTCCTGAATTTCTCAGGAGTCACTGCAGATAACAGTGACCGTTTTGCTCATAGGGTCAGTTTTAAAGCCTTTTGGATGTAGTGAGAAGCTCTGCTGCAACTTTAACATAAGGGCTTGGTGTCAGTCACATAAGGAGGTGAAGAATGGTTAGAAGATTTCAAATCCAGCCAAGTCCCATGGGAACAGGCAGAATCTACTGAATTACTATATACTCCTTCCACAGCGAAGATGCGCATGGACTTTGGTTTATTATACTAAGCCAACATAGAGTTTAGGGGAGTTTTAAGCCACGATAAAACCACATTAAATACTCTTATATCTGTGTTTATGGTTGTGATATGCCTCTCCTTTCTGTTTCATATTGGAATAAGTGAGAGCCTGGCAGTTTTATATTGTGTATGTTTGTTGTCAGTAAAAAAATATACCTGATGAGGCTCCAACAATTATGTTTACTTATCAAACGATTTGTAAAGGTAAAATTCAGGCTGGGAAAGAGGGATTCTACACATTAATGAACACAATGCTGATTCTCACTTCAGTTCCTGCATTTGCAGTAGTTTCTTCCCTTGGTTTGCATGTTGTCTCAATGTTATTTTGTCTCTACTGACATCACTGGAGCAATTCCTGATACATATTTGTTCAGACAAAATCACAATCAGCCCTTCAAAATTCATCTAGTTGCTCTTCTTCACTAAAATTGCAAACAGGCATCAAAAATGAACTGAAGACAGTGTTTTCTGGGCTTTTTTTACCTCCTTGAAGCATTTTGTAAGAGAGGAACTTAACCCTACTCCACTTTACCAGTGAAATGAATGCTTACTGTCAGCTGTAGAGATAGCAATACAATTGCAACCTACAGACTCACTGGTCTTAGCTACCCTGACATCAGTAAAGAAATCTGTGGTTTTACACCACTAAAAAAAAAAAAAATAAATCTACAGATCCTCATTTTATGTAACCTTCTTTAGCTCGGTTGAAATCAATAGGACCACGTTGATTTAGTCCCAAATGATGGTCTAATTCAGGACCCGTATCAAGCCTGATGGGGTATATACAGAAAAAATAAAAGGTAAAAAAATAAACATATATATGTATATACACACCCAGGAGTAAAGTTGCAGAAGATTAAAGATCTCAGCAAACTTCACTATTTTGCATACTAAGAGAGAGGCCAGGCATCTGAAACCCAGGAGCTCTGCCTGTCTGGATGGATACTTGCAGAGTGGTCACCCCTCTGCCCTTGGGGCTAGGAGAATTTTGCAGCAGAAGGGTGATACAATGGATGCTCTGCAGTTTCCCAGTTTTAGATTACACGCTGTGATTTGTCCCACCTACTGCTGAGTCACTGGGGGGTCTTGTTTAAAAGGCAGCAATAAGGTTTAGAAACAATTGTTGAAAACCTTAAGACTGCTATGCAAATGCAGTCGTACTTGTTTTAAGCATATGATGTTGTTTTGACATTCAGCCTTTCTAAACAAATGGGGTTTGTAACACCTCTTATCTGTATATCTAACAAATCAGCTTCAGTGAATAGTAAAGTTAATAAATAACTTTTCTGGGCTGCAATATAAAGTGTTTTAATCCTGGAAGTGCAAAGACATCAGAAAGTAAGAATTTCTATTGCACATCCCATATGTTTTACAGAATGGCATCCAATCCTGTTGCCATCACCACAAGATGATTTTTTTTTTTTTCCATTGAGAAAAATGCACCAGAAAAAGCTTTGCTGTCCTAAGAGGTTGATGTCCTTTAGGTAGAAGCTACAAGCCCTAGCAGAGACACCAAAGAGGTACATAGTCAAGTATGTCATTGTCGTGGTTTAACCCAGCAGGCAGCCAAACACCACGCAGCCACTCACTCACTCCCTCCCACGCCCATGGGACGGGGAGAGAATCGGAAGGGTAAGAGTGAGAAAAAACTTGTGGGTTGAGATAAAGACAGTTTAATAGGACAAAAAAGGGAAAATAATAATAATAATGATAGAATATACAAAATGAGTGATGCACAATGCAATTGCTCAACACCCGCGCTGACCGATAACCAAGTAACAATCGCTACTTCCTGGAACACGCCTACCATTCATATACTGAGCATGACGTCACATGGTATGGAATACCCCGTTGGCCAGTTGGGTCAGCTGAACTGGCTGTGCTCCCTCCCATCTTGTGCACCTGGCAGAGCATGGAAGGTGTCCTTGACTAGAAGGGTACTTAGCAACAACTAAAACATCAGTGTGTTATCAACATTCTTCTCATACTAAATCCAAAACACAGCACTAGCAAGAAATTTAACTCTATCCCAGCTGAAACCAGGACAGTCATGGACACGCAACTACTTTGCATTATTGTACAAGATAAACACTCAGGGCAAACACCACAAAGAGAGCTAATATAATTTTGCATCTATAAAAGGGATTAAATCAATTAGAAGCTGGACAGTGGAACATTGTGACCATAAACTGTGTTTCTTAAGAAGGCATAGCTATTTTTCACGTGGATACACTATAGAGAGTTCAAAGGAGTGCCACAAAACTGATCCATGGGTTGGAAAATAAGCTCTGCAATGTCAGTCTTAAGGAGGTCAACTTAGATTATCAAAAGGAAAGTGAAGTGGCGAGTTGATCATTGCGTAAGGTACTTAGAAATGTTTGATAGCAGGGAGCTTGTCATAACAAGATCCAATGGCTGGAAGCTGAAGTTTACTTTAAAATAAGATGGAATTTCCTAGCACTGAGAGGATATGGCTTAGTAGCACCTAACTAGTTCAGATATACTTGGCTTTTGGATTTTTTTAAGTGTAATTGGACATCTCTTTATCTACATGTTTTGATTCATCTGTTGGAGTAATTATTTGGCCTTTTTCTGCAGCAGTGGGAGGAGGAATCCAAATGCCTCAGTTCAAGTTCCTGAAAGGAACTGACGGTGGTATGTCCTTAGCATGCTCAGGAAGCACCCAGTCTTATATTTAGACGATGTTTACAATCACATTTCATGTTTCTGAACTTTAGTCTGATATTTGTTGAGAGATAATTTTCTTCGAGGGCATAACTTGGCTGTTGATGATTTGACTTCTTCTGAAATGTAAGAAGTTGTCTGCAACTGGAAATGGGATATAAAAGAAATATTTATTTTGATGCTCATTCTCTATATATTTGCCATCTACACCAAGCTAGAGACTTCTACTGAAAGGGTAAAATTTGTTCAGCTCCTATCAGCACTTGAAGGATCTGACCTCCCTGAAGTTTTAGCACTTAAACTCTTCTCCCAACGCATTTTATCTTCCGCTTGTCTGTGTTGAATTTCATCTGCCATTGTGTTGCCCAATTACCTACAGTAGTTTAGTTAGGTCCATCTGGAGTTCCTACCAATCCTCTTGGGCCTGGAGTAACCTAAATAATTTTGTGTCTGTGTCATAATAACCATAAAATAATTCTGTGTCAAAACAATTTTGTAAATTGGTGTTTTAACATTTGTCCTGAGTGCAGCTGAACAAAACCCTTTGTGTATAGCTCCAGTCTTTGCGCCTCAAGGACTCCCCTATTATACACCTGTTCTTGACAGATTGAGGCCTAAAACAGGATAGCTTAGTCACATATTAACCAGCAGGAAGAAAGTCTCTCCTTTTTATTAATGCCTGCCTACTAGTTCAGTGTTTGGAATTCAGTCCTACCTATAAATCAACATCAGAGACTACAACCCAGTGTGTTCAAGAGCTTTGTTTAAACATCAAAAGAAGAACACAGACAAGCGCTATGATAGAAATATAACTAATCACTTGCAAATACATCTTTCCTGTCAGTAGGAGGTTAACCTTTTTGTTTAATGTTACTGGAGGAAAATGCACTTATTTCCATTCTATCTATTTTCTTTAAAGCAATATACAGCTTCGCTATGAAAAATGATCATATTTATTCCTAATATAACACAAACCTAGCAAAATGGATTTTAGAAGTATTCAGCTGAAGGAAGATTTATGGAATCTTGCAAATTTCAAGACTGCACAATGATTAATAAGAACAGGAACTACTGAGATTGCTAAACATATTTGGCTAGCCCATCACTTGATAAAACGACAATTTATTAAGGAGGAGAAATATATCTAGGGCTTTAGCTTGTTTGTTGACTAGCAACGAACACAACATGATTGCATGTGGCACATTGATTGGATCAATTTAACTTCATACTCTGCTCCTGGCTTTCTTAGCTCATAGGGGACTCTGCTAGGATTTAGCCATAGTGTGCAGAAAATCCTAGAATCTATAAACCATTCCCTTTAATTTGAATGCTGCAGATTATGAATGAAAGATTGGTCACGTATAGGATTTAAGACTTCAAAGGAAAGGAAAATAAAGAGAGACACAGAGGGGAAAAATACAAACAATGAGCCCCTGTGAGAAAGAAGTGGAAATGCAATCTCCTACAAGATGTGGGGTTGGGTTCGATAGAGCTCCCGAATCTGATTTTCCACGTACACGAACTCCACTGAACTCAGTGTCATTACTCCTCATTTACACATTGGGAAGGGAAAGCAGAATCAAGCCTGTTTTTTCTACTGTAGCATAGTTCATTGCCAGCAAATACAAAAAAGGTCACTACGTTCCTGGTTTGCTTTCATCTTTTGGGCTTGATGCTGTTTCAGTCAATACAAGTTTGTCATTGATCAGCAGCACGTGCTTTGTCAGCAGGATCAGGACCTCTGTATCCCTTGTAATCTGTTTTGTAGATAATAAAAAGCACTTCTCCCAAAGGTGGGGTTCGTAATGCAAAAAACACAAAAAAAGTAGAAGTACATTGGATATAGGACCTTCCTTCAGATGATACAAGTTTTCTAAGCTCTGTGCAGGAGCAAATCCTCAGCTGGAGTTGGCCAGCTCCAACGGATTCAGCCCCAATTGAAAAATCTCTGGCTGAATTTCATATGTCCAGCATTGCCCAGCGGGGTGACCCATAGGTCTTACCATATGTTGTTGTTTAACCCCGGTAGCGAGTTAAGCCCCACACAGCCGCTCGTTCACTCCCCTTCAGTGAGGAAGGGGAGAGAATCACAAGGCTAAAAATGAGAAAACCTGTGGGTTGAGATAAAGACAGTTTAACAGGTAAAGCAAAAGCCACGCACGCAAGCAAAACAAACCAAGGAATTCATTCACTGCTTCCCATCGGCAGGCAGGTGTTCAGCCATCTCCAGGAAAGCAGGGCTCCATCACACGTAATGGTGACTTGGGAAGACAAATGCCATCACTCCAAACGTCTCCACTTCCTCCTTCTTCCCCCAGCTTTTATTCCTGAGCATGATGTCATATAGTGTGGGATGTCCCTTTGGTCAATTGGGATCAGCTGCCCTGGCTGTGTCCCCTCCCCACTCCTTGTGCACCCCCAGCCTCCTCGCTGGTGGGGTAGGGTGAGAAGTAGAAAGGGCCTTGACTCTGTGTAAGCACTGCTCGGCAATCTAAAACACCGGTGTTTTCATCATAAATCCAAAACAACACTATACAAGCTACTATGAATAAAATTAACTCTATCCCAGTCAAAACCAGTCAAAACCAGTACACCATATCCATTATGCTCAGATGCAGATATACGACAAACAGCCTTGCGTTTCTGTCATGGGCGTCACCACACACAATGGAGCTGCCGCCAGCCTCCTTCTGACACATGCATTTAGCATTTGTTCCTTTCCTCCATCTCATTTCTGTAATGGCCTTGGTAGATGTTTTCTCCTGTCCCTCAGGGACATTGTATCACTCAGTTTGGTTTTCTCACTTCAACCTCACTACAAGTCAAGAGCATTGACTCATCTTTAGAGGCCTTTACATCACCTGGAGAGGACAGGTAGCCCAACTGCCTACAGCAGAAACCCCAAGAACTCAAGAGAGGTGACTAGGTAACTTCAGAGAGTGATACACAACTGTCCTAGTTTCGGCAGGGATAGGGTTAAATTTCTTCCTAGTGCTGTGTTTTGGATTCAGTATGAGGAGAATGTTGATAACACACTGATGTTTTCAGTTGTTGCTAAGTGCCCTCCTAGTCCAAGGACAGCTCCCGTGCCTACTGACTGAGCTAGGTACACAAGATGGGAGGGAACATAATCAGGACAGCCAGCCCAGCTGGCTAATGGGGTATTCCATACCATGTGACGTCATGCTCAGTATATGAACGGTAGGCGTGATCCAGGAAGTGCCGATCGCTACTTGGTTATCGGTCAGCGCGGGTGGTGAGCAATTGCATTGTGCATCACTCATTTTGTATATTCTATCATTATTTATTATCATTATTCTCCCTTTTCTGTTCTATTAAACTGTCTTTATCTCAACCCACGAGTTTTTCTCACTCTTACCCTTCCGATTCTCTCCCCGTCCCACTGGGGGGGCGGGGGGAGTGAGCGAGCGGCTGCGTGGTATTTGACTACCTGCCAGGTTAAACCACGACAGTCCTTTTTGGCGCCCAACGTGGGGCTCGAAGGGTTGAGATAACGATAGATCTGACCAAAGTGTGTTAAGGCAAAATTGTTATAAGCATCCATTATATTGATTGGTCACAATGTTGATGTATTGGCTGTCAAAGTTGTGGGGCTGGCTCTCAATGTTGGGTCATGTAATACCTTGCTTGCAGTATGTGTTCCCTTTTGTGCTGTTTATCATCAGTCGGAACTGGGCCAAGATTATCATTTTGTTGCTGTTTTATGAGGTGATAAAATCATTGGTCGTAAGTCTAATCTGGTATCTGTACTCGGCACTGCCGTCATTTCTGTACCTCGGGAACCACCTCTTAGAAATTATTGGTAATTGCACTTGTTCCTCCTCGGAGAATGAATTTAAGGGGGAGACGGGATGGGACACTCTCTCCCACTTGTTCATCTTCCCTTCCATATCGTCAGAAACTCCTTTTTCTTCTATCCTCTTCACAAAGATGTCCACAATATTCCCTGAGAATTTTGAATATCCTTGGGATGTTCAAACAAGCATGTTCATATTGCTATGTCTCCTGAATGTGGTTCAGGCCTTGTTTAGGGTTAAACAATTATTCAGGAATACTGTCCAGAGATCAACCCTCAGGAACAAGAAAAGAGGGAGGGCAAGCAGCAGTGCCTCATCGGGGCGGGCGGAGCGGCGCGTCTCGGGGGCAGCTACAGACACGGTGGCTACTCAAAACCCCACGACAGGCACTGCGGCTACTCCAACCCCCATGACAAGCACTGCAGCTACCCAAACCCCAGCAACAGGCACTACAGCTGAACCAGAGGACCAACCCTTGCTGGTATCCGTTGCCCCTGTACAGAAGAGGAAATCTTGGAAGCGGAGATCAGGTCGTTTAGAAAGGGATGATGAAAGAGCAGGGACATCACGAGGAGAGGAGGAGGAAGAGGAAGAACTCATAAACGAGACGGAAACCACCCGATCCCTATCCCTGAATGAGTTGCGAGATATGCGGAAAGATTTCGGCCGTCGTCCAGGCGAGCATATTGTTACCTGGCTGCTCCGATGCTGGGATAATGGGGCCAGTAGCCTGGAATTAGAGGGGAAGGAGGCCAAACAGCTGGGATCCCTTGCTAGGGAAGCGGGTATTGACAAAGCAATCGGAAAGGGGACACAGGTCCTCAGCCTCTGGAGGCGACTGCTGTCAGGCGTAAAGGAAAGGTATCCCTTCAAGGAAGATGTTATATATCGCCTAGGCAAATGGACCACTATGGAGAGAGGTATCCAATACCTGAGAGAACTAGGCGTGCTGGAGGTGGTTTATAGTGACCTGGACGACACCCGAACACCCAAAGATCCAGATGACGTCCAGTGCACCCGACCCATGTGGCGGAAGTTGGTACGGAGCGCACCAGCATCGTATGCCAGTTCGTTGGCAGTACTGTGCTGGAAAGAGGAAGAAGCACCAACGGTGGATGAGGTGGTTAACAGACTTCGGGATTTCGAAGAAACTATCTCCTCCTCCCTTGTCTCGGCTGTAGAGAAACTGTCCCGAGAGGTCCAGCAACTCAAAGACGATAGGTCCTATTCTCCACCTGTACGGACCAGTATCTCAGCCATTAGGAGTCAGCGTTTTTCCCCTCAAGAGAGAGGATATCGAAAGTACACACCACGGGGCACCCTGTGGTTTTACCTGCGTGACCACGGAGAGGACATGAGGCAGTGGGATGGAAAACCTACCTTGACCCTAGAGGCACGTGTACGTGAGTTGCAAGGAAAAACAATCACACAAGGGGGTTCTCTCAGGAAAAATGCTGCTCCAGTTTTCAGGAAAACCCTGTCTCACGACGGTCCAGTTTCCAGTGAACAGTTCCCCAGACAGAGTAGAAGGGCTGATCTTACTTTGGACTGTAATGAAGGAATTCTTGACTCACGTTTGCAAGAAGTGAGAGATGGATACTATGACCAGAACTAGAGGGGCCCTGCCTCCGGCCAGGTGGAGGAAAGGGACAACCGGGTTTACTGGACTGTGTGGATTCGATGGCCTGGCACATCAGAGCCACAGGAGTATAAGGCTCTCGTAGACACTGGTGCACAGTGCACCCTAATGCCATCAAGCTATAAAGGGGCAGAACCCATTTGTATTTCTGGAGTGACAGGGGGATCCCAAGAGTTAACTGTATTGGAGGCCGAAGTGAGCCTAACCGGGAACGAGTGGCAGAAGCACCCCATTGTGACTGGCCCAGAGGCTCCGTGCATCCTTGGCATAGACTACCTCAGGAGAGGGTATTTTAAGGACCCAAAAGGGTATCGGTGGGCTTTTGGTATAGCTGCCCTGGAGACGGAGGAAATTAAACAGCTGTCCACCTTGCCCGGTCTCTCAGAGGACCCTTCTGTTGTGGGGTTGTTGAGGGTTGAAGAACAACAAGTACCAATCGCTACCACAACAGTGCATCGGCGACAATACCGCACCAACCGAGACTCTCTGATCCCTATCCATGAGCTGATTCGTCGACTGGAGAGCCAAGGAGTGATCAGCAAGACTCGCTCACCCTTCAACAGTCCCATATGGCCAGTGCGAAAGTCTAATGGAGAGTGGAGACTAACAGTAGACTACCGTGGCCTGAACGAAGTCACGCCGCCACTGAGTGCTGCCGTGCCGGACATGCTAGAACTTCAATACGAACTGGAGTCGAAGGCAGCCAAGTGGTACGCCACAATTGACATTGCTAATGCCTTCTTCTCCATCCCTTTGGCAGCAGAGTGCAGGCCACAGTTTGCTTTCACTTGGAGGGGCGTCCAGTACACCTGGAACCGACTGCCCCAGGGGTGGAAACACAGCCCTACCATTTGCCATGGACTAATTCACACCGCACTGGAACAGGGAGAGGCTCCAGAACACCTGCAATACATTGATGACATCATTGTGTGGGGCAACACAGCGGAAGAAGTTTTTGAGAAAGGGGAGAGAATAATTCAAATCCTTCTGAAAGCCGGTTTTGCCATAAAACAAAGTAAGGTCAAGGGACCTGCACAGGAGATCCAGTTTTTAGGAATAAAATGGCAAGACGGACGTCGTCAGATTCCAATGGATGTGATCAACAAAATAACAGCCATGTCCCCACCAACTAGCAAAAGGGAAACACAAGCTTTCTTAGGCGTTGTGGGCTTTTGGAGAATGCATATTCCAGATTACAGCCTGATTGTAAGCCCTCTCTATCAAGTGACCAGGAAGAAGAACGACTTCAGATGGGGCCCTGAGCAACAACAAGCCTTTGAACAAATTAAACAGGAGATAGTTCATGCAGTAGCCCTTGGGCCAGTCCGGGCAGGACAAAATGTGAAGAATGTGCTCTACACTGCAGCCGGGGAGAATGGTCCTACCTGGAGCCTCTGGCAGAAAGCACCAGGGGAGACTCGAGGTCGACCCTTAGGGTTCTGGAGTCGGGGATACAGAGGCTCCGAGGCCCGCTACACTCCAACTGAGAAGGAGATATTGGCAGCATATGAAGGGGTTCGAGCTGCTTCGGAAGTGGTTGGCACTGAAGCACAGCTCCTCCTGGCACCCCGACTGCCGGTGCTGGGCTGGATGTTCAAAGGAAGCGTCCCCTCTACACATCATGCAACCGATGCTACGTGGAGTAAGTGGGTCGCACTGATCACACAACGGGCCCGAATAGGAAACCCCAGTCGCCCAGGAATCTTGGAGGTGATCACGAACTGGCCAGAAGGCAAAGATTTTGGAATATCCCCAGAGGAGGAGGTGACACGTGCTGAAGAAGCCCCACTGTATAATAAACTACCAGAAAACGAGAAGCAATATGCCCTGTTCACTGATGGGTCCTGTCGCCTTGTGGGAAAGCATCGGAGGTGGAAAGCTGCTGTATGGAGTCCTATACGCCAAGTTGCAGAAACTGCTGAAGGAGAAGGTGAATCGAGCCAGTTTGCAGAGGTGAAAGCCATCCAGCTGGCCTTGGACATTGCTGAACGAGAAAAATGGCCAGTACTTTATCTCTATACTGACTCATGGATGGTGGCAAATGCCCTGTGGGGGTGGTTGCAGCAGTGGAAGCAGAACAACTGGCAGCGCAGAGGTAAACCCATCTGGGCTGCCGCATTGTGGCAAGATATTGCTGCCCGAGTAGAGAACCTGACTGTAAAAGTACGTCATGTAGATGCTCACGTGCCCAAGAGTCGGGCCACTGAAGAACATCAAAACAACCAGCAGGTGGACCAGGCTGCTAAGATTGAAGTGGCTCAGGTGGATTTGGACTGGCAACATAAGGGTGAATTATTTATAGCTCGGTGGGCCCATGATGCCTCAGGCCATCAAGGAAGAGATGCAACATATAGATGGGCTCGTGATCGAGGGGTGGACTTAACCATGGACGCTATTGCACAGGTTATCCATGAATGTGAAACGTGTGCTGCAATCAAACAAGCCAAGCGAGTAAAGCCTCTTTGGTATGGGGGACGATGGTTGAAATATAAATATGGGGAGGCCTGGCAGATTGATTATATCACACTCCCACGAACCCGGCACGGCAAACGCTATGTGCTCACCATGGTGGAAGCAACCACCGGCTGGCTAGAAACATACCCTGTGCCCCATGCCACTGCCCGGAACACCATCCTGGGCCTTGAAAAGCAAGTCCTGTGGCGACATGGCACCCCAGAAAGAATTGAGTCAGACAACGGGACTCATTTCCGAAACACTCTCATAGACACCTGGGCCAAAGAGCATGGCATTGAGTGGGTCTATCACATCCCCTACCACGCACCAGCCTCCGGGAAAATCGAACGATACAACGGGCTGCTAAAGACAACACTGAGGGCAATGGGTGGTGGGACATTCAAGCATTGGGATACACATTTAGCAAAAGCCACCTGGTTAGTCAACACTAGGGGGTCTGTTAATCGAGCTGGCCCTGCCCAATCAAGACTTTTACGTACTGTAGATGGAGATAAAGTCCCTGTCGTGCACATAAGAAATATGCTGGGGAAGACAGTCTGGGTTACTCCTGCCTCTGGCAAGGGAAAACCCATCCGTGGGATTGCTTTTGCTCAAGGACCTGGGTGCACTTGGTGGGTGATGCGAAAGGATGGGGAAGTCCGGTGTGTACCTCAAGGGGATTTGATTTTGGGTGAAAATAGCCAATGAACTGAATTTTATGATGTCAATTGTTATATGATATTGTATATCATTATTTCTATGGTTGCTATCAATGGTGTAGCAGTGAAAATCACCCAGATTAATGAAGAATGAACTAACTCCGATGAAACCGAGCAAAGTGCAACGATGATAGAACTGAACAAGTGCAGCAGTACCGAAATGAGAACTGGCTTCAGGATGCAACAGCCCAACACCACACACCATCCTTCTGGCCCTGAAAGACTGTTATGGCAGATGGAGCCCAAAGTTGTGGACTAAAAGAACTCAATGGACATTTGTATATATTTATGTATATATATGTATGTATATGTATTATATGTATATATGTATGTATATGTATTATATATGTATATATATATAAAAGATAGTGGTGATTAATTGAAAGGTATCGAAAAATGTGAGACCTAAGCATAACGTAAATGGTATGGAATAAGGGGTGGATACTGTCCTAGTTTCGGCAGGGATAGGGTTAAATTTCTTCCTAGTGCTGTGTTTTGGATTCAGTATGAGGAGAATGTTGATAACACACTGATGTTTTCAGTTGTTGCTAAGTGCCCTCCTAGTCCAAGGACAGCTCCCGTGCCTACTGACTGAGCTAGGTACACAAGATGGGAGGGAACATAATCAGGACAGCCAGCCCAGCTGGCTAATGGGGTATTCCATACCATGTGACGTCATGCTCAGTATATGAACGGTAGGCGTGATCCAGGAAGTGCCGATCGCTACTTGGTTATCGGTCAGCGCGGGTGGTGAGCAATTGCATTGTGCATCACTCATTTTGTATATTCTATCATTATTTATTATCATTATTCTCCCTTTTCTGTTCTATTAAACTGTCTTTATCTCAACCCACGAGTTTTTCTCACTCTTACCCTTCCGATTCTCTCCCCGTCCCACTGGGGGGGCGGGGGGAGTGAGCGAGCGGCTGCGTGGTATTTGACTACCTGCCAGGTTAAACCACGACATTAAACAACAGCCATGTTCCTAAGTTGAGTGTTGCAAATTAGTTTATGTTGTCCACCCTTCAAGCCTTTCTTTTTCAGATTTTGTTCTTTCTATCCTTTCCTATATTTTTCGCTCCCTTAATACAGTAGCAGAGAGGTCTCTTCTACCTTTCAGTCACTAGTTGCTGCCTCTTCATATCCTTCCAGCTCCGCTCCACTCTGCATCTCAAAAATGAGCTGAAAACCAAAATTATATGCTTTTCTGGCCCTAGATTTCCAAATTTGATTTTTCAAGTATTTTGTTCTAGTAACTATTTACTCACCCGAATCCTATAGACCACTTCAGGCTGCAGTTTAAATGAAAGCTGCCCTGCCTTGAATTGCCCCTGTCATAATGTAAGCTACCGTTCTTTCATTTCCTGGAGTGCTAATGGTAAAAGTACAGCACTAGTGAGCATCACAGGCTGTACAATACATTATAAATAAAGGTACATGCACTACAGTATTCAAGATAAAAGGTATTAAGGTTACTGTAGGGGTATTGTAAAATTTAGTGCTGTGTAGAATATGCTAGTAGTTTCTAAAACAGCAGTCAGATACTCACTAGGCACAAAAGCAAAGCAAATTCATGAAAGAAACTGTCAATAGCACAAGCCCTAGAAATCTTCAAAAGCTTCAGGTCTGATCTATTTGCCCTTATTCAGAATTTTTTTTTTTTTTTCATGATCTGTTCTATTGAAATCATGATGTGGAAAAAAGTATTGTGCAATGTGGAACAAGTCAGTACCTGCAAACTCTTCGAAAAGAGCTCTTGCCAAAACCATGCAGCTTAACACCCAGCCAGGTTAAATAATGCTCACATAAACATACACCCTTCTTGGACTGTGAGCTCTCTTGCATTTTTGGTTCTGGTTTGGTACAGTGCCTAACACTCCAGCATTCTGGGGAGGATGGATTTCCAAGCCACCACACAAAATCAGAGTTGAGATAGGGAAACACCATTGATATGAGCAATAACACAGCCTATAATATCATGTCCCTATTCCTTTCTGTGGCCTTACATCACCCTGTTCAATCTCAGCATGAAGATGTGTGCCTAAAGCAGCCAAGACGCTTATACAGTATCTGAGACAGTATTTACATCGCTTAACCTCAAAAGTCAGAGGAAAGAAAGAGGTTTTGGTGTCACATAGCTGTATAACTGTGGTGGTTTTATATCCAAAAAGCTAACATGAGACGTTCAAACTTATTCTGGATCTGCCCGCCATGTAGTGTGGCCTCATCCAAAATGTCTGTTAGGAAAAGTTTCTGGTCTGTGCTGGCTCCCAGGCTGCACCTGGGAGAGAGTTTCTGAGAGGCTGCTGGTCTCCAGAGCCTGGAGGGACAGCTCTGACAGGCGGAGAACAGATAATAGCCATCCACTGAAAGGGAAAGCTCCCAAGCATGGTTTAATTTAGGAGAGAAGACAAAGTGTTTCCATTGTGCTTAAAAAAAGATAACACAGGACAACCTGACAGACCAGGGTAAGTTGCTTTGGCTTGGTCACACTTGGTCAGTACCGATGTTATAGTCCATATTATGATACTTATTATGTCCAGGATCTTCCTCTCCAAAACTGCTGCCGTCTGGGCTAAGCCATTACAGAGCTTATCAAAGAGTGGCTATGCCTGTACAGATAGCCTGACACGACTTCAGTCTCCAAAAATCCCCTCATTTACTCCCTGGAGTCTAAGCCCATGGTAGTTAATTTTCCAGAGTCAGAAGTCTTGAATTTGTGTTCTGTAGAAGTGTTGCAGACTCTCTACTTTTCTTTTCATAAGGCCTTTATGTTTTAAAATGCTCTGGATATGTTTGATCTTGTCTATTTTTTAAATGACTTGTCAACAGTTTCCTAAGGAGATAAAAAAGGGGCTAAGGGGAAGCAGATTTTTAATGCTAGAATACCACCTGCCTTCTCTGCTGGGTTAAGGTACCATAAGACATAAAAATTTAGAATCCTGTCACAATGTCAAGAAAAATCTTGAGCTTATTTTCTTTAAGGCCTTTGTGCATCTAGACAGCCATTGTGGATGATAGCAAGTCTTGACTTAACCTGCAACGTAGGCATATGGGTTCGATATGGACAGCTTATCTGCAGAGGTCTAGGAAAAACATTTAATCTTTACTGGCTCCCAATGTTCACAGTTGTCATGATAAACCCTCATGAATGCTAATTTCTCTTTTAAAACTGAATCCTGATTGGAAAAAGACTGGGAGGATTTTTGGAACAAGCATTTAACAGGCATGGAAAGATACTACTCTCGGCTTTTAATATTTTCTGTGAAAGTAAGAGTTGTTGAAGCACTCCCTGCGCAAAGGAGCCCATCCAGCTCCATCTCTCCAGGGAGGTGCTCCTGGATGCTCAGGATTGCAAACACCGTGATGGCAGTGGGAAGGTCTCACTGAAGGACAAAATCTCCTGCACCTTGCAGAAAAAAAAAGTCACCTCCCACCACCCCTCTCCTTGGCTACAGTTACACTTCCATGAGTGCTGCTGAAACATATTAAAAGCAACAAATTAAAAGATGTTTTAGACCACGTTTCGGTGTCTAGGAGGAAAGGGAAAAACCCCCTCCAGCACTCAGAGGCTAAAATAAGAGGACCACCAGTGCAGGGTACTGCGGGAAAAATATCAAAAAAAAAAAAACCTCGTTACATGTGCTGCTTTTTACAGCAGACAACAAAGTCCAGTTTTGGAGGGTTTTCCTTCCAACCAACATACTTTGTTGGTCTCTGATGCTGAGGTCCACAGCATTAGTAACAGGAACAAAGCATTAGTAACAGGAACAAAGCATTAGCTTTTTGAATTGTCATTCATGTGACTTCATAGAATTTGATTCTGCTTAAATAGCAAGAATTGCTGATCACTATCTAGACCCTCATATCTCATTCTTTAACTCTAAATTTCCTTCAAATTACTTGAAATTTGCTGTTTGCTCTGCAGTACTCTGCATTCACCCTGTCATGTTTCCTACACGCCATTAAATCTTCAGGCCTGTAGATGTATTATTCATATGCTCATTGCTTCCAAACACATAAAATCAGATATTGCTCAGCTGGGCCCCAATCCTGCAAAAATATGTGCATGTGTTATTCTCAGCACCTGAACAGTGTGAAAAAAGTGAAGAGAGTCCTTAGTCTTAAATTGTGCATACCTGCCTGTAGGATCATGGCTCCTATCAGTAAGAGCTGAAATAGCAAAGTATCTTGGGCTAATTTATTGCTTCTTTATTATTCCCTTTAAAAATGTAAGTTGATTTTAAAATAAAACATCCCTCTGAAATGAAAAGTTCAAACATTTAACTTGAAAAAGAAAAGTCTATGCCAAGTGATTTAATGTTTCCTTTTTTCTAATGCTTTATTTCAATCAAACTCTTAAAAAAAAAGTGGTTGAATTTGCATGTAGTTTTGTTCCTTCCAGGAATATACAGAGTTGATTAGTTCCTGCCTCTAAACAGTTCAGGTACAAACTTGTATGAAACCCAGGGATTTCTAATGCAAAAATAAACACAAGAGAGGGACATAAATAGAATAAGACCCCAAAATAGTGGGGTCCAATGTTATATAAGATCCCCCAGGGTATCCAGGTCACCTAGAAGGATGACCAGGTATAACACAGAGTTACAGGTGACCCATTCTCTTCTGGAGTAGTAGGTCAGCAGTCGACATTTCAAGGAGCAGTGAACACCGTGAATTGTGTCCAGCAGATCCACGTGACCATACCTATATTAGGTAACTAACTCACAATCCTCAGCCTGCAGAGCAAGACCTGGTCATGAGATCATAGAATCATAGAATCATAGAATAGAATCATTTAGGTTGGAAAAGACCTTTAAGATCATTGAGTCCCTGTAGATGGGGACATTAGGTCACCTTCTGGGAAGTGGTCATGATATGTCATTTGGTGAAGGTGAAGGTTTCCTTTAAGTTGTACCCTCTGGCTGCTTGACACCATTGTCTCTCTCCACCCCATACACCAGTTTCTACTGGTGTTGGCTAAAAAGACATGCCTACTGCTTGTAACAAGAAAGGGAGGTCACAGAGTGGAAGAAGGAAGCAGCTAAAATGACTGTGAGCCTGTGCAAATGGTGCAACCTGAGGTATAATAATACACGACTGAATAAATACAGAACATTCCTAAAGCATGAGACATGATAGGTCTGAGCACGTGCTGATCCTCAAATCTGGGGAGAAATGTTGAGACTCCAGATCTTGGATAACCTTCAACACCAGTAAAGAAAAAAGAAATATACATGTATACATGTACTGTGCATCAATTTTAACAATGAGAAGAGAAAATTCTACTCTTTTATTTATGTCCTTGGAGTTTTTTGATAAAGAGTTGAGGAGCTGTTAGCTAAACGCGCTTTCCAATGACCTGCAGTAAGCAAAGCTCCAGTTGAAAGCCCTACGCTTAGACACTGATCAGATTAATAAACTGCAACATGCAAGCTGGAGCCCTTCGAGTGCAGACAATACGTCTAGAGGCACGTACCACTTGAACAATATGTGCCTGTGCATAAATACACCATCCACTTCTGTCTCGCCATGGGGCAATTGCCCATCCATTGAGAACAGGGCAGTCTCTGCCACTCCAATTACCTCCTTCCCCTGTAGTCGCTATAGTTGTGATAGACACCTGAACTAAGGCAATGTTTTTATATGAATCTGAGCTGCTGGTACAGACGCCTTTGGGAAATAATCAATTACCATATTAGAATAGTGTGTGGTGCTGATGGATATCTTTGCTGACAAAAACCCTGCTCTCACAAGGTGCTCAGCACTGGTCCCTCACTTTGCCTTTCACATCTTTCAGTTCAGGGCATCTTGCTGCAAATAGACCGAGCAGAGTCTTCAGCTGATCTGGCCTTCAGTGCAATTATCTTAATTTACAGCAGCAATAGCAGGATTTGGCATCAGGACCTTAATGGAGTTATTTCAGAAATGAATTGGGCCCAACATGCATTGATAGGCTTTATTGTAAGGAAAACTATGTAATTGCTTATAAGCGATTTACTAAGTATCCTTTTACACAGATGTAGCCATTATTACTGTTTTGTTTTAATTGCCAATGATTCTTTTATTTGTGTTTCTTTAGCTGAACACACTGATTGGAATACAAGGGCACTCTTGTGAGGCTTTTGAAACAAAATCCGGAGTGGAGCAACAACAGCTCAGCCCTAAGCCTTTCCCCATTAGTGATAATAAACAATAACTAATCCTTAGCAACACTAAAGGACACTTTAGTTTGCAGACTGTCACATCCTGTACACGTGTCCTCCAAGAAAAAGAGAGGGGGATATTAATACAGTGCATCTCCTCCTAGTGGCAACACAAGGGAAATCACAAATTCACTGGATTGTACCACTGTGACAGAATGTCATTTCAATTGCCTTATTAGCCATATGAAAAAATATATCACAACAGTGAGAAAACTTCTCAGTTATCTATATCTTACCCCTAAGGCTATTGTCATGAGCCAGTGGCATACTAAGGAAAGAGTACTAATTCAGTTGTCAGCTGCCTTACCTATTAAACAGGAGGAAAAATACCAGCAACAAAATTGAAACAAGGAATACGGATAAGAGAAAGGTCTGGATACCCTTGTCCACTTGATTTCTTAAATTAAATAAATACAATTGCTTGTCCTGTTTTCCCTGTCACATAACATTGTACTGGGAGTATCGTGCTGTCTTCTAATTGAGTGTTTACTCTGCTTAAAATGCTACATGGGTTGCACTTTAAAAACGTAAGTGCTGGAATATTATACTCCAAGTTCATGACCTGCATTGTAAACCATAAGAGGATGAGCAATGATCTGCTAAACCAAAACATGTTCAGTGGCTGGAAAGAGCAGGCTCACCACTAAGGATTAAGGAAACCTATTGGTTTCTCTACAGATGGTCTAGGTGGTTTGATTAACCATAGTCAAATTCTTCATAGCAGGAGGTGGACTGTCTCCAGGTGTTTGTTCCGCAGAGATCAGAGAGTTTTATGAGACAAAAATGCAATGACATGGTTCTCCGTGTCTCTGCTCTTTGCATAGCCATTCAAAGCTGTGGACACTGAAGACAATGTTCAGTTTCCATAATTCAGTGTTATTTGGGGGGACTCTGCTCTTTGATAAGTACACAGATCTCCTGTAACTCCTATGTCAGGCCAGCCCACCCTGTGTGTGTATCTCAGATATCTCAAATGTCACTACATGCCTGTCTTTAGCCAACTGAAACCTACCATAAGAACTGAGTGTATAAAGAAATTTGTTAACATTTGTGACCAGTAGTGTTTTATTCCGACTTTGGAGCACTGTGCTGGGGTCTGGAGTGGTGGTGAAGCATGTGTAAATCTCAAAAGCATTCTTTTCAGAAGACATAATTTTTTTCCTCATGATTTTGGTGGCTGATATTAGTTGCTGAGACATTTGGGAAGGGTTCAGTTTAAGATTGAGACACCAAGTGTGCAATGCAGCTGCCGAGCCAAGATCACCTACAACTATCGGAAATGCCTTAGAATATCCCTCCTTGCCTTGAGTCACATCTCCAGAAGGACTCAGGTATACTGTATGTCTCATGGTCCATATGCTTAGGCAGCTGAGTCACATGCTGTTTCCCTGTCTTCTTCTCTGAGTCCACTTTACCATTACCTTTACTGTATTTTGTCGTTTGTACTTACGCAAAGTGTATGTGCAATTCCACGCCTTTGTTTTGTTGGGATCTTACAGGGGTAAGTGACTACACAAATTAAAGGGAAATAGGCCTTTCAGAAGATAGAAAATGGTCATTTCATGTGTACAGGAAAAGAGTGAAAGTATTTCTAGCAGTGCAAGCAGGATTTCTATTTTTGCCCCTGTACCAACTGATTACAAAAAGTGCAGTTTAAGTAATGGAGGATGATAACTAGGGGAGGAAGATGTTCCAGTGTAGGTTGATGAGTCTGTAACCACCAGACCACTGGTTTAATTAGAGTTCAGCTATGGAAAGAAGTTACTATGGAGGGGATATTATTTTCAGGTAAAAGCAAGGGACACGATTTCATTCTTGGCCATATCCACATCAGCACAGCATTACTTCCAAATCATCCACACTGCTTTTCAGTAGCATTCATCACCTTCACTCCTTCTGGTACACCTGTATTGCTTCCAGCTCCACAGCTGATGACAAGGGACCCAGACTTTTAGCAATACCCAGTGACAGGACAAGAGGCAATGGTCACAAATTAAAACACATGAAAATACTTTTTCTTCTGTAAGGGCAGTCAAACACTGGCATGGGTTGTCCAGAGAGGTTATGGAGTATCCATCCTTGGAGATATTCAAACCATCTGGACATGGCCCTGGGTCATCTGCTCTAGGTGGCCCTGCTTAAGCAGGGGGGTTAGACAGAATGACTTCCAGAGGTCCCTTCCAGTCTCATCATCTGTGATTCTGTGGTGGAATGACAGCTGGTTTGGAGGCCTCTGGCAGTAGCTCAGCTTTAGGGCTGTTGTACCTTCTTCAGTACCTGAGCCTGTAAGGGTCTTATTCTTGCTGAACACCCTCTGAGAGTGAGTTTTCCCTCAGTAAGGTCAGAATTTAGACCCATGCAATCTCATCCTTTCTGTCATTCTTCCTGTTGTTATTGTCAGAATTGCTTGCATTTGTGGCTAAGGATTGGGTTCATGTCTCTTAACTTTAAATGACTAGAAGTTAAACTTGCCAAAGGGAAAGATAATTAGTCTTTTCTGCCTTTGTATTCAGTTAAGGAAAATATGTACCTCTGGAGGTCAATAAGGTCCACAGACACTATAGGGACCAGAGCACACACCCTGCCCTGGAGGTCTGGCAGCTGGGACTTGGGCCAGGTTGGAGATGGCACAGGCGAGGGCCGTCCACCTTCCTTTGATGACTTTAGTACTACAAGTCTGCACTGTGGGGTCAGCCAGCGTTGATCCCTCTGCCCTGGCTCCATTCCCGGCTCTGCCTAAAGCTTCCATACCTTGAACAAATTGCTGAGGCCTAGATCCAGAAAATTACTTTCCTGAAGTGGCGGGGACTGGGACCCCAAACTGCTCTCCTTCAACCCCTTACTCCAGATATCAGCATCACCAAATGTAAGCAGTTCCCGCACATCCAATAGTCCCTTTGTCTTCTCTGGTTGCCAGATGTTTTGGATCCATCAAGCATCACAAAACAGAAACCCCTCTCTGATGACCCAGACGGCTTTCTCTGGGCACACCTCGACGGGGACTCCAAGGAGAAATCAGAAATAGCCCCTGCTGCAGCTGGCCCCAGGGGCAGAGAAAAGGCCCTCACACCATTTAGCCTACCAGTATGAATGTCGCCTTTAGCCTTTGCTGTGTTGTCATCCTTAATATAATCATAACAAATAAAAATATGGCACACATCCCATCCACTGGATTGAACCTATTGGGAGGTAAGATAATTGGTATTTCCAGAGAGCAGAAAGCCAGGCTGGATGGTTCTGTTAAGATTATACCATGGTAATGTTGCTATCATTCATAGTACTGAGATCCAGTAATATCAGCCTGAACAAACTCAATCTGTGAAAATAAGTTTAAAAACTCTCCATGGAGATATTTCACTGAATAGTTGTTCTCTGTATTCATGAGAAAAAATATTTATTTGGGTGAAAATATAGATCCAATTCCTTTCAGTAAATTAGTAACAGACAATGCAGAATCAAAAGGGTATCTTTTCTTTTTTCTTTTTTTTTTTTTTGTTTTATTTGTAGCAAGCCTTCAGCAATTTGTAATTAGATCTTTCATGCTGGGAGAAAAAAAGAGAAAGAGAGGGAGAGAGAGACCCATATTTCTGCAAAATCATTAGCACTTTTGGCAGCAGAAGACTGGATCCTCAGCTGGTGTAAATTGGAGATAGCTGTACCGAAGACAATAGGGCGATGTTGATTGACACCATGGATATCATTCCCACTGCCCGCAGGAGCCAAGTCTGATGTAAAATGGGAGAGCAAAGCAGGGTGCAAATGTGTGGGGTCCTTGAGAAATCAGGCCTGTGGAAAGGCAGAAGGAATGGCAGAGGACATGTGTGGTGGTGCATTCCCCACTTCCTTCCTGAGCTGCTCCATGATCTCAGAAACTCCCGTTAAACCTTGGCCTTGGTGTAATGAGTCAGGCGGTGAAGTGTTCCTTTACCGTATCAGGAACACTTGCGTAGCTGAGGTTGGGGAATGTACTGATCGTACCAGAAACTTCTGCTGCTTGGCCCAAGTGGAGGACAACAGTGGGGATAATTATCATCCCCTGATACCCTTATCTGAGTCGTAGCTCAAGTGCAACAATAGAAACCGTGAGAGTTTTGACAGATGACTAAAGTCAATCATCTTGTGACCCTATAAACAGCGGACCCAAGTGAGACCCTTTGAGCTCTCCTGGACCGCAGTGGGCTGTGCCCAGCATCTCCCCCTGAGTTTGCAGACTCTTGAGTTTGCAATATTCGGAGGACCGTCGCCGACTGGCACGGGACCTGGGCTGCAACACTCCTCGAAGCTCAACCCTTTGCCCACTGAGAAACACCAAGACATTTTACGTATTTCACTGAACTCGAGGGGGATTTTTAACAGGTATATCTTTGTATATTTATCTATCTTTGCATCTGTGTGTGTGTGTGTGTGTGAATTGGTGGAAGTACCTGCTAGCAAATATAGTCTGCTGAAATTTCATGATCTATTTTAAAATCGGGAATGAACCTTAGACTACTGGGACTAGGGGTAGATCCAGACGGGTCTACTCTGAACTCCGTAACTCAACAGGAGGGTCTCCTTACCCTTTTGGTATTAGACATAAACCATTGTCCAAGTCTGAGACTAAGATTGGATCCAGCCGAGTCTTCTCTGAACCTCGTGACTCAACAGGAGGGTCTCCCTTAACCTTTTCGTCCTCATCCTCTGTATAAATCATTCCAACTCAATTCTAACACAATACCCTGGTTTTGGCTGGGATAGAGTTGATTTTCTTGCTAATAGCTGGTATAGTGCTGTGTTTTGGATTTAGTACGAGAACAATGTCGATAACACACTGATATTTTAGTTGTTGCTAAGTAGTGTTTATGCTAGTCAAGGACTTTTCAGCTTCCCATGCTCTTTTCCTTTGCGTGCTTCATCCGTGTAGTAAGTGATAGAGTGAACCTTGCCATCGAATTCTGTTAACTTGCGCTTTTATAAATTTCTATTAAAATCACTTTCTGCTAATACCTTCTACAGTGATTCTTTGAGCGGCCTCTAAACCACTCATTCACGACAACATGGAATGAAGGACTGAGGAGTCTGATGGTCACAAAAGGCTGGCACAGATCTAAATGAAGGGACAGGAGAGTAAGCAGGGTATTGAAAGGGAAAATCTCAGTGAGCGAACTGCTCAGAACTTAATAACGGGGGTTTGGTAGAGGAATGGGGACAGGTATAGACAATAATGGGGACAGGTATAGACAATAATCTATTACTGGATAGATTAGTTAAGGGAATAAGCTACCAAAAGATTTGGCTAAATGACCCCTCTTATATATCTTGCACCAATATAGTCCCTTCTGGCAGTTCTGATTTTTACCCAAACGGAGTCAGGTCTAACAGTTCCTATGAACATCCCAAGTGTGACAGAGAAGGAATACAACTCCTTAGATGTTGAAATCTTTGGTGAAAGGATAGTCTTTTACTATGTTGCATCTGGAGAATGTCTAGTGTATATATATCTACATAATAGTATGTGAAGCAGGGCCACTGGACTGGCCTGTGCAGTGGAACTCAATGAAGTTGAATGAATGAATCATGTCCTGGGCCTGTTTAAGTTCTCTGCATATTATTTTAACAATATTTATCAATGATAAAGGCTCATCCACAGCCAGGTGTTGATAAAATGCTCCAGTTTCTGTACAACAGAATTGTGCCTGGTTATTTTTGTTCCTTGAGGCCGGATGACCCACTTGGTACCATTCCCAGGAAAGTTTATTTAAAATTGTCTCACATCTTTGACCCTGTGCTTTCCTCCACACTGTCATAGGACTTCAGTAGCACAAGTGCTTTTCTTTCAAGGAAGGGCTCTACCCCCTGCAGTAAATTGCAGGATCCCAAGATTGCTAAAGCTGTCCTCCACCAGTTGATTTGGTAGTGTTTTACTTGGACCTTGTAAAAGATAATCCTTCATCCTAGTTAGTCATCTGGATTTTCTTCCATGGTCTGTGGAGGCAGATACCTCCAGAGGGTGCTTCATCCTTCTATTGATGTTCCTGTTATTCAGTGTGTCTCAATTTCATCTATATTTACCTTCCAGCTAAAATCCTTACTTTTCAGGGGGGAAAGGGAAATTTTTTTTGTGAAAAAAAAACTTTAAGCGTCACACATACATTTATTTTCCAGCCTACACAAGCCTGTCTTGGGATACCAGGTTCCCACTTTGAACTCTTCCCATTTACAAGCTATAATCTGTGTTCTCTGAACATACTCCTGAATTTGCTTCAAGCAAACTATTTCTGCATATCAAACTGTCAGTCCGTCTGTCCATCTGGCTTGCTAATCTTCTTCCCAGCTTATTTTTTTGGGTTCCTTTTGCTGTCGTATCTGTGTGTCTTCCTCAGGGAAAAAATTCTGCCTGCAGGTTAAATTGCCTGGAATACTTGGGTGAACAACAACAGGTCTGAGGACAAATGGAAGAGGGTTTGCTTAAAAATATCAAGTGAATGTCTGTGGGAAAATGCTGCTGTTGTGACCATCTGTGTATTGACATATGTTCGCTATAGAGGGCTGAATCTGACATTCAGTGCTTCAATGGGAATCTTGAGTGCCCAAAGAATGAAGGGCTTAGCCCTCTATGCCTTGCTCAGGTCTGGATAAGCCTCATTACTGAATTATACATGATGATCTAAACTGGTGCACAGGTGGGACAGAAACTCCAAAGGACGTCAAGCGAGTTCTGTTTGGAACAATCAGTGATTCCTTTAAAAAAATAAGAGGAAAAAACCCAACCAGACCAATCAACAAACGAAGGAAAAGGGTGATTATCCCACAATACCAGTAATAAAAATCTTGACAATACAAATCGGAAGGGTGAAAAGTCTCATTTTGTCCATGAAAGCAGATTACAGCTTACTTCAGAACATTACAAAGCACTGAAATTTAGAGTCAACACTTTCTTTTGATTGAGCAACCACTTTAAATCAACTTGGCATGTAATTCTAGCAGAATTTATGGTTTTGAAAGGGGCAGGAAGGCTAAGGTTTTTGCTTTAATGAGTCTGGGGATAGTCATGGACTGCTTTGAAAGACTGCACATCACCATTTAAACAAAAAGAGTTACTTATTTTTTCTTCATCTAATTACTGTTTTATGCTGTACTGTGGCACAAAAATTTCCAAGTTATTGTGCCAGAATTAACATCTTTCTCACAGCCAAATTTTGCCTTAACAGTTATAACAAAGAGAAGTGGGCTTCCTAGAGGCCAAGGCCATCCTGAAAAGACTGTCTTGGATGCAAGAAGCAGCAAGAATGATGTCTTTCATGGTAATGTGTGCCTTTACCTGCCTGAGAATGGAATTACAATAAGTAGAACTACATATTGAAACTATACATTAATGAACCAGATAGTCAGTCATATATATTAAGCATTTAATCTGCTTCCTTGAAAGATGTTTGCACTGGATGCCAGAGCACGGACAACTCCATTGTCCCACATACGTTATGCAGTTCATGTAGAGGTATGTAACACTTCCAATCTGGGGGGTATTGACGCTCAACTAGCACTAACATAATAGGTTACTTCAGGTGCAAGGCAATGCTGAAACAGCTCTCAGAGCAAGCATGTGAGAAAAAAAATACTTATAGGAGGAAGTCATGAAAGCAACCATCTTCATTACCCCACTTCAGCTGAAGATATGTAAGGACACCTCAACAACTTTTAACATGCAATTTCCATGGGTTAATAGCAAGCACCTTAATCTGCATTGCTAGTTTTGCTCTTCCTCATCTAATTTCTTTCTTCTGTGATTGTAAGGGCCAGGGGGTGGGTTATTTTTCATTGCAAAGAGCCATATTTAGACCACCCTTCATTTTCTCCTTCCTACACACATGTTTAATTTAGGCATCATATCACATAGCAGAGCACCAAAGTTTAGTTCCCTTCATGTTCTTCCTACCAGACAGTTCTGGGTGCAGCCTGAAGGTCCCCATGTCACCATTCCAGTTGAGACACAACTGAGTTTAAAAGCTTTCATGAACTGATATTTCAACAAAAAAAGAAAATGTCATTAAAGAGAGAATAAAGAGGTTTTGAGTTTTTTTTAAACTCCAATATCTATTTTTAAGCATCCGTGTTGAAATGGTGATAGAGGTATTCCTAATGATAGTTTTTAGTTTAAATAAATGAAAACATTTTTCTGGTTATGGCTTTTAGTAAACACCACTGTCTACCAAAGCATTTCTTTAAATATTTTGGGGAGAAAATTATTAATGGGAAGGAGGTGCAAAGACAGGGAGGGGGGAAGGAAGTCTTTTTTTAAAAAGTCAAAGAAAAATAGAAAACTCTCTTTCACATTCCAGCTAGAGGTTTTCCAGAGAAGCTTGAATTTTTCAGGATTGTTCCACCTGCTCTAATGATCTGCTTGACTTAGCCAGCTCCAGGATTTCTGACTGGGCTCATGTGCTTATTTTCCACCTTAAATTTCTCCACTGGGGTCCTTCCTAGGGAATTCAGTTAAGAGCGTAGGAGATAATTCACACAGGGATCACAAATGGGCTATGTAAAGGAAGCCATCTGAGTTTTAAAATGCCTCTCTTGAGTCATGGTGTCTTCCATAAGTAAGGAGAGAGGGCATTGCCTTTCCCCACTTTTTTCATCTGGGAGTTTGGAAGTCATGCATTTTGGAAATAATAAGGAAGGTTTGGAGATTGCTGGGATATTTATTTGGCTGTTGCTTCACTGTGATCCTTGGCACCAGATCAGAGACATTTGGTGTCTAAAAGTGTAGGGAGGTTTCAAAAAGACTTGAATTTTCAGCCACATGTTTCAGCATCCAACAACCTTTGGAAATTCACACTAGGGCATATTCCGAGAAAAAACCCCACTGATTTCAATACGTGTTGAATTAATTCCTTTGTAGACTTTCTCACATCCCTGTCCTGGGCCGGGGGACTTCTCTATTTCTTATTTATTGAGTGAGCACAGAAACATGGAGAATCTAATGGCAAGAATATGCTTTTGAAAACTTGACAATAAGTTGTCTTAAAGGGAATTATGGGAAGATAAACCTGTTTGGAAAGGGGGATGGTGGACACATATTCTTAATTGTCATATCTGATGCTTCTGAAAATGTTGTCCGGTCTATTCTTTGGGCACCACTTTTTTCACTGACATTACAATTTTTTCCCCAAATTTGCATTAAAAAAGAGAAAGAACAACTGGTTTTGCTGGTCTAGGCAATTTACTGTGCCAGAAGCTAATGAGACATGAATAAGGCCAGAAATGCACATATTTTCACTGCTTTAAACTTTCCATCTTTTAGCTCCTTCTGATTTTTCCTCAGATATCAGCACAACTTCGCTGTGCTGTCAAAGTCTATGTATGATCACATGGCTAAAACCCAGGAAAAATCCCTCATTTCATCCCTCTCTTTTTATTCCA
This sequence comes from Calonectris borealis, assembly GCF_964195595.1. Taxonomy (NCBI): domain Eukaryota; kingdom Metazoa; phylum Chordata; class Aves; order Procellariiformes; family Procellariidae; genus Calonectris; species Calonectris borealis. Next base: position 5,572,464 of record NC_134314.1, read on the forward strand.
ATCTAAATGGATGGCTCTGGCTGAGAAAAAGGATCTGCTGTTTTCATGGTATTAATAAAACCTTTTCTTTGCTCCATCCCCACATACAGCATACTAAGTGATGGCATACTAAGGAAAAAACAAACAAATAAAATCCAAACCCACAAAATTCCTTAGGGCTGGTAAATATTCTAGCAGGGTTTTTTGGGTTTTTTGTTGTGTTTTTTTTTTGTAAAGGGCATTGAAAAATTAAGAATTTGAACAAGCAAAGAGAATTTTCCAGCATAAGGAAAACAGTTTTACTGCCTGCTCAAACCAAACTAAATGCAGGCTGCTCGACTCTGCCCACCTCCAGTCACTCTATCTTTCCTGGTCACCAGACCATGGATTTATCCCAACAAACAAGAAAACTGTATTCTAACAGGTAATGTCCCTGCTCTGACTCACTGCAGAAGAATGCAAGCATTAGGGAGGGAAAGGAAAAGATGGTCAGAAAAGACAGGGAAAAAGCAGGAACCCTTTTGGGACAGCTCACATCTTGACAAGTTTATACCATTTGTGAAATCAAGACCTATGAGCTGTTTCAAAAAGAAAACCAGTTCCACCCAAAGTAGCTAAATTTCCATCCTTGTGCAAAAATTCTAATAGCATTTTCATTAAAAAATATCTGTATAAATGAGAGATTTCCAAAGGAAAATGTACTTGCCTTTTGGAGCAGCAGCCTTACTCATTTTTTTCCCATGGAAAAGACAGTCTGCATTTAGCATTTCAAATATAAGTGCATGAAGCAACCTCACACATTTCAATACACACACTCATGCAAAACTCTTACAAGCTGCCCATGGATGTGCATCCATTAATTTTATTATTTTTTCACTTAAAGTTATCTATAAACTACATAAGACTCAAAGCCATTTTAGGACCAAAATAATGAAGATGAATCTCTTCCTCATCACCCCAAACAAATCCAGAGAGTAATTCTAATGTCTCCTTAGTACATACTGTGAGTAAGATTTGTAATCTTCTCCTCTTCTTCCAGTCAGATAAAATTGTACCTCACTCCTTTGCAATATTGCTGTGGTTTTATGGTATAATTAATACTCTGAGGAAACACACACTGTGAGAATCTCTTCTAGAAACTGACCTGGCAGATGACCTCCGTGTAAGATATGGAGTAAAACAATATCCATTTAGCTGATAACTAAAGCTGATAGAATAAGTAACTCTGACATCATATTGCTCATAATCAGCAGCAAAAGCTCCAGATCGGGCAAATAGGTAGGCGGGTTGTTTAGACCCTTGGCCCTACCACTGATGTATCTTCAAATCCTCCTGAGCACCATGGCAGACCATCACTGTGCATCACTGAGAAGCCACATAGGGGACTAGCTGACCCCCACGGTGCAGTCCAAGATGCTCACACCATGGCTTAGTTCAATAGCCACTGTGGGATCCAACTGTTCATAGACTAGTAAAAATGCAGAGCTGGCAGGAGCCCCGAGAAATAGTGTAGCCCGCTCCCCTTCCCTGGGAAGTGGGGAGGGTTTTTCTGCACTGTGAACATTTTTGCTTTTGGCCACAAGAGCTGCTATCAGCAGGATGCAGTGTTTTCCTAAAAAAGAAATTAAAACCTGAGTCTTCATTATGATTCTTGTAGTGATGGGGTAAACTCAAACCAGAACTCTTCCTTACCCTAATGGTACACATAGATGCAATTCTATGATTGCATTCATATATCATATATTGCATTCAATATCACATACTATGATAATGTAAATGATGTGTATTAAAGTGGATTAAAATAAATACTCAGAGTGTGCAGAGGCCCCACAGAATCATAACCTGATAATACTGATTAATTGTCTGGAATTGATTAAACACAGATTGAACCGCTAGCTGTAGCACACTTGCACTGGCTCTTTTCTCTTTAAAAGCACTAATCTTGAAGAAAGCTGCCTACATCCTAGATTTTATACCCAGGAATTTTGTCTTTGATTTCACTGGAATTAGTACATAAGGAAAGGGGAAGGTACAAGCGAAGTCTTTGTATGATCCCACCCATATTATTAGGATCAGGCTTGAGTTCTCACCTCCCCATGTCAGATGGTTGAACCCTACGCTGGTATGACTGCCAGCTGATTCCCATGTGTCCTATTCAATATCCCCCAGACTTACTAGAAATTTTATGGGGAAGACCAAATTTGTGCTAAATGTCAGGTCATCATCTTTTTATTGAAAATGCAAACCAACCAACCAACAACTTTTCACTCAGAGCAAGCCTGGGCAACCAAAATGATGTCATGCAACCATTGAAGGAGCGGTGGCAGCTCTCTAAGCTTCTGCATTGCCTGTGAAGCATCGCTGGGCTCTCTGGTAGCATGAAGTAACCATGGTTTACGGAGCTGGTAGGAGTTTTCGTTGTAACAACATTGCCACCTAGTGCTCCAGTGGTACAGTTCAGCCAGGGCCTGGGAGATTATGTGTTTTAGCAGCCAAAACAAGTACAAAACAAGTTTGTTTGACAGGTTTTTAATATTTTAGAGGAGTGGACGGGCCACAAGAAATGCAGCGGTTGTTTTGGGTGACCCACCTCTGTCAAAGCGTGTGTAAAGTGCTCCCAAGAGGTGAGGCATTGACGTTGTAGTCACCGCACACATTTAAAAAGAAAACAAAAGTGGGATTCATCACATTGAAATCTGTCCACTCTAAAGCTAGGAATAAAGCCTAAACTGGTCATCTGGACTCCTTCTGTTGTAAATAGAGATAGGCGGCACCCCCAAGTCATAATACATCCCACCTACATAAGAATGTTTTTATTAATAAACATTGTGTTTATTAATAAGCATATGTTTAGTAATATGCATAATAACAAACATATTAATAAACATCCTCTCTGTGTTTTTATTCTTTCTGCTCATCATCTAGGGACCCATAAGGACTCAGACTAGATGCCTAAATTACAGGTGGGTAATTTTGGGTGAGGTGAATCCGGGTGTAGGAAAAGCTAGGAAAAGAACCGGGTTCTTCATAACCCTGTATTTTAGCCACACTACCACCTCTCCTGTACAACTAACTTTTAGTGAGAGTGAAGGAACATACCACTTCTGAAATAAATCAAAGCTTGCTTGCTTGCTTTTGCAATGACATGTGAGATGTAGTTTCACACTACCTTTTGAGGAATTTGGGGTTTTGAACATTTTAAATTTGATCCCAGTGACTATGTTACTACAAAGAGAGAAAGGATACCTGCAGGGTAGAGGTAGGATTTTATTCCCAAAAGAAAACAGCATAAGAATATCTATTCTAGAGAGTCTTGGGGAGAAGGGTCAAAGTTTTGCTCACTGTAACTGTGTTGATTTGAGTTTTTGCCAAGTGAAATAGCTGCCTTTTCTGCATATTTCCAGGTACACTGCAGGACAGAGATTTCTGGCAGGAAAGGTGTAGAGATGGGATTGAAATGGTCTGGTTGCAGACTGTGTTCTTGCATTGTTCCTACCCAGCATGATTTTGGAAGTCACTTAGGTTACCTCTACATTTTCGTATGAGATCTAATTTCAGGCATCATCATGGTAGTTTTCATCTACCCATATGGGCTTAAACCAAAGACACGGTGCTTTAGCATGAGTCACATGAGTCTACCAAAGGCTCTGAGAGTACATAGGTATCTGGTACTAAAGTCTACACCACCACATCTTCTTATTGTCTCATTGGTACTAAGCTGGGGACTACATTTTGAGTACTACCTGTACTACAAAATTTAAGATAAGAAATTTAAGATTTAAGATAATCACCTTCACCTTGTGTACACTTTCTCACTGATCAGTTATATTAATTGCAACACCAGCATGGATATCTCTCTAGGACTGGCTGTCTTTACTGCTACCGTTTACCCTAATAAAAATACACATAGAACTACATGTTACTTGCTTCTCTGAGGTAAGATGCATCAGTACACTGATAGCAAACACAAGTGCTTAGTGCTTTGGGTTGAAATCTCCTGTAAAAGATGTTCCACTGAAACCTCTAGGCAACTTGCATTTGGATGAATCCAAATGCAGCTCCATCTGTCAATACGAGATTTGAGGATTACTCCATTGGCAGTGTCCAAGTTACAGGGGAACTCTTCAGATACGAACTGCCTGGCTCAATAACCCATAGAGGCAAAAGTCCTGATATTTGTGATAGTTTACAGTAATATGCTCAGTATCCTACAGCTGTATCTGGAAATGTAAAAGGTTTAGCAAATCAGCAAATTTTTACTTGTGGGCCTTCTTGTTCTTGAACTGGAGAAGTATTCCTCTGTGTCCTAGCTGTCATTATACACTTGACAGATTTTGGAATGGGATGTAACAAGGTGTCCAAAACCATTGGAGACAGATTTTGCTCCCATACTAAAATGTATAGTAGTAACTTGGTCTCTTTAGCAAGCATTATTTGCCTTGTAAAACTGGTAAGGGGGTGGCTGGGAGCTCCTGGCTCTACACGTGACTTACTAGATACCTGCAGAAGGGGAAACAGCAGCCTCCGCTCCTGTTAATTGTTTCACAAAGTGTTTTCCCTTCTTTTAAAAGTAAGAGATGTAATTGCACAGAGACTAACCCCCCATAAAATATGACTTCTTTGGAAACACATCTGGTGCACTAAAATTTATTGTTATAGGTATGATACTCATCTGATATTGGTTGTCTCTGTCATATGGAGGTTATCTTTGTCATTATACCATAATCTCCATTTGTGTAAATAATAGATGAACAAAACTTTGTTTTTCAGGTGAGCACTTGAAAATATGTGTTTAAAGTGAAACTGGAGTATTCAGGTTCATTGCATTCATTCTTGCCATCAAACAGTACAAAGTAGGCCCTGATCTCGACCCATCTTTGACTTTTGGATCTGAGTATCAAGTAAATACAGAGAACAGGTGAAGATATTCAGAGCGGGATTCATCACTGCTAACTGAAGGGGTCTATTTCTGAGATAGTCACACCCTCTTTAAATGGGGACAAATATGCTCTTGTGGAGCACACATCTGACCTCCTTTAGAAAAGAGTATCCACCCTGGCTGTGCTGATCTTTCTGAGATGGATTTGGATAGAGTTGAAAAGGTCTAGCTTTTAGATCTAGCTAGGTCTAGATTTAGATAGCTACAATGCCTAAGTGATGGCAATGTAACCAGATCAATCCCACACAGAGTAGGAACTGTTGTAAATGACTTCCTGCAATGTAAGGTAGGCATGAGCTCATCCAACTAATGTCCCAGTGCCATCCTGTGACTCAAAAGCATTTTTTCTGACCTCAGTGTTGTAATTACAACAGGGCTGGGAGAGAATTCTGAAGAAATATTGGTTTATGCTTTTCCTTAGACATTAATTTTTGGCTCCTACTGGAGACAGGATACTGGTCTGATCCAGCACTGTGCTTTTCTGTTCTTAAATATCAAAATGTTTCATCTGGCACTGCAATGTGCAACATTTTTTCTTCCCAGTCCTAATCTCCCAAACAAGACTTTTTAACACAAAATTTAAAAACAGGAAGGAAAAAAAATCATATAACTTCTTTCTTTCTGATTGATTTAAGCTGACTTTTCTTTTGATTTTCTTTTTCAACATTATATTGAAAAATCTGTTATTTGCAGTCAAAGATTTGCTTTACTTAGTTTAGTCAGTAAATCATTTGGACTTGAATTTAAGCAGGTTTGCATAATGACAGTCTGTTGTGCTTCTTAATTTGGGAATTAGGGAGATTGGAGAAACCCTACTGTTTACCAGCTTCAGTAAAAAAATCAATTTTAAATTCATTTCAGTGAGTTCTGTTTCTTCTCTTCCCTGTGGACAAGTACACCTCATATTATGTGGTACACTAGTTATACTGGCCACCTTAGCTGATGGGTAACAGCTGAGATTAGTTTTCATAGGCGTAACAGGGACACTGACTTTCAGGTAAAAGCAGATTTTTCAGACACTGGACAGAATTTAACCTTGGTTAAAAGTTCTCAAAGCTAAATCATCTCTGGTTCGAGATCTCTTGTACCCCAGAGACCATACTTCTGCACGTGAGACGTCACAACTGACAGTCCTTAGATGTGTGTGTTTGGGGACAGTGATAGAGAAATTATTTTAAGTGAAAGGCTTGACAGCTTGGAATTTGCTTCTGCCCTTGGTATAATGTAAGCATGCATACACACCCTGAGAATGTCTTAAATAAGATCTCTAAATCAACAGTACATATTGGCGTTTTTTTCTTCTTAGTTTCCAAACCCTGAGGTGTGCTTGTGGTATTTCCAAGTTTTTCTCTGATATCATAAAGTCTAAAATTTTCACAGTTTTTATCAAACAGATTTTCTGGAAACACAAAATCTAGTACAGGTGTAAAAGAGTTTGGATAACCTAGGCATCAAAATTCAACCAAAGTATTGAGTCTTTCCCAATTTAAACATTGATGCAAAAATGTCTCCAAATGCTGATACTAAGCAAAGATACGTACTTGTATGTGTGCTTTTCCTACTGTACATGAGGGAAATGTTTGGCATATCTTCTGAAGCTTAAATTGTCTCACCGATCTGCAGTCAGATGTCAATGAATAGATTAAGGCAAGAAGACAAGAAATAAAAGCTGAGTAAGTGTGGTGGAGAAGCTGCTGGGAGTGTCAGTGTTGATCTTTGTCTATGTTGAAGAGCAAGGAAGTCCTCTGAAAGAAAGGAGCTTCTTGGTTCACAGAAGATCTCTGCAAGACAGATACAAATTTCATTTAGAGGGTGCTAGTTAAGGTCTGTTGACGGTTGGACTTGACGATCTTAGAGGTCTTTTCCAACCTTAATGATTCTATGATTCTATGAACACTCTGGATAAATCGACTGAGACGCTACCTCAGGACTTGCAGATTTTAGGAATGCTCAGCAAACTTTTTTTTTGTCCAGTTTCTAGCAGGTAACCCTTCTGTCTTCTAGCACCTACAAAGCTCCTGGCCTTTGTGTGGACATAGACTTTAGTGGTGCTACCTTACAACTAACAGCATGGCAATGGAGGAGGTGCAGAAGAGCAAACTCCCACCTGGCAGTGGCTCATCTCTCTGGTAAGTGCAGGCAGTAACCAGGTTTTAGAACAACCTAATGACTTAGTCCCAGTGTTGACTAAAACCATCAGCAAGAAACTCTGTCACGTGAATTTACACAAAGCATATTTCTTGGGTCAGGCATGAAATCAAAATTCCTTTAAGGAAGATGAGACTTTAAACACTTGCTGTCGGGGAAAAAAAAAGTCTCCACAGGCCTTATCTTACGCCTGATACAGTCACAAACATCTGCTTCCGTTTCAGCTTTTTCTTCTGTTAAAAACTAAAGAGAGTGTTTCCAGATCCCTGGAGCAGCTGTCCCTTTTAAGACAGATACATAGCAATGTGACACACACTGTTGGACTGTGGATGGGAAAATGCTGTATTTATCAAAACAGACAATTTTTATCTCTTATTTTTGGACAATTGCTAGGCAAAGCAGTGGAAGCCTATTACCAGATTTTTCATACAGTATTTTGAATTCTGAGTTAGAAACTGGCAAGTATATGTGGCATATTTCAGGAGAGTCTCATCAGTAGCAAATGTGAGATGCAAATTCAACTAAAGCCTACAGTTTAATCCTCATTAAGAGACTCATTGGTGTCCATTTTATCAGGATAATGAGATAGAAAACAAGAGTCCTAAGGGAGACCTTAATTAGGAGTTTGGGCATGAGTATATGACGACTGATTCGGGGGGTTTGCTGTCATTGCATTTTGTTGCTAATATGCATTTGTAAACATATCTTGTTCTCCTAAGCTTTAAAATGCATTTGGGGTCTAGTTCAAGTAGCTGTCCTCATTCTATGATTTTTTAAATCCTTCCTCCAAATTCCTACAGACCTTCAGTCCCTCTGCCCAGTCAGACATTAGGAGATAGGCTTTACTTGCAGGGCTCCTTACAAATTCTTATGCGTTGGCGGTCAATATGTGAAGCACTGTGAATCTTACAAATCTGATTAAGGATAATCTTAGGGCAAAAACAGAGGAGAGAAATTCTCGGTCAGGACACACACACCCTGTTCAAGCCGGGGCAAATCATTTAAGCACTGTGAATCTTACAAATCTGATTAAGGATAATCTTAGGGCAAAAACAGAGGAGAGAAATTCTCGGTCAGGACACACACACCCTGTTCAAGCCGGGGCAAATCATTTAATCTCTCTGTGCCTCTGATCCGTGCCTATAAAATGGAAATGAATATTATTTGCTTGCTTGTGTTATTTTTCCTCTTATTATTGTTACCTATTTTAAGCTTCCTCAGACAAAACCTGCTTTTTATTGTGTGTACATAGACCACACGATCTCCGATGATTGCAGATATTAGCTGCTCCTGCAAGATAAACATATCCTCACCACATCACGTTCCTGTTGGACTGCAGCACATCTCCCTTCTCTGCTTTCTCCAAAACTTAAGTACTGCTTGACTATCACATAGTACTTGGCTGCTAATTCAGCCAATTAAGTATTATTTCATGGACAGGCGAATTTCCAGAAGATGAATGACTCTGCAGTGCTCTGACCCCAGAAGCAAGGAAGGATTTTCAATACATCAACACAGCCAGTGGCTCAGGAATGCCCCAGGCCATCAGCTGGTGGGGTCTGGAGCATATACTGGAGAAACACCCGCCTGTACCAGCCCTGTTCTTGCTGTCTTTCTCACGACTCTTTCACCGATCACTACCCACAGACAGGCTTCCAAACTATAGGGACATTTGGCCTGACTGTAATAGTAATAAAATAAGTTTAACCTTTCATTATTATGCTAGTAATTTAATTTAATAACAATTTATTACTATACTATAATTTTATTACTATAAAACAAGTCAGTAACTTTTCCCTGATCCAAGACAAGATCTACGCAGATCAGCTTTCTCATCCTCCACAACCAATGACTGCACAGGAATGTCCTACTAGGCATGATCCCTATGTGCAAAGCACCAGAGGCTATGTGGTTCTTACTGGTTGTCCTGGGCCAAAACCAAGCTGTGAGTCCAGGAACCATTCTAGCAATTAACAGTACAGTTTACTGCCTGGCAGTGCTTGAACCAGAGCCTGGCTCTGCTTTAGTAGCCCTGCTGCAGCCAAAGGCACCCAAATACAGACACTTCCTTTATGGCAGAATGTATGTCCATAATACCAACAGAGATGTGCAAAACTCCAAAACATTTTGCCTGCAGAGACTTCTGCTACTGATGCCACATCTGGGGGTTGTTCAGGACCCACAGGGCTGACACATCTAGAAGGGAGGAAAGTGATCCCGCAGGGGTGCCTTGATTGGCAGTGTTGACGTGCCCGAGAAAGCACAGCTGTCCTTTTCCACTTCAAACCAAAGACAAGAGACATGTTGGTAGAGGCTCATTTTTAAATGTCACCTAGAGGTTGGAGAGCTCCTGTAGGATAGGCAAAACCTGGGTTCTGTGCTCCTCTCAACATGGAGAGCAGGTTAAACCAACAGCTCTTCCAGCCACAGGGTAGGATGGGACCATCTACCTCCACACCTTGTCAAGGCTAGACCTCTGTGTAGAAAGGTTGCCACCCAATAACTCAGTTGCCCATAATGGAAATCTAGAAAAAAAATTCCGGCAGTGAACTCCAGGTTCACAGTGATATTTATCCCAGAGCTGCAAAAAAAAGTGATTATGTAGGACACATTGTTTTTGGTGGTGTTTCAGGTTAGTTGGCTAAAATAATTCAGCTCAAAAAATCCTTTTGTAAGGTACATAACTTGTCTTGCTCTCTGGACAGGAGACATGAGCTCTCAGTTCTGGCTGGGCAATAGCTACTGCACTGCTGGGAATAGCTGAATTTGGGTTCCTTTCTGGCTGTGAGATGTAGTGTTTAAGGCGGCAGTCCTAAATGTATAAATTTGCAAAGCAGTCCCTTGCATGAGGATGGTGCATAAGGCGCCTGGAGGGACATCTTAGCTGTTTTTTCTTGAAACAGAAAAGTTTGAGATACCAAACAAAGACAACAACGTTGTCCCACTTTTCTGGCAAAGCTCCAATTTGATAATTACTATTTCACCTATCCATATTCCCTGTGCAATTTTAATTGCAAAAGATTACATATGTGTCCCCCTTGAATTCATGGGGCGTTGCTCAGTCATGTTTCATATTTGCCACGCTGTCTCCCAAAATGAAGTGAATTTTGTCAAATGTGGCAGAGGAATGTGTATTGAGATTCTTTACCTCCATAATTCCATACACAAGAGAAACACTGTGTCCCCATATGCTACCTTCAGAAAAGATCTTTGGTACAGAGATGGTCTGAGATCACAGAAAGGTCTTATCTCTTCTAGACATCTGTATCAGCTTATCATATCAAGCGGAGATGTAATTTTTATAGCAATACCCTCTTGTTCTAATGCCTAATATAGGTCTTCGTAAAATTCCATAAAAGATCATTTATAATTGTATAGGCTATTTTTCTTCTTATTCATCACCCTGAATGAAAAAAAAATTTTTTTTTTCTGATGTTGACTTGCCCGATTTTTAATTCCAGGCACTATATCATGACCTTTTTTTCTGTATGAGACAGAAGAGTCTTATGATTCCTGGTATTCTGTGCATATGAAGTGTAAACTCATGGTTGTCACTATTTAGTCTTGGAGATGTAGTAAAAGAGATGGAACTCCTTAAGTTTTCCAGTGTAAGATTTTCAGTGCTGACAGTAGCTTTCCACGCGTTTTTCAGTTTTCCAACATCCTTTTTTAATGTCTAGAGATCTGAACTCAATAAAGTATTGATCTCTTCAGTGATGTGCTTGGAGACAGAATCACTGCTATTCATTACTAACCCTATGTTATACACACAAGAACATTATTAATTCTCATCCCTTCTAAATTTTTTTACTTGTAGATGATGAACCCAGTCTTCAGACAGAGCTTTTATGTTTAGAAGTATGACTTTACAATTGCTCATTTTAAACATGTTGTCATTGAACAAACATGTTTGACTAAATATTCCAAGTCACTATATGTGACAATGGCCAAGTTTTTTTACCTCTGAACAATTTACAACGTTCTTTATGGCGTATCTTTGCTTCCCATCCAGGAACTTGCTGAACAGTGGCTTTGTTTGTTTACAGAATTGAGGATTTATTGGCCTATTTGGTACTTCTGGAGATGCAGCAGGCAGTTAGTCAACTGTAACAGCTCCTGAATCCCAGCTGTGTCTACTAAGCACACAGAAACTGGAAAACATTGGATCTGCTGCAGACATCTATCCCAAAAATCCCTTGTCAGAAATCCCTGCGCTACACTGTTCCTCTGAAAACTCTGTTCATAGCAGAAGAGTTTTATTCAGAGCAAACTAGTTTTCCTCTGCACTATAAGCCACCCCTTGACATAAGCAGTTTCTCTCCGTCTTTAAACATCCCCATTTGAAGAACAGTATTGATAAGGTTATGAAAAATCAAGCGTGGAATCACCCAGACATTTCAGATTTCCTGGAGGGTTTCTGGCAACGCTCTGTTTGTCTGTACCACATTTGACTCCATGGTACCTGAACACCAAGCTGAGTCAGAGGGACTGGAGTCGCTGATGTTTTTTATCTCTGAGAAAATACACTGCAGATGATTTCAGAATTGCCTCAGGGTCTTATTCTTCAGGTTTTAGTGTGCATCGGTTACAAGAGGAAAACAGTATTAACTAGAAACCAAACAGAAAATAACTAAACTGGGTCATTCCACAGCCAGTTATTATAAGGGCTTTCTAACCTCTCAAAGGCTGTCCAGACACTGGTTTTACAAAGTGCCCCTTTGGAGAGACAACTTGCATCTTCATTTTCCAGTCTTGTCTTTCACACTTGTGTGAAAACCTTCGCAGTCATTAATCACCGGCTTGCAGCAAAATAAGCAGAACCTCTGAACCTGTCTCACACCAGAGTACCATTAAGAAAAATAATTTATCATTTAACTTGACGTTGTTCGCATGTGAAGTTTATCTCGCCTAATGAGATGTTGTTCTCCATGAGTATTTTTTTCCCCTATTTCATTATTACGGCTCCCTTTAGGCAGGTTTCCCTTGAGTTTTAATTATGAAAACACCACCTGTTTTCAGTGCCACTGTTAAGAGTTTTCATCCGCTCCAGAGAAAGCATTTGCTTCTCTGTTATCTTGAATGTCTTCCACTCTCTGCATTGATTTCCCAGAAAATGTATCGATTTTATCCTGACATTTCAGTGAATGCCTCATCTTCCTCATTCTTCCTTTTTCTGAGTTTTAGAAAGCTACACTCACCCTTGTTCTGTCCGGTCTTCCAATTAGGGAATAGTTGTGATTCTCCTTTTCTGCTTTAAACCCCTATGTGATCAGACTTTTTGCTGCTGTGCCCTGTGCTTTTTGAACCTGCTCTCCAGGCCACTAGGGAAATGCAAGGATTTTTTTCTTGGTCTTTAGTCAAACCTTAAGACCTGCTGCAATATTTCTACACAAAGATTGCTCTGCTTTTAAGCTCCACTTTAAGAGTTATTTTCATCTGTTACGTTTGTGTTGGTTTGGATTGAAAAGCCTGGTGTTTTGTCATGTTCAGTACATCCATCATATCATCTAATATTAAAATATGCTTGTGTTGGCTTCAAGACCATGGGCAAAATGCTTCTCCTAAAGTATTCTGGCTATGTCTGGAGTCTGTGTTATTGTTATGTTAGTGGTTTATTGCATTAGAAATAATAAATAGTGGTGAATAATAGAGTAATTCCTACCTTCAGTATCTTCTGCCTTTCTCTCATATATGATTTTTCATCACTGCTGTGGGGAAAACAGGGCATCAAACAGCCAAGAAGAATAATTTCCACTATATAATAATAAAGCAGCAGTTCACATCTAGCAACTTACATTGAAAAAACAAAGAAAAGTAGGCTTAAAACACTGCCAGGCTTATAATACTAGTCATCTAGGGAGCCGGACAGAATTGACTATTAGACAAAATATCTACAAGGAAATTTGTGGATTCTCCTTAAAGAAAGTGATTTGTCATGCAAGCCACTGTGTCAGAGCTGAGCAATATCTTGGACAAAGCCAAAGAACTGAGTAAGATCTAAATCCCAAAGCACAGCCATGTATGGAGGGGGTTTGGGATCCATTTTGTCCAACACAAACCACTTAAAAAGGGAATGACTACTTTAAACTAGATATTCAGCTTCCTCCTATAGCTTATATAGACAAATAATTGAAGTGTCAAAACACTTGGTCTTAGGAAAGGATCAGCAGCTGTTTCAACATGACATCAGAAGAATCAAGCTTAGACTAAATGCCTAAATTTTAGGTAAGTAAAGGTAGATTGGATGTTTTCCACCCTAAATTTCCCTGAATCTTTCTAACAGGAGTAGCTTCAGGTTTCATAGTCATGTTCCAAACCTGAACACCACAGCCTGGCACTCTAAAATCATCACTGGAGTTTTAATGGAACACACTTTATCACCCCTTCTTCCATCCCTCATGTAATGATTGTGTTAACAGTTAATTCCCTGTCCTCCCATCCTCAGAAACTCAACTGTAACAAAACAAATAGCTGAAGCAATCAAAGTGTGCAATGTTTATTTTTTCCAGTCTTTTAGGATGTTTCCAGATGACAAACTTAAAAAATATACCATGACTGTTCATTTCTTTGTTCTTTAGTAGTGGTGAGTCAAATCAATTCAATTTTCACTGTGAATTTTCTGGATCAGTGATACCTTGATAGATACCTTGAAATAAAATAGATACCTTGAAATAAAATCCACAAGCATTTCTCGCATTGTTTGCAACTAAAGAAGTGATTGAAATGAATCCACATTTTAGATTTTAAATAAATAAATAAATAAATAATCACTGGAAGAATGTTATAGTAAAATTTACATTAACCTCCTTCCTTCCCTCTTTCCCACCTTCTCATCTTCCTTTCAGATAGTGTCTTTCTTGAAATCCGTATAATTTCTTGTGAGACAGATCTTTCATTTTGAGTTTATTTACAGAAACCTCCTTTTGAATGTATGTGTGTGCATATTTGTGTATATTTTTTTATATATATCTATCATGATTTGTGAGACAAACTAAATATATGTTCTGGTTTAATTAGATCTCCATGCCATTAAAATATTCTGCCTCTAAAACTGATTATTTCATTATTTTTCATTTTGTTATGAGTATTTTGAAGACCTAGAGGAATATAGGTGAGCTTAAATAACAGGAATTTTCATGAAAAATAAAAGAGCTACTAGATCAAATTCACAGATAATATTTTGAAATAAGTGAATGTGGGCATAAATCTAGTGGGAAAAAGTATATTTAATGATCCGGAAGATACAGAATTAGCAGACTTTTCAGTTTAATTGGAAATACTTTGTCCTAAGTTCTTGCCATCCCAATGGCAGATGTTAATTTCAGTTCAAAAATGGTCATGAACAGCATCTTTGTATCTTCGCTACTACTTGGAAGAAACATGACAAGTTCCTGCCAAAGGTTGTGAATATAAATTTAAGCCTACATTCTGATTTTTCTCATGGAGGGTTCTCCCAAGGTTTTAAATTCAGGTCAGCAAAAGTAGCATGAGATTTTCCTCAGCCATACAGGACTTCCTGAGCACTACATCACAATTCCTATACCAATGCTTTTTCAGAATTGCACTGCTTTTCCAAGTCCCATCACAGATCCACATGTTTTCCCTTCAAGGAGTTTAGCTGACAAAATTTATTTGGTACCAGTTTTTATGCATTGTGTTGTATTTAGCCTTCAATGCTTGTCAGCAATGATACTTTTGGGCTAAATCTATGTTATACTAGGATTATCACTAATATGAAGGTGGCTGAGTATTACTACTGAAAAAAACATCTGAGACTAAGGGTTTTCAGGATAAAAGAGAAGTCTTAATTACCATACAAAATTTCAGATACAGTGGAAAGGCGATGAAGAGTCTTAAAGGCCATCTATTGCAGTAGATGTAATAGTAGATTATGTGGGAGAGGAGTTTGTGTAGCTGGATGATAAAAAGGAGATGAAGAACCTTATGGTTCTTGTGGAGACTTGACTTTTGGGAAGATCTACAAACTGTGGCATTAGAACTCCATTTTTTTTTTCCCCAGGAGGTTCACAACATGTCCTGCAGCCCATGGTTCAGGTTTTTCCTAGACTATAAAAAATGGGGACGTAGTGAAGAATGAAGTGAAACAGAAGGCAAGACTGGAAGAAGATTTCTTAGTCTTCTAAGAGTTTTGCAAGCTCTGAGCAATTCACTATAGAATAAATTCACTTAATCTATTAATATGAATAGTCTATTTTGTTCCAGTGGAAAACCCACAGACTGCTATTTAACATCAATAAGTATAACCTGGCCTTTACCATGCTATCAATTTGCTTTATATTTTTGTCCTATTTTTTATCTAAAAAAAAAAAATCCTAGCCAGCTTTGAACAAGGAGATTCCAATGGATTTGTTTTGGTTTTGTTATATTGCAGCAAGCAAAAGGAAGGGGTAACATTTTCCATTATCCATGATCCCAACAATTCAGATGACTCACATCCATAAAGTCATAGTCCTTGAAGCACTGGTTTTAAGGGAAACTTTGCTAAAACAACCAACCATTCATCAAGAGATAATTGCCAGCATTGGGTAAACTTGCAGAATCCAAAGAAAGCTGAGGGACTTTTTATGTTGGCGAAGACTATTCCTCATCGGATGGCAGTTGCAGCTTTGGAACTGCAATTGCTGCCGCATTTTGTTAAATCTGGTATTCATAAAAAAAAAAAAAAAAATCCACAAACAACACAAAAGTGAAACAAAAGCCCTGCTAATGTTTAAATTTTATAGTGAGATACAGCCACAAGGCACTAGCACAGAAGAGTATTTCTGATTGGCTACCAGCTGTTGGAGCTGAACAGATGAGCTGGAAAGTAGCAATTTACAAGCTATTTCATATTTAAAACTGTTAGGTCCTGTGCAAAACAATCTTTTCTCTCTGGGAAAAACAACAGGAAAAAAAAAATAAAAAAAAAGGTCCCCAGAAGAAAGGAAACATCCACTGAGAACAGATTCTCCCAGCACAATGAGAAATTTCAGATTTCTCTTTATTCTTTCAAATACTTTATTTCTTTCAAACAAGTACTTTATTCTTTCAAATGAATCAATGTCATTTAATTATGTTAAAAATCAGACTTGTTCCTCAGAAACATTAACTACTAACTGGCTTCACCTCTGCCGTGTTGTAAAGTGTCACAGTTTAACTTATAGCTCCCTTTTTAATCATTGCTGTATTGACAGAGCTATTTTAATACAGTCTTCCAGAATTTCTGAATGCAGTTAGGTAAATTGTGATTAATTAAGAAAGATCATTGCGCTTAAACTAGAATGGAAATAATAAATGTTTATTTCAGGAAAATGTAAAAGATTTGTGCAAAACCATTGCATTCTATATATAGTCCTTCATTTAACAGCTCTGCAAACCTGCAAAAGTTGGTTCTTGTTGAAAACTGCCAGGCTACATACAATGAAATCTGGAGTAGTAATACCAGAGAGCTGTCAGTCAGCCATCCATCCATCTAATTGGCTTCTTACCATCTTTCCATCATGTTTTTTTTATAACTGGTCGCCTCTGGCTAAAATGCAAATCATGAGGAAGAGCCGTCTAGAAAAAGCTGCTGCTTTCTTAATTATCTGTCAGAGTATGGACCAGTGGACCCTGGGCCGCAGAGTAGAGTTATGCTAAGCAGCAAGGCATCATGGGAATTGGAGTGACAGCTCATTTTCCTCCTGTGTTTTTTCTGCGTTCGAATGACAATGCAGAAATACGGGTTTTTCCCACACATTCTCTGAACACCTGGGCCAATGCTCAGGGGAACACAAAGCCAAAACTGTCACATTTCCAGACATGGTCTTATTGCTGTCACTGTGACAGGATTGTTGACAAATGCCAGCAGTCATCTCAGCATCTTGGGAAATGTCTGCCGTGGTTGTGTCAACAGCCTGACAGAAATTGTTAATGTTTAAACTTCTTCCACTGACAGAATCCTGTCTTGCTGACAGTATTTGTCATATGAAACTCAATCTTTGTCAAACTTGCTTAAAAATTAACACTTCCTCCATTTCTTTTGCAGCTAACTGCCTGTGAGCTTTTTTTTTTTCCTTAAGTAATAAGATTTCAACAAGGTAATATTCCACAGTCCACAATGACTCCAAGAGCACAAGCACATTATGAACTTATGGCCAGCTTGTCCTTTTGACCTCTGCTACAATGATAATTATGCTTTTATTCCTTGCCCATTTTTTTTGCCTTAGGAATCAAAGTTCTGAATTATTCAAGAGCCATAAAAATCCTATTTCTCAGTGTACAATGTGGAAAATCAATTAAACAGAGTTAGCTTAGCACTTATATAAAAATCAAGTTACAAGTTTGTAGACATACATTAACTGAGTCTTTCTCCAACTTTGGTTTTGAAGGTCAGTCCAGCTGGATAGAGAAACAGGGTCAGTAAGTCTTACCTGGAAATCTTATTCCAGCTCTAAATCTGAAAAGTCCTAGGATGACTATTGGTTTGTACAAATGAAAAGGCAAGCCCCATAATCAATGTTGCATACTTTCCAAAAAATGGCATGGGAATGTCATGGGTCATTTGAATTTATTTGAATGAACATGGTTGCACGCAAGAAGACCTGAACTAATCATCAATATCTCATTAGGTGCTAAGAACGAAGTACTAACGTGGAAGACTTCTGCATATTTTTATGCTTAAGTAGGAAAACTTGAAGGACAAATGTGCAACCAGAGGTGTGGAGAGCTTCAGAATGGTGCAAGACATGACCTTGGAGCTCCATTAGGAAGAGTTTTGCCTGTGAATCCCTACTGATACCAAACCATGTCCCCTGGTGGCATTATGCAATCAATAGTTATTAGGATATCTCTAAGTAGAGTAAAAAAATCAAACCTTGGCTGTTCACAATGATTGAAAATTTAGCAGGAGTGATGTCCTGGATACATTTTAATGCTAGGTATTTATACCTTCTCCCACTTATTGCCTTCACAGAAAATATTTAGTGAGCACTTCTCTAACCTTTGGGAAAGTGAATCCATTCCATTAGTAATCCTTGCATCGGCCTGATGTTGTGTCCCAAATGTTTCATTTGGATCAAATATTATTCTTCATTTAACTTCCCAACCTGATAGCTGTGTATTGTTAAGTGTCTGTCATTTTCTGGCTACTGAAAAGGACAGAAGCAATCCCTAGGCAGAGGGTTACCATATGTAGCATTGGTATAAAGAAACAGTATAATCCAAGACACCGAACATGGGCCAGAGAGCTAAGGCTACCTTTATCTTCACTTCAGTACTGACTCTGCCTTTCAGTGTGATTTTTTCCAGTTGCATAGGGCAAACTATTAAAACTTAGGTCCCTAGAATTAGTTATGAAACACCATACATAAGCAATTAAGTATGTCACCTGTTTCTAGAAAAGACGACCATCCGACTCTTCCGTTGTAGACAATAGTGGCTAAAGGTGCTCAGCATCTCTGTGAAATAGGGTATTTCTTTAAGCACTAGGTTGTTAAACAACTTATGGCATTTGGTCTACAGGTTGAGTTTGGACTTGGTATTGTCACATGTTACTCCTGCTGCTGGGTGGATACCCTCAGTTTGGTTTCCTATACAAGGTATGAGAACAGCTAGGTACCTAAGGATGAGACCTGTAGAAGTCAGCAGCCTGAGCAAGGGACTGCCTATAAGAGTAAGAAATGTGAGCAAGAGGAAGAATGATTTGTGGTCGCAGTCCTTAATTACATGAACATTTATATACTTTGTGTCATCCGCACCTGTTTAAGCTTCCTAGTGGATTGAGTCTGACTGACAAGAGAGGTCGGGCAGTGCATTTGCTGTGAAATGCTGGGATTTTAGGTGTTGAAATTTCCAGCATCATGATTTGAATATTTCATGCTCACTGAAAGAAAAGGAGGTGTTCCTGGAGAACAATCAAGGTGCCAAGGAAAATTGAACTCCTCTTCCACTAGGAAGCAGCTGAGAAAACATTCTCCATAGTCGATTTACGGATTTAGCAATTCCTACTTAAGCTTAAAAAATTATTTAAGAACAGGGCCTTATCTTGCCTGTATCTTCACTTTCCCACTTACCAAACTGAGATAATTATATTCAGCTACTCTGGAATATCTAAGAAATTGCGAATTACAAGATAATAGAATGTCCTAGTATTGTTATTTCTTGTTTTGAAGTGATTTTGAAGTTTACCACCAAACATCATAATGATGTAGGTTTTCTCTCTTTTACATCCTGGGCAGTGAAATCAGTCTGAATGTGTTTGAAATTTGGAAGTTTTATAAAATTTCTAGCAGAAATTGAAGATATTGAATACATAACCATGATCTGCTTCCAAGAATGAAATTTAAACACTGTTAAATTAGGACGTATAAAATATTGCCAGAGGAATCCAATCTTTTCTGAATTTTGCATCATTTAATCTCACAAATGTTTGCTTATGCTACTATATTTTAAGCTGATTATCAAGCAGAATCAATTATCTTTTTCCAGTGTACGGGAATGATGTCAGATGAATGTAGCAGATGGTAAAATTTGATATTGTCGATGTGATCTGTAATTCTAAGAGAGTTTCAGTTCAGAGATTTGAAAATTCTTTATGAAGCAATGTCACCTCTATTTTACAAGTAAAGAAACTCAACAGACCAGCCAGAGCTACAAAGGTAAGTGCCGTACCACTTGTACTGATGCATAGACATATTTATGTGACTTGGTCAGAGCCATAAGGCGAATTGATTGCAGACCCAAGTTCAAAATCTCATGTGCCCAGAATCTTACCCTTTGCATAATGGAAACAATCCCATATGTGTCTGTCAAAAAGCACGCTAGAGAGTTTGAAACAAATCCATCCTGCCATTCCTGAGTTAGCTCTGGGTGAAAGTTATGTGTATCTGTATAAACCAAAATTCTAGTCACAAATTTGTTTGGTTTTTTAAGTTCTCTCTGTCAAAAAGAAAAGTTTGAAGGTTTAAACTTGATTTCTAATTATTCATTTATGAAATATTAAATTTGACTGGAATAAGAAAGGGGTTTGACTAAAAAAAAGGAGGCAGTGCTCAGCAATTCCATACCAGACACGAGCAGTGAAAAAAACTTGAGCTACACAGATGGGGTCCTATCACATGTAAGATGCAAAATTCAGCCCTGTAATGAAAGACTTTGGATCCACACAGGGTTTATCTGGAAGCTACTTGGAAGTTGGCTGCTTGGAAGTCGGCAGACTGAAAGATAGATATTGAAAACTTAAACTAGCTCTTTGTATTCCCTGGCCGGCCTTGCAGCAACCTATTCTTCCCCAAACCATGGCACGTCTGCACACAGCTTCTCTGAGTGATCACCTGCACTGAGCGAAACTGAAAATCCTTCATTCTCCTTGACACAACTAAGATGATGTAAAGAAGAGAACAGAGTCGAAAAGCCTATGAGAGCAGAGCAGAGCATAGACTATGCAGCCTGAGTCCTGGGCTAAATAATTATCTCCGGGTATTGTATTATTTGCATAATTAAAAAGTTTGGCTGAATTTCCGACACGCTGTCTCCTACATTAGGGAGGTGGTGGGGCCGAGCTAAACAGCAGGAGGAAAGTGAAGGTTAATGAATTGTTATTCAGATGGTGCAGGCCCTGTGAGATTTGTGGATAATTGATACCATTTGGGAGCTAAGGCAGAGTGGAAGACGAGAGAGGAGCTGCCGCAGCAGCTAGACTGGAAAAGAGCAAGCAAATGATAACTTAGCAATTATCATTTTGATGGGTTTGTTTGTCTTTTTGTTTAACTTCTTTCTCTGTCTCACTCTCTTTTTTTTTTTTTTTCTTTTCTGTTCCGCCATGAGTTGAGTAGAATTAAGATGGATGCAAAAGAATCATTCAAAAAAATTAAATATCTGGCAAAGGCAATGGCCTTTGAAATCTCAGCTGGGAAATTGTCATACGGAGGGTGGAAAAGATAATTTAGTGTGAGCTGGAAGTGTGGCAGCAGCTTCAGGTTGCAGAGGTTCCTTTGACTTCAGCACGGGGTTTTTCCAGCAGGTCAAATTCCCCTTTTGCAGAAGTCCAGGGTAAGCCTTGTACACCATTAGCCCGCTATCACTTATTATTCATGCTATGAAAACATCTAGAGGACATGAACTCAAGCCCCACTGTATTCGTCATTGTCCAAAAAGCTCATATGCCAAGGACCCTACTGTTTTAATCAATAAATCAGCATAAATCAGAAGAAACCCATGAGGTGACATATAGTACCTAAAGCTACAAACAGGTGAGTAAAAGAAGCCGCATCTCTTGAGCTGGGCCAATGTAAATCACAAACTTTAAACCATCCTTCCGAACCACATTGCAGGGGTTCACCAAGCTGCTTGCACTTGACATCCTAAGGAAGATATGAGAAACACCACTAAAAGATTTCTGTCCAGGCACAGCTTTCAGATGACTGTGATTAAAGATTGGTATGATGCAGGTCTTGTCCATCTTGGACAGGTCTGCTGTCCAAGAAAATTATTTATAATTAAATTCGGAGAAAATTGTTTCCAATTTAAGCTATTTATAGAAAAAAATACTTATAATTTAATTCAGGTAATATTCTATTACTGGAAGTCTTTAGGGACCCAAAACTAACCCCAAGAAGCTCCTTGACACTGGTTGCCTACCAACATCAGCTTGAGACATTTCACAAACACATTTCAAATGTTTACTTTTGGCCCACAATCAAAAACATATCAACAAACATGTTGATTTTTTATCAGTCTAGAGACAGAACAAAAAGCATTTCAGTAGCAATGCTGTTCTTGGATAAAACTGGAAATTTTAATGTATGGGACATTCTGATATTTCAAAAAATCATTGCTGTGGATCCCAGATTACCTGAATGAGAACCTGTCTATTCTTTGCTCCTCCCTCACCAAAATCAAAAGGTTTTGGGGTGGAATATTTGGCCTCCAATGAACAAGGATTTTGTGAAGAAAACTGAGATCCGTGCTGCAGACAGAGAGTTGGAGAGGAAAGGCTGCTCAAAGCAGGGTAGGGATAAACTGCTTTTGTTTGTTGCCTTTTATTTAGATGGAGCCTGAAGCTTAATGGTGAAAATTATTTGGTGAAAATAATCCAAAAATTATTTTTCTCTACCTCTAAGACACCTAAATGGCTCCTGTGATAGAAACACGAGAGCTGTAGACACAAACAGATTAGTACTATGTTTGAGTCCAAAAAGTTTTAACATGATGTCCAATGTAATAAGGAGGTTATGCAATGGCTTCAACATATGGGACTAGGCAAAAGATGGGCAAAGCACCTCGGAAAACTTTGAGATGTAATCTGATTTTAGGAAAAGCTGATATTAATCTATATATTATGCCTAACATATTAGTAAAGACTAGTCTATACATCACCTAAGAGGAAGAAGAGCCCAGTGCAACTGCATTTTACTGGGAGGGAAGTGATACTTTCATTAAGGTATCATTAATTATTGCCTTCCTGGAAAGTCTGCATTTCACTACCAGTGAATGTTTGCTGCACCCCCTAAGCATTTTGGTGCTCATTCTAGGTTCTGCAGCAAACCCACATGACTTTGGCCCAAATGCATAAAATCAATATGATATTTATTTGGACTTAATAAAGTTAGTATTTCCCATCCCTTCCACTGGTGTTAGTCTAGAACAACTCCATTTTCCTATTACATCCCACTGAACTGATCTTTTCATTTCTACCTTGCCTGACTGTCTTTGAACGCTTTTTTTTCCTTTTTTTTTTTTTTCCCCCTTCTTTTTTTTTTTCATATTACAAGTTCCTGCACCTTTGAGACCTTAGCAACTTCAGGAAAGTTTTATTTATTTATTGAATAAAAAATTCAGTGGGAAAAGAACATACACTCACACGTACCTGTACGGTGGGAAGGGGAGGGGGTGCAGAATCTAGGGCACTGCTTGCTGTGATGAAAAAGATGACAGGTGCCCCCCACTGCAAGTGTGGGACTGAGAGACCGTGGATTGAATTTAAGGAGGATGCTAGTGACTTCAGGGAGAACTCTTCTACCTGCAATATTTCCTTGTAGTTAAAATATACAGCACACTGCTGAAGCTAGCTATAGAGACAGGCAAGTGTGAAAATTAATTTAAGAGGCAGCTACACAGATTTTGGGTGAAGGTCTGAATAATGAAAATAGGACTGCTAGGGACATATTTTTGGCTGATTCCAGTGCTGAAATATACTGTAATGTTGGCTGGTCTCAATTTAATGCAATCCTGCAAGCAGGTGTCCTTGATGGTGCTTCAAGACTTCTTGCAAATAACTCCTTATGTTGCCTCTTTTAAAATATGTGGGCAGTATTGTTGGACACAACTCACAAACACAAAATAAATGAAAAAAAATAAAAAGAAGACATGGTATTTTGCATTGGGGAGTGGAGCATATAAACGGGGTTATGCTCTAACAATAAGCATGGTGGAAAATATAGCTCTGCAAATTTATCAGGGGTATTGAAATAAGAGCTAAATTAAAACTTCCTGATAAATATGCTCTGGGTCACACGGATGTCAGCAGTGGTCAGAGTGAAAGACTGGATGTAGAGAGAGGGAGTTGATGACTCCTTGATATCTTCTTTTATATATATATCTTTATATATATCATATATAAAATATTGCTGCTTTCCTTCTGTGTCTTGTGTTCCCATTTTTTCTGTCGATCTTTTGGTGCTACTGCCTTTGACCCAAGGACTACCTCCATCATGATAGCAATTTTGGACACAGTTTAATTGAATAGACAAAGGCATATCAAATATCTGTGCTCAGAAGCTGAAACCTGAAAAAATATAAATTTAAAGACAAGGAAGCTTTCTGAAAACCAGAGATATTTAAGCAACATTTCCAAAAGACTGGAAGAACCATTGTCACTTCAGCTCAGTAAATCCAGCCAAGCTTGAATTTTCACATCCACGTTTAGCCTTCTAAAACTTGTGTGCTCAGTTTAATCATCGATATTTCCTCATCTTTAATAAAATGGGGCAGCTCCAGGGGAATATTCTACATTAGATATTAAGTATTATGGTATGATGAATAACTCTCTCAAGATGGCTTTTTCTTCCCCATTGACTAAAGAAACGGCCTACATATTCAGCTTAACTTTTAGACTTCCAATATTAAGTGCTTTGAATTAGGTAATACATTCCTCTATATCTGATTTTTAGTCAGCTAAAAATATGTAGATTAATCCTACCATTCTACCATCTTCAGTAACAAATTTATAATTTCTGTTTCTTTCTTTATCACTCTCTATTATTGTTTATGATAGCAGATGCCTGGTTTTGAAAAGAAGCAGAATTTAATGTGATCCTAAGCCTTGACTTCTCCCAGAAAGAATACATTGAGTTTTGCTGCAGCAGATGCCATCACTGACCATTGAGCTAGAAACTTCCTACTTTATGGGTCTAGTGCAAAATTTACTTCAATCTGTTTGACTAGCAAAATCCAAGTAGTTGCAAAGCATATTCATCTGTTCTCGGAGTTATTAAAATAGAAAGGGTTTTAGTGTCTGGGGGAGCTGAGCTTTCCAGAAGCCACCAGGGATGTCTGTCCTTCTGACTACAGGAGGGTAGACAATATCTTCTGTCCCCATTGGTGGAAAAGCAGGAATGGAAGAGATGGAAGTCTTCACAGACTTTTTTTGCCTAGCCTAGTGCTTTACCCCAAAGAATATTTCTTCTGCATCGACAGCTGCACAGTAAAAGCAGCTCCGTCTGTTAAAATATGCAAATGACCAGCACGCATCTTTCCTCCCTTTCCTACTGGGCAGGGAATTCTGAATCTAAATTTATGGTGGAAAAAAACAGAGAATCAGAGTGAAGTGAATCTCAAACCAAGGGACTGCAGTTGATTTGGTTGGATATTGATTTCAGCAACGGGAAAAAAAACAAACAGAGAAATACATACGGGTTCTAGTAAAGAAATGTTTCAGCTTAGTTTGGCAGAATCAGTGGACAGGACAGAAGGTCACAGAATTAGGGGAAAATTAACAACTAAGTCATAACTCTGAGAGGTCTTTGAAAGAAAATTTAATTTATAGTTATGCATAGAAGTACACTGAAAGAGAACAAAGGTAAACTGGTGAAATGGTCTGAGCTGAACAAGAAAATTCAGTTTACCCTAGAAGACAAGCAGATTTTATTTATTTATTAACTCAAATTAAAGAGCAACATTAACTCCACTTTCCATTTGTTGTTTGTTCATTAGTTTTGCCTTTTGGTCTATTTGGTTACATTTAATGTAAATTTAGGCAAGGTAAGGGTACCTGGTCATAACAATTCAAGACACCCAGTGCTGGCCTGTCTTTCCAACCACTAAGAATGGTATCTGACCTCAGCATTTCTTCAAAACAAGACTCTATTCAAAGTCTTAGCTAGAAATTTTAATATTTTCTGAAAGAAGTGAAAATTAAAGATCTGTCTTTGAGATGGATCCAGTACAGAAAAGGAGTGGATTTCTTAAGAAAATGGGTTGGGAAGCATATTGTGGTGTGTGAGCACAAGATCACTGAGGAATTGAACTGTGTTTTTAGAGACTGGGATAGCTGAGATACCCATTTCTTATACTGTATTTCGTAGATTGTGTTCCCTTTTAATTCGAGTGTCTTATGTTTTCATACAGGACCGGTTCCACTGCTCTCTGAACTTAGCAGGTGAATAAAGGAGAAAGCTAATAATCAGATTTGAGGTTTTTTTGAAGGTTGATATGTGTCTCTTGTCTCTTACTCTACCGAATTACAGCTATGGGGAAGGTTTGGTCTCTCTCTAATTTGATTGCTGGGGTACTTAGCATTCCAAATTCAGATCTTTATTCAAAGAATAATAAATAAACAAGCTGGAACATGTTATTAATACATCTGGCCACTCAGTGTAAAGTTATATCACACTTGGTTTCATAAATAAAGAAGTTCATTTTCTACTATTCCATATTGGACCTTTCAGAACTGCCTCCTAAACCATCCACTAAATTAATTTGGCTCTTGATATTATCCTCTTTAGTCATATCTTAGAACCATCTTCCCAGAGTCATCTTTCTTCTGCCAGTCTTTCTGCAAAGTTGACCAAGAAAATCCAAGCTGGTTTTCTTGAAACCATGTTACTCTTTCCTTATTTTCTGTAATTGTCTTTTTCCAGTTTTCTCCAATCCCTCTAAACTTTCCTTCAGCATGATTTTTAGAGGATTTTTACCTTTAGACCCTAGGTCTCAGCAGGTGAAGGGGGAAATGTTAGAAGATTCTGTCTTTCTGCCCATGGTCATTTAGACACCTTCTCTAGTTAGCAGGAATA
This sequence comes from Calonectris borealis, assembly GCF_964195595.1. Taxonomy (NCBI): domain Eukaryota; kingdom Metazoa; phylum Chordata; class Aves; order Procellariiformes; family Procellariidae; genus Calonectris; species Calonectris borealis. Next base: position 5,598,801 of record NC_134314.1, read on the forward strand.
GAGAGAAAGAGAATATTTCTACAGAAATATTTGATGCTTTCCTAAAATAGTTATCTGTTGCTCCCTGGATATATCACTCCCTGAGAGTGCTTTGTCTCAGCTCCTCAGATGATTGAACACAGTCTAGTGGATTCTCTGTCTTTGGGGCGTTTTCTATCCATGTCTCAGTAGAGTTCTGGATCAAAACAAGGGTTTCTGATCCCTCTAGTAATAAATAAACTAATGCTAGTAGTTTGCACTTTAGTGGATTCATACAAATGAAAAGGAAAAGGAATGAAGATAACCTGACAAAAAGAATATTAAAGTTCTTGTTCCAAGATACAGGTCATTCCTTTTTTTTTTTTCTTCCTAATGAATTCCCTTTCAACCTCAGTCCAGCTTTGAAGTATTGGATTTGTGGGCCCGTTTTACAGATGGAACAGCAATGGCACATAATCTATACAGCTGTGCATACAGTATCTGGCAGAGGTCTGGCTAGTTTTCTACTTGCTAGCAAGCCACATTTTTGGCTGGAAGAATCAGAGTTGTTCCAACTTTATTGGCCCTAATCACACCAATACTTCCACATTGTAGTGACTGGTGCCAAAGTCATTCATGTTCATTTCACTCCCTAGCAATGACTATGTGATCTAATTTCATTGTCCTTCGAAATTATTATGTGCATAATGTTACTGAAAAAAACTTTGCTGACAGAGAGCATTTTTTATCAGCAGATCTCAAGGATCTTTGCAAAAGAGGTCAATATTTTTATGCCCGTTAACAAATGGGGAAACAGACATAAGCAGGTGAAGTGTGTTTACTAAGGTTTTATTTCTTTCTTAAATACAAAAATCTGAGAAAAGAACAGAACCCAATTTCTCAGACTGTATCTATACAAATAAACAAACCAGCTCCAAGGCATAGACTTGAGCTGGATCCCCATAGTCTTCCCACTATTTGTTAGCAGGTTCCTCAATAAAGCATTGGCTGGTGCCAACTAGCACTCCATAATGCCATCTCCCTCCACTGAAAGGCCCATGGCCCATTTTATTTGCTAGTATAGATTTTGCTAGTATAGATTCATCCCTTAACGTAAATCCATGTCTCGCCTTATGAGGATGCCTTATTTCTCTACATAATCAATGCAATGTTTTGCTTGCCATGAAATAAGCACTAGAAGTTTACCAGTTATCTAATTGATAAATATGTTTGACTTTGAAAAACATGGTCGTCTTTGCCAATGCTCTCATACCTTTTTTTAACTCAGATTTTAATCCAAAGTAATGACTTCAAGCACAGGAACACTAAAAGGAAAGAAAATAAAATATAAACCATTCTTCTTATCCAATGTGGAAAGCAAGAATAAAAGACATCGGCTCTATAAGGTGAGATCCCATAAGAATTCAGCTCCCTGTTTTGCTAAGGAAACAAGAAGCATGTGTGAATATATCTTCCATGTGGGAGGAGGCAGCAGGCAGTTTTAGAAATGAAGATGGAATACCTGAAAACAAGAAGTAAATTAACTCCTGGAAAAGCAAGCATCCTCTCACTGACAGTAGCAAAACCAAAACTAGGTACAAGCAACGTGAAAGATATCCCCTGGGATCCATAACCTTTCCTAATAGCTCTACATTTTTAGTGATACTCTTCAGGAGTACTGAAGCTTTTTATTTTTTTCCCCTCAGCAGAATATTAGAATATGCCAATTTTTCAGAGACAAATCTTTCAGTGTGTGAGAAAGTATTGTTTTCAATGATTTTTCTATCTCAAGAGCATTCCAAACTGTGAGTTAATTTGCCACTTAAGAATGTGTAAAAAAACCTGGTCCTGAAACAAAATGTTTTAAAATGATGAAAACAAACATTGTTTTTGACCTGATCCAAAATAGTATCTATTTTGTTTTATTTTGTCTAGTGAAAATGTTTGCTATTTCACTCTCTCATCTTGTACCAGAATTGGAAAAAAAAGTGTGAAAATTTAAAATTATCATGGTTTAGATGCTCTTTTCTGCCAGTTCTCATTTTGAGTCATTCACCTCTGTCTCACTAGCATCAGGGAGAGCAGAAAGAAACTCCATGAAGTCTTAAATATTCAATACATTTTGCACAAACCAATTCCACCGGCTAGGGACAATTGCTCCTGGGTTTCCACAGAGGTGTCACATAATAGAATGGGGGCAAAGTCCACTGCCAAAGCACCGTTCATGTCATCATCAAAATATACCCAGAATAAGGGAGACAAGTAATCCTGAATTACTTCGTCAAGATATTGGGGTATCTAAAAAGGCCAACTGACTGCTTTGAATTTCTATTTTATTTTTTTTCTCCTAAAGAACTGCGTGGGATGTAAAATTCATTCTCCACATCTGGAGGGTGCCCTCCAACTTGTAATTCTTCTATGCCTTGATTTTTTATATATAAAATAGCAAGACTGATAGTTCCTTGGTCTTACCCTGTGTTGATCTTTTCTATTTTAAGAAAATGATTATCATGGCAAAAGCTGACCTTTGATAGTTGCCCAGTCTCAAGGACAACAATATAAATACTGTCACAGGAGTGTTTAATTATGATAAAGCCAATAATACAGTCTCATAATGATAACGATATGATATTTCAACAGCTTAGCATCAGGCCAAGACTACCAAGTTTGGTTGACTAAAGTCACGTGCTTAAGTCTACAGAAAAATTTCTTTTGAGTAACCACATTGAAAATGCACACACCTTTAACAGTCACAAAACACGTGTCAGTAAGTGGAGGCATTGCCTACTAGCTCTTTCAAAACATCACACAATTTATCAGCACTTTTCAGGACTTCATGCAAGGCAAATAGTTTTCCTTGCAACACTTCCATTTTGGGTTAAATCTTAGCTTGGTTTTGTGATATGCTGGCTGTATACAGTAAACTGTAAGGACTGTGAATTGTTGTCTAGCACATAACTAAATGTTTGAGGTTAAAGATCCAAATGCCAGCAGAAATAAATCCTGACATTATCTCTAGCTTTTTACGCAACTACATTTTACCAATTTTCTTCATAATTACAGGAATAAATAAGAGGCAGTTTTAGAGGTTTTAAAAAAAGATTACTTCATTTCAATAATACAAAAAGAATTTTCACTATTTTCTGCATTAAAGAATACTGATTTCATAAATCAGGCAGGGATTTGTACCTTAAATCTTATAGCTGGCACCCATTCTTATTCCTCATCAGAAACATCACCGCATGTTTTCTTTTAGATATGTGCGAAATGTGTGTCTAATGTAGAATCACATCATTTCCACTTTCAAAATTATATCAGGGTTCAGGTTTTTAGGAATGTAATACACTGTGGCTTTTTTTATTATTATTGGTTTGGGTTTAATCTCAATTCTTTGCAATCAATAGGCATTTTGTCATTGACTTCCTTGAGCATAGGATCAACCCCTCAAGCAACAGTAGTATCTGGTGTTCTTTCTGAGGTTAACCCAAAGCTTCCATTTCAATGGCCTATTAACCACAGGAGAAATAAACAAAAATACAAGTCCATCTCACAGTTCAAAGAACTGCTTAAATAGGGGTGATTTTATAGAATCTCAGTTTCAGCTAAATGCACCATGAGATTAAAAGAAGGCTTTGCCAGAGCAATTGCTTTGCAGGTACTTCATCCAACTGTGACTTTGCGAACTTTGTTGTAGGTTTACACAGTCTGTGGCTTTAAGTATTTCTGAAGTACTGTACGGTAATAATTAGTAGCCGGAGGCAAAATAATCATTGCTAGTTTCATTTAATGCTAAAGCCAAAACTAGTATATTTTCTGTTGGTTGAAATGTCAGACCTTATCTGCATTATTCTAAGATCAGATGGAAAAAATGCGCTTTTAAACATGGTTCTGAATAAGACTCCACCGTTTGTAAATATGTTAATCTGAATGTAAGGTATGCCTTCTAGTGGATAGAGAGGTACATTTGAAATAAGCAGGTTGAGCTAATATATCAGCATAATTGATTTATAAGGAAATGCTAATAAGTAAATCAGAATTAAAATTAACAAATTGAATCAGTGTTGAATTAATATAGGTAAATATTAATATTTTAGGTCAATTACATTTGTGGGAATTCTTTAGCGGAAAGAGGCTCATAATGTTTCTGAGCAAAATTTTTAAAAGAGCAAAAACAAATCAGAGAAGGTGTTTTCATAAGGCCCATGCCATCAGGTGAACCACTTAGCTTTCCAAAACTTAATCCCTCTTTTTGCATCTAGAGATTCTTAAAAAATTGTTCTTAACTGTTTTATGAACACTTGAAATCTCCTCCATGCACGTTAGAAAAGCTACACAGAAGTGCAAATCTTCCCCCAAGTGTTTTCAACGATGCGTATGATTTGTTTTCCTCCCTGTCACAACACAGGAGCCATTTGCCATCTTCTACTTACCAAGAAAGGTCTCATCTAAATTATGGTAAATGGACAGTGAAGGATGTCAAACAGCCAACTTCTGCTTTGTTGTTTTTGTTATTTGCAGAGCTACAACATTAAAAATGGCTGAAGAGATCAGATATTTTTTCTTTAAATCTTGAAAAAAGAAAAAGTTGCTCATCTCAGACCTTGTATGCCAAGTTTCAACAAGGAGTGAATTTTTATGGTCAAATTACAAAACCCTGAAAATAGGAGTTTATAATGGAAACGCTGATACAACCGTAACTATGGTATTGCAATTGCATCACTATAAGAAAATTGGTTTAGATAATATACCCTTCTGGAATGACTGCAGTTCTAAATGATCCTGCATCTCCATAAATCTAAGCTAACTCAGTAATTCAAAATTACTAAGATTTAAGTTTAGTACCAATAAGCAATAAACTTATGGCTATTGCTATAATAACCGCTGGTCTGTGCTCCTTTATTTCACAGCAGGTGGTCTTTGGGCTGGTTTGCAGCCTGAATGAAAATACTTCCAACTAATTCAAAACTAATTCCTGAAGTTGAGTGGGGGCACATTTCCAAACTTTCTCACAATTCCCTTTCACCTCTCAACAAAGAGCTTGGTTGTTTGGGTTGGTTTTTTTTTCTTTCCCCTTTTCTCTTTAATCGGTGCCTAAGCATATTGTCCCTTTTTACACTGTTTTATACTAATATATTATATGATGACAGCTGACTCACTGTATTTCTGTAAACTGTCAAGGGAAATTCACTGAGGAACACATAAGTTCCTCTAAACACACTGTGTTTCTTTACATCATCTTGCTTCCCCCCCACATCCCCTATACACCTAATATTCCAAATGCTAAAATCTCATGCCTGATTCTCCTGTCAGACTTACCAGCCTTATGTGGGCACGACTTTAGTGACTGATTCAGGCCAGCAGCAAGCGAGAAGAAAATGAGGTTAATAAAATCTAATCCCACAATTTACCAGATTCTGACATCTCCTTTTCTTTGGACTATGACAGAAACAACACCCAACCTGTCTTTCATGTAAGGGTGAAGCATGTCCCCTTCTGGGCTAGATCCTGTTGATGAGATGTCTGGTGGTACCTTGCCTTTGTGTGAGGCAGGGGGCCCTGAGTTTGGCATGCAGTGTAAGCCATGACCTGGAGATATTTTGTCTTCCACAGACGACTGTCAAAACGTCATGGTCCGCTATCCAGCCTGGATTTCTATGTTGTGAGCCATCCATATTCTGCCTATATACATCTTTGACACTTCTGCTCTATATTGGCCATATTACATAGATCTGATTACCGTGTTCGTTCTCCTGTCCTTGCGTCACAGGAGGCTTTACTGCCACCAGTATCTCCATCACCTTCTTCCAGAGTGACAATGAGAAGACAAGTTCTTTTGGTGGTCTTACCCAGCACTTCCCACCCCTTCTTCTCTGCAGATCTGTCAGAGGCAAAATGAACAGGCACTGACTGCAGGCTGCATTTTTCTCATCCCTTTACTCTTGCTAGAATCCAGCAACAAACTTTTGATAAACCAGTTCAGCTATTTAATCCTTCAAGAGGAGAAATTAAAAAAAACATAGAAACAAGCTTATGGGATAAGCCAGCATCTGAACTCTGCCAGAATGCTGCCTCTCAGTCTTGAAAGGGGATCCTTAACTAGCTAGAAACCCAACAGGGGGATTAATATTTTATTCAGCAGAGCCAAAACAGACCTATCAGGTACAAAACAAAGTACTACCGCAAATACTCAGTTATAATTTTAAAGCATTTATAACTTTTTTTTTTAAATTAAGTGTGAACAGAGGGACAAGTAGATAGAATTATGTCAAATTTATAGAAACAAATCAATCCTCACCTGCTTATACTGAGGTAATTTTTAACAAGTAGCTGATAATTAGGAAAAAAGGGGTGAATGTAAATCTGGGTTTTTTTTGTGCTGCAAGAACTTATTAAAAATCTGCATGTTAACCCTTTTCAAGCTACTATCCACTCATCCTGGGCACCCATTAACTTGTTCTGTGCTGTCTGGAGGCAAAGAGCTTCTGCAGTTTGACTCCAGTATACAATATATCAGATGTACATTGCCCCTGAGCTACAAACTGCCTAGAGACCAGGAAAGCATTGTGAAGACAGTTTGTTCTGCAGTTGCATGCTCTAATCTTCTTCCCAAAGTATGTGCTGTCAGCCACTGCTGGAGACGGTGTTGAACCAGGCAGATCTCCTGTAAGACTCACCCATGCATGCAACAAATGAAATTCAGTATCTTTAGAAATTCACTCTGATAGGTTTCAGCTGGATCCGTTCCCTGATCCAACTCACAGCATGGCCACACAAGCACCCATGCTGGCATGAGGGAGGGTGCGAGAGTAAAGAGCCGGGGGATAGGATGTTCTGGCAACAGTGTTGAACGGTGTTGACTAAAGATCGTGGAGTTACTCATTTTTCTCAAGTGAGCTTACTATAAAAACCTTGCATGAGCTAGACAAGGTCTCTATCTTTGTCAACAAATATTAGGGGCCACATAACCTGGAAAGGTAGAAAAGCTAAGAGTCAACATGATTTCCATTTTACTAACACATGGACAGCTGCAGATCATTCTACTGTTAATACTAAATCATGAAATAACGTCCCATTTTTGTTTTAGTGGATTGCAATTTTTTTTTCAATCTCAATAGTGAGATATAAAATATCAAACTCCGTTCAGTTTCAGTCTCGAGTTTCTCTGAGCACTTCTGCAAATGTTTCATCTGGGAGACATTTCATTCTATCACTTGTTTTACAGCAGAATTTAAAAAAAACTATAGGATTTATGCCAATCTAATGGAGGGCTGGGAATGTTCCAGGTAGCAATTTTCAGAAAAGGACTTTTAAAGATACAGAGTTTGTTTGTTTGTTTGTTTGTTTGTTTGTTTATTATGGAATAAACTGTTGAGTTAGTTCCATTTTTAGAAATCAAAATATCAGACCATTTTCAGACATTGGCACTGTTTTTCAGAGTCTCTGAAGGCTTAGTTCCTGCACCTCTTACACAAGGCTGCATTTCAGTAGACCTTGTTAGACTCCATGGAAGGAGACAATAGTTGGACTTTCAATGGGCAACTCTATTAAAAGAGGACTCATCCTCTGCATCTGTGCTGCTTTCTCTCATTGCTGATCTACAATAAGACTTTATCCTTCTCTCAATGCCTTTTTTTCACTCTAGCAGGATGAAAAATTGGGGCGGGGAGTTTAAATAGAGAAAACACTACCTAATTTAGAAGACCAATACAGAAACACAAGTAGGAGATTTGTGTGGCAACACAAATAAGAGTCTACATAATAGCCGAGGTGAATGGCAGAGAAACCCCTAGGCTGCGATGTGCTCTCTTGCATCATCTTCTCATTCTCAGTAATGAAGACATTTACAAAGACGAACTGTCAGTGCCTGGTTTGTGAGCAAAGGAGGCTGAATTCATCAAATAAAGAGACAAATTCGCTACTGATGGAAAACCACAACTCTGTTGACTTCAAGTCAAACCGTGCCAACTTGTGAATTTATCCCAAACTGCTAGCTCGGTTCTCTTCAGTAATGACCTTGAATAGATTTAGATTGGTGTGAAATAGATGAAAAATGGTCTGTAGCCTGTTATCAGTGCATTTCCCTACTCCCAGCCTTTAATCCCATGAGAGTAGCAGAAGTGAAAAGGTTTCAAACTTCTTATGAAAATATTTTTCCACCATGCCTGTTCCCTAGCCCTGTCTGTTCTCCTTTCTCTCTGCATAAGCAGTTTTAGACTTTATTTAAGTGTCGCATTTCCAAGTGTTCACGACTCTGTACAAAGCTCGTCACACATCACTCATGCCTTATTTCACGGGTTGAGCTGGTAATTAGCATATTTCACAATTAGCCAGTGTATTTGCTTTGCTAATTTCATTCCATGATGAAGGTGCTAACTTGGCGTGAAGCTGTAATGTACTGGTTGATTTATTAAGCTTCCTCTGATGGATGAAAATCACATGCTGTGCCTTTACTGTCGGAGAAAGTTAACAACATCCATTTGTAAGAGATGGTATTTGAAAAGTGATGTTGGTGTGATTGAATGTGTGAATCTGTAATGAAGCCAAGTCAGATAGCTCCTTCCCGATAAAATAGTATTCAACTTCTGTGGTAGCTCCTTCTTGAAACTGGGCTTTTCTGCCCAGATTCCTCCCTTAAAGTGTGCAAGTACCAAATACTCATCAGGCATTGTGACGGTGTGCTCTCCCTGCCCCGACCTGACCTTTTCCCGTAACCCTGCTCAAGCGATAACCACCTGTGGCGACCGTGAGGGATGTGTCTGGTCGTGATGCATCCAGCTCAAAGTGGATTTGGGGAAGACAGATAACAACACAATAGGCAATGCGTCCACCTAACCACAGTGCTGGTCAATGTCCGACTCAAGCCAAATTTGGAAGAAACTAACATCTACTGTTGATATGTAGACACAACGATGAGTCAATCGTCTTACCCCTGCAAAGAGTGGGCAGCCCAAGAGCCCTTGGAGCTCTCCTGCACGGCAGCAGGCTGCACGCCAGGATCTCCCCTTGAGTAGGGACGTCTCTCAAGGTTACTCCTCGAGGTTGAGAGATTCCTTGCCACAACAGATCCTTGGTAAGTGACTTATAGCATGTTAAACTTGGAAATTTTAGCTAAGTGATATAAAGGATTGATTGCACACATATAATCCTTTAGCCATAAACCAAGTCTGGGACCAGGATTGGATCCAGCTGCACCTAGACTCCTCTCTGAGAAGGAGTTTAGAAAGCAAGGGGGTCCTTTCTGAACCTCGTGACTCAACGGGGGGGCCTCCCTGGCATTTTGTCTGACCCTGTCCTCTATGCAGTAAATAAAGTGTACCTTGCTATTGAATCTTGTTAACTTACTGTCGCATTTACTATCAAACTTTGTTAAATTGCTCTCTTACATCAATAAACATATTGCTACTTCTCTCTTGCGAGTGAAGTGCATCTCTCTCTCCCTCACTCCATCCGTGACAGGTATTTAGCACTCAGGTTTCTGCAGATGGAACCCAACAACTGTAGAAGATTTAAGTGCCTAAACCCTCTGCGAGTCTGCATGTTACATTGTGTGCTGATACGACAAAGCATTTGCTGTTTTTTTCTTAATGAAGCTGCACATAAAATGCATAGTTGACCAATCAGTCAATTTATTTATCAGACCACAGGCTTTCAAGAAGTCCTTTTGAGGAAGAACTCCCTGGTCCATGACCTCTGGTTGTGAAACCCAACACGGTTATGTCCACATACTCTTCATTTTTCCAAAGACAAAATTGACCTTTTGATTATAACTATAATATTAAACTAAGCAATGGCAGGGCCCATTCTTTGTCCACAGAGCCCATGGGTAGTTTGCCATGTCCGTACTATGACATTCTCTTATTCTCAGAAAAAAATGAGGCTGCATGCAAGCCCCCTGTTGGAAACTGTCCCTGGTCATAACCCACAACTGTACAAGGCCATGGTCCTGTTTTATTTGTTAATATGTATGTACTGTAGGGAACACGTGGGATCTCTCTATAGTTGATGGAAAGATATGACATGTCTGGAGATCAAATCAACATGACCTAAGACAGCAAAACTTAAAGGAACCTGTGGTTGTGGTTTACAATTTTTCTGTAAAAAGCAGCTATATAGGTTACTCATGATCTTCACCAGGATAAACACAGCTCCAGACAAAATGGGAGAGGTGTAGTATAGGGAAGGTTTCTGTGGTTTCAAAAAGTATGTGACGTGATGTAGGAATATACATGGTGCCGGCCACTGACGATGGGAGGAACAGTTAAAGGCTCTTTTCCCTCTGTTAATTCTGCATTTTGTTCTTTTAGGATGCAAAGGATCCTTTCTCCTCTGACCTGCATGGTTAGCCAGTCTGTCTGTATTAAAACTTTTCTGTCCATAGTTTAAATACCCCTGATACTAGCACATCCCAGAGAGGATGCACACACTCCTGAAGTGATGTTCCTTGTGGAAGGATCCCTGCTCCCTTCACACTATTCTGTGGCCTGTGATTGGGGTATTTTAAGTCTGTTCCCCTTTTTACCTTCCAGTATTTCCCTTGATTTTAACTCCCCTAAAGATTATGTGTTGTCTGGAGAAAACCTTTTGAGAGAGCACTTTGAAACTTCTGATGTTTGTACACCCAGAGACAACAGATTAAGTTCAATCTCTCTCTAAAGCCATCGCGTTTTTATCTTATACCTGCATTTTCTCCAGTGCATCAAATATGAACTATTGACAAATCAACATTAACCTGTCTTGTCAGCACAGTTTAGGGCTTCAAAGGTGTAAGAAATCAGATTGTTCTGTATCAGAACTTGCATGTGTTTCACTAAAATGTGAAAGCAGAAGGAAAAAGCAAAGAAAAAATTAATAAGTCAAATATTGCAAGAATAGAACAACCCCAGAATAAGGATTAATCTAATTTTATTTAAGTAGATAATAAAATTACACAGATGAAGTCAGCATGAGCTGATGATCTTCATATTTTGTTCTGATTTTTCTGCCTCTCTATTCTCTTTATGCCGGGTTCATCTTTGCTTTGTAAAGCTGTACACATATGTGATGTTATAACAGTATTAATAAAAACAAAAACTTGGATTGACGAAAAAAAAATTAAAGCAAAATCTTAAGTCTATGTATGCTTCTAAGCATGTGTGTACCTTTCCAATTAAGCATGTGCTTAACTGTTATCAACTTCAGCAGCTTAAAGATAAACACAGATTCAGAACAGGTTGTTTTCCTGCATAAAGTGCTTGCTTCTTGCACCCACTCTTGAATTATATTAGCAAGTTTGGGAGCAAGGGCACTGCTTTCCTTCGCAATTGAATACGGTTTAGCCCGGACGTAACCAATCTTTCCCAGATGAAAAGCCAGGAAAATGTATCGTATCAAGAACATTACTGACCTTACTGACTTTGGACTGCCCTTCCACTCCTGCTATCAAAATGCTTTCTTGTGTCCCTTCCCTTTCCTGCTCTATAAGCACCCCACCCTTATGCCTTCAACCTCCTTTTATTCCTTGGCTCAAGCCAATTTTGTAACTCAGCAGAAGGCAGGAGCTGCTGCTTCACACACATTTCGCCTCAGTGTGAGCCCCCTGTTCACACTTCCAGCTGAGCTTTGAGACCACGATCATTAATTATTGTTATTCATGTTGTTGTTTATGCTCCAAGAGCTGCTTTTTCACCCCAGAAGAGTTACAAGAAACTTAAGAGATGCCATTTGGCCAACCTTATATCACCAAAGAGTATATGTAACTCAGTACATTAAAGGACACCTTGCCTTTTTTATGATTTTTAGACTGCTGCTTATATTTAGCTAAAACCTATTGTTAACTGAACGAAACCTACCTACCAGATATGCAGTATTACAGAAGAAGAATGGAAGGCTTTTGTCTAGGTTAGGGCAAATGAACCTTTCAGAAATATATACCCAGTAGTTGTTTAATTAACTTAATCTGTCAAACTGTCATGTATGTGCTGTTGTAATTATGTGACAGTGATATGGACAGAATTTTTTTTTTAAATAGTTTTATATTTAGGACAAGTGTTAATATTTCTTTTGTATTTAGCAGGCAAGCAAGATATCTTCCTCCTGTATTTTATATGAAGAATAAGGACTGTTTATGTCCTTAATATATGTCACTTATTGCAATTGATTTCATTACCACGATTTCAAATCCCATCTCCATGAGGGCACTGACCTACTGCTGAGGCAGTCAACAGGCAAGAACCAAAGTTCATGGGTTAGCCAGGCCTAAGGGGGCATCACTATCCTTGTTAATTCCTCTTAGTCCAGGAGCTGGACATGGATTACAGAAAAGAAGCAATTTTCCCAGCAGAAGTTCCCTGAGCTGGTGGGATTACTGATTTCCATGAGGTTTTGCCATCACCTTGCTGAAGATATCAAGCCCATGCCATTGAAATAAGGCTAACTCCAAATTGTTCTGTGTTATCAGCTCAGGTGAGAAAGATGTTGGAGCCCTTACTGAGAGAGAAGATGACTAGGACAAAACTGGAATTACCCCGTAGCCGATACCTTTGTTAGGAGATGGACTTCACAACTACTTTCGGTGTAGGATACCAGCACTGAACAGAAACCCTTTTGTTTTTCTCCTGTGGAAGCCCTCCTATGTTTCTCCTATATTACTTGAAGCTGCATCACAGAAGAAATGTTGAAAGAGCAGTTCATGAGAACTTGCAAGTTTATTATTGATCCCAATTGCAAGTTCATTAATGATCCTAAAATTTGAAGCTGACCTTTGGTGTTTCCCAGTCAGCTGGAAGCAAGGCTGATGATAATAGGTGATAAGGAAAATGCATAATACAACACATAAGGAAGTGGATAAAGGCAGGGAGGAAGATCAGTTATGTGGATAGGGGTCCCTGCTTGATGGGAAAGAGAAATTTTAATACACATGCCTTCAAGCACGACAAAGCAGTATGCAGAAACTCGGGTGTTTAAGGCCTGGGTTCTGGTTGCTGCCCTTCCTCTCCTTTCCCTTCACCAAATGCTCACAGAGCACTCTGTTCCTCTGCGTGTCAATATGACCCTTCTGAAAAGGTTAATTACCTGTACCAGCTCCGGTCCCTGACAGCACGGTCTCGTCAGTCTTTATACATAACTGAAGTGACGTATTTGGACTTCCTCAGATTTCCTGCAATGCATCAGCTGTCTTGTGCAGAATCTTGTTTAAACCTTAGATGTTAGGCATCCAACTCATTAGTCTACTACCCAAGTGTTTAGTTCCCACATGCCCCATCCATCATTCCAGTAGTTAATCTCTCAGTGCCTTAGGCCTGCATCATTTGAGCACCATTACCGCTTAGAGACATGGGATATCCTACACAGTAGAACAGTGGGACTTCCTGACAGGACAGATATTTGTTTCTGGAAAGTGAGTGTCCAGTAAGACAGGTGAATCCATACGTCTGTCGGAGTAGAAGTAAAGGAGTTTGGTCATTCAGGCTACCAGCTGGAGGAAAGGTGCAGACCAAAGCTGACTGCTGTGCCCAGAGATAAGTCTTGCCACAAGTGATAACATATCCGCTTCTGAAGCCAAATATGAATGATTGAAGCCTTGGGGGAAAAAAAGGAATTGAGCAGAACACTTCCTTTGGGCTCGAAACCTCTCCTGTTGAATCCTCTGCAGTATCTGAGTCCTGCTCTGAAGGATTTGCCAGCAGTTTCTGGGAGAACAGAGTAAAACTGCCACCGTCTTGTTTGTGAGTAGCAATAGAGTGGCGTGGGGGACGGTGAGATGCTGAACCTGTGGATGAAGCAGTGTTTGCTCTGGGCAGCCTGCAAGCTTGTCTTTCATGCAGCAAGCATCTTGCGGTAAGGTGTCATGGTGAGACACACCAAAGGAAGGCCCTGACACCTCTACTGTCTGTGACTCGGTTTATCGACGGCAAAGGAGCCGGAATTTCTCTGTTCCCTGTAAATTCAGCCTGATGCCACTAGATGGTGCTTTTAATCGCTGATAAAATCCGCAGTGCTCGCAGGCACGGTTTTTTTCATTACACAGTAACTCTGGAGTTTTGGGGAAAAGGGATTTTTGCAGAAGGGAAAACTTATCCTACATGAGGAGAGACAGCCAGAAACACAGATATATCGGTAAAAAAAAAAGAAATTCTGCTCTGCCTTCTTTCAGCAATATTGGTACACTTGTGATCCCCAAGCAAAATACTCTCCCCGGGTGCCCTGTCAGCTGCTGACAGTAAGGGACAATCTGGTCCGTAACAGCAGTGCCTTTTAACGGTGGCACTGGCCGGGCTCCATCAGGGCTGCACAGGCTGGAGGACTCGCAGGTCCGGATCAGCCCTGGAAAGGCTGCGTGTATGCAGATTGCCCTGGAAGTGTCGGTCCTCATGTTTCCAGACTCCCAGACCATCTGGCTCCTGGCTCGGACACCAGTCGGTGGGATGCAGGTGTTTGGGCAGCCTGGTGAGAGAGCTGGCTTGGGAGTCAGGCAGCTCTGGGGATCCAGCACTTCACTGAAGCCACCGACCCCACACGTCCCGAGCAGCACAGCCATCCCTCCGGCTGCACGTGCATTAAGAAAGGTCTCTGGTCTCTGCCTTCTTCTCGACTTTCACCTTTTCTCTTAGGTTTTGTTCTGGCCAGCTGATGCTTCTTCTCTCCAGTCCCTCTGGGCTGAACAGAAGATAAAATTGCAAAGTTTAAATCAGAAGTCTGATATTTCCCACAGTGTGGGCCCATCATTTTTTGTTTGCGTGGGCAGTTCCACATTTGAAGAAAATATGGCACCTCTCTTAAAAATCATTGCTCTGCAGCCTTTGACAGAAGTCTGGCCTGTGCCACCATTTGGGAAAGTTTGGTGAACCTGATTATTTTGCTGCTGTTTGTTGTAGAACAGCTGAAGCAGATACTAAAGTCGGGATGGCTGGAAGTGTCATCTTAATTTGATTAGTGTCTCCTGGAGAGAATAAGGATTTTCTGGTATAACAGTATGGGGCTGCGTTGACTACAGTGATGTAAGAACAGCTGCTAAAGGCTTCATCCTCCTCAGGTGACACTGTGTAGTCTCAGACGACCTCTGTTAAATCCAGGTAGTTTCTATTAGATAATAAAGATTGGCTAATTTAGTTGTTATCTTTTGAAGATAATTTTCATTTCCACTCTGAGGAGTAAATACCAAAAAAAGTGTTGATGTTCAGAAGAGTGCCTCAGTATCTGTTATATTTCTCACAGGGGAACACCTCCTTTTACAGAAGAAGTTTAGTGTTGCAGTGATACTTTGCTCTCTATTTCATGTCACTTTTCTCCTTTCACTGAATCTTCCCAGACAAATTATGAAGAAAAATATTATTTAAGATTTAAATTTACTGCTATTTTAAAGATGTCCTGAGCACAATCCCAGCAAATTAAAACCTTTGCTGTTGACTTTAGAATTTCACAGTTTTATAAAGCCAACTGAGATGGTTACAACTCCTAACATCTTTTGTACAATACAGCAATAATATCCTGGCCCGATACAACTGTGTTACACTAAAAACCCCTCAAGTTGCATGAGAATAGATCTTCCAGAAACACATTCAGTCTTGATTTAAAGGCACCAAGATGATCTACCAGGGATGTTCAACCTTTTCTGTTAAATACATGTGCACTGTTCTGCTGTGATTTGTCTGGCTTCATCTTACAATCATTACTCATTGCTATACCTTCCTCAGCTGAAGAGGAAGTAAATTCCATAAAGGAACATGGTACATTTATTTACCAGAACTAGGTTATAGACCTCGCAACATATTCAAGCCAACTTGTTAGAACAGCAACAAAGGAAGCCTTAACAAGATACGTCTTTTCTTATGTTAGACTTTTCCATGATAAGAAGAAACATTTACATGCTAAAGACAAAGCCACCATTGTACATTCCGAATTCAAATAACAGTAATAATATTTTCTGGCTCCAAATTTATGTTTCCATCTGGCTGAAGTGACTTGGCAACCGAAAGCATAAGCTTTGTTTCAATTCTTGGTATCAACAAGTACCCTTAAGGCATATTAGGGAGGTATGACAAAAATCCAGTGAATGCCAAAAGCAGTGAAGCTTAGTTATTGGCTTGCCAGAATGAGAGAAATATAATCTGCATTTTGTAAGTATGAATATAGAACAAGCCCTGGCATTGCAAGCCGCTGTCAGTCAGGAGGAACTTCCTACTTCTTTCCAGAATAAATAAACTTCCTACTTCTTTTCCATTTTATGCCAATTTATTTTTACAGTGTGGTTTAGTGAACGGAGGATTAAGCACAATGGTGTGGCATAAACCAATGTATGTGTAGGCTTTGTATACACATTTTCTTATTCCGTTGCACTTAGCCCAGCGTTCTTTGAGTAATGGATAACTAAGAATGCGTTCATCTCAGAGTTTTCTTGGACATTATTTTTAGTGTCCTAAAAGTGACTTGAAATAGTTTAAAAACCTCATGGTTTTTCAAGCCCTCCATCCAGGATGTCTGTGTATCAGAGGCCTTAGCCTCTGAACTTTTCATGAAGACAGAAATGAGTCTTCATTGATGACTTTGGCAGAATTTGAATCAAAATTTGATTCAAATAAGAAATTGAAACCTTTAGTATGAAGTAGACAATAATGAATAGGGCATTCCACACTGGATCTTCTGCCTTTGTTTGGCTTTGTTTGTTATTTAAGCTGTTGATTTCAATTCTGCTTCCACAACTTCAGTTTTCAATGTCGGATAGCTGTGTTCTGGTTTTCAGTGGCCAAGGAAACATGGTCAGGTAAGAAGGTGGACTAAGGCTTGAAGATATCAGTGGATAGATGGAGTTTGAAACATGGGTGTTGCAACGGATCTTTTGAGACCTTATTTTAAGAGAAACCCATCAGCTCTCTGATTTGTCATCCTATGGCTCCTGAGCAGGCTGCAATATGTCCCAGAGCAACACTGAATGATGAAGACATCACATAACCAACCATGGGTTTGTGGAGGCTGAGCAACTGCTGGGTAATCTGGCTCTTGTGAAAGCAAATGAAGCTGCTGAAGCTACCACTGCCAAATTGTCCAGGTATCTGACTACACATCCGTATCTTCATCCCATGATGTAAAGCTGGAATGTGAATGTTTTGGTATATGACTTACTGGGCCTAGGAGCTCGGTTTCTTCCATCTAAAAGAATCAGACATGAAATAGTTCCAGATGTTGATTTTTTTTTGTTTTAACTTTGGCTGAGCTACAGGAGTGACCTTCTGGCCTAACTTGTCTCCTGTTATTCCAGATTCTATGTTTTCCACGTCTTACACTTTGAAGTGCAATGGGAACACAACCATCTTTCCCCTTTGCCCAGATTTTTATTGTTGGCAAGATTCACCTCAGAGGACAGTTGCAGGGCTGAGGTCACCTATTTCACCAGGTCAGACCAAGCGCCTGGAGCAATGTTTGCTGTCAGTTCCAGGCTGTGACCCTGAATACAGTGAAACTTCATGGGGTAATTTTTTTCTTATTATGCAATTGATCAAATCCCAGTGAATAGCAGCCAAACTGTAGTAGATTTTCAAGTTCATCAGGTCCAAGCAAGTTTTCAGCCTCCTGAACTGTTTGGAGGCAGAGATTATGGAGAAAAAAATAGAATTTGAACTCTGAACCAAATGTCTCTTTCTCTTTCTGCTGCATTACAGTAGAGAAAGTGACTGCAGACACTTTTCTGTGGCTTGTATTTTATCCTAACAGAATTCTTGAGAAGTGGCTTTTATAGCTGGCAAAGTAAGGATTTACCTCAGAAAGTGGTCTGCTGGAACAACAAAATAGTTGTACTACCTTTCCTATACTAGGGGTTACAAGGCCTGGTTATTTGAGCAAGCTGCACCATCTGAAATGCTAACCTCTGTCTGCTGCCCGCACAACTCGACACAATCAGCTTTGCTGCACTTGCTACTGAGCTAAATCTGTTTCTGAATGGTGGACGGTAGTGCAGAAGGGGGAAGAGTCCCTCTCAGCACTGCCGTTGTCTTTCCCATGCCTTCTCCTGCCCCGAGCCCAGCTTCCCAGGGCTGCTCCAGGCTCTGCCTATAATCCCTCTCCCCCATTCCATTGCCCTAAGGCAGGATCAGACAGATCCCCTCCCACTCTTCACTGGCGTAATGGGAGCCTAAGAGTCCCAGGAAATCAATCATGGCCAATTGTCTCCTGGGCTGCATAACAAGAAGGGTGGCCAGCAGGTCAAAGGAGGTGATTCTGCCCCTCTACTCCGCTCTCGTGGGACCTTATTCAGCGTACTGCATCCACCTCTGGGTCCCCCAGTACAGGAAAGACATGGACCTGTTAGGGTGGGTCCAGAGGTCCCTTTACATGGGACCTTTTATAAGAAAGGTGGAGAGAGACTTTTTACCAGGGTCTGCAGTGACAGAACAAAGGGCAATGGTTTTAAACTGAAAGGGGGTAGAGTTAGATTAGACATGAAAAAGACATTTTTTACAATGATGAGGGTGGTGAGACACTGAAACAGGTTGCCCAGAGAAGTTGTGGATGCCCCATTGTTGGAAGTGTTCAGGGTTGGGGTGGATGGGGCTTTGGCAACTTCATCTAGTGAAAAATGTCCCTGCCCATGGCAGGTGGGTTGGAGCTAAATGATCTTTAAAGGTCCCTTCCAGCCTAAACCATTCTATGATTCTAGGGAATGTGTGAGATAGAAGGTGCTTTTTGGGGAGAAGGAGGTTGGCAATGGAAGAGCATGCTACAGTCCCACCGCAACCTTACAGTCTGATCAGCTGTCAAGGGGAGGTTAATGAAAGGCAAGAAAGGGGGAAAGGTAGCTTTCTCCCAGGAATAACTTCCTGAAATCGTTCACTGCTCTTCAAATCTTCATTGATCCTTCTTGGTCTCAACCCTAAGCCCCCATTCATGTACCTGGAGCTTCTTTCAAACCCACATCTTCATCCTCCAGAGCACCACTGATCCTTCTTGTGACTCATCATCACATCTATCTCCATAAAAACCTTCACACTTCTTCTGTCACAGTCACAAAATGCAATTTTGCCTAAGATGTCTCAAATCAGCTCTGCTACAAGGCACAGGAAAAGATTTAAGATACCACAACAGCCTTAGAGAAATCACTAATAGTCGCAAACACGGTATTTCAAGTGAATGCAAGTGTTCATGAACATCTGTATTTGTATGTGTGCATGCACAGTGGGGTGCATGATATAGCTTACATGGTAGCGACTGATACTGCTTGAAGACTTGTCTTTCCTTTCTAATTAAGTATTGAGTAGTAAAAGAATTAACTTAAAATGGCTTCTACAGCTCTTTGACATTTCTCTTTATGATAAAACCCAGATCATTGCATATGGACTTATATGTTCACTTCATTGAAAAAGAGACTGATCTCAGTTTGGAAGAAAATGTAATTGGTCTAAGGATATGTATCAGTGAGGCTTTACTACTGCCTGGTAAGGGTTCAGGAGATTTGAATTCTTCTCTTTAGACCTGGGAAAATCAGTTTTCCCGGTCCCCCTTAGCAGGAACCCTTTGTTTTCAATCTTCTAGAGGTATTTTCTACAACTGGACAGAGGAATACAGAGAAAAAAATTCAGTTGTGCCCTAGGAAATATTTATTTCGCAGTGATAGTGCAGTCAGTCTATAGTAGTTGAAGACTGATTGAACTAAAACTGAAAGCAAATTTAAATTGCTGTAAGTAATAAATTCAGTCCACAATTAGTGATAAATATAGGAAACCAGGAAGCTTATCTTCACACCTCTACTGTATTTAAAATTTTGTCTTATTTTGAAGAGGTTCAATCAACCATAGGCAGGGAACTTGACATGTTTAAAAGCTAAATACAAAACCCCCACACTTACTCAACGTCTTAGTTCTTTTAATGCTTTTAAGTCCTCAGTGAACATGTATTGGCCATTCTCTAATTTTTTTTTCAATCACTACATTGTCTGATAATTAGACTGATTAACAGCTGAATATTAGCTGCAAAAGTTCCCTTGTTCACAACAAATTAGATTCATCCTGAAAGTCATCATCTCGTAGTGAGAGGAATGATCAGTGGTCCACAGAGTGTGTCATTATAAATTGAACAAGCCAGGGTTTTTAATTTGCCCGTTGAGAGTTTAAGATATACAATGAAATTACAGAGATGTGTCAACATTCTGCTATCTGTTGCTCTCTCTCTTTCTTTTAGGGACAGGCAACAAGGGTGCACTTGCCAGATATTTTTGCAAGTTCTGCCTTTCTTCATGGGCTGGATTAGTAGACCCTATTAGTGTCATTTAAACAGAGCTCCATCACATCTAAAGAAATAATAATGTCCTAGGATGTCCAAACATCTTCATCTACAGTCTCACACAATGGATGCGTATGCTTTTATCTATTTATTTATTTTCTGTTTTATTTTCTTTCTATGGTTATTCTCAGATGCAGAAATGACAGACATTTAAAGGACATTCTAATGCCTTCTCAAAATCAGGACCTTGGACTAAAGGGCTAAATGCATAAAGGATCTTGAGATTTTGCAGAACCTAGTTTTAAGCTTCCTTTTCTAGAGAAGATTTTCCAATTTAAAATTAGGTACCCATGCCCAAATACAATACAGTTGTCCCTTAAGGGTGAGATTCACAAAGTCAGTGGACTCTCTGGAGAGAGCTAATAGCAACCCTGCACCCCAAAGATAAATTTACAGTATATATTCATCACAACCTCTCTCTTAAAGTTAGATATGTAAGCTAGTTAAGTGTTTTCTGATAGTAAAATATGTAGCTACAGATGAGAAACAGGATGTTACGGACATTAAAATTTTTTCTATTATAAAGTATTTTTTTATAAGTGAATTATAAGTTAATAAAATACTCAGGAGTTAGAGGTATGATTTCAAATGATGACACAGACTGATTGGGTGCAAGAGAAACAGCTCTGTTTTTCCACAGAATAGCAGAGTGTTCTGTAGTTATCAAAGAATACAATAATTTTGCCTCACATGCTTTATCTCTCCAGCTAAAGTAATAGCTCATTATTTCACCAGGAAATTCATTATTTCACTCTCTTCAATAGGAGAGACTGGAAGGACTTTACTCCAGATCACATTTATCATCTAATCTGCATTGTATCTTTTCCTTGCTCCAATTCGGAAGAGCCATTCCATATTATGCATGTAAGGGGGCAGAAAATAGAAAAGTCTTTCTGTTTGCACAGTATTCTGGGGTGCTCTTTCACATAGTGCCTTTTTCCCTGATGTTGCTCTTGCTCCTAGATAAACTATCTTTTAAAAAAAGTAGCCTCCCTTCAGAGCCCTAATAGTGAACAGTTTTGGAGGTATTGTGAACAGCCTCCCTGGTGGAAAAACAAAATAAAGGAAAGCACAAGCACAGGCACCGTCTCCATTCCTCTGGGATAAACGCTATTGCCATAATACCTGGAAAAAGCACCCTCTGGAGATATGTGTGCGCTCCACATCCCACACAACTTTTATGAACATGACTGTTTTTCTGGCAGTATGTCCATCAGCTCCGGAAGTGACTAAGGTTGTACGCAGAAGGTTGTGATATCAGAGATGGGCAAGTCTAGTCTTCAAGCTATCCTTAGGAGATGGCATAGATGGTCAGATTCACAACCCCAAGGTTTAGATATTGACAGTCCAATTGGCTATGTCTGAAATCACTGCATGGTCAGTTTGTAGTCCATGGGAAGAAATAGATAGATATAATATGATGTATCCCACCCTTATTAGACATCCCGTTAGGATAAGATGAATTGCAACCAGAAGCTTTCTCTCCCTGACTGTAAAGGGAGTCTAAATGAAGACCTTAATTTAGGATAGTTATACTGTACATGGCTAAAGTTAGATGAAATGGATCCTGCCCCAAGTGACTCTCCAGTTGTTCAATTCTCAGCCCCTGTGCCAGGGAGCTAGTTATGTTATGCTCAAAAAATATGAGTCAAAATTAAGCTATAGCATAGATATGTTAAAATGGGAGGAAAATGGGAGATGGGAGAAATATCACCAAAGTGACAGAATATGAGGATTTTCATTGAGCATTTAATCTTAAATTTATTCATGATTGAACTATTAATGTTCAGGTTTTATTAGGATAAAGATTATTGTTTATGTTTTATAGAGATTTACTTGTTCTAGATTAATTTAACTTCAACAACGATTCAGCCAGACTTCACTGTGCTACATAATGCTGAAGAAACATTTGATTTATTTCTATTAGTCGTCACCCACTCTCTCTCTCTCTCTCCCCCCCCCCATATGTATACATATATGTATGTACAGTAGTTTGTTGCTATGTAGAATAGTATAATATGGCTGGTAAAGTTAAAATTACATAAAAAAGAGCACCTCTTCCAGAAAGGAGAAGATTGTTAAAGATTAACCAAACTTTACAATTAAATGGGAAGCCCTGGTTAATGATCCATTGTCATGGTTTAACCTGACAGGCAGCCAAATACCACGCAGCCGCTTGCTCACTCCCCCGACCCCCCCCCCCCGCAGCGGGACGGGGAGAGAATCAGAAGGGTAAGACTGAGAAAAACTCGTGGGTTGAGATAAAGACAGTTTAATAGAACAGAAAAAAAGGGAAAATAATAATGATAATGATAAAATATACAAAATGAGTGATGCACAGTGCAATTGCTCACCACCCGCGCTGACCGATAACCAAGTAGCGATCGGTACTTCCTGGATCACGCCTACCATTCATATACTGAGCATGACGTCACATGGTATGGAATACGGGGTGGATACTGTCCTGGTTTCGGCTAGGATAGGGTTAAATTTCTTCCTAGTGCTGTGTTTTGGATTTAGTAGGAGGAGAACGTTGATAACACACTGATGTTTTCAGTTGTTAAGTGCCCTCCTAGTCCAAGGACACCTCCCATGCTTATTGACTGAGCTAGGTACACAAGATGGGAGGGAACATAATCAGGACAGCCAGTCCAGCTGGCTAATGGGGTATTCCATACCATGTGACAACACTTTGTTATAAGCATTCATTACATCAGTTTAGTACTCGCTGTTCACAATGTTGGTTTATTTGCTCTCAGAGTTTTTGGATCTGTTTTTGGAGTTGTGGTATATAGCACCTTACTGGCTGTCTATACTGCTGATTATCAGTTTGTATGTGGGGTTGGTCATCTCGGGGAAATGGATTAAGGTCATTGCTTTGCTATACTGCTATACTTTGCCAAAACCAGGACATCCATATTTCAGTTTCTTTCCTAACATCCATCATCACTCTGTTGAGCACCTTGTTGATATTAATTTATTCGTCCTCACTGCAGTGTTGAATCCCTTTCACTTCAGTCAGGCACCGAGCAAGCAACAAAGGGGCAGATTTCTAAAGGGACATAGGGATGGAAATGAAATCAGAAGTCGAAACTGGAAAGTTGTTCATGTTGGGGTCTCGTCTGAGATGACCAAACATTTGAACATTTAGGAAGAAAAGAAACTCAGCCCTTTCCTTCGAAATTTTTTGTGCATGTTTTAGCCATTGAAATGTGATAGGGAAGTGGAACATTACCAGCTGCATCTGGGAGCTTCTGTTCCTGATGTTTTACTTTATTACATCAAAACAGCAGCCAGGCTTCACTGTGGAGTCCAGTCTCCATGATATACGTAAAACACGGTCAGAGGATGCCAACGAGGTCTGCTTCCTCAAATGACACAGGCAAGGGAACATCATCTTGGTGAGTTAAAGCTGAACCTAGGCAGGAAATGAACGCTTATGTGCTCATTTGTAGAAATTTATGGTATACCCAGCTCTGGGGAATTTTATTGTTGCAAAACAGAGACAGCTACAGCTCTGAAATGACTATACAGTTGACTAAGGGAGTTGGAGAACTGAACTTTTAAAATATTACACCTAATTCTGTTTAAGTTCCATTTTATATTTGCAAAATATTTTCACAATTAAACAAAGTGTGTGCCAACGCCCATTTACTTCATTTAAAACACAGATGGCACTCTGTTATCTATGGTCCATATGGACCAATATGTTATAATGGACCAATCCATCAAAACACCTCCTAGATCTAATCATATAACAGTCTGCAAGTACAGAGGTTTATCCAAACAATTTTCATGGGTGATTAAGCAAGGACAGACTCCATTTTCCTTGCACTGACTTTGTAGATACCAAGTTTGTACTTAAAAATAGACTCAATTTACGTATTCCTCTCTCAAAGTCGTTGACTGATCAAAGCTTGAAAGCATGCTCAGCACTGAATTCAGCTAAAATCAAAGACCAGAATAATAAGAAGAGTTGTGACATTTTTAGGAATTCCTTGAAGGTTTGAACATTCTTATTCAGGTAGTAGAGACTGTTAGTTTTAAACATAGAATCATAGAATCATAGAAGGTTTGGGTTGGAAAGGGACCTTTAAAAGTCATCTAGTCCAACCCCCAACATTACTATTCTGGTTATCAGATCTTGATTTCTACCATATTTAGTTTCCTACATAAAATGATGACATTAAATATCTTTGAAGATCTTCAGTTATCAAGTATGTTGATGATATTTCTGTATATATAGAAATAGGAAAAGTGTACTATCATTATCTTACTAAATAAATTACTTTTTAAACAGAAGTCATCCCTTTTTAATGCCTTACAAAAATCTTATGAAAGTCAAGAACTGCGAGAGTTGGGTCAGAGACTGATTTTTCTCATTGAGAAAAATTCTGCTCAATTCCACAATTAGTAGGAGGTTGGACTCTATGACTCCAGAATTCTTTCTTTGAATCAATACTTCCGCAGCTCATTCATCCAAACAAGATGTCAACCAGGATATTTGATGTTCCTTTTACACCTTACTGACTACACTGCTAATTTAGTCACCGTTCCTACTTTGTACCTTTTCCTGTGCCTTAGGAGCACCACATTACTGAAACTGATGATAGTATCTCCTTTTAAATTTGGTTTCCTCGTTTTTCATAAGCTGTGACACTGGCAGTTGTCGAGTATACGAGTATAGTGATATTTTTAGTGAATTTGCTTTATTCCTAGCTGGAGAATAAAAAAAGAAAGATGAAGAGTCTAAATCATGGCAATTCATATTTAATTTATAGTTAGTAGACTGATGTTCAATGTAATTTCTATCATAGATAAAAACCCCATTTGTTCTTTAAACTTTTGTCCTTTTCCTAGGTGATCCGGATGCAAGCAAAAGAGGATAATTGTTCTCTACTTAGATACTATTCTTCAAAATATTTGCTTGCAAAGTAGGCCATTGAAGTAAGCCCTGAAGATACAGTTCCTCCAGTTCTGGCAAACAATGAAAATCCCTTTGAAAGCCTACTAGTCTTCCTTACTGAGGTCAAAAGCGGAAATGGGTGTTTCCAGATTTCAGTTCATCTCATCCTACAGAAAATACTAAAATCTCCGGTATGAATCATGTCATTAAAATGCCACCTTGTTCTCATTCACTTCAAAGAGAAATCAAGTAACTACTTTAGATGTAGACATCTATATTTACAGGAATGCTATAATAATACTTAAGGCATAAGTTCTGTTGCTGTGTCCTGCTCCATTCTAAGTAATTTTATCCCACTCCTTTTATCTGTGATGATGTCTGTGTTTTTGATGAAGTCTACAGTTTTTACACAGATAAACTGGCAATAATAGCCAGTTACCACTGTCGTTTCATCTTAGTCTGTAGTATCAAAATCCGAAACATAAACATATTACACAGATATAACTCCACAAAAAATTGTGAAGCTCTATCTATTTAAGTTATATTTTTGACATGAGAAAATTTTAAGGTGATCTAACATTCTTTTCATGGTAATATTGTAAAGTAACGGTCTATTACTTCTGGATCGCATACCTGAAACTCCACAAGTAGCCTTGTTTATGTGGTAAGTAATGGCAATAGGGGTTACGTGGTAATAGTGTCCAAAGGCATTAGTGATGAATTATGGCCCAATCATGCAGGGTGTGTAGGCAGAATGAAGCAACATCTCCTCTGAAGTGTTCATGAATGGTGTATTTTGAGACAACATGCTGGTGCAATAAGCAGGAAAACCCAGACAAATAGTGAGAAGCTCTGCAAATACTGTAAGGAAGAACCCTATGGTGCCAGTGGCCTAGGTGGCTTAGGCCTTGCTGAATGTTTTATGGATATGACATGATTTATAAAGATATTTATGAACCAAAGTAAATCTCTTTAACCTTCACATACCACTTTGGAAACCAGTAGCTTATGATTAAACTCATCACACACATCGAGATTTATATCTCATGGATTGTCTTGTTTGCATTAAGATAAAGATACGCTTAAAAAGGAAAAGCAAGCTAAAAAATGGAAACACGTAGTTGAAAGCATGACCTGTCTCTTGACACCGGTTAAATATTTTTTGTTTCTGTGCAAAGAGGAATCAACATTAAAAAGATAGGGAAAAAAACAAAAGACTGGGACTGAACTAAGGCATTTACTTATCTCTGGGGAGGACAATTGTGATCTAAAGTGTGTCATGTTGGCAAAATTAATTTGGGAAAATTACTGCCGTTCTTCAGAGAGATTTCAAAAACTAGTATAAAAAAAAAAAGGATCCTATGTTTAGGATCCATAAACAAGGACTACATGGAGTGTCCTGCAAGCAAATTAAATAAGACAAACCTTTTCTTGATTTTCTCTTTATCATATTTACTTCAGCATTTTGAAAAGTAAAAATGACTTTTTCTGGTGGATCTTATAAAAATACCTTAACCTTTCATTTTCTCCTATAGATCTGCTTTCTATCAACATTTCTGAAGGAAAGTAAAAATTGAAAAACATTATTCTTATTATAGGTCTTATTTTAGTTAAATTGGTTATTTGAAACTGTCTCTTCATTTGAAAAATAATAATTGACAAACAAGATTCTTCTGCTCCTTGATTTTTGTGAAAGAATCAGATATTTTCTACTTTAGTTACCATACAACAAATATAATTTCACTGTCATTTATATTTCTTTTATGCAAAGACTTAATACACCCAATTTCACCTTTAAGCACTGAGAGAAGATGGATTTGCTGCTGAGTGAGACTGGAGGCCACAGCAGAATAAACACATTGCAATAATCTCTGTTCTCTAATAGCCAGTTACAACTACTATTTCTCCTCTACACATTGTCGTGGTTTAACCCCAGCCAGCACCTAAGCCCCACCCAGCCGCTCACTCACTCCCCCCAGCAGGATGGGGGAGAGAATTGGAAGAGAAAAAGTGAGAAAACTCGTGGGTTGAGATAAAGACAGTTTAATAGGTAGAGCAAAAGCCACGCACGCAAGCAAAGCAAAACAAGGAATTCATTCACTACTTCCCACCGGCAGGCAGGTATCAGCCATCTCCAGGAAAGCAGGGTTCCATCACGCGTAATGGTGACTTGGGAAGACAAACGCCATCACGCCAAACGTCCCCCGCTTCGTTCTTCTTCCCCCAGCTTTATATGTGGAGCATGACATCATATGGTATGGACCCCCTTTGGTCAGTTGGGGTCAGCTGCCTCCAGCCTCCTCGCTGGTGGGGTGGGGTGAGGAGCAGAAAAGGCCTTGACTCCGTGTAAGCACTGCTCAGCAATAACAAAAACGTCTCTGAATTACCAACACTGTTTTCAGCACAAATCCAAAACAAAGCCCCATACTAGCTACTGTGAAGAAAATTAACTCTATCCCAGCCAAAACCAGCACAACATACATTGCCATTTTTAGAAAGTAAGGAGAGTTCATTACCTATCTGATCAAAGATCTAGTTCCCATTTATAAACTTAATCAAAGCTTTTTCAAAATTATTGGAAGCTTTGCATTAATCTGATCGTTTTCGATCAGGTCATTTGATGTAAATTGTGATTAACTACTTTGTAATCAAACTCATGGGTTTTGCTAGAAGACCTTTTTTTTTTGCTTGCATAGAAAATGCCTAGCATCTTAAATCCTATCTTCAATATATTTTGCTGTAATGGACAGATAATGACTCTGGGGATGGTAACAGTAGTGTTGAATTAGAATCTGCAAATTCAGCATATACTTATATGCCTCGCTTTCCTTTAACTATGGTTAAATCAGTTTTAAATCATTTTCTCATTTTCACTGGCTCCAATTAATTAGTATTCTCAAGAAAAGGTTATTACAGCTGATGACCAACAGCAGACATTGCTTTTTTGGTACTGAAAATTTCTTATTATAATTTTTTAAAGTCAAAGGACAAAGAAATTAGGAGGGAAATTTTGTTTAATCACTAAGTATTGACTACCTTTCAAAATCATAAAAAAGCTTTGGGAATCTGTATGCATTTACACAGCTTGTCTTACACTGTTTTATCAACTGATTGATTGATCAAGGGATGAGTGATACTGATTCGTTGCCTGAATGTAAGTGTTTAAATCATTTTTAATTTAGAATCATAGAATGGTTTGGGTTGGAAGGGACCTTTAAAGATCATCTAGTTCCACCATCCCTGCCATGAGCAAGGACATCTCTAACTAGATCAGGTTGCTCAAAGCCCTGTCCAACCTGACCTTGAACACTCCCAATGACGGGGCATCCACAACTTCTCCAGGCAACCTGTTTCAGTGTCTCACCGCCCTCATCATAAAAAAATTTCTTCTTTATATCTAGCGTAACTCTACCCTCTTTCAGTTTAAAACCATTGCCCCTTGTCCTGCCACTATAGGCTCTGATAAAAAGTCTCTCTCCATCTTTCTTATAAGCCCCCTTTATATATTGAAAGGCCCCAGTAAGGTCTCCTCAGAGCCTTCTCTTCTCCAGGCTGAACAACCCCAACTCTCTCAGCCTTTCCTCATAGGAGAGGTCTTCCAGCCCTTTGGTCATTTTCATGGCCCTCCTCTGGTCCCGCTCTAACAGGTCCATGTCTTTCCTGTACTACGGGCCCCAGAACTGGATGCAGTACTCCAGGTGGGGTCTCATGAGAACAGAGTAGAGGAGCAGACTCCCCCAGTGTGTATCGATATTGGGGATTGCCCTGACCCAAGTGCAGGACTTTGCAGTTGGCCTTGTTGAACTTCATGAGGTTTGCACAGGCCCACTCCTCAAGTGGTTAAGGTCCCTCTGGATGGCATCCCTTTCCTCCAGCGAATGAACTGCACCACTCAGCTTGGTGTGGTCTGCAAAGTTGCTGAGGGTGCAGTCAATCCCGCTATTGCTGATGAAGGAATTAAACAGTATTGATCCCAGCACAGACACTTGAGAGACACCATTCGTTACTGGTTTCCACTTGGACATTGAGATATTGACTTTAACTCTTTGGATGTGGCCATCCAGCCAGTTCCTTATCCATCTAACAGTTCATCTGTTAAATCGCTCCAATTTAGCAGCCAGAATGTTGTGTGGGATCATGTTAAAGGCCTTATAGAAGTCAAGATAAATGACACCAGTCATCTATCAATTTATTGATTTTTCATTCATTCTTTTTTCAACAAACAGAAATAAAATAGTTTTTTGGTGGAATTTTTCTTGCAGACAATTTCCAACATAAAATATTTTTCCCTGACTTAAAAATAACGAAATCATGCCTTACAATTATTTAGTCAATAGCCAAATGAGTAAAGAGAGTTGTTGAATTTGTGTTGCCTTAGCCAAGGATTCTTTCAAAGGTACTTTACTGCTTCTAATTAAAAGGTGAATTAACAGTTAAATGAATATTTTCATCTGCCTTTAAATTTGGAGGGTTTTTTCTGATTGAACCAAATGTCCCACGGAGAAACATTAATTAAACAAAACATAAAAAAAAAAAAAAATTAAACATAAATCCCATCAAATGTCATTAACATCATTGACAAAATACATCCAAGTCAAAACCTGATTTTGAATATCCTTAATGTTGGGAAAAAATCAGTTTCAGGCTATCTTTTTTTTCTCAACTGCACTTCTAGAGGATTGTCAAAAAAGGGAGTGTAGATGTGCCAATATGGGCATAATGAGGCATTTCAGCTCCAAATCTACCTATTTTCTTCTGATTCCTCTTTGGAAAAATTACTAACAAACATGTTTGAAAGTTGTTTTGTAAGTGAATGTAAGGGGAGCAGCTGACCCAACAGGAAAGGAAAGATTTTTAAGGTTATAAAGATTTCTTGCTAAATGTTTATTTTAAATGCCACCTCCCTATCACTAGGTTTAACATAGTGTCATAAATATATCAGTAATGAAAACAAGTTTTCAGGAGATAGCTTTAAATATATTGACTTTAATTTTGTGATGATCCTCTATCAAACAAATCCGTACCAAGGAAGAATAATGTAATATTTGCAATGTAGGCAGAGCATTGCTTCCCAGCATTACTAAAGATAGTTGGATTAAAGTCTTTTTTGTGTTCATTATGACTCACAACAGGATTTTTCATAAGGGGATTTGGTGTCATTTTTTTTCAAGATTAAAAAGTTATTTCAATATGCATAAAGACCCTAAGCAGAGTTTTGGGAACAGAAAGTGAGAAAGCTCAAGAACAATTCATAGAATCATAGAATCACAGGATAGTTTGGCTTGGAAGGGACCTTTAAAGGTCATCTAGTCCAACCCCCCTGCCATGGGCAGGGACATCTTCAACTAGATCAGGTTGCTCAGAGCCCCGTCCAACCTGACCTTGAATGTTTCCAGGGATGGGACATCTACCACCTCTCTGGGCAAGCTGTGCCAGGGTTTCACCACCCTCAGTGTAAAACATTTCTTACTTATATCTAGTCTAAATCTCCCCTCTTTTAGTTTAAAACCATTCCCCCTTGTCCTGTCGCAACAGGCCCTGCTAAAAACTTTGCCGCTATCTTTCTTATAAACCCCCTTTAAGTACTGAAAGGCCACAATAAGGTCTCCCTGAAGCCTTCTCTTCTCCAGGCTGAACAACCCCAACTCTCTCAGCCTTTCTTCATAGGAGACGTGTTTCAGCCCCCAGATCATTTTCATGTCCCTCCTCTGGACCCGCTTCAACAATTCATTAGACCCGTAGCCTGCTCCCATCAATTTTTTTATAGAATTTCAGAACTGGATAAGAAAAAGTTCAGGGATAGGAATCATTTGTTTAATGAGCCATAAGAAGGGAACATGAGAAAGGAACAACAAGCTTTGCACAGTAACAAAGGGATTTACTCTGCATGACTTGTGTACTTCAAAAAGAGCACCATTGATTTAAGGGGCTGCCTCTGTATCTGTTTTGTAAATCGGTCTGGAGCTATATATGTGTCCTTTTGTTTTTTTTTTGCGATCAGTAACCAAAGAAAAAAATCAAGTTAAATCTCAGCTATGAGAGAGAATTCCTGGTTCATCTTCAAAATCACGTTGCTTGAAAGATAGTGTTTTGAATTCAATGAATGATCTGCAAAGCAAAGCAATGAAGGTCTTACATACAGCATGGAACGGCATGTAATAAAGAATCATCAGACTGGAGCCGACTTGAGGCAGCAAGTACGTGCTGTTTGGTCCTTCCTGGCACAGATATGTTAACTTGATCTTTTGTGAAATTTACCTTTAGCACTTCAGGTTCTGGGTAAACTCACACTACTTCTGCTGGGGTATCTTTGTGGTGTGGACATAAACAGAGAGCATTTTAATCTCTTCCTAAAATAGTCAGAACTTTTGTAAGTTGCAAATTTTGTTACAGAATAAGATGATTCATTACAAGCCCTCAGACCGAAGGTCATTTCCTAAGACAGTAAGAGCTTTAGCAAACGTTTCAGTTCAGAGCTCCGCCTACACGATGTACCGTCCCACCTCAGTGGGGCACTACATGTTGTACTGTGTGCACTTAAACTACATTTCATGTGCAGAGGGTTGGTGAAAGACTGTGACTCTTGCTTCAATGAACACATTCTCAAAAGCTGTACCTGTACTAGTGAATCCAACAGTGCTGTGGCACATGGCTTTGCACCGGAATTTGATTTTTGTCTGCACTGCTGTTGTTTAGAATGGTCCCTGAAGCTGTTTGGGCTTGGATCCATGAGCACTGTCCCATACATTTCCTAGGCAGGGCTCAGGAGCTACACCAGAACTCGTCTGAGCACACAGTGAGATGCAGACTCCCTCTTTCAGAGCATGAACATGGCAGATTGTGGTAGTTTGTCTCACAGTGGCAGAATAGGAGCTGACAATGTTTAGCTTACCCAGGTAGTCTTTAAATAATGAGAGGTCTGTTGGCATGCCATTGCTATCTGTGGATGTGACAGAATGCAAAAAATACTCACCAGGGCAAACGCACAACTCCCAGTGCAGGAGTGTGGCTGAAATGTCTCAGATACGACCTTCAAGAAGCAACCATGGTAACCGCCTTTTATCTAAAGATGTAGTGGAGTTTCTAGCCCATATTTTACTAAAATGATTTCAGGCTAGTTTAATTGAGTCATGCTTGTCTCAGCTAGTGTATTGTTAGCCTGGTTTAAACACTGTCATGATCTCTAGTCACCTTTCACCTGTACATCTACCTGTGGCAGTCACTATTTACCTTAACAATGTTTGAACCCAGTCTTCAACTTACTGTGTTTGACAAAAAGGAGGGATTTCACTGGCTATAGCTATACTGAACGCTGTGCCCATAGGCACAAGTGCATAGTCAAGCCATGCCATACTATTAAAATTTTTTAACTTTCAAAACCAGGCAGCCACATCCAAATGGTATCGTAGTAATGGTCTTTGGTCCATGTTAACTCTTAGATCATGACCAGGAATTCTTTGGAAGAGTGTAAATTGTTCCAAGCCAACAGCAGGCCAGGACCCATGCAAACACAGCAACCAGGTGCCAGTGCTCAGGATTATTTCCTAGCATTGCTTCACTTAGTGGCATCAAACTCATTACAGGTATTAAATTTCTAAAATTCCATTAAAATTACTGACTAGATAAAGAACAGAAATGGAAATTTGTGCCCCTAACAAGAGAAAGGCGATGATAATCTTGGAGCTATTCAGACACTTGGCCAGCTGAACAGCTGTAGATTTCCTTGTATTTACTGAGCTCTGTTGACTGCAATGTCATTTGAATACCTAGTGCACACCTACATGTACCTCTTAGATATTGATGTCTTAATCTGCCAGCTAAATCCCACCTGCAACTTCAGTAGTTCCACGGCTCACAAAACTATTGTTTAGTAGTGAGAGTGCTACAACATAAAATTGTGCTAACACATCAACCAGCACAATATCAAATCTCAGTTTTTAGAGATATTAGAAAGGTGACAAAACCTTCCTTCAGTTGTCAACAATTACTGTGTTTCCCTGTTCAACCACACCATCTCCAGGCCAAACACAAACTAAAAAAATATAACTCAGCTATTGCTTCATTCAGCAATAAAGCTGCAATCAATAAGTTTAATTTTTATGGTTAGGCTGCATTTGCAATAATAAGCATGGTAGGCTGGGATTATAATTAAGCACGCTCAGTTTTGCAGGATTCAGGAGCTGTTGGTTAATGAAGCTCAATGTGATACTGTCAGTAACAAATCTGATAATTGCTTACAGGGAAAAGGCAATTTCAACAAATGCTCCTTCATGCAGGTGGCTGGTAGAAATTGCTTTCAGTCAATTATGCCTTCAATTATTTTGGATGAATGAGGCAGGATCCTTTAGCTCATTATAAGCCCAAATCCACAATAAGTAAGTAAATATTTTGACACAATGTTGAAAGTGACTTCTGTAAAATCATGTATAATATTTATAAGCACTGAAAAGGTCACATATTGTATAGTCACCATTCAGTGTGTTCAGTGCCAACTAAAGGAAATCTTTCATGAATCACTGGAGTAATATTTTAATACTGTAAGCAGTCAGTAGTTTCCTGAAATACTGTCAGAAATTATGTGGCTGGTAAATACCCGTGTCTTGTATCACTTCTAAAAAAGGAGGAAGTTAAGCAACAGGAAAACATGTACCTTCATTATGGGATAAAGTGTATATGAATATATACTGTATTAGAAAAGCCGTATCTATCCATTTTGGAGCAGAAATTGGTATCATTTTACATCAGAGAACAGGCTGAACAAAAATAAGAAAAGATCAAATATTTTGGCCTTCTAAAACAACAAAAACTTTGGGGAAAACAGGAAAGGATACTCTAGCTATCCTGAAGATTTATTTGACATAGCTTGGGATCAGAATTTGTCATTCTTGCTTCATCTCCCTGTTCATCCGGAAGGAAATGCAAATATGAGATCACTACCACCCACTTTCAGGAGAACTGGTTATAAACCAGCACTGAGATGTCACGGAAGGGACTTTTTTCAGGTGAACTAACTGACACACGGCAACAGTGCAAGCAGAATATGTGGAGCATTTACTATAAAGGTTGATTTCCATAAAAGATTTGTCCTCAAAGCAGGAAATATGGCATGAAATCCCGCAGCATATGTTGAGTAAGGGAAAAGACCAGAAAAAATACTTGCCTGAATGTCCCAGGCTCTGTGAAAAGAGGTTTCTGTTAAATAAACATTGATTTTAAACTGTAGGTACAATGACTATGTCTCAAGAAAAAACAGATCACTTGAAAACCAGTGGATCTGATTATTATAAGAGCACTTAAAAGTCTGTGGCACTTTAGTCACATTCCATTTTTAAATAATAATGATCCAATGGCAAATGTCTGCAAATATTTTTATAACTGGAAGTGAATGACTAAACTAGAATATTTTACTTATTTCTAGGGATCTAATTGAAGCAAATGAATTTGAAGCAAGTGAAGCAAAAGAGGCTACCTCCTCTTTTAAAATATAGACTAACTAACCACTTGCTTTGGAATGATGTTCATTATGCTTTATATATTATCCCTTTCATTAGGGCTAGGGCTAGGCAGGTAGAATACCATCTTTCACTGTTAATGTTATGAATGCATAAGGCCATGAACTTTATGCAGGGTTTCTATCTTTATAGTTACTCTGAACATTAATTACTAGTTCCTGTTTACAAAAGCAAATGTTTGCGTTATTCCTTTCTCCCGATAATTGCAAGATTAAAACTACCAAGCAAGCCATTAAAATGCAAAAGGTAAATGCTGAGTGTTCATGATTGAACAAATGCCACAAATTGACCTTCTGTTTAGACTGTGCACATGATCTCAGGCTCATGATCTCCTCGTTTCTATACCATTTGCTATTAACTTATTAATTCCAAGGTGGTACCTTGTGTACATTCAAGAGAAAGGGTATCTAAAGGATGCTGTTCCTTTGAACTGAACAAGCAGAGAATATGTGATCCATTAATATGGCTCCTTGATTAAGCTTTGAAATTACTGATTTTTGGCTAAGATGCTGCTGCCTTACTCTAACATGGCTTTCAGCTTGTGGTCCATGTCACCACAAGGTCTCTGAATTACTTCTACTGGTTCAAAAAAATGTGATTAAACATGGAGTGGTTAAAAAGAGAATAAAAGACTATGATTTTATCTAATTTTTTAATACCTAAAATCTTGCTGTTCTCCTTCCTGCTTTCCCTTGTTCAAGGAGGACAGTTACGAGAGGTCTTCCCGGTTGTAGACTCTCAATGTTTGTATGATGTAAACTGCAATAAGGAATCTTTATCTGTACTCAGAGAAAAAGATAATATTGATTTTCTACGGTGAAAGGTAAATCTTGTTCAGCAACAATTCAACTCGTTACTGAAGAGTGATATATTCTGTACTTCTGTTTAACACACTTTCTTAGCAACCCAACAGCAGCTGTAAATTGTTTAAAGTTTAAAGTGCTTGGCCAAAGTTTGGAAACAACCTAATGTGACAAGAAATATAAACCGGTTTTAAGACAGCATTATATAAATTGAAAAGAAACTAATTCAGTTATCTGCAATGCCAGTGGGACTAGACTTAACAGTTCAGAAAATCCCTTCTAGTCTCGTGTCCTAGACTTCTGACATGGAGCCATAAGACGTGTAGCAAACATCTGTGCTACATTATGTTTCAAGAACATGATTTGATGTTCGGGCTAAAATCTTTAAATGATCTAACTGCTTATTTCCATCATGAAGGTATTTTTCCAGCCTGGTTTTCAGATGATGCCTGACCATGAGTGCTTAAACTTCTGTCAGCTGGCATTTGCAAAACTATATTAAATATTAAAAGGCCCTGTATACAACAAACTGCCTGAAACCCTTGTTAAGATTTAACTCTGGAGAACGGAAGTGAATTTCTTAAAGCTAGCTGGGAGCGGCCATACTATGAGGGAGTCCTCAGCTGATAATCAGTCAACATTGCCAAAAACTGCCTATCCCATAATATACACATAGTATTAGAGAGAACACAATGATAGCTGCTGTGCTACCCAGCTGGCAGAGTCGCTTTCAGTGCTAAAAGCCATTTTCTACACTTTCATGCATACCAAAGCTATGCAAATCTGCCATAACGCTGGGTGAAGCACTAGCACAGAAGGGTCCCAACATCAAGAACTAGATTGTTTCTGTTTGTTCTGCAACCCTCATATCGGTACTGTATGATGGAATTTGTTTTTCAAGGACAATGTATGACTTCATTTATTTTTAATCCTATAAAAAATAAGGGTAAAGATACTTTTAATCCGTTTTTATTTATCCATTAAAATAGACATAAAATATCAGGATTATTTAAATATGACACTCTCTTGGGAGTTGCTGGGAGTCATTCTGTGTTAAGCCAGGCTGAACTAATTGTGAAATGACTGTAAGAGTGCATTTGATTTTAAATGATAGATAGTGCCTAAGTACATGGCAGGGATTAGCTGAAACTTGCAACAGGTGTGATACAATTAAATAACTAAAGAATACCCATTACAAAGAATACCTTCAGAGTATATATGAGGCTCCACAGATCCTGAAACCTGTGGTACCTTGACTGCCATACTAATTTACTGTAATATCAGCAGGTAAATTAACCCAGAGACAACTTCATATTCTGACTGTATTTCTCACATTACATGTTACTGGTGTCTACAGTAACAGCCAGGTAAAAACCCAAATATTGCTTATACCACTCAGAAACATGCATGACAACGACAGAAAAGGTTTCTCAGCTTGGATGTGATCAGATATTGCTTAGGACATAATGTCAAAAGAGGTAAAAAGAAAGACAAGTATCTCAAATTCCTTCATATCTTGATACCATTAATTTCTACAGTCTTCCTAGAGAGCCTGAAGATGAATTCTCACTCCTTTCATTAAAAGTTCATTGATTTATTTTTTAAAAATAGACATCATAGAGAAAGGTTTGTTTCCTCGCCAAAATGATGGCAAGAAATGTTTTTCTGTATCAGTTCTAAATGAGACAATGTTATTAACTTCTCTTTTATTGCTGTAATGTATTAGGTAATAACTTAGTATCATTTGATTATCTTGTCTATTTTGAATAATTTGCAACTGCAAAAGCACCAGAAGCCCAATATATGTCAAGTCATTTATCTGTTACGCACAGAAAATTGCAGAAGCCTGCGGTTCCCAGCAGTATATGAGCAAAGGTGACAATGATGTGGTTTTCCAATGCAAAAATGGGCTAGAGTCTGTATCCTTACAGAGGATTGAGCTCCTATGAGTGCTGGCAGTTTGGCTCCTCCAACCCTTTGTGATGGAAATACAAAATACACAGCAGAAAGGTTGAACTATCCACAACATGTTTATTTTACCATTCCACCCCTACTTTGTAGGAGTTTGTGCAATAGGACTATTTCTGCTGTAGGATTGAGGCAGTTTCCATGGTGTTCTAATTATTCCATATTTTGGACAGAAAGATACCTCTGGTTTTTCCTATCTGAGCAATGGGCCCTTTGATTGAGGGCCCATAATGGTTCAGACCCTTATTTGAAAAGTGACTCACATTCAAAACAGCATTTAAAAAATTGCCTAAGATAATGAATGTATTAAAAGCTCGTTATGATCAGAGGAGTGTGAGTAAAAATGTTAAAAGTATCTATTTTCCCACCTTGTCCTGAATGAGAATGAACTGGAGCACACATTTCAGTTCTTTGCTGAACTGTAAACATGGCTTTGTTTTTTTGTTACAAAAAATGAAATAAATAAAAACATTATGTAAGAAGTGACCCAAAATGGTAGCGACAGTTGTGAGAAGTGTCTTCCGAAACGTATTAACCCCACTGTGTCCCCTTAAGTCAGATCTACATTCAGATCAGATTCACGGGCCGGTGGGAAGAGGATCCTCTTGTCAGGATACATGGAAATTTTCCATGGGTGTTTACCAAGACAAATATATCAACCTAAGGTATCACAACATGTTATCAGCAGTGACTTGCTCTTATTCTAGAGCAACTACCTACCTTTAGGCTGGCAAAGAGGGAGAACTAGTCATGGAAGCCAAGTTTGGAAGACATAAAGGCCATTTAGACTCTTATCCTATGACAGACAGCTCATGCTAGGAAAAAGCTCAAGGAACTTGTCCTGGCCTCACAACTGCTGACAAACCATAAACCAACACTGAATTTTATTTTCTCCTTGAGCCTTTCCACATTTTCCACCATAGTGAATCAGCCTTTATGGGAGACTGCAATTATTCAACTTTTTGGGATGGTTTTCAGAAGTAGTATTCAACCTGTGGCTTATAAACCCATCAAGAACTATTCATTTGGCCTAGAAACTGCTACTAACCTCCATATATCCTCCCCCAGCATTCAACTATGTGATATACAGAGCCCAAATTTACTATGCTGTAAGGTGAAGCAGCTTTGTTTATCTATATAGGGGACAGCGTATAGTGGACTATATGGACTATAGTCCCCGTATAGTCCTTCTATTCTACAGCTGGGACTACATCTATACAAGTGATGTAAACATTGCCAGGGCTGTCTTCTGACCCTGAGGCCAAGTCATTGGGCCCAGCTACAGCTGTTACACTCCAGACAGTATGGCTGGATGCCAAACTATCAGTTGGGGATGGTCCTTGGTCCACGGTAACTCCTAAACTCTAACCTAGGATTGTCTAGAGAGTGCTTATCAGCCTGAGCTCCACCTATGGCCTGTGCTAACAGTTTAAGCAATATGCTTTGCATTGCACTGCAATGCGTAGGATCATGCCTTATATAATTTATGAGTATAAATATACAGGCTGACTCATTAGCTGGAGAGCTGTAAAATTTGGAGTTGGTGGAAACTATCATGAAACATCCCAGTACCATGGGATTCATGTGCAGA
This sequence comes from Calonectris borealis, assembly GCF_964195595.1. NCBI lineage: Eukaryota > Metazoa > Chordata > Aves > Procellariiformes > Procellariidae > Calonectris > Calonectris borealis. Next base: position 5,637,786 of record NC_134314.1, read on the forward strand.
CGGTCTGAAAGACTTACCAAGCAGACTTGCCTAGTCAGTATCCCACATGTATTTTAACTTTCCTTACAGGGGTGAAATCTGGCAAAATTCAGATTTTTTGCAGCAGTTCAGGGAATTAAAAAATGTTTTTTCCTTTTCAGAGATGAGTCTACCAACTGTGCTCATCTAGCCAGTTGCTGGATCTCATCTACCTTGGACAGGTATGAACATGAAGTTTGAGGTACCTCCCCAGACAGCTGCGGTGTTTCCTTAGAAACCTTTTGAGAAGAGCCGACATGTGGTCACCAGAAACGCTTCTTGCAGCCCTGGAAGACTTCCAGTATTGCTGGCAAACATCTGTCCCAGGCTGGCACCTAGAATCATAGAATCATAGAATCATTAAGGTTGGAAAAGACCTCTAAGATCATCGAGTCCAACCGCCAACCCAACACCACCATACCCACTACACCATGTCCCTAAGCGCCTCATCTACATGTCTTTTAAATACCTCCAGGGATGGTGACTCAACCACTTCCCTGGGCAGCCTGTTCCAAGGCTTGACCACTCTTTCAGTAAAGAAATTTCTCCTAATGTCCAATCTAAACCTCCCCTGGTGCAACTTGAGGCCATTTCCTCTCGTCCTATCGCTTGTTACTTGGCAGAAGAGACCAACCCCCACCTCGCTACAACCTCCTTTCAGGTAGTTGTAGAGCGTGATGAGGTCTCCCCTCAGCCTCCTCTTTGCCAGACTAAACAACCCCAGTTCCCTCAGCCGCTCCCCATCAGACTTGTGCTCCAGGCCCTTCACCAGCTTTGTTGCCCTTCTCTGGACACGCTCCAGCACCTCAATGTGAGCTAGCTGTCCTCTGTGATTCGGTGATTCGGTGATTCTGTGTCTTCTAGACCACCAAATCTATATCAAAAATTACATGGCTGCTCATTTTTATTGTATCTTATTGTATTATAAAGCAATAACAATGAAGTCCTAAAATTGTGTGAGATCTGGCCTGCCCCTGTCTTGTTCAATGCCGAGGAGTCTGACTTTAGGGAGAGAAATTCTTTGCATCCTTTGGCACAAGGTCAGCCTGGCACGACCTGAAGGGTTACTTGGCCTGTGGATGTGTAAAGATCGTGACTGTGGGTTCATAGGATTCTATAATACACAAGGACACAGAGGCTTTGGTTCTCTAAATTTCTCTACTTTATTACAGATTACCACAAATAATCACCACTAGCAAATATACTACCACAAAATCACCACTAGCAAGTATACTTATGATTATAGAGTGAATATATATATATCAAATTATTATAAATTCTATCAGCGATCAATAATATAGTAGCAATTAATAGTATGACAGGGGTTAATAATAGCAACAACCAATCATATTGCAACAACCAATAACAACAATAACCAAGTAGGTATATACTATTACAGGTTACAACAAACTCATCATTAGTGAAGCAACTTACCAACAATATAACAGCTGATATACTTATGATAGATTACTTATATGGATATATAATAAGTGAATTAGATAGATTTCAGAAGGAAACCATACCAAAGGGGAGGACAAACCGATCACAGATGGGGACCAAACCATCCCAGAGGTGGGAGAACAAAGTGACCCAACCCCAAAAGTTGACCCAAAGAGGGACCAATAAGATAACGGGCAGAGTCTCACTTCAAAGATTATCTGTATCACGGAGTCTGGAGTTGACCAGACGTCCCTGGTGAGAATCCAAGATCTCTTAGAAAATTCAGGCGGAGAAATCAGCCTGTTTAGGAAAAGAAAGGAAAAGTACATGCAGAATGGGAAGTTCTCAGAGGCAGAGGCTCCATTTTGGATAAAAATTAAGTCCTTTTTATATCATAGAGACATAAGAGGGCATACAACATCACCAGTTCGAGGAGCCAATAGATGCTGTTAATTTCTGTTTTTCACCTGGACCAGCCAATAGATGATGAAGTTTTTTGTTCCTTCAGATCAGTTTTGTTTTCCCAGACTGTTTCCACTTTTTCAGATGATAAATTGCTGTTACAGTTTCTTGTGCTTATCGATGGTATCTCAGATGTCTCTGGCTTCTGGGTACCCCAGCTATACTTCAAAGAGGCCAGCTGCACTTTTCAAGGGTGTTTTTAGTTTGAAGGCTTAGTTCCCAGGCTTGCAGCTCCCAGGCTGGCAGACAATTTCTCTGTCAGTATTTTTCAGCAGACATTTTCTTCTGTTCAGTAATTTTCCCTTTCTAACCAGGCCACCTTTAAAGCTGCTCACACTGCAGCCTCTGCAGAAGAAGATCCAGATCTCCCAGCTGGAACTTCAGTCCCTCCTGAAAGGGATGCTGTTCTCTTAATGTAAATATCTATCTCTCCCACTGTGAACACCTTTATTTCTGCCTAAGAAAAGAAAGACTTTATGCAAAAAATCTAAGATCTAGTTCTAATTTAGGCAGGATTTAGGCTGGATAGTACTACATATGCATGCATTATGCTGTGGAGCTGAAAGAGATCAAGGCGGCAGATATTATAAACCATCATTCATCCTTTTAATCAGAAAAGTAAGTAGTACTGATGATGATGAGAAATGCAGAAAATCTGGAGGAAAAAAGGAAAGGAACTATAGAGAATAAAGGCTGAAACTATTGTTAGCCACTGACCAAAATGTCAAGAGTGGCAAAACATGCCCTGTTTTGGACTTAGTAAAAACAGGCTGCTTTCTGAGTGGTCTGAGAAATTCTAGCATTCCTTATGTTTTCAAGACTATTCGTCTTGAAAATATTTTTCTTCAATAGGTATTGCACATGTGCATAAGTCAAAGGCTCAATTTGTTCTTAGGTGCTCTTGTAATAAAAGCAAGATCTTTGCAAAAAGTAAGACTTGGAAAAATCTGTGCATAAAGAAGTTTGCAAGGTAAATTTTATTTTATCCTGCTAAATGTTGTGTCTCTGCCGTGACCTACCTTGAAGCATTTTCTTCATGATGTTGTACAAAGGAAATCTCATCTGATATTTATGACCAACTTTGAATTGTCCACGATAACCTAACTGCCCCCGTTCCCAAGGACTATAAATCATGTATCTGATGCTACACATTACCTGACTAAGGGCTGAGATGAGTCACAGTTTCCCTTATATAATATGAAATTGAGCTCTTTTAGTAATCGATTGTGAATTGTCTGCCTTTTTCTGAGATTGTCTGTACTTACGGGTGGCAAAAAGAAAAGAAAGGATTTGCAGGAACTGCGAGAAGTCAAAAACAGGGACTTGTGGGATTGCATCAGATCGATTTATAGTGCTTACAGATTGTGTGCCCAGATAATTTCAAAGCACATGGTATGAAGGGGTCAGATCAGCCTCGTGCCAACATTTTTTGCAGCATCAGGCAAGACTGTCACTTAAGACCTAGCCAAAAGATTTACAATGTAAATGGTTAGTGCATATGGGCATGAGATTGCCTAAAGTCCCCAGCTGCCAGTGTAGACAAAGCCTTAATTAGCCAATAATGCTGGAAATTTGTGCTAGTATGGAAGTTTTCTTTATTCAGTAAGCAGTTCCTCAAATAGTACTGAACTGAAATCAACAACCAGTTTGACAAGTAACTGAGGAACATGGCTTTAGCTCAGTATTTATTAACTAAAAATTTAATCAGTTAGCTAACGGTAAAAGTTTATCATTATATCTCATGAGAAATTTGGTACACTAAGCAAATGAGAACAAGTTTCTTTTAAAAGATTAGATATCTATATTTGGGGATCTAATTCCTTAGGAGAAACCTGATTACAAGGCCAGTTTTTATAGATCCAGAAAAATACACAGTGTCCATGAGAGACGTAAGCAATTTTAAGCACTGGTTCTGCAGACAGTTGAACTACCTGTGCCACTGGATTAAGAAATTCAACAGGTCCTAGGAGTTTAGACACACGGTTCTCAGTAATAGGTATTGAAAATGTCAGCTTGCATATTCAACTTTAGGTAAAACCACCAAAGCAGACAAACCCCCTTCAGTAGCTTATTTTAGCCTTTGAATTAATTGTGTTCCTTGTCCCATATTTTCTTAATGTGTGAAATGAAGAAGCTGCAAAGAATGCTAAACCTTAGGCAGACAAGGACATTTTATCTTATAGTTCTAATTGTGGAAGACAATGCAAAAGTAAGTTTGTTTGTTTGGGTTTTTTGTTTGTTTGTTTTCCTCAAGTATTCCCCAATTGGTCTAAGCTTCTTGGCATTCTTTTGTATACAGGGAAAAGAAGAGCAGAAGTATAACAAAATTATTTCCAAAAGTACAAGATTTCTGAATTCCTTTCAGTACTTAAAGGGGGCTTATAAGAAAGATGAGGACAGGCTTTTTAGTAAGGCCTGTAGCGATAGGACAAGGGGTAATAGTTTTAAACTAAAAGAGGGTAGATTCAGACTAGATATAAAGAAGAAATTTTTTACAATGAGGTGGTGGAACACTGGCACAGGTTGCCCAGAGAAGTTGTGGATGCCCCATCCCTGGAAACATTCGAGGTCAGGTTGGACGGGGCTCTGAGCGACCCGATCTAATTGAAGATGTCCCTCATTGCAGGTGAGGTTGAACGAGATGACCTTTAAAGGTCCCTTCCAACCCAAACCATTCTATGATTCTATGTATTATGTGATGAGCTGGAGCAGAGAATGTTAAAGCAGCAGGCAGCTAACCAAGCTGCTAAAATCTACAGGAAAATGGAAATCTGAATCCAATGGCACTGACCAGTTATGAAGGCTAATAGTCTGTATCAGCTGCCAGCAAGAATTTTTACTCTTCTCAGCTAAGGTAGAAATGGGACACTAAGGCAAAGCAAGAGTTGGAAAAGGATGAAGAGAAAGCCTTCCTTCAAAGATGAGGTCTACCTGATTGGACTCTGGGCATTGATAAAGAGACTCAGGAAAGGGTCAAGGTTTAAACTGTTTCATACTAAAAACTTTGCAGGTGAATCAGCTTAAAGTACAGGGTCAGATTCTCATATACTCAAAGTCTTTGTGTATATGAGCGTGATTTTGACAATGTAAACAGGTGAGATAGGACAGCAGCAATACATTTGCTCACATTTGAAGTTCTCTTTAAGCCGTCACAGCAGATGAAAGAAACCTTGGTATAAGTGAAAGTCAGGTTGCAGTGTTTAATATACATATAGGCATGCAAGAATGATCAGCTTAATGTTGCTAAGGATATTTGAGAGGTGTCCAAAATGCTTTTCGAAGCATTTGCCCTGCCTCATTTACATGCCATTCTCTTTAATTCTGGAGATGCCTGAACGGTTTCATAACTTTTCCTTGACAAAAGCAAGCAAAGTCTCATACTGTGTATTGTCTACATTTGTCCTATGGTTAAAATCCCTATTATGCAAGTGCACACACGTCATGACTATCTTCAACCCAGGACTAGTTTGATGAAACCCAAACCTTCACATTTGATGGACCAACATCATCTAGGACAGTAGTGGGAAAGCAATCCCAGCTACTACTTAAACTATAAAAATTACACTGCATTAGGATAACCAACCTTTTGCTTTGTAGCACTGCCGATAGCAGCAACGGCAGCGATATCTCCCAAAACTCTGTCAGGTTTTTACTACTTTGCAACAGCTAGGTATTGCTCAGTGCTGCTATTAGTACATGCACCCAGTTTCAGAACCCATTGAATTATGCTACTGTTAAGTTCTCTCTACGACAGATAAGGCTATGCAAATGAGTGAAACCAGCATTTTTCTGCCAGTCCTAGAACTTTAATTTGGAATTCAGTTGTCTGAAAATTAGATAGACACTAGATATTTGTTTCTCCCTTTGAGTAGCAACTGCAGCACCAGGGAGCAAAGTTTCTTGTCTTCTTTGGAATAGGTATAAAGAAAAGATTTTGTTCATTCTATGGCATTTGAAAATTTCAAAGTGAGTCTAATGAGCTCTACTTACACACCTTACCTGAAAAGAAACCCCTGCAGAAACTGTCGTCATGCTTGCAACCACAGACTAAGCAGTAAGTGAATAGATGACAGTAACTCTTGGGAAGGTTTGGTGTGGCTTTGGTAGTGTTGAGTTGACTAATCCATTCCAAGGTCATTGAAGGTGATTTGACTTGTGTGTTTGCTTTAAACAATATATGTTTGTATTACCGAATGTGTTCATATCCAGTAATAACGGACTACCTACCATGTCAATTGAGATGGGATTAACTGTTATGACCTTTCAAATTCAGAACAAATATGAATAATAAATCAGTGTGACTATTATCCATGATTGCTTGATTGTGGATCAAAGAAGTCAACAGAGCATGATATCTGTGTTACACACACAGAAGAATAAAAATTCCTACCTCAGTTTTAGACTACAGAAGAACATTGAGTCTTGCAACCTTTGCTAATAGCTACTTTCAGTACATATTGACATGGTCTTAGTCTCCTGAATTTAGATACATTTGTAAGGGTGAGATTGAGGTCATCTAACTTTAAGAATAGTATTCATCACTGGTCATTGTAGATTTGGGTATCTACAATGTAGTGTGTACATCTGAGCAAGGTGACCAAGTTACTATTGTTACCAGTAGAAAAATAGGATGGGATTAAACATATACATGTAATGTCATTTTAAGCAATCAGAGGTGTCCTATCTAGCTTCCAGCTGCTGCTCCAGAAGGCTGTGGATATTCTGTATGTCTCCCTTTCCTGTCAGACCCATGCCATGGGTGTCTTGGATGCCCTGAGACATCTCAGATTGCTCTAGATGCCTATATATGGGCAAGCCCTTATGTCCACAGTGTTGACGTCTTCACCTGAGATAGCCTTGGCTGTGGCTAAAGCCAATGAAGAAGAATATGAACTTCTCACCTTTTTTAGCTGCACCTTAAAATGAGTTCACTCCCTTCAAGCCCCTATTTTTCTCTGTTGTCTGTAAAGGAAGCATGGGGCTGACCAGATGAGGTGTGGGCATCAATATTCTACCCATCTAAATGTATGCAATTGAGTCATACTGTCCTACTTCTGGAATTGGTATCCATGCCAAAGGAGCAACTCCTTTTTATATTCTCTGTTAGTATTATTGTTGTAGGGCTATTCTCACTGATCTCAAAGAGCAGCAGCATAAGAGTGCAGCCATTCACTCACCCATCCCTGGTCTGGTGGATTGCTGGATCAGTGCATGAGTGTCTGTGAATATGACATTATTTGCATCAAATGTTGTGAAAAAGCCTCTTTTTAAAAAGCAGGGAGAAAAGACATGCTGCTTTGTTTATATCAGTTTTAAGAAAAAAAGTGGTAAGTGGTAAATAATATGCCTGGGAATGCAATGATTTCCCAATGCCCAAATGTGATGGCTCCTGTGGACTCATACCACTGCTACAAAAGCAGTGTCAAATGTGGTGATATCAGTGGAGCGGCTGCAGACATTTTGCTAGTCAGCTTGGCAGAACAGAATTTTGTGAAATAATTGAGCAGTTGGTAAAGCTTGAAGAAGGAAGAGGTGGGGAAACCAGGCCCTTGGTAAAGAGTTGATTGTGGTTGAGCCAGAGCTGGAGATGGCACATCCCTTCTTTGCCTTTTCCCTTCAGTGTTCTCTGACACTGTCTTTTTTCCCTGTCCTATGCAGAAGCACCATCCCAAGCCAACCAATGGGATAGTTAGTGTGTCCAATGCCATCCATTCACAATACTCTCACTACATGAGAGACCAGTGTGTCATTCCTCCAAGACATGACTATTAGACATACCTGCACCCCTAACATGGACATAACCCCTAACATGGGGATGCTAAATTAATCCTTTTTCTCTTCTGCGCGTGAAAAAGGTTAAAGCTGACTGTGGGACCCTCATCCAACTGGCCTGGAGCTTCTGAGTTAAGAGAACAGTCTCTCTAGTCTTATCAACCTAAACTAAGCAGAGGAAAACCACGCAGGTGTTCCTGCCCAGGTTATAACCACAGCTCTGGGTTTCAGGAAATACATAGCGTTAGAGACTTAAAGAACATAGCTAATGTTAACTGCAGAGTAATCCGTGCTAGCTGCATGTCCCCTTTCCTTTCAGCTGGTTTTTGCAAGTATGAAGACACTCGCTCACAATGAGAGATATTCTTGTAACAGTGAGAGATATTCTTGTAACCACCCACATGTCCATGAACACTATCTTGGTTCCTATAAATGCATCAATGAGATAGAAAAATACTTGATTTAAGAGAGTTATATTCTTGACATAGGAAAGATTAGTCCTTGTGTTACAGTAGAAAATATGTGTAATAAGAACACATTTCCAAATTAAAAAAATTTACTGTCTACTATATTCTATAATTATAGTATGGCTGCTATACTATTTAGCTATAATAGTTCATCTTCCAATTAGCCTTTTTTTCCTATTGAGTCTTGCTACATATTAACAAGGAATATTTCCCCTTTGAGCCTCCCTGTATGTCAATCAAATTCCCTACTAAAACAGCTGGACCCTCATAATCTTATTTTTTCTCTATGTTATTTGTCTTGACACCACTTGAGAAAACTCAAGAAAGATACTGCTTTTACAAAGTTGCTTCCAACTTTTCATCACAATGTAATTCTCAAAGAATCTGCAATGTCTTTTTTCCACGTTTCTAAACTCCTAAAGAAAATTCAAGGTACCTTCCCTACTGCAGATTTCTAAACATTAAGGATCTGATCCAGTCTAGTCTGTCCATTATCATTGGATAAAGTGAACCTCTTGCAGAAAATGTTTTATCCTACTTTTCAGAGACACCTCTACAAAGATGTGATGAATATCGCTCTTACAGCTGTCTCTCTCTCTCCATCTACTACATAGGAAGCCTACACAACCTGTTAGACTAGATCCTTAAGGTGAGAAGATTAATTCAGGTCAGATGAATTCTACCCTTTGTTGAACTGCTTTATAATTGGATTTCCAATGGAGTAATTATGAATAAGGTGAAAACCAGAACAAAGGAATGAGATCCAATTTCTCCAACATTTTTTTTTTATATATATATAAGACTCCCTTTTTAATTCTGGAAGAGCCAAATTAAGGAATTTTCTTATCATATAGGCAAATGTTATGCAGGAGCACACTCCTAACTTTTGCTCAGGCAGACATTCAAGGATTTGAAATACAGAAAAAAAGGAAGCCTGGCATTTAAGCAAACTGACATCTGTTTCATTAACAGACAACCTGGATAACTTGGTTTTGTGTGTAAGAGCTTTTTATTTGTCATAACTCTGCAAACTGAAGGAACTGTTTAATCAGCTTCAGCAGAGCATAATCCCTTAACTTTGATATTTTTTTCCTCACAACACTTAGCAATGCAAACAATATTATGAATACCTGGAAGCATTGCAGCAGATTCACAATAGCAACCTGTCATAGTCTGCCCATGTGAAATTGTTTCTGAGACACACAAAAAAGGAAATTACCAAGAGAAAATGGCTGTCATTTGGGAAATTCATATTAATTGCCTACAGTCATAGACAATGTCAACTGACTCAGCAAGGAATATTTAACATTAAGGTTTGAGTAGTCCCCAGAAAATCAACCTCTCTGTTTTAAGTCAGTTGCATACTTTAACAACTGGCAGAACAGGATTTTCAGTAAGTCATTTGCTCCATTGATCTGGAAATGACAAGATTTAGGACATACATTTACACAGAACAGAGGTGGGGACAGCTTGGAAAAGTTAGCAGTGTATGGAAATTTTCAAGAACGTAAACCTGAGGTTTCCATCATGGACCATATGTATGCCACTAATGGGCACCGCTAAATAGGTTATCCTGTATAACTAAAGCTGTTTTAGACTGGCAGCAAGCAAGTCAGAAAAATGGCGAGGAGACAGTGTTGAGGAGAAATACAGCAGTTAGTCAAGCAGATACTGTTTCAAAAATAGTAGCTGTCATGCTCCATGAGCATCTCTTGACTGCTAGACTGCAAGGGAATCCACCCCTCCTCAAGGTAGTCGGGGGAAAGAGGTGGGAAGGAAAAAGACAGAAAGACCCAAATCATCCATATTAATCCCTGGGATCTCTATGATTGTCACGGTGGTCTGGTTTCCTCAGGACACATGACCAATATATTTCTTCCATTATGGAACATTTTCTGTCTTATCAGTGTGGGAAACTGCTGTCTTCCCCAGCATTAATGCTGATGAAGCTCTTATTCTCCTTTCTCATAAGCTTCTTATAATATAAGAACCATGAAATGGGACTTTCTCTTGGCTGCATCTCTTCATCCCACCTTGATTTACAACCCATAACCATTGCCTTGTGTATTTTTGCTGTGCATCCCTGAGAAGAATCTGTATCTGTCTACGGCCCTTGCTGGAATATAAATTAGATATTCCTCACTGGTCTTCTCCAAGCTGAACAAAAACACCTCCCTCAGCATCTCCACTTATGTCATTAACTCCAGCCCCCAGTCATCTTCATGGCCTTCTGCTGGACTTGCTGCATTTGCAAACATCTTGCTTATAATGTGTGCACCAAATCAACACCACCCATATTGAGAAAATCCAATGGATAGACAGAAATTATTAAGTGGTCTAAATACTGTTTAAATTATAAAACATTAAGCTTACAGTGTCCAGGTTAGGTACCTGTAGTGTGCAGTCAACATAAGGCCTCAAATTCATGCTGATTTGTAGTAGAGTCAGAGATGGCTGTTATTATGTGTGTGCTAAAATGAACAGCAGACATCACTGGTGCAGGATGAGTACCAGTAGGAGTGAAAGACCACTGACTTTAAATGTTCTGCATTACTTTTGAGATTTGGAAGGATCTGCTGCTATTTTGGGGAGTTTCTTTATTGTCCTGTAATATTGTTCTCTTGTTAGAGAACATTCAAATGGTACATTAAAGCTTCTATTTTTAAAAAAATAAAGTACACAAGAAAAAGAGTAATTTAGAAAATTCTTTACGTGTCTACCTGAGCAAATCAATCTAGCCATGAGTTTTCACTTTCAAAGTTGCTTTGAGACCACGAAGGTGGAATTCAGCTTACCTGCCCCTCAGCATGTCAGAGGTGTCTATGTTCAAGTTAGGTACCTAGGCTCCCACTACAGCCAGCGGAGATCGAGTCAACATAACCAAAATTAATAGCTCTGCAGACTCCATGGATTCACTCAGCGCTGTAACAGGTAGAATACCTGTCTAACTCTTTCCCAAATAATGTCCAAGCATGGTTCAAGAATCAGCATGGATCAGAGACCATCCTCAATTGGCAATTTTTATGCAGTCGTCCAGTTTGGAGGCTGAGAGAATCACCAACTTGTCTCAGAGCTAGAGAACAGTCCATGGCATGGATTTATTTGCTACACGTATATGTATACGTATGTGTATACACATATACATATTTCTGTATGTATGTACAGAGAGAGGGACAAGAATAGAAAGTCTATGTTTACTTAATTATATTACATATATACACATACAGTAGATAAAGCCTGAGAGCATAGACTGATCAGGCCTTAACTCCAGCACTTCCATTTAAAAATTTCTGTTTACCTTATCTTTCTTACAAACGAAATGTGTGACAGCATAATTTATTTGGCAGCATTTAGGCTCATGTTTCTGTGTTTACTGTATTTATGTGCTGTGCCTTTCTTCTGGGCTTACTGCGCAAATTCAAAATCTGAAAATTACTGTTCATTTTATACATTAGGAAAATCCTGTGCTTCTAAGCCCAAACTAGCTGTTTGGGAAGAGAAAAATACTGCAAATGGAGCTAGCATATAGTTCACAAGTCTATCAACTAAATTATTGGTGCTTTCTCCAGATTCTTCCTTCCAGGCTCCGTTTGGATTGCTAGCAGGGTCCTTTATAATATATATACCTGCAAGAATCTCAGGTGCTGTGGGAATCAATACAGAATCAATGGTAATTCTTGAGATTTGGCTGGATATTTAAGAAATGACTCATTTGGAAGAGGAGTAACACCAAATGAGTTCCCCTTGACATATCAACGCTCATGGAGATTTATCTTGCTGAAATAATAAACTATTTCTGAGCAGAAGCATTGCTTCCTAAGATAAACCACTATTATGTTGCAGCTGAATGACACGAGGATGTGCAACTACCAAAGCATAGAAGAAAGTGTCAAGGACCTCAGAGGAAAATAAGGCATTTATCAGTCCTGGCAGTTCATGGACATAGGTTAAGACAGTGATTAGTAAAATGGTGAAAGTGTAAAATGTAAATAACTGTAAAAATAGTCGGTGTGAATATTTAATATGGGTTTGGGGGGGGGATTTTTCTTTATTTATTTACAGATTCTTACATAACCTTGTTTAAAGTTTTATTTAATTACTCAGAAAATTTTTTTAAAAAGTAAAATTACACCTTGCTTTACAAAAAAAAAAAAAAAAGAAAAAGAAAAAGAAAAAATCTAAGTAGAAAAATCAAGATCATCATTAAAAAGTCAAAAATTTGTGTGTGTTCAGAAGAAATTAAGATCCTTTACTTTAGTGATCTGTAAGACAAACATCTGTGTCAAAGATCTCTGTAATCGATGGAGCAGTGCAAACATTTCCAGAATTCAATGCATCTTGTCTTAAGTTGTTCAAGTGGGTTAAATCACGCTCCATCGACGTCTTTTTCAGTCTAATCACTGCAGGACATCTATATGATTAGCTTAGACCAGACATCAGACTTGAACATTTGAAAACTTTGTTAAAAAATAACCCCACCATTCAAACCTAAATATGCTTATGTATGATATAAAAAAGAAAAGTACCATCTGTTTTGTATAACTCTGATCAATAATAGGCCCTTGTTCTTTTAGAAATGGAGTGAAACTAATATGGAGAAACATTTGCAATGCAACTGTAACTTATCTCGAGTAAGGTAATTTTGTGCAGATCTCTTCAATACAAAGAAGCTATTGAACAGTGAGACAATAGGAACTTCTTGAGATTACAAAAAATAATAGAGAGCGAGCCCACCTTTGTCTATAATTTAATTCCCAGATGTACTGTCATGTAGCAACATTAGGGCATAATGAATCTGCTCTGTTATTTGCTTCGCTGCGGGCTTTGAGCCAGGGAATCATTCTGCCCGAGAGACAAAAGACACTCTGTCTGCGCAGAGATCCCTGCATCTTCCCGACACGTTTCCTCATGCATTTTGTGAACTGTCTTTCCCCTCCCCTCTCCCTCTGTTATGTTAGCTGTGAACTGCAGTGAAAATCTGTCTGTGACAGACACTTTCGGTACTTGGTCAGCTGTCAGACAAGCATGAGGTGAAAGACTTCAAATATGGCATTGGGCTCACAAATACACATACACACACACACATAGAGAGAAACAGCCATCGCTGGCTACTGCTCAGGTCCAAGCAGGAAAACAAAACCAAAACACACAAAAAAATACTCAAGGAAGAGAGTGCTTATATAAAAGTCTGAGAACTTGCAAACAAAGAAGGCATATATAATGGTTTCATTAAAATCAAACCTGTAAGATCTAAACTCAAAGGGATGTTTCCTAATCTCTAACTGCAGGGTTAGTAACACCTTCATTCTATACCCAGAACTCATCTGTGGCAGTATTTACCGGAGGAGATCTCCACTTTGGAAGTTGTTTCCATTAATGCCAATGTCAAGACAAATATAAGGGAAAAAGACTCGATGAGAAACCTGTGAATGGATAAATGGCCCAGGCTGACTCACAGAATATGAACCATAAATCATCCCATCCCAATCCACCTTTATTCAGATACTTAGATGGCACCTGGCAATGCATTTTCATAGGTCTAGCATGGTTAGGGCCATACTGTTAGGGTGCTGTAACCTTACCATGTTAGTCTAAAGTATGTTGCAGTGAAATCACAGTGTTTATCCAGCGTGCTGGGGCTCCAAGTGAAATATCCTCTTTGGGTCCTGTACCATAACAAAAGGTTGTTGTCTTCTCCTACAGCACTAGTTGAATTCTGTCTGTAAACACAATGGAGCATTCAGGGAAACCAAAGGAAGCATCTCCATTGGGTCCAGTCTGAGATCAGGTCTTGAAAAGCCTTGTTTGACCAAGAAGATTTGACCAAATAAAGAATCTAGGTCGGAGTACACAAATGACACAAGAAACTCCTTGATTTTCTTGTGACTCTGAGAGACGTATTTTAGATCCACTAGTCTGCAGGACTTTTTTAGTAATCTGTAAATCTAAACAAACAACATAGCCCACACAAATATCTCTAATATTCCAAGGTATTCGTATTTTAGATCCACTAGTCTGCAGGACTTTTTTAGTAATCTGTAAATCTAAACAAACAACATAGCCCACACAAATATCTCTAATATTCCAAGGTATTCCTAATGTCTCTGGATGCCTGTAGACAACTGAATCTTACTGCCAGTGATTACAACAAGAGTCAGGACATGCAGGTCAAGTGTAGTCACCTACAATTAGGTGTGTAAACTTGAATCCTGCCATAGGCTCACTTTTAGTCACTGGAGAGATATAGGCACCTGTAGAGGTTGGTTCACCCTTTTCTGAGACTGAAAAAAGAAGTGTCAAAGATAAATTGGATAGAAGTGTCTGAATTTTACCTTCATTGAGAATGGATTGAGTCCTAAGGTGGACTAAATGCCTAACAGTTAGACAGCTGAGTCTCCATTTCTTTCCCTGAGCTTAACTATTCTTGGCTGTGTAAGATGCCCTGGCATATCTGAGACAGCCACCCAGGGCTGTCAGATATGACAAAACATCAATGGGAAGCTTAAACTTCTTGAACCAGTACCTCATGTTAAGGCAGAATATCTTACAGCTTCTCAAGACAATTCCGGGCACTGAAGTTGAGGTAACTGAATTCAACATCTGAAGGAAAGTGACTGAAGCAGACAGCGGGCTATATTAACTGCCCAAACTTTGGTATTTAGTGTCATTTTAGAAGCCATGCAGTTATGACAGACAACTTCTGGGATATCCCTAGAGAATTGAAGCATAGCGAGGCCAAGCAAGATAGCTCAACGATGCCTAAAACAATAGGGATGTGATTCTTTTGCCTACATATAGACATTTAGGGTTATTTTAAGGACTGCAGGATGTCCTACCTAGCCTCCATCTGACACTCCAGAAGCATAGTCTCCCATAAGTGCTGTGTAATACCTGTCAGTAACACGCATAAGTCCCAAATATGCTACAGCAAAATTGGCAACAGACATCCATGTTTCAGCAACAAAATCCCCCCTTCTGTGTCTACACTTGAAACTTCCCTGAGCATGTGGAGATCCAACCCTGCAAGTCATCCCACACGTAGCACAGAACTGCAAGTATCAGCCAGCTAAGGCAGGGAGCAATATAGCTACATCCTTGCAGTACGGTGCGCAATCCAAGGCAAGATAATCCTCTTCCCCAGGCAGTGCTCGTGTCTCCATGAATGCAAATTCCTTCTTGCAAATAATCCAAGCTTGCTCACTTTTGTCTACACTTGCTATTGAGGATGTATCTAAAGAGGACTCTCTCAGCATTTGCTTAAGATCTGCATCATGCAGATCTCTCTTAATGACTTTTTTGTAAGAGAAGGAGAAAGGAAGGGCTGGCTTTGTGTACAGAAATTAAGTTCCATTTGTGACTGAGCAACTGGATTTGACAAGCAACTGTTTTCCTCTTCTTTCCTTCTATCATATCCTGCAATTAATATTACTTCCCCTTTTCTGAGATAACTTGGGTGGACATATTCATTGATGCTTATCAAATATGTCCAGAAATATCTTTACTACTGAAATTTTTAGAATCCTTAGGGCTTCCTGCCAGAAAGGTAGAAATCACAGTTACCTCCTAACAATATTGAACTTTTTCACTTCTCTTCAACTCCTTTGGTCCTTCTTTTCTTTCTGATGAGCACCAAAAAGTCCCTCTTAACCTTCACAAATTCAGTCTTCATCCAATGACAAACAATTCATTTTCTCTCCACATTTTGACATTTGGCATTCTCTTCCTCTTGCCCTGACTCTGACTGGATTCTGCCTTTTCTTAATCTGTCTTCCCCAGCATGAGAAACCATAGAAAATCACACACAAACCAGAGAGAAGCTATAGAAATTCCCATAAAGAGAAGAAAAGAACAGGAAAGACTAACTCTCCAGAGGTGTGCACCAGCTTTGAATATGTTATTCCCTTCCTTCACCCATTTCCCCAGCTTCTGCTGCACTTGTTTATCCTACAATGAGGCTAACTTTCAACATCTCTTTCATTAATTAGTTAAATAAAAATAATTTTAAAAATTGGAAGAATTAAAAAAAAAATGAAACTTTAGTATGGCCATCCAATAATCATAAGATAAACAGGTACTTCTAGGACATAGTATGATTTTGTTTAGATATTAACTTTAGGATGACGTGAAACGTGTCCCAAAGATGCCTGTTAATTTCCAAAGTCTATGAAAGGAGCCTTGCTCAAATGTAGGTGTCTGTGTTTCATTAAATTAATTCCATTTCATGTACCTAAATGACTTGGAGAACGTGGTCTTAATGGTCTTTGTAATATTCTTTCCTTCAGAACTGTTCATCATCTTTCAGAGCAAACCTTGTTTTCAAGTGAATTCGAAGGGGATGTGACTATATAAGCCACTAATGCAGGGGACGGTCACAGTAACGTTGTGTAGATTGCAAATACTTCTTAAAAAGAAGCAAAATGCACAACTCAGTAGCATTGTCTATATTTCTTTCTTATATTGCAATCACACTTGACTTAGTTTTGGCACAGCAGTTCTTTACATGTGCAGGTTGATAAGTAAAGTTTCCTGTATTGCATATGTCTATTGACATAGAATATCTGAAAAAAAAGGTTCAACTTTCGTTATCTTTATATGCATAGGATTTAGTGTCGTTAAGGAGATGATATTACTTCGGAAGCCATTTGGAATCATGTACAGGTACTTGAAAGCAGGATATGTTTTTAACCTGTAGAAGGAAAAGAAATTATTCCCCAAAATTTTGGGGTTTCTCAATAAAACTGGAAGTACATTATTCATAGAAATAATTATTAAGGTTTCTGATTTTGGTAAGTTTGTGCTTGAACATTGCCTGCTCATGGTCTTAAGACAAGGTCTTTTTGTGGGAGGCAGTTCAAAAAGATTTTGGGCTTTTCCCTTTCTGTGAAAGACCACGAGGTGTAATTCTGCACTGCCATTAATGTGAGCCTACGTGTGTTCATAGAGATGCTGACAAGGTCCACAGAAGCTCTTTTGGCTCTTGGAGCCCTCTTCTTCTCCTACACATTGATGAAGGACATAATGAAAAGCAAATAAGAGGTTGGGATTCAGGTTTGAGTGGGTACCTTCGCTTTGGCCATAAGAAGAGGTGTCACACTTTAGGTCTCAGGTCCTTTCATGTGACAACCTGTGTACCACCAGAGCCAGTGAAACAATGACTGAATTTCCAACCAAGTTGTCTTGAGTCAGCCCAAAAGACCTGAAGATTTGCTCTGATTTGCAGTGCTTGGGGAACCACAGGTGCTGGAGCAAAATGCATTTACACTGTGAACACAACTCTCCTTGCCCAGTGGCTTTTCTTCTCTGCTCTGAGTCATGGAGAGAAAAATAAATACATACAGGGATATAGAAAAACTTAAATACAATTTTGCAACAAAATTTTCTTCCACTCCGATTACTTTAATCTTTAACTCCAAGTTTACTTTCTTAATAAAGTACATTACTAGTCTTAAACACAAGACTTAGCTATTTCTATAATGGACTCGTGCTTTAGACCACCTCAGGGTCTGATCAGACTAAAGGCTAGACTGTACCTAAAATGCCCCGTTGGGAAGAAGGGAGATGAGAGCTCCACTAGTCCAGTGCAGTATTCAATGAAGATACTGAATTTTGGAACACACCCTTGGAATTACTGTTTCCTTAAACCGCCCATGTTCAACAAAGAGTAAGAAATATGGGTCAGACATTTATAAGAATCCACAGAATGCTCCTTTTATATGATATTTTCCAGGCTCAAAATGGTTATCACAGGTGTTCCCTTCCATGACATCTAACATGTTCTTCTTGACATTTTTTAATCAGAATTGATAACAAGAGGTATGCTGGGAATTAACGGTACTGAAGATCTAAATGAGGCCTTATAGAAAAGCATGGTGTGGTGCAAGGATATTGTTATACAACCTTGCTATACTGCTAAAATAGTGGCAAGCAACACCTCACCCTAAACACGGAAATGTTTCTTTAACATAAACTATGGAAATTTAATTTCATTTGTAGTTGCATTTTTCTGTGTGACTGCCTAACAGAGTAGATCCTTGAAACATAATCCTTCTAAATCAATGCACAGTTGCTAAATGCATTTGTTATGGCAGAAGTCTGAAGTAACTAAATAAAGGAGTTGTTTAATCTTCTTCTAAGTCATGCTTGCTTAGAGTTACTGGCTTTAGTGCTCTGGGAAGAGCTACAAAAGAACATGGGTTTTGTGCTCTGCATGCAGAAGTTAGGGATGATGGAGAGGGAAGAAAGCACCATTGACTCTTGAAAGGACTGGTATCATCTTTGGGATGGAAGCACTGTGCCTCAATGGTTGACTTTGTAAGCAGTCTATTCCTAGAAATACTTAGTGGAGCCTTCAGGCTGCTGTTTTCCAAAGGTTGTGCTTAGTGGCACAATATTTCCGTCTGTTTACTGGTAAAACTAAGGCCTTGGAAAACACAAAAGTGAGGTAGAAATAAAAGCTGAGGCATCAAGTTTCTTTCAGGATTATTAATAATGGACTCAAAATATTTATCAAGCATGTGATCTGAGGTTACCCTGTTCACAAAGAAATTACCTCCCTGAGATAAATGCAGATGATACACAGAAAAGAGCACACTTTTGTTCAGGGTAATAAAAAAATGATATGCTCGAATAATTGAGAACATTTTCGTCATATGGAGCATGAGAAAAGAATGTGGCCGATTATGTCTAAAATACCAGTGGGAAAGCTGCCAGAAAGCCCCTTTGGCCTTTAAAAGCAATGCATTTATTGACTGTTCCATTTGTGTAACAGGCATGAAACTCCAGATGAGCCTCTGGGCTTTCAGTTTGTGGCGGGAAGAAAATGAGACGGCTCCACCCATTTACAATGCAGGACTGATGAACAGAAGTGATTGTATGGTTGGGAAGGTGAAATTTCTCTCTCAAATGTTTTGACATCTCTAATTCAGGTGAATGTTTTAATCAGTGAACAGAGATGTCACCCAAAGTTGGTCTCTAAATAGGATGAACCTGGAGGTTACCCACCACTTTAAAGACTAAAAATGAATTTTTAGATTGATAAATTTAGCTGAGATGAATCCTAATCTATGATAACAATTATTTTTTCTGCCACTGGAAAAAATCTAATTCTTTCCACAGCTAATTCTCATCTAATTCTTTCTAGTCACAAAGTGGAAGAAAACCAGGAACATCTAGATATGTGGAGACTGCCTCCCATGTACAGGAATATTTTGGCAGGGTGGGGTTTTGGATGCTTTTGTGGTATCTAAACTAGGTCAGGTGCTTTTTGTAGCCAACAGGAACAGAACGATACTTTCAGAAGCTAATTTACTTAAGATAGGTGTCTAAGATAGGAACAGAGAAAGGTGTCTCTTACTCTCTCTTGACTATTGAGAGGCTCTAGACACTTATATTGTGCTAGATATGCATCGTCTGGACATCTAGAGACAGGTGAGAGGAATCTGAAGTATGGTTCTTTATATAGTTTATTAGTGCTTTTTGTTCTTACTGTGATAGTCTGTGGGACCCTGTTCTAGGCTAAGAAACCATTTTAGAAGACGCTGTACAAATGAGAACAAATGGATGCTTTTCCTCCTAAAGGGTGTATATCTAGCTACCAGACAAGACAAAAGAGGGATACAGATAAACAGGGATAATAAATGGAGATAATAAGGACAAAATAAAATGGTTTTGATCTATTTGTAAGACAATATCCACAGACTAGAGCTACTATGGTGCAGTGAAATATTTTGTAGGCATCAAAGCAAAGAAGAGATTACATGGAAGATTCAGAGATCGCTTTGCAAATGTTTGCTGACTGCTTTTCCATAACAAAACTAAAGATGCTGAAAATTTACTAACTAAAAGGTGGAAGTCAGCACCAGGGGCTGAGGAAGTCAAGGTTAGAATCTGAAGAGTGGGTGAAAGACGAATGTCAGGAGACAGAGAGGGGCTCTACATATCTCAAAAATGGAAACAGGTAGCTTATGGCTGAGAGATGGAGTTGGCATGAAAATTTTAAGAAAGATAAGCAATTGTATTTATATTAGCAACGCCAGGCATACAGACCCATTATAAATGCCTGAGACTTAATGTGGTTTACTGTAGAGGTGAGGTTTAGATAATCATGTTTTCTATGTGCATGACCACTTTGCTTCCTCAGTGGAAGAGATTTATTTCATCAACCTTTAAACATCTTCAGTATAGAAGTCCACAGCTGAGTTAGTTGCTCTAGGCTTTAATTAGAGAAAAAGAATTAAAACAGACATTTGTAGGTTTTTGTAGATATAATCTATTTTAGGTAAGTAATACAGGATGAAATGATTCACATCCTGGAAGTGTCCATTTTTCTCCATATGCTATCAAGGGAGATGCGCCTGCGTAGCCTCAATGACATCAAAGAACTTAATTTCCCAAATTTAGTGAAAATGACCAGCCAGGCATAAAAAGAACACATATTTGGAGAAGGGGGGGAAGGGAAGAGGGGAAAGGAGGCTAGTAGATCAACTTTTACGAAACATGCAAGAATTCACATGTCTTTCTTAGATTTTCTTTTAACAGCAAGCCTAACACTGAGTTTTTTGATTAGGGGTAACAAGATATTTCAGTTCACCGTAATACTAAAATGAATTCTGAGAACAAAACAGTGCAGAGTAAACTGAGGAGAGCTCACCAAAAAAACAGTGGATTCCTCTCAAAGTTCAATACTGGGGCCAATAATGTGAAACATCTTCATTAATCACCTGGGTAATGGGACAGAGTACACCCTCAGCAAGTTGGCACATGACACAAAACTGAGAGGAGTGGCTCGTATACCAGGTGGTTGTGCTGCCATTCAGAAGGACCTCAACGGGATGGAGAAATGGACCAACAGGAACCACATGAAGTTAAGCAAAGGGAAACCCCAAGTTGTGCCCCTGAGGAAGAATAACCCCATTCCTTAGTACATGCTGGGGACCAACTGGCTGGAATGCAGCTTTGCAGAGAAAGACCTGGGGGTCCTGCTAAACAGCAA
Organism: Calonectris borealis; assembly: GCF_964195595.1. NCBI lineage: Eukaryota > Metazoa > Chordata > Aves > Procellariiformes > Procellariidae > Calonectris > Calonectris borealis. The sequence continues at coordinate 5,658,936 of NC_134314.1, forward strand.
GTTGAATATGAGCCATCAATGTACCTTTGTGGCAAAGGTGGCCAACCACATCCTGGGCTACAGAAGACAGAGCGTTGCCAGCAGGTCAAGGGAGATGATCCTTCCCCTCTACTCAGCACTAACTGGAGTGCTGTGTCCGGTTCTGGGTTCCCCAGTACAAGAGAGAAACGAACATACTGGAGCAAGTCCAGAGAAGAGCCACGAAGGTGGTTAAGGGGTTGGAGCATCTCTCATATGAGGAAAGGCTGAGAGAGCTGGGTCTGTTCTGTCTGGAGAAGGGAAGGCTCAGGGTGGATCTTATCAGCATGTACAAATACATGATGGGAGTGTGTAAAGAAGATGGAACCAGACTCTTCTCAGTGGTATCCAGGGAAAGGATGAGAGGCAGTGGGCACAAACTGAAATACAGAAAATTCCATTAAATCTTGAGAAAAAACTTTTTTACGGTGAGAGTGGTCAAACACTGGAACAGCTTACCGAGAGAGATTGTGGAGTCTCCACCTTTGGAGACGTTCAAAACCCAACTGGACACAACCCTGAGCAGCCTGCTCTAAGTGACCCTGCTCTAAGCAGGAAGATTGAACAAGATGATCTCCAGAGATCCCATTCCAAACTCAACTATTCTGTGATCCTGAGATTAAGATAACTAAGGCCTGCAGCAAGAACAGAATTCTGTGAGAGGGAAAATTTTAATTGAAGATAAATGAGATCCAAAGTCTAGAAATGGAAGGCATAGAAATTTAAACTAGTGGTGCTTTACGAAAATAAATGTATAGTATCATAGGCCTCTAATAGGAGATTGAACTCTAGAGCCAGAGAGGCACTTTCTAACCCTGTGTTTATGCAAGGCATGTTTTTGACAGTCAAGATAAAACTACTTGGTATAGCCACCTTTTATCATCGCTGATACACATTTTAACAGCTAGTTTTGCTTCAGAATCTTGGTGGGGGGGTGTCAAGTCCCCTGTGCACAGGGAGGCGACGGTCCTTCTACTAGGAAAGTTTTAGTAGAAGTCCTTTATATACAAGTTAAAACAGAAAGAACTGGAGTCCTATGCCCAGTCTGAGAGTTATGATATCATAATAATCACAGAAACCTGGTGGGAAAACTCACATGACTGGAAGACCACAATGGATGGCTACAAACACTTTCAGAAAGATAGCAAGAGAGAAAAGGAGGTGGAATTGCACTTTATGTAAAAGAGAGTCCGTAGTGGCCCTAGGAAGGGCCCAAAATAGGACCCAGGAAAGTACAGGCCCATTAGTCTTACTTTGGTTCCTGGGAAAGTAATGAAACAAGTCCTCCTAAAAACTATTACTTACCAAATGAAGGTGATTGGGAAAAGCCAGCATGGATTTCCCTGAGGCAAATCATGTCAGACTAACCTGATCACCTTCTACAACAAAATAACATCTTCTGTCGACATAGGGAGAGCAGTGGATGCCGTTTACCTGGACTTCAGCAAAATGTTTGAAACTGTTTCCCACAGCCTTCTCCTGACAAGATGCAGATTGGATAGGTGGGTTGCAAGATCGATAGGAAATTGGCTAACAGTTGCGCTCAGAGGGTGGTGATCAATAGGTTTTATTTAGGCTGGCAACCTGGCACAAGTGTGGTCCTCCAGGGATCGATACTGGGCTGCACGTTGTTCACCATCTTCATAAATTACGTGAAAGCATCCTCATCAAATTTGCTGATGAAACCAAACTGGGTGGTGAGGTGGACACATCAAAAGGGAGAGCCATCTTACAGAGAGACCTGGTCAGGCTGGAAGAGTGGGCTAGCAAGACTGGTATGAAGTTTAACAAAGTGCAAAGTCCTGCACCTGGGATGACATAACCAAAGAGCCCAATACAGGCTAGGATCTGTGTGGGTGGGGAGCAGTTTTTCTGAAAGGGACCTCTTATCCTGGGGGATAGCAAGCTTAACATGAGTCAGCAGTGCCTTGCTGCAGCAACAAAGGCAAATCAGATTCTGGGCTGCATCTGCAGGGGCTAGCAGAAATAGAGATGTAATCATCCCACTCAGTGCTTGTCAGGTCGTGCCTGGAGTACTGTGTCCAGTTCTGGTCTCCACAATTCGAGAAAGATGTGGACAGACTGGAGAGGGTCCAAAGGAGGGTCACAAAGATGATCAATGGGCTGCAGAACCTGTCCTATGAGGAAAGACTGAAGAGTTAGGTCTTTTCTCCCTGGAGAAGAGAACGCTCAGAAGGGACTTCTTCACAGTATTCCAGGACTTAAAGGGTGGCTACAAAGAGGACGGAAGCTGTCTCTTCAAGAGGATCCACATGGAGAAGACAGAGAGCAACAGGTACAAGTTGCCCTGGGAGAGGTTTCGTCTCAACATAAGAAATAAATTTTTCACAGTGAGAACATCATTCACTGGAACAACGTCCCCAGGGACATGGTAGAGTTCCCATCGCTGGAGGTTTTCAAGATGCAAATGGACAGGGTGCTAAATAATCCCATCTAGGTTCCTTTTCCCATGGAAGGTTGGACCAGATGATCTCTCAAGGTCCTTTCTAACGTGGGTTATTCTATGATTCTATGATGCTATGATGCTATGATAATAAACTATAGGAACAATTTATGAAGTGTCATCGCAGAACCTTTATTCACAGAAATGTTATTATGGGATAGGATATTGTTCTGAATCATTCACTCAGGTTTAAGGACAGCTCTTATACTTGAATGGAGAGTTGATTCAAGAAGTCTCAATGTATATTAGGCAGAGAGATGAATGACATGAGCATAATAGGATCTAGTCTTTACTTTAGGATCCATGGTTCACTGATCACCTGAATGCAACTTTTTTCATTAATAACAGTTATAACGATTATGCTAGTAACACTTGCTTTCTCATACAACAATTAGAGGTTCCCACTGTAATTAATTAAATCGTCATATCTGTCAAGAAGTAAAATAAGACAAGTTTCATTTGGTGCCTTTCCAGTGTAAACAATATAAAAATCACATAACCTTAGAACAATTTTGGTTGTACAGGACCTCTGAAGCTCATCTGGTCTAACACCATGTTCAAAGCATCGCCAACTTGAAAGTTAGATTAGATTGCTCAGCACCTTGTCCAGTTTTGAATATCGCCAAGTATGCAAAATCTACCACCTCCCTAGCCAATCTGCTTCAGACCTTCACAACCCTCACTGTAAAAATTATTTTTCTTTATGTCTAGTTAGGGTTGCAATCTGTGGCTCTTACCTCATGTCCATGTTGTAAAAGAGTCCATCTCTGCCTTTCGCCTTGCTGACATAGTGGCCCTTTGCTAGGCTTACTCCAGTTTGTTAATGTCTGTCTTGTACTGGGGACTCCAAAACTGGACACAGTAATCCAGATGCAGTTTCAGAAGTGCTGAAAAAGTGGGTATAATCACTGTTCTTCACTACGTAGTGGCTAATGCAGTGCAGTACACGGTTAGCCCTCACTGTTGCAAGGGTGCACTGTTTACTCATATGCAACTTGTCATCCACCACCAACCCTTAAGTGTTTTTTGTTAGAGCTGCTCCCTAGACAACTGGTCTCTCTCAATTATTTACTTTCAGATCATTTCTGTGAAATCACACTTCTCCAGCTTTTTGAGATTCCTCTGATCGGCAACCTTATTATCCAGCATATTGACTGCTCCCTGCAATTTGGTGTCAGCCACAAACTTGCTGACAGTGTGTTCCTTTCCATATAATTACAAAACAACAAATTACGCCACTGCCATTTTGTCTGGTAGAGCCAATATGCTGGTTTCCCAGGTAATGAAAAGCAAAAAATTGTTTTGAAGGCACACTTCACAAGGGAGTAGGGTAGGAGTTGAGTGACTACAAGGAAGGAAGACCTGAATTTAAATAGAAAAATAGCAACAATTTATATAAAAACAGACAATGACAGCTGCTCTGGTCAGCAATTACTTGAAATTAAATGTGGACAGAAACAGTCCACATTTGTGCACACAGATACCCTTCTGATCTGGCAGTATTTCCACCCATTCTCATTTTACTCCATGTACCCGGAAATGTCAAAACAAACTACTATATATGTTTTAATGTTAGTGCACACAATAGTCTTTTAATCTTTATCCAATACTGGGTAAAAGTATCAATTACAGAAATATCCTTGTCTCCTCCTTTGACTTTTATACTATAGAACTTATGTAAAGAAGCCATAGCATGAACAGGAACTTGGCCCAAGACTTTTTTTACCCCAGTGGAAAAATCAATAGGCAAGATTCCATCTTGGTTACCACAATGTCAGCCTGGAGACACCTCAGTAGCCAGCTGAGTTTATTTGCATTGCTAGAGATTAAGATCGAGTCTCACTACAACTGGATGCGTCAATCATTAGCAGAGAGCCTTTGTACTTGGCGTTGACATTGACTGCAAATTTCACATATAAGGAGCAATACATACAAAACTCATTTCAGAGTATTTCATCTCTTCCAATACAAGACGTAAGAGGAAATAAAAATGGAACACAAGCAAACAAGCTCCTTCTTGGAAGAATGTGCACTTGACAAATGCGCTGTTCTGTCTGGTCACTATTTGAATTTTATAATATCTGAGAGGCTGAGTCACCTTGTCCTATCAGGAAACAGAAGAGCTATAAATTACGCTTGGGTGAAGAACCCTGCTCACTTCCACAATCAGCTGTAGAAGAACGGAAGAAACTTCCGAAACAAAAGGTAGGATTTAGATTGATTTGTTTGTTTAAAGAATTGCAATTTTTTCACGTATTAAAATGCAACCTATTGTCAGAAGACTTCTTGAATAATTTAGGACAGACACAGAAAGAGGATTTTATGCAGTGAAAAATAAGGATTGCATAGGCAATAGTGTAACATGAGCTGAAAAAAAGGGAGAGAAAATTGATGAACAATCGAAAACAGAGGAAAAGCTGCCTGTATACAAGAAAGCAGTATCTTGGCAGATTGTATGTACATAGAGAAAGAGACAGAGACAGACCGAACATATTGAATTGGATATATATTCTGTTCAGTATATTCCATAGCTATATGTAGCTATCACCACTTATTTTCAGAGTGAGGAAATTACCTCCTTGTGCAACTTACCGCTCTTGTGCAAGGTGGCTGCTAAGTAGGACTTTGTGCAACAATGCTGTACAAGTGAAATCACAGCTAGTATTATTCCATTTCAGGTGTTTTTCAAGGATAATAAAAAATAATGGGAATGTTCTTTTGTAATAATTATTCAATTGTATGAATAATTTAGGATACACTTTTTTTTTTTTTTTAAGAGGAGGGATGGGAAAAACATATTCACACAAGTTTGCTAATCTCATACAAACTAGGGATGCTAAAGCACCATCTTTCAGTGGCAGATCCCTGTACACAGATGGAGTTGCAGGAAAGTCAGTAAGACTTGGCACATGTCCTGATTTGTGTTTGATTGAGGGGGAACAGGGGAGGGGGACATAGAGACTGATTTTAGGACCAGTGCCTAGAAATTAATGCAGAGCAATAAAATTTACATCTCATAAACCATAAGCATTTGGTTGAAATCAGTGGGATTGCCAAAAGTATGTTAATATCTTGGAGAAGGAAACCCACTGGGTCTTAAAAAGCATTCCAATGGCATTTTGAAACTCGTATCATGTATTAAATTACCAATTATATTTAATTGTAAGTTAATTCATAGAAAATATTACAGTGAATGCTTTGCCCATGTCTTTAAGTTAGCTTCTTCAGTTTGGTTTGCAAAATAGAAAGCTTCACAATTTCAATGAAGAGTTATTTTTCCATTGAAACAGAGAATTTGTTTTTACATATTTTAAGTGCAAAAGGGGTTGTTTTCTATTTGCATATCATCACATTTTGCACTCAAAAGACGGATTTTTGCTTGTAACTTGAGTACAGCTAAAAATAACCCCCACTTCTATTTACTTTCTAGTTAGAAATGAAGTGAAAAGAATAATTTTTCATGTTATTGGGAATATAATCTTTCACTTCTAAACATCTAGGTCATATACACTGCAAAGTTTTGCAATGGCTCTGAGGAATAAGTGGTAGAAAAGTTAGTAAGAAAAAACTTCTGTGATTCTAAAGTGCTTCAGGGAGGTGTAGGTGATCTCAAAATTAAACATAAGTGACATAAGGCAATACCAAGAACAGGAAATCAATGACTTACACTGCTAATTATCAGAATAGTTCCCAGTATGTTTTTCTCACAGATCACCAAGATTTTTCCTAAACTATAAGTGCTTGGAATAACCCACCCTATTTTGGAGGCTGTGAGAGTTTAATTGTACAGATGTGGCCAATCTGTCCAGTTTTTGGCCTCTGAGCTACAGCTGTCCATAGTCCCAGTCCATTTCAATGGGCTTTGCTCGTTAGCAGAGCTGGAGTAGCTCCCCTGCCAACTGTGGGTTGCCTCCAGTGCAATGTAAGCAAGCTGGTGGGCAAAACGGGCCTTGCTGTAACGTTTGGAAAAGGGTAGTTTTTCTTACCCACATGTTCTCCATGAGCAGGAGCACCTTGTGTTATATATAAACTGGTTGCCTCAAGGTAAAGGGGGTTGCTGAATATGAAAAGATCAGCAAAACCTATTGCCCTTTTCCCAAGAATAAATTAAAACTAAAACCAGCAACCCTTCAAAACCAAGTAAGAACTTGAACTAATAATATACCTCTGTGGCAACATGCCCATAAATTCTCTCGGAGTGGGAGGCTGGGAAAAATGCCAAAATAAGTAAATTCCTCTCTAGTCACCTGCTTGCCTGCCCAAGGTACCTAAGCAGAAACAAGCTGAATGTAACTCCTATGACTGATTGCAATCAGAGACCAGAACTTTGAGGTGACCTATTACCTCCTGGATCACTGTAGTGGGACGGTATGGTGTTTTGAGCCTCCTAAACAGTCTTGGAGTCTAGAGTTTGGTGGTTGCTTCTTCAACTAGAGAAGGTTTTCATTTCTGCTGCTGTTCCACACTACTTGTAATACGATCAAGAGTTGTCTTTAAAGAAATAAAACCAAAAAAGCTTTCTGAAACAAGTCTTCCCCAGAAAGCCGGTGCTGGTCCATTTCTGGTCCAGCCAGTTGTGCCCCAGCTCACGTGCAAGGTTTCGCAGTGCTGGTCATTAAGTAAGGCATTTGAATCTAGACTCGGACACCTAATCATAGAGGTCTGCATGTGGGCTGAGTGTCTAACACCCCTTTTAACAATGCAGTCCTTTCGAAGCAGACCATAGGGAGTACGGAAATTTTCAGACTAACACAGACACAGAAACAAACTAAAAGCACCATCCCACCTCAGCCGTTCCACAGTGTGGCAATGAGCAGAAGACTTCCTACAGGAAGGGAAGCACGAATGTCCTCCTGTACTGTGAATTCAGGTGAAGGTATCCTGCCAGGATTACAGCCGGAAGTAAGAGACGTACAAAGCAGTTGATTCATAGAAATTTGGAAATGCAGAGGGGGAATTAATTCTATTTTTTACTTCTAAAAATGGGAGGAGGAGAGAAGGAGGAGAGAAAGAAAACTTTACCTTGCTACTTGAGAAAAAGCCAGGAAATACACAGAAGAAAGGTGAATTATGTATTCAGAGAAATGAAAGCTCTGTAAAAAAATAAATTAAATCCTCATTCTCCCCTTTTCAGAGATGATTCTGCCAGTGGTGATCTTGTGTCTCGCAGCTGTGCTGCCTCCGTCCACTGGAGAGGTAGGATCCACACTTTGTAAATCTGGATGGGACCCGAGGCACTCGTGGTCTGACCGAATATGGCTTTTCCTATGCACACTGATCATATGCAGAAGGAGTCTGATTAGATATCTAGGATCTGGAAAGCATTTATCCTTGAAGTCTGTTTAATTTCAAAGCAGTAGACTGGTTCTACACTTGCACACTAAACCATCTCTATAGGCTCACTGTTACTTATGAATTGGGTCAGAGATAACTATATTTTCCAGAAGCTCCCATACACAGATCCAGTAATCTGGATCTCCCAAAGATCCAGCCCTCTTCCTGTTAATTCCCCACACTTTTACAGGCAGCAGTTACCTAACTCTCTCCCTTCCTTGTGCCACAGGTCCTGAGCCTCTCCCTTTGCTCATAGTCCCATCATCTCAACGTGTATCACTGATTTCCCTCAAACAGCTAAACGAACTAACATACTCAATGCACGCTTAGAGTGGTTCCTCCCAAACCATACTTAGTCTGAAGTTTGAAGTTTGCTACTTCTGCTTCAGAAACACTAATGTGACTGAAGACTTGACTACATTTCCCCCTAATTCTTCAATTTCTGCTCTCCATGCTGTAGTCTAGAAGACTTGTGAGAATGGCTGTAAAGAGGAGGCTGAGTTCTTCACATGGCTATTTTTTAATTAGAAAACACATTAAAAGTTTGAGAAATGCTATCGGTTATAGCAGGAGTGAAAGAAAATCTCTGTCATTAAAAGCATAGGCACACTTTTTTGTTCAGTGGGATGTCCTGATGAAGTACCAAAAGAGGTCTGTGATGATCCTGTGATTAAACAACAGGTTCCTTCCATAAAAAAACAGATAGGCATGTTTAAAATACTGAAGAAGGGGAACACATTATAAGCACATTCATGTCTTCAGCTGATTTTTAGTGCCTGTTTCCTCAAAACCTCATGAAGGAAATTATAATAATAGTAAATTAAGTCTGATTCTGTTGCCTAAATTTAAGAGTCTACAGACACATGAGATGTTCTAGGATATCTCAGCCATCCACAGAGGGCTGGCAGATATGGCACAGGAACCAGTGTTATTACTGCTAAGATCAACTCTGTGGAACAACTTAAAGTGCTACTCCACATGGAAGCACTCCTAGAGATACTTAGGAGACAAAGCATATCATGGTACCTTCTCCATCACAAGGATCATCTTGGTTGGTATTAGTATTTTGGTATTTTAATATTTCCTAGACAGGATTCACGATTTAGTTACATTCAAATAAAAAAGGAATATAACATGTTCTTTCAATTTAGGAACCTGAAGGTTTTGATGCTCTGTTAACTAGCAAAACAGGTCAGCAGGAGCTGATTGTTAACAAACATAACACCCTCAGGAGAGGAGTAAAACCAACGGCCAGTAACATGATGAAGATGGTAAGTTGTGTGCTGTAAATCTATTTGCAATGAGTAATGGACCCTATGAGAGATACAGGGCTGTATGCAAAGTCACATTATTTTATTTAGCTACAAATTCACTGTCAAGACCTTTCCTAAGGATTGAGCATGACCAGCACCAAGAGAAACATTAAGCTGGGCAGGTGGAAAAATAAGACTGGAAAATTTTGTGGTGCACAAACAATAATGTCTCTTTCTTTTGGAGGAAAAAGAAAAGGAAAAGGAGGAGCCATGGCATTGTTCATTTCTTTCTGATGCATTCTTCATCAGTCTTCACAGTTTCTATTCTTCTCCTGGGTGCATAGTAACTTTGCTCCTATTCTCGCTACCCCCAAAAAAAGGGGAAGAAAAGGATTTTGTATCTGATTTTTTTCTGATTTGAAGTGTAATTTCCAAATGTTGTTCCTTCATGAGGGGTTATTAATTGCTACGTGTCTGAATAACTAATATTTTCTTCTTTCATTAAGGAATGGAGTCTTCTGGCTGCAAATAATGCCCAAAAATGGGCCAATCAATGTACTTTAAGTCACAGTCCTGCTGACATGAGGACAACCAGTAAGTGAAGCATGAGTGCTAACTGAATAATGTCATACACGTTATTGATGTGACCAGTTTGGTTTTTGTTTGGCTTTTTTTTTTTGAGATGCCATAAAGGCAAAATTCTGGATATATTCTGTCCAGTAAGTGAGAAAAGTTCAATCCCATTCTCATCCCAATTGCATCAGTTTTACATAGGTATATCCCATTTTCTTCAGCAGGTGAAAAAAATCATAGTGAGAAACTATATTCTCTCAAAATATCCATCAGAAAGAAGAGAATCAGGACCCAGATTACTGCAGAAACCAGCTTGCATGTGCTAGATGAAACTGGGAAGGAAGGGGCAGAGCGTGAAGGTCCGAAGCCAGCTGGTGCTAAGCATAATTTCTAAGACAAGACTCATAGTTTTAAAATACCCTGGCAACTTGCAACCTAAAACTATCTTGGAGGCTCATATAAACACTTCAGTCATTGGATATTGAAGTTACAGCTATATTATGTTAACAATAGCCATGATCAGTGCCCAACGCGATGTTGACTGACTTCTGTCTGTAAGATGTGGACTGTCCTTCAGACCCCATACTTTTTGCCTAAAAACCAAATCCGCTGATTCTTGCTAAGGTGAATTCCAGATGAGAACTAATGCATACACAGTAGGGTTGGACTTGAATAAAAACAGTAGGTGAAGATAGTGTAGACACCTTTTTGTGTACCAGAAGTAAACTTTGAATTATTGGGATTTCCCAAGATTACTGACCTGTGACCTGAATAATGACTAGGTTGCTAACTTTCAAATAGCAAAATTACAGTCATGAATCTGTGGTGCACATGTGCAGGTGTATCTACAGACATGCAGAAGGTCTGTTAACAACCAAACTACCAGCCAAACAGGCTGGCCATGCTGCAAACTGGTCAAGTGACAACTTCAGTATTGACAAAGGGTGATGTCACTGAACTGGAAAAAAAAGCAACACACCCTGCTGTCCCATCTGGGATGAGAACTTCCATGGAAATCACACCACCTTTTGCTGCCTTTTTCTCACATGTGTATCTTTTATGCATTTCTCGGTACCTTTCTCTTTTCAGCTGTGCAATGTGGTGAAAACCTCTTAATGTCATCCGCCCCTTTCTCATGGTCAGATGTTATTCAGGCCTGGTACAATGAGGAGAAAGATTTCGAATATGGAACTGGAGCAAAAACACAAGGTGCTGTGATTGGCCATTACACTCAGGTAGATGCAACATTTTTATATTTCAGGCTGAACAAATAAATATCTATATGTTAGCTAAGCAACTTTCGCCCTCTCATTATCTCTAAAGGGAATAAGTACAATGGAGACATGAGAGTTATTCTGTCAAAATAAGATGAAAATTTTCAAAGTAACAGAATTAAAATGAAAATAATAGGCTAAGTGTCTTTACAGAGTAAAGATACTGGTATTTCAAAACTTCAGGAAGAAACAAAGGGAAGAAACTTATTTGTTTGTTTGACATCTGAAAATTGCTCAGACACTGGAAGAATAGGGTTATCGCTATTAAGTATCAGGAAGGAAATATAAATAGGTCTGTTACAGTCTACGGAGTTCCATTGACTCAGAGAGTTTCCAGTTGGACAATGGCTTATGATAATCTCCTCTGTTCACCTGCGTGAAACACAGGATACAAAATTTTACATCATGATTCCTACATCTTCTTCAATAGTTTTAATTGAATGAAAACATATAATTGAGACAGTTTAATGCAAATGTTTTATATATATGTGTGATAAATTATTATCATTGTATCCTAAATCCCTGTCGTTTGGGGTGAAATAGGGAAAAAAAAGGTTTTGCAGCAAGGTGGGACTTACATTTTATTATAAAGGGTAAATAAAATGACTTAACTTGGTTGCAAATGTTTCTGTAATGCGTATTGTGCTTAAATGATTTTTAAATGTATATCTTTCATTCTCCCATGATTTTTATTCTTATATCTACAGGTGGTTTGGTACAATTCTTATCAAATTGGATGTGCTGTCGCTTTCTGTCCCACCAGTAGATACAAATACTTTTATGTCTGCCAGTACTGCCCTATGTACGTATTGATTCTGATTCTGGAACTTCTTATTACATTATCAAAATTAGTCAGGAGGTGGTGAAATTTATAATAAGGTACATTACCCATAGCTGAGGAACAGGTTTGAAGAGTGTATTAGGAATATGAAAAGACAGAAAAATACTCACCAAAAGAATCTTCAAACAAGCAAAACATAAAACACATAAAAGTGACACTGCTTTTCAGATTAAATTTCATTTGCCTAAAGATCCTAATTTTCATAATAGTAAATCACAAATAAATATTTTCCACATTCTATTTGAAATCTTGGTTCAGAAAGGCATATCAATATGTACAGTACAGTGAAGACTATAATTAATACAAAAAATTTAGTGGGAATTTTAAGGCAGAGTGATGATTTCATAGACTGCCTGAAATTAATTTTCACCTTCACATTGTAATATATTGCAGTGGGTTGACGTTGGCTGACCGCCAACAGCCCACCAAGCCGCTCTGTTACTCCCCCTCCTCAACAGGACAGGGGGAGAAAAAACATGACAAAAAGCTCGTGAGTCAAGATAAGGACAGGGAGATCACCCACCAGTTACTGTCACAGGCAAAACAGGCTCAACTTAGGGAAATTAACGTAATTTATTGCCAATCAAACAGAGTAGGATGAGAAATAAAAACAAATCTAAGAACACATTCTGCCCACCCCTCCCTTCTTCCCTAGCTCAACTTCACTCCCAATTTCTCTACCTCCTCCCCCCAAGCAGCGCAGGGGGATGGGGAATGGGGGTGTGGTCAATTCATAGCACGTTGTCTCTGTCACTCCTTCCTCCTCAGGCTCTTCTCCTGCTCCATCGTGGGGTCCCACCCATGGGAAACAGTTCTTAACAAACTTCTCCAGCATAGGTCATTCCCACAGGCTGCAGTTCTTCATGAACTGCTCCAGCATGGGTCCCTTCCACAGGGTGCAGTCCTTCAGGAACAGACTGCTCCAGCGTGGGTCCCCCACAGGGTCACAGGTCCTGCCAGCAAACCTGCTCCAGCGTGGGCTCCTCTCTCCACGGGGTCACAGCCTCCAGGCGTATTCACCTGCTCCAGCATGGGGTTCTCCATGGGCTGCAGGTGGATATCTGCTTCACTGTGGACCTCCCTGAGTTGCAGGAGCAGGCTGCAGGGGAATCTCTACTTCAGTGTCTTGAGCACCTCCTCCCCCTCCTTCCTCACTGACCTTGGTGTCTGCATGGTTGTTTCTCTTACATATTCTCACTCCTCTCTTCTGGTTGCTGTTGCACAGCAGCTTTTACCCTTTCTTCGATATGTTATCACAGAGGCACTACCACTGTCGCTGATTGGCTCAGCTTTGGGCAGCAGTGAGTCCGACTTGGAGCCGGCTGGCACTGGTTCTGTCTGAAATTCGGGCAGCTTCTGGTGTCTTCTCACAGAAGCCACCCCTGCAAATTCCCCCCCTGCCCCACTACTGAAACATTTCCAGATAAACCCAACACATATATAAAAATTGTTTGACATATATCAAAGATTAAGTGTAAATTAATATATGTATGCATCCATATAACTAAGTTTTATTCTCAGATATGTTATGGTAACTTTATAGCTTATGTTGGTAATGTTGATGTTTCAGGGGGAATCTACGAAGTTCAATTGGGACACCCTACAAAAAAGGAGAACCCTGTGGTGATTGCCCTAATGCTTGTGAGAATGGATTATGCAGTAAGTTTTAAACATTTTAAATGTGACTTGGGTAAAGTGGATGCTTTAAAAAAATTGCAATTAATTGTGCAAATGGAAAGTTTTTGAAATTATTTGTTCAAATACCAGGCCAAAAACACTATTACAGAACCACACTTCAGCACGCTGGGTGCTCTACCTAGGTGGGACAACTTGTGGAGGGAAACCAAAGAAGAAGGGGTCTATGATAAGGGTGGGCAAATGTTAGACAGTAGTTGGTATACATTGGGACTCAGATACCCTCCACTTCATGGATCAAGATATTCATATGGCCTAGATACCTTCATTAAAGGTGACAATGTCTGGATCTCCATATGGAAACTCTCCATATGGAAATACTTCCTAGTGTAAGAAGATGCATTGACTGCTGTGAGGTCAGACACATTTATGGCAATGGTAGAACAGAAATCTCAGCTCCAGATTTCCAGCTGCAGTTTATATGCTTTTCCATACCCAGAAGAAGCAATTCTCATCCTTGAATCTAGGAAATGCCAGGGAAGGAGAGGACTTCTTTATCTTTTTTTCTTCTTCCTCCTTTGAACAATGGTGGCTGATCAGGTAGGAGTAACAACACACTTGATAAGAACAACTAGCAAATTTGAGTTTTAAGAATTCTAATAGAAAATAAAAACATATGGGCTGAGTCTCATAATGCAAGACTTCAAGTTTAACTTCTGTTACGTAATTAACCTAATTCTCATCCTAAGCTGCAGTATAAAGGAAGAAAACTTCAAAACACCTTGCAAGTTCGGAAAGGTTGAGAAACCTCCTTGAAAAAGCAAGAATTTTTTATGTGTGGTGAAAGGTTTTGGATGCTGCTGTGGAGTAAATGGCAACAAAGAGTAAAAAATTACGGAGAAAAGAAATATTGATGAAAAATTATTCCAAAAGAAAATGCTGCAGGTTCTCATCTCCCATTTATGATTAATTTTGTGTTTTAATTAATTTTCAGCCAAGCTTTGAAAGTTTGAAGATGTTTATTCCAACTGCCTTGGCAAAGTCTCCTGGATGTACCCATAGCGTCGTGAAGTTCACTGCCCTGCTTCCTGCCAGTGCAAAACTGAGTTAAAATAACAGGCTCAACTTTTCCCTTCCTGGACATCTATCTCCTTAGTGACTTCTTTCACAAAAACAGATTCCACCTTGTCTCTCCCACATATGCAGAAGTCAACTTCAGTCCAGTGACTCACACAAGAAAAAGCTGTAGGAGGATGTGTATATTCTATTCGTATAATGGTCTAGAACATAGTGGAGATCTTAACTGAAATTTGGCATTTGAGTACCGGATGTATTTAATGGTTAGCTTTTCACATCTTTCTTTTCCCAAAATGTTATTTAAGGAGCATTATTTAAACTTCTGTGGTTCCAAATGTTTTATATGTTCTTAGTATAGATGGATAGTTCTTGGTCATGCAACTAGTCTTGACTTGACCAACATTTTGAACTATTGTACTGTTAACAGGACCAGAAGATAAACAGGATTACCTGAAATATGTAGTTCTCAAAAGGAATTAGGAGAGCAGCGCAGTTTCCACTAGAACTATTCTGGTTTAGAATCTGTATCTTTTGCTGACATACATTCTACTGTAAAATGCTCAGTGGTATTTAAATGTAAAAAAAAAAGGTATTTCAATTAATGATCCTGCTTATAGTATAAGATTGCACTTAGCATAAATACATAAAAAAACCTGCCCTCTAATAGAAAAGAACTGTCTGAGAAAAGGGCTTAATTCACAAAAATAGATAGCCAAGGAGAAATGTCCCTGCCTTTGGAAACTTTGCTTTTAATAACAAGTAAGGGTGTCTTCCAAAATTATTTTTTTAACATCTGCTTTTGCTGTATCAATCATTAAATTACTCATTTTTCACTGACCAAGTCATTGTAATTTTCCTTCTTTCTTATTACCATAAATACAGTTCGCTTAACTTCTACCAACTTTGTGACTTTATCAGCATTAGGTCTTGAAGGGAGACTGATTCTTTAGCAGCATAAGCAGAAACAGTTCATGTGAGAAACTGAAGATTTCCTAGGCAAAAACAGAAGTCAGGCAAACAACTTTCCTTCAGACCCTCTTTCAGAGAGAATGACCATTAGCATAAAAAACATGCAATACTCACGTCTGTGACCGTTGGGAAGCAAGTGCTCTTCTGTGCAGTCAACAGTGGTACTAAATATTATTTTAGTCCCACCTTACAATGGTTTCATATTCCAGTCCTCTTTTAGTAAGGAAGCTGCAAAATTCCAAGAGTCTTTGACACAGAATCATTTTAGCACACACTTCTGACTCATTCATTTCAGTGGCAATTTCAACACACATTTCTGACTCATTCATTTTGGTGGCATTTTTTCTCGTATGAAAGATGAGCATTAAGTTAAAAGCCTGGTTTCACAATTCAAAGTGCTTATTTTTTGGGTTCATTTTTTTCTCATTCTTCACCACCACTTTTTCCCTCCGTTATATACGGCCCTCTCATTTGGATACATCTCTACTAGTAAATTAAGCAATGCCAGGACATAGATGTGAGCGCTGGAACATGACTTACTGCATTCTTAAATATTAGCACAGGTCCAAGTAAGAATGATGATAATGCAGTAGCTAATTCAGTGTTGTTACCATCAAGGAAATGGGTAGACCTGTTACCACCACCCCTAAAAAGTCCACGTACTATAAGTAATGAGTCTAGAAATCTATGCCCTTCCATCGTAACCCATAGCACAAGAACTGATTTCTCAGTCACTCACAAGAGGAAAGGAGTAGTGTAATGGGGTAAAAATCAGCCCTCTTACATCTCACCCATGAGGAACCAGGGAACTAAAGGTCAATAAGCCTAATTTAGATATCCAGGAAGATAATGGAGCAAATTGTTTACCAGTCCTTTTGTAATCAGTAGAGAATAAAATACCAGCATGGATTCATCATGAGCTGATCTTGCTAAACCAAACTTTCTTCAGTGAGTAACTCGGACGAGTGGATGTTGCTTTGGCTTTGGTAGCGTCTTTGACAAAGCCACAAAAGACATTTGCAAACTAGGGAGATGCGGTTCAGATGAAAATAATAAGACACGGCACATACACGCTGTTGCGCACGCACATCCGTGGTGCTCCTGTGCAGGGGGCAGAGTCGGAAGCCTCTGGCAATGCGGTTAGGTGTCTGCACGGACGGACAGTACCCACATACAGATCTAATTACGTAGTCCTCGCGTGTGATGTCCATGACCTGACCCAGCCACAAGTCACAATCATGGTTGAAGACAGCTTTTGCCAATGATATGGAAAACCTTCACTGAACACTTTTCTTGGTTAAAGGAAGGTCAGATCCATGTTCCCATTTGCCACAAGCACATTTGGAGCTTTTTTTTTTTGACAAAAACAAGTTCTAAGTTCCCAGATTACTTCCCGCAAACATCAAGAGTTGATTATGTTCTAAGAAATATGCCAGAATTTTAATCCATTACAGTTTAATATAAAATAAATAACTGGTACTTAGGAGAGATAAGATCTGGAGAGGTAATAAAAATGGATAGATCGATGATGGTGCAAACAACCTTTGGAGCAGGAAACCCAAGATGTCCTGTGCTGTGCTACAGAGACACTAATCTGCTCCTGTTTGCTTCAAGGAATTTATATTCTTTTTCTCTCCAAAGGGACATGCCTTTGATGAGTGAAGTACAGAATGTTTTCCTCACCTATCCCAAATAACATTTAACTTAGTGCTGTCGTGGTTTAACCTGGCAGGCAGCCAAATACCACACAGTCGCTCACTCACTCCCCCCACCCCCAGCAGGACGGGGAGAGAATCGGAAGGGTAAGAGTGAGAAAAACTCATGGGTTGAGATAAAGACAGTTTAATAGAACAGAAAAAGGGAAAATAATAATGATAATGATAAAATATACAAAATGAGTGATGCACAATGCAATTGCTCACCACCCGCGCTGACCGATAACCAAATAGCGATCGGTACTTCCTGGATCATGCCTACCATTCATATACTGAGCATGACATCACATGGTATGGAATACCCCATTAGCCAGCTGGACTGGCTGTCCTGATTATGTTCCCTCCCATTTTGTGTACCTAGCTCAGTCAGTAGGCACGGGAGCTGTCCTTGGACTAGGAGGGCACTTAGCAACAACTGAAAACATCAGTGTGTTATCAACATTCTCCTCGTACTAAATCCAAAACACAGCACTAGGAAGAAATTTATCCCTATCCCAGCCGAAACCAGGACAAGTGCTTACAGTGCCTTCTTCATAAACAGTGGCTTTACTGCAGACCAGCATTGTATCAAGTCTCCTGTTCCGCTGACACATTTTCTCACTACAAATTGATAAAAAGTAGACCTCCACCAACACCTTTCTTTCATTTAAACATATTTTGGAAGTAAGATGGCTATGATGATCTTTATGTGGGGTCTAGCTACTGTTTTTTCTTGGACATGAGAAAGGTTTAGTGACTGACTCTGGTACCAAATGGTCATGTTGTACCCAGGCAGTGCTGGTAAAAGACTTAAAAGACATTATAACAGATCTTTCATAATGTATTGCAAGGCAGTGTGCCTTGATCCTGATAGCTCTCTGTGGTCATTGGGGTCCCCACATCAGATCATGTGTTCCTGCTAGCACATCCTGTTCCTGGCTCGTTTCGCCTTTCAAATTGAAACCCTTGAAATTCTTCCTACCTTTACCAAGGATCCAGAGCAGATAAGGAGCTGCCATTGGAGGGCCCATGGAAAGGGGTCATTTCCCATTCCTCCTTCTCACCTACTTCTGATAGAGATGTCCCTGCAGACAGTTGGCTGCTCTAGGACAGTGCCTGAATTCTGTCCCATATCATGGGTCCCTGGTTCACTGTGGAAAAGTACATATTTTAGAATAGAATAGAATAGAATAGAATAGAACAGAACAGAACAGAACAGAACAGAACAGAATAAATTCTTTTGGAAGGGACCTACAATGATTGCCTAATCCAACTGCCTGACCACAAATTAGTTTAAAACTAGTTCCTCTCTAAACTGCAACAATTCCCTTGCTTGTGCAATGGTGTAACAGGAACAGTGAAATTTTATGATGTGCACAGTTCAGCTAAGGCAGTATTCTGTCTCTCGCCATTGCAAAAATAATGTCCTTTAATGGCAGGTAGAAAAATCCTGTGGCAGGCAGAACTGAGTTTGCTCTTTCCCCAGATTTGATATCGAACAGTCATGACATCCTTTCAGCGCTGAAACAGAAACTTTAATGTCATTTTGCAAATGTATTATCATTAGTTATGAAACTTCTGGATATTCCTAGAACATGTGCAGCCTTCTGAAAGCTGTAAGACAGATGTGTTTTACACCCTTCTCATGCTGTAGGCCTTGATTCACTTATTTCTCAGACTTGAAGAAATGTTCTTGAAATCTGCAAAGCAAAAACATGCAGTACACTTTTAAATGTGTGCCTAGAGCCTTGATTGATTTGACACTTTGAAGAGTTACAACAATGTTTCAAGGGTGAGGATGGAAAAATGGTGAAGTCTTGTTATGTGTGGTGGGTTTGAAAAATCCCGCCTGAGTCTTTCCCAAAATTTAAGAAAAAGATATTGTATGTGCTTTAAAGTAACATTTGTTCTCTGTGAAAGGGAATTGAATGAAATAAACTGTGCATCCATCTGAACAAAATAGCCGCAAGAAGGATCTCTAATTTCTAAATAACACCCTCCTCACAGAGCTAACTTTCCTTAAGCCAAGGAATGCTTTGCATTTGTTGGCATGTGGCAGGACAATACTGCTTAACAACGCATCCGTACAACCAATAGGCTTTATAAGAGAAGTAAATTCCAAGTAAATGACAATACATTCCAAAGATTGGCGAGATCTATTATTACTTCCAAATTGTATATGGTGTAATCAACAACAGGAGAAAAATGACCCCATGTTGTCTCTTTTCAAGACTATTTTCATATGAATAGGCTTTTTTTTTACTTCATTTTGCTTGTATCTTTTTATTTATTTATTTCCAAATAACATCCAAAGAGCAAACTCCACAACATTTTAAAAGACAGAGCTAGAAACCACACAGTCCTATGGGCTTAATACAAAGATATCTTTGAGAGCAGGCACAACAAACCAACAAATTTCATAAATTAATCTAAAATGTTGCAAACTAATTTTTGATAATATAATATCTTCAGTGAATTTCTTTCCATACTTTCCTGAGATTTGAAGAGGGAGCTCTATTTTTTTAATCTGCCTGACAGCTTTCAGCAAACCTCTGCCTGGCATATATCACAAAGGCAAAAATATACTTACTGCAAGAGACATCACCATTAAATAATACAGTTCACAAGTATTAATGTTTTAAAATCTGCTAATGAAATTTAACATCCCATACACTATTTTTAAGGTATCTATCAACTTTTCTTTTCCTTTTTCACACTAAACATAAGTTATTAACATTTGAGGAAGCCAAGAAATGTAGGCTCTGCAATCACTACCAACATCCTGCTATGAAAACATACATGAATGCATTGATCAAAATATGGAAAATTCCATAGTATTCAAATACAGTCTTGAAGAAAGTCCTAAGCATTGAAAGGAAGGACAGCTTGACTTTTTGAAATGCATGTCACAAGTAGCTGAAATTGCATGGTAGATAAAACTTTCCATTCCTCAGCTAAACCTGATTGGATGATAACTAAAAAGAGAGAGGCTACAGTGAGCATACAAAGATTGGGAATGTAGTACCATAAGTGAAGTTGCACTTACACTTTTCACCCTTCTGATTTTGATTGCTACATTAGACAAATGCATTCATTTTTAGTGTATTTTTTCCTGTGTTTTTGCAGGACCATGTACCTTTGGCTTAAACTTCTCTCACATACTTATGTAAACACAGAGATATTAATTGGAATTGTACCTTTACACAAGACCAAGAGATATTTGGGTTTTTTTTTCCAATCCAGTTAATTCATGCCAGTTCATCCTTCCATACTGTTGTCTAACTTTTAACCTATCATATGTAAAATTGGTTTTATCAGACAAATATCCTCTGAGGCTGAGTCATCATCTGCCACATACATCTGCTACATACATATAGTCTGCTATATCTACTGCCAGACTGTCCACAGTCTGCAAGAGTTCTGCAAGAGTAAAGACATAATAAAAAATATAATGGACTTTAAAATGGCTTTTAAAAAATTGGGACTGTTGTAACTCAGATATTAAACACCTGAGCAGAAAGGTGTTTTTTCTACTTGTATGGAGATAATCCTCATTAATTTTCTCTGTAACAGTTAGCCACAGATAAAGTTTATAGATAAATGTTATACAGCAAAGTAATGAACATTGTTCTAACTCTTTCTATGCCATTTTCAGATGGATTTCCTGACTTTATGTGTATGTCCACTTGCTCTGCTGCATCCGTTAGCTGGAGAGGTAAGAAAGATAAGACAAATTTTAAAGAAAACAGAAATAATCTACAGATAATTTTACATACCTGTAGATTATAATTTTATCATTTTGCAGCTGTAAAAGAAAACAACAAGTGTATACTCAGGCGATGAGCGTTCAGATCTGTTCAGGGCCAGAGACCATCTGTACCCTCAGTTGGCCCAAGAAATGCTCCAGAACCTGATGTTTTACACCCTGAAATCGAGCTGTGGCACCCCCAATCCTCTGGTTGGCACCCAGGCTGCCTGCACAGTGCCTTACCAAGAGGTAAGTGACTCTAAATTAGATGCAAATTGCAGACAAAAACTGAGCAAGGAGTGGCCTATTTCAATTTAATAGGAAGCAAGGTTTTAATGCGCCCATTCCCTCCGTGCTGGGGCACGCATAAGGGTAACAGATTTGGCATGGCAGAAGCTATCAGAGGCAGTTAGGACCACACATTTGGATTTAAGCAGCTACATTTCTCCTAGAACTGTCTGTAGGGATCCTCTAATCTGGGTCTCAGCCTGTCTACAAACCAGTACTCACTGTAATATGTTAAGAATAAACCTCTTACTTTTTCAGCTTTAAGTGGCAGGGACTGTCCGTTGCTGTAAGTATATTTATTACTCTGCCTATAATATGCTTTGGCCATTAGTTTGTTAAGTTTTCATTTAGTAGCAGCGCTGTATCAAACAATTTCTGTCAATTTTTCCAAAAGTTTTGCTGTTTCTGCTGTTCTGGCTGTTTTGCGGGGAGTTGTTTTTCAGAGAGCTGGTCTATGATTAAAAATAACCTATCAAAAATCAGTTATTTTTAATCTGGGTCAGCTCCTCAGCACAATTCACCATAAGGTCCAACATCAAATCCTTTTGTTACAACTACGGGGCCATAAAAAGGCAGAAATGAGCTTTGTGGGAGGGGGAACGTTAAACTCTGCTATTACTTCATGCGTAGCTCATGGGTGGGATTTCAGACATAATCTGTTAAAGTGCAGAGACTGAATTTGTAGGGGTGGAATTCAAGGGATGGAGGAGCAGCAAAAAATTACTAGAATAGATTGGTTGTCTCATCTGATAGCACTGTAGAAATGAAGTTACTTGGGATGGCTTACACTGGTTACCACTGTTGGAAGAGAAGGATCATCCCAAGTGCCACCACTACATTTCCTCCTTACTGAGTTGATTCCATTTCCTAACCTGGCAGAAAACTATCCAGTCTGGCTGGGTCGCTGCTTTGCTGGTTTTACAGTTGGGCTGGCTTGGCATGGGCTCCAGCAAGCACTAGAGTTGCAGAAGTGAAGGAGGAAGGGCAATAGTCCGGGACTGAGACATGCAGACACAGAAAGGAGTAGAATCTCCTCCAGAGATAGTGGGGAACTATCAGATGGCTCCAAATCAGTCGCATCCCAGGATTGCTCTCCTTTTCTCTCCTTTCACCTGTTTCCCCTCTTCAGCCACCAGCACGGTCCCTCCTCATTAACAGTAAGTTTGATGTGCTTGTTGTCCTTATCAAGCAGATGTGCTGTCAAGGGAAAGAATTAAAAGGAAAGGATAAGAAAGGCAGTGACTGTGGGTGGGAAGTGGTCATCTCAGCTACTGTTTATTCAGCCTGTGATGCAGCTCAGAGAGAGGGACACATCCAACTTTTCTTATTTCTTTAAGGAATGCAGTCCTACTGCTGCAAGAAATCCCCAGCACTGTGCAGATCAGTGCATTTAATCCCACAGTCCTCAGCAGTACAGGAAAACAAGTCAGTGAAAGAGCTGGGATGGTCCATCTATACATAATCACAGTGCTGTAATGAAATAATTCACTGGGGTTTCCAGGGCTGCTTGTGCTCCTCCATTTATATCGACCTATGTGCCACGCTTTATTCTGGGGACTCTTAAATCACCCACATCTCTGTGCATGGGACTCTTGCTTCAGATCAGGCTCAGTTCAGAGAGGAAATTTTCGTCTTTGAATAACTGCTATTTATTACCTGCAGAATGGTCAAGCGTTTCAGATAAGGGTCTGAAAACTAGGTGCTTAATCCCATTCTGCCTCAGTCAGCTGTACTGCTAAATTTTGAGAATAATTTACCTCTCTATCTTGTCTATAGAATGTATATTCTTTGCTTGATTGCATTGTTTGCTCCACTTAGTTAAAGCATAATGATTATCTGGACAGTAGACAGGAGTTTGTGTAGCACTCTTTGGGCCAAGCTCTAAACTAGATTACCATCCCCTCAATGCACCCTTTGCTATAAGGTTCAGTACACTAATTATATACACATCAGAGCTGGCCTTCATTTTCTGTATGTCTCATACTCTAAAAATCAGTTTCATAATCTAAAGCAAATCAGACCCTGTAAACAGAAGTTTAAAGCAATCTGATGGAAAGCAAATATCTTCTAAAGACTTAAATATGAATACTTAGATATGTCAGTTCTGGAAGACTGTTGAAAACATTGCACGGAAAGGAACTCATTCCCTAGACAATCTTTGCTGTTGGAGAGTTATTTCTCATGACATCCAATACTCACGAATAAAGGTACTTCGCACTATAAATAAAGACCTGAGCAAATAAAGGTAGGGGAAACCTACCGTCTTGCAACATCAGGTATTCTGTAGTAATTGCCCATGTGCATGCTCTTATCCTGTAATAAACTTGAGGTAACAAAACTCACAATGCAAAAGAGACATATTACCTCCTATTTTTTACTGGGTATGTGGAGAAAGAGCAGACACTTGAGGAGTCATGGTGGGTAGCTATACATTGCCAACTCTAGCTTACCCTGGGATACCTAGGTTCAGATGCCTGCACACTCAGGACCTAGACTTTTTTGGGGATTTTATCTTTTTGACTTTTCTATAGCTATGGCTTGTGGTGAAGACCTTTTCATGTCAACCATGGTTCATTCTGGCCGGCAACAGTTATTCCCATTGATAAGGCCTTCTGTGACCCCTTTCCAAGGTCAAAATCCATGAGCTGTAGTTCATAAACCTACAGGTTTACTTAAAATTATGACTTTGCAAAAGTAATACACTCAAGGCATTTTTTCCTCTGTTCTAGTCTGGTCTTTCTCAAGGTCTTTCAGGATTTCATCAGAAATGCACAGGCCACAAGCAAAACAAAAGTTATGGTTCCTTTTTAACCAAGGGACTGTGTGGGTTGGAGATCAGGAAAAGACACTAATTACCTCTTAGCCATATATTAAAAAGCACAAAGGCTTAAATGCAAGAACTACAAAAGTGTAATCCCTCACTCTCCGTTACTGAAATCAAGTAGACCTGCACTTTGAAAACTTCCATTTCCCAGCACCATTTTTAATAGAAAGGGAAAAGCTTTGGAGAGGCATTTGTCCAAAAAATATATGAAATACAAGCTTTTTTGTGAGCCTTTTCCCAGGAGGCTGACTTTGGGAAACATTTCTTGTGACACTGACTGACAGAGATTTGAATCTCTTGCCCAGCTTAGACTGGTGAGATATATGGTGTGACCGAAGGTCCTACCCTTCTGAGTTGGAAAATTGTAGAAATAGGATAGCACTTTAAGAAAGCTGCATCTTACTCACTTCCACGTCATTAAATCAGTCTTCTTCCCATTTGAAATCAGCTAGGATGAGGACATGCAGCAGAATGGACTTGCAGTGTCTGGCAATCTGTAATATTAAGCGTGGCTTGAAAGCCAGTTCATCTATCACATTTTCTTTCAAATTTTCCATACTCCATATTTCAGCAAACCCTTGCAAATGTGCAGACAAGTATTAAAAATGTCCTGATTTAAAGAACAGGTAAGCATATTACCACGATTTAGTTCAGTATCATTTTCAGACTTCCTGTGTGCCACTGAAATAAAATAAACAGACCTATATTCCACACAATGGTATGCCAGCGAAAACATTGTTTGCATCCCAGTACCGTGATCTTTAACCTAGTCACCCAGCTAGCTTTAGGAGTGGGAGACAAAGCACAAAGGCAAGCGTGGGGAATACCATGCCCTCACCTGCAGTGACACCGTGGCTCAGGTACTGCTCTCTGTGCTTTCCTTTTGTCTCACAGCATCCTCTTTCCATGACATGTTCTCTGGGCAGAAGTTATCTCCACAGTGTATCCATGCTGCTTTTATTTTAACCATTGAAGCCCATGTGGCTCTAAATGTTTCTCTAGAACTGATTTTATCCTGGCCATAGCTCAGGTAATACCAGCAGCTTTCACGGCTCCATGGAGTGCAGCTGCCCTTCTATTTACCCCCTTGACCTGCGTGGGTTTTGTAGCCTGTGCAAGAGCTCTGGGTTATCCCCAGGATCAGGCACAGCCTCAGGGTGAAGGAGAGACCGTGCAGTCACACAACAGACTCACACCATTACCATCAGACTGGCCAGTACTAACAGGGAGCTGCATTTCCCTAATCCACCCCTTCTTCTCCCTCCTCACCAAATCCACATCTGGTTGCCATAAGAAGTAACCAAGATAGTTTTAGCTGTCTTCAGAGAAAGTGTCCTGGTGCCTGATTAACCCGTGCCAAGACAAATCAGCACACTAAGCCCCCAGAAAACTATTCCTCTAGTTAGTTTTCTCTTAGAGGGGATCACTCCTCTCCTCTAATCACAGCATCAAAGCTAATACAAAACAGGACCTTAAGCAATTGAATGTATTTGACTTGCTTGCATCCTGTACCTGTCCTGAGCTGCTAGCATTAAACACCCGCATTCACACAGAGACAGAAAACTTCCCGAGGCATGGGGAATGGCTAAAAAAGATTTTGTTTCTAGTTTAAATGTGACTTAAGATCTGCAGCTGCAACACTCTAACAAAATAGAAAACAGGTCAAAAGAAGCACTTGTTAGATGAAACCCCTCTACAGTGTTACTGCTAAGATTTTAGTGCCGCGGGAATACATTGCAGAGTCTGTCATGTATTTATCTCTCAGCTTATCAGAGGATTGTGTCAAAGAAACTGATAAGTAAAAGATAAGTTAGTTTGAGACTGACAAGACCATGTTGTCTAGGTTGCTTGAACAGCAACACAGCAACATGTTAACCAGCATCGCTAGCGAAATTGTGAATAGGAATTGCATGCCTGATGGCACTTGTGAGGAGCAGCCATCTAATGAGTGCCACAGGTCTTTGGTTAGTGCCATGTACTGCCAGCTACATCTGTGAAACAAGGTGAAGATAAAAGATAAGGAATAATAAAGTAGGATGTCATTAATCAGCTTCTACAAAAGTAGCATATCAGTAGATAACATTTAATAATACATCGCCCCAAGCAGCTCGATGTCTGAGTCTTATCTCATCTTCTGCATAAAGCATCTCCCTTGAGCCCAAACTGTCTTTGTTCACTTTATGAACTGCAGCATTGGACCTGCTTTGCCATTAGTGGGTGGTAGCAGGAGGCTCATCCTTCCAGGAGGGGATACACAATACATAGGTTATGTTTTTGCTCCATTTAAGAAACTAATAACAAATAACAAGGCCATTCAGGTTAACCCATCACCTAATGAAGCATAACACTGGCAACCAGTCCACCCATTACCAGTTAATAAGAAACAAGATTGCATAGGTTAGGCACTGAAGACACCTGTCAGCCAAGAGGTACCACACAGTTCCTGGGTCAACCAAAGCAAATGAGCTTACCCATTAAAACCCAGGAATATCAATATGGGGGATGGGATCCATCTTGAATTACTTTATCCATTGTCCTGGTTTCGGCTAGGATAGAGTTAAATTTCTTCCTAGTGCTGTGTTTTGTATTTAGTATGAGGAGAATGTTGATAACACACTAATGGTTTTAGTTGTTGCTAAGTACCCTCCTAGTCAAGGACTTTTCAGCTTCCCATGCTCTGTCAGGTGCACAAGAAGCTGGGAGGGGGCACAGTCAGGACAGCTGACCCAACTGACCAATGGGGTATTCCATACCATACGACGTCATGCTCAGTATATAAATAAGAGGCGTGGTCCAGGAAGTAGTGATCGCTGCTTGGGTTGGCAGGTGGTGAGCAATTGCATTCTGCATCACTCATTTTGTATATTCTATTATTATTATTGTTGTTGTTGTTGTTGTTGCTGTTGTTTTCCTTTCCTTTTCTGTTCTATTAAACTGTCTTTATCTCAATCCACAAATTTTACTTTTTTTTTCCAATTCTCTCCCCCATCCCACTGCAGGGGCGGGGGGGAGGGGGGAGAGCAAGCGGCTGTGTGGTGTTTGGCTGCCTGCAGGGTTAAACCACTACAGCCATCTACAGCCAGTTTAGTCATACTGACAGTCTTTAATGGGGAGAAGGGAGAGAAATTGGTAATTTTGTGGAACAATTCATAGGAAACTCAAATTTTTTTCTCAAACAGAGGCATTATGTGATACTCTGGGTTGGCAAAGATCTACACATAGTAGGTACTCTACAGGATCTACAGAAAAACGAGGGGATAGTTTTAGAATGGTAAATGCAATTGCTATGGGTCTTCATCTTTGCAATCAGTGAAGCTGTTTGCCATTACATTGGTTTTGGCTGGGATAGAATTAATTTTCTTCATGGTAGTTCGTATGGTGCTATGTTTTGGATTTGTGACCAAAACAGTGTTGATAACACACTGGTGTTTTAACTACTGCTCAGCAGTGCTTACACAGTATCAAGGTCTTCTCTGGTTCCCACGCTGCCCCACCAGTGAGTAGGCTGGGGGTGTACAAGAAGCTGAAAGGGGACATAGCTGGGTCAGCTGATCCCAGCTGACCAAAGGGATATTCCATACCATATGACGTCATGCTTAGCCTGTAAAGCTGTGGGAAAGAAGGAGGAAGGGAGGGATGTCTGGAGTTATGGTATTTTGTCTTCTCAAGTAACCGTTACACGTGATGGAGCCCTGTGTTCCTGGAGATGGCAAACACCTGCCTGCCGATGGGAAGTAGTGAATGAATTCCTGATATTGCTTTGTTTGTGTGTGCAGCTTTTGCTTTACCTATTAAACTGTCTTTATCTCAACCCATCAGTACCTTTACCCTTCTGATTCTCTCCCCCATCCCACTGAGTCCTACCAGTGCCAAACCACAACAGCCATAAAAGCTTTGTCATCTCTCATGATGTTCCTGCCCATGGTGCGTGGGTTGGAACTAGATGATCTTTAAAGGCCCCTTCTAACCTAAACCATTCTATGACTCTATGAGAAATATTGTTCTGCATGAAAAGCAAATTTATTTCGTGACACTGTTTCCAGCAGGTGTGTCACGTAAATGTACCATGCAGGTGTATGAGTGTATGAGCTCAACTCTGGGGAAGCAGCAGGCATGTTTCAAAGACAAAATAGCAGTTGTACAGCATGCCTGGATATTCCACATATACGGAATACATATAGTATGTGTAATATTGTCCATGCTTATGAACAGGTGTTGTGTGACTGTGCAACTGGGAAACACGTCAACAACTGCACTGCACTTTAAAAATAGCCCTCAGATCTAGGACAGGAATGGGTGACATGTACACACCAGAGCTATGAAGGTATGTGATTAGCTAAGCAACTGAAGAAGTTGAGACGTGCAATTTTGTGTTGCTTCTCACAGAGGAAACACAGCACATTTTAATCATTCCTACAGACCATATAGAGACGCCATCAAGCAGGTTCCAAAGGTAACACGCTGATGAGAAGATGACTCAGCTGGGAGTATGATTTCCTCCTGGTGACTTTGCGCTGTTGTTTCAACTAAACATGAACTAGCTCAGATAGGTCTTCCTTATGGAAGGACATGTCCATTGCAGTCTAACGCATTCCCTGTGTATTTTAGAGGATACGTACTCACTGTTGGTCAATCACCGATGGCATTCTACAGTAGGAAGAGTAAATGCTGTTTCCATGGCATGATCTGAATCTATTTCTTAGGTTTAGACCTTTTTCTAGATCTTTCTCCAAACATTTTCCACCCATTCTTTTTTCTATGTCTATCTATATTGATAGGTTACAGAGAGCCAGAACACAGGCTTGAGCACTGACGTGATTTTCTGTACGTTTATAATCTTAGTCCTTGACACTATTTTGGCTTAGACCAACTAGCATTACCCTCCAGAAAAGCCTTGACATGGTTGAGAGGATAGTAATGCCAAGGGCCCTTCATTACTAGCAGCTTGGAAGACATCATGGTAGTTCAAGAGGTAGAGTTCTGCTATACTGACCAGAGCCAAACCAGCTGGCCTTAAGGCCCAAAAAGTTATCCTAGACACATAGTACCACAGAGATAGTGGTATCCTTTCCGTTTATATCCTTACAGCTCCCTCTTACATCTCTTTCTGAAACAATTGTTTTCCTCAACCTTGTCCTCAAAGAGATATAGAATATGAATGACTTGACCCATATGATACTTTTTTTTAAAGTCTTGGTGATGTCAAGGCAGTCGTTTAACTTAGCTGCTCATCCACCCTATCTCAGACATCTGCTGTAAGAAGAGCAGACGAAATGCAGATCTAAAGTGCCTCCATCACCTCTAAAGGCAGCATTAGGAGAATGGCTCTGAAGTAGACCCCTAGCTTCTAGAGCTGGATGAGATGAATCCCACCCCAGCAATCTAGATCATACTCTTGCAGGGACAGGTCTTCATCACCATCTGTAAACTCCAGAGACTTGTGTGGAGGTTAGCAATAGTGAGGCTAACTTTAATGACAGCAGGCTTGGCTGGGGTGAGGATGGGAGGTGGGGGATCTGCAGAGCATAAGGGTTCTGGCTGAAAAGCAACAAACTGAATAGTGGAGATACTGGCAGGCAGTTAAACACTGAGAGATTTTCTGCAGTGGGTCAAAAGAAGAAGTTTAAGAAGCACATTAAGATAAGTAGTCACAAAACACTCCGGAGAAGTGAAGTGACTAGTCCTGTTAGATGAACTAGCTAGAGATTCCCTATATTCGAATCCTGAAAGGAAGGAGGTCATCTGTCTCCTCCTGAAGTGCAACATCACAGGTTCGTAGCAGATCCCATATTCTTGATCTCCCTTTGATTACATCACGGATGATGAGTTTAGCCCAGAACTGACAGTGACTGCCTCCTTAGCTGGATCACAGGAGGTAGCAAGGTGGAGAGGTGTCATCACAGAACAGTGCAGTCAAGGAAGCCATTTTATCACAAAGTACACATGTAACTAAAAACTGCCTGGCTTTTCTCTATGATTTTCTCTGCTTCTGACTAGACCAGCAGGTCACAGCCACATGATGTCTGTAGGTCCAGTGAAGACCAGTGACTTTGTAAGCACTTCTTGCAGAGCTATAATCAGCTGGGAAAAAACAGTGACAGAAAAAACATGCCAAAGGTGTCCATAGGAAAAACACAACAGAGAGGAAAGGATTGAAAAAAAAAAAGCATGCTTACATCTGTGTTAGCTCAGCCTGGCTCTCCCTTGTTGTCTCATCTGGGTTCAGGATAACACAGATGCTTCCTTGGTGTAGAGCTGAGTGTGAGTCTGATTTCAGGCTGTCCCTTCTCACTGGCTTTAGAGGAAGGGAAAAATATTTACCTGTTCAGTTGTGCTGGTTTTGACTGGGATAGAGTTAATTTTTTTCATAGTAGCTAGTATGGGGTTGTGTTTTGTGATGAAAACAGTGTTGATAACACAGGGATGTTTTAGTCATTGCTGAGCAGTGCTTACACAGAGTCAAGACCTCTTCTGCCTCTCCCACCACCCCACCAGCGAGGAGGCTGGGGGTGCACAAGAAGTTGGGAGGGGACACAGCCGGGACAGCTGACCCCAACTGACCAAAGGGATATTCCATACCGTGTGACGTCATGCTCAGCACATAAAGCTGGGGGAAGAAGGAGGAAGTGGGGACGTTCGGAGTGATGGCTTTTGTCTTCCCAAGTAACCGTTACGTGTGATGGAGCCCTGCTTTCCTGGGGATGGCTGAACACCTGCCTGCCGATGGGAAGGAGTGAATGAATTCCTTGTTTTCCTTTGCCTTTGTGCGCGGCTTTTGCTTTACCTGTTAAACTGTCTTTATCTCAGCCCACGAGTTTTCTCACTTTTTCTCTTCCGATTCTCTCCCCCATCCCACCGGGGGGGAGTGAGCGAGCGGCTGGGTGGGGCTGAGTTGCCTGCTGGGGTTAAACCACAACATCGGTTTAAGAGTTGCTGTGAGAATCTGTCACTTTTGACATGGTGCCAGAACATGTAAACCGTTTGCTGTGTCATACTTCCAATCTCTGCTGACTCTGTTCATATATATTTTAGTCAAATTACCCGAAGAGTCTATTTCCTCCTTAAACTGCCTTTGCCAACTATTTCAGTAACTAAAGAATGAGACTAACTTTAATAAATCCTTAGGAGGTAATTCAGCCTTGACAGAGCCTGTTAAGAAATGTGTTTTAGTCTTGTATGTCTAGATAAAACAAACTTTTAATTTTCTCTAGCATTTTTGTTCAAAAAGCTTTGGCTTCCTCATGTGGATGCCTTAAAACCTATGCTTTCTCTTCTGTTATCAAAAAACAAACTACCTAGATTTTCTTCATCCAAGTATATTACATTAACTACCATAATATCATTCTAAAAACAAGTAAAAAAGCTACAAAAAGCTCAAAAAGCCCTATAATATGTAACTCCTGATAGGGACAGAGTCCAGCTAAACTAACAGGTTCTTCAGTCTCTACAGATTTGACTGCAGATACTTGTTTTTTATTGTATATTCATATAAATTCACGAGCATCAAAGCTACAAAATCAATCCAAGCTGCATCAACTCTCAAAGTGATTTAATTTTTATAACAATGTGTATTTCCATGAACTAAGATAAAATCACTGGACAGTCCAGGGGATGCAATATTCCATAGAAAATGCTGAAATCTGGTACCAACCCTAGTGACACAAGTGGCCTTGTTCCACCTCAGGAGGAAGACACAGATCCCTTCAATCCCAGGTTAAACCAAGTCATATCCTGGCTGCATCAGACACTGTGTGTATGAACCAATGATTTATTTTACGTGCGTAAGCCTGACACATCTGGCATGCTGAAGACTTGCTATGCACGATCGGCTAGCAGTGGAGGGTGCCAGATGATGCATAGTGTTGACAGATGTGCGACGAGGTGAATCTGATCCTGCAGCTAGAATTGTACCGCACACACCAAGCTATTCAAACCTGCCCAACGTTGTTCAAAAACTTGCCTTCATTAAAAATATAGGAGTGCCCTCTGGTGGAAAACCGAACATCTGAAGCTGAAGTTTCAGTGTCACTAAAAATTACCTTCTTCCTCAACTGCAAATACATACAATTTGTTGCTGGTAAACCAAAAGAAACTGCAGGGCCCAGATCAGTTTTTAGTTTCATCATGGATATTTTCACCTAGAAATAAGAGCGTTTACTAAAAAATTATCCCTGATTAGGCAACCTGGTGATTTTTTTTTTTATTCTTAAAAAAAACTTGGGCTTAGATTTCATCTTCTTTCCCACCTTAATAAAAGCCTTGGGAACAGCTAGTCTTGGTATACTAGGGATTGATGTTTCGTCTCCTGAAACTTAAAAAGACTATCTGCTTAACAGTTACCAAGCGTAACACATTTTATGTTGAATATATAATTTTGGTGGGATTGTAGCATATGGAGCTCTGTTTTATATAACTAAACTTTCTCTATAGGTATAGGAGAGTTAGGCACTGCCAAAAGGGCATCCTTTATTGTCAATATGCCACAAAAATTACTCTTGCAGGTACTGGCGTAAACTCTCCACGTTTTGGACTTTGGTGAACATCCTGTGCATGTATGTCTATTATCATAAAGGAAGTCTAGACCTAAATATATAACTTACACGTTTTACAGACCTCTGTGTCAGGGTAGAAGAATCTCCCTTACTGGTGATTTTGGAATAGGGGACAGTCTGCCTCCGTTTATGGCTGCAAATTCCTCACACTCCAGGGAAAACACAGTAAGAACAGAAAAGCAACCTCTGCCCACCTCAACACTAGACTACTGGCAGCTTAGCCGTGTGATAGAGAAATGGTTTACATCTAGCAGCATCCCCCTGTGTTAAAATTGTTTATCTAAAGCTAACAGTCACGCGCGGAGAGTTTGTTTCTCCAAGACACTCAGTCTTTTGGCTTAAATATAAAACCTCCTGTGCTTAAACTTACATGTATGCTTAAGTATTTGTCTGGATCAGGGCCCACTGCAGTCAACTATTTCTTCTGTCAAAGTTGTACTCAGAAGCTGGTTCAGATATGCCAAAGAGTTTTGCACAGTTATGGTCCTTCCCTCAGTCTTAGGCATCCCTCAGTCTTAGTACACAGCAGAGCAAAGTACTCAAATACATGGTATCATAGAGTACAACATAGTTAATAAATATACTGCTAGTGTACCCAGAAAAGAAATAACATCCCTGTTTGACTATCTTGTAAGTATACGGAACAGGGCTTTATATCAAGTTTATGAAAACAGAGTTATTTTTGTGCTAATTTCTACTGAAAAGGAAGGTGGGGGGTTCTATGCAGAAGCACAATGACGGGTTTCAAAAGCAAGAAGGTTGTAAAACCTGATTCTCATGTTCAGTAAGGGCTTGGTACCTGCCTTTCTGTAGACGATGATACCTGCCGCACTATTTTGAAATAGTTCACCTAGTTTTACTTGTATGAAACTTTTTTCTTAAAACTCATGCATTATGTTTATGAAAAATTTTGTGGTTTCGAAGGTTATTAGACCAACTCATGAAAGAAAAATCCGTCAAAGATATTAAATATAAATACATTGTCTCTAATTCAAGGAATCCAGCAGAAGCTGGGAGATAGTCTGGAAAGCATCATATCTTTATCCTGCCCTTCAAATTTTCCTAAGAGTTTGCTTTTGGCCTTTCCTGCAGAAAGACAGTGGGGTTAGGCTGACTTGTGGCATGATCCACTGCTGCCATTTCCATGTTCTTATTCGTTTATCTATTTAAGCTTGGACTCACTAGGATTGTTCTACATCACTGCAAGACCAGCTGAAAGGGCTATGTGGAAAAGTAATGTCAGCTCAGCCTTGTAGAGCAAAATTATTGCTTGTCTTTAACTTCAGGGCTCTGAAGACTTCCTTGCAGACTGACAAGGCTCAAGACCAGTTTGAGGTTACAGCAGAGCTTTCCCTGTGGCCGGGATACTGAGGGAGACAATGGGTCTGGGGAAATTGCAGACCCTTCACCTTCAGAGAGCAGAACAGGAAGGCAGGTGCCATTTAATCCTAACTCTCAGAGTGGGTCTATGTGTTATATCGTATAATAGATTTGGTATTATATATAGCAGACAAGTAAGTATAAACAACAACTGCAGGCGGTACATGTTCAATGCAGATTTTATAATGTTTATAGAAAATAATATAATAAGAAATCAAAGGTAAAAAAGGTTTTTCATGAGAAATACAACGCAGCTACAAACCAATCACTGTTTGTATAGAATAAGATAACTGTGTATTATCAACAAACACCATGTAGTGCTAATGATGTCAAATCAGCTTCCACAGAGGAAGAAAAATTTTGATTACTGATAAAATAATAAAGCAAATATTTTTTGATAGGACTCTTTTTTCTGGCATTGAGCCTGTCTTCAGGCAGAGATTTCCTTTCCCCCACAAATTTTTGAAATTTTGTCTCTGAAGGAACATAATCTTAAATGTTAATTCTTTCCTCATATTTATTTAAGGATACATGGATATTGAGTGAGAAAGAAAGAAAACATCATACACTTCTTCATACTATAATGCATGAATGACTGGAACGGCATTGTTTTTTATTTAATATATAGTACTGTGTTTAAAGTTTGTTTTTATGTTCCTTTATTATTTACTCTGAGAGACCAATCTCTTGGGAGGGGGTAGGGGGTGCAATTGGCTCCCAGAGCCAATTCAGCAGAGACTAAATTCAACAGAGGCAAAGCCAACTGAGGCAAACAGCTGTCTGGAATGCTTTAGGTCTGTGGATTCTGCATTTGGACTTTCAAAGTTTCTTCCAACTCTATTTTTTATTTAAACAAAGGGAAGTGTAAGTTACTTTTCACTGCTCACCATTTGCTTATAAGCCTGAAAAGAAAACTGAAAAGCATCTTCTATAAGGAAAAAATACAAAGGAGGGTACTTCAAATTAAAATGACAAATCTCCAGAGGCTCCTAGAGATACTGTCATCACCCCATGAAAAAATAAAGCAGCACAAACCAAGACTTGTGCTGCTTTCAGTTGCACTGACATGAAACAGTCCTACAGTGATATAGCTGTTCCTTGCTGGGAGCAAGTCTGTATTCATATAATAAATGTGTATATTGTCTTTAAAAGTCTGTATATGGACTTTATAAAGTCTTTGCATGTCAATGTGTGTAGATTTGAAACTGCAATCAAATATCACACCCTGAACAAATCTACCGAACTCATGTAAAAACTTGCAGGGTTGGGCTTGCAAAGAGGTGGGAAAGCCTCTGTCATGACACCTATGCAGTCTTATCCCCAGATTAGCCATCCTAATGAGTGCCCAGCAAATAGCCAGTGTGCAGAGCGTGTCCGTGGCCATCCCACTCTGCCCAGGAAGGGGATGGATGGCTGCTATCCATCAGAGGGCAACAGAACACCATGCTCATGGGAAAATTACTGTCTGGAGCTGCTTATTAGTGGGAATACTCAACAGTGCATTTGGTGGCCTCCGCTTTCTCCATCCTAAAAGGCTGGGCCTAGGTTTTACCCTATGTGCTTGGTCATTCCTGCGGGCTGCAGGGGAAGTTGTGGGTGCAAAGTGCTTCTCTGTGCCAGCTGCCCAGAGGTAACATCCCACCTATGCTACAATGAATGGTCAGTGCAAAATCTCCACTTAGACTGGAAGTGGTCCCCTAAGCCGTTCTGGGGGATTCACCACACTGAAATGAAGCATATATCACAGCTGGCTGTGCTTTGGACAGGGTCCTCTGGGGGATGGCTCAGGGAAGAACCTCTGATTTGCTGCCCCATGGTGCCCTGCAGAGAAGCCTCTCTCTGTAGATGGAGTCTGGGATGGCTTACTGGGTATGTTAGGTACAGATGATGTGAATATCCCCTCTCATTTGGCCTTTTTGATTTGAACAAGGGCAAAATAAAAGGGAGACCTTAAAACAATATTAGGACTGTATAGGTTTACCAAATCAGTCATCTCCTCCACTTCAGAAGAGACTTAGAATCATAGAATCATAGAGTAGTTTGAGTTGGAAGGGACCTTTAAGGGTCACCTAGTTCAACCCCCCTGCAATGAGCAGGGACATCTTCAACTAGATCAGGTTGCTCAGAGCCCCATCCAACCTGACCTTGAATGTTTCCAGGGACGGGGCATCTACCACCTCTCTGGGCAACCTCTGCCAGTGTTTCACCACTCATCGTAAAAAATTTCTTTCTTATATCTAGTCTGAATCTCCCCTCTTTTAGTTTAAAACCATTCCCCCTTGTCCTGTCACAACAAGCCCTGCTAAAAAGTTTGTCCCCATCTTTCTTATAAGCCCCTTTTAAATGCTGAAAGGATGCAATAAGGTGTCCCCGAAGCCTTCTCTTCTCCAGGCTGAACAACTCCAACTGTCTCAGCCTTTCTCCATTGGGCAGCCCTTCCACCTCCCCGATCATCTTTGTGGCCCTCCTCTGGACCCGCTCCAACAGGTCCATGTCTGTCCTGTGCTGAGGACCCCAGAGCTGGACGCAGCACTGCAGGTGGGGTCTCACCAGAGCAGAGTAGAGGGGCAGAATCACCTCCCTTGACCTGCTGGCCATGCTTCTTTTGATGCAGCCCAGGACACGGTTGGCCTTCTGGGCTGCGAGCGCATGTTGTCAGCTCATGTGCAGCTTTTCATCCACCAGTACCCCCAAGTCCTTCTCAGCAGGGCTGCTCTCAATCCCTTCATGCCCCAGCCTGTGTTGATACCGGGGGTTGCCCCAACCCAGGTGCGGGACCCTGCACTTGGCCTTGTTGAACCTCATGAGGTTCACAGGGGCCCACTTCTCAAGCTTGTCCAAGTCCCTCTGGATGGCATCCCGTCCATCAGGCGTGTCGACCGCACCACTCAGCTTGGTGTCATCTGCAAACTTGCTGAGGGTGCACTCGATCCCACTGTCTATGTCATTGATGAAGACATTAAACTTCAGCTGGCTTAACTGTCCTTGCATATCTGACTTGATGCACAGCTTTGACAGCCAGCTGAGCACCCTCACCCTCACCAATGAACTGTTCCTGCTGCAAACGTGGAGGTGATGGCAAGAGCAAACCAGTGTATAAAGCTTCATTCATCTGTCAAAATTGTCGCCATTGGACGTCACCAAATCAAAATTGCTCAGTAGGCTTGCAATAGAAAAGTACATATACAAATATACGTGCAAATAGTTTGAGCTTTGCATTTTACACTGAGAATGAGTGTAATCCTGTTGCTCTGCAATCCCGGCTGTGAGCTCCCTCCAGATGCGTGCCAGGCTTCAGCTGCCTGTGTTCCCGATTTCCATGGCGCAAGTGCGTACCCTTGACTCCTACTGCTGGGAAACAGCAGAGGGAAAGTTTGTAGAAAGACAGCAGAGTAAAAACAGAGAGAGAGGAAGTACTGTTGGAGTAGGGTTGTTAGTAGCTCAACGATTCAAAAGGAAAACATCGATATGGAAATGTATAAAGTCCTAAAAGAAGAAAAAAAGAAGAAAAAAGCTAGGGAGGCAGGTCAGGAGCTAGCTGGGAATCACCAGGCTTTTGAATGAGTCATCAGAGCCATCAGTGTCCACAGAGCTGGTGGGAATTGATATCTCGCCACCCCTGGGGATGTACTCCAAGGAGCTGGGGAGGCCAACCACCCCGCTCGGTGCCTGCCCCGCCAGCAAAGATTCTGCACAGGAGTGAGCCTATTCGCCTCAAAGCTTGTCAGACTATAGGCACCTTTGAATATGATAAAAATCATATAAAGCAATAAATAATTGCTTTATATTTTTTATCTCTTGCTTGAACAGTTTATGCCTGACTAAAGATGCCAGAGCAAACAGACCCAGGAGAGAGGTCATAACATGAGAGGTGACCGAACAAAGAACTGGGAAGCTGGAGACATCCACTGAACCTCCCTCCAAACTACCTAACCCTCACCCTTGTCCACACATTTGACCAATATTTTTGTCACTACACGTGGTTTTGCCTGTGTTTGCTCAGGCCTTTCATACAGGAGTAAGGGACAGAGAAAGAAAAAGATTTAGGAAGGAAAATTAAGGAAAGGAGTTGTAATTTGCTCTTAAATGCAGTCTTTCAGATGATGATGTTCTTTTAAGGTAAATATACATTAACTTGTTTATTTGATAAGCTGAACAGAGTTTGTGATTTGTTGCTTGGCACTAAAAGTGTTCTTGGAGCGGATGAAAAAATGCCCTAGTTGTACAACGTGGAATATTAAAGAAAAATTACTTTGGCAAACAGAAAGTTTCCTGGTAAACACTCTCTGGCTCTGTGGGAGTAGTATTTCACTGACCCAAAGTGTTTGCTTTCCACAGAGCAAAGGACAAGCAAGACAAAAGTCCGTGAGACTGTAATCTGCAGATTTGTCATATGAGAATGACACAATGTAAAAGCTTTTTTCTATTTCTCTTCTAAAGCTACACAGACAAGGGGATGACCCAGGCAGTGAAATTTAAACACCTAGCTATACACAGGGGAAATGCAATAAATCTCCATGTAAATTGTCTTCACTACAACAGGACAAATCCACCTGCAAGATTAAAGATAGCAGTGAGACGGCAGAGGTGTAGTCAAGTCTGATGAAATTCACCACCGATACTTAAGGAACTAATTGAACAAATCTTTGAACCATGAACAATCATCAACTTCATGAAGGCAATCACTTCACAGAAGAAGTGATTTAGAGCTTTGGGAAGATGAATATGGAACTTCTGCCTAAAAAGGGAACTAAAGGAGGATTTGAATAATTGGCCTGGTTTGATCCAGGGAAAAATTCTGGATCAAATTATTGAAAAAGCAATGCATAAATCCATAAAGACTTTGCTGATAACGAAACACATCTAATATATCAAATTTCCATCAAGCAGGCCTGCAAGATGAAGAGGCCTCACAGTAGCTAAGTCCTTAAAAGGGAACTTTTATGTTTCCCTTTACATACGCAAAGCAGAAATGTGAAGCAAGTTACTCTGCTGCTCTGGTATGCAAACTACTGGCACATAAGATAAGAACCTGCTTGTGTTCAACTGGAGCTAGGCAGAAGAATCAAGGCTAAAGTAGAATAATTATGTCAAGTGACTGGATATGGTAAAGTAAATACAACCAGTATGAGCTGGAAAATGATGGGTGTTTTGGGTTGCAATGGCACTCACACCTACCTTATCGGTAATACCAATAAGGGCAAGATTGCCTAGGGAATGTTATCAGAAATATCAGGTTTTGGATACACTAGAAGCAAAACTAGGACCAAAGGGGAAAATGTAATTAGGAAAGGATTGCTTATTTGAGAGGAGTTTGAAAGGAGAAAACAGGGTGCAAGGGCAGTGAAAAAGTGGGCTCAAACTCAGAAAAATGAAAAATAAAGAATAAAATCAAAGAACAAATGTAAGTGAATCTTCTGGCAGCAAGAGCATAGGTGCACCTTACAGACATCAGTGATGCCAACCTGCAGACCTGAGTCCACCAGGACAGTTGAGGGTTCCCCATGGGACAACCCATTGTACTTTGTATCAGGTCAACATCTGGTGGGGGGCAGAAATAACATTGGGTCACA
This sequence comes from Calonectris borealis, assembly GCF_964195595.1. Classification (NCBI taxonomy): domain Eukaryota; kingdom Metazoa; phylum Chordata; class Aves; order Procellariiformes; family Procellariidae; genus Calonectris; species Calonectris borealis. Next base: position 5,698,433 of record NC_134314.1, read on the forward strand.
GTATTTATAGAATTGTAATTTCATAGTGGATCTAGATCTTAAATTAGATTAGAACTCCTTGAACAGGGAGTTCCATTCTAAAAATTTTTTTGTAACTGAACCTGGTTGAGGTTCCACATTGTTTAGGGGAAGGGACTGGAATTCAAAAAAGAGCCTAATAAATTGGAAATGTTATCTGGGCTAACAGAATAACAAAGTATATGAATGCGAATTGGAGGATAGCAAGCTTTAAAAAGGATGAGAAATCATAAAAGGCATGTTTTGTTCTGGGATGTGTTAATGATCTTCCTGTTAGTAAGACCTAGAAGTTAATTATTTCACTTTGTTCACCATCAGTAAGTCCAAAGTTGATGTACTAATATTCCAAAGAAATCTATAATCTATCGTTATGTAAATATTAGTACAGACATTACTCAGTACATAACAACTATACTGCACTTTCTGGACATTCCTAACACAGTTTTTTAGAACAAGGATGTGTGAGTTCGACTTTATGCTGGGCTAAGTAATTTACATGATAACTTAAAATATTACATGGCTGCAGTAAGCAAGAAAGGGGTTTTCTTCTTGCATATATTTGAAATTTTCAGGGTTTTTTTCTTACTAGAAATTTACAGCTGTAATAATCCCAGTAGCATCATTTCTCCATCCAGAGCAATGATGATCCAAAGCAACTTTACCTCAGGCAATGGGAATTTTAGTGAGGATACATTTGGCCCACACAATATATCAAGACCTTCCTCAGTTTCTCAAGGTGATTGTGAGACTGATAATGTTCAGAAAAAAGATAGCAGGAAGCAGCCTGAGTAACTAGAACTAAGGGATTTATTTATTCTTCCTTTTTGAGGGAGAAGGAGTAACCAGACCAACATGAATAGATGGTCAGAATAAAATACAACATGCAATATAATAATAATCAAAGACAGAGTTCTGAGTGGCTCATACAGCGTAGCGCATATTTCCAAAAAGAGATGATCCATAAATCAATATTTCTTCTTCATAAAATAACAATCCTTAAAAAATGACAGGACAAATAAGAAAAAGGGGAAAAAATCAACAAGTATTTGTAGCAGAAACCTACAGCCAAAGCATTAAGATTTCACCAAAATGCTTTAAATGACAGTGTTAGAATTTTAATTGCGCTTGAAACAAGAAGCCTGAAAAAATCACCATCCTGGGACTCCCGTAGCTGCTCTTAAGTGCTCCCAAAACCCAGTCATATACATTCTTTATATTTGGCATCCAGTGCATTGTTTCCCCAACATTATGGGATGGTTCTTTGACAAAGTGCTTAAAATAATCGGCTGAAAGTTATTTTTCAGATCTGGATAGAGACTGTTCCTTTCTCCTACCAGACCTTTACAAATGCTTACATCAATCCTATTCCCAAACCTCTCTCACCACAGATGAATTGAAAGCTGTCCAGAGTTGTACAGTATAAAATAAAGTATTCTAAAAGAGAAATATGAATGTGATGCATTATTAAAAAAGAGCACGAGAATTTGTAATCAGGCAATACCCTAACCTGTTAATTGCGGTGTCAAACTGTGACTGTAAAAACTAAATAAAACACAGAAATGTCTATTGAAGAGTCTCTTCGAGAGAGACAAATTTAAAATTAAGGCTCAGACTTTGGAAATGAAGCATTTGATCCTGTAAAGGCGATTAAAATAATTGTTACTCTTCTGGTGCTCTTTTCCTGCAGTTCAACCAGGGACCTAGAGGTGGAACTTCATTTGAAATAAATAAATATAACCATTTCTTTCCCATTTTCTCCAACATGTTAGGAAGAAAAAATAATTCAGACTGGATCGCTGCATTCAGTTGGGAACAAGGTGCTTAATTCAGGACATTTATGGGAAAATCAGAGACAAAGAGAAGTGCAAGTAGAGCTTGGATCTTCATCTCCTTCACAGATAGTAGTTACATGAATAAAATACTTCACCCACTGTGTAGGAAACTTGGATGGATCCCTCTCCTGTCTGTGCTGAAGCACAGGTCCCTCCTGGAAAAGTGCCCTAATCCTCATGTCACCAGGGATTTGGAGTGGCTTGCACTCATGAATATGCCCTTTTTATCCCCTCTTCTCCATCTTCCCAATGACTTCTGGAAGTGGTTAAGATGCCCAAACATAAGTGTCTAATGCCGTATTAGATGACCCAGTGCCTATAGTACCTCTGTGTGGGGCTGGCAGATGTTTTTGAGAGACCCATACCCTTCTGGAATAGAAGGAAGAGGCCAGGAAAGACCTACATGGCATCCACAGCCTCTCTAGGCACCTGTATCTGTGCAGGGTTTGCAATTTCTAAAGCAATGCTGGAATACATCTATGCTGCTTCCAACCATGAGGCTGCAGAGCTGATATCAAGAGGGGAGCACAGCCTCCTCAAAATAATGTATAAACCCCTTTTGGGGACTTCTGTTAAGAGCTGCTATGTCTTTTCTACTAAAACAGAGGGAATTGTCAGCCTGACCTCTGTACCTGGGAAGATTATGGAGCAGTTCGTCTTGAGGGCGCTCACAAGCCATGTGCAGGACAACCAGGGGATCAGGCCCAGCTAGCATGGGTTCATGAAAGGCAGGTCCTGCTTGACCAACCTGATCTCTTTCTATGACCAAGTGACCCAGCCAGTGGATGAAGGAAAGGCTGTGGATGTGGTCTACCTGGACTTCAGTAAAGTCTTTGACACTGTCTCCCACAGCATTCTCCTAGAGAAGCTGGCGGCTCACGGCTTAGACAGGTGCACTCTTCGCTGGGTAAAAAACTGGCTGGGCGGCCGAGCCCAGAGAGTTGTGGTCAACGGAGTTAAATCCAGTTGGGCCGGTCACGAGCGGTGTTCCCCAGGGCTCAGCTCTGGGGCCGGTCCTGTTCAATATCTTTATCAACGATCTGGACGAGGGGATCGAGTGTTCCCTCAGTAAGTTTGCAGATGACACCAAGTTGGGCGGGAGTGTTGATCTGCTGGAGGGTAGGAAGGCTCTGCAGAGGGACCTGGACAGGCTGGATCGATGGGCTGAGGCCAACTGTATGAGGTTCAACAAGGCCAAGTGCCGGGTCCTGCACTTCGGCCACAAGAACCCCAGGCAACGCTACAGGCTTGGGGAAGAGTGGCTGGAAAGCTGCCCGGAGGAAAAGGACCTGGGGGTGCTGGTTGACAGCCGGCTGAACATGAGCCGGCAGTGTGCTCAGGTGGCCAAGAAGGCCAACGGCATCCTGGCCTGTATCAGAAATAGTGTGGCCAGCAGGAGCAGGGAAGTGATCGTGCCCCTGTACTCGGCACTGGTGAGGCTGCACCTCGAATCCTGTGTTCAGTTTTGGGCCCCTCACTACAAGAAGGACATGGAGGTGCTGGAGTGTGTCCAGAGGAGGGCAACGAAGCTGGTGAAGGGTCTGGAGCACAAGTCTGATGAGGAGCTGCTGAGGGAACTGGGACTATTTAGCCTGGAGAAGAGAAGGCTGAGGGGAGACCTCATCGCTCTCTACAACTACCTGAAAGGAGGTTGGAGTGAGGTGGGTGTTGGTCTCTTCTCCCAAGTAAGAAGCGATAGGACGCGAGGAAATGGCCTCAAGTCGCGCCAAGGGAGGTTTAGATTGGACATGAGGAACAATTTCTTCACCAAAAGGGCTGTCAGGCATTGGAACATGAACTCAATCACCATCCCTGGAGGTATTTAAAAGACGTGTAAATGAGGCACTTAGGGACATGGTGTAATGGGCATGGTGGTGTTGGGTTAACAGTTGGGCTTGGTGATCTTAGAGGTCTTTTCCAACCTTAATGATTCTATGATTCTATGAATTAAACTGGATTTCATGTAGCCTGCTTGGGTGCTTTAATCCCATGCCAGCAAGGGAAAGAAACAGTGTTTATCCAACTCTGAAAAATTACTTCCAAACAAAACTTACTGGCTGATGTAACCAAACCCCCAACAGTTTCAGGATAACTAAAACAATGCTCTTCAGCTAGCTCACAATTTTCCAAATGAGACTACAAAAGAAACTGTCTCCTACTTCTACAGCTGAACATTTTGGACCAGAACCAGTGAAGATTTTGTTCATGGTTGTGGACCCACTGGAGCCTTCCCACTCTGAGAAACTGGTTTGTAGCTATGTCCTCAGTCAAACTATGGTTCTGTTCTCTCTGAGTGCAAAGTCATCTTGCCCATTTTCAGAAATTATTTTTTTGCAATTTTTCACAGGACTGAAAACTCACAGATTGAAAGCAATCCAGTCGCATACCAGAGCAGTAACTTCTTTAGGTTAGACCATCCAGATAAGGTATTCCTTTTCCTCAGAAGAGGCTATATGTAGTTCATGAGTCATCTAGGTTGAGAGACAGCTTTTTACGGCTTGCAAAGGGGACAGATTAAAATGTGCTCATGTCAACACCACTATCTACCCTTTCTCTGTAGGCTCTGTTCTCCTAAGGATCAGTGAATGTCAGCCTAGCTGACTTCACAACCCAAGCTGACATTAAAAAGTGGCATACTCTGAATATCTCTTCTTCATCTTTGATATCAGAGGTAGGATGTGAAAGATCTGCTGCTTACAGTGTCAGAAATTTTTTTCAGCTTTAGGTTGACTCCCAGCTGGTGTGTTCTCCCACCCTAGGCCACAGTTTTGCTATTTGTCTGGCAAGCACATTTGACTGCTTAGTTTGAGCTAGATGGATAAGAAATCAAACCTGGAAGAGCTTCAACCTGCAACGAATGGCCCTAGGCTATTGCTGCGTTGTTCGCATTGCACGGATCATAGACTTCTGCCCTTATGCTTTGGGTTTTATGAGCCATTAGCCCTATGTTTCTTACCCAGCCATTTCCTCTCTGCACACAGCTGCAGCCTCTGCAAATCCACATCCACAGCTGTTACCCCAAAACTCATCGCTCCCGGTGCTCAGCAGCCTTAGTGATGCAGTGAGGTTCAGGATTCCCATCCCCAAAATCCTGAATGTAAGCAAGACACTAGCCGAAAGTATAAGCTGTTAAGAGCTGAGGACAGGAAAAGAGAGTTAGTACCTATTTCTTTTTGCACCTGCAGGTTGTATATCCAGGAACTTTTTGCAATGACTTCTCATTGCCAGCAGTGGACGTGAGGAGAAAAGCGTGTGTGCTGTTCTAGGAGCTGATTGCTAAATTGCTTGTTTAGCTGCTGATTTTGTGGTCAATGGATACAATAGAGCAGAATTTAGCTCTAACCACTGAGCAGCTCACTCTCGGGCTTCCTCCACAAAGCATAACTGCAGGTGGGTATGAATTAAGTGGTTGTGGTGCCCTTCAATGGCCTCATTTTGTAGCTGACCTTGCTTTGAGCATACCTGTATCTTACTTTTGCATGCTTCTCTTTTTACATTCCATTTCTTTCCCCTCCTCCTCACTAATTCCTGCTTACTATACTTTGTATTAAGGTTCTACCACGTCCCGACATGTACCACGCAAACCGAATAGAAAGGTAGTCTTTATTCCAGTTTTGATACCAATAAAATACAGCAGAATGTCAGAACACGGGACAAAGATGGCAACTTAAACCAGACATGGTCAGTAAATGCACTTGAATTTGGAACAGTAGGTGAAACAAAGCCATCAGGCCCACATCTCTGAATACAATTGTTCTGAGCAAGATGAATTTATTAGGATAGACATAATTTATGAGACATCAGTTACACAAGGAAAACAGAAGTCTGGGATTATTTATTTACTATGCTTCTAAAACAATTTCTGGCTGCTGCAAGTTCGGTTTTGCATGATTTTTTCCTCTCTACAGATTCATTTTGGGATATCTGGTCCATACTAAACTTTCTCATAGATGACCGAGACTTCCAGTTCATTACACTCTATTGCTGAAGAGTAGGAGGTGAGATTCAGTTCTCCTGGACAGAAACATCTATAATGCAGACTAATTGCTCCAAATTACTTTTATTGTTAGTTGAAAAAAATACATGTTTTTAATCCCAGATTTATGTGGTCTGTTTTAGGGTGAGACATTCAGGGCAATGCACATCACATCTCAGAAGTGACTTTTTCTCCAGTGACTATAAAGGGAACTAAATTTAGATGAAGGCAGCTATACCATAGATATATACAGTTTGAATACAAACTGAATTCTACCCTAGTTATTAAAAGACTATGATGGGTACGTGGAATCATAACGGCCATATTGCAAGCCATGAAATAAAAGGTACAGGAGTGCACACTTAGAAAACAAAGATGCTTTGAGTGTTACTGATCTCATCTGCCTTTCACCTGGAGATTCACCTGATTCTACAAGGTTAGCTTTTCCAGAAAACTACTCTCAATTCCTCTCCTCGGTGCAGATAGATCAATGAAGGCAATAGAGCTTGATACACAATAAACCTGCTGAAATGTGGACATCTGAGCATGAAAGAAATCTCTTCCAAGACACCCCTCATTGTCTCATCTAAGTGTTTAATTCAGTTGGGAGTCCACAACCTCCTGAGATGCCCCAGAGTATCCTGCCAGGGCTCCAGCTACAATTTGGAAAGGCGCAGGTCTTCCATATGTCCTTTGTAACATCTTTAGCACTGCAAGGGTGTCTTGGACATCTTGTTTGGTATGAAATGGTGCCAAGTGCCTCCATACAGGCTGCTGCATTTAGACTTAAGTCTCCACTAAGCTAGAAGATCTCCTTCCCTCTGTTGGGATAACTAGTTCAGATGTAAAAACCTACATTTTAGATACCATCTTTTAGTTAGACACAACTATATTTTGTGACTTCTTTCAAAAGAGTCTATTCATTGATTTATGAAGAAATGTATGTATTTGCTTTTCCCCGCCTTGATCATAGAAAAGCACTAACGTAAGCACGTGTGCTTAGATATCGTTGATACTAGTGTGAATAATTGGGTACTTTCCAATAGCAAAAACTTGTAAGAGACTTGTATGAGTTTCAGCCAGGAAATATTTTTTTTCTTACCAATTATTTTTCTGCAACTCATTACAGAACAGAGTGTTCCAGGTTCTGCTTCCTGGACTGTGTGTACATTTTCTATCAGATCATGTCTCTCTAAAAGGGAAAAACATTACAGGATGCAGAAACCAGAAATCTATGTCTCTCTTTTCAGTACTTTTCCCCAGGGTCTTTTTCATGCAATTAAATACTTCCTTTTGCCTTTTTTATCATCTAGCCCTATGGTTCCTGCATGTCAGACTGTGGAATGGCTCAGCTTCAGCGAGGTGTGTGGAAAGCCCTCTCAGTCAAGATATGCTGTGAATGAGCATGTAGTATGCCCTCTGGTTATGTAGGTTAGATTCATCTTTTATCAAGTAGTTTCCCATTTCAGAGTGTTATAACCTCTATGCTATTACAAAAAAGGTGAGAAGCTGCTCCACAAACAAGCTTGGCTGTGGCCAAATGCAGTTAGTTCAGTAATTATTATGAGTCAAACTGCAATTAATCAGCAATATCATTTCCAAATGACTCTTCATGCTGGGATACTGTGATTTTAAATGGAGATTATCTTAATACTTCTTTTCACTGCTCTAAAAGTTTCTCATTTGCTTACTGCAACCAGTCCAACAGAATGGTCCATGCAGGACTCACTGACTTGCAAATCAGATTTTCCTGTTTTCTTCTACATTTTAACATGCTTTACAAGAAAACCAAATTTCTTTCTGTGCCATCTACAATACCTCTGGTATACTCTTATGTCAAGTGCATGAGAAGGCTAAAATGCTTATATATGGAATGAATTTAGGGCTGACACTTCTTTAAAGAATTCACAGCAAAAGTCCCCACATTGTCGTCAGAATTGTTAGATTAGAGAAACACCTTTTCCCAGCAAATGCATGTAGCAAACAAAAAGCCATTCATGAAAAACTTCAGTGTGTATAGCCTGTTTTACACAGAGATAGGTATGGCTGAAGTCATTAACCACGTAAATTGAAGCTGAGCCCATAAAACCATTTTTATCCATGAGTAAGAAATAAATATCTCCAGATCATCATTACATTTGAGATATCTGTGATAGTTTGGAGTCTGTATTGCTTTGGGTCTTTCACTATTAGTTAGAAGGTAAGGGATGTAATTTCCATTTCATTTTTAAAAAAAAAAAATCACTCAATAAATCACCTATATCGATTTGTTTTCTGAGAAATGTTGTTGTTTCCTTGCTTTGTTTCCTGTTGGCCAGATTTATTTCAAATAACAGATTTGTTCTAAAACATCAGCTGGGCATAACTACGTTTCATTCGGTTACATCAGACTCTCACAGAGGAAGACGTATCTGAAAAAAAAGTGTTGTTCCACATGAGGTTTCCACACAGAAGACTTCTGTGTTCACTTTCTTTATATCCTTCCATATTGTTGGTAACATTCCCTTACAACAGGCATTGGTTTATTTGTTTTATGGGAGAAATGTGATTGAAGGGATGTAGCTTATCTCTCTTTGACCTGTATCTGATAGTTTTTCTTATTCTAATCTAACATTTTAAATGCATTATATATGTTGCTTCCTAAAGGTGTCTTTAAAAGTGTTTTTTAGCTATTTACAAGAAAGGGAGACGAAAAAGAATAGCTCAAATGCAAGTGCTTTCACTATTGAGTTGTTCCAGGAGTTGGAATGAATTTTCCCCCAGATTTCTTTTCTGGAGCCAGATCCTTGACGTCCCGTAGTATAGATTTAGAAAATGTTTCTAATGAATTATTAGATCTAAACTGTAGCTGAAGTGCCAATCTGTATACAGTCAAAAAAGAAAAATGCTACATTTTTACATTGCTTAGCTTTGCCACATTTCAACAGAGAAGATTGAGAAGAGCATGAACACATGCACATATTGAGCTTTGATAGGAAAAGTGTATGATTTTAGTAATTTAATCACTTGCTAATCCATCTTGGACTTCATGCAAATGACTTCCACCCCCAAAAAAAATTTCCTTCTGCAATTTCATACATTAGACTTTAAAAGCAGTTTTTGAACAGTAAGACTAGAAAGGAATGATGTTTTTTACTCAAGGAAACCATTGACTTGCGGAAACCGGACTCCACAATCTATGAGATTGTAAAGTAGATACGTTTATTCAGCACTGAGCAGCACGGGGGTAGTCCCACCAAAGTCGTGCGCGCCCCAACGTGGCACTCACCATAAGTATAGACAGTAAAACATTACATATTCATAGAGTTTCGTAATACGCCTATACATATGCATGACCTGTCCCGCTTTGTATTAAAATGAGTTCCAACAAGTCATTTCCATAGACCACTCCCATCTATGCTTGCACATTGCCTCCTGGTGGTGGTCGTCGGGGGTCGTGGGGATGAAGGTTAGCGGTTTCTCAGCGCTAGTAACCTTTTGTTCTTGCGCAGGCTCAGTTGTTCCTTGACTCTTGCTCAAACTGCAGGGTCGGTTTTAGCTGGTTCTTAAGGCAAGTTTTTAGTTCTTATCAGGAACTGTCCTTGTGAGGCGCCTCAGTTAATTTACACAACAAAGTATCAGACTAATCCTTTAACTACTATCAATCACTCTACTACCTTAACCCCTTCTCTCACCATGAGTTCTCCTTGCTGCAAACTTTTAAGAACCGTGTAGAAAAACACCTGTCAGGCACAGCCTATTTATAACAGATCCAGTTCTGGGAGCAGAAGGGAGGGAATAGGCCTCTCAGAGTTTCTGGTTGACAATTTTTTTAATTATTCAATTATACTGTGCTTGTGCACAGTAGTTAGTTTAAAATTAGTTTTAAAATTTTTTTTCCTTGGTTATAAATAGTCACATAGGCAGTGGTTTCAAGTTTCACAGTGTCATGACAGAAGACCTACTGCAATCACTAGGGCAATCACTGTATCGTCTGGGCACTGCAAAAAGTTGAATTCTTTTAATGGGAGAAATCCTTTGTGGAGGATCTAGACCCATATTTTTCGCTTCAGGATGAATACCTTCATAACTTAGCTGCAGTCCAAAGGAGTAGGTTAGCAGCAACGACTACAATTTGTGCATTGCAGTCAGTGCTGTCTCCATTTGCTTGAGAGATCTGGGGTTTTGCAGAAGCAGGAGAGTTTAGAAAAAATAATATCCCTCTGCTCAAAACATCTAGAAGTTTCTCGTCCCCTTCCACAAAGGGGAAGCATGTAGAAGGGACATGGTGGGACTGCTTGTTAGTGTGCTTACCTCCTACTTCATACGCTCTTAATTCAACCCATGTACCTGAGATCCCTGACTTCCAATGGAAGGAGTGACCTATTGGTTGCACCAGCCTCGTCCACTGACTACTAAGAGTTTAGACAATGAGTTTGGAGTAGATGTTTAACTTCTCGACAGCCAACATAAAGGAAGTGAATCCCGCTTCAAATCTGGTAGTCAAACCTTTACTCAATAAAACTAGCAAATTAACACATACTCAGTGGGAATTTCCTAATGTCGTGATTATAAGAAGTGATAGATTAGCCAGATAAGATAGATTGATATTTGACCATGCAAAAAAAAAATTCTTTTGTTTTTTATTAACAATATCTTTTTCGAGTAACAATATTCTAAAGTTATTTTAAGTTTCTGAATTCAGTTTGAAGCCATCATTCTTTTAGAAGAGATTTTGTCTAGCTAAGAATCAGACTAGTACTTTACAACAGATGTTTTGTCAAACAAATCAAAATTGTATGGGAAATTAAATGATTTAACCTGGCTAGTCCTTACAGGTAGTGGGAATGACTAACATGATTATGCTGACAATTTTATCTCTTATTTTATCAGTTGCCAAGATGACCTCTGTCCTTGGAAAAAAAGAGAAAAGTACTACTCTCTATATTTTCCTCTCCTTTGCTCTGCTTCTAGTGTGCTGATTTCTCTAAGGAAGAATGTAAAAGTAATGAACTCCTGTTTACAAGTCACAAAAAGTTAAAAATCTCCCTTTTCATTTCAAAGCAAGAGATCAGGAAATTCAGAAACACTTCCTTCCTATTTTGTAGGCTATATACAAATATATTGAACTATTAAATCTATTTATGAGATGATTTGTCTGTGGCAGAAGTGAGTAGTTATTGAAATAACACTGCCTCAGGTAACCACAGTCAGACACAGTTATGTGTGTGCTACAGCCTCACTTGTTGAGAATTTCCTTGCTACTGACCAGAGAGCAAATAACCTGAACAATATTTATTCACCTGAACAATATTTATTGTAGTTTTAAACTTACAAGTCAGTGACATTATATTATGTATATAAGCAAACAAAGCTCAGTAGCAGCCGCTAGAAGGACAAGACCGAAACAATCTCAGGATTGAGCAGAAGTCTTTTTCTAAATCTAGCTAGCAGGCAATGGTTTGGGTCTTTCTCAGCTGCTCCTCATCCCTCACCACTGCAGATCTGATTAAGCCCTGTTCAGCAGAGGCTTAAACTCACAGTCAAGTCAACGCAGCCCAGCAAACGAGGAGCAGTCGCACTGCCTGTCTGCAGGTCTGCCTCCGACAGCAGACCTGAAAAACGACCTGTAGGCAATGATGCCTGAAACGTCTCCTTTGTAAAGTGAAAGCAAATTTTAACCCTTAAAGACTGCAGCCATGCACAGTGGGCAGCGACCTAATCAGTACATCTGCTTGGACTGAAAAACGGCGGAGGAAAGCTGCGGTGAGTAGCTTTGCTCTCTGAAGATTGAGAGCAGACATCAAATGGTGTGTTTCTCTGAGGAGGTGGATTTGCTCTACCTGCTCTCCATGCTGGCTGGACACCCACATCCTCCAGTTCAAAAACAATGGTGTGGTATTATAATGGTTCTGTAATCAAAATTTCCAATTTGCAAGTCATCGACGCCCAGCATCTCAACCCTGGTAGTCCAATAGCCTTCAAAGAGACTTTTGCTTCTACGTGCCTTGCGTTTGCCTGGGCTATCTTTTTTTACGTGGCACGTACCCCCATCTGACAGAAACTGTTAGAACTGTTGGTTATCTCCCTAATAATAATCTGGAGTGGAAGGTGAGTTGGGTTGTGTGGAAGAAATTAATAATGTTCCTCTTTGCAAAACAAAGTTAGCTAAAAGGATCAGGTCTGCAAGGTGTTTTGTACAGCTAAGAAAAAGATCTATGCAAAGCCTGAACCACACAGAACAGCAAGAATTTTCATCAAAGGGACTAGTTAAGCTGTCATTAACTTCAGTGGAACTGAAGAATTGAAGAAACTGGAATTTTGGCTTCATTCCTTGAGCTCAAATCAGATTCTTGTAGTTCAGGTTTATATAAGGGCTGGAAGAAGAACTTCCACAGTCAAATCTCTCAAGCTGATTTCTTTTTTTTTTTTAAAGAACTTTCCATAGATTTATCTTAAAAAAAAGTACATACACTTGCACAACCCTGTGGAATTAATTTTTTCTTTTTTTAAAATTAAGTTACTCCACCCCTTCAGGTAATCCACATGAGGAAGTGGGAATTGATATGCTAAATTGTTCTTTGTACCATGGTCCCGGATGTCAATTTCATTAATCTTTGTTTTCTTCCCAATTATTTTACCCATAGACCATGAATTGTAGCATATCTGACAGACATTCTTTATAGAACAAATGGATTTCACTATTTAAACAGGTGTGGCATGCTTTAAAGAAATGCTGGCAGTCGTATTATTTCATTTTAACAATACAAATAAAGCTCAGGTGACTGTAGCAAATTAATAAAAATTACTGAGTAGAGTGGATGGGGTAAAATATGGAACTATCTCCCAGGACACTGAGTATCTGGAGGTGCTAGACTACCTCCCCTCGCAGTCGATAGAGATGCAGTCTTAATAACTATGGTAGGCAGTTTATTAGGCTTTCTGATGGTAATAACCCTGGTCTCATCAAAGTTGTCACAGGCACTTCAGGTAAAAAAGCACCCTTGCCCTTATCTCACAACATGGAAGGATATGGGAGACCTTATCACAAGCGACTTCCCGTAGTGCTGCCTGCTATACAAATAAAGGACAGAAACATCTGTGTTAGAACGGAATTATAATCTGATATTAAAATGCTAACAACAGCATGACAAAAATGGTGCTCAGTGTGCAAGGCATCACAGCACAGGGAAGAGGAAGGGAACTGCAAGAAAAGAATGAGGAGATGTGCAGATGTTTTATGCCCTTTGAAAACCAACAAGCAGCATGGAAGGAAGCACGACAGGTTGTGTTTAAATAGAGAAGAGTTGAGCATTAAGGACCTCTCAAAGCTGACTTTGTGATATACCTCATAAATGAGTGAAAGCAAAGATTCTTGAAGTTATGCTAAGGCACATGGAGGACAGGGAGGTGATTCGAGACAGCCAGCATGGCTTCACCGAGGGCAACTCCTGCCTGACCAACCTAGTGGCCTTCTATGATGGAGTGACTACATCAGCAGGCAAGGGAAGACCTATGGATGCCATCTACATGGACTTATGTAAGGCCTTTGACACGGTTCCCCACAACATCCTTCTCTCTAAATTGGAGACATATGGATTTGATAGATGGGCTGTTCGGTGGATGAGGAATTGGTGGGATGGTTGCATCCAGAGGGTAATGGTCAATGGCTCAATGTCCAGATGGAGATCGGTGATGAGTGGTGTCCCTCAGGAGTCCATATTGGGACCAGTACTGTTTAATATCTTCATCAATGACATAGTGGGATCGAGTGCCCCCTCAGCAAGTTTGCAGAAGACACCAATGAGGGTGGTGAAACACTGGCACAGGTTGCCCAGAGAGGTGGTAGATGCCCCATCCCTGGAAACATTCAAGGTCAGGTTGGATGGGGCTCTGAGCAACCTGATCTAGTTGAAGGTGTCCCTGCTCATTCCAAGGGGGTTGGACTAGGTGACCTTTAAAGGCCCCTTCCAACTCAAACTATTCCTGATTTTATGATTCTGCAAAAAAGAAAGGCGAGCTGAGTGATGCTGCACTGGAGCAAAAAAGCAAACACATGCCACACATCTCTTCAGACTGAAGGGGGAAGGTGTACACATCTGTAGCCATTCTGCAAGTAGGTTACTCTTGAGCAACACACGGGGTGAATCGTGTGTATAATATCATGCCACAGCCTTTTGACCTCAGTGAGCCAATGCAATATAAATTTTATTTAGCAAATGGAAGTTCAGGAATCACTTGGAAGAAAATATCACTGTGTTGCCCAGTGTGCAGGTCATTCTGTGCATGGCCATGAATTGAGTCGCTGACATGTCTCTGCTTCAAAATACTTATTCCACTCTTTTGCCAGAGCCAGAAAAGACAATTGCAAAGCAGCCATCCCTAAATTTAATCTTTCATTTTGTGAACACAAAATCAGCACTGCAGCTTGCTGATCAGACTACAAGTATTTTGGCAAAGTCAAAGTGCTGCAAAAGGACAGGCCTTTTATCTTCTCTTTCCTTGCCCTGGAGACAAGTAAAAAAAGCCAGAACACTGCAGCTGGATTGGTTCATTTTCAGTCACCTGTTCCTTAAGAAAAGTTCTTTCTTCTAAAATGTGCAGCCCCAAAGCTGATGTCATTTATCAGCAATAAATATTGACAAGGAAAGAGAAGGAAACGCATATATATATATATATACACACACACAACCCTAGAGTGAGGAGAGCCTCTAACTCCTGCCACTCTTCCTAAGATACAGAAGGATTCTGGCTGGAAGAAGGTAATGTATGCAGAATTTAATTTCAGTATTAGAGATGTTATCCATAGAGTCACTTGGTCAGTATCGATTGGGCACTGCGTTACAAAGGCTAATGTACTTAATAGCTAAGTTGTACCAAATGTGACAATTAAAAGTCTGCTTAAAATAATCCCAGAGGAAGAATTTAAAAATAAATTATATATTCTGCTTAGAAAACACACCTTCCACCTCTCTGGGTGAGAAATGGCTTCAGTAAAGTCTAATTCCCATGTTGCTTTAGATCAAAAGGTAACAATTTGACTCATTTGCTTCATTCTTCAAATGTGAACATAAATTAATCCATTTTGCAGAGGGTGGTCAATCACAGGAAATTTTTTTCTTATGTCATTTGAATTATTGTTATGTTGAATTTATTTCACTTGAGTATTGGGATATACCAGTACAGCTGAACTCAGAATTTTGCCATCTAGAAATGTTTTCTATCTGTCCAAGCTTTCAGGTATATACAGCATTAAAATGTCTATTATATCTTATAGTATGCAGTAAGTTGATTGTGTTCTCTTAATGCAGAGTGAAAATTTTTTTTACAAAATGAAAGTTAAAGAAGTAAACTCAGAGAAGGTAGAAAAAACTTATATCAAAGTAACTGAAAAGACAAATATTCCCTTTTTTACAAACTTTGAAGCCTGCTGTGCCCTGAAAGATTTATCAGTTGGCAGGAAAAAGGCTCTGCTGAGGAGTGAAGCACCAGGACTAAACATGAAAAGCCTGGACTGTATTTTTCAAATAAAACTTTGTTTCTAGCTTTTTAGCTATAGATTTTATTTTTTTACATTCCATCAAATTTGCATGAAATTCTAGTTTTCAAGCAGAGGTACCTAAAAGTGCTAGCATTTGTCTTTTCAGATGCATAGAAGTGATTTACTGGATTGAATACTACTGACATGGAAGGATAATTGTATCTGGGAACTGTCGTCTTTTGACTTTGAAAGTAATGCCAAATACATTTACTCCAAGTGACAGATTTGATTGTACAGTCTGACAATCACTGATGTGCAGTAGTATTTTAATCAAGTTTAATCCTGGAGCTAGAAATGTTTTATGTTTCCAGTCGTAGCACTTTTCTGTGGATTCCCAGAAAGATCTTGTTTCTGCATGTAAGGACAAGATAACTCCTCAGTGGCCAAAGATATCCCTTCAGTTTAAGGATTTATTCTTCATTAATATGAGTGAGTTCCGGGCCTCTACCTCATGCAAGTTGATTTCCTTATGCAAGCGTGCGAAAACAAGCTAAAGACTAAATATCTCAATGACATGAAGTCTTTGGTGTGATAGGATATGTCTTGTTGATTTATATCATGCAATGGAATACAGTACTGAAATAAATGATCAACCTAGCTGCAACCTATCTAGTACCAGGAGCATTACAGTCACCAGATCACATTCTCCTGGTGTTTTCATAGGCTGAATAGACCTCCTAAGAGTTAAGATTTCTTAGCCCAGGCACAATGCCACCATGGTGTAACTATGAAGCCCACTGGATTCAAACTCACATCTCTATGTGGCAATGCTGTGCTATCATTTTTGTTGTATCAGTTTGGGAATTGATACGTCAAGATCCTTACCTTGTGAGCTCATGAAAGAATACAGCACATTGCGTAGAATAACCCAACAGCTTTTGGTCTGAATTCAGACAACTTAATCTTGCATTGCTACCATGCAAGTGAAAAGAGAATTCCCTTTTCTTCTTTTGTTTAATCTCCCTGGAGGTAGGCTGAAACTCTGCATAGCTGGGTATCTAAAAAATAAAGATCTTTTTCTTGTTCCAACAGTAGCTTGATTGCCGCCTTCTGATATATGGACTTATGCCTTATACGTGTTCATGAACACTTTGCTGTGAATATTAGCCCTAAGATCTTTTGGCTGGGTGTAAAAGTCACGTGGTACATTTATGTTCTCTGGTTGTTTGAGCTCCAATCTTAGCGGAAAGTCTTTCCTGTGTTGTAAAAATGATTAATGTTTCTAGCTATGCCTATACTTATTAGCATCTAAATTCAGAGGAAGTCACTCTCAACCTCAAAGGTAAATACTGGCAAGAGCATCGTTACATCAAGCCCTTTACCGTGTTTCGCTGTGACATGTGTGTTGGAACACTCCTACTGCAAACTAGTGTGGAACGCTCATAAAGTGTGAACATAAAAGAGGTCTCACACACAAAGACAGACGTTTGAAAAACTTCAAATTTTCCAGTGTTCTGGCAGGCCTTTCCCAGGCCCTCTGCGCAGGGCTGAATTTTAGTTGGAAATTTAGCCCCAAATGGGGGTTATAAGTGGACCTGCTTGTGCCAAGCTACAGATCACAATGTGTAGAACTTGCTCCTCGATGAAGATGAAAGTTATCGGAGCTGCTGCACTATTTACAAAGCATCTGCGAAGCTGCACACCAAAGCATCTGTGAAGAAAACTTATACTTTTTCTGGACCCCTATCATTATTCTTTTTATTGTCATCGTTATTTTCCCTATAATAAACAGCAATTTCTGACACCACAGATGTAGGCTGACTCACTCACACAGGACTAGATAGCAAGTAAATCCACTGACTTCGGTAACATAAACCCAACATAAATAAAAGGGAGATCAGACCAAAAATCTAGAGGTAATTTCAGGTGTTAAATAATGAACAAGATATGAATAATGCTATAAATGTCATCTCTTCCAAGTCGTCATTCTAGGAACAAGAAATATTCATTCTATTCAGGGAAAGAAGAATGAAATGCAAGCTGTTTTTCCAGGACCCTGGTAACTTGCTGTTAATTCTTCGAGATGTGAATCCATCCTTCGGTTCCTGCCAGAAGTAAAAGCTCTTAACTCATTCTTCTCACCTAACATCAACATGTTTATTTAATCACTTAGCAGAGATGGTTTGGTGGATGTTTTATATTTTCATTATATATTTATGGTTTTAACAGGTGTTATCCCAATAGTTTCCCTGTCAAGCAGGATTTCCTAGACCTCTACCACTGACCTGTATTGCTCACGCTGTGGATTTTTCTTAGAGGCCAGCTCTCAGGTTTATTATGTTTGACATTTTTTATTACATCTATTTTCCTTGCTTGCTTCAGTCTGTTTTAAGATAACCTGTTGAGCTCAAAGTTACTCTTCCTCGGGATTTTGCCACATCTTTACTCTTCACCAACTAAAAAGACATGATTTCCTGTATATCCTCAATAATACAAGGATGTGTAACCTTTGTTTTTTCTGACAGGTAGAAAAAACACCCCATGAATATGAGTGGGTTTCAGACTGTCTATGCACATACTGTGGTATTTGCTTCTCTAAGGCATCTTAGCAGCCAGAGGGCAATAGCCGATATCTTTTCAGGAAGGTTTTGTTTATGTTTAGGTGTAAGATGTAACTTGAGGGTAATCATCACCATTTACTGCAGCCATTATGATGCTGATTTGATGAGGAAACAGGAACAGGAAAGAAATGGAGACAACTGTTGATGTGTTCAGTGCTCCACTCCACAATACCAGTTCCCAATACGGATGATGCTTGCTTGAGCAAGACACTGATGTGACCCTACTGAACAAATTAATGGGCTTTTTTTTTTATACAAGGAGGCAAAGATGAAGGAAATGCTGCAAATTCAAAATATCTTGAATAAAGTCATCAAAAGGGAGTTGATCCATCTGTTACAAGAAACACGCAGCTTGAAGTCTTCTCTCTGTACGAGATAGTGGTGCCCGTGCACCATCGTACACTCATCTGCACAGTTTCAGCACATTCAGCTGTAGTAGGTATCAACTAAAATAATCTTCTGTGTGGCAGGCTTGACTTTGCAACAGGTTTGTGTCTTGCTTACATATGACATTACACCACAAACTTTATGCAACAGAGATTAACGGATCTGGGGTTTTGTTTTTTGTTTTTTTCTCTGTAGAAATGGATCTACTAACTGCAATCGTTTTCCTGGCTGCTTTGCTACACCAATCTGATGGACAGGTAGGAACATTCATCTATTCAAAAGAGCTATCTCTGAGCACATTGTATAGATATCTGACGTGGCATAGTCTGGTCTAGTGATCTCTAGAGCTTTACAATTCAGGGTTGAAATTATTGTTAACACGTTAACATAAGACAATAAAGATGAATTCTTGTTTTTCACAGATTTTTGTATTAAAATATTTCTTCTGCCTATCCAAATATTCTTCTCTTCACAAGAATAATTTTAAAAATACATTTTCCCAAAAAATATGAACGGAAGCTATTCTAAAATAGTTTATCTAAGTATCAGAAATCTAATCTTCACCTCTTTTTAGAGAGGATTTATCTTGTAAGATGTAGATATTACTACTTAGGCACTTGAATGTGAACTATTTATCAAGATCTGGTTATTAATGAATGAAAAGAAATAACTACTTCAAGGATGCCAATCATCACTTTCTTCAAGAAATCTCAGGTGAACTATGTCCTAAGTTGCTTGTTTCCTTTACCTGAGTATAGCAGCAGCCTAAAATAACTGGCTGAGGTGTTATTTCTACCACTGTAAATGTCTTAAGTTAAACAAGATGTACAACACCTCTCGGGGTGGGTTCAGTTGCCCAAACAAAAGTGTCTCAGTGCAGCTTGAGACTCTCCAGAGTACCTAAGCCATTCATGGGTGGCTGTGCAGATAAGCTATGCCTTTCTGGAGCAACAGTCTGAGGCTAGGCAGGGCTCTCTAGGAATTTCAAATGGCATTAGGTGTTATTTTAAGCCACTGACTACAGCCTTTAAGACCTAGAATTGAGCTCTGAAAGCAAAACAGTGGGATTCATTCATATTACTTGGACATTTCAGAATTCAGTCTCTCTCATTTTATGCTTTTCTCATTGACAATAAAGGTAAATTGAGATGACTTTTAGATATTTATATCTACGGTATAGATATCTAAAATTAAATAACATGAATGAGTGCCTAGAAAAGAGACCATCACAACAACAGTGGAACTCATCTCACTGACTTAATCATCAAAGTATTAGTTGTCCAGACTTCTGCCAGCCTCTCTCCACAAAGGAAGGAAAAAGAGGTACTTGTAGAGAATGGTTCTTCCAGTCCTAAAAAGGAGTTCAGATTTTGTGGGGTGAGCTACCTCTGTCCTCTCGAGTAATGACAAAGAGAGTGCAGGTGTCTAGCTTAGACTGAGATGACTCATTTTTAGACATTAAGTGGAAAGAATCCTTTCCTGAGGGATGTTTTAGTCTGAAAACTCCAACGTAAGCATTGCAACTCTTTTTCCCTGCAAGGATTCATGACCTGATGACACTATGTAAGAGACAATCTAAATCATTCATTGCTTTCTTGACCTTAGGTATTTCAGAAGATGGTCTGCAAACAGTCCTAAGTTCTGGTCCAGCTTCACACAATTCCAAAACTTAGGAGTGACAAGAGCCAGGGACTTTTTTAGTGCACACAAGAGGACAAAGCCAGTCTTGAGATTTGGTTCCAGAGCTAAGCTTTCTCCATGTTTGATGTGGAGACATCTGAAGGAAGAATTCCCATCTACAAATTTCATTTAGGGTCACGTTTCCTAACGAAAATTGCAGTTCAAATCGAGGAAGGAAGAAAAAAAATCAGCAATTATAAGAATAGAAGAACCAATAAAGGAAAGTTGGGAGTTTCCAAGAAGCTTTACTTTAACAGGAAGCTCATAATTTATCTTGCGTATTAAACTTCTGATAACTGTTATTCTTCATATATAATATGAACTTATAACTTCATTGTTATTGTTTTCCAGGGTTTTCGGTATAAACGAATGGACATTTCCTCCTTTCCTCAGTTTAAGTTTCAAAACCAAAAACAGATCCTTGAGCAACACAATGAAATACGGAGATCTGTACTTCCCACAGCCAGGAACATGTTGAAGATGGTAAGCTATACGTTGCAACTGTATCATTAGTAGAAGATTGCAGTCTCCTAAACAACCCACACTCAGTGAAGAGAGAGGGCAGGAAAGGCGCTCTGGGATTGAGATGAAGAAATCAGAATTTTATCCCTTTGGTTCTGCAGGCTTCATGCTTAATTTTGCACACCTCGATGCTACAAGCACTTGTAAAATCATTGCAAAGCTCTCAGGATGGACCACAAGCACTATTCGAAACCTCTCTCCTAACAAACATGCCTTAGTTTCTCCACTTAGCAAACCTCAATTAAGCAACAACAGAAATGTTCCATGCCTAGGGTGATTTGTTTACAGGAGCTACAAACACAGGCTTGCCCCAACCACATCTATTTATTGCTGTTAAACATATGTTAACATAGCCTGCACAGTGGATCACAAGTTCTTGCCTTATGTCTGCTCATTGCAATAGACCGCAACTGCAAGCCTTTTCAGGGAAAGTATTTAAACTGGGGATAAGGTACAAAATGCAGTGATGGCTCTCGGATTATGGATAACCCTCTTCAGCCTGTGGGATAAACACCTCCCTTAGAAGAAGAGAAACAGATACCCTGCATAGAGAAAAGTGTGTGTAAAGCAAAGGTGGAGCAGGAGCACCAGCAGCAACATGTTTCTGAATGGCACACCGTCAGGAGGGCAAAAAAGGCCTAGATCTGCCTACCCATTTGTCCTCAGCTGAGCTTGCTTTGCCCATCACTGCTCCCATCTCCTGATATTCTTTGTTATCCCTATCCCATGAGCAGATGAGCTGGTCAGTGCTTTGCAGGTAAGTCTGCAGGGTAAGACTTGCAAACCTTCCCCAGGTTCAGACTCCAGCTGGTGTCTATGGCTACATCTCAGCTGCATCTGGACTGAAAATCAGTTTGATACCATTTAGTGCACTGCAAAGTTAACTTAGACACAAAGCCAAAAGAAAGCAACAGTATGTTATAAAATTCCTATTAATCAAGACTGTCTGGAGATCAGGACTGCGTGATACTGTGCAAAATAACCTGCTCTGCAACCTTTAAGAGCTGAAGAAATGCGGTGTCCATGCCCCAGTAGTGTAAACTGGCATGACTCCTCTGCTTTCTGTTGAGGACCACGGGAGCATTCGGCGCACAAGTCACTCCCCATTTTTTTTTTCTTCTCATGGACTGCACTAACCTGTCTGTGACCTGGATACTTCTTCCTTTGTGTCTTTCAGGTGTGGAGTGAGAAAGCTGCCAAAAATGCTCAGAAATGGGCAAATAAGTGTGGGATGAAAATCAGTCCAAGAGATCAGAGAGTCATTAATGGTACATGACAAATATGGAGCCTAAGCTGATGGGTTAATGACAATTTGCAGATGACCCCTGTGCATGTGAACTAGAAATAAGAATAACTTTTAATCTGTTGTAGAATATGTTTTTAGAATTATTAAACACAAAAACATCATTTTTGTCAGATAAATACCCTGAAAGACAAATTGTTGGAACTTGAAAGAGAGGGATGCTATGTACTTGCCCTATATTTGTACCTTTCTTGAAGTGTCCGCTTTTGGCTCCTGCTGGAGACAAGACCACAATAGATGACTGTTGGTATGACTAAGTACAGACATTTTTGTGTAACATTTTGTAGTTAAATAAGTAAACTGAAAGCTCACCAAAATCAGAGTGACATTTCCTGCAGCTTTCATGGGATCAGGTGTACTGTCCTCTTCTTAAAGTCACAGGGCAAATAGGTTGGAATCGTAGAGATTTTTTTAGGATGTAGCTACAACCCCTCTATCCTACCTCCCACCCTACAGTTGTTTCTCTCCTAAGTAATAAAATAGACTGACTTCTACTTCAGGTGTCACCTGTGGTGAGAATGTATTACTATCATCTTACCCAAGAACATGGGCTGAAGCAATTCAAGTCTGGCACAGTCAGTCCTCCGATTTCAAGTATGGATTTGGGGCAACTGCGAAAAATGTCAATATTGAGAACTATACTCAGGTATGGAGAATTGAAACAAACTGTGATGATACGCTAGAATTACAGGAGTATGCTTAAGGGAGCTGGGAGATATTTATTATCAGAAAAAAAATTATCACTGTCATCAAACCATTATCTATCCTTCACACTCTGATCCAAAGTTGAATGATAAATTAAAACTCTTTTTCATCTAATTCTGAGGCAATGGAACTAGTATTTTGGAAGAGCTGTTCAGAAGATAAATATTATTCTGTAGAAAAAAAAATTCAATACCTTTAATTTAGAAATAAATATTTTTTATATAGGGATTGAAACACCTGGTTAAGAAATGTCAAAGCAAAATACCTATGATGAAAATATTTGAATTTAAACCTTTAGTGTCCTGCCAGAAACTGTGTTCAAAAACATTTGGAAACTGGAGGACATGGTTAACTCATTTTTGTATTTATTCTTTCTGACAGCTCAACTGTAAACTTAAAACCTAAATAGACAAAATGAAACAAAAAATTATCTTCTGGTTCTGTTATTTTATGAGCTCTTTGAAGAGAATTCAATAAAACATGACTCTGAAATACTGTGTTTATTTTTTATTCTACAGCTAATCTGGTACAACAGTTACCAGATTGGATGTGCAGTTGCCTACTGTCCTAAGAACCAGTTCAACTACTTTTATGTTTGCCAATACTGTCCTGCGTATGTACTGCCTTTTTACTCATTTAAGATGTGATAATTATGGACATGTTTTCAAAACCTCCTGCTGTCCATTGGTCGTGTGTAGGATAAAATGATTACAGTTTATTTTAACCAGTTATAATTTTGAAAATACCAATGTGAATTGTGGTTTAACATCAGGTTAAATAGTAATACTTATTTTATTTCACATTGAAACAGATATTAGGGAAATTTTAGCAAATGAACAAAGGTCTATCTCTGCAGAATCAGGCATCATGCACAAATCGTCCTATAACTTTGACCTCAAACAAGGAAGCAGATGCAAAGTGAAAGTCAGCAGTAAACGAATACTCACAGAGGTAAAGAGCACATCTCAAACAGCTGCATATCAGAAGGCGTCTGCTGAGATTATTTCCTTGTAAGCCACAATCACTTGAAAGCCATTAGAAAAGCAGAACTAGGAAGCACATACGATTTTTTTTTAACTGATAATGCTATACAAATTCAAATAATCAACTAATCTTCTTTCTCTAAACCTCATTGTCCCTCTTATTTAAAATCGAAGTTCTTGTATTCTATGAATATCTGAAACTAAAACATGACTGTCTATGAAAATAATTTTATCCAAAAACTTCTGGATACCTTTCATTGAGATAAATAACATAAACTCCTGTTAATGGCTCAGAGCTGCACTTTGATCTTGTTTTGTGTTGTGTTTTTTTAAAATTTCAGAGGAAATAATGCAATGCAAATAGCTACACCTTACAAAAGCGGACCAAAATGTGCAGACTGTCCTGGCCACTGTGACAGAGGGCTTTGCAGTAAGTGAATGTATTCTCCTCCTTACAACAAACATTGCATTACCTCAGATAATAATGTTGTTCCTTTGTAGCATTTTACTTTTACGTAGTTACTTCTTGCTAATCTGGAAATCTTGTAATCCTATAACTGCACCTTTTATTTGCCCCCAGAAATAACAATGGTTAAATATCCCACCAGAACAGGCACCATCTTGAGCAGGGTGGGTTGGACCAGATGACCTCCAGAGGTTCCTTCCAACCTCAACCATCCTGTGATAAGGGGTAAATTGTGTTGCTGTTGAGCAAGAGGTGCAGTATCACACAGTCAATCTTCTGCTGCCCTCTTCTGGAAAGCTCAAAACAAAATGTCTTGATGTACATCTATATCTAAGGGCACGAACAGATAATCAGGCTTCACACATCCGTATGTATGTGAAGATCTGCACAGGCCCCTGGGTTCTGCAGACTTCCATGTGGAGCAAGTCAAAGCCTACAAATAGATGGGAACTGTAAGATACCACCTTTCTGCCTGCATTCCCTTTTCTATAATATTCAAGCAATTTTTAACAGCAGAGCAAAAGTACAAAGACTATATAAACATGAAAATATGGAATTTTTGGAAAATGTAGAAGTATCAGCCCACGACTTGGTTTTCAATTAATATTTCATGGTTTTGTTTCTATCTCTTGTGTTTTAGCCAATCCTTGTAAGTATCAAGACTTCTTTGGAAACTGCAGAAATCTGAAAATCTTGTTTAGCTGTAGCCATTCACTGGTGAAGGAGAAGTGTCCTGCTACCTGTAGATGCACCACTCAAATCATATAATGTCCTGATGGATGTTATTATAGCTGCTGTGAGACTTATTAGGAAAGAGTAGAACTCTCTGTGAAGTGTATTCACTCTCAGTGCATTAGCTCACATTGACCTATAGGCAACATTTTTTCTGAAATCTCACCATTACTTCAGTCCTAAATAAATCTAGTAGCTCAAAACAACCTCTGATGTTATTTTAGACTTTGTAGAAATCACGCTTGTGCTACTAATGTGTTACTTCGTGGTTTTCCTTGCAGTGGATCTTCCACTGATTCATTTCTTTTTAATGGGAAACACACTTCTAAAACACTTTAGGTTTTTTGCAAAATATGTTAAACGCCACTTAACTTTCTTCTGTTACCTTTTCTTTGATTATCAATGGAAAGTATTCCTGCTAAATAAATGCGTGGTTTACCACTGGTTCACAAACAGAGCTTTTCATTGAAGGTATTTATAATTCAATTTTTTCATTTGGAAAATTCCTTGTGGATATTTCAAGGCTCTTTGATGCTTCATGTGAGTGGGGATGAGACAGGAAAAGAAAGACAAAGCAAAAAGTGATGCATTTTTTTGTACAGCCAAAATAAGAGGCACACGTTGAATCTGCCAGCTTTTACTCTGTGGCCTAAACATAAAGCTTCTGATACACCTGTGTATGCAGGTAATAAATGATAATTTTTTTTCATATGGCACCAACAGTCAAGAAATATGAAGCTTTTTAAAAGCATTTATGCAAAGAAAGATGTATATATATCCCTTCCCATCCTCTTTATGAGTCAGTCCCACGCTCGCTTGGAATTCATACCACAGCATGTAGAAAAAAATGCTGCAACAAAAAAAAAAAAAGAAACAAAAAAACAGTAGATCCACGTCCCCCAAAATCCCCATCAAAATATCTGATTTTATCCAGAACTTTCCAGGAACCATCTTAGTGCCAATTCCTAGCAGTGCACACCTTTAGGATGTCTCCGAAAGGATTAAGTTCAGCTGAAGGCTTAGACGTGCCTTCTAGCTATAGAAACTTTCCTTGAGGAAAGGAAAATTTTCATTTTGTACCTTTCCAGGCCCTTTACAATGCAGGGCATGACTTCAAAGGACTGCCTATGTGTATTGACAGAGGACTTAGATTTGTTACCTGTCAGTGGCATCAGTTACTTGGAGAAACTTTCTCACCCATTTACTGAGGGGCATTATCACAATCATATCTCTTTAGACACTGACTATATTATTACATTGATAAAACAGTATTTCAGAATCATCTTACAGCTTTTTTTTTTACATTATAGCTTTTATCTGATCTTTATATTTCTAACTGTCGTGGTTTAACCCAGCAGGCAGCCAAACACCACGCAGTCGCTCGCTCACTCCCTCCCTCCCAGTGGGAAGGGGAGAGAGTCGGAAGGGTAAGAGTGAGAAAAACTCGTGGGTTGAGATAAAGACAGTTCAATAGAACAGAAAAGGGAAAATAATAATAATAATAATAATAATAATAATAATAATAATAATAATGATGATAATGATAAAATATACAAAGTGAGGGATGCACAATGCAACTGCTCACCACCCGTGCTGACCAATAACCAAGTAGCGTTCGGTACTTCCTGGATCACGCCTAGCATTCATATACTGAGCATGACGTCACATAGTATGGAATACCCCGTTGGCCAGCTGGGCCAGCTGTCCCAGCTATGCTCCCTCCCAATGCTTGTTTTTTTTTTCTTAAGCTGTCCTTGACTAGCAGGGCACTTAGCAACAACTGAAAACATCAGTGTGTTATCAACATTCTTCTCATACTGAATCCAAAACACAGCACTAGGAAGAAATTTAACTTTACCCCAGCTAAAATCAGGACATTAACAAAAAGGTAGAAACAGAGGAAACAGAAGCTCTTTGCTTACAGTTTACAAACTTTGATAGATATTTAAAAATGAGCAAACATGTGGAACAGCATCTTCTCATTGAACAGAGAAGTTCCTTCCCGCTAACCTTCCTCCTGACACCTCTCCCAAATGATACGTCCTGGTGCCATGCAGGATGCACTAGGGTGTCCCACTGGACCTCCAGCTGCTCCTCAAGATGGGTGCTGGTCTCCCACAGGTCTTGAGTCACATATACCAGCCCCTGAGCAGGACTGATCCCATTTACCACCTTCCCTTCCTATTTTAGACCAGTAAAAATCATTTTCTCCATAGGACTGCAATTCTGGTGAAAAACACAAGAGGGTGGACCATACCCAGACATTCAGGTGCATTGGTTTTTCATTTTGCTACCTATATAAAGGACTCCTCCTTTTACTAGAAATTAGAGTTCTGGGCCTAGCCTGGCCCAATTTTAACACTTGCTTGCACAGAATTTCTTAGTTAATACTGGATGAATAAATAATCACTACATATAGAAGCAGTTTGGTAGCAGTTTCATCCTGTCTCTATTGGCCAAATTACTATCATATTAAAGCAATTTATACCATCAAATTAAGGCAATTTGTGGTTTCCAGGGTATCAATGACTAATTCTGGTAGCCTTGATTTTCTACCTGCCTGAAGCTCAGTTTCAACATCATGTCTGTGTGCCACTATTCAAGGCTCCTACAACCACAGCGATATTTGTAGAAAGTGTAATTAAAACCAAAGCCGGGTAAAAATTTCCTGAGAAACCTATATTTTTCTCAGAAAATACTACTCCATAAAACACCGGTTCTCTTACAGGAAGATACATAATTTTGGCAAAACTCTCAGGTGTTTTCTGGGATATTTTCCAAGATTTAATTTCTGCTTACAACCAAGGAGATGGGTCTTAAAACTCCTTCCATGCACACACTTTCTCTTTTCTCCCTTTCTCTCTGGGCCAATGAATATTTAAAGAGGAATGATTTTATTATCAGAGATTTCTGAGAGACCTCCCTCCCCAAAGAGCCAGTTTTTGTGCCCTGGATATCTAGCTATGGTGTTTGAGCACGGCAGCAGCAGGAGCTGGAAAACATCTTCTGCATCATGAAGTGCCACCCTGGAGCATCATGCATCCTGCTGGGCTACCACAAGGTATCCAGGCATTAACCTTCTTATTTACAGGGGGGATTTCAAAAGATTCTGCTTCGTTATTAATGTGGAATAGAGGAAATAGCAGGTGAGATGAAATGCTACCTGGATGATCCTGTTTCTCAGTACAGACTTTGAGGAGAGCTTGGGTCACTCCACTTAGTTGTTCATGTCCCGGGAAAGGCTGAGATGCTTCTGAATATGATTTTCACATATACAGGTGAGGTAAAAGCAATGTGACACTCACTGAGATCCAGCATGTCAAACAACATTTTTCTCCATTCTCTGACTGTATTTTCATAGTGACGCCCTGAGAGTTGTTTCCTTTGTGGTACTAACAAATGCTTTTTGGTATGTGCTGAAGTTACATCTACAGAATTGTGCTACTTTTTAGGTGTAGTTCAGGGGAAAAGCTAGTAACACCGAGCATTTCTTACAATTTCTATTCTGGTTCCAGATATACTCACAAGAAGCACATATGCTGAGAGATGATAAGAGCAACTACTATGGTACAAGTTTAAGTCTTATCTGTGGAGAATGATGTAAGAGCTCTTCAGCAGTTAACTTACATGACAAGGACTTTAAACACAGAGTTTTGAACAAATATTATAAAGTAACTTTAACAGTCTTGAGCTTCTGAAGAAAGAGCATTTTTGATGTTTAAAATGCGCCAACTGCAGTAGTCACGTTATCTAATTTGGCTGTCTGAGAATCAGCCTCTGGGCTAAGGAAAATGGAAGGTCTTTCAGTTTCAGTATCACAAAGTCTTGCTGAGAGTCAAGGGGTAAATCTTCCCTGGTTTTCTCCTTCTATAGGTATGATAGAGAGAACATTCTTCCATAAATCTTGCCTCACCCATGTCCTTAACGTATCACACCTATAACAACAGGTTAAGCTGCTAAAGCTAAGACTTGATACTAAATGGAAAGCAAGGGTTGGAAACCTTGACATGCCATTAGAAATTTGTGCTGTCAGAATATCCAATTAATGCCCAAGAAACAAAACTGTAGCAAGATGCTTGAGCAAGACCCAGCAGCAAAGGACCATCAGAGCAGGGACAGGACGAGGATGTTCCCCACCCCTGGGCTGCTCCCAGCTCTTCTAGACCAGGCTGCCAAAAATTGGATTCCTCTAAGTGTAAGGGCCACAGTTAAACCGTGAAAAACAGGAGACGGACTTTCTCATTAAGAAGCTACTTGACAGCTACTGTCTCCGCTCTGGACTGCAAGCAAGACGTTTAACCTCCGTGCTTCAGTCTCACCAACTGCAACGCAGAGATAAACTGACATAGTCAGGGCAAGAAGATTAATTAGTAATGCTGAGAAAGAGCCTATGAAGCACTAAGACCTGTTAATTATAATATCACATCTGGTAGCCACACGTCCAGTATAATTATATCTCAGTTTAACCATAAGTCAAAGGGACACGGGGCACCAAGAGATACAAGTGAGGAAATGACACTCCCTCCCGCGCTGACCCACCAGTGATGTCTGAAGGTTCACGGGCTGGTCACTGGGCTCGCACGTCTGGTCTTGGGTCTGTGCAGTGCAGCCACGGGGCTGTTCCCTAGGACTAACAAAGATATTCTGACACCCGCATCAATATAAGTCTTGAAGAAAGGCAATTTTTAGGAAAAGTTGAGGTAACAAATTAGCATGGAAATACTCTCCCATACATTAAGAAAATGGCCCATGTTAACTATTCATTCTGTTACTGATAGGAAACCCAATGCTCAACACATGTGTAACTGAAAATGACTCTTTAAAATGCTTATTGTCAGATTTTTGTTTTTTTCCACAGTAACGGAAACAATCATTTCAAATGAAATGACATTTTTCTCCTGTTTTGCATCTTTAACACTCCTCTGCTTTCTTCTCTTCTCCCACTTCTGAATAAAGTGATAGAAGTAAAGGAGGAAAACCCAAGCTGCCAAACTAAAATCAAATTAAGGTTTTTATTTGTTTTGTCGACAAATTTTGAATGAAACACAAGATTTTTTATTTTATTCATTGACTTTAATTCATTGACACCAATTTTTATTTTAGGGCATGCATAACCATTCACATATCTTCTTTTAAGATTCCTTTCCCAATGTAAACATATTCCAAAAACCTATACTGAAGATAACAAAGGAAATATATGTTAAACCATGTTATTTTTATCTAGTGATATACAGCATTCTTTGTGCAGGCACATATGATAACTCAAGTTTCCCACAAAGTGATTCCTGAAGGAACAAAAGCTGTTTATTTTGGCAAAAATTGAAATGTAGCCCTTGTGATTTTTGCACAGGATTGAAACAGTGAGGAGGAAGGGAGAGTTTCTAAGCAGCACTGCTTCTGAAGCACTGGAATTACACAAAACCAGCAATTTCAAAGCAAGAATCGATTCACCTCTTGTGCAGATGTGTCTGTGCAACTCTGGCCATATGGTGGAGGAGACTTTCCTCCCTCACCCAGTAATGTATCAGAAAACATAAAAATGTCTCCTATTTTTTGAACTAGACTCCTAAGTCAGTGCTTTGTTTTTAGGAGTGGTTCCTGTGCAGGTGCCTTTATTTCTTACGTCAGGAGATGTTTCTCAACATATTGGTTACCGCAAGAGACAAATCTGGTTTTTTTTCCCTTCCTTTTATATTGTACAAGGGGTAATGCAAAACTGTGTTTGATTAAAAGGAATAAATCTGAAAGAGAATTGAGCTTTCACATGAACATTTAATATCCTGGAAATCTATCACATGGAACAGTTTAATCATTCAGTTTAACCACAAGTTCTAGATGTCCTTTGCAGCATTCATCCCCAATTTGTGGCTTACAGACAAGCCCCCTTGAAATTTTTTTCACTCATATGCTTGACTCCATACATATTTCCTCAGCCTGATGAGGAGCACAAAATATGATACTGTTCAAGCACAGTCTGAATGTTAGAATGATTTATGGGAATATTTTTGTCAACTCAGAGGTGTGAAGAATTCTCACCTTCAACATTTCTGTGCTGGCAGTTCTACTGCACAGAAGCTTATAGCAGCAAAACATGTCCTTCATCAGAGATTCTTTTTTAATTTTGGAAATATTATCAAAAAACATCTGTTGCTACTAAAGGCTGTAGCTAGGAAGGAGTTGGCCGGATGTTCCGTCGGTACAGGAATACAGACTTCTCATCTACAGGTAGACTAACTCAAAGTCAAGTTCTGTTTTCACCACTTGATCCATAAGGCAATTAAAGTCTAATGGTACAAGATTCTACCCATAAATACTTCCAGTAAGTAGAAGAGCCTACTTATTGGTTGTAACAACAGCATATGTCAGAGCGAGTCAGTTAACATCTGGCAAGATCCAGATGAAGATCTGGGAGCACCTAGTTTGCACATGCTCTAATTCTTCTGGAAGTGTAAGGACAGCATTCTTTCTCTTGGTTCAAGGCAAAATCTGGGTATCTGAGACAATGGCAGGAAATGAGGCAAACACCTCATGTCTGAAAGTTTGGTAAACCTGGACACATTTTACTCACAAGCCTTTCCAGATCAAAAACAGGTTTTGAGTGTCCTCCCTGCTATTTTTTTCCAAAGCAGGCACTACTGTTGCAACTTGGTGGTTATCTGGCAGGATGTCCTGGAATTCTGTGGTTTCGTGACTGTCTGGAGAACTATTGTTGCAGGTTAAAGAGTTTTATTTAGCACTTTACATATCCAGAGGAGGAAGCTCAACTCTTTATCCTCTCTCCTTCCTCAGGCACCTATACTGAGTGGATTGTTTGCATACAGAAATGGTGCTATCTGGTACACTGTTGTCTCAGCTAACCCTGTTCGTAGGAGAAATTAAAGCAGCCCTTGTTTAAGATACCTATTTATTTTTATTACATATTTGCCTTTAGCTATAAATAACAGGCACAGGGTTGTATGGTTATCTTCAGTATGCGCTAGTAGTCGTGCCTAAGAAGCTTTTTCCAAAGCCTATTGGAGGCAATGGAATGAGTGGACCTGATTGACACCTTTCAGTGACAGAGAAGATGGGACATGTTTCATTTGCCAAAACATACATCCAAACTTCTCGCTGCCATTCACAATGAATTTTCTGTTAAGTTTCCTTAGTATTTTAAGAATGGTACTTGACATTGAAAACATAAGAGTAACTTGACCAGGTGTCCTGCAGTCCCAAAGGAGACTTCTCAAAAGACAGACTGATGTTTTGACATCTCTTCATATCATCCTCATCTCAGCCAATTGAGGACAATGTCTGCAGTTAAGGCACTAGTGGTGGACCGTAGCAGACAGGAGTCCTGGTGCCAAATTTCTTGAGTCTGCTCTGGAAAGGATCCTGGAATAAATCAGGGCCTGATCCTCAGGCTGCAGAGGATTCTTTGCTTCAATTCCTCATTCCTGAAACAGAAATTATGTTTTCTTAAATTAATGATCTGCTATGCAGCTAAACTAGTTAAAGTCTGTGAGAATTTCAGGTGGGATTCATCTCACCCAACTAAAGGCCTCTGGAGTTAGTCCTTTTTGTATTTGAGAGAGGCAGAGAGAGAATGAGAGAGTGAGAGAGAAATAGGTCATTTTACCTGCTTTGGTTATCTGTATTAGGATATGTTTAATTACACTCCTTAAGTAGCTATTTCCCTTATCTCTAATAAAGTGAGCTCACTGAGGTAAATGTAGACGTCTACAATGTAGACATTCATTTCTGCAGATGCCACATGGAATTGGAAACTAGGAACTCCCCTTTCTCCCTTTTAGTAATACAAGAAATGTATTACTGCAGAAACCTTAAAGACATTTGGAGTATGCTATTATGTGTCCTCTTAGTCTTCTCTTGTTCTAAATGAAAAGAAAATTTCAATTGTTCTTTCTGGGTCGTTGGGTAGAAGGTAGATATGCTGCAGGTGGGTATTGTACCTTCTTTAGACAATGACAAGTTATTTGTCCCATTCTAAGCAGCTCAATCTGGAGCTTTTTTGTGGTCAATGGGGAAGAGGAGAAAATAGTCCAAAACTAGTAGGATGAAGCATAGGCTTGAAAAAGCATCAGGCCATAAAGGGAGTCATGATGAGAAGTTTTTGACCAAATGCTTAACATTTACTCGGTTTTCTGTGATAATGTGGGAGGCAGTCAACATGAACCAACTCTACAAGGGAAAATCTGGATATATTAATTGCAGGATGACTGTTAACTATAAAAGTGAAGAGAATTTATTTGAAATTCTGTTTACAGCTCTAGTTATTTGTCATTAAGTGAGCTGAAATTAAGTTCTAAAAGAAGAGATATTAACATACTCAGGAAAACAGTCAGTCTGCAATGTCAGAGAAAACCAAAGAGCCCACTTGATTAGAAAAAGCAAAAGCTGAAAGGGAATATGATTGCTCTCTACAAATATCAGAAGGGTTAAAAATAATGTAAGAACTGCTTGAGCTACCAGATATTTTTATCACAGGAAGAGGATATATACACTGTATAAATAAATTTAGTGAAGAAATCAGTTTCTAAGCATTAAAACTGGAAAGGTCAGCAGTAGCCTTCCAATTGAATGAAGAAGGACATAAAAACTTTACAAATAGAGGGCAAACATTTATGGAAGGGATTATGTGATAAGCTACCTACAATTCCAGGAAAAGTCCTCAATGACCTAAAAATTCCCTGTGTTCCTAAAGAGACAAATGCTGGGTGATTGAGGAGGTAAAAAATGTCAGTCACAATAAATAACGTGTTGGAAGGAGCCATAGTGCTTCTTCCACAGATTGTAGCAGCTGAGTGTTCACGAGGAAATCAGCTTATAAATGGGAAAAGAGAGAGGAGAGAATGGGAAAAAAAAGGCAATGTATAAAGAACCAGGAGGGAAAATTGAAATGACAGCAAGCAGTAGAATGTGAAGGCAGGGACGCAAACCATGAGATAAGGGAGAGGCCATCCAAAAATGTACAAAGTTTGCTGGACAGGCAAAAAATCACCAGAAATATGAATGACCATCCAAGCTTAGTATTTAATAACGGGCAGCAAGGGCACTGAGGGCACTCATAGGCTTTAATGGCCCTGACCAGTCTCCCTTGAAGCCTCTCCCACCACCTTCCCATGGCCCCAGGAGCCCCATTTTGGCTCAGCCTGTCTCATCTCAGTGTACCTGTCTCTAATCCTGTTTTTTTGCCCTGCCTCCTGGATGGGTCTTGGACCATCCTTTATGTAATCAATAAACATAAGGATGGGTGCTTTTGAAACACAACAGTCCAGACCATTTTGACATAATATTGACCATAATATATCATAAACCAAGCTTAAATCTTGGAGCTTAGATTATTCCAGTAGCCTCACACTAACTGTTATTGCAGATCTGGCTAGACAAAACAGTTGAACAAACCAGCAGAAAAGATTTTTATCCAGCCCTATATGAGTTATTTAATGCTGGTCAACGAAGCTGGTGAAGGGCCTGGAGCACAAGTCTTATGAGGAGCGGCTGAGTGAACTGGGGTTGTTTAGTCTGGAGAAGAGGAGTTTGAGGGGATACCTCATTGCGCTCTACAACTACCTGAAAGGAGGGTGTGGGTCTCTTCTGCCAAGTAACAAGCGATAGGACAAGAGGAAATGGCCTCAAGTTGCACCAAGGGAGGTTTAGATTGGACATTAGGAGAAATTTCTTTACTGAAAGAGTGGTCAGGCCTTGGAACAGGCTGCCCCGGGAAGTGGTTGAGTCACCGACCCTGGAGGTATTTAAAAGACATGTAGATGAGGCGCTTAGGGACATGGTGTAGTGGGCACGGTGGTGTTGAGTTGACGGTTGGACTCGATGATATTAGAGGTCTTTTCCAACCTTAATGATTCTATGATTCTATGATTCTATATGTTTTCGATGTACTTGGAAAGTGTCTAAGAAGAATGTAGCATCTAATGAGCTATGGCATGAAAACTTGCGCCTTTCACAGGTTGGTATGAATGCTTCAGAGACTACACTTTTCCACTGAAATTATTTTTTCTTATATGCCCATATTTATTTGCTCTCAATTCACTGTAGGACCTCCAGTGTTGGATTGTCCCGGAAGGGGTGTGGTATTTTAGATAGTAAGTTGGGTTGCAGTTGCTCATTGAATTTGTGCTTGGCCCATTGCAAGGAAATAATAAATTCATCTTGTCAGTTCAATAGCACAGGACTACTTCTGGGTATTCAGTGATTTAGTACCTACTTCCTGGTAACTAAAAAACAGTCATGTAAATTAATTAAGGTCACAAATCATGTCTTCCGTTTGGTCAGCATTAAAGCTACAAACAAAGAAGTCCCTACTTGCCTAGTATTCAGACAACTGAAGGAGGTGTTAGTTGTACATAGGAAAAACAAACAATATGGGAGTTTCTTGTAGGAATTTTTTATGCATTTGTTGTTCTACCTACATTTGCAACTTGTGCCAAGGTCGTAGTGATTAGAACTTGTGGATCAGTGTTAACACGTGTACAAAATGCACAGTTTATGTTGGGTTTTAACTTGTGGTGTGGCTCAGAGTTTACAGCACTCATTGAGTCATCAAAATCAGGTATTTACTATCTCTCTGTCTTGACAAATCCTCATGTAGGTCAGACCAATTATTTCATGCATTGCCACTAAACAGTATCTTGCTGCTGTGCCACTGAGAACATTACAGCTCGGCCTCTGAGAGGCTGATGTTTATATAAAAGATGAAAGTGCCACACTTAGCAGGAGGTCTTCTGGGATCAGCTCCCTGGAGCCCGTTTCCTACATTCTCAGTCTAAAGACACCCTATCCTATCTGGCTGCTATGGGTGGATTGTTGTACGAAAGTAGCACTAGGAGCTATATTAGCTAGGGAAATTAAAGCTAACACATCTTTTCATTGAGGAATGTTCCCTAACCACCCGCTTTGACTCTTCATGCATGCATTGCAATCATTGCGGCAAACTTCGCATTATGTAGCTCACTTAAGATTTCTGTAGCATTTGTGTACTCTGCAAGATTTAGTGGAGAGAGAAGTACTTAACCTTCTCAATAGGAGGGCACGATGAAGTGGAAGAGATGGGAACAGGTCCTCTTGCTGAAACAGAAAGCATGCCAATTTTCCTGTAGTCATCACTCCGGTGATGTGGCTTTTCCTTACAGCAAATGGAGCACACAGGACCTTTGCAGGAATAGCACAGCATTGTACCGAGCAAAACTGTAACCACAAAAGACCATCAGGGGCAAAAAAAAGAGGGTTTATAAAGCTGAAAGGGGTTTATCTAGTTTTCAGCAAACAGGGAAATGGAAATCACAAACAACATTTACAGATAATGGAATAGACACCTTAAAACTCAGAAACACAGAAAATTGGTAAAAAACTTGATATGAAGAACAAAAGTTCCTGGGCCACAAGACAGGGATTGTAATGCAACTTGTCACCGACAAGGCAAACAGATGAATGCACTTACCATTGCAGTTGCATTACCTAATGTCATAGCTCTCTAGAGCCACTGTTTCTCAAAAGCACTTTTTTTCTTCCATTATTCCTCACAGGGAAACAGATCCCCACCCATGCGCAAACTGAGGCACCTAAGCTGCTCATTTAAATTATTAAAGTGGTATATGTGATCTTTGCATAAGCCCAGAAAAATATCTTATATATGTCTAGAAAATACTTTCTACAATGTGGCATTTGGAAGCAAGGGAAGCAAGGGGGGGAAAAAAGCCACTATGTAAATGAAACTGTTAGGGAAGAAAAGAATTGGTAGAGAAAATTCATCTTACTTGCTGGGAAGGGTAAAATTAATAAGGGAAATCAGCATGTTACAGAATCTGTGCAGACTCACAGATGACCAGGACTTTTACCCAGAGCTGAAAGTCCACTTAAATTTTATCTCAACTGATAGATGAACATAGAAGAGGTTGCTAGAAACTGTTTTGAAGAGTCCTTTGTGCATAATGTGATCTTCAAGTACAAGATAATTCAGAAGAATACATAACTTCCTTGACACTGGAAAACAACCCTCCAAATTCCATGCTGCCAATAACTCTATAGCTAGCATAGCTAAGAAATACTGTAAACAGCACTGAAAAATAATTATTTTTAGGTGCATCTTTCCAGTTTTCTTTTTTAACAGCATCTCCCCTGCTGAGCTTCTACCAAAGCCTTTGCATTGATAAAATCAAACTTTCTGTTTCCATTTAAATCTTGTCCTATGTTTTGGGAAATTTTTGTTTTGATGAACATGAATATAACACATTGAAGGCAACAAATCTAAATCTAGTGACATTGTAGAGTTTCTGCAACTCAAGAAAACTTGGATATCACTCAGATTGACATGTGCTTGCATTTGCTGATGCCAGTAAGGGAAGCTCTATCATGAAAGGTCAATGAGGAACAAAAGACAACTCCTCAATTTCCCTGACAAATGCCCTTTCCTCGTGTTTTTCAGCAAGATGCAAAGAATATAGTGAACACAAATACAGGTGTATTCACAGTTCCAGACTGGATTTTGAAACCTTGAGACAGTCCTCAGTAAGGAAAGACAACTGAGATGATACATTGCCATGTCTGAATTCATCTCCTTGTGTTTTTTCTGAAGCTTAATACCTGCTTGCCTTTAGAGCAAGACTTAAGTAAGGGACTTCACACTGGCAGGAACAACATCTCTGTAAGAGCTATCTCAAGTGCCCAGACATGATCAAGCACAGAGGACTGATGGGGAGCACGAGAAACATGTTAACACAAGAAAGGACAATAGACACACGTGATTTGTCATTAACATCTTCTGCAAGTAGCATCCAAGACTTAAAACATTCATCTCATTTATACTATTTCTTATTGCTGTCTCAGGATAATAGGTAAAACTTTAAGGTGTATGTAAAGCATCTATCTTCCCTGTGGTAGTTCCTTTTTTATCACAAGAGCAGTACAAACTGGCCCTTGTTTAAGGGAGAACGAACCCCGTTATCTCTTGTAAACAGCTTTCCTGCAGCTTTGGGATACACCTCAACCAAAAGCTTCTGCTGCTGCATTTTATTCCTTCTTTGCAACACTCACGCAATAAAAGCAGAACATGAAACAGTGAAGTCTTTAAACCCACCATGCTTCTCCTCGACGAGGTAGGTTTTAGCCAAACACAGCTTAACTGGATGTAATTCTCTGGCCTATTTAGAGGGGAGAGTAATTCCTTCTAGTCTTAACCTCTATCAGTTCGTTGTGTACTGGAGAGAGGGAAAGCATTGTATAGTAATCAAGCAAGGTCTTCCATAGAGAAGAGAGTCTGTATGATTTCAAATGGAAAAACAAAACACAGTTACTTCAGCAAGACACCCTGCAATAACGAGGTAAAATAAACCATCATCTGTCTATTAAGCTGTGATTGCTATTTGTCCATTGTGTTTCCTTCCTCTTCTGATGGATGTCTTAGTGTTCCCTGTAATAAATTTTTAGCGGTGCATTAGTGACCTTATTTTCCCTGCATTTGTAAGAAATCAAGTAAGAGGCTGGTGAGGTTGATATGGATCCAGTCAAGACAATCTTATTGTTGCTATCCAAAGAGTCAGAAAACACACTTATTGTCACTTCCCTCTTCAAGGTGAAGGAGGCTATTTAAGGACTTCACGGACAAACTGCATTTATTTGGCTGAGCTTTCAACTTGAGGTGAGGTGTCTGCTGACTCAAAGCGTTAAAGTAAATGTTTAATGAAAAAACTCTTCTACCGTGACACCACAGAAATGGGATAAATGTCAATTTTCTCAAAAAAACTTATTCAGCTCAAAGTTCAGGAGATCTAAGAAATATTTCTGTCACACTGTGCAGGCAAGCTGCACCTTATCCTACCTTTCTGGTCTCTGTAGCTATGTCCACAATAAGAGCACACACCAAGAAGTAGCTTAAAGATTGGCGTGCACCCAAGCCATGCTCATCCAATCCAACCCACATCCACCCAATCCACATCTTTGGCTGAGGGATACTCATGGCTCAGACTTCAGTGAACTGAACTCAGAGTTTTAAATAACATCAGCCTTTTCAGCAGACCACATCAGTTCTCTTCTAGGAAGCATCTTGAAGCTGATTTGAGCCTGTATCAGTCAACAAACATGACCAAAAGGGCATTGAGTGCCAGGTCCTGGCATTCACCTGACCTATTTAGCCTATTTTAGGTATCTTCTTTTAAGATGAAAACAATTGCTCTTGGAAGTTTCTAGTTCTTTCTTCTTACTTAAAAGGGAAGCACTACTGCTTATATCAGATACAGAAATGTATAGCATATGTCTGGTCAGGTGAATGCCACTCCTAATGATGCTTGAGGGTATTCTGTAAGAAGATTATTAAATGCAGCTTCTTTCTCATTCTTTAGGTAAGGATACTGCTCAAAATACCCCTTTATCACTTACTTTTATTTGTCTGGAAGCTTGAAAGTCTGCCATAACTTTTCACCTTTATTTACAAAAAGGCAATGATACCTCACCAACACCATATTTTTCCATCAGATGGAAAGGTAGGATGAAAAACCCAACGGCCATTTAAAAGACAGATACCCAAAGTTAGTTAGTAGATCCAGGTGTGCAACAATAATTATCAAAGAACATCCTCACTTCTTCCATTGTATTTATAGCCATCATGATGGGACTGAAGCTAATAAGGAGACACAAGGGCATTTCCTAGACACTAAAGGCCGACAGCTCACAATGTGTGCATTTTTGATTGCCCTATGCAGCAGCTGGATGGAGATGTAAAAACTGCTGTACTTTGAAATGAGATGTTGCAGGTGGCTGTTCCCCATCACCTGGCAAGCTTGTGTCAGAAACAAGATAATCAGGGAAAAAGATGGGAATGACAGACAGTCATTGACATGGCAGTTGCTTTAGCTGGAAAATATATCAGGCCAAAATGCAGGACTTAGTGACTTTCTCCTATGCACAAAGTTTCCACTGTGATGTAGGGCTGCAGGATCAAGACTTTGTTTTCATGATTTAACAGGAGAAACATTTTGTACTCTCCACAGATGGTATGATCAAGGGTCCACAGCCATTTGTAGAAGTTTTTCTATTTAACAGGGAACTTCATTCATACACAATTTACCTAAAAGCGTGGGAATAACCTCTTTTCCTTTACAGAAATGAAGCTGTTTCTGTTTTGAGCTGTATATACAGAGGACAGTGTTTATGGATCACTGTCAGTACCTAATGCTTCCCGTGATTTCATTTCATTCTTTTCTTTGAGAAGCCCACCCAGTGCGTAGCAGATCTGGCAGACAGGAGAGTCTGCATGCTGCAAACGTGCCTTTTCCCTGTCCTGTGAAATTCTCATCAGGTTTGGATGAGCTACAAGGAGTTTAAAACTGTCATTTTCAGTACTCGGGGTAGAGCAACATCTTGTCACAGTCACAAAGAGCAATCCAAGCTTTTGCAGAGGAAAGCTGAAACTGTTCTCCCTGCCATTGCTGCTTCAGACTCGGAGTACTGCTATTTATCCATCTTCCCTTGGAGAGGCTTGAGGAGAATATCTAAAAGACCTGCCATTTCCTGAAGCACTCGTGATACAAGGCAAAGCCCAAAGTGCAAAAAGCGAGGCAGTGAGTCAGGCCAAAATGGGTTTTCCCAAAAAGTCCAGCTGGCAAAGTAGCCCAACTCCACCCTCTGAATAAAGTATCTTCTTCCTCCTGGCAGCTAGTGTCAGTCCTTTCTGCTTAAAGTTAGTAATATCTGAAGTTATATGTTGACAGATTAAGTCTCATTAATGGGTGAGAGAGAAATATTTCATTTATTTAGAAGACGAAATATTGGAGTACATAAGTATTGGAATATAATTTCTTCAGAGTCCCTATTCGCATGTAAATCACCTGTACATATATAGGGGCCATTTATCTGTGGCTGCTGGACATCAGTTCACCTCACCAGGAAAACAGCTAAGTTGTTCTTTCTGGTCAAAGAAAGAGGAGAAAAATAAAGCAGGGGGGGAGGAAAGCTAGGCATTGGGCAGTCTGCTAAGAAGGCAATTGCTAAATTCTTAATTCTTAAGTAATTCTTAAGTAATTCTTAAGTAATATATATATTTAAGACACTTAAGTATACATAATACTCAAGAATTCTTAAGTAATTCTTAAGGACCGCGTATTCCAGTTACACTGGTACATCAGCCTTCTGGCACAACCATGCCAGAGAGCGGCTTTTGTTTGCACTCTCAGGTAACAAATCCCTGTCTCATCCACTGCATAGGCCAAGTGAATTACAGCAGAGTAAACGAGCACATTTGGCAAGTCCTTGAAACTCTTGGGTGAAAAGCCTGGTCCTAAGTCAAGTTTCTAGAGTTTGGATGCTTAAATCTGAACTACTCACCATTATAATTAATGAAGGAAGATGAGAATCTCTAAAACATTCAGCATCTTTTCCTAAGATAGCTTTTTAAGAGAGTTGAGACTAATCATTTTCTTGAGTTGCATATAATTTCCCATTAACTATGAAGGCAGTAGAACATGACCAACTTAGACATGCACAAATAGCCTTTCAATATAGATTGTATGTCCGTGTGTGTGTTTGTGTACCTGCATACAATTTAAGATATAAAGTAATAAGCTCAGAGAAAGTCCTGATGGAATGAACTTGACTTGGCATTTCAAAACGTAAAAGTAATGTTTACTTTCCCCAATAAGATTTCAACAAGGAGCCTTTTCCGCACCCCTGAAAGGACTTAATATATGGATTGCACATATGTCATGTGAGATACTCACTGGGGAAAACATTATCTAATGGATAACACAAGATATTCATGTCTGAGCTATGGGTAAAAACCAATGAACTTTACTCGTGATTTTGTTCTTTTTTAATCACTTCCTCTGCAAATGAAGGAGCTCACAGGTCCTTACAATCAAACATTGCTGTCTCTCTTATCCTGTGGTACAGCAAGGATGAGCAATAGCTTTTTAACAAAGGTCTGCTTCCTCCCTTTGAGCTGTTCAAATGAAATACAGTTGCTACGAAGAAAAAATACGTATATGTTTATTTTAGCTTTGCCACTTGCAAGTTTCATTCTGGGATAGACTGGTATGTTCTTCTTGCTAAATAATTTGGTTTCCATTCCAAATCCACAGACCAATTTTCAAGAAGAAAAAGTTGAGATAATTTTAAACTTAGTCTGGACAATGGTCTAATTCTACCTTTGTACTAGAAAACTCAACAGTGCCAGGGCTTTTATCCTTCCTAAGACTACAACAGCAGCGTCAAGCAGACTTAATCGAGGAGTAACCATGAACAGGGCACCCTTATTAAAAGGTGCATGGTGTCAGTCACCCTGTTTGGCAGGCTAAAGGTTGCCAAGTATGTAAATTGGCCTCAGAACCAGAGAAAAGACCATGGCACTGCTTGGTACACCAGTATAGATGTACCCTAAAAAAACTGAGTTCTTTAAATCTCGTAGCACAAGAACAGTTTTCCAACAGTAGTCTCACCAGGACAGCAGCCCACGGTAGCATCACCTCCCAGCATCTATAGATTATGCCCGTTTTAATACCCAAGGACTGACACGGTGTTTATTGCTGTATCCTAGCACTGCTACTTCATGACCAATTAGTCTACTACTGCAGTATCATCCCTTTTTTTAATAGCTACAATTTTTCATGAAATAAAGGCTCCTACCATACAATTTTGACCTATCTTCTGAATACTGGATTAACAGGAGCCAAGTTATTCAGTATCACATCAAGAAAATATTTTATCCACAAAACTTTTAAGAGTCAAGACAAATTTTGACAAGTAATGTGAATCTCAAGAACAGGTGATCATCCAACAGTAATCTAAGAGAAATTTAATTTACTCCTTTATTCATGAGAAAGTTTACAAACTGAGCTGTTTAAAATCATTTAAGAAATTTGGTCTCTGATTTATCTTCATTGTCTGAGCTAAGGAAAATGCAAAAAGCAAAAATTAAAATTGAAAAAAAAGATCTGTTTCTTCAAATTCTTTTTAATAATCTACAGCTTTATTTTCTAATAACTAGAAATATCTTTTTTTTATAAAGAAGTATAATTATTTTCTTTTTAAATAACAGTGCACAATGAGAACTTGTCCTTTATGAGTAGTTCATTCACTGTAAAATAAGAAAAAGTACCTCTTCAACCTGCTGATTCTCTTTCCCTGTCATATTCTATATGAAGGGATAGGACATTAACCGTGTTTCATATAAGATGAAAAATTATTTACCTTTTAAAACAAAAGCTACAACTTGAAGAAATGATTGACTACAGGAAACACTATTGAGTGTCGCTGTGTTCCTTACTATGTGCAGCAAACCAGGCTATGTGAGATTTTCTTTTAGGCTTTTTCCTTTTTAAAATATGTATAAAGCAGTGAGAAGCATATCTGTGGCTAAATGAACTGTTTTGCCTTACAAATTGAAAAAATATGTAAGCCAGCATTTCACGGACAGAAATAACCTGGGAAATAGAAATCGCTATATTGACCCATAGTGTTTCCCTCCCACAGTGGGCGTGGCAGTGTGTTCGCCTATCTCTCTGTTTCTTTTTTTTTATTTATTTTTGCTATATCACCTAGATGCACTGAATTAGGCAGCTCTGCTGAAGGCAAGCGTCCTTTATCAGGCTCTCACAGCCTCCTGCTCTCCTGCGAAGCCTTCAGCCCTTGACACCAACATGAGGTTCAAGTTCTCGATCCTGGCAATTCTTCTGCAAGTGATCATCATTATTTTGTTTGGAATATTTGTGGAATATGACAACAGTGATGGCTCCTACAGCTTATACCCATGTAAGTGTTGTTGTCTAAGATTTATAGAAGTTAGAATATCGTTAAACTAATCCTAAGCAAGATTTCTGAATTACTTATGAGACCTACTGATATAGCTAGAAAAGAAAGGCATGCTTTGGGGCAAACAAACTTTTTCTGAGGTGTGAAAGCAGCAGGCTTCAAAGACAAATTCAAGTTGAGCTCATATAAAATTCTGAAAGTAGCTAACCACTGAGAAGTTAACTGTT
The DNA here is from genome assembly GCF_964195595.1 of Calonectris borealis. NCBI lineage: Eukaryota > Metazoa > Chordata > Aves > Procellariiformes > Procellariidae > Calonectris > Calonectris borealis. The sequence goes on from NC_134314.1 coordinate 5,742,101, forward strand.
CAGGGAGGTAAGAGTCCTGAAAATAGTTCTAGCATTTGCATAGCAGGTTAAAACTCAGAGAAATATTAATTGCTTTGAACAATCCTAGCTTTTTCCAGAGATGGATGGTAATGCATTTTGCCGGACCTTCTTTCCTGATTACTGTATCAAATAATGAAAATGAACGGAACATTTCATTACTATCATCCAGGTATCAAAAGGTTTTTTTATAAAAACATGGAAATTGGGCAGCGTGTTCATCATTGATACGAAATAATTTTGCAGAAGCTGGACTCCACAAAGGGCAATAGCTTTTGTCACAAGGTGGATAACCCCCTCCTATCTTTCAAAACAGCGTCTCAGATGTAGACAGTAATGGTTCAGCCTGCAAACGTTGCTGTTGATTTGTTGTTCTGCAAATGCTTGATGAAATTCAGGGAGAAAGCTTTTGGCCTGTGAAACAGTTGCTGCCTTCTCCCACCTTCTTCCTCCTCATGCAAAGATCAGACCGTTGTAAATAAATGGAAAAATAAGTCTGCAGAGGAGCAGCCTGTGTCTTGCTGGCAGTATTGAAGGTTTGTTGTTCTTCTTCTTGGCTCTGATATCTTAACGACTTGTAGCCCTGATTGCAATCCTCTTAACGATGATCATAACGGTACAGAACTCCTTACCTGTATGTAGTACCCCTGTAATTTTGGATGTATCCCTCTTTTTGTCTCATTCCAACTGGCCTTTCAGTGACTGTTAGAGGGGAATGTCATCTCAGGGTCACTTCACTCCCTAATAGTCTTGCGTTGTATATTCTCACACAGAACATTGTCCAGTTGAGTGAACAGTGAATGCACAGCGTTATTCAGCTCCAGATGCAAGTCAGCTGATGAACATCAGGGGTTCTCCACTGAGATGCAGCAGTATCCCCAAGAGATAGTAACTTAGGCTATGCCAGAGCCCGTTCTCTCTCCAAGACACAGCTTGGCCATGTCCGTGATACTGAACTATCCCAGTTCCTAAATTAGGTGGCCTTACCCAGACAGCATATTGGGAATGACCCCTGGTCCACTGTCACCCAGGAGGTGATAGTTGGCTTAGGCAAAAACTATGCCAGAGACCACACTAATACTTTGAGAGCACAGACAATTGTACTGTGATACTGTTATTTTATTAACATAGCTATTGCCTACCACACCTGTCCACCTCCCTCTTCTCTGACTCTACCCCCCAAAAAACCCACAACAACAACAAATACAGCCACAGAACAATAGTGTTTGGGGCATCTTTGTATAATTTGGTAAGATGGCAGGATGTTTTCTAGGACATGGCTCCATCAGACTTAGATTAAGGTCTGTCTCTTTGCCCTACAAGAACACAGAATATTACTTTCTCCAGTCTAAGTATCATACCTGCTGGCTCTGGTACTAAATTGACCTGCATTTTCTCAGAGTCCCCCTTACCAAGGAAAATAAAGAAAGATGCATGGGATCCTCGTGCTTATGCCAGTAGTTTAATAGCCTTCAGTGGTCCCTTACAGTGCTGTGGTGCATTTCTTAGTAAACCTCAAGTCATCTTCCGGATGGAGACTGTCTGTGCCACATGCAGCACTGTGGGTACTGTGTTCCCTGGGGAGCTCCTGGAATAGGTTGTTCTCTCACTAAACAAAACCCTCTCCCAGCCCTTGTGTGGAGCCCTGGTTTTTAATTTAATATCTCCATTTTAAAAAGACGTCAGAGAGAGGGCAAGAACCTCATCAACACCGCAGCGAAAAGGATTCTTCTCACCAGATGCTAACGCTACAATATAGGCCTTTAAATGTAACCTATCCAGGTTAGGTTCACCTACAGCTATTTCCTCCCTAGTACAAGCATCTAAAATATGTGGAAGAAATTGCCTGCTGTCTCCCATGCCTTTCTGCACAGCCAGTGTATGACTGTGTTATACCTGCACACTGTCCCCCAGCTGTCCCCACTATTGAACTGCTAGCAAGCTTCTGGCATGGTTTTGGCTCATGCAAACCAGCACCTTGACCTCCTCCTAGGTATGGCTTTAGGCATGGCATAGATCAGAGACTACTTTCAATAAGTAGTACAGGTGGGAACAGTGTTTTGGGAGGGAAGAGCATGTAGCTGTACAGATGTGGGCCAAGCTATGCCATTTGCTTTTTGGCCAGGCTGTTCAGTTTACCAGTAGAGACATAAACTAAGCAAACACCGCGGATGTAATGTTGTACTTTTAGATGCTGACCTAAGAGTAGATGAATCTCATTCACAATAAACAAGTGGAAGAAAAGCAAGATTTCCCAATACCTGTGTTTTCACTTTTAGGCTCTCTTTCCCTCAAACATCCCTGTCAACAAAGTGCACGCAAGAGCAGAGTTTGCCCAAGGACCTGGCAGAACGTTAATGCCATGATTGTATAGATGTATTAGGATATATCCTGAGCCAGGACTTCCCCTGAGTTCACAAAATGAGGAGTTCAAACTGCTTCCCATGCTATCCCCATCTGTACCTCATAGATTTAGTTGTTTCATTCAGGGGTCAATTTATATTCTCAGAACTGAAGTGCAGGGCTTGTTTTTATATGTCTTAAATACCTCAGCACCATGAATCCAAGCTGCTTCAGTATGTTTGGACTGAAGAAAGATGAAAATAATAATTGAGGATCACCATAGTTTTGCACTCAGGTAAGGGGGCCTGAGATGAGATCATTCCCAAAACATAGCTTTGCATTAGATCTATTTCTGCTGGATGCAAGTATACAGGCATGGCGAATTGGATGGACAACTTCAGGTGTGCTGTGCCACTAGAACAGGAGGACAAGGGTGTGTGACGGTTTTGCAAGTACTTCTAGAGGATTTCTTTAGTGCTGGTATCTGTATGTAATGTCCTGTGATCAATCCATGATTCATGGCTTACAAAAACTTATGTGCCACTCTTGTTCAGGGTTCTACAGCTTACTTGTTTAGGCAGAGCAAAATCACAGTTTTAATATAAACCTAGATGCCAGAAGCATCTTTGCATTGAGACTGACCACCATGAGGAGAACTTGCTGTGGAATTAATATGCTGGTCTTGGGCAGCCTTGCAGAATCATGTGCAGAGGTTTTGTTCAGGTCTGCTGGAGTATTTTTCCCAATCTTTATTTTCCTGTCTCACAGAACAGAAGTACTATGTTTTGTTAAACACAACTAGTTACTGAAACAGTTTATTTCAAATTCTGCTGTTTTCTCCATCATTTCAAATAATTCCAGACCTACTCGTCTTTAAAAGTATGCATAAGAGGTAGTTAAAGTACAAGGTATAGGCTAGATTAGTTGAAGGTCTTCACTCTGTGAGATTTGTCCACAACATCCATGAAATAACCCAGTTATAACTAAGACTTTTCATCGTTTGTGTAAATAAGTCCAGACCGCTTTAAAACATTTATATGAATCCTGGCTAGCCCTCAGGAGGACCCATGGTTACGTGTCAACCAGCTGCTTGTTTCAAACAGAATTGCTTCTTATCTTCAAGGTTGGGGTAAGATTTCTAAAAGCACCTTTCAAAAGAGACCTGAGCGTGCAGAAGCGCTGTTGATGGGCACTGAGAATTAAACTCCTCAGTCATCAAGGTGCTTTTGAAACCTCTTCTTTTGCTTGCCTGTAGAATCAGGTTACTTAAGCGGTAAAGCATCTTTTACTAATCTAGACATGATTTACTGAGATGTTGTACACATGAATGGGATTGTTTTGATGAGAACAATTTACTTGCTTTGTCTGCAATGATTTAACCAGGAGATTGCAAACAAGAGCAAGTAATATGCTGAATGCTAACAAACTGTAAGAAAGACTGGGGAAGCTTTCTTACCTGGAGCTAACTACCCTGAATGGGCAAAACTAAAACTTTATTGGAAAGCCCATGGCATAGGCTGATTAAACAATAAAAAGAGCAGAAGTAGGTCATTTTCAAACGTACCCCTCATTTTGTTCATGAAGCTCAAGTGTGATAGAAACTGAAAACTGTTGAAGATGTATATCACTTTGACTTGTCATGCTAAGAGTTTATTTAATACATGTCCATTTTCTTCTGCTAAAGTCAAGCAAAAAGGCTACTTTTGTAGACGTTGCTGTGCATCTTTTATGGATTTGCCCTCTAGTTCTGTATTTTTTTGGAACATTAACAAGCCTTTAATGAAGTAGTTTTACAAGAGTCAGACAAATAACCCAGGCCACTTCTCAAATGCAAAGGTGCTGATCCCACAGGTTACTGGGTGAATGGTCACTCATGGAAAATTATTTCAAGAAAGGGAGAAAAAGGCTTGTTCAGCATTCAGTTTCCCGTTATCCTCAAAAAAGAGGGGGAGAGATCTAAGGTTACTCCTTCCTTTATTTGAGATCTTTCTCATGTGACCTGCCAACATATTTTTGTCCCACTTAAAAAAAAAATGTGGGTGACCATCTGTACTTGAGGTCATCAGGATGGTGTTTAGAGGAAGGCAGGGAAGGCTATCCACTCTCAGCCCCACCAGCACTAACCACTGCTGCATGTTTTCCAAGACATTTGAAGGAGAGTTGCTCCAGATGTGCAGTCCACTCCCACAGTCAAGTCAGGCATGAAGCCACAGCTCTGTGTTCCCGTGGCAGAACAGATGTACCTATCAAATGACCTTGTACTTTAATATCCTTTTCCTAACCTTTTCCTAACCACCCCCTGCTGACTCCCTCTGACACAGAAATATGGGCAAATTAAGCTGTGTTTGGGGTTCTGCATCACTAAGACACTAAAAACTTCGCTGCTGGTAGGATCAGGAAGGTTGTATTAGCATGGTTTGTATTGTCCCCACCCATATCTTTTTCGTCTCTTGCCAGGTCCTCTGAGGCACGGGAATATGTTGAGCTCTAAGCAAGACAGTTATTTTCACACATTTTTGCAATACAAAATATGCAAGTATATCAAAAGCAGAAGTCCAAATGGGGAAGTTGAAGTTGATTGTGTATCTTTTAAATAAGTAGTAAGCACAACACAGGAGTTTGGATAGTAGTTCTGGAAATTGAGTAACATGGAGGAAAATGGGAAGCTTCCAAAGGACTGCAGGGGCCTCAAAAATCCCATCACTGGCTGTTACTGAAGTCAGGAAATAAATATGAAAATGTCCAGCCCAAAGAGGAAGCAAAAGGGTTGGGGATGTCTGCGAACCACCTGCATTTCTATGCTGTTTCTTAGATGTGTGTGGCCCAATGTAAAGGATCTTACTACATGCATGTGTGTATTTCAGTGCTGGGTCAGGGCTGGAATATGACAGTGCAAATATAATAGTTTGAGTTTATTATGAATCTCCAGTAACTTATTATACTTCTGGGCCCTCTTTTGGCTAAACATGGGAATGCATATAGCAAAACTAGGAATGCTGAAAGTACGTAACTGGGAAATGTAACTTCAAGCCAAATATTATACTAACCAGGTCAACGTCTCAAGTTTTTTGTGCATATTTGCATCTAAAAGGCAATGAAATAGAAATGAAAATAAATAGGTTCTCTATATTGAGGTTCTTACTAACAATAAAATCAGAGAAAAATCTTTAATTACAGGACTCAAACCTGTTTGGTGTAGAGTGCATTAAATCACATAAAACTCTTCAGAGTAACAAAATATTTTAAAATATAAAATATCCATGTTGTGGTGATAAACTCAGTTTGTATTAAAAAGCCTAAAAAAAAGAAAGAAAAAAAAAAACTTAAAGTAGAAAAAGAACTAGCCATATTTTAACAAAATTCATATTTGAAAAAAAAAAAACATATTTGAAGGAGGGCTAAGTATATGCTGATTAGCAATATTAATTTTTTAGTCTAGACATTACCTTAAATGCTTTTTTCTTTTACCCAGGTAAAGAAATCAATCTCTTGTACAGTAATTTTTAGGGATCATAAGCATACCTTTGCACTGGGCCAACTAGCACTCTACCAAACAAACCCCATGTACAATTTTGGAGTTAGCCAGAACACACTGGATGTGACAACCTTTATTTGAGGAAGAAGAGAACTTTTCTCTAAGGACATGAAGCTGTGATGTTCCAGGCAGCTTCACATGCAAAGAATATTTCCAGACACATTAAATTTGCTAATATAGAGATCTAGTGTTCTTTCCATAATGATATAGGAATAAAATCCATAATTGGGTCTTGCATTTTCCAGACACTCAATCTTCAACTAGTAGACTGGTCATGAAGTGGGGAAGGATGGATCACACTGATGACATGAGTTTGGAACTCTTTTCTTTTCTATTAAATCCCCATTTGTCCCTAGCTTTCCTCCCTTCATAGTCACTCTTCATAGTCACTACACAGACATGTTTTCCTTTCAGTCTTTCAGGATGTCCATGTGATGATATTTGTTGGATTTGGTTTCCTGATGACCTTTCTGAAGAAATATGGATTCAGCAGCGTTGGTATCAACATGCTCATTGCTGCCCTTGGTCTCCAGTGGGGAACCCTGATGCAAGGATTTTGGCATAAGAAAGGAGAGAAAATTTATATTAAGATCAATAGGTACATGTGACTTTACCAAAATTGACATTTCTATCCCTTAAGGTATCAGGAGAAGTCATAGACTACAATATCTGTGGGATCACTTAGATCACAGATCTAAGTTCACTGAAATTTGATTGAGCCTTACTGTCCACCTCTCAACATTCATCTGCCCTTGACCTCTAAAGGGGCAACACCTGGTGCACTGAGCCAAGGGAACCAAAGCGAGGGATGAAATTTGAGGTGCTAGGTTACATGTGGGCCATAGGTTATGTAGAGAGACTGGTTTGAATCTCTGGAGCTGTGGAAGCTGGAAGATTTCCAGCAGTAACACAGCACCTTGTGCATCTAGCAGGCATGAAAGGATCTGTCCTTCCATGACACATGGAGTCACAGAAGAAAGGCTGAAACAATGTGTCTATCCACTCATGAGGTTTTCTCCTACTTCCCAGGGAATGATTTGCATGAGCACCACACTGCAGTATGTTTTGGACCCCAATCATAGAATAAGAGACCTCATGTGCGATGTCTCTAGATACTTTTAATCCCCCTCCCATTCATCTGTCCTGCTTCTACCAAGGTTTCAGAGTGTTTTCCACATCTGCAGTTCTGTTTCATGAGACAACTTGTAGACAATTTTGAAAGGAACAGCATCCAAACATTACTGAGGGACAAGCAGATGCCTACAGACAGGCATTTGTAGAGGGACCCATGAGTTAGCACCCCTCTGTGCTGCAAGTTTTTGACCAATTTGTGGTTTTATTTATCTTTGCCATTCCCCATAACCTCTTAACACTGGTCCCTCCTGACAGCTAGTGAAAAGATGATGCACAGTGATAGAAAAGCATGCAAGCCTTTTGAAATGAGATAAACCATCTGACTAAAGGTAAGAGCTCCCTGTCATCTTTGGAGTTCAAGTGACAGTCCCTGAATATTGGAAATGTCCCTGCATATCCACAATATACATCTCATCTGACTTTGCACTACAATTTGAACCAGCTAAGCAGGAGGTAACCTTCCCACACTTTTTCCTCAGCAGCTGGTAAGATCCCTACAAAACCTACCTGGAAAGGTTTGATTTAATTTTCATCCACAAAGACGATCTTGATAATTCTATATCTGAAGAGTTAAAGATCTATCATTTTAATGATATGACAGGTTTGATATTACAGCCTTATTTCAGGTGTCTTTAAACTGATTTTCTTTTTTCCTGTGTTTTTGTTTTGCTTTGTTTTGTTTTTATTCGTTTTCTTAACTTCAGCATGATAAATGCAGACTTCAGTACAGCAACTGCTTTGATTTCATTTGGAGCTGTTCTGGGGAAAACAAGTCCTGTTCAGATGTTGATCTTGACAATCCTGGAGATCACAATCTTTGCGTGCAACGAACATCTAGTTATAGAAATATTTCAGGTACAACTATTTAGCAATAATTTTTTTCTGATTATAACAAATGCTTTCACTTTGTAATACTTCCAGTTTACATATTCTAGATTCTAGTTTCTACCATAGAAAATAAACCATTAAAGTCATCCAGACTTCTCCTTCATCAAATCCTCATCTTTATGCTGTATAAAATGTGTGGCATTATTTTGGGTCCCTATTACAGGCCACAGATGTTGGAGCCTCAATGACTATCCATGCTTTTGGAGCTTATTTTGGTTTGGCCGTAACCCTAGTCTTGTATCGTCCTGGTTTGAAAAACAAACATGAAAATGAAGAATCTACCTATCATTCGGACATATTTGCCATGATTGGTAAGTTAAATAATAGTGAGTGCTGATCAGTTGTTCATCCCTCTTTCATCCCTATGTTTTGATGATTGCATGTTACCACGCTGCATCCATTTTCTTAAGTACGCTCCTAGAGGCATATTCTTTTTTGTCTGATGCATGCATAATGTTTTCAATGACACAAATATTTTCACAGTTTTTCCTTGGTTAAAAAAAAGGAAAGATCACATTAAAGATGCATTTTCACTGTGCGGTAGTGGTGACTCCCTTTTTGTTAAATCTTCTGTTATAAGCAACATTTCCATAGAAATCAGCCATAATTAAAAGTATTGAGCTGTGCCTGTCCCGCTAATGAATGTTAGAAACCATACATCTATCTGTCCATGAGATCTATTCATAGATCAATTTACCAGCTAAAACTATTAGTTATATCAGTAGATGATAAAGGATTTGCATGTGAACTGTCTTGCTGATGCCTCCTGTTCTGGTATGGTTTTCACAGTGGTGGTGAGCTCCGGCAGTGAGTGGGGCATGACAAGGGGTCACAACGTGTTAAAGTCTTCCAGTAAGATTTGACAGCGACCATGTGTCAAAATCCCAGCTGCCAATGTCAAAAGCTTCTGCATAATCTATTATTTCTTCCAGCATTTTGGCGATTTCATGTTTCTCACTGATCATCTTCCTCATTTTTTGTAGCTAGTTCTGTGGTGTTGGATCTTTCACATTGAAATATCCCTTGTGACTGAATAGTCTTTGTTTCTTTTTGACTTATATTCATCCAGGTACCCTGTTCCTTTGGCTTTTTTGGCCCAGTTTTAACGCTGCCATTGCATCTGAACCAGTTTACCAGATTAAAGCAATTGTCAACACTTACTATTCCTTGGCTGCGTGTACTGTCGTAACATTTGCCCTCTCCAGCCTGGTGGATCAGAGAGGCAAGTTCAATATGGTAAGATTCACATTGCAACCTCTGTTAAATCTAGTCACCCCTCTATAATAAGGATGATTAGGCAGATTCCCAGTGTCCGTGAGCTACCTGGAGCCTTTGCTCACACTTCTAAAAGCTATAATGTCAGATTGGGGCCTGAGGCAACCCACCCGGCTTTAGGTATGTAGTGATTCCTGGGTGGGATCACTGCATCTGGAGAATAGAAAGCTCTTAGACATTATAGTGATGGTCCTGCTCCCTTGTTCTCTCTTGACGACAGAACCTGCTGGACCATAGAGACATTAGTCCAACATTCAGGTGGACTTTTGGGTCTTATTCCAAAGAAGATCCTATGTGAGTTACCGTATTGCAATAGCCAGAATAGGGATCTCAAGACAACCTGTTCCCTGGCAATCTCACAGTGCAGCTGCACAACAGGCAAAGCCAAACTAGGTTGGGGCTGCCAGGCTGCCAACCTTTCATCTCCTTGCCCTAAAATCCAGCCACTTCCTTCCAGCAGTTGCAGTGTTTATCTAAGCCCAGCATAAACAGGCACAGTTCGATGAGCTTGCAGAATTTGCTGCTGTTGTAGGAGGCAGTTCTCACTAGCTCAGCCTGGCTTCTTGAGAGGTCAGATGAGTTTTAGTGACTTTGCAAAAGTTGGAATTCATTAAACTGGCCCGAGTTAAACTCCCTTAAAACAGCTTTGAACCAACACCTGAGCATGTAACAGGGGACTCTGTTTTAAATTCCTGTTCACTCTTCATTGGAAAAATTCCAATGGAAGAAGAAGAAAACTTTTATATGCAAGCAAGCCTTACAAGACATTCAGCCCTAAAACAAGCCTGTGTTCCACATATATCATCTCCACCCCTGTCTACCCTTTGCAGGTTCTCATTCAAAATGCCACCCTGGCAGGAGGGGTAGCAGTGGGTACCTGTGCTGACCTGTCAATCCACCCGTTTGCTGCCATGTGCATTGGGAGCATTGCTGGAATCATCTCTGTCCTTGGATTCCACTTCCTGACTGTAAGTATTGAGGACCTGCCTCTGCTCTCGTTTACTTATTGCTTCATTGGCTTTACTGGAGCTCCCTTGGTTTACTAGAAAGGGAGATTAGAAACTGGCTGGTACACTATAGAGAGTAAGCTCTAGATAGCTATTATCTTTAAATCAGTGTGATTTAAATATATGCTTATGAGCTAACTTCAGCCCATCACCTAGCTAAAAAAAGAGAAGGATCACATAAATATTAGAGTTCATTAAAGTTGGGATTTCTGTTCAAGGAGCTGCCAGAATTTTGCTCCAAGCTCATGTTTCAGTGAAATAGGACTAACTGCGTTTCAGACTTTTAAAATTTCTAAATAGATCTCTAATCAAAAAATACTTTTGAAGTATAAAATGGAAGTGGTTCAGGTGCAAAATGTAGAAAGAAAACATTCTGACTAAAACTGTTTAAACTGCCATTTCCTGATGGAGAAATATTCTGGAAGAAAATACCCGACTAGCAGACTCAGAACAGGCTTGTATGTGTTACTTAGCCTTTGCTGCAGTGACTGAAAAGATTAGGAACATCAGTGGACTGTCATGCGTTTCGTACCATTATATTTATGATGGTACCTTGGACATTATGCATAAGTCCTTGGTTTACTCTGCATATAAATAATTTCACAGTGAAGGAAAAGATAACAGGTTGTATAGCTAAATTTTGTGTACATGAAATAAGTTTTTTCTTGTATCTCTGTGCTACTTTCATTTGCATATCATTCTATAGATAATGGAAGACTATAAACTTACTATAAACTTCATATTTCCCCTCATTTCAGCCTTTGTTGGCATCCAAGCTGAACATTCAAGACACTTGTGGAGTTCATAATTTACATGGTTTACCTGGAATACTGGGAGGTATTGCTGGCATCATAGTAACTGCGATAAAAGAGGAAGATAGGTGAGTTATGAAGAGAATAAAGAAATGAGTTTACTGATTTTTGAAAGTCTATCCTAATTTTCCACCTTCCTTGGATCTAATTATGGTTTTTTTTCCAGAAAATGCAACTTTAATTTGATGTCAGGTATCGTGTTCTGGTTTAAATAGGACTCTTTTTTATATCCTGCCTTTAACACACTGTTTATATGCCAAGCTTGTTCCAAATTAAAAGCTCAAGTAAAAATAAATAAACTAAAAAACATTATAAAAACCATCATACAGAACCATTCAAATGTAGAAGAATCTTTATTATGATTCTACAATTACAATTACAATTACAATTCTGGTAATTGTAACATTTCCAAGAAAATTGGCAAAATGGGCTATTTCCACTATTTTAAAAGACTCCAAGACAACTAAATGCTGGTTTTTTTGACAAAGGGGAGCATTCTCTAGAGGCTTACAAGACAACTAATTACCTTTTCAAAGAACTTGTTTTCACCTGTAGTCTAAAGCAAACCCAAGTTAAAATCAATCCCACATGATTTCTGTCCTGTACACAGCAATGGCAGGATTTTTTCCTGTGATCCATCTTGTCCCGCAGACAGCAAGTACAATGTTGTAAGACCAATTATCAGTCTCAAAGTGTAACAATGTTTTGATTGTCAATGGTTTGTTTTTCTGCCCTTTTCAGGGCAGGTGTCCACTTGACTCCTGGCATGCAGGCTGCTGCCCTGGGCAGTACAATTGGAATTGCACTGGTGGGCGGAGCATTGACAGGTCAGTCTGATGCATATAGCAACTGAAATATATATGAATTTAGAGAACACGTGAATGGAGAACTTCAATGTATCAACAATTTCATGTGAATAATACAAAATAGAAAAATAAAAATAATGCATGATGGCACACTGGCGGAAACTTAAATATGAAAAAACGATTTTCCAATAATTTTGTCTTCAAATGAAGCCTAGGTATCTTACTGAATACATGCTTCGAAGATACTCGGTTGTATATATAGGAATAGTAAGATGTTTTTCTGAATGGAATTCCTCTCTAGATTCAGATGCTTAAAATTCTGAACAGAAACTAATTTGACATTAAGACATATTCATTTAGGTTCACGTGTTTCCATGTGATTGTGGATACATTCCAAACAAAAATTCAGACTGAAATAGAAAATTCAGTCTGAAATCTGGGAAAGGTTTGAGCAATTAAAAACAGGCTCTTATTCATGTCAACATGAAGAAACCTGCATCACCTCTCATAATGAGTGACCTGATGTCCCAAGATGGTTGGGCATTTCTGTAGACTAGGAAATGAGTCAGAAAACTTAGATGACTCTCCAGGGCACAAATGAGGAACATTTATTTGGGCATTTTGTCCATTTTTTAACCTCTGATGTTGTTTTTCCTGCAGGTGGTATTCTAAAGTTGCCCTTCTTGGGACAAGCATCTGACCAGAACTGCTTTGATGACTCTGTTTATTGGGAGGTAAGATACAACATCCTTTTATTGTCATTATGTTGGAAGATGTACAACACACTGCAGTCCTGCTCTCCTGGGGTTTGTGGTTTGCACACGAGTCAGCTTTCAAAAATGTTGCTCTGCCTCAGGTTGTGAATTTATCAAGGCCACCTTCAAGATCTTTTTTGGACTTGCTAGCTAGTCATGCCATTTACAGTGGACTAACCTTGAACAAAAAGCAGAAATAGAGCCAACAAATTGAGACCTCAGTGGAGCTCTTTCTTTATCTCTCTTTTAAGTGCTTGCTGTGTCAGGTGTCCTCTTCTTTCTTGTAGTTTAGACACATGATTTTGCATTTTTGGCTAAATGATGCTGCTTTTCTAGTGTCATCTAGAATTTCATACTGCATGAAATTTAGAGCACTTCTTCAGTATTTGTAGAGTGAGTCTCCCTTAGGCTAAGCAGAAGTTTTTCTGCTTCTTGGTTGAACGATCTGACCACTGAGGTTATCAGAAGACGGGCTTCCTGGCACGATTGTTTTACACATGAAGACACGAACAACGGGACTGAGAAACAAGTACATCTGCAATAGCCCTGCTAGGCTCCCTTTATGCTCAATGAAGAGATGGCTCTAGATTGCAGTTCATTTGAATCCTTCCAGATCTATATTAGGTTACATGAATTAAAGCCTTGAAAATCTCTATAATCCCCATTGATAATGAAAGACCTTTCATTGCCTACCTCAAACGTAGAGGTCTATGCTGTAGACACCTAGATTTGATCAGCTGAGTCCCACATACATCTCTGAATTGGATGCCTACAATCAAGTGCAGAGCAGAAACTCAGACATACCTTTCCTCTTGGCTAACCTAAGAAGCTCCCTGTACACTTTGTAGGCTTTCTGCATCTCCCTTTATTAGAGACTGATGACAGATTCTTAATTTAGGCAGTCTGAATTTTATCCTTTATGCCAGGACAAACTCAAAAAGGCAACACAAGAGCAATACATGATATACATTCCTTGTAAATAAAATGTTGTGAACCCAAAAGGAAATTTTATTAGTTTTTTAATGAATTAAACTCCAGTATGAACCACACAATTTGGCTTTTAGTGAGAGAAAGTTTGCAGTCTAAGGGGAAGTTTTGAGCCAAAAGGTCAGCTGTAGCAATGACAATCAGAAAAAACAACTTTTAATGACAGCTCTGCAAGTCATTTGCTGTTTGACCTCGTGAAAGTCAAAGCACTGGTTTTCCGCAAGACCTGAAATAAGCTGTCATATGTCAATGATAAAAAATGTCATGAAAAAGAAAGTTTAACGTGTGGCTGAAGAATTCACAGCCTGTGTTGACCAGTGATAATAATATAACCCTGCTCAACTGAAGGTCCTGTAGTATCAGTAGAACTGCTTAGAAATATTCTATTCTAAACAAGCTTTATCAGGTAATGGGAAGGGACATTGATATTTGGCATACAACATTTTTTATATTTCATTAGAGATGGTCACCTTGTTTCTTTAGAGCTCTTTGAAAATCCCAGGTATTGATTTTGCACTCTCTGATGTAGCTAACATCAGTGTTAAGGAGTTCTTTTATTAAGATAACCCTGAATTCATCCCTCAGAATTCGGAACTGGTGGTTCACATCAGGCTGGGTCAATGTTAATAGACACATAATATTTACAAACAGAACTACATTCTCAGTGCACTTTAGTCTCCTTTTATGGCAAAAGGAAGTCTCTACCTCATTAACTGAACTCTTCTCCGATTTTCATGGCAGGTTCCAGAAGAGAAGCAACCACATGAAATTCACTCCAACAGTGAGCACTATGATGAGCACAGCAGATTTGAAGCCACCATGTAGAAAAATAATTTGTCTGTAGTATTTGTCCTAATTATGCTCTTTTCAGTTTCTAGTGCTAAAAACCAACATCTGAGTATTATCCTAACCACAACAGGTTTTCAAGAAAGGGCCTTAGATAGCTATATCTTTGTAATATAAAACAAGCTTGATTAGACTACATAATCATTATGCCAAGCTCAGGTGAACTAATTAGATCCTTCCAATATATTTGTTCATCAGAAAATCCACCACAAACTGCTCCACAAATTTATCTGTATTTTACCTTTTGTTGTCACTGAATCAATATAGCAATTGAAATAACCTTTGTGATCCAAGCCTATTACAGGATACTATATTTAACTGCAGGATTTCTTTAGTTACAGTCACATCCTTCAACTGCGTAGGGATAATCAAGAAGAAATGGATTGATATTGTTTATTTGGATTCTAACAAGCTTTTCTCCAGAGCATCCCAGATATTATCTTTTTAAGAAAGTGTCCTATTTGTGGATGGGGGAGAAAATGTGTTGTATTTTGAAGATTGGTTGTGACAGGAAACAAAATGTTCATGGCAAAGCACAGAATATAGTGATTGATGAGTGGCAATATGAGTATTAAGATTCTTTGTTAATATGTTTATTGAAAGGGAGAAGAAAGTGAAATGGTGAAAAATTTCATTATTGGCATAGATTTATTTAGACTGTTTCAAGGACACAATAAGGGAATTGAGTAGGAGCTAAGAAAAACAGGTAATTACTTAGTATGTCTTATTACATCCAACAGTAATAAGTGGATAGTAGCACTGTTAATGTCAACAAATATAAACTGAACTAAATGTTAGCTCCAAGAAAAACCATGAGTTGTTAGGAACTGATCGGAAAACAACTATGTTCAACCTACAGAAGACTCAGTGGAGAACTTCTGTGTGGTGAGTCGCTGCCTTGAAGTCACTGCCTCCTAAAACAAGAGAAAGCAGAAAGAAGAAAACTGAAGCTAAATTAAGGTAAATTAACTCCACACAAGAAGTTATGATAACGGCTGCTCAATTAAGAGAGACAAAAATTGAGGTATCTGAAGGAACTCTATGAGATGACAATAGCTGACAGCAGAGTCACACATCTCTGCCTACCTACATGGGGTAATCCATTGAGAGGCAATGGATGGGAGATGAAAATCTAACAGAAGGATCACAGTGCCTCTAGGCATTACTCAGACACAGAAAGCTACCACTGATGTCTCAGGACAAGCTACAGCGGATGAACTTTTAAGACTTTTTTATATTAGCATCTTATTTCAAGTCTTACTTACCAGATTTAAAGGGAAAACTCCTCTCATATAAAATAGCACAGATATTTTCAGTTCTGCTGATGTATTTTTCCTTGAAAAACTTGATAAAGATACTAGGCAGGGCTACCCATATGTTATATCAGCTGTATACTGCTATATATGTCAGATTTCTATCTATGAATGAAAATACATTTGTTGTAACACACTTCAGATATGCTCTTTTGCAGATGTGCAACGACTGACTCTTTTCTACCTTGTTGGCTAGAAGACTCTTTTATCCTTTTAAAGCTTTCACACAGTAATTTTTGTAAAAACTGAGAAGGCATTTAACAATGTAAATATTCCATATGTAAAGATTTTAGAAGTATTTTGTGCATAATTTACAAACACAGAGTATTGAAGTACTTGAAAAAGACTCCATACGTAGACAGACTGTAAAAATCTTATCGTCAATACATGAAGCTCACCCCTCAAAATCCTACTTGGGGATTCAGAGGGTCCTTCTTTCACCTACAGCTATGAGGTTATATCACTGATTGTGAGTGTTGACCACAAAGGAATACCTGAGTGAGAAAGTACTACTCACTGTGAGTAAATCTTTCAGAATGATGTCTTCAATAGTTATCTTTAGTTCTTTAAAACAAAAGGAGGAAAAATAAACTATGCAGTTTTTTTCTCTAGTTCTCCTTATAACCTTTCCATAGTAACCAGATCCTCATCCACCAGGTATTCATTATTGTCCTCTGCCTTTTTTCAGAAGATTACTGCCCCAGAGAAATCACTCCTTCCGGTTCTCTCAAAAAACAGAGTAGGGAGAGGGGTCCCATTACATGGAGATTTATTCCACCTAACCTAGTTATCATTTTCAGGAAATTCTTTGTTTCCTTTTTGACAAAGAAGGACCCTAGAAGTAGGGCCTGTAGCGATAGGAGAAGGGGCCTGTAGTGATAGGACAAGGAGTAATGGTTTTAAACTGAAAGAGGGTAGATTCAGACTAGATATAAGGAAGAAATTTTTTACAATGAGCATGGTGAAACACTGGCACAGGTTGCCCAGAGAGGTGGTAGATGCCCCATCCCTGGAAACATTCAAGGTCAGGTTGGACGGGGCTCTGAGCAACCTGATCTAGTTGAAGATGTCCCTGCCCATGGCAGGGGGGGGTGGACTAGACGACCTTTAAAGGTCCCTTCCAAGCCAAACCATTCTATGGTTCTAAGTCTAGCTTAGCTTGGGAAACTATATTTTATGTGGCTGAGACCATGTGAGGAGTATATGACTTTAAGAACTGGAAGAGAGACTACAAATGCATCTGTGAAAAACACTTTGATAGGCCCATTCTGATGTTCACAATACTTAAAAACTAGCAAATAATACAGAAAAAGCATTAGGACAATTAAAAATTTAAAAAGCATGTGTTGTAAAAACATCACACAAGAAGTAGGACTAGAAGTGACCTCTTGAACAACGTGGTGCAGCCAGACAACTAAACCCTCATAAGTTAAGCTAAATGACCAGGATGTGAGAAACTACAGACCATTGTATGAGAAACATTGCTGGATGTGACAGGAAACAATATAACACTCTGATAAGAATTACAGATAACACCATGAAAAATGAAAAGTGAGTTATAGGAGAAACGGCCTAATAGCACAGATAATTTTAGGGGAGAATTAGGGAAGTTTTGGGGACCATAACCTTGAAAGGCCAGCTATGTAAGCATAACTGAAATACCAACCTCAGATACAGATGTAGCAAATCTGAGACCAAACAAAATCTAATTAGTAGTGGGCAAAGATGGGGAAGGCAAAGAAATAGGAAAAGGGACAATGAGGCATGCAAAAAAACCTGCAATGAGGGCTGTCTGGGGTATCTGTCAGGCAGTCTTGAGATAGATCGCTGCAGCCCAGGGCAAGACAATAAATCAAATCTCTTGTTTTGATCATCCATGTGTATTTGATTTCCTCCTGTGGTCTCCACCCTGCTATGGTGAAGAGCTGCTGATCATGCATAATGTAAAATTCATTCATTCCTTATGGTCAGAAGCCTTAGACAAGTGCCTCAGCTCAAGACCGAAGAATCCACCACCCTATATGCAAAGATTGGGCACAGAATTTTCCCAGCATGTTTTTTTCAGACTTTTTCCAGCATGTTTCACATGGCTCTTCACCTCAAATAGACCCTCTCTATGCAACAGATGGTGCACAAAGATGTCTATGATGGTATCATCAGGAAATGAAATACAGCAGTTGTTGGCTTTCTACACAACCTTTGTTTAAACAGAGCTTTAAACATTACTTTCTTTTCAATGTGACTGTGCCCTTGAAGTGTATGATTTGTTTCTCCTAAGGTTCTTTACCCCAGTCGCTCACCTCCACACTTCAGATGTCAGTGGCATTTGGTTCTCTGTCTCAGGGTATTTTCTTTGGTTGGTTATTTCCAAATTAATCAAAGCTTTGAATAGCCTGAGTCAGTAGATCTTCTTTTGTACATAGTTACAACTTCTGTGTAATGTGTTACTGGAAACTATGGAGAGGTGTCCAGCCTTACAGAAGCTTAAAATGTTTTGCTAAGAACCCTTTTGCTCATCAACCAGGGAGCTATACAGTGGCAGGAAAGGAAAGCAAGGAGTTAAATGAGATACAGGGTGGAGGATGAGCTTTGAGGATGGGACTGAAAAGTAAACCAAAGTTAAAGTACAACTACTCTAAATCTGAGGTTCACGATGACTAGCATTTTTTTTCTTTCTCATAAAAGACTGCCAATGATTTATCCTCTTCAATAACCACTGAATGCTCTTCCTGTCTTGCTTTTGTTCTCACCTCGATTTGTTTTTACATAAAAAAGCTTAAATAAGATTATTTTTTTAAAAAGTGAGTAAAAACTCATTCAGTATCAACATTTATTAAGCTGTGCATAAAAAAATCTGAAAAATATGAGTTAAATGGCAGCAACTGTGTGTAATTTTCAACTTGAAATTGATTCCACCATCAGGATGGTGAAAGCTCTTTCTTAGATTTCTGTCATTCTCAGAAAAAAACTTAAGAGACTGTTCATATTTTTCAAATTAATAGCATTTTGGAGGTTAGATCAGCCATCCTTTAAAAGATATTTTCCATATCCAGTCCTAATCAGAAAACAGATCTCTTTCTCTGTAAGGGTCAAACTGACAGAAGCCACTGGGATTGGTGGTTTTCTAAGTGAAAGCTTCAAATTTAATGTTTCTAATGCAGTGTATCTCTTTTTTTTTTTTTTTTTTAAAGAGATTAAATATGGATAGAATAAATTTTAATGAAATGAAACAAAGGAGTTGGACTTAAAGAAATAAAAAGTCTTATCTTATTATTATTTCTTCTTATTAGCAGTTATTTCTTATTTAAACTAACCAAAGGTCAAGCTTATTGACACTCAGTCCTTTTCCAAAACACCAGTGGATGATCATAACTTTGAAGACTGTCTTACAGATATTCAGTACTACCTCTTTCAGAGCAATATCTTTGTATTTCATTACTGAAAGGCAAATTTATTTTAAAGCCATTTACTGAACATTTGCCTCAAACATTTCTTTTAACATTTGTATTCAGATCTGTTGCTGATTAAATGCATGAATTAAATGATCAGATGATCAATTGTATTTGATATTTCTTGGGGATATACAGTCTTCTTTCCCTCTCACTGGGATCAACCTGTTAACAAAGTATGGATGGTGAGGCTCTTGCCAAAAGAGAGCTCTTCCTCTTCTTCACAACTCTCCTGCAGAAGTTCACCTTTCACCCTCCCATAGGAGTTTCCATCTCAGACCTGGACTTCTTCCCTTCCATTGGGTTTTTCACCCACCCAAAGTCTTATAAGGTCTATAGTGTGTCACCTTCCTATGGCTTTTCTCAGATGTATTTCTGATTCAGAAACAAAAAATGCATACATTCAGACAAAATATAATAACAGTCCACTGCCACATGTGTGTCCCTACACCTATGCATCTTCTCATCAAACAGGCCAGGGATCAGGCTCTGGTACTGCACAGATCACATACCCACACAATGACACTTTCTCCTCCCTGACCTCCAAGGCTGACCTTGGTTCTTTACACATTCCTCCAAATCCAGACACGCACACACAGATGCACACAAATAGTAGTACAACCTACTGCAAGAAAATGATAAATGTTGTCCTGATTCAGAATTACTGTGCAAACGTGTTGAAGAGTACCAGAGGAAATCCTATACTTGGAACTAAGAACTCTTTTACTTCAGAATAGTATGCATATTAAGGAGATCCAACCGAACTCTTAAAAAAAAAACCACCCAACTTTCCCACTTCAGAATTAAACTGTCTCCAGCATTGTCTTCAAAGATGCAAAGATGCTTACTTTATTATGAGTGACATAGCTAATGTGACCAGATCCCCCAATTTTCCAGCAAGTTTGGCCAATGACCCCTATGTTTGCGTCCGTTTTGGGTATTTTTTTCTTGAGTTCTTGTTAGGTGAGGAGAATTGCGACAGCGAAAAGAATGACTCTTGCTCTACCGAGTCTGGCTCACTGAGATGACTAAATACCACAAGAATTTTCTCCTGTTCCTAAAAGAACCTGGCCGAGTTCTCCTCATGCATCATGTAAAACACCATAGAGCAGCAAAGTATTTGAATGTCATAAACTTAACATACACTTTAGAAACAACTCATCTGGTTCAAGACGTATGTCTAGAGACATTGCCTGTCAGACCTTGGAGGAGTCACAAATATTGGCCCAAAGCAGGATCTTGAATCTCCACTTCAAAATAAGGCCAAGGGGAAATGTTCCCAAGGAGGGAAGAAACACTCACAGCCTGTCACTCATGTCCATGACAATCTCACCCTGCTCAGCTCACTCACTACCTGCCAGCACTGCAGGAACCAGAGACCTGCTGGAAGAAATCAGCAGGACTGAGCAGGCAAGGGCAATGGGGTGAGAGGCATTGCCTCCTTCTCCAACTGCATTTCAAGAGACACCTCTAGTTTCCACAGTGTCCTTCCAATAACCCGGAGAGTCTTGTACAGGCAGGTTAATGCTGTGCTTGTTCTGAAGCTCTGCACAGACCTAACCCTGGGCCCATCTCTTGGAAAACTGTCCTGGTTTCAGCTGCGATAGAGTTAAATTTCGTCCTAGTGCTGTGGTTTGGATTTAGTACGAGGAGAATGTTGATAACACACTGATGTTTTTAGTTGTTGCTAAGTGCCCTCCTAGTCAAGGACTCCTCAGAAACTGGGAGGGAGCATAGCCGGGACAGTTAACCCAACTGGCCAACGGAGTATTCCATACCATATGACATCATGCTCAATATATGAATGGTAGGCGTGTTCCAGGAAGTAGCGATCGCTACTTGGTTATCGGTCAGCGCGGATGGTGAGCAATTGCATTGTGCATCACTCATTTTGTATATTCTATCATTATCATTGTTGTTTTGTTGTTATTATTATCATCCCTTCCTTTTTCTGTTCTGTTAAACTGTCTTTATCTCAACCCAGGAGTTCTTCTCACTCTTACACTTCCGATTCTCTCCCTGTCCCACTGCGGGGGGGAGGGGGGGAAGTGAGTGAGCGGCTGCGTGGTGTTTGGCTGCCTGCTGGGTTAAACCACGACAGGAACAACTCAGAATTGCTGCTTCCTTTCATACCTCAAGAGTCAGTATCTGACTCATTCTTTGTTAATAGTTAAATCCCAGATATATGTGGAAAGAATAACATTCTCAGTGCCTTTTTACCTCCTTTGGGGAGGTGGAGCAGAAACAGGCCAAGTGGCACACAGCTGGACATAGGCCCTGGACTTTTTTCCAGGACACCTTCCAGGTAGGTAAAATGCCCTGGTCTTTCCTCCAGAGACCTCAGGGGCAGCAGCACACTTGGGGCAAGCCGGTACAAGAGCAGGCTTGCTCTAGCTCCTCCTCCAGGCTCCCGGCCAGGTGCCTGTGCTCTTTTCCTCCAGGTCTCTGTACCCCCATCCCCTCGGGGGCTGATTCCTCTCTTATGCCTTTGGTCACGTCTCTGCAGGGATCCTGACACTTTAAAGAGTCAAGGACAAGAGGCTCAGCCTGGGCACCTCACCTCACACAGCCCTCCATGTTCTTGAGGCATGTTCTTGCCTCAAGGTCATGTACAATTTAGTTCTCTACAATTCTACTAGAAAGCTTTTCCAAACACTGTTGTGAAGGCTGCAGCTCATCTCCTCTGGTCAGTCTCAATGAAAGCCCTGGATGGTTTCTCCTCCATGGCTTCTTTTAACACCTTCTTCTCTGCTGCTCACTCTCTTAGACTCTAAGACACACAAGTCAGACTGTACCTCAGCCCTCTTTCCTCAACCAACAGAGGCCATTTTTTCTCTATTTTGCTCTCAGCCTTTGGCTCCCCATTCAGAGGTAATCATACAAGCTCTTCTCTCCACCTCTCTTCCTGAAATGGTTACAACTGGATGTCAAAGGCAATTGCCACAGCTGAAGATACAGGCCCTACTGGTCAACTGGCTCTATGTTGCCCTGCTTGAGCAGCAGTGTTGAACCAGATGACCTCTGGAGTTCCCTTCCAGCCTCAACCATTATGTGAAAATCAGGAGCCCGTAAGGCATGGCTTATCTGACCAGCTTCAGCCTCTGGTTTTGGAAGAGAAGGGCTCCTTGCCCTCTACTCACTTTAAAGGAAGCTGAGGCCATCAGATTAATACAGACCTCACCATTTGGCCGGATCAGTCTGACCCTACATTTTACTCTGCTTGAAATCCTGCTAGAACAAAGATGTGTGTGCCACGACACATTATTCAGCTAGCTCAGAGGAGCTTGGCTCTGGGTTCTTCCTCTCTTGAGCACTTCTGATCAATGCAGCTTTCCACTACAGGACCCACAGCACATCAAGACCATAAATCCACATTCAGGTTACTCAAGAGAAATCTTCACAACTGTCTCAGATCCCTAGTCCGCTGAGCTTCTGCTCTTGTCAAGACCTGGCATCCCTGACATAAAGAGAGAAGGGAAAGCCTGAGCAACCAATGGAACCTCTTCCTTCTTCTCCCACCTCCTCCCAGTCTCCCAGTTCAAGGCAGTGTTTGAGTTGCTGTTTCTAAACTGGACTTACGCCCACACACGTCTCTGCCAACGCACAGGACTAGTTTAAACATCACCCATTAAACAGTAACCAGTATAGGGTAAAGTGAGCGCACACGGTGGTGACAGTGCCTAGTAGGGATTCTCCAAGGGTAAAACCCCAGACGGGCATTTCTACCATTTCTTAGAAGTGAAACTTATATCTCTCTATGTGTATAAGTGCCATTAATGCTTGAAACTCTTAACTTCTGACAGGAGATTGCACTCTTTGCCTGAATTTTCCTCTTCTCAGCTAAGTCTTTGCTGAAAGACAATGGATTGGGTCAATGTTGTTCCTGTAGGGTTACTCTTTATACTCATTCTCCTGCTGATTCTGAAAAGACAACATATCTGGAAGAGGCATGCAAGAGAAAACTTCCCGCCAGGACCCAGACCTTTACCCATTATTGGAAACCTGCACATCATGGATCTGAAGAGACCTTACCTGACAATGCTAGAGGTAACTTCTCTTGTTCCTTTTCTTAGAGCTCTCTGTCTAAGGCAGTCAGTGATCCCCCAAAAGGGGTACAAATTTTTCTCTGGACAGGCAGATACAAATGCAGCAGAATTAATTATCTGCAGTAACTGCTCTTCCTATCACATGATCTTGTCTCAGTGCAGGGGAACTGACTTCCAGCCACATCAAGAGAATTGACCTATTTCTGTGGAACACAGGAAATGCTGGGGTTCTCCAGACAAGGGTATCTAGAAGAGATGGGCCCTACAGTTCCTACAGCAACTTCCACCAGGGGCTGATGAAACATTTAGGGAAGAGACCACAACTTTCTGGAGGGTGTTTTGTGGATTCAGCCATCAGGGAACTGGCAGAAAACAGCTTCTTGATCCTCTCCTTTCATCCTCACCATGAAGGAAGAACTTTTCTGGTTTCCCAAAGCAAAGTAGGAAACAAATAAACACTGCTTATTCTTTCATATCTGGTGGCAGTAAACTCTAGGACTTCAGGAAAGATGGCGTGTGACAGTCAGATAGTGTATGATTTGTGGGGTCCTCTCACTGCACCACTCCTTAAAGCCATGAACAGCAAACCTAAGAGTTTCAGACAGTTCCTGTGCCCTGATGTACCACCACCTTGAAAACTGGTCTCCTCCTGGCTTGGGGAACATTTCCAACTTATCCTTTATGAGTTCTTAGTTTCTCAATCAAAAGTTACCTACAGAGACCATGTAGTGGACACAGTTATCGCATAACTCAAAATGAAGCCATTCTTAACTTGCTTTCCTGGATTTCATTCCCATGTGAGCCATGCAGTCTATTCCTGCCTGATTGTGGCTGCAGCTCTTGCACCTTGTCACCAAAGGCAGTAACTCCAGATGCATCTAAAGGTATAATTCCAAACTATTTAAGAGCTGTTACTCATGATTC
This sequence comes from Calonectris borealis, assembly GCF_964195595.1. Classification (NCBI taxonomy): domain Eukaryota; kingdom Metazoa; phylum Chordata; class Aves; order Procellariiformes; family Procellariidae; genus Calonectris; species Calonectris borealis. Next base: position 5,766,239 of record NC_134314.1, read on the forward strand.
CAGCTGATTTGTACCTCCTCAGATTTGTATACCAGGAACTGCACAGGGTTTGCCACGATTACTGAGAAATTCACTTTGCGTTTGTCTCTTCAAAGGAACACAGGGCCAAGCCTGTCTGCTCTTCAGCCTTTCCTTTAGCCCCTCTAAAAGTCTGTTACTCAAATACCTAACAGAGGATTCCAGACCCCATTGTGATCCTTTTTCTTTAAAAGAGCTCTGATATTTGTATGACAAATTCTCCACATTTTGGACAGTGAATGAAAAACCAATGCCATGCAGGAAAGAGAACATTAAACCTGCTGAAAAACAAGTATTTTGAGCTTGCTGAAAATCACCTGAAAATCATCTTCTTTTATTGTCCCCTTTCGTCCCACTAGCTATCCAAAAGATATGGCCCAGTCTTCAGCATTCAGATGGGACTAAGGAAAATGGTGGTGCTCTCAGGATACGACACAGTGAAGGAAGCTCTGGTGAACCAGGCGGATGCATTTGCGGGGAGGCCTAAAATACCAGTTGTTGAAGAAACAGGAAAAGGAAAAGGTGAGTGTGCTGTTGTGTTCCCCATACACCTGCCTTCTGCAAAGAAGAATGAGACTTTCTCCATGGAGAGGAGAATGCAGAACGTCTCACTTTGTTTTGCTAAGCATGTGAAGCAACAGAAAGGAGGGGGAAATTGAACAATGTGTGGTGACATTCATCGGGGATAAGGAGAGGTGATACTCTTAATTTACACATAAACATGTAATTTAGAGGTCTGAATCTGCAGCTGAGTTTTCCCTTAGAGGTGACATGTTGAGGAGCTGACATGGGGGCATCTCCTGATCTCTTCTGACAAAGACCACCCCTGCAGCCACCCAGCTACCAAAACCTTGTCACATAAACCCAGTACAAGCTGGCAGAGAAGTGTCTGCTACATCAGCAGCACTATCTCCAAATACTCCTTGTGAGATTGATATTATTGAATGCTTATTTTAAATTTTGCAGTTCAATTTACATTTGAGAATAAATCTCTCTTAAAGAGAGAATAAACAATAACCCAAGCTTTTAGTTTGCTTCTAAGGAAGCTCACTTTTGCTCTGAGTTCTTCTGGTGGAGATTTCACCCTCCACAGGTGCTAGACCCTGAATTTGATCTTTTGATTCCCATGAATATTGATGGGATACATGGAAGTAGGGACACGAGAGATTGTTGTCTTCTGACAGGAAAGCAAGGGTGAGCACATTTATACCTTGTGCCCAGCTCTGAGTAATGTATTGTTAAATGCCAACCTATCTGCAAATGTTTTCTTTCCTCTTTAGGGACAGTTTCTTGAACAAGACTTTAAGCAAGAATAAGAGAACATGATAGGTGCAAGGAGAGTAAATAGCAGCACCAGCTTGACCGAAACTTCTCTGCAGATGCCACTGAGAATTCTCTGCAGCTTTTCTAGCATGTAGGGGGTTGGGATTATCCCCACCAAGTGGGGCAATTTTCCAAACAGATGCCTGTATTTGAGGTTTCATTTACTCTCTACAGTCTGCATAAGAACACAAGCACTCTTGAGAGAGGATACATCTCACCTAAGGGAGACATCTAAGGTTAATGAGCACACTCAGATGATGTTCCAGAGGCACAAATCCAACTCCCTGTTCTAAACAAAGCTGAACAAAAGCCCTCATGTCTCAGGGCACATCAGACACCTCACGAACTCAGAATGGTGGCTGCTTCCCTCAGAGCTTTCTCCTGACATATCTTGCCTGTCTTATTTCATTCTACGTGGGGACACAACATGTCTTGAGGGCTTGACAGGTTTCCTGCCAGCACTCATCTTTATCAGGATTGAGGGTAGATGAGGAATCTCTGCTCTCATGATGAAATTTCTATTTCTGTGTTTTCATTTTCCATTTCAGGAGTTATATTTTCTGATGGAGAAAACTGGAAAGTGATGCGAAGATTTACTCTTACAACCTTACGAGACTTTGGAATGGGCAAGAAGGCCATAGAGGATCGTGTTGTAGAAGAGTATGGATGCCTGGCAGACACCATTGAGGCACAGAAAGGTGGGGGGAATCTTACCTTCATAACACACTGATTTTCCTCAAGCTTCCTACAGAAATGTTAAGGGTCGAGGAAGAAGAGTCTCTGAACACTTTCAGAGATCTACCTTTCTCCAGCATCCATGCTCTGAGGAGTTTATACAAGCCGTCTGTCTCTCTATCTGGCAATTGCCTGACATGCAAATGGAAAGCATTCATTGAGGCACTGGAAGTCAAACATGGAGTCAGACATCAAACAGCACATCTGAGAAGAGTAATTTGTTCCTCCATGTGCAGCCCCTTTGATTGATTTAGTGGCACTGGGAGAGCAGAAGGCCATTGCAAGGACTTGCATACCTATACTAAAATATTGATTGCCCCTAAAGTCACATGTCTGGGAAACCCCTTCCAGAAGGAGGCAGAACATCCAGTTACACATTTCACCAGCGTCATCTAAGATTATTTCTCACTAGGCTCAGTTACCAACTTAGCTCTTCCGACCAAGCAGACTTGGGATAAAAACAGATTTCTACCTCATCATTCTAGTTCAGGCTTCAAGTCCTCACCTTGAGCCCCTGAAAGCGGGAGCTGTATCCAGCCGCAAAGGGGCTGCACCAGAGGGATCTAGAAGCTGTAGAAGTGCAAGCCCCAGCAGGAAAGATTGAGTGACCATGAGCTGCTGAGTTAGGAGATTGGACCTAAAGGGCCTAAAAGGACACAGTCCAACTCTCAAAAAATAGTGGTGATAAGGTACAGCCCGGGACAGCACCAGTGGGGGAAATGGCAATTCCCTTATACCAGGAAACTTTAAGATCATGTATGCCCAAACAAAGCAGCCTGGGGAAGGGCCACAAAGACCCAGGGCCACAATAGTCTTGGACAAAATGGAGGGGAGCACAAAAGACTTGCATTCAGTCTCTGGTCTGTCAAAATGCTGTTAGGGTCATGCGAATCCTGAGATGGGGGAGCCTTTCCTCCTGCCAGCTCTGTGCCTATCATGTCCCAGACTTCACTGAGCCTCTGCATGCTACTTTAATTAATTGGAATAACTATTGACTTTGTTGTTCGCACCACCTTTTCCCATGCTAGGGAAGCCCCTTGAGATGACTCTGATGATGAACGCTGCTGTTGCTAATGTCATTGTATCCATATTGCTTGGAAAGCGATATGACTATGAAGACCCCACATTCAAAAGGCTCCTGTCAATGGTGAACGAAAATATCAGGGTTTTTGGAACTCCATCAGTTTCGGTAATTCATACTGTTTCAATATTGCTCTTCAAAAGCGTGATTATACAGTGGTACACAGAGGTACACCTCTCCAACGCTGATCATTGCAAGAATTTTATCTGTACGTGCCTGAAATGGCAGAAAGTGGACCTCTCATGCTATTTATGGATTTCTCTCTATTCCCCATCTCCCATTACAAACAACAAGGTCAAAGTCAGTGTGGGAATGCCTGTAACTGTCTCTTCAGCTTGAGACTCCCAATTTCAACCAGTTTGGAGAGGGAGGGATGAATTCTCTAGGAGTAGAGAGGTAGGAAATAGTGTCAAAGACATATGCAAAAACATGGGATTTCAAGGCTATCATTAACTAGTGTGATTAATACTTAGTGTAAGAGGGAATAAATTTTAACCATTTTACACAGTTGGCCAGGGAAAAAGGAGGACAAAGGAACGTATTGCATCTTGAGTATAAGACTATACACTATTTTGTGTAAGGGCTTTTCTTAATATATGCTGTTGAACTGTGGTACATCTGCTTAGCATCTGTTTTTGTTTCCTCGCTATCTCTGCATCCTCCAGATGTACAACACGTTCCCAGTCCTTGGATTCCTCCTGAAGAACCACAAAATTTATATTCACAATGTAAAGGAAATCAATGCTTTTATCAAGGTGACTTTCATAGAACATCTCAAAGCCCTGGATAGAAACGACCAGAGGAGCTTCATTGACACTTTCCTTGTGAGACAACAAGAGGTAATTGAATCCTAGCAGCTTCTTCAAATCTCCTTACTCTCCTTTCAAGGCTTGGTAGATAAACAAATGTTCTTCAACAGAGATAGAGCACGTGCAAAAGTCCTACCAAAAACTGTGGTCAGATTAAAAGACTGTGCAGTCATTTCAGCTAGGAGACAAATTGATCACAGGCAAGCATCTTTTTAGGAAAATTTATCAAGAAAATACAAAACACGATTTCAGCAAGCAAAGTATGAGATGTTAGTTTAAAATCTCTTTCTGCACCCCAGCATTTCTGACTCTTAAATTCCCATCCCCCTTCATAGAGACATACCCAGGGAAAGCTCTAGGCCCAGGACTCTTTGGTACATATTTCTCGGTTTCAGTTGCCAGCTCACACAAGATTTCATTTACCTGCTTCAACAAAACTCTAGTTTTACAGTTCTGTAAAAATATGGCAGTGTTTGTACCCAGCCCTCACCTCTACGTGGTATGGACTCATGAGTTTTCAGCCCAAGTCTGCTATGGCAAAAGCATGGGTTGGCTGCTGGATTACAGGGGAACATGAACCACCCTTCTAGGCTCTCTTTTGATGCTAGTGGCAGGTAAAAGCAATATCATCATGGGCCGAGTCCCCAGTATTCCTGAGTTCATGCCAAAACCCAGCTCTGACAGCAAATTTATTCTTCTTCCCAACAAATCTCATCTTGCAAGATGCTCTGCTCTGTGACGCATGGGCAGAAAAAATCTGAAGGAAATGATTGAATCCCATGGGTGGCCCCAGCGACTGCTTGCTCTTTTCCAAAACATTCTTGTCATCACTGACATTATCCAGGCTGAAGACCCTTGTTGACTTGAGTGTGTGTTGTTGTGGGCAGCACAGGCAGTCCAAACACTCTATCTCAAGACTCAGCTTAGAACAGGTTTCTCAAGGCATCCCCTCAAAACCTTCTTATCCTTTACACTTAACTCCTCCCTGAGGGCCGCATATGAATTTTTTTCCCTGTTCTCCAATTAAAAAATGCCTTCTTGAATCTTTAATCAGCTGATATCACTACTGTTTCATATCTCCAGGAGAATGGAAAGGACAATGGATATTTCCATAATGAAAACTTAACTGAGGTTGTGAGAAATCTGTTTGTAGCTGGCATGGAGACCACATCCACCACTTTGCGCTGGGGTCTTCTGCTCATGATGAAATATCCTGAAATTCAGAGTAAGTGGAAACTAGTGGAAATTGCTTCCTTCTCATCAGGTCACCTCAAATGTGACTTCACATAGAGCATTGAACAAAAAGTGACTTCACCACATCCCCCTATTCCTAGCAGGAGTAAGAGACGTTCAAGTGATCTATGTATGTACGATCCCTATTCCTTTCGCAGAAAAAGTCCAAGAAGAGATAGAGCAAGTGATAGGGTCAAACCCTCCACGAATTGAGCATCGAACCCAAATGCCATATACGGATGCTGTTGTCCATGAAATTCAAAGGTTTGCTAGTATCCTGCCATTGAACTTGCCTCATGAGACCACTGCAGACGTGACCCTCAAAGGCTATTTCATTCCCAAGGTGAGACAACTTCTGCGCTACTTTTCTTCCCTCCCACCGCAGTGTAACACATCTCCCTTTCAAGTCCTGCTTGCATCCAAAGATGCTTGCTCACACTGGGGTTCTCACAGCTACTTTGACAGGAGCTCCCCTATTAAAGTGGGTGTTTTGAGCTCCCACACTCGCTATCGCTCTGATAGCGACAGCAACACCATCCTCGGTGCAATAACTGCTCTGCCTTGCTTGCAGGGAACCTACATTGTCCCCTTACTGGCCTCTGTCCTGCGAGACAAATCCCAGTGGGAGAAACCAGACATCTTCTACCCTGAGCATTTCCTCGACTCTGAAGGGAAGTTTGTAAAGAAAGACGCTTTCATGCCTTTTTCAGCAGGTATCTTTCAGTTTGTTTTTAGGGCTCTGAGGGGAATGGGACATCTAAGACTCCTTTCCCGTTGGAGCTGGTCTCTCAAACTCTTCCCAGAGGTCTCCTCTCCTCTCCTCTTCTCTCCTCTCCTCTCCTCTCCTCTCCTCTCCTCTCCTCTCCTCTCCTCTCCTCTCCTCTCCTCTCCTCTCCTCTCCTCTCCTCTCCTCTCCTCTCCTCTCCTCTCCTCTCCTCTCCTCTCCTCTGACAACAGCTCAAGAAGCAGTTCCCACTGACTTTCTTATGGCCATTCTGCATTTTGTACCAGGGCGGAGGACCTGTGCTGGAGAGACTCTTGCCAAAATGGAGCTCTTCCTCTTCTTCACCAGCCTCCTGCAGAGGTTCACCTTCCACCCTCCGCCTGGAGTTTCCATCTCAGACCTGGACCTCTCTCCCTCCGTCGGGATCACTGTCCCCCCAGTGACTCATGAGGTCTGCGCAGTGCCACGTTCCTAGGGCTTTTCTTAGTCATCTCCTTTTCCTGAAACACCCAGATGAAATATCTGTGTCTCTAGTCCAACATGGGAAGTTTGGTACTTCTGAATCCAGTAGGGGATTCAGGAGCCAAGCGCACCTTGGCTCATAGCCGGAGGTGTCTCTCCCACCATTACGGCAGGCGGCAGTCCTGACTTCCAGACACTCCTTGAAAAGGAAGGTGATTGCGAGGATGAATCCCACAAGGCAGATGGCAAAGTCCCTTTCATTCTGTCCTTCCCTACACCTCTGCATGTTCCCCTCCATGAAAGAGGCCGGGGCCAATCTCTGACCCAGACCTCAAGAGGTACTGCACTGATCTACACGCACACACACACAAACCCAAGGGCTTTCACCTTCCACACCTCCAGCACAGCTACATCCCAACTGCCTAGGGAAAACTGTCCATGACACAATTTATCCCCGCACCAATGCCCTAAATGCACACACATGCATACACGCACACACAGAGAAATGAACAGCTCAACCTGAGGCAAGGAAACCTAAGATGTTCACCCGATGCAGAACTGCAATGCGGATGCACAGAGGGCTCTCAGGTGATGCCATGTGGTTGTACACTGTCTGGAAGTTAAAATTAATTTAGTTTACTACAGAATAATGTGCACATTAATGATAAAGATAAAAGCATGGAAAAATAAAAAGTCCTCCATTCCAAATCAAACTGTTGCCAATGTTGTCTTCAAAGCTGGAAAGACCTTCTTTCACACCTGAGATGGCTTCTGGGGATGTACCCTTGCCTGGAACAGACAACCAGTGCTGATAGTGAGGTGGGTTGAACACTTGCTGAAAAGCCAGGCCCAGAGGCTAGTGATCAGTGGTGTAAAGTCCAGTTGGAGGCCAGTAACGAGCAGGGTACCCCAGGGATCAGTACTGGGTCCAGTCCTGTTTAATGTCTTTATGAATGATCTAGATGACAGGGCACAGTGTACCCTCAGCAAGTTTGCTAGTGACACCAAAATGGGAGGGGTGGCTGACACCAGAAGGTTGTGCCACCATCCAGAGGCACCTCAAAAGGCTGGAGAAATGGACTGACAGGAACCTCATGAAGTTCAACAAGAAGAAGTGCAAAGTCCTGCACCTGGGGAGGCACAATCTCAGGCACCAGTACATGGTGGGGACCACCCACCTGGAAAGCAGCTTGACAGAAAAAGACCTGGGGGTCCTGGTAGACACCAAGTTGAACATAAGGCAATAATGTGCCATTGCTGCAAAGAAGGCTATTGGTATCCTGGACTGCATTAGGAGAAGGGTTGTCAGCAGGTCAAGGGAGGTGATCCTTCCCCTCAACTCGGCACTGGTGAGGCCACACCTGGAGTTCTGTGTCCAATTCTGGGATACCCAGTGCAAAAGAGATATAGACATACTGGAGAGAGTCCAGCAAAGGGCCACAAAGATGCTGAAGGGACTGGAGCATCTCTTATATGAGGAAACACTGAAAGAGCTGGGACTCTTTAGCCTAGAGAAGAGAAGGCTCAGGGGGATCTTATCAGTCTGTATAAGCAGCTGGAGGAAGGGTACAAAGAAGACAGAGCCGGGCTCTTTTCGGTGGTGCCCAGTGACAGGGTAAGAGGCAATGGGCACAAATGGAAACACAGGAGGTTCCCTCTGAACATCAGGAAACACTTTTTTACTGTGAGAGTGACCAAGCACTGGCACAGGTTGCCCAGGGAGGTTGGGGAGTCTCCCTCCTTGGAGATACTCAAAAGCTGTCTGGACGTAGTCTAGGGCAACTTGGTGGCCCTGCTTGAGCAGGGGGGTTGGGCCAGATGACTTCCAGATGTCCTTTCCAACCTCAACCATTCTGCAATTCTGTGATTTGAGATTCCCAATGAATTAAATGGAAGCAAAGTTATGGTTCCTAAGCACTTTAAAAAAAAAAAAAATTCTGTGCACTAATCACTTGGGCGTTGGCATTCTGATTTCAGTTCTGTCCTGGTTTTGGCTAGGATAGAGTTAAATTTCTTCCTAGTGCTGTGTTTTGGATTTAGAATGAGAATATTGATAACACACTGATATTTCTAGTTGTTGCTAAGTGCCCTACTTAGCAATGTCAAGGACATTCAGCTTCCCTGCTCTGCCAAGTTCACAAGAGGCTGGGAGGAGGGACCATAGCCTGGGACAGATGGCCCGGCTAGCCAACGGGGTATTCCATACCATGTGACGTCATGCTCAGTATATGAATGGTAGGCGTTCCAGGAAGTAACAATCGCTACTTAGTTATTGGTCAGCACAGGTGGTGAGCAATTGCATTGTGCATACTCATTGTGTATATTATTATTATTTTTGTTATTATAATTATTATTATTATCCCTTCCTTTTCTGTTCTATTAAACTGTCTTTATCTCAACCCACGAGTTTTTCTCACCCTTACCCTTCCGATTCTCTCCCCGTCCCACTGCGGGCGGGGAGTGAGCGAGCGGAAGTGAGCCAGTGTGGTGTTTGGCTGCCTGCCAGGTTAAACCACAACAAGTTCTCAGGGTATCAAGTCTGTGCCTGTACTAACGACGAAAATATAATTAATCAGTAACCTGAAGAGCATGCAGAATTTATGACTTTTATACCAAACACCAGGTTGATGACCTGGTTCTTGGACTTTCCTGCTTGGACAGTGAGCTACCCGCTCACCCCGTCACACACGCTTGGCTAACAAATATTTACCAGCCTCTGTACCATACTGAGGATTCATTAGCAAGCACGGTGGAAGAGAACAACACCAGTCACCAATCGTAAGAAAAACATACCCTTTACTGGGAAAGTGGTTTATGTACTAGTACCAGTATTTCTCACGGGAAATTTTTGCAGGAGGACAGAGATCCACATTTTCTCTTTTCTATAGCAAATACTTGGCTGAACAGAGATGGACTGGAGCAGCTGCACCTCCGTTGGTTTAGTGTTCATCCTGACTTTTCTAGCCATTTTGAAATTGGGAGGTTTCTGGAATAACCACCGGAGAAAGGATTTTCCCCCAGGACCAAGAGCATTACCTATCATTGGAAATCTGCATTTGTTTGATTTGAAGAGACCCTACAGGACTTATCTACAGGTAATTAACTTTTCTATCGGTCCCATAATTGCACATATCACCAAGCCCCATAGTCCAATATGTCAGGGAGTTTCTCCTATCACACCCGACGTATTGCATCCACAGATGACCCTTAGCAAGACACAGGAGACTGTTATTTGGACAGAAAACTTGGAATGTAGCGAGATTTGTTCTTTATTGTAATACTTTCTCTGTGCAACTTCATGCATCTAGGTTTCAGCCTTAAACAACTCTCAAATTAATAACAAGTGCTCACCTTATTTTTGTGGTAATTTTGATAAAAAGGTAACTGAATAAGGAGTGATTTTGATATGTGTTCTAATTCCCTCCACCTTCCACTGATCGATGTGTCTGGGCTTGTGACTGCAGCTTCCTGCCTTCACTGATTTGGCAACCCTTCTCATCTCCCTTTCCTCCTTTCTTCCCCAAAAGCTGAAGATAACTATATACTCTTAATATTCAGGGCCAATAGTTGTCAGAATATACAGCAAAGATCTAAGCAAATCAAAATAATAAATCTTTCTGTTTTCTTCTAGTGCTTTCTCTACCTAGTTTATTGTAGGACTTTCCTGATTTTGAATTAGAAGATTTCTATGAACCTACTCCTTTCTTAGAGTTTTTTCTACTTAAACATTAAATTACTTGCCCTCCTTGTGGATGATTTTAAAAGGGATATTTGCATACATACATATCTGTATGTAAGTTACATCTACAAATCAAAAGACTGCTCAGATGCAATATCTGGAAAATCACTGTAGCTGTCCAATGCAGCCTAACTGTGTTGGCAAAGGCAAGCTCCATCTCTTTCAGGCCAACAGAACCAACAGGTCTCTGCTGTAATTCAGTGAATCCATTCCAATGGAGGAGGTTGGTTCTCTGACTTGAGCTTAGCTCAGGGTTTAATATTCACATATACTTGGTGTGTAAATGCAACTGGAGACCATATGCTGATCCTGAGCATCACCATTGCAAGCATTGGAAAGTCCTTACTGGAGAACTGGAGAACCCTTTGAAAAGACCATATTCTGCCACAGCTACAGCAATCTGGGATAACAGTATCACCATCGAAGAAGCTACTCTTAATTCAGACGCGTGCTGCTATGTTATTTCATATAGTTGGCTGGACTTGCTTGCCAGTTGCTGAACATTTTGCATATTGATGCTAAATAGTTGCCTTCTGTTTCTCTGTGCAAACACGCTAGAAAATAAGCGCAGTCAGGAAACCCCTTCCTATTGTCAGGAGAATCAGGAACATTGAGTTATATGAAAATAAATCTGCCGATACAAGCTAAAAAGGTACCAGCTTAGGCCAAACATTGTCTCTGAGACATTCATGGTGGATGTAGTCATATATAAAAAGTGAGAATTTACCTAATGCTAAATCCTGGCCCAGAAACACACTGGGGTTTTTATACAATAATGGTAGCAAAAGTTTGAACAGATTTAGCCTGTAGACAATAGCCTGTAGACGCAATAACATAGAGATCAGTGTGAAAACATGAGTCAAAAATTCAATTTATAGGGGTTCCTGAGGGAAGACAGAGCTGTCAGCACAATCCTTGACTGACTTAGGGTTTCAGCTGGTAACACTTCTGCTCGGTTTAGCACAATGGGACTCCACTCCATTTAGTCATTAGCCATCATAATGTCTGGCACATTCACAATATTTAAATCAATTCTCTTTCTCTGTACTTCGGAAAACATGTAACATTTTAGTAACTTAGAGGCAGGACAGGAAAATAAGCAGCACTGAAAGAGTGGTGAATTTCTTTGTCAGCTGTAAAATCTGTAAATCACTGTTATCTTCTTCTGACAGCTGTCAAAAGTATATGGTCCAGTCTTCAGTGTTCAGATGGGGCAAAGGAAAATAGTAGTGATTTCTGGCTATGAGACAGTGAAGGAAGCTCTCGTAAACCATGCAGATGCATTTGCAGAGAGACCTAAAATCCCAGTCTTTGAAGATTTGACCAGGGGAAATGGTAAGTTGCTTTTATTTTTCCTTATCAGCTTGACTTATTCAAAAAGCGTTTTCCTACAGACGAAGCAGAAGCTGGGTCATCACTTTGGATCAGAGACCCTATAAGGCATTGGAAATAGGGAGCAATTTCACTGACTTCAGTGCATTTATTCAAATTTGAAACTACTGATAGTGACAACAAAACAACTGTAACTGTGACAATAACCACAGCAACAGATAACGGATAGTGTCACACTTTCAGGATCTAGAACAGGGGCATGCATGCTAGGGAAGGCATTTCTAGCTCTCATGTTATGGTCCTGGACTTCTGTTGTTTTGGGCTTATCATAGAAGCCTCCTTTCCTGAAAGGAGTATTATACTGCTGCTTCTCATTTCAAGTGGTGAGTAGTGCTTTTAAAATCTGAATGTGACAATAGAATGGTACACAATAAATTGGGGATTTATTTTAGTAAGGGAAATACTGTATATGGAGCTGGGTTTCCAAATAAGAATTTCATACCCAAACTTCATTCTAATTTTGCATGAGAGTTTCATATTTACATCTCCAAAGACTCTTGGACAAATTCAGGAATAATTCTGTGAACATTTTAACAGATGCATCTTTTGATCACATTATTGCATGTAAGCTTTCTTTACACCTTATGTTTTTCCTTGATAAAAATATAACTAAATTAATAAATTACATGGTGTGACAATTTCAGCGAAAAGACTGATTGAGGAGGTTTAAGACGCTACCTAAATTTTAAAGACATTTGTGCCTAGTCAGGTTTCTCCTGCAATCACCAGAGACGTGAGATCTCAGTTCAATTCCACTTCCAAAGTATGATAATCAGCAGTTCAAACTTGAATTTCCAATGCCCTCTTTCTTTCAGCCACAAGTGTCTCTGAGAGATAGACATTCTTCTTAAGATTTGATTAAATATCTCTTAAATAGTTTATCCTCCTTTTTTTTTGTGCAATAAGCCTACTGTTGAGGCCTGAAAATACTTATGGGAAAGTTGTTTTTTTCTTCAGCTAGATGTAATTTATCTTGTTTTAAAAGTGACTGCTACTAAATATCTACATTATTTATCTACAAATTAGTTATTTAAAATCTTCTGCCACCTTGAAATGTTCTCTTTGTGCCAGGGATTGTTTTTGCTCATGGTGACAACTGGAAGGTGATGCGAAGATTTACTCTCACAACCTTACGAGACTTTGGAATGGGAAAAAAGGCCATTGAGGACCGCATCATGGAGGAGTACGGGTATCTGGCAGACACCATTGGGTCACAAGAAGGTGGGTAGATGATTCATTCTTCAAACCTCTAAGGTTTTGTTCAAGTACCCAGAGGCTTGCCAGTAACCTTCTCAAATTCAGACCTTTTTAAGAAATGTACTTCAGGCTGAAATGATTTGATGAATTTGGCTCCTCTGGCATTTTTGTGTCTTGGCATGGTATTACAACATTGAATAATAAACAGTAATAGCAATCAATAATAACAAATAAATAGCAATAATTAATATTAAAATTACATCTACAAATTACATCTCTTGCCACAATGTAATATATTCTTTTGTTCATTGTATAGGAAAGCCCTTTGATGCTAGTAAAATAATCAATGCAGCAGTTGCTAACATAATTGTGTCAATATTACTTGGAAAACGATTTGACTACAAGGACTCCAGATTTGTGAGACTTCTACACTTGACCAATGAAAGCATGAGGCTTGCTGGGAAACCTTTGGTTACGGTAATGATAAATATTTTTATGTTTCTGTTCCACTGGATGCCATAGGAACATAGTAATACTGATAGTGAATTGTTTCTATTAAACAGAAAAATCTGAGACTCGGAGAGATAATAGGTTTACAAGCACTTTCTGGGGCAAAACAAAGCTTGAGATACAGTCTGGCAATCTTGAAGCCAACAATCAAACTCCTACTCTCTCAAAAACATACTTAAGCTATAGTTTGAAGAGTGCTAAATCTGGACTGAAATCTTGACTGTTCATAGTGCATGAACAGCAAGCTCAGCATTCCCCAAAAATATGGTTCACATGTGTAAAGTGACCAGGCAAAACAGTACACTCTCAGAAAAGGGGGCAGAGAGAAGCTATAGAGTATGTGGTCTACCTGTACAGGGAGCCCTGATACAAAATCTATTTTTCCACGCTTCTAGTGCACCGAAATGTCTCAATGAGTAATAAATACTCTCTGATACTCACATGTAATGCTGCCGCACACCAGATTCACTTCTGATCCTTTAGGCTTTGAAACAGGAAAAAGAATTTAGTGGAAGAGCTGGCTAAAACAATAAAAAAAGTTGCTGGCCAACATTTCCATCTCCCTGGTGGCAAGTTGCAGGTGTTTGAATCTGACATCTACACTACTCCTGCAAAATAGTAATTTGGGGCTGAGAGTTTTCAATGTATTCAGTGGTCCTTGATGGATTTTCTACTATGAATTCATGCAGTCACTTTTTCACCTTCTACAGAACAAAATATGAATGTTAAGTCTTTGTCTTTGTAGCTGTAAAACAGGGACAATATGATTAATTTGTTTCTGTAGTGTTTTCAGACCTCTGGCCAGTAAATTATCTCTAACATCTTTCACTCTTGTAGATGTACAACATCTTCCCACACCTTGGATTCCTCCTAAGGGCTAACAAGACTCTTCTCCGAAACAGAGATGAATTCCACGCTTATGTACAAGTTACTTTTGTAGAACATCTCAAAACCCTGGACAGAAATGATCAAAGAAGTTTTATTGATGCTTTCCTGGTTAAGCAGCAGGAGGTAACTGAATCTTTTCTCATTTATTCCAATTTTTATGGTTATATGAAGACATTTACAATTTCCTTTCAGTCCTTATAATTATAGCTATATTTCTTTAAGGAATCTATCTTTGACAAAACACATATAATGAACCGGTAGAGTTGAACAGATATTTCACTCTCTTGCAGTTCCAACCCCCTTTAATCAGAACACATTCATCCTTATTTATGCTTTTCTTCAGACGGTATCAATATATTTACAGAAGCTGCACCTTTTTATCTGCTCTCTCTGTTATCCTAGCCCTTCTGGCTCTTTCAAAAACATAATGCATTACAGAACAAAAGTGCTACCTGGGCTTTACTGGATCCTTATTTGGGGTCTCTGATATATCTGGGTTACCTTCTTCATAGAGAAACCAGCTCTCTTTACAGCTGGCCCCAGTAAACACAGAGATCACGCAAATCATAAAACCTATGTCAACACTCTTCTCCAGGTACAAGTCCAAAGCTCTTCTTTATCTCACACACTTTTTTAAACTATAAGGTTTATTTCTTAGTAAATGTTTAGCTACGTAAATTGCATTTTCACATGGAAAGCTTTAAGTTTTCATCCTTTTATCTCAACCACTTCTTTCAGGAGAAATCCACTACCAATGGGTATTTCCATAATGGCAACTTGCTAAGCTTGGTGAGCAATTTGTTTACTGCTGGTGTTGAGACAATTACCACCACACTGAACTGGAGCTTTCTGCTGATGCTAAAGTACCCAGAAATTCAGAGTAAGTGGTTTTATGACAGATACTGCTACACTCAGTGCATTAGGATCTGAACGGGAACCTGGAGGGTCAACATATCTGTTAATACACTAAGTTACAAAAAGCCAAGATTTCCAGTTAATTATTGTCTAGGTATTGCTGTGCCCTGTGGTTCAGACCCAGTGAGGGGCACACTAGTCAGCCTACCAGTGGATTTTAAACAGAGTTCATATGGGCCAGGTCCTTTGCTCAGGAAAATCTCATTAATTAAAAAGAAGAGAGCTGTCCTGTGCTGGCCAATGAAATTGTTCCAGGTTTCCCTCAGAAACAGGCTGTTGATGAACCAAAGGCCTGTGCAGATGTTAAATGGACTGTACCAAGGCTTTAAATACCTGAGAAGATTCAGGGAATTGTTCTTTATCTGACATCTCCATTCCAGTTGATGGTACAGGATTGTTAGGAGTCAAGTGGGGCTTTTGAGACACCTCAGAGCAAGAAACTGTAGGCAGAATAGAGGGCAGAAAAATACAAGTCTTTAGATTTCTTATTGGTAAAGAAATAATGAAACACTGTAGTTCTGTCCACCTCCCATTATTTCTGAAAGGAAAAAAAGATTTTAGGAGAATTTACCGTTTTCACTCAAGGTCTTTTATACTTTACATCAATAAAGCACAGTATGTCTCAGGGATGAATGAGTCCTTGTCTCTTTCTTATAGTTGATTCTTCCCTCAGGAAAGGTCCAAGAAGAGATAGAGCAAGTGATAGGGTCAAACCCCCCACGGATCGAGCATCGAACCCAGATGCCGTATACGGATGCTGTCATCCATGAAATTCAGAGGTTCGCGAATATCCTGCCATTGGATTTGCCTCATGAGACTGCTGCAGATGTCACTCTCAGAGGCTATTTCATTCCCAAGGTGAGATGCCTACAGGATTGTTTCTTTTAGCATTTCTTCTTTCTCAAACCTGGTTAATGTGATAAACATGAACTCTCTGATGAAGTCACATAACAGCAGTCAGAATAATCTCTTTCTCCAGGCTGACAATCTTGAAGTCCTATTGCCATCACAATATTTGTCCATGGATTAATTCCACTGTCTTATTTTGCAGGGAACCTACATCATCCCCTTACTGACCTCTGTCCTGCAAGACAAATCGCAGTGGGAGAAACCAGACATGTTCTATCCTGAGCACTTTCTTGACGCCAACGGAAAATTTGTGAAGAAAGATGCTTTCATGCCTTTTTCAGCAGGTGCCTTCTCTTTTCCATTTACCGCTGTTGCAAGTACAGACCTTAGACAAGAACTACTTGTACCACTGGTTTTTTTGCTACTGAAGCCTGGCCTCCACACTGTCTTTTTCATGAGGCCATTTCACAACCCATATTTCACAGATTTTTCAGGACACACATCTGATAAGAGAGAACACTCACGAACGTCTGCTAATTCCTCCAGTCTCTGGATGTTATTGGCTTCTCAGTTAGTATTCAATGATTATAAATGAGAATTTGTAGTGCATTCTTAAATATGAGGGAGGTTTTCAGCAAATTCCATGAGGGTTTAGATAACAGATTTCTGCATTATAATCTGTAGCCCTCAACTGCTTTATGGCCTGGGTTTCATTGTCTCTGACTCTTACCATACCCAGCCGCATTGTCTATGACCACACACAGAGCAGACAGGAAAGGTGGCTTCTGTGTCTTTCCTGGGGAACCATGCTCAAGAAGCAGCTCCCACTGACTTTCTTATGGCCATTCTGCATTTTATTCCAGGGCGGAGGATCTGCGCCGGTGAGACTCTTGCCAAAATGGAGCTCTTCCTCTTCTTCACCAGCCTCCTGCAGAGGTTCACCTTCCACCCTCCCCCTGGAGTTTCTATCTCAGACCTGGATCTCAGCCCTGCTATTTCATTTAACGTCATCCCCAAACCCTATAAAATGTGTGCTGTACCGCGTTCCTAGAGCTCTAATCAGCATCAATTTGTTTCAAAAATGTTTAAATTACATTTTTGTGATATCTGCCTTCTTAATTCTTTGGCCAAAATAATTCACAACATTACATTTTAATGAAGGTTTACAGTACTTCTAAAACAAAGTGGTGTTCTTTTGTTTTTTATTTACTGGGGAACCAGTCGACCAGAAGTGTGGACAAATTGATGACTCATTGTCGTGGTTTAACCCCAGCCAGCAACTCAGGCCCACACAGCCATTCACTCACTGCCCCCCACTGGGATGGGGGAGACAATCAGAAGGGTAAAAGTGAGAAAACTCGTGGGTTGAGATAAAGACAGTTTAATAGGGAAAGCAAAAGCCGCACACGCAAGCAACGCAAAACAAGGAATTCATTCACTACTTCCCACCAGCAGGCAGGTGTTCAGCCATCTCCAGGAAAGCAGGGCTCCATCACGCGTAACCGTTACTTGGGAAGACAAACGCCATCACGCCGAACGTCCCCCCCTTCCTTCTTCTTCCCCCACCTTTATATGCTGAGCATGATGTCATATGGAATACCCCTTTGGTCAGTTTGGGTCAGCTGTCCTGGCTATGCTCCCTCCCAGCTTCTTGTGCACCCGGCAGAGCATGGGAAGCTGAAAAGTCCTTGACTCTGTGTAAACACTACTTAACAACATTATTCTCATACTAAATCCAAAACATAGCACTATACCAATAACTAGGAAGAAAATTAACTCTATCACAGCCGAAACCAGGACACTCATGGATCAACTTATTAGATCACCTAATCTGGGCTAAATAATACAGACCCTCAGCTTTCACACTCTTTTCACTTGGCAATGTGTGTTTGTTGACAGTATATACCCCAGAAACGCTCCCAAGTCCAGGTTCCTCCAAAGAGACATATGGACCATGAAGCTCTGCCTCACTTGTACTATCCTGCTTAAAGATATTTTTCTCATGAAAGTACTCAAAACAAATCAGATGTTTGTATTTCTTGCTCCTATTAATCTTTAAAAAAACCACATTTATCTCGGTAATATAAGAAATCTGATGTAACAAAAAGTCTTGCATTTATCTTATAAATAAAGATTCTGAAGCCATAGGAAGAATGTGATAACTGAAAGCATGATCGCAGTGCATGAAGAGGTGGGAGGTGATACGATTGCACTGTGTTTTCCTGAGAGAGTGCTTCTGTATGTACAAATCAGCTAATCTTATCTAACCCCCTTTGTACACATTGATTCACATGACCTCCATTAAACTACTATCTGAGGCTTTTCCATGGATTTATCTTCAAAGACAGAACCAGATCAAAGTGGATTTTTTAGTCTTTTTCCAGCTCTAACATGTCAGAAAAAAACCACGCAGTTTAAACCCTGTTTTTTTCACTTGGGGGGTTGGAGACAAAATGATGAAAATAAATTATTTTTTCATGGGCAAAACAGGCCCCTATTCTTTACACTACTTCTTGCCAGGAGTTGCCATCAGCTCTGGAGAGGCTAAACGTCCATTTCTAGGTCTTTACTAATTCAGAAGAAGGTGGACGTCGTCTAAAAGAATGCAATGCCAGATTGTTCATGAGTTACGGCACAGTTGCTTGATATTTGCAAGGTCACCAGGATGAACACCATCATGGAGGCCGCAACTCCTCCAGGTGAGACCCACACTCTTCAGAAGAAGGCAGTTTGTTGTACTGGAAACAGGACAATCATTCACATCTAATGTTCACCAAAAAGGCCCACAGTTATAATTGCAAGAGTACTTAGTCTGCTGGTCTGCCCAAGTGCCTTGGACAGTTTGGGCACACCACTGCCAGATACACCAGCTGACTGACTGCTTCTTACCTTCAGAAGAAATAGAAACTCTCCCTCCACCACGTGACACTTGCATCTGTAAAGCGGCAATTTCCTCTTTAATCATTATTTCTCTCTCATTTCCCTGCTATTTTCTGTGGACCTTCTTCCAATGATGAAAGGCCAACAATGCTACAAGTCAGTCAAACAGCCCTGAAAATTTATTTCACAAATATAGATGTATCTGTAGCCTACCATATGCAAAGAAATAACAGTTGTGTACTGGTTACAGCAGATCACTTCTCAGAAAAAAACCTTAAGCCAAGTTGACCTGAGTCCAGAGGGTCATTAAGATTTTTCCTGAATATTCTGTAAATGGATAACCTCAGTAAATAAAGCATGCACCAGTGGCAAACAGCTGGTGCTTTTGTAATGAACCTTCTGGCTTGCTATTGAACATTGCATAAACACTGTCTGCAAATTCCAACTGTCAGAGGGCTCCCACCTCCTGGCGACAGTAAAAGGAAGTTAAAATTGACTGAGAGCCAAAATAGCCCTGATACTGCTTCAAGCCTCTCCCCGTAGGCAGCGTGGGAGTCGAGTGGTACTTTTGGTTCAGGCCCAGCATCCTCAGGGTGCCACACAGACACATCAGGGCTCGTCGGCTGAGTGCTGGTGCAAAGAACATCACTGTTTACTGAGAGATCACTATGGGGTGCGTAGGGGACCCTTCCCTCACCAAGCATGATGATGGTCACCTCTTTTCTATGGGCTTATTGCTTGTCCTGACTCTTCTAGTGACTACGAAAAATGTAAAGTTTCTGGAATAGACATTGCAGAGAGAATTCCCCCCAAATCAAAGTCTTTAGACATCATTGGAAACCTGCTAATCACAGATCGGAAGAGGTCCTCCTAGATATTGCCTGTGTAAACCTTATTTTTCTTCCTACTGTCCCACCATGCAGCCAATGAGCATTTGTGGTGGTGCTCTCTGTCTAAACTTCAACCCAGGTGCAGAATGACATGTACTAAACCAAACTCCACCTAAAAGTCCAATAGGAGGAAAACTTCAACTACTACATAATTCATTCTCTTTACTGGAGGTGCCCTTTTATCACATCACCATATAATTTCTGATTTTTCTCAAAAATATTTTTGGCAATTAAAAGGGATCACCCCAGTTATGAAGAATTCTTACCATTTTGGGACTAATATACAAAGCATGACCAGAAAAAAAGAGGTTATGGAGAGGCACAAGGTCATGTATGCCTTTGTGAGAATCCATTGCTCAGGACATCAAGATGTCTAGACTGTGGCCACAGCCTGCCTCAGTACTGAGTCTGTAGACCCCAGTATATCACTTTTTCTTTCATGAAGGAAAAGCCATCTCCTCTTCACATAGTAGATGGCTCCTCACGCTCTTCCATTAACTGACAATACCTTTAGGAGTAGATGGAGAAGATAAATCCACTTCCATGAGAATTTCAAGTTCTTCCCATCAACACCTTTCTGAAGGCAGGAAGATAGGAGCAGCAAAACTCATATTAGTGCTTCAGTGAGCTCCCTGCACTGGCTATATATTGAGGGTTTTCAACCAAAAAGTTGACATCTTGTCTGAACTGACCCTGCTCTATCCTCCAGGACCTTTATCTGCCTAGGCAGCCTGAGATTCTGCTTTTCCTACACTGCATGACCACCTCAGGCTCTTTGCTGAGGTATCTCTGTTTATCAAATGGTTATTTTATGTCTTCAAACCAAACAACCACTGGATGTACTTACCTGGAAATTATTCTCCCTCTCAATAAATGTAGGATCTCCACAGCTTCTGTAAAAAGGGTCTAACTGGGCTGAATGAGATAGAATCTAGAGGTAGACATTTGGCCTCATCGAAGGCAATGGCAGAATTTACCTGGACTTGAGAAAGACAAGGATTATAATCTTGATATATTCAGTTATCCTAAAATAGTAGGCTGCCTTAAACACAGACTGGCCTTTGAATCAGGAGTGTATACATCTGTGCACCTGCTCACACACTAAGAAAGCACTATTGTTTCCTGCAATTCTCACTTTTCTATGGTCTTGCAGAAATTCTCTCTTGTATGCCGATAGCTCCCTCCTGCCAGGAATCCCTGGCAGGATATAGTTTAAAAACTATATTCCGTTTTTAAAAATTGATGAAGTAGAATCGTAGCTTGGTTTTCTGAAACCAAATCTGCCAGACCTGTATGAGATACTCAGGTACACACACTGTCTTTCAAATGGCACTCCACATACAAGTCACACTCTTATATTCAGTGTAGTATGAAACTCAGAAAGCTAAAATAATAATGGAATATTTGAATATTAGTGAAATTAAATGTCTCTCCTTTTAGAAAATTTTGTAATTTTTAGTCCAGGACCTGCTGATAATTCAAAATCCTTTGTGCCCTAAAAAGACATGTGCCTCCTACTCTGTTCCAGGCATATATTTAGCAATGGGAGGTGCCTTCCATTAATATCATCCTGTCAGGTACACACTGCCAGTCAAGTTACCCTGGAATTAGCCCATGAAGGTGTTGAGCATCACCTCCTGGCAGACCTGCAGGCATCCAGTCCTTCCGAAGGTCTATGTACATAAACTATTAACCTTTCTCACTCACCTGGGTTGTTGTTAGTCAACCCATCAGAATGCATTGTGTCGTGGTTTAACTCTATCCCAGCCGAAACCAGGACACATTGTTAGTCATGTCAAAGGATGCAAGGAAGAAAACTAGCAAGCCACTCAGTTGGGTGCTGTGTGAAGCTTTGAAACTAGGTGAGGCCAGAGCTCATATGATTTGAATTTTTAGCAGATTGACAGCTGCTGTTCGGAGGCTCCCTGGCAGCTGTTTGGCCAGCAACAGCCACTGCTGTGCTTCTAGTCCATGTTGTCTGAATCAAAGCAGATCGGAGTGACAGTGTTGACATAGGTCAAGCCAGCAGCTTAGAGGACAGGCAAACCTTGGAGGAAGAAACAGTCTCTTGGGTATTAACCAATCTACTTTTTTTGCTTGAATCTGTGTAGAATGCATTTTTTCCTCTCTTGCTGTATGTGCTGTTTGCATTAAACCTTCACAGTAACGGAGCCAACTACTTAGCTTTCATATAGGACTGAGGACACCCTTGCTGACAGTATCAGAAGAAATAGGCAGAAAACACAACACACAGGCCCATGGCTCCTCCCCAGTCCCTTCAGAGCCTTTCTGTAGGCTTGGTTCTCTAAGATCCTTTCCCTGAAGCTCATGGCTCATTCTCTCAAGTAGAGACAGACCCAACCTTGTTTCTCCAGGCTAACCCTTCGAATCTTCTTTCCCATCCCTCTGTTTCCTGGACAAATTCAGGAACGAATCTGCACAGCTTTACAGGGTCCCCTTCCACCACCTGGACTCTTTGTTCTGCCTTTGTTCTCCACCTGTCTGCTCTCCCTCCTTTGCCAGACAGGACTGCCAAAACCGGTTCGCATTCCGGCTTTAGCTAATCTCCTTCTCAAAAGGAAACAGGACTCCTTTTATTCTGGACCTGACTCCTGCCAGGTGCTGCAATCATGGCCCCTTTCAGTTCAGTAGATAAACACAAGCTTAAGGCTAAATCTTAATAGTCCCCATTAAGTATTTAATTCAGGTCTGTGAGGAACCTTGCCAGCAGTGCTGGGTAACATGTTTGCACAGAAATATCCACAAAACAGCAGAGATACATAGCAAATTCGCCAGAAAGCAGCACCTGTAGACACACATCCCCTTCACAGTCACATGCCGCTTCCAGTCACACCCATTCAAATCCAAAAGATGAAATTGTAGTGCAAAACAAGAATGCCAATAGATTCACAGGCTCACGGGACTGCAGGATAATTCAGGTTGGAAGGGACTGCAGAAGGTCAAAGCAGAGTCAGTCGTGAGGTCAGACCAGACTGTGGAGGGCTTTATCCAATCTGATTTTGAATCCATATGGAGCCAAATATAGTTTTGGACATACATAGGTGTAACAGAAAGTACAATACCTCTCCAGGTCAAAGTTAAATGCCAAGACGGTATAATAAGCCTCCCAGTGTTCTATCTTCCGGTGGAGATCTGATTTTGGGACACTTCTCAGGCTGAGATCCAGGCTTTTTGGATAAGCTTGCATGGCATGATGCTTATTGCTCTATTTTGCAGAGCAGAAGGCACTGGTGTGTTGATGTGGAAGTAGTCTCCACAACAGTGACAAATTACTCACAAAGCAAATTATCACTAGAAGACCACCACTGCATTACCACTTTGCTTTTCTCTGGTAAATAGACATGCTGTAACATGGAAAGCTAAGAAATACTGACTAAATAGAAAAGTCTAGTGATTCTTAAAATGTAAAAAAGAAATCGGTGTACTGGACCAGCTGCCCTGTGAAACAAGAATCCTCCCATTTTAAACTGTCTTCTGCCAGGTGCTGGAAGAGGTGGTCCAGACTAGTATATTTTACAATATTTACTGTATATTGTATACAATATACAATTTTTACAATACCAGGAACCAACAGAAATACTAGAAGTTATGAATGTCCTCTGGAATCAACTGCCTTGACTAGCAAAGGATGGTGACCTCCAGCAAGAAAAATTTTCAGAGCTGCTCTTCCCACGCTACTGTGTTGGTAGAACCTCAAGACACATGCCGTTAGTTAAAAGCACATGCAGTTGATAGGATTCAGCTACAAATTCAGACATGTAAATTTAGGTGTCTGACTATAAGTGTCTATATGTACCCTTGTGACTTAATTCAGTTGTCTAGATCTTGAGTGTTGTTTGAGATGCTTTATGACAGCTGATGTCCAATGAGTAGCCCAGAAGAGTGTTGGTCTCCTATTGGGCCTCTGAACATTAGGAAGGTGTCTCAAATATTCTAAGATGCCTGAAGTTGGACTAGGCGCCCATGCCTAGGCAAGTAAATACAGGCTTAGTCTACATC
Organism: Calonectris borealis; assembly: GCF_964195595.1. Taxonomy (NCBI): domain Eukaryota; kingdom Metazoa; phylum Chordata; class Aves; order Procellariiformes; family Procellariidae; genus Calonectris; species Calonectris borealis. Next base: position 5,789,904 of record NC_134314.1, read on the forward strand.
GTCATTATTCAGTGGAGATCTCCTGAATACAGTCAGTGGAGCCTAGACAGTGATTTGACTTAACCTAAACAGACACTTAGGTTTGTTCAGCAGTAATTGAACCCTGCCTTTGGTGTCATTTCAGACACCATGCAGTATTGGAGATACCTGCACAGGATTCACAAATGTGACATATGGGAGATTTGTTGCCTTCTGGATCAGCAGCTGCAGATCAGGAAGGGTACCCTAGGGCATTGCTTGCCTTCAGCCAACCAAATAGAACCTCTGTTGTATTTTATATCATAGGCAACCTGTCTTTGATAGTTGTGCTGCTCAAGGAACAACCTCTTAGTCACGTCATTATCTTCCTAGTAGGCTCCTGTGCAAAAGCTTTATCAGCTTTGGCATATACATGTGTCCTCCCACGGCCTTCAGTGACAGCATCCTCATTGTTGCTCCCAATACACATCTATACTTGGACACTCTTGACTGAGAGACAACGTGGATATCCCACAGCTTCTGTCTGCCAAATTTTAAGTGAGTTTTAGACTGGTGTGAAACCAGTTAGACTTACTTCCACTCCCAGAAGGAGCATTTGCAAAGCATTTGGAATTATTTACTGGTAGAATTAATGGAAATGACTTGTAGCAAGCCCTCCTGACTTGTGATAAAACACCTATGTGCTGAAGTTAAAATCTGCAAGGCTTTTTATCCAGCCTTTGCATGTTTAGCTCTACCATGAGCAGAAGGTAGATGATAGACAGATTTGTCTTGGGCATAAAGGAGGCACACAGTAGAAAGGAAACAGACTTGTTTCTGTATTAGACATTAAAAGACTTCTTTATAAAGTTTTTCTTCAATTCACACTGCTCCTTGCAGGTTTCTCTGCTTCTTCATTTCACATACTAATCTCTGTTAGGGAAAGGAGAGGCTGGAGGACTTATACCAAGACAGATGGGGTTAGAGATGTCCAAGGATTCTGCTGTAGATATACAGAAGGAATAATTCTTCAGTCAGAAACAGTACAATTACAGAGGAATTACAACAAAACTATTAAACTTGCAACCGTTCCTATGTCTTTTGGATTTGCCATGAGCCGTTTTCCTTGAGCAGAGAAGTCATGAGCAGTTAATATCTTCACTTTTAGGCTTACACAGGAAACTTTTGTCTGATTTCTGATCTCACCTAAGCTATTAAATTCCACCAAAGTGCTCCTGCAGTGCACAAAAGTTGATCTGAATGTAGAGGTTTGTGAGGTTTGGCTATAAGTGAGATTTGGCTAAAAAATGAAAAGGTCTATGAATCACTCTGAAAAATGAGCAGGGAAGAAACTGGGCATTCATGCTTTTCAGCAATGTTATTGATGGTATATTCGTCTCCAGGACATTACCCTGTGCTGGAAAGCCACAGCTATGTAATTTCTTAGCTAAAGTGATAGCCACAAGCCTGCTATAACCCTTCCTCTGATGCTCTGGAAGAGTATAACCATGAATCATGGTGGCAAACTGGTCTGTCAGGCTCCAGGAGAGGGGATATCCGTTGTCATCCAAGACACAGACACTGGGGAAGCAGCAAATGAGGTTAGCAAGGTACTTCTGGCACCGGGGGTTGCCTCCCCGTGACCAGGTTTTGCTGAGGAGACTGGCATGGGAGATGTCCAGGTAAGCCAACGTTAATTTAGGGTCCAGCCCAAGAGGCAGTACAGAAAGGGTTTTAGGCAGAAAGCTGTGCCTTGTATTCTGCAAGCAACTGCACTAGATTTAAAGCTGTCTTCTCCAGCCAAATAGATTTCCAGGTCTATATCAGAAAGGAGAATCAAGGGGGGGAATCAAAGAGCTGGAGGTTTGGGAATAATTATAGAGGGCAGCACCTCTCCATTTTAGGTTTTTGTTTAGATATGCTCCTGAGTCCACACAACACGCTCCAGAGGTGCCTCATTCCTCACAGGAAGAGTGGAGAATATGTTAAGGAAGGCAAGGAGCCTCAGTGACATATTAGGTGGCACAGGGGAGTAGAAAGGATTTGATTTCCAGTCTCTCATCCTCCAAGACTGATAGATTGCCTCTGGATTTTGAATCCACTGCTGAGAAATTTATTCCAGGAAAAATGGAGCCTGTGGTTCCACTGCTCTTCTGCTCTGATGTCAGATCGATATCTCGTCAGCAGAGGGATGTTAGAAAACTTGGAAGGCTTCAAGCAGTTGTGTAAAGCCCCCTTGTGAAAAACAAACTTTGCGGGAGTCCCAGACCCATCTATCAAATCTAAGGAGCTTTGACACAGGAAAGCCAAAGGAGATGGAAAGCAGACCTGTGGATCCCATGTATACACGATGAGAGCAGGGGATGGGGACTATTCTGGACCATGAAAATGCAAAAGTGATAGACTGATTAAAGAAAAATCTTGGTAAGTATTTAATGTAATAGTTCCTTCCTTACCAAGTAATTCCTCAGTCAGGTTTTTGACCCAGTCACAGAGAAAGCCTAGCAGTCTTCCTGATACTTTTGATGTAAATGTACTTTCAGGAAATAAATTGCTATAGTAATGACATCTACAAATGACATGGAGTGCTTAGACATACTGAAGTCTGACATCTGGCAGCATGTCCGGGTCTGAATGGATAATCATCTGGGAAGAGGATGTTTTCACATCTACCTCTTAGATAAAGCCACAGTTCTGGATATTTCACATATTCCATCCTGGAGCCCTGTGTATACAAAGATAAATACTCAGGCACTTTAAAAAGAAAGGATTTAAAAATAAAATAAAGTCCAATAGTACACTTTTAAAGGAACTAGCCAGGTATTTGAAATCTTCAAAATTATTAACTAGGTTCCCTCCACACTCTGGCTATAGCTTCACATATGTGAAGGTCAGGAGACACCACACTTTTCATCTAATCCAATCAGCAGAACAATGAGGACACAGAGCCTCTCCAAGTGACCTCCCCATCTAACTCCTACCCTGAGTTTGAGCCACAGTAAATTACCCAGTCCTAATACAAGGATTTCAATCGTGGAGGAATCACCTATTCCATAAGCAAGTTCTTCTACTAATTGGTAACCTTCACCATTAAAAATTATTTCCCATTTAGGTCTTGTCTGGGTTCAGCTTTCAAACACTGGCTTTCACTAAACCTTAAATTACCGCATTAACTACGGCTCAGGTCAGTCTGTATGTTGTCTACAGAATCCTATGGCCAGTAGCAAAATTAAACACAAACAAACATGCCTTCCTGACAAGGAAATAGCTTCATCTAATTGAAAGCAGAACTTGAAATAGTAACAGTGAATATGATACGGATGAAATTCAAAAGCTAGAAAAGCCATATCCTAGGTCTTGTGTTTTACTTAAGTACAAAAAAATCTTTCTATAGAGCAGAATGGCAGGGTCTACACTCCATGAAGACTTTATCTATTCTGTTTCCTCTAAATCAAGTAAGGCTGGACTGTACCTTGTATCTGAAAAATTTGTCCCCAGTTGATGGCATTTGTGTTTTCCAGTAGCTCCTGGTAAGCCTGTAGCTCCTTGTAGAAAACTGCGTGAGCATTGGTATAATGGTCAAGGTCATCCATCTCATTCTGAGAAGAAAAAATATTGAAGAATTAAAAATTCTCCCCGTTCCCATACACATGTTTTTCACATTGGAATCAAAACTCCCTGAAAGCCAACGCCAGAGATCTAAAAAAAGTTTCGAGCTTCAGGGTCACTTCCTTTTAGGACTTTTTCAGTAACGACTCTCAAGCAAGACAGTAGAACTATCTGTTGCTCTCCAGAGTATCACATTAGCAGAAAGCAGCAATGGTAGTAAGTCCTCATGTACCAAAGGCACAGCAACCCAAACCTGGTGGCAGTTTCTTGAAACTGTTGCCTAAATCGTTGTTCAAAGCTCATCTCTACTACTGGTTGTCCCAAAAACCATGCTGTGTTATATGGTTGCCAAGGTCAACGTATTTAGACCAGTTCTCTTCTAGTAAACAAAATAGTACCAATGCTTGTTCTCTGCCCCTGAGTTGAATAGCCTGGCCTCGTCAAGATTATTAAACTCTCTTAGTCTCCAAAACAGGTTGGAAACATCCAAACTGCCAATTGGGGATTGTCTGTGTTCTATACTGACTCCTGCATTGCTGGCCTAGGAGAGCTGGTTGTCCCAGAGACCACGCCAAGGATTTAATTGTACCCCATATGAGCCTACACCAACAAGGGCTTGTCTCCTAGCCTGGAGTTGGGGAAGCACCCACAAATTCATGCAACTCAGAGGTTGCTTTATCATGAGGGACAGAAGGTGTTAAGGTAATGCCCCCTCCCAGCTTCTCTTTAGCACTGCCTTTTATGGACCAAAAGACTGCAGAAGGACCCTTCTTTCACCTGGTAGCCGCATCTGCCCCATCACAAGCTCACTAAGGCTTTTTCTTCTGTCTGTCTGTACAAAAGCTAGAAAGACCAAAGAATCCTTGGAAAGTTTGGTCAAGTGGCATGAGTGCAGGTAAAAAGTGTCCCTGCATAAGCTATGCAAGTTAATCTTCAGTTAATCTTCATGCAATCAGGACAATTACAATCAATTAGAGTGTGTACTTCATAAATAAGTTTGGTTATGCTATAATCGCTAGGCAGAACGTTTTGGGAAAGAGCAGCACTCCCTATAGTGGGCTTTGTGCTGGCACCCACTGGGATGTCCAATTCACTTTATGGTTCCCACCTCCCCCTGGTACACATTCCCAGATAAAGCTGGCCCCCATCCGCAAAGCTCTCAGGAAGCTGAGAGGAAGGCCCCAGTCACGTTGGATCCACCTCTCAGAAACAAAGATAAAAAACATGACAATCCACCTCCCTCTGCGGCCGGGTGATAACAGCTTTGAAGTCTGGCCATGAGTCCACCACCACCTCCTTCCTGAAGGGGTTCCCTCGGTTGATGTTCATCACAGCTCCATACACCTGCAGGATGAAGAGCCAAGAGAAGACAGTTTGAGACCTGCTAACGTGGCACCTGTGTTAAAAACCAGAGACTGAACCCGTGACACAGAGCTGAAAGCACATGTTTAGATTTTCATACCTACACACCCAGCAGTAAGGCATATTACCATGAAGATAAACCATTGTCTAATTATGCCAAGCCTAATTATTTCGAAGAGGAGGTGGACCGGTTTGCTTCTTTCTTTTCTTAAGTATGTGGATTTGGGTTAGTAAGTAAGGCCAAATGGATATCTCAGATGTAGTCATCTAAACAGCAAATATCAGTCAGTCCAGAAGAAGCACAACCCTCTCCCCAACAAACGTCCTGATTCACTGATGGAAATACCACAGAAAACGACAGGTCAGCGCTGTGTTACCTTGAGGGACTCGGGGAAACTCCACCTTAGCATTTTCTCCAGCAGCTGCAGCTTCATGGAGCAGTTGAGCACCAGCATCTTCCTTGCTGAGAACACACACATGGTATAGAGTCACTCAGAAAAGCAATAATGTGGAGGAACTGAGCTCATAATATACAATAAAATACAATAGCTCCCACAAGTGCCCTGTTTCAGCATTTTCCTGTGGAAAGCGTTTTGGGAATATTTTTTTTTTTCCAATAGATGAATGTGCAGAGAACAGCAGATGGGATGGTGTTTGGCAGACCAGGTTGGAGTCAGAAAATCCTGGGCTTAATTTGTTATCCTACACCAAGTTTCTTGTGCAACCTCAGGCAGGTCTCTTACAGATAGGTTCAAAAAAAGGATTTCTCACATCTGCCACAAAAAATCATGCTAGTTTTTGCCGGTAAAAAATGTAAAAATAAAATCTTACCACCAAATTCTTTAAGCCTAGATATGACCCAGCTCTCTTACTGGTTACTAACAAGTAATTTGTACTATGTTAATTCAGCCTTTAACTTTTTAGGCTATGATTTGGGACAGTTCATCCTCCAGAGGAGTTACTGCGAGAATGACAGCCACAAATCTTATTTGTGAAACAGCTGCCTTGCCTTGGTAATCTTTTTTTCTTTCCACCTTTGCTGTAAATCCAAACTAGCCCATCCAAAACAACATAGTTATGGTCTGTCAAAAAAACCAACCAAACAAACAAACCACCAAACCCCAAGAAACAAAAAAACCCCGAGAAGCAATAAAAATGCATCTTCACTTAAAAAGTCCAAGGAAAGAATTCAAATCCTAAGGTTTCTCAGAAGTACCACATCCTTCATCCTCTCTTTTACCTCTTAAATGTGCACCAGTTAATCTTAAAAGCATTTCCCTTTGCTGCAGTTCATTATAAATCTTAACCTTACAAATTATTGCAGCCATCAAGTACCTGCCTTACTACTAACAAACGTCTTACAAGCAGCTACCTCTCAGGCCCACAGATGGAGGAATAAATCCTGTAGCAGGGGGCTAGGTGGTCATCCATCCTCAGCTCCCATGTTCGCTTATTAGAAACTATATGGCTACTACAAAGGTACTGATCCATCAGACGGATCACAAGAACAATCAGGTGTTAATCTGAGTTTCCTATGTTTTTTAAAGGAAATAAAAAGCACCCGCATAGTACAAATGTTGAAGGGTCTTAGCATTGGTGACTTATCTTGTCAGCACTATATATTAACCTTATAGTTGATCTTCTACTGCAAGTTAGTCAAGGAGTCTTTCCAAGATCACTGACTGATCTGTCACCCACAGAAAAAAGCTTCTATTCACTTATTCTTAATACAATCTGGCCATTTTCTTATTTTGTTTAATTCTATAGATTGCACAGCATGTATTCTTTCTAAAGGCTTTTGCATCTCATAACTTGAATCTTCCTTCCAGGCTATATTTAGGTTTCAAACATTTAGTCCAGTTTCCAAGTGGCAAGGCTTTGTTTAACAGAGAAACACCACAACAAATCAGCACTAATTGCCTCTCGTTGTTGTCCTCAGCAGGCAAATTAAGGGTTGAATAAACCATAGCATTAAGCAACACACTTATACAGACAATCTGCTCCCTAGGTCGGGGTAGAGATACATGAACAGAGCAATATAGTGAAGTTCAGGCTGCCCCACTAAGACACCTGTGCCTTCGATAAGAAAATATCTTCCAGCATCCATGTGATCCACCATCAGTCTCAAGCCCTCCCCTTGTTCCTTGTCTTGCTTCACCAAACATAAAAATTTAAAAAAAATAGCCCATTCTATGATCACATGTGCATATTTACCTTTCTTGAAGCTTATACTCCATTTTCTCACTGTTTTCAAGGGGAAAATTGCCTCTGTGTCACAGCGCATCAGTATATGTGCAACTATATCTAAAGGCGGCGTTGACATGTGTTTGAATATACAGCTACTTTTACTTAAGGACAGTTCTTACACCTCTGCGCCTGGAAGTACGTTCGGATTGAAAAAAAATATTGCACCGATAGACTACCTGATCGCTCACCTGATTTCAGTCTTGTAGCTCGTCCTTCCAAAGTGCAAGATGAACTTGAAGTTAGGAGACAAGAAAATGCATCCACTTTGTGGCTGCTTCTGCATGGGGAATGACGAGAGTCCTTGTCCAGAATCGTAAAACTATAATTTTATTGATCCAAATTGTTCTAAACTGGTATACGGTTCCTAAAAGCTTTATTCTTTCTTTCTTTTGGGGAGCATGGAAATAAAAGCCAGAGCCAGCCACACCTTCAGAGGAGGAGGGACTCTGTAGCATAGTTAATAAAGTGTCAAAAGGCTTGTTCAAGAGTATAGGCTCAAGCAAGAACCTTTAATTTTTTCATTAAGACATTTAATCTCTTTGCATTCATACCAGTGAACTTATAATTACCTTTTTTCTTCTCAGTGGTAGTGAAATTAAAGTAGTCAATTCTCATTCTCGGTGCCAAGCTTCATATGATGAGGGAATTAAGAACCTGAGATAAACTGGGACATGTTCTGCCAAAGCGAAAACCAACCCAGCTAAGGAGCCCCAAGCATCGTTTTGAGGTGGCAGCCCTGTTCACCCTTTGCCTGATTTTTCGGTTGTCCTTGTCAGTCCAGTTTGGTGATGCTAACTCATATTGCCCTTTTGATTTGAACTTGATAACCTACAGCACAAGGCAGAGGAGTCAATAGAGAAGGAACATTGAAGTGTTATGGGAGAGCACATGCAGAACAATAATTTGAGCATGACGAAGAGTTGATATGGGGTACGGATTGATATTCCTGCTATATCTTAAGAAATCTGTAGCTTGTAACTTACCTACTTGAAGCCAAGGTTTGTGAAATTGAAAAATTTCAGATGCTCCCAAGTCAAATCGCACAAGTTCACAGCTCCAAGCAAACTGATCAACAGTGAATCTTCTTCTAGAAGAGTCCTCTAAACTCATCAGAAACCAAAACCTGATCATTCTGCAACTCTGCCCAAGGGTATCCACCATCAACTAAGTTGAGCCAAGACCACCTCCTAAAAGTCTGGCTTTATGTTCCTGTTTTATGTTGTCCTGTTCATATGTGCATGACAACCCCAAAGTAACAACATCCTCAGCCAGCCTATCATAATCACCCAATGTCAGGAAAAAAAAAAAAAGAAACTAAAATAATTAAAAATAATTATGGCTTGCTTCTGTAACTATCTAGCCCTGTAAGGCAGGACCTCCACTGCTAGTGACAGCTTTGCACTGCGTTTACAAGACCTCAGGATTGAGGCTCACCAGGTGCTCTTTGAATGTTTTACTTAGCTGTGTAATTTAGCATTTCCTCTAATTGACCAGGGATCTATGAATAATTATTTTATTTTTGTTATCTTTGTATGGTACAACCACAGTTTTATACAGGCAGCAGTAACGAGCAGTTATTCTATGTCAAATGAGATATTTATGACGAACATAATGACATAGTACAGAGAAATCTGATTGTTGGTGAGTTCTTTATAGCTGAGGGGTCTCCCGTGCCAAGCCTCATCTCTTATCATCCTCACCGCTCTCCCGTGCCCCATCGCTCAGCACCCCATACCTGTACTTCTCTGCACCGCATCCCATATCTCCATTTCTCAAGGCCTCTGCTATCATACTCTGCCTGTATTTCTCTATACAGCTGGACAAAACTGGTTTTAGGAGTAACAAAGAAATAGCACCTAACCTACATAAAAGGTATTTGCTCCTCCCCAAGCAGTGCTTCCTCTTTGCATTTAAACACTTTTTTGAGCTTAACACATTGCAATCTAAACAACTAGATTTGGAAGGAAGGGAAGAGACCACAAATTTCAATTCCAGGAGCTGACCACATAGGAATAATTGCAAAAAGTCTCGTAATTACAGCCTTTCTTGGGGAAAAGTAAGAAACGCTGCAAATAGCCAAGCAAGAATTCGTCCCACTTCAGTACCCTGCCTTTCAGGGTGTCAGCATGTCTGATTAAAAGTACATCAACAATGTAACACTACCTTGTCGAAACCATTTAATCGTCTCTGATGGACACACGCTTCATAGATTTGTTTACTTCTTCTTCACATCTATTTGTACACTTTGTCTTACACAAAATCTTCTGGCACAGAGTACCCTACTTGAAGAGCTTGCTATCTAGCCACAAAACTGGCTACTCCCTCATTCCTGTTATAAAAAGCAGTGAGTAACCAATCCCTACTCAATGCTTTCATAAAATGCATTACATCTTTATTATTTCCTTCTTCAGTTACTGCTATTTCAACTTTCCTTGTATGGAAGCTATATCATTCTGACTCCTACTTACTGCCCTTCTCCACGCTTTCTCTTTTTTTTTTAAAAAGAAAAGAAGGTATCTATGTGGTTCATGAAGTTCAAAACCCTCTTGCTCACAAATTGATCACACTTAATGAAAGCAAAGGAGTATATCTTTACTTAAAAATTAAGATAGCTGGCATGCAGGAAAATCATTAACCCATAACCTGGATTAAATTACTTTGGGGTAGTGGTTACGTCAGTAAATGCTCCCCTTGTTGAGTGATCAAAAATTTGAGAAATATTTCTAAATATGTATACACTTTCTCATGTAAGTCAGCATAAAGCAAGCAAGTACTTAGTCTGGTTTTCCTGATCCTACATGTAGCAACTACAGAAAAGCTTTTAATCTCTCATAGGAGAATAGAGACAATCAGCTCATGTCTCATTAAGAGTACCAGCAGCTTGTAAACAAAAGAACAAGTGTTTGCACGGTAAGTCTTGCTAGAGCCTATACTGTGTGGTAAAGAGCACTGCTGTCTTCTAGCAGGTAATTTGACTGGAGAAAGCACTTTGTAATAACTGAATCTTTTAAGGGAGAAGCTCCATCATGGAAAAAATAGAGGACAAATTAAAGAAATGGGAAAATAGACTTTTGACTTCATTTTCTTCCGCTGAAGAATATCTGACAGTTAATGAAATATAAGGTGAGTACACAACTTTGAAAGTAGAGCTTTGCTCTACAATGTTCTTTTCTGCTTTCCCCAACCATCCGGATAAACCAGGTGTGAATGTCTTTTTCTTTTTTTTTTTTTTTTTTTAAGCAGTGAATATGAAAATGTAAAAAAAATCCTGTACATTTGATTAAAATTATTCAATTTCCTGCCATGGAGGTTTTTTACTAAAAAATGGTAAGAAATTTGAACAAGGGATTTGCAACTGAGCATTATATAACCACATTTTTATTATGTGTTTCAGGTTTTAACTCCAAAACAAAAGTTAGTTTGGTAAGAGATACTGCCTTTGCCAATTTACAGATGTGATATAAAAGTCCAAATATAATGGAATATATTGCCTTATTCTATAAGAATGCCCAAACAAACCCAGGATCCATTCCCCTCCCTTCTCCTAAGACAGTATATATCATCATTAGAAGTCATCACAGGTCCAAAAAAAAACCCCAAAAAACTTTGACTGATCACTTAAATCACTAAAGTCCCAGAATGCATCTACAGATCTATATACCAATATTCATAGAAAATGTTTTAACAGAAACTCAACAGTCACAACAGAAAGCCATTAGGAAGAAAACACTCTTTCCATGATCAGCATGCTACATTAACACAGAGTGCTGGCCTAGGTTATCTTCTTCAAAGGAGACTCCATATATTTCGGTTTCTCAAAGGAAGTCCACCTTCTCATAGGTCTTTTCAATGAGGGTTAACATGTTCTTCAAGTCAGCTGACTGCTGAATAGTGTTCATGTCCTTTAAAAGACCTTTCTGATTTTTTATCTTCAAAATTTCTTCCTAAAGAAGGAAAGAAAGAATAATAGACAACAAATAAAAAACAGCTTTCATTGAGTCCAACAGAAATTTCACTTTCATGCAGCCTAACTGTACCTAAATACAGATAAAATAAAAAGGATTCAAAGACACAGAATGAGAAAGTGTTCCTTTCATCGCTTACAGAGATATATTTCAGAAATGATTACAGGTTCCCTAAGACCATAGAGTTCCTAGGAAAAGACATGTGATCCTTTAAATGGCAGGGTTTCTAGGGTTTTGTTCTGTTTTTAAGACGTAAGCACATAGTTCTCAATGAAAAGGAAAAAAAAAAAAAAAACAAACAAAAAGAGAAAAAAGAGAAAACTCTCAACTATTTCAGAATTTTCAGAATTGCTCCATCTGGCAGAGGTGAAGTGATAAAAGCACATTCTGTTGCCTTTCTTCTCATAGCCAAGGTGTCTCTGAAAATGTATTCCATGCTCACCTGCAAAGTGGGTGCCTGTAAACTGCGCTTGGGGAGTTCTGGAAGGTGGAGTGCTCCACTGCCATTTTCCTGGAATACCTAGAAGGGGAAAAAGAGGAACAAAACAAAAAAAAACAAAAACCAAACATCAGGCACACACGTAGGAAAATAAACTGGCTGTCATTATCCAACTTCTGAAAACTAAACTTCTTAATTTTGCAACTGAAGTAGGAAAGATTGAAAAGATACATTCCCAAAGGCAAATAAGGCCTTCCTTATATGACGCTCTCTGCAGAAACAGCTTGGACACAATAGCTCTTGAAACACATTCTCTTCAGAGGAATGCAGCAACATCCATTGAAAATACCTTCCTGGCCTTTTTTTCATCTTCCTCTAACTGGTTCTTGAGCACCTGGATTTTGTACTGCAGTTGCTGTATAGTTTCTTCAATGCGTTCTGCTGATCTCTCAGCTTCATTTATTTCTTCCTAAGTCAAAATAGAGACAAAAACAGAACAAAATTTACTTTAGAGACAGTGAGCCTTTTGCATATAAGATACTGGTAATCAGCATCAGCTGAGCCACTGAAAAAACATCCAAAAAGACACACTGCTTTGTAGCGAAGGTGGGTGACAATGATGAACAGTGGACGACAACTCCACAACAGCACAGGCATAGCCAGCAGTCCATCTAAAAAGCTACAACACACTGAGCAAAAGCAGATGGGTCAGATATTTTCTTCCCTTCCTTGCCTTTCGTACCTGCAATTGTACCAAAGACTCTTCATTTGTCTCAAGCATTTGTTTCTCTGCCATTTGAAGGCTCGGGACATTCTTCAGGCTGCCCAGCTTCCCTGGAGGCACCTTCAAAGTCTTGAAAAATCTCAGCACCCTTTATTATAGAAAAAGGAAAGCATGACTTGTTTGGAGTTCTTTGCAGAACAAAAAGAAAACTGACTAATGACTTCTATGGGGAAAAACTAAACTCAGTTTAGCCCAATTGCTGCCAGTGAAGTAAAAGGATCCAGACAGGAAGAAAAGCTGTCGTTAATTGTTTTCCAAAATCACGTGGAATAGATGTCTAAGGAAGGAACCAGGAACAAGAAATCCCACCATTCTAACCTTTGCTATTTCGTTGTGTGGTTTTTATCCCATTGGCCTGTACACTCCCTGACTGTAAATTGACATTAACTGATATTTTCCCCATTCTGACCTTTCTGCTTTTCAAAGTAAAACTAAAGTTCTAAAAGCAGTATTTTTAACTGCTTCCAAACAAAGATCATTTTAGTAAAATCTGTAAATGCTTTTCTGAAACATGAATAGTTTTATGCCAGAGGAAGAGTTCTAGCTTGCTCTCAAAGGTCCTTCTGATTCTGAGGAAGACTTGAATTCTTCCAAGTTGGACCTGTCTGTTAGATACACCAAACTGCCACAATTTCCATGCATCTCAGCTGAAATTGCAGGAGTTTGGCAACTCAGAAATTAAACGTGTCACAAATTAAACATTAAAAAAAAAAAAAAAGAAAACCATTTATGAAAAACTAGCTCCTCATGTTTGAATCTTGAGGTACTGCAAGAACAAAGAAAACAATGTATAGGCTCAGGTTCTATGTTGGTAAGAGCCTGGTATACCAACACACATGTACACAAAAATTCTCAGACACTCAAGCATACGTAATTACTCCCACAATGACATAAAAATGCTAGTTATGCCCCAACATAAAATTTCAATTCTCTTTGAAGTAACTTCAACAGTCAGAAAATGAATTAGCATTTAAGAAAATTTAGCTATAACTGCTCCCGCCACTTTCATAAAATGATAACAAAATAAATAGCTGCCCACAAATTTAAACCCTGTATGAAGAGTACAAAGCTGATTCAAGGAGCTCTTAGGAATACCTTCCAGGTTCTGTACCTCATATAGAAGTAGTTCAAGTGGGTCTTTCAACAACTTTTGCTTGTCCACATCAATCAACATACCATCAAGATATTTCCCTCCTGGACTTTGCATCAACTCTCCCTTCCAAGATTTCCTAAATGTGATTGCTCCCAGGAGCAATTCTGTAAGCACGGTACAAAACAACTGGGTAAACTAAATCCCTTCTCTCCCTCTTTTTTTTTTTTTTTTTAATTATAATTTCTTACCTTCCTTTCAGTAAATTGAGGTGCTTCTGAACATCCTCTTTTCTCTCACTTTGTTGGCACAAAACAGATCTGTAAAGGAAATAAAGGCAGAATTTTCATCACAAAGCCTGCAAGCACAGAGAACACATGAAGTGATTCATCACGTCACACATCAAGTGAAGTGAACAGTCAGAACATCTCTGGCTAAAAATTTCCAACTTCAGATAAAAAGTGTTATATTATACCGGACAAAATATACACAGCCAGCCATATTGCCTGAAAAAGCTCCAAAGCTTTTCCAGTTCAAGCAATGTTATGATTTTCACTTTATTCCATATTGCCTGAAAAAGCTCCAAAGCTTTTCCAGTTCAAGCAATGTTATGATTTTCACTTTATTCCTTGTGGAAACAAAGAAGAACCACCAGGATATTTGGCACTTACAGTACTACTGAATCCATTACAGTTTCCAGAAACTGCCTACTGCTTTCTGAGAGAGTCTGCCAAGATCCTATTTTAGCACTGGTTAGCTTCACCTTTTTTGAAGAACCTTTTTCTCCTGTTAACACAAAGGAAAAAAGGAAGAGATATGATTTGTCAAACCTGGATAGACAGGTTTGTGACTCAATTCAGTCAGATTGTAGTGAAAGGTGTAACAGTTAAGATTTTTCCATGTCACAAAACTATCAGGTCAAATCTATCCACATCAGGTGGTACTTATTATTTGCAAGTCACAAGTTGTTTAAAAAGCACAAAATAGAACATGTTCTTTCTCACAGCAGTTTCATTCTAAACAGATACTTTCCCAAAATCATTGGTGATACAAGTGAGAAAACCCAGAATGAAATTAAAAAAAGAGTGGGAATATAGGTAAGCGAGAAACTCAATGCAGCAGAGGCCTCATCTCATTTGTATGTTCAATACAACACATGCCAGTCTTAAGACAGAAGGTTAAGAGAGAAGACAATGACCTCTGAAGAGAAAGTTAAAATGTTCTGGGTGCTTGTGGTGGAATTTTACAAAAGAAAACTACTTGCAAAAAAAAGTATATGATTAATATGTGCATATACAATACATATGATACAAATGCACACTGGGTAAGACTGTACTGCAAATACTTGCTGTTGCTGTTCAGAAAGAAAACTTTGAAACTTATTTCAGTGACATCTCAGACATCTATGATTTCAACATAGCAGTTACTACTTTTACTTTCAGTGTTTTTTCAAAACACTGAATTTGCACGAGACAAACATAAAGAAAGAATACAATCCTACCTGCAGGGGAATAGTCCCCATGTTCCTCAGCTTTCCTCTTGACTGTCTGAGTGACCTGCTGAAGAGAAAAATTTACAGCAAATGTGGTAATTTTGAAACATCCTCTGCTGTGCAATCGTTCATCTACTACTAGCAACCCACTATAAAAGCATGTTAGCACTTGACAGAGGTCTATGGACGTTGACCACAAAAAAAGGCTTTTTGAACTGTGAAACAGTAATTCATCTCAAGCAGGTTAAGGAAAGCAATTCACTCTTCTCAATTCCTCCCATTCCAAGAACAAGGTCATGAAATAAGAAATGCACAAGATGTTTGGCTATCCAGCCACATCTTGAGATCATGGCATCCATAAGTTCAATGGTTAAGCAAGCGCTCTCTAACAGAAAGCTGCCTAGGCCAATCCTGAGACATGCAGAGAATTTTTTCCAGAACTGAATAAACGTCACCTGAGCTAAATGAACTCTGACTTTATCACTCTGTTCAAACAGATGCTATGCAGCTCTTCAAAACTGCACAGCCAGATTGCCTTTTTATTAATCATCAGGCAATGCTTCCCTCTACTTGTCACAGGCCCAGTAGCACGCAACTAGAAATTCTGGAACCCAGGGAACCTAGAAATTCTGGAACCCCATCTAAGGCACTAGGTCTCAAAAGAGCTGTTACACTGGACATTCCTCAAGAGGCCTACATTTAGTTAATGAAATATTCTCTATAAATGCCAGTAAAAAACTGGGAAAAAATGCCTCTTTTTTTTTCCTTTGGTTGCTTTTCTAATATTTTTGATTCAAAATAATGATTACCTTTCTTTTTTGACCTTGTTTTCTTCCTTCTCCCTCTGTTCCTTTTTTTTTGCTGGAAGGCCCTTGTTCATTTTGTGATTTAAATGTTTTTTTTGCTGATCCCCCACCAGTGGTCTCCCCCATTTTATTGGAAGATGCGTGGCGACGTTTCATTATCTGTAAACCAAATGGAACAGAAGGAAACAAAACCAAAATTAAAATCCGGCAATTATAATCTGTACAGTACAAACCACACATTAACAAGCAAAACGACGGAAATAACCAGGGCTAAATGAGCCCAAATGTTTGCGTATTTGCTAATCCAAAGCCAAAATCTTACAGATTTATCTAAGTGCAGAACCACTAAAAAAGCATCCCCATTTGCCTTTTAGACAAGTCTTTGCATGTTGTGCATCTCATTTTAAACTTAAAAGCCAGCATGCCTGTATGCCAAAGAGCGGCAATGGCAATGCAAGGGTAACTGCACTGAGAACAGCCTAATTTGTTCTTAAAGGCCTCCAATAATAGAAATTCTGTATCTTTCTAATGCAGTTCAGTGCAGTCATCCTATTAGCAGAACTTTTTACCCCAGCACCTAACCATAACGTTCCCTGATGCAGTTTAAACCTATAGTTTGTTTTCTTACTCACTATAGAGGTGGAGGAAAAAGAAGTCGCACAGAAGAGAGTAATCATTACACCCCACTAGCCTTCTCTTTTCTAAGCACAACGACTGAGATGTATTCAGTTTTTCTTCCATCCCCTCAGGCCACTTCTTCCCTCACGCAGAGGCCCCCTCTGGGCTCGCCAGGCGACAGTCGCGACGACACCAGGGAAATAAGCCCTGCCTCTGCCCCGCCTCCAGTAACTACCATCATACGGAGGCCGTGGTCTGCTTCTCAGGGCGCACGTTAACGGGCAGCGCGACGCCTCGCCATGTCGCGACAGCGTCCGGACGCGACTCGGGTGGGACAGCATTCGCAGCATACCTCAGCGTGCGAGGCGCGGACTACAACTCCCGGCATGCAACGCTGCCCGCCACCGCTGCGGCACTGGCCCGCCGAGCGAAACGCATGCTGGGAGTCGTAGTCTTCACCACTCATGCCCCCCCGTACCCCCGAACTCCTGCTCCCCGTTGCTGCCGGCTAACACCGCGGGAACCTCCACAAAACCTCCCACCAGCTCATCCCGCCCCGAGACTCACCGCCCCGGCGCCTCCTCAACGCTCCCGCCGATTCCGCGTTAAACCGCCCAGCCGTTACTAATCCGTTTTCCCCGCGCATCCGGGCGCATGCGCACTGTCCTAGCCCCGCCCCTCTGAGAGGTTGGAAGGGCGCGGGGCGGCCCTGTGCGCATGCGCCCAGCCGTCGGGGGCGCATGCGCGCAGTGCCGCGCGGGGAGCGGGTGCCGGCGGAGGGGCCGACAGCAGGTAGCGGGGGGGCGGCCGGGGCCGGGGCCTGTCCTGAGCCCGTAGCCCGCCCCGTGCCTCCGTCCCTCGGGCGGGCAGGGCCGCGACCCTCCGGGGCAGCCCCCATACCGGTCCGCCGTCCCTACTGGTCGGCGAGGGGGCGTGTTGGGGGCGGGCTGTGGCGGTGGGGGGTGCTGGGTGCTCGGCGCTGCGCACGGGCGGGCCTGTCAGGGCCGTGTGGGGCTGCCAGCGAACGGTGCTTTCTGGTCCCTGCCTCCGTCCGGCTGTGGGTGCTGTGGTGTGAGGGTTGGAGGGAGAGGCGCGGTGACAGGGCAGCTTTGTGGTGCCTTGGGGCTACGGGGCCGGGAGATCGCGTTGGGACCGGTGCAGCAGTGGAGGCAGGGGTTACCTTCCATTCTGGCTGCAGGATCAGTCTCTGAGGGAACTGAATGCTCCTCTGGTGCTCCTTTGTGCTTGTATATGCATACAACACGTAGCATATATATTATTAAAGCACTTGCATGGAGCATGTTGCAGCAGCACCGTAACAGTGATAGAGTTGCTTTCCAGTTTTATGCAGACTTTCTCATAAAGGTGTCAGGGAAGTGTGTGTTTCCAGGGAGTTGTGAAGGAGATGAGGCAGAGAGGAGCTGCCTGGCCCTTGGAGCCAAGCTGTAAAGGTTTTGGATTGGGGAGGAAGTGCAGGGATAGGGTACAGGGAGCAGAAGCAGAGGAGCTTACAGCTTTCAGGAGTTACTGAACTTATCTAACCACCTCAATCTCCTGCACGGTGAGACGAGCTCTGCAACTAGTATTATCCCTGTGTTCTTGCATACCGCATTTTTTTTCTCTCTTTCTTAGTATAGCTCTGATTTTCATCCAGCCCAAGCCACCTTTTCCAAAGTGTATGACATGTCAGCAGTTTTCTGACAGTCTACTTCCTTCAGAGTCTCTCTTTGATGTTGAAGGTCCCTCTTTGACATAAAGGAATTCATAGATGAGAGAGAGGTGGGAAGGTGAGAAGGTAGCTAGACATCGCATCTTCATGCATAACACTGACTTTTCAGTGACGGATAAATGATGGTGCTGCTTAGGGACTGAAATAAGTTACACATTTCATACGTGGATATAGATGAGTTGTAGGAATGTTTTCCTTAGCTAGAAGAAAATGTAGGATTTTTCCTGAACTCTGTTTTATGCATTGTCTGGTTGAAAGTCTGTCAAATGAGTAAGTGAATAAATACACTTAGTTTTTTCCTGAGTAATCATTTTGGCTTTAGCAAACTGCTTAACCTCTCCATGCTCACTTCTCCCATGTCGGATATGTATGATAATGCAAAATACATGTTTTTATTTTCTTCAGCTTACCCCGCACTCGCCAACCAGTGGGGCAGACATGCTAAGAGCCAAGGATGCTCTCCTGCGCCTGCGGCCCCAGCACTGCACATGCCTGGCACAACTTCCAGCTTGCAGGCTCGCGTGGCGTTCGCTACACGGGCAGCCGCTGCACCCCGAGTGGGCTGCCCTTGCTGAAAAGCAGCTGAAGGGCAAGAATCCAAAGGATTTAATTTGGCATACCCCAGAGGGGATCGACATCAAGCCCTTGTACTCCAAACGGGACACGAAAGACCTCCCTGAGGAGCTGCCAGGGGTGAAACCTTTCACTCGAGGACCCTACCCAACCATGTACACGTACAGGCCGTGGACTATCCGCCAATATGCTGGCTTCAGTACAGTGGAGGAGAGCAACAGGTTCTACAAGGACAACATTAAAGGTAAGACAGCTGATTTGGGAAACAACGTTGCCTTGCAAAGCAATGGGGAACATTCATGTGGTGAATTACATGGCAAATGTGATTATTCCACCTTGTGAGTTTTGATTTCTGATAGGCTTTTCCCAGTGGTGCTGTATTTCTTTAGTACTGGGAAATTGGATCATTTCTGAAACTGTCCTTGCTTCATTTTGCTGTTGAGGTGGAAAAATGAATGCATTAAATGCTATTTTTAGTTATGCTGCCTTGACACTGACAGAGGCAAAATTTGGCTGCATCCCAGGGTCCAACCAGCAGAGTTTTTCTGTTGCTTGAAACTAGGCAGAAATTTAAATTTTTGTCTTTGTGCTTCAGAGCTAACACCTAGCTTTTTAGATCAAAGTCAATAGCTGATATCTGACAGTTAAGAACTCTGCTAACATTGAGAAGCAGACTTGCAAATGCAAATGCGGTAGATATAGTTACTTCAGGAACAGCAGTGCTGGTCAGAGGGTGAATGCGTGGGGTTAGTAGAGTTTCAGGTACTGCTTTCAGGTCGGAGCAGCAAGTCTGTCAAGAGCTCTAATTGTCCTGTTCCCTGCTTTATATGAGTAATTTTCTCTTACTGCAGATTTAGTAACGCATCACTTCACTTTAGGAATGAACAACGTATGTCAGTAGAGCCAGAATAACAATCAGTGTGTGTGTGTGTTTAATTTGTGATAAAGAGAAGGTCATGTGACATAGTTTATCACACTTTTGTTTCCAGCTAAGCTAAGTAGAGTTCCTGTGTATAAGCTCTGATACTGTCTGTCTATGCACATTTGTAACTTGTGGCTAAACTGTTATGCAGTAATTTGTTAAGCATGGTAAGCTGATTGTGTGGCTGAACTAGAACAACTATGATTTTTTTTTCTCAATTAAAAGTTTTTTCATTTAAAGTTTAAGACCAGAAGACCTTGGACAAGTTTGGGGAGGGAACAGCGTTTAACATCAAAAATTGGTTTGTCGTCCAAGCCTGGATGACTGGATGATGTAAAATAAAATTAATACATTCAGATCCAGTCCTAATGCAAATCTGTTTAACACTTCTGAATCTCTCTCTGTTGTTTTTTTGTTGTTTGGGTTTTTTTTTTCCTTTTTCATTTAGCTGGCCAGCAGGGATTATCTGTTGCTTTTGATTTAGCCACCCATCGTGGCTATGATTCCGACAATCCACGAGTTCGAGGAGACGTTGGAATGGCTGGAGTTGCCATTGATACAGTGGAAGACACCAAAATCCTTTTTGATGGAATTCCTTTAGAGAAAATGTCAGTTTCTATGACGATGAACGGGGCAGTCATTCCCGTGTTGGCAACATTCATTGTAACTGGAGAAGAACAGGGAGTGCCTCAGGCCAAGCTGACAGGGACAATCCAAAATGACATCTTGAAGGAGTTCATGGTCCGAAATACGTACATTTTCCCCCCAGAACCATCCATGCGAATTATTGCTGACATCTTCCAGTACACCTCAAAGGTATTCATTGTTTAAATGTATTTACTTCTGTTATTATATCTAGTTAACTATTTATGAGGCACTTTGGAGAACAAAGCAGAAGACGGGAAGACCTGTCATAGTAAAGAATGATGTGGTTGTGGAAAGGGCCGGGAGGAGAAGTTAAGATCCCAAATCACTTACGACATAAATTTTAAGATTTTTGAGTCAATCTAAATCACAGTCAGATTAAGATGAGCCTAAGCCTGAAAGGACAGCAGGAAACTTGGAGAAGAGGAACAGACAGTATTTTGCATTATCAAGAAGCCATGTACTTAAGAAGCATTATACAGCTGTAAGCATGATAAGAAATCTTGAAGGATTTCTGCTGCGAAATTGAGTGTGAGAAGCAGATAATGAAAGGAGTGAAGTCCTGAACTGATGAGTGGAAGTTCAGTACTACCAGTTGTTTTCTTAGCTGCATTTTCATTGGAGAGGTGGAAGCACTGCTTGACCTAGTGCTCCCCCAAAACAGTCCCTGAGGACAGTTCCGCAGTTCCAGGGACCATCATCGCTGGCAGTTAGCCTGCAGTCACCTTGTTTGGAGGCTTAGAGACAGTTTATTGGCATGAATGTGTATCGTTCTGTAGCAATTAGCATCAGTGTTCAAGAACATTCCCATGCTAGCCTGTAAACCACAAAGACTTATCATGGTGGGTGATAGTTTAAGCACAATGAATAGTGCAAAAAGATAAAAGCATGTAAAGTATACATCTGCAAACACCGTTTAATAGAGATGGGTTGTATTCGCAATCTACAAAGAACGGATTGTTTGTGAATGTTGGTAGAACAATTATCTGATCCTCCCCTCTTCTGCTGTCATAGAATCATAGAATGGTTTGGGTTGGAAGGCACCATTAAAGGTCATCTAGTCCAACCCCTTGCAACGTCGTACCATGTTGTCTTTTATTTTTGCAGTATATGCCAAAATTTAATTCCATTTCGATCAGCGGATACCATATGCAAGAGGCAGGAGCTGATGCCATTCTGGAATTAGCTTATACTATAGCAGATGGCTTGGAGTACTGCAGAACTGGACTTAAAGCTGGCCTTACCATTGATGAATTTGCACCAAGGTGAGCTAAAGAAATTTGCAAGTATAAAACTCACTTTTGGGAAAACCTCTAGAGTTCAATATCAAATTCAGTATTTTTACACATACAAGCAGTATTGGCAATGCTCACATTGCAGATAGGTTTTGTTTTGGTTTTGTAACACAGTTCCAGCAGTAGGAAAATATCTGGTCCAACAGACACTTAGACTACAGCTACGCTAATAAACTGAATAAAGCTCATGTACAAGCCCAAGCACTGTCAAGGACTGTTGTGACAGTTGGACTCCGGGTCAGAAAGAAGATCCCTAAGCTGTAACATGTAATACAGTTCTAGCTTTAGGACTGCAGAATGCAGCAAGAGCTCTCATGGTTCTTTTATATTGTAGTATTATTGAATTTTTTTCCATTAGTATTATTTTGAAATATTTGGGAAGAAATGCTTACCAAGGGGAAGTTCGGGTAGTTCAATTTACAGTTGCAAATTTCCTAAAAATAAAATTTATTTTTAAGCAGAATATTGTATTGTATAGTTACTGCCAAACTAAGCAGAGTCACAGTTTCAGTGGTCTAGTTGATTTACAGATTCCGTAACTATATGGTGAGTCTAAAAAGCGAAAGGCGTGGTTCATGTAGCCTGTTGTGCATTCAAACTATAGGAGTCAGCTGAATTAACCTGTTTCCAGGATCTGTGGCAAATCAAAGTGGATCATGTAGAAAAAGATACAGCCTTATTTTCAGACTTTCTAGTGATGGAGAATCTGTAAGAATCTTTGGCAAATTGTTTCAGTAGCTAATTCACTGTTAAAAAAGTGCATCTTTAGTATAGTGAGTTTTACTGGCTTTAACTATGCATGTTTACATTTATAAATCATAGAAGCTATAAGTAGGAAAAGGTAGATCAATCAGTGCCCTGATATGCTATTCAGTATTGGACTGATGTTTGATTTGGATTTTGATTAAAATCGTCAGGAAAAGAATGAAAGCATGCTTATAATATGTAATGTCTTCTCATTATAAGTAGTTTGTGAGCGTAACTACACTAGTAGATTGTGTCCAGGAGCATTCCCTGGCACTAGAGTGTTATTGTCTTTATTAGTGATTTGCTGGAACACTGCTTGACCTACTGCTCCCCCAAAACAGTCCCTGAGGACAGTTCTGCAGTTCCAGGGACCATCGTCACTGGCAGTTTGCCTGCAGTCACCTTGTTTGGAGGCTTAGAGACAGTTTATTGGCATGAATGTGTATCATTCTGTAGCAACTGGCTTCGGTGTCCAGGAACATTCCCATCATCTTAGGTTTGGGTTATATCTGTAAAAGTAAATTAATCAGAAATCTTGCTGTAGGACGTCTACTGAAACAGAGTTATTAGAATGATTTAATGTTTTATCCTGTTCATGTGCTCTTGTTACAGGCTCTCCTTCTTCTGGGGAATTGGCATGAACTTCTATATGGAAATAGCTAAGCTGAGAGCTGGGAGGCGGCTGTGGGCTCACTTGGTAGAGAAAATGTTTAAGCCCAAGGATCCCAAATCTCTTCTGCTGAGAGCTCATTGTCAGACTTCGGGCTGGTCACTCACTGAGCAGGTTAGAAATTGGACTCTCATCAACTTCATCATTTAAATATGTTCTCATGGTGTATATCTTGAAGGGGGCTGCTGGTTCTACTCATAAAGATGCAGCTTTCTGAAGGAGACAACCTGTCTTACTCTCAGTCTGACAAATGCACACACTAGCATTGGATACGTCTTTTTGCTTACGTAACACAAAAAGTCTTGCTAAGTGCCAGCAGCATTGCTTCCCGAAAGGCTGGTTTACGAAATACCTCAGTATTCTGGACTGCCCTGTAGCACTCAGGTAAAAGGGCAGAAACTAAAGGCTTGAGACTGTATTCACAAAAGGATTCCAGTAGGATGATAGGCAGAGTCTCTGTGCCTAATTTTTCATTGTCTGGCTTCATTTTCATTCTGGAATCATTGCCCTAAGCGTGTGTTCTCTCAGTCTAGTGGATACTGAATTGAGAATAGGATCCAAACCTGCTAAGTAGAGACAGAATTGCGGAGAAGTGCTTATATTAATTCAGGACTCAGAGGATGAAGCGCTCTCTTGAATTTGTTCTGTAAGTTATCGTTTCAGAATGCAGCTGAATAAGGAAGTAGAGGCTCCTTTTTCTCAAGATCACTGGCTTGAGAATTCATTTGAGCATCCAAGGAAGTCATTCATGCCCCTGTCTGTCACTGCTGAAGAGTGAAGTAATGGTTACAGCTCGTCTGCTCTTTTGAAACTGGGTGCACTTTCTGCTTTTCGTGTTGGTTTACATCACTTCACAACAAGAAAATAAATCATTGGACTGCGTATATAGTTTCCCAAGTGCGGTCAGAGCTTGGTTCTAGCTCTTACTCCAAGGCCTGCTCTGAATCAGTTCCATGCAATATGAGTTATTTTTAGATTGTGATTGCAACCATTGTTATTTGACTTCTGTGCCTTGGTTTTATTCTTTTTTTCAGAGCAAATGTAATGTTTACTTACATTACAGGAATGCAGTAAAACTAAAACAAGGGAATTTTTTGAACAGTAGCCTTTGCGGGTCCTCCAGTTAAAAGTATTGTATGAGTGCAAAATATTAATATTACAAAAATATGATAAGCCGTCTTTCAGTGTCCAGTGTAAATATATTTCTGGCCAAATCATAATGCTTTTTTCCTCTCTAAACATTATTTATCTTAATATAGCTCCTCAGTGCCCGGTGTTTGCTCCTTACAGGTTTCAGAAGGCAAATATATTTTCCTTTGGACTGCCTTTAGATAGGTATCCACTCAGAAATTAGGTTTTATGTTCTTGCTCATCCAAATCACATTTTTCTATAATTCTTTAAATTGAATACTTGAACCAGAGTTAGACTCCAGTGTGAGGAGAATTACCGTGTCCTTGTAAAATAGTGATATTAATTCAATTTCTTTACGGAAAATGATTTAATTCACAGATCTCATGATTCCTTTTGCCTTCTTGAAGGTCGTATTACATTGGTAGCTCTTAATTATTTTGGATACATTTCATCCCAACTAAGCATGTCAAGAACTAGGTATGCAATCTGAGCTGCTGTTGAGTTTCCTCAATAAACAAATGAAATAAGATGAGCAAATGCAGTGGGTGAATTTCACTCTGCCTCAAAACACAAGTCAACCCGTGGAGATCATGATAACTCTTCTTTGACTGTAAAGGCACATATATACAACTCAACTATCTAGATGTATGAAAAGAGCAGATAAAAATGTTGACCTAAAGGCTGAGATTATGTTTTGTAATACTGAGTCTATTTCTATACCTTGTACTCCAGGTTATCCATTTGTTTTGATTAATATCGCAGTTCTCCCATAGATATCTTCCAATTTTATAGCACCAGCAAATTTCAACAGTAATTCCTACCTTTGTGTAATGCTGTCATTAATGAAAATATTAAGCACATTTAGATTCAAAACGTATCTTGACTAGTAATCTGTCTGCCAGATGTGCTATTCACTGCTGCGAGACTTCTGGAATCCCAGGATAGAGGACATCGGGACTACCTGTTCCATCCTTTCCAACTTGGATTCATTAAGTTCTTTGAAACACCAGTAAATATAAGTCAGGCTTTGCTTTGTAACTCATACACTGATATTTTTTACTTTCTTTATGGATTAATCTTTTTGTCCGAGATATTGATAAGTGATATATCAGTTTGCTTGGATGTTTATTATTGACTGTTTTCTTTTTCAGCTTTTGTTATGTTTACAGTGTTTCTATTGGGAATCTTGCATTCATTTAATTGCAGTAATATATGTGTGATGAGTCTGCCTCAGCCCCATGGCAGAACTGTTGAGCTTCAGAGCTCTCCTTTTCCTTCCAGGATCCCTTTAACAATGTTATCCGTACTACAATTGAAGCAATGGCTGCCGTGTTTGGAGGGACACAGTCTTTGCATACAAATTCATTTGATGAAGCTTTGGGTTTGCCTACAGTGAAGAGCGCTCGCATTGCTCGGAACACGCAGATCATAATTCAAGAGGAATCAGGTATTCCTAAAGTGGCGGACCCCTGGGGAGGATCTTACCTCATGGAGTGCCTCACCAACGATGTCTATGAAGCTGCTTTAAAGGTCAGTTTGCATAACCTTTTATGTTTTGTGGGAAAATTTTAGGTACAGGAGTTTTGAGAATAGTCTTTTAAGGGACTATTTGATATGTTGGCAACTTCTAAAGAGGGAATTAGTTTACACTTATGCTTCAGTGATTTCTTTGTAAATGAACTTTACAAAAATGCAATGTATATTTAGAGAAAAAGAGACTTCAGCCTTCTAGTGGACTACATTCCAAAGGGAAATACCCCAATGTGGAACAAATAACCAAGCCCTGCAAATGGCTTGCACACTGAAGACTCCCAGTTTGCTGGGATCTCTGTTTTATGTGTAAGGAAAAAAAAGGGTTCAACAGAAGAAAGAGTCAAACCAACTTACTTAGTTACGTGCCTACTCATGCTTGTGGTAATCTGCTTGAGACTTTAAACTAGGGGTTATTGAAAGCTAAGTTTTATAGCCAAGCATGTAGGCAGACAATTGTCTGGCCATACTTGAGTATTATGCAGAATTTAGGAGAAATTTTTCTGTTGGATCAGAATATTTTTATTTTAATAATGTTTTCAACTGCCAGTCATTACTTGCATGTGAAAAGTACTGTGCAGGAGTAGTCTTACTGGTGGCAATCCTGCATAAAGATATATGCCTACATGTCTAGTGTACAGCTAAACCCAGTGATTCTCCTTTTGAGCAAATTCCTGCTCTTATGCGAAGTCCCAAATTAATAAGCTAATACAAGCCCAAACACTAGCCTGGGACTGTACAGACACTGTTAGCACATTGTCTGATGTGTTTTTTAGGTCCTTGGATGTGTTTTTGGTCCTAAGATGCTTCTAGACAGTGCCAGGCATGGTCTGATGGCCATTTTCAGTAGGCAGTTTGAATGCGGTCACCATGTTTTGGAGCTGAATAGGCTTCTGCTGTGTGAGAGCTGAACCATGCCACGCCACTTGTCTTCAGGATCAGAGAACTGACGCTGGTTTTTTTTCCAATTTATTTGTATTTGTATACATGTAATCATAAGGGCTGGTTGGCAGGCAGAAGTGAGTGCAGAGTCAAGGTCTCAAATTTTAAGCTTTTTCATCCACGGGTGTTACTGGTTGAACAATATGCCATGCACTGTTACTGAATTCATGGAGTTTTGGTAATAAAAATGCTCTTTTATTTGAGATGTCTCTTAATTTATACCAAAACCTGTAGTCAGAGACTCGGAGATAGGAAACACACTTTTAGAGCACCAGACTGTATATATAGCTATAATAAAAATTTGGACGGTAGTACAAGTGCAAAGCTCGTTTTATGAACCTTGTTATTACTCTACTTTCTAAATCCTCTTCATTTCTCAGCTTGTTGAGGAGATAGAAGAAATGGGTGGAATGGCCAAAGCTGTTGCTGAGGGGATTCCCAAACTTCGTATTGAAGAGTGTGCAGCTCGAAGACAAGCCAGGATTGACTCTGGTAGGGAGCAGGGAGATGAAAGAAGGGAAAACTGCCAGTAGAATACCTTTGTATAAAGGTTTTTTACACACATTTTCATTGTTTTTTTTCTTCTTAGTTTAGGAGTAGCAGATTGTGAGTGATAAAATGGTAATAGTTTTATGTCAGTGAAAGCTTCTGGAAAGAGATAGCAGTATGTGTGAAATACAGTACCAGAATGAAAACAGTCTTGCTTGACATATTTAAGACTAGATTAGACAAAGCACTAGAAAGACTATTTTAAAGGAGTATTTGGGGCGTTCAATAGTTAATTGCTTAATTTCTGATAGTATCTTTAAACTGATTCCTGAATTTAAAAGCATGATTGCCAGCAGATGGCGATACTGAATGTTTCTGGCCAAATTCCTGGTTTTGCTTGAGAACTGCCCATTTTTCCTGAAGACCAGAAAAAATGCAGTCATCTCAGATTAGAGGATTATGCAGCTCTTTGTTTGTGATATATATATGTATATGCATATGTACACATATAGTAAGCATATGTGGAGATGTGTATACATGTGTGCTTATAGCTCTGTTGCGCTTTTTGTAGTCTGCATTGCAGTAGCAGTAACAGAAACTAGGGATAATTCGATCATGCAAGAAGTTATATGAACTTTTTTGCTTGGAGGATAAATTTGAAGCAGGTCTTTAATTAAGACCAATAAAGAGTAATCAATAAAGTGTTTTCTCTCCCAAGGTAAATTACTTCATGTTGCTTTGGAGAGTGTAGTAATGTTATCAGGCACTGCAAATAAAAATGTTTGTTAAGTCCATACTGGCTTAAAGCTAAAATACAGTTTTCCAACATGATAAATTAATTTTTATTCACGTGGAGTAGTTTTAGGTAGGAACTTCACTTTCTTGTTTATCTGGTAAATCAGAAAAGTAAATGCAGAGCAGTGCAGGAGACCAGCACTTCTGCTTAATTCTGTAAGATTCAGTTATGTAAACTTAAAAAGAGAAAAATAGCTAATGTATATTAGTGACTCATGACTCAGTGACTCAGTTTGTAAGATAAATGTTGTTCTATTTCAAATCTTTGTTCTGGCCCAGTATTCACTGAGTTCAATGTTCGTACATCTAATCATCTCTCCTCATAAAACACGGAAAATACAGACTTAAGTCCTTCCTATAAGAACAAATTTTAAGTATTTGAAATGTATATAGTTATAAAGCAAAGCACTGCATTAATGCTCAAAATTTTCTTGTCCTATTAATATTGTGTCTTTTCACAGTAGTTTGCAAATGTATTCTGAGTTTCTGGTGTTTCCACTGGAAATAGGGTCTGAAGTAATTGTTGGAGTAAACAAGCATCAGCTAGAAAAAGAGGAGACAGTCGAAGTTCTGGCTATTGATAATACTTCAGTCCGTAGCAAGCAGATTGAGAAGATTAATAAGGTGGGAATTACCTTCTTAAAAATGAAAGTTCTTGTAATTGCAGATAGAACTTGGGTAAAGGTGGCTTGCCAGAAACTTGACCCCCACATTTCTAAGAATCCGGTCTAGTCTTTAGTGGAGAAGCTAGATTTCTGTTCAACTTCAGTGGAGGCTGATGGAAAATCCCAAGAAACACAGTATTAGAATCCAAACAAAAATGTTTTTGTTATGCTCATTTGGTTTTAATCATTGTATTTCAGATAGTCTCGTGAATATATGTCAAAATTGAGAACTTTACATTTTCTGAAAATAAGATAGAAAATAGCTATGCAATGTTTTGCTCTAAAAGTATGTAACAATATTTAATTGCTCAGACTATTTGGTGCAGCTTGCCAAGTGCTATTAAGGGACAGGGTTATGGAACCAGAAATCAACATCCACTTTCATAATTAGTAAAAATGTAGATAAAATTATTTTAGAGTTACTTTATGGACTTGTGCACATTTCAACGTCTGAGATGCCTTTTTACTTCTAATCTTGTTGAAATATATAGCATATATTGATAATGGACAATTCCATGCCTCCAGAATTAATATTTGAAGTCAGAAAGTCTTACACACACTTCTTCCCAGTTCACTTTGTAGTTTGTTTCAACTTAATATTTTTCTCCTCCGCTTTAGGTGAAGGCTAGTAGAGATCAAGCAGCAGCCCAGCAATGTCTCGCTGCTCTAACACAGTGTGCTGCTACCGGGGAAGGCAACTTACTTGCGCTGGCAGTGGAAGCAGCACGTTCAAGGTATTGGGGGTGGGGGTGAATATGCAACTGCTGTTTAAAAATCAATGGTTCATTTTCACCTTTTAACTGTTCTTGGGTATGGTGTCAGTGAGGTTGGTGTCTTGAGATGTTTTGGGTTTTCCTTCAGAGGTGGAAGTAAAAGATGTCTGCAATTTGGCATTCTCAGATAGACTTACATTTTACAGTCTCTTAAGGCTATGCTTTATTTCTCACAAAGAACAATATGGGTACAAAGAATCTCATATGAAATGTTGTTGTTCATACGCATTGTGTTGTTTACAGCTCAGACTCTTACCAGTTTCAGGACGTAACTAGGTTTATCCATCACCCTGCTGTTTCATAGGTCAGGGAGCTTAAGAAGTGTCTGAGATGTGAAAATGGATATTCACAATCTTATCATGGTCTGTTGCTTCATCCTTTCTTGCACCACAGATTGTGTGAAAACATTTTTTGATTGAAGGAGAAATAAGTTTGCTTAGTCAGGCAAAGATGTAAAAGATGCTCTTGAGTAGAGCAGTGAGGCATCCTTTAGAGTCTGGTGGAACATTTACTTTTTCACCTATCGTGCTTTTGAGACTGTTTTCATTCTTGCTTCAAAGTAAGCATCCATCTCTAGAATAGATCCTATCTGTCTGTTCCTTAATTAACTAAATGCCCCAAAAATGAGCAAACCAATTTCACTCCTTATTAGGGTGCTGTCCTGTTTCTACTGTGATGTCTCCAATTCCTTCATTCCCTTTCCTCGAACACTTTGAATACATTTTCTCCCACAGAGAGCTTGTCACGATTCTCCAGCAGCATGTCTACACCTGTCCTTGAACTGTAAAGGTTATAGGAGGGTAGTGTTGAATTTACCAGGGATTCATATATTCTGTACCAAAATTGACCAGTTAACTGCTAGCTTCTGTCCATGGTGACCTTGTTTTTATTATTTGTAAAGGCATTAATGGACTGCAGATCCAGTTTGTAAGTTGCAAACACAAAACTTACCTCTGCCCCAAAACTACAGGTGGGATGTGACCACAGAAAGAAGTTGTCATGGCATCTGATAAAGAGTGTTTGAAGGAGGATTGTGAGTTCTGTGAACATTTACGGGGGGCCCTTCTGTTAGGGGCAACAAGGGAAAAGGTTTTCAAGTGATCACGTTCATCCTTTACAAGTAGTAGACAAGTAGATGAGCATGACCATGCCTGTCTCCTACTGAATGGAAAATGATGGGATTTGAACATGAAGACAAGTAATGTAATTCAATTGAAATAAAAAGAGTAGCACAGAACTATGGAAAAGACTCCATGGACTAATACGGAGATTTCAGTGCTGACAAGCACAAGTAGAAAAGTCATTTTATTATCGTAATCAAAGCAGTAAGGCAGGCCAAAGGTGATAGGGAATGGGAGCAGTACAGCCTCCCTTCTGTGCCTCATTTCTCATGAGAAGCCACGTTACAGGAAAATGGGTGTAATTAGGTAGGGCTATGAGACAGATGATGCTAAGTTCTTTCTCCTTCATCTGCGGAGATGTTTTTCTGTCCCTCTCCAGACTTGCAGTTCCTGCTGTGCCAGCTATCGGTGATGGAAAAGGAAGGCATGAAGTGCAGTGTAGCATGTAGCGCTGCTTCTTTGTCTGCCCAGTCTGTGTCCTCATGGTACTTTGTCACCTGATTACGCAGTGCTACCTCTCATTACTGGTGAAATGCAGGGGCAGCGGCAGTAGTGTGAGACTGAACAGACACAAGGTGACAGTCCTAACAGGCACATTATGGTCATTGGCTTTCTTTCTTCAAATTCGTATTTGTGCAGCGTAGCCTCTACAGCTGGTTGTGAACCACTGAGAGAGTCATAGCACAGATTGCTAAAGGAGGTAGATTCTGTGCCTGATAGGACACACTGAATTGAGCAATATCCTCTCTGGCCATCACCGTGGTTGTATTTCATCCCATTGACCTTGTTGAATTGCCCAAAAGGAGCCAAGCTCCTCTTATTTGGCATTCCCCTGCTTTTGAGGAGGCTCAGGGAATCTCTGAACAGTTGAGGGCTCTGATATAGCACAGTTGGTCAGTAATTCTGAGCAGAGCGGAAGTTCATAAGATGCAGGCTACCGTTTATGTGCAAACTGTCCTTGTCACAAGACAATGCTGTCCTTGTCACAAGACATGTTGTAGGCTGATAGAACACAAAACGGAGAATATAGCTATCTTTTGGTCTCCACTTCAAAATTTTAAGTTTACTTAAAACCGCAGATTAGGTTGTAAATTACCTGCTATCCCAAACAAAGGGTGCTACCAAAACATGCAGTTCTGCACAAAGCAAATGTGAATGATAGTCAGATGAAGGAACAATAAAGGCAAAGTGACTTCTGTCAATTTTGCATAATTGTCTAGTAGGTTTTTATCAGCATGCATTGAAAAAACTGTAAATTAATAATAACTGTTGCTTATGCTACTTGAGTTTTATAATAGTGAGTTGAAAATGGTTGTCTCCAGAACAAAATTTTGCTGTAAAGATAAACAGAAATGGGAAGGTTTTTATGCATCCAGACTGTAAAGAACTTGTCCAATGTTATGACTAGCTGATTAAAGAAAAGTGTAATCATCATTAAAATATGCTTTTCCTCTCCTGTTAAGAAGAGAGGCTATATTCCTGGCCCCAGACAGAGATATTCCACTGTGGATGCATAGACAGCATGACCCACTGATGCAGCAGGACTAAGAACTAAGTAGAGATTTTTTTTTTTTAAAAATGTTTATTGATAAATAGTAGGAAAATATTCATGAGTAGTTTACAAGCCAAACTCCTATTATTACTTAGGAACTTTAGATTTAAATGGTTGCAGAATTTTCAAAATACTCTAAAGGGATTTCAGAAGCAGTATTTACAGAAGAAAGAAATGTATTTCATTTTTTGTGCAGTACACAAAGAAACTTCATCCCAGCCACCAGATTATACTTCAATAAAATTGATTGTCCAAACCCTTTATTTTTCACTTGTTACATGAAACTTTCATTCACTTTTACATAATAAGATTAGAAAAACACACCACAACTATATCTACATGTGCTGCGCTTTGTTTTAATACTGAAGTTATACTCAGATACTGCTTCTGCAAAAGAGGAGGAGAAAGGTTTATCTAAACTTACAGTTTTCTCTAGAAGACAAGACATGTGTTATGCCACTGTAAGCCTTCAGCAAACAGCCAGTGTTTACACAGGCGTAAGTTGTCAATGTTTAGGCATGGGGTGTATCTATATCAGGCTGCAATCTGTGATGTCTAGCACTGTGAGAGGGAGTCAGTATTTACAGATACTATTTTTAGGTCTGCTGCAAACTTGCTTTTTAACCTTGAGGAAGTCACTTAATCTAGCACTTATGCAGTTTACTTTTCAATTTTTTGTTAGTAATATCAGAGAACAGTAATATTAATAAGATTATTTAGATGTCCTGAAAAACAAAAAGATGATTATATAGCGAATAAGGTCTGAGAACTATTGTAACGCAGGTAGTGCTTGCTAAGATTTCTGAGATCTTACAGGTGCTGTAAAAATTAAGAGTATTGCATAGTGATGTCAATGGTTTCTGATGTAATCATGGACAGTTGGCTTTATAACTAATGCTTTCTAAATCATTACTAATAAATAAATTCAAAGAAAGTATCAGACTAAGTCCCATTCACACATAGCCATACAGATACTATAGGTTTGGTATTACTTTGTGTTAGCTGCTTTGCTAGACCATGATCCTCATAAATCCAGATATGAATTCCTTAGTGTGCTGAGGAAGAAAATGGATAAAAGCAGAGAACTTTAAAAATATAATTCCAGAAAGCCGGGGTGGGGAGATGACAAAAAGTAGCCAAGACTGTATCAATAACGTGACACAGTCTTAAAAATGTGTGTTCCAGCATGATAGCGTCTTCTAGACAAAGCAGGCCAACTGTGAAGAGTGATGATACCTAGAGATAGGAGGCCAGCTTCAGGCATATGCATTATACAGGTCTTGCCTATAAGCTCAAGATAGGATTTCTGCCATTTTACATTAGTGTAGTTACAGTTTATAACGATGGTTAAGTTTGCTGAGTATAAAAAACATGAGCTAGCGAAAGAGCGAAATAGCTGAGGGGTTACAGGAAGTAAAATATCTCTCTGAAATTTACTGAGGGATTCAGTAAGCAAAAATCCATCTTCTGTAATATTGGATGCATGGTAGATTGCATACGGTAGGAATCAGGTAATAGCTACTGAAACTGCAAACAGCAGAAGGAAAATTGAATACAATTCATTTGGCCATGCCCTTCTAAATGTATGTGGATGAGAAGTTGCATCTTGTCCAAACATCCTTTGAGCATTTTATATAAAAGCTTTAGAGGATGCTTAACCTAATTTTGCCTCAGAGTAGCTTATAGTTAAATGCAATATGACAGGAGAAAATGTGAATTCCAGGGGTTTGAAATGTGCTTAGCAGTAGCTGAATGGATGGGGTTTGGTCTCTCTATTTGTAAGCATACTTTTAAAGTGGTTTGTAAGAGTAGTATTTTTCTTTCCTTCCTTTGACAAAGTTTGCAGCAAGTTGTATTAATTTCTTAGTATATGCAAATTCTCTACTCTTTTCCTGTTCAAGTATAAACTAAAATATTTTCGTCAAAATATTTTTGATGAAAGATTTCATCAAGAGCTCAGTAGCATACCTTCAAAATTGTTACACAGTATGGAATCCCAGTTAATTTCACACCAGAAGTAAGAAGCTTGCTATGATGGAGCTACTAGCTGAACTGCTCTTTATCCACAGATGAGTTCTTTTTCCCTTCTAAGTAGGTTCCTTTCATCAAGTATTTGGTTATGGGCTCAACTGTAATTAGAGCACAGCATTGTTTTTTTGGTACAGTCTGCATTATAGATTTTACACTGAAAGGTGCAATCCATTAAGCATGAGATTTTTAAATGCTTTGGGACAGAGACTGTTATTTCTGATGTTTGTACAAGAAGACAGCACAGCCTAGCTTGCTTCTAGCACTTGTGCTACAGCAGTAAAATGTGTGTTATTTTGAACGGGCAGAGTTGTCTCCAATAGCAAACAAAGCTTGCGACTTGCATGTAAATGGATTTCCCAGATTCTTCTGCATCTCAATGGATAAAGGAACTATGTCAGGAGTAGAGGATAAGAATAATAAATACTAAAATATAAACATCAAGGGAAAGGCAAACAAATTCCACTTAAAAAGTTAGGATTCAGCCTTTTCTGTGTGTTCTTCCTTTTTTTTTTCCTCTTGATTTATATTTTGAATTTTAGTATGAGACCAAATGGAAGATCTTGCAGTCTGAGCCCCAAAAAATTCCCAGTTGAGAAAATTTGATGTCATTTCCTGAAATATTTTGCCATGCAGTGGTCCCCATTGCCTTGTCACTTGTAAAATCACTTCTCGCATCAGCAAAAGTGTATTTTCTTAAAAATACTCTTGCATGTTCTATTACTGGATGACAGTGGGGTGAGTCAGATGTTCAGAGTTGTAGCACCAAAGGGGAAACGAGTGTAAATGAATTTGTCCTGCAGCAA
This sequence comes from Calonectris borealis, assembly GCF_964195595.1. Taxonomy (NCBI): domain Eukaryota; kingdom Metazoa; phylum Chordata; class Aves; order Procellariiformes; family Procellariidae; genus Calonectris; species Calonectris borealis. The sequence goes on from NC_134314.1 coordinate 5,824,688, forward strand.
GACAAATAGTTGGGCCATTGCCAGTGATTTCTGTGTTCTGTTTTCATATAAGCCTTCTGATAGCATGAATACTTTGTTTCTGTATCTTAGGTGCACTGTTGGAGAAATAACAGATGCAATGAAAAAGGTGTTTGGGGAGCATAAAGCCAGTGACCGAATGGTGAGCGGAGCTTATCGCCAGGAGTTTGGAGAGAGCGATGAAATTCTTCATGCCATCAATAGGTGAGAATAGCTTCCCAGGAAGCCAAACAGTCTCACATTTAATCCATTAGATACATGTGCTACTCACTGTGCCCTAAAAAAGCGTTCCCCAAACCTGAATGACATCCCCAGAACAAAACAAAGACCTGCACAGTCATTCTCATGCCTGTAAGCAAGTAAGCAGAATGAGAAGAAATAAGTGCAATAAGAGAATAGTCAAAACTTAGTTGAACTTGTACTTGCTTGCAAACAAAATCCACTGAGGTGATGTTACGATTTGAGGATTTCGTTCGAATGGACTGTAAGGCAGCTGTAAGATTAAGAAGCTGAGAAACGTTGCCTGAAATCCCTGTACATTGGATTGCTTCTTTTGAAGACTCTGTAATAGTAATGCCTACAAATATTTCCAGCAATTCATATTTGCAAAACCTGGTTTTGGTCTGCCCATAAAGTGTCCTTGCAACTTCACCCTTACTGTTCCTAAAATTGTAAGGCTAAAATCTGTCTGGATATCCGCATACAACTTCCAGTCTACGGGTGTGACTTACTCGTATCACGAGGGAGAAGAGGTCAGAAGATGGTAGTATGTGTGAAAAGAGTGCCCATTTGTGCCTTTTGTCAGCTTCTGCCTCTGCTGCTGTCCTCCTGGGTGAGGAGACTGAATTGCTGTAGCGGGTGGTGATGTAATACGAATCGATACTCGTAAGTCCCTGCTGTGTTGGGGCTTACGCCTTGAAGAGTTACAGGATCTCTTAAAAGGGAGTTACTTGATGGCTTCACAATGGTGATGTTTAGCCTGACTTGAAAGTAGTTGTGCTGGGGATGTCAGCATCATTTTTTATTTTAAATACTCATTTTAAATTTCAGTATTTGTAATTATGCATTTACATGAAACTGAACTGAACTGATTCCATGAGAATCAAGCTGTAGCTCCCTTTTTTACATCCCTGCCTTTATGTCCAAGATGATATGTACCAGTTAGTGAACATGGTAATGAAACTGGATTTACTACGTGTCGCCTTTGCACAGGCCTTCAGAAGTGTGATTTCACACTTGCCCCACACTCCAACCAAGCCCTGAATTGCAGCGACTCAGGTGGGCTTAGACTGGCAGGCTTGGAGCACCTAGAGCTGGTCTTGTTGGGAGGGAGCCTGTGGGTGGGGAAGTAAGAGAACAAGAATGTGGAAACAGAAAACAATACAGAGAAAAGGATTTTAAGAGATCACAAATCAATTCAGATACCTACTTCACTGATATTCTCAGCAGTCCTTAGGAACAGAGAAGGCAGGCCCAACTCCTGTACATCTCAAACAGAAGCTTTGTCAGTCTGCTTCTTCAGGCTCTCTTGACATAATTCCTTTTTAAGCTGCCCCAGTTCTTATTTTTCCTTCTTACATGATGCATGTTCCTGTCCTGGAATCATCTCCTGAGGCTGTTCAAATCTGTGCTGATAAATGCTTTATCTAGAGTCATTCTTTTCCCCAAGCTAAGCCATGGGATTCATACAGTGATCATCCCAGCCAGGTCAGCACATGGTTTCAAGGCGCACCAAATCCATACAACTCAGTCATTAACAGAATGCTCAGAACAGTACAATATTAAAAAAAAAAAAAAAAAAGAAAAAAGGAAAAACTTTTATTTCTTAGAAATGGTAGTCATAGCGTCCAACCGAAGGACAGATACTGGCAGTACATGCATAATGAGAAGTAAGATGAAAGGTTAATCTCTGAGGCTGTGGTTACACAGTCACTTTTACTCAACAGAAATCTGAACTGCCACTAACCAGAAAAAGGGAGGCACTGGAATGAGTGCACAGAATGGGGGATACGGTAATCCTTTCCTGCACAGGCGTGTGCCCAGTTGAATGATGATGCACAGTATGATGTCTAGGATCCATCTCTATAGCCTGTGTGCCATGCAAGTACTTTTGAAATCATTGGTTGTAATTATTCTTAAAATCTAAAAATTGTGTTTTAGTTGTAATTCAGCTCATTAAACCCTCAGAGAATTCAGTGTTTTGTCCGTTACAAAGCAGAAAAGTAGTGGAGTGGTTTTCTTTAAAAAAGAACGTTTTATTGTTCAGTATAGTAATTGCAAGAAATTGGTTAATAATGATATAACATGAATATTAACATAGTATGCCGACTACATAGACAAACCATGACTTAGAAGATCTTTTGATTTGATGTAGAGAAATGATGCTACGGTTGCAGCCAGTGCTTTTTTTATTTGTGGAAATACTTCTAATGACTCTCAGTGACTTACAATGATACAATATGTGTTTTCAACCAGTGTTAACAAGTTCATGGATCGTGAGGGGCGCCGGCCTCGCATACTTGTTGCAAAGATGGGTCAAGACGGCCATGACAGAGGAGCTAAAGTTATCGCTACAGGATTTGCAGACATTGGCTTTGACGTGGACATAGGTCCCCTCTTCCAGGTATGACTGATTGAGTGGGGTCCAATATATTTCAAAAGCAGCGATTTTCCCTCTAACACTTGCTCAGCAACCAGGCTGGGGCTATTGCTTGTCACATAATCCTCTTCCCATACAGACACCTCGAGAAGTGGCCCAGCAGGCGGTTGATGCAGATGTGCACTGTGTTGGTGTGAGCACACTTGCAGCAGGTCATAAAACTCTTGTGCCTGAACTCATCAAAGAACTCAACGCCCTTGGCCGGCCAGACATTCTTGTCATATGTGGAGGCGTCATCCCACCCCAGGTACGGGTCAACATCATTTCCATCAAGACTAGGAGACTGCTTTATTTCTGTCTGTGCTGGTTTTAGCTATTTCCTATATTCTGTTAACGTCAGAGGGCATTTACAGCGCTGAAGGCTACTGTGTACAATCACCAGGGTCAGCACAGATCTGCAAGATGGTCTCAGAGCGCTGTCAGGTCTCATTGATCTGGTTTTCTGTACACCATGTTCTGGTTTAACTTACAGTGTTTGTTGGATGGAATATTAAGTTGTGTTGTGAAAAGATTAGCCTCAGGGAGATGTTCTTTATGCTCTGTTGTTTCCGATTACCAGTACTTTGCGTACTACTGATAAAGGCTAGCTCCTGTCTTAAGAGACTTTGTGACTTCCAGTAACAGTTCAGAAGAGCCAGTGACTTAGCTAGTGACTAAGACACCTGGGTGGGTCCCAACACCAATAGGCTACACATCTCATTCACTGTTTAACCTCTCCTTATGTTCCCCATCATCAGGCCTCAGTGTTGCCTCTCATTCCCTCTGCTTTCTCCTAAACTGTTGAACAGTTTGTTGGATTCCCTTGCAGTCAGATCTGTGCTTTTGTCTTAAAATTTTCTTTAGCTTATCCACAATTTGCCTGGCTGTATCACCTTTAGGGTCATCTTCTGTCTAGAGAGATTCAAATTGATTTTGCATATAAATCTCCTGCTACTGCCTTTTCCCAGACTTCTTCCTTTTCTAGCCAATTAGGTAAGTGTTCAGGAGTGACAGACTTTTAAATTGAACAAACAAAACTCGTAGTATTTTTCTGGGAGACAAATTGTGTTCTGTCCAGTATCTCTCAATGGGATGCTCCTAACCTGTGGTTGAAAAAGGTATAATATATCCTATACAGAAGTAAGAGAGAATACGTAACTGCTTCCCAGGTCTTTCTGAAATTTCAGGACAATCATAAAATTAAAGTAACTTACATTGCAAGAGACCACTGGCAGTCATCTGGTCCAAGCCGTTGTTTAAAGCAGTATTTTCAAAATTAGAAGTTAGATCAAATTTAGATTAGGTTATTCAGGGTCACATCCCGTTGACTTCTGAATATTTTCCAAGGATCTGACATTAGTCTGATTCTAAACAAATAAAATCTTTCCCGTGGATGTTTTTTTAATATTTCTTTTTTCCTCCTAACTACCGTATTTTTCCCATTTTCCTTGATCTGTGCTACCTCTTTCTGGGACTGTTGCATATACTTTCGCAGGCCCAGCAGACAGGACAGAGCATACACCAATAAATCAATTACCAATTTTCTGTTGCACTATTAACTAGAGATCTTAAATTTCTTTCTGAACAGGATTACGACTTCCTGTACGAAGCCGGCGTTACCAATGTATTTGGTCCAGGGACTCGTATTCCAAAAGCAGCTGTCCAAGTGTTGGATGATATTGAGAAGTGTCTGGAGAAGAGGCAGCAATCTATGTAACGCTGAAACGTCACACACCGCAACCAGCCATATACTAATCGCTTACAGAATGTAATCATCAGCATACCTTTGGTTCCACTGCCCTGTGGCCTGGTGTTTTGTGCTTTCTAAGAAAGTTGTAAATTCTCTGCTTGTTCTGTCTGAGGATTATTTATACATGTACCCACAAGAAAATTTTATCTCTAGAACTATGACTTCACGGAATGAAGGGAATTCAGTAGATGGGTTTGGGTTTTTTTCCAGATATACTGATAAAATATTGGTTCCAGCTCTTTGGTTGATCTTTTTTGCATGCAGAGAACTTCTTTTGAATTTTTTGGCAGGCATTGTAGAGCTAGAAGTCTTCAGACAAAATCACTAAAGTTCAGCAGAGATGTGATTGAATCCAGCAGCACTTTGATTTTAACATTAACCTGACTTAACTCTCTTTAGAGACATATAAGTAGATAAACCATAATTTTTCAAAGTTCATGGTTTGTTTAATGAGATACAAATCCTGGCAGTAACCCGTAGAGAAGCAGCTGTGCACCTCCGCTCTGTCTACATCACTGCCCTTCCCCAATACTGCACCATTTCTCACGTGACGTTCATTTCAGTGCTCATTCTCCCTTCCTTAGTTCTGTATTTTTGTCCAGTATTGTTCTTGCTATCCCTGTCTATTTAGCGGTTGGACTTTCTTCAGCTAAATTGATCCTAAATTCTCAGCATTTTTGTCTCCCCTCCAGAAGGAATTTGATTTATACGTGTGAAAAGTCCTTTGTGGAATTCATACAGGGCAAATGGGGTGTGAGGGTCTTTTGGGGGACGGTACCTGGCATTATGGCCCTATCCCGTTCACTTCATTTTGCCTTGCTGCTCATTGTATCCTGTCATAAAATGAGACTACAGCCTTCCTGGGATAACGCTTGTATCTGCTTGTCATGGTGGAAGAGGCTCTAGCACACTTTTAAGAGCCTCAGCACCATCATACTTTATTCAAAATGAGATCTTCTGCAGTTGGCCCGGAATTGCAGATCCAGTTAATAGCATTATATCCTCACTTCAAAGATTGCAATTGATGAGATCTTTACTTAAAATAACTTATTTAACGGGGCACGTAGTCTCACACTGCTCGGAAACAAGGAGGTTAACTGACTTGCTGTTTTCTTTTCTCTGTCTTTCTAATTAAGGTTCAAAGTACTGATCCCAAACCAGACCTTTGCCTTTAAAACTCCTTGGGGGTTTATCCTCAACTCTTTATAAGTATCTGATTCCCTCCAAGAAAGATTGGTATGGTTCAAACCAGGATTACAGAAAGTAACAACAATAAAAATACTCCCTTATGTCTTTTCACAAGCTTTCTTGCCTGCCAGCTGGAAAGATACATAGTCGAAGTGTTGGTGACCTCTAAACTTTATAATGACACTGGTTTCATTAATTTCTTTCTGTCTATGGTTTCTCTGCTCTGTGATAACGTGTGTCATCTACCTGTGTTTGACTTACAGATTCCGCTTTTTTTAAACTCTAATGATCCTTAAAATCTACATCTTGTTCCCTTGAATTCAATAAAAAAATCCCCACCAACTTCAATTGGAATTGCTCCAGCCCTTCCATGCCTGAAGGAGGGCCCTTCAAAGCTCTCGACTGGACTGACTAACGTACGTTGATTCTCTCTTGTCATATCAAGGTTGGAAAACAAAATGGTGAGTCTAGGGAAAGAATAGTTTTCTCACCCGGCACACAGTGTATTGGGCCCTTTAAGGAAAGAAAATACTAAAGCCAACAGACTTTCCTTCAAGCTTATCGTCAGTTCACTGCCTAAGTAGAGATTCCTTATGGGATGACAAGCTAAGATGGAATATGCTTTTCCCATATGTTCTCTGCTGCTGGAGCAGCCTGGCGATGAACGCAGTGCCTACTGACAAGTTGGCGTCAGGTTGTCGGCCCTCATTGGTAACGGTGAATGGTTACCAACTAAAATCTCAGATGCTGCACACGCTCCTTGTCAACCTGGCTGCTTTAGAACTGCACTGCTCTTCAGGCTGGTGAGAATTTGGGTTAGTGCAAAACCAAGTAGGTACTCTGCAAATGCGCTGAAACATTTTGCTTCAATGTAAGTATTTTTGGCATGTTCCAGGACAAAATGATAACTATAAACCATGGGACTAGACACTGAGGCTTTTCCAATAGGAATGAGCAAGGTAGCAGCAGGTTACCGCATGGCTAAGTCATTTCCCTTAGGAAGTTCCAAAATAGATTTTTTTCTATATGTAAGACGTGTTCTGTTTTGCAAAGGTGCAAGGAATACAGATGGGACAAAGGGCTGGAGATCTGGAGATCCTAATTTACACATAGGAATTGCCTTACTGCAATGCATTGTCTTTCATGACAGAAGCTATGACAAAGCGAGAACTCGAGCGTAGCACCAAGTCCCAGGCCGGTGCCCTAACTGTGAAACAAACTTTCCACTTGATTTTCAATTGTAACGTAACCTCCCGAGCACGGTAGATGGTCCAGAGGACAAATTACTGTAAGGGAGTAGCAGTCCATTCTTCATTCTTAGCGTTTCACAACCTTCAGGATTGATGCTTTTGCACTTCATTAAGCCGTTCATCAGACAAGCGGTGCTTTACAATGATGAGCATCTCTACTGTGTGGGTAAGAGGAGAACCCAAGACAAAATTTTAGTGGTTTCCCCAAAGTCGCACAGTACAACTGACAAAGTACTCCGGTCTCCGCGGCGTTAGCCTCATGGTCTAACTGCTAGAACAATGATCTCCCTCAAATAATTGATCTTTATTCTGAAATGAGTCACATTTAATTTAACAGATGGAAAATTGACCATTAATAGAAGTGACCTAGTTCTGTAAGTTATTCCTGTGCTGAGATGGACAAACTGCCTAGAAGGTTTTTCAAAAGTAAGGCACTGAATTCAAATTAATTGTAATGCAAATCAGGGTGCTAGTTGTGTTACTTAACTTTATATGTCATCATCTGAGTAGGGAGCTCCATTTTTCCACAATAGAAAGAAAGGAGCCGAAGGTGGCTCGCTCAGGGGTGGGTGTCTGCATTGTAAACCGCCACAGTTTAGTGAGAACACTCCTCGTATGTGGGCAGGTTAGACGCTCTTGGAGTTTTTACCTTAAATATTTGTACTGGGATGACTGCGCTGGTGATTGCAAACGTAAGATGCCCAGATTTGCTCCTGAGGTAAGTGCTTGCATTCTGCTTCAGTGTCTTAGAAAATCACTTAATTGACAACACGGTCCAGGGCTGGGCAGGAAATACCATGAAATTAGAGTTATAATTTGACCATAAATCAACTTCATGAAACTTAAGAAAAAACTCGTCCCCTATATTGTATGTTATACTTCCTTTCCTAGTTCTCTGGTCAAGGGCAGCCCTGCGTTTTAAATTTTCTGTATATACCATAAAACCATCTAAAATTTAGAGTCTCTACTAGGGAAGTTTTGATTTGCTTCTCACTGAGTCCGAAAAATGAAAAAGAGATTTGAGCCTATCTGTATTTGATAGACAAACACCTGGACTTTGATTTTTAAAAATGAACTACATAAACAGGTAATAAATCAGGCTATTAAAGCATTATACTTAAACATTAACAATATACAGATCTTTTGGTTTTACAGAGATTTTGTCTGTATTGTAGAGTGGCATATTTTTCATATTACATACACTTTAAAAGCATTTACAAGTGGATGCGGACCTGTTCTGCTCCTAAATTTTTCACAGAGGAAGCTCACGTTACATTACGTTATTAATGTGCATCTCATTGTTCGTTCACAAATCTGCAATTAGCAGGTGGGAATGTATATTTTGCTATTTATTTTAAACACCAAATAACTGAGCGAGTGAAAGCAAAAACTCTGAGGTGGAAGATGATTATTAAAATACAGTTTCATTTTCCTATCAGGCTATTTTTTAAAGCTGAAAAAATGCTGATAATTTACATTTACCATAACGAGTCCCCTTCCAGCACGTTAACGTTTTCTCCACCCGCTGCCGCACTCCTCCGACCCCTCTTTTGTTTTCCACTACCGTCCCTTTCGCATTTCCCTCTGCCGTCTCCTCGCCCTCCCCACAAGCACCCTTGCGTAACACTCTCCTGCCTCTTCTCCTCTTCCCAAATATTTTCCTTCAGCTTTCACATGCTCCCCTCTCAGTTGCTCGTGTTTTCTCCTGCTCCCCACACTCCTCTTCCCTTTTCCCATTTTCCTGTGCCGTGGGCTGTCGGAGGTGACTGTTTCCCAGAGGATGTTTCCACCTCTTTGTATCTGGGACAGAAGACTGAGTGCAGTCTCATTCCCTGTGGAGCATCTGTGAGTGACAACCCAGGACAAGAAAATGTCACCCTGGATGCCAACTTAATTTAGGAATTTTTCACAACTTTTTACAAATAAACCTAGTTTAATCTAGTGGAATATTTATGAGAGTTGGCGACACTGACAGTGGCAGGAGTTCGGGGGAAGGCAAGCTCCTTAAAGTTTCCTAACCCCTGACTTAGTAATTAATTTGTGCCTTAGCGTATGTTACAGCTCATGGCTCGTTTTGTTTGTGCTTTTGTAATCCACACTCCAAGTAACAGAAATTCCCATAGCCACAGAAGTGTTTAAGCCCATCTTTTAATCCTCTTCTTGGCTTTAGCTGTAGTTTATAACGAAACTAATTCTTAGGGTTTGAGTGTGGTAGAAGTTTTCAAGAACTCAAAGTCCATTCGCTATTGTTTTAGATTGTTGTTTAAAATCTGTGCCAAATCTGCCTGTGATTTAACTCTCCTTGTCTTCACCGAACCGAACGCAAAGGTAGATGTGGTCAGCTGAGCAAGCAGGGGAAGCCAGAACTGCTGCAGCTATCAAGCCATATTTTGTACAACATTTCAAACCCTAAAGAGCTGTGTTTATGTCCTTCAAAATCACGAACAGTAAGTCAGAGAGAGATTTGAACTGTAGGAGCTCATCATTTCCACCTCAGAATCTCCTCTGTTAAAACTGGCTAGCAGGATGATGTTACGGGTGTACGGATGCTTTAACCCCAATCAGCAAACTCTGTTCTCAGTTGCCATTGTGTCAGTGCTCCAGCCAGCGCAGAACTCAGTATCTCAGGAGCTCCCGCGGAAGCCGTGAGAGCCAGGACTGCATCTGCAGGATTACTTGCTGCCGGGCGGGTTATCCTGGGGATCTCTTTCGGCATGCTATACAGAGTGCTCCTCCAGAAAACAAAGCCTCCGACAGCTTTCCTGGTAGAAGAGCTGTTATACCTCAGCAAGCAACAGCGTAAGTTCCTTTTGCTAAGAGGTTCCTTCGCTTCCCGTCGTGCTATTTGTGATACGCGGAAGGCATCCTTCGCTGACTGCCACATTCCCACCTACCCTCTTCAGACTGAGGCTGCTCGACTCCTTTTCGAGCTTGTGTTTTGAGGAGTTGGAATTATACCTCTGACAGAGCAAGGAACTGTAGATCTCTATAAGCCATTTTGATAGCAGCCACTTTATCATCTTTTCCTGGCAGCGAATATTTCTACTTATATGGTTTTCTGTCTGTATTGCTAGAAAGCTACACTCTCAGCTGTATTTATTTGGTAACACTTTGTCTTCAACCTACGGTTTTCTCTGATGGCTGTTTTACTGATAGAGCCAAGAGTTTGCAGATAGATTGCATTAAAAAGTCAAAAGCATAAGAAAAAAAACCCCACAAAAATAATAAATCCTCTTTTAATTATAGCTGTTTCCCTGAAAATAAGTTTAGTTTACATATTTTTATGTTTAGTACGTAAATCTATTTCCTCTAAAGTGGAAATTCTTGAAAAAAATAGTGGGTTTTTTTGTTGTGTAGCTTAAAGACGATATTTGAGAGTTGCTTAAAAATATATACTTAAACCTCTGTAGTCGACATAAGATATGCAGTGACAACCCCACGTGCTGCATTCCTACTCATTTGGACCCCTGAGTGAGCCCAAGTTTCGCCCTACGTTGTGAAACCGTCGCTGCGTTTCAGCGAGCCGCAGCTCCCTGGTTCTCCACCTTTGCAGCTGAAGAGAGACGGACGTTGTCTCTCCCGCTCCACATCATCGACACAGGATTTTCAGCAGAGTTGTCGGTGCTGAAGAAATGAACTTGCCAGCCACAGCAACACTGCAATTGTTTAATTTCACGACGGAAAGTTTTGCTGAAGATGTAGTAAATGAAAGGGTTATACGCCGTTGAAGATTTGGCAAACAGACAGGGCAGGAGCGTAACAATGGGCTGTAGGGAATCGCTGGAGTTAAATATGGACCAGAAGCTGGCTGCTGCGTACGGTGTCCACGAGCTCAGGAACCCGACCGAGATGAGCACGGCCATCTGAAAGGGAAACAGGGCTTCAGTTTGCACCGGCTGGGTCTGATAACATGGTGAGTGGATGAAACCACACTTGAACCAGCTGAAATACCTGAAATTATGCTTGCTATGTTGTGACATGAGCACGGGTAACACGGGACAGTGCATATGTGCTTTTATTCCCACCTAGCAGATCTACACGGTGGGTTTCTTATGAGGCACTTGTTGTTTTCATCTCCTTCCCTGGCTCTGGCTGCAGTATGTCATGGGAGACACAGCCCAACCAGAAAGCATAGCCTGTCAATAGATTGGCCTCTAGAAAGCTTGGGTCAGTTCTGCTTTTCCATAAGAAATGAGCAGCTGAAGTGCTTATTTGAAAAAATGTTATATTAAAGAATCCTGCTTCCATACAGAATTTCTATGTAGCTCTCACTCAGAATAGCCACTCAGTCAACTAAAAATACCTGATGACAGAACAAGACCCTCACCCCAACTATAGCACGAATGGATTCAATAGCTACTCCAGCATGAATGGAAATCTCCATCTTCATGCAAATCATGGGTACAACCGCCTCAAGAAGGTTTAACAAGCTGTGTTGTACCTACAATATATAATCCTGATCAAGCTACTGACTTGACAAGGTTTCCAGGAGCCCTCTGCTCCCCTGAGGAGTGTAGAGTATGGGTGAGACTGGAAACACATCTCCATCTTTGGTCAATACCAGACAAAAGCAATGAAGGGTCATCATGAGCCATGCATGAGCAGAGCCAGTTCTCTGCAAGCTCCTGATTACTGCAGATGCTTCTCATCACTGGGATAACTCACCAATGTCAGCTTCTTCTCCAGTTTAGCTGCATTAGGGATCCTGTCAATATTCTGGATCTCTTGGTACGCTTTGTGAACCTTCCAGGCAATTCCCAAGTAACAGGCAACGATGGTCAGTGCAGGCAGGACTGTGCACAGGAGGAACATGCTCAGGATGAATGAAAAGCCATTGGAGGAGTTGTGGAACTTGCTCCAGGCTATTGTACAGGAGATGCCAAATGGCTCAGGACCATAGTAGCCCCAGCCCACCAAGGGCAGAATGGCCCAGAACAAGGAGTAGAGCCAGATGAAAGTAATCAAGACGCGAACAGTGTTCTTGGTGATTTTGTTACCTGCAACAAAGAGGAAGAGCAAGCATATATGGACCTCATCTCAGCGACACGGTTTTTGCCATAGCTTCTCCAACAGAAGAATGGTGGCTACAAATATGCCTGGGCTGCTGCTGCAGTTCCCTAACCTTTGGTCTTCTTGAGAAACGTAACAGAGAGTGCCCATGGATTGGGTGAGACCTGAGTGCAGCCCTCAGTGCTGATCTGAAGTTTGGTATAAGTCAAGATCAACTTGACCCAAAATGCGCCGTGCTCCCAGCCCAGCAATGAAGGAGAACACTCCTTCCTCTCAAGTTTCAGTATGTCTGCTTGCACACGAATAGGAAGATAAGACAGTCTGGTCCAACAAAAAATTTGGGCTCTGCACCCTCAGGTAGTTTCTTGGTATTACTGAGAAGTGAGAAGCCTCGCTGTTTAATAAGGAATTTAATCAGATCCTTCTAGGAACATTAGAGGTTTGATACTGGACTAAAAGTTGAGGCTTATTCCTACAGTTATTGAACTGGTACTCCATGCCATATTCAGCAAATATCTCTCTGAACATAATAGCCCAAACGCACCACTACAAGGTTACCAGAAACGTAATTACTTACTGTTAGATTTGGACGAATTGGTAACAAGGAATCGAATCACGGCCATGGCGCACAGGGTCATCATGCTGCAGACACCAAAAAGGAAACCCATCAGGGCATAATATATGCAGGACGCATCTCCTCCCAGCCAAGCGTGGTTCCAGGCAGATGCAATGGCCAGCGGATACATGCTGATTGCCATTCCAATATCTGCTACTGCCAAGTTGACTGTAAGCAGCTCCGGAGACTTGAGGAGGGAAGAGCGCTTCACAGCTGTAGCAAGGACGGCTGAATTTCCAAGGATTGTCAAGATGGCTGGAAGAGAAGAATCAGCACAGACAATAACGTCACATAGTTAGCACACCTGTGAAATGCTTATATGTAAAAAGGATGTGAAAAATGCCGGTCGTTGGCCTGGGACTAAAGTCTAGAAGACAGGACAGACTGGGAGACTAGCCAGAATTCAGCATCTCCCAGGCCAACGCAGTACTGTGCTGGTGCTTTGAAAACACGCTGGTGTGTATCTGCTATGAAACCTGGTTCTTCTGCTGGCGAGGAAGCTTGTTCTCTTAGACAGCAGATAGGAAACACCACCTGGATGGCATTTCTGAGAGCTGCCCCACAGCTCGGCATCCTCACCACCGCATCCGCTCTTGCTTCAGCCAGCTCCTGGGTTTCAATTCCTGCCTCCCCGCCAGACAGGGACTTCCCAGTCAGGCTGTGTTTCCACTGTGGACCTCCTAGAGCAAAGAGCGCTTCACATTTCTGTTCGCAGCCTCCTGTGGTGCTGGCCAGCCTCACTGACGGGGGGAAATTTTGTCATATGAATAGTAGACCGTGTCTTTACCCTTCCTATCACCACACTCTAGCTCTTCATTTCCATGTCACACCCCCCTCTCCATGCACTACATCCCACCTATTCCCCGAGGCTCCTATCATGTCAATAGCCCACACCCATTCCCTTCACTCTCACAGGATCTGGCACAACATCCTGCCAAGTAAAACGGGCCTATCCACCTTCCTTTTTCCCGGTAATATCCCTGCTTACTTCTCCTTCCTACTGAAGAACTCCAGCTGTCCTGCCTGCTTGTCCCCTCCTCCCACCTGGTGCCCTCCACCTCCCACAGCCTTCCCTCTTCGCAACGTATCTCCCACCGGAGCCCCAGCACAAGCCTCCTGGTCTCTGAGCTGCCTTGATAGTCGATATGTTGCTGCAGCTCAGGGTCCTCGCTGGTCAAGCGGTTGAGAATCACTACGTGCCGCCGTTCAGACACCCACATTGTTGTGGGGGTCCCTGGGTGCAGTCAGGCAGAGCATAGAAATTGTTTAGCCAGCGGCACGCAGCAGACCAGAGATTGCTTTGCAAAAGGACCTGTCAGACATACATTATTCAGATATGCCACGGGGCTTCAAAGCGTTCATGACAACAGTGTCAAAAGTACACGTAGCAAACATCTCTTTTCTTTCAAGTGAACATCGTGCTGGAGCTACGTTTTGATCAAAGGTTTTCCTGAGAAGGTGTCCTCTAAAGTCAGAAGTGAAATAGGGAAACAGAAAAAGATTCTGTCATGTTCCCTTGTGGCTGTGAGAGCAGAAAGGCTGCATTTGCTCACAGACACCCCATAATAAAGTGCCCACAGAGGAATTAATAAAGGCACATGCAACAAAATGGAATAAATACATTGGCATAAATCCAAGAACGGGAAGAGATGCCAAGAGAAAGCCTTAAACAGAACAGAGATACAAATCTGAGACCCTGCATCCCTCATTCATTCGCTTTCTAACCACACACACTCACTTGGCACCTCTGGATATGCTTGAAGAGTTCCCTGAGCTCTCAAGAATTCTCTGTCTGCACACGCAGAGATGCCCATGGTGGCTTGGCATGGGACCTCTTGCTGACAGAGAGCAACCTGTGGCTTGGTGGGAAGAGCACTCTCCTGCCAAATGAGAGCCGCAGGCTGGGACATCCTCAGGCTTCAGGAGGAAAATGAAGCCACCTCACTGCCTTCTGAGAGAGCCCCAACCACCACGCGAGACGTAAGAAGTAGCTCTTAGTCTCACCATTAGAGGTGGACATCCAGGCCCACCCTCTCTTTTACTCTGACAGATGCTATTCCCCTCCATCCCACTCCCATTTGGATGGCACGGGACAAAACTCCGCAAGAGTGGGCTAGTATCAAAGAGCAGAGAGGCTTGTGGCGAGTGCTGCAGCCCGTGCCTGGCCTTGCTGTTCCCTAATGAAAACGTAATTTCAGGGGACAAAGGTGGCAAAGCTACGGATAAATACAACACGGTTTCCAGTTAAGCTCACTGCTTCGTATATGGGATGTAGTGAGCCTGGCTGCCGCACGGAGCTCTTGAGCCAATGCTGGAAGCTATGCCTGAAGCTTAGGAGCCTAAAAGCCCTTTAGGAGAGGTGTGAGACTGTAGCTTGGTGGCCCAAGAGCAATGTCAGCACGGGGAGCTCCAGCTCCAGCCTCCAACCCCTCCAGTTGCTGCCCCGTCCCATTACCCTAACTGCATCTACATATTTACGTTGTGAGAAGGGAGCTGGCATCCTGACTTGGATTAAAAGAAACCCCCTTCGTTGTTTTGCAGATAGTGATTTTTCTGACCCTGAGTTGTACTCTCTGCTGTCAGCACAACCGCGGGGACAGCACGGTGCCGCGCAGCGCAGGGAGAAGCGTGCAGGAACCGGGGGGAGATGCGAAATGGTAAAGCCCAGCGTTGCTGCCCAAAGCCTTTCTATTAAAGCACATAAAATTATATGCTTGTTCTTCTTAAATGCACCTCAACCAGGGTTTTCAAATGAGCTGAAGGGAGGAAGGTACTCGCATCTTAGCAAAATTCAGTTGGACTGCATGCCTAAACCAATTCCGCTCCTCTCCAAATCTACACCGATAGTAAACAAATCACCTGGGTACGTGCAACAAACAGACAAGGAAGAAAACGCTTAGCTAAAACCATGCTGGAGCAGACTTGAACATATCCCCACTTGTATTTCATTGTAAATCTGCCTTCAGCAGGGCAAACAGGCCGTTATGAAAACCAGAACTGCTATTCGGAAACTCTTTGCTATTTTATACCAGTTTATCCTACCAAGACACAGCTGCTTTTCACACATAATGAAACCCCCCGCCAAGGGTCAGACCAAAGCCGCTCTCCCCTGATCAGTCTCATGAAACGGGCTGCCTCATCTCTCCCTTCACAGGGCTGAGATGCCAGGATAAGAGGTAGACAACTTATTTTGAATACTTCTGACGCCGCAGAGGCAAACTTCTGCTGGCAAGTCTTCAGCATCGAAACGAAAGATTGCAAATCTGAGAGCGGAGATTAATCCTGGCAACCAACCGACTCAAAGGCAATAAGCAGGAACCTGTGCGGAAACAGATTTTCTACCATTTCCCTCCAGCTTCCTCTGGCTGACGGCAGCACGGACGGGGCAGCCCTGGCGTCTGCTCCGAGGCTTGAAGCAAAGAGGCAGGTTGTGATGGCAGAACTCACCTATGATCAGAAGAAAGACCCCAGCTCCATAATCCACTACCGGGTGGAGTTTGGAAATGTATTGCTCCTCCATTGTCCCTTGTGGAAGTGGGTGAAGGTTTTAAATCAAAGGCGAAGTGACTGTAGGGGCAAAGAGACCCTTCCTCATGGCTTGCCTGCTGCAGATGTGAGCCGGGCAGTTGGGTGCTGTCTGTGTGAAAGGACCCTTCTGCTTTCTCCTCTCTCCCTCCCTCTGCGTGGCAGGGGAGAAGCCTGGAGTGAGAGAAAGGCTCCCTCCCAGGGGAGACAGAGTGAAAGCCAGGCAGAGCCACTGCCAGAGCGATCCCGCCTGCCTGGCTGCCTGGCTGGCAGAGCATCTCTCCACCCACCCCCTCCTCTCACACCGCTCTGCTCCTTGGCTTGTCAAGCAACTTCACAGTGCAAATCCCTTCAGACTGCCATCGCTGAGCAAAAACAATCGTCGTTCAACCATCGGCAGCCTTGGGAAATAAATCCAGGCTGAGGGATCAGGCAGGGGAAGGAAGGTTGGGAGTTTTGTTTTCCAGCTTTATGGCTGCGTATGGGAAACACAAGGTTGGAGTGGGGGGATCTCTATGTTGAAGTGTTAGAGGAAAGCTGTTTGCTGCAGGGGTTCGGAAGGAGTCCTGAAGGCAGGACTTTCAGAGCAGCTCCAGGGCAGAGCTGGAGGATGCTCAGTCCGGTGAGCGCAGCTGCAGAGCACCAGAGCAGAACCAAGCTCTGAGTTCACCCTAGTGACACTCCAGTGTTTTTACTTGGCAAGCAACCAGAGCAACGCCTCACATCCAAGTTTACCTTCTCCTTATAATATCTGAGCTTAAAATCATCATAATGCTCTCTCAGTCTTTATAAACAATGCTAAGTTTTGCTCCAGGCTCCAAATATGTGTTACAGGCTCATCTATCAATTTACATACGCAAGTCTTGATTTTGGTGCATGCAATTTACAGCTCTGTAGTTGCAATGCCATTAAGTTGACTTTTAGCCTGGACAGCATCCAGCCAGCATATTGAAGAGCTGATCTATTCTAAATTATTTAATTCCAGTACCTGGATATGCTAAGCTGCATTAGCATCATTCTCTGCTTGGCCTCTTTTACTCTGTTCAGACACAGGGAATTTTAAGATCCCCAAGAGCACGTAGGCACCTCATGTGCAATCTAGATGGAATTTAGATGCTTAAATATAGCAGTAACCGCCTAAATTCTGGAATCCTCAGGAATCTGAGAGACTTTAAAAGCTTTGAGTTTCACCAGAAAGCAAAACTGGCCATGCACAGATAGGCTGCCACCTCAGCTTTGGTGCATGTCTCTGTGCTTGTTCCCTGCTGAAGCTGTCTGGGATTTTACACACCAGGGATCCCTGCACTGAAAACTTTGAGGAGTTTAATTCAGCAACCAGGTACATGCCACACAACACATATAGCACAGGGCTCAGTAGCACTCACAGCCTTCTCAGGGCACGTTTGTCCTAAAAGCTTAGCCATCCTCCCTGAAACGGAGAAATCGGTTTCCTCCTCTGGGTTCAGAGGCTTGAATACATGTTTTTCCTGCAAGGGTGTTTTATTCTGCGGTTTATAGATGCATTGGGGTGAGGAAAACGCCGTAACAGAAAGGTGCTTTCCTCTCCAGTTGAAGCTGGACTGCACCACACCTAAGTCACAAGATTGGAGGGAGAGAAAACAAATGGTATCTGACTCCCCATGATGCTGAAGAGAGCCCTCGCTCCAAAAGTTGTTAATATATTCCACAATGCACAGCTATGGCATAAAGAACTATGCAGGGGTAATGGTGGTTCAGTATTGGCCGCTAGCTACAGCCTCAAAGTGAACCAATCTTACAGAGGTGCTGCTCAGGGTATAGTTATCACTTCAGAGAAACAAAATCCCTGTATCTGGGACCACGGCCCCACATCAGGATTCCCCACTGTCAGCATGCTGGGTGTTACGAATTTTGTTCTCACTGAATCTGCCTCCAGCACTGAACAGAGAACTCGGATACCAAATTCAGCACTAATTCTGCTGTCACAGACACAAACCTCATTTTAAGGAGACTGAGCCCTACTAACAGTTAGGTGGTTTCACCAGCCCACAGCAATGCACTAGGTCCCAAGTCCTGCTGCCAGGAGCTGGATGTAGGCAAGATATAGCAGAGGAGAGCAGAGAGGGGATGTCTGTTTTTCCATCAGAGAATAGATATTGCACCTCCTACTATTATCAGAGTGGAGGTTTCAAGAGATATTACAACCCAGTGATTCCCATCCTCAGAAACCATTTTCCTGTGCTAAACTACTTCTTGACTGAGGCTTATGTGTAGTCAGCTCAAGTGTTTCTGAAAAATTCCCCTAACCCATCCCATGTTGCTCCAAAGTCAGCAGAAGCACAATGGAGTCTGCATGTATTCGTGGCATAGATAAGTTCAAGGAAATGGAACGGTCCACCGGTTCTTCTCCAGAGCTTATAAAATTCCAATTCAGTGATAGAAATTGCTGGTCTGAAAAATCTGAGCAGATAAGACAAAAAGGTTTCAAAGTTCCTGTTTAAACTGGACAGCTAGGAAGGCATGAGTTATGGGTAGAGGGAAGACAAAACGAGCAGGAGGCACTTTGACTCTTATCTGGGGGAAGAGAGACTGATGTTCCAAACCTTGATCCAATGAAAAGAGCACACAGAATCACAGAACCACTGAGGCGGGAAGGCACCTCTGAAGATCATCTAGTCCAAGCCCGCTGCTCCAAACAGGATCAGCTACAGCAGGCTGCTCAAGGCTGTGTCCAGTTGGGTTTTGTGTATCTCTAAGGATGGAGACTCCACAACAGGTGGAGCTCCTCTGTGGGCAACTTGTTCCAGTGCCCCCCTGTAGTCTCATACAAAGTCTCATATGGTTTTTGAATAATGACACCACCTAACTCAAGAAATCAAGCACCTACTCGTTAGCTGTTCAGTGCAGATGTCCTTCACCGAATGTTCCTTGGCAGCAGATAGTCAGCTGAATGTGGTTGGTTGCTGCAATGCTTCTCAAACCTCGGGTGTATAAGCAAGTGAGTATCAGTTTAGACTAGGAAGGTAGGATACATGCAATATTTATTATAAAATGAAGTTCTCATATCAGAAAAGGCTAAACAGGGGAAGATATGATGTCTCAAAAACATGCCCAGTAATGAGAGTCTTAAATAGCTCGATCAAATCAGTGTAGTCTGTTCAAGAAAGAGAGGTTACCATTTGATCCCAATTTGGGGAAGAAATGTCTGCTAGAGTCAACAAAAGACACAGTAAATCCTGTGACAGAACGTAGAAGATGGCTGCATTCTGACAAGTAATCCAGTATAGTGCACACAAAACCATAATATTGGTAAATTAAACAATGCCAGATCACCACAAAGATGCTGGAATTCGACCGTTCACCTTGTTAAATTGACAGAACAGTTGCTGGCACTGCTAAAATGGGCCCAGGACCATTCCCAGTAGGCAGTAAGGTCATCGGTTTTGAACGAAGTGACACTGTTTAGTTCCCTGGTACAGATGTTGCCCATGCGTTTTGCTCTTATCGTCGGTGCAAACATTTAGCTGAGAAATAGACTCTGAAGGTGCAGTCATTAGGATTGTTAGTGCTCAAATAGAGCTTATAATTCTGATAAAGAAAATTCTTTGGAAAGTTTCCCAGCCCGTGCTATGCAGTCAGCTCACCTAACATTTCTTTTTGGCCTTTCTTGGTGAAAACACAACCGAAGGCTCAGTTCAAGGAGCCTGATGTCACCCAATCCAAGCCAGAACTTCTGCTTTCCCATTTGTTGCATGGTCCATCCTCTCACTACTGAAATAAGATATTAAATTTCTTCAGGCAAGCAAAGAGAAACCAGAGGCAAGATTAAAACATTTTGCTGAGAATTTAATTACTCCCTGGAGACCCCATTGGCTACATCAGGAGCCCAGTCCTCTTCCAACTTTTGTGGGCACCTTAGATTACACTGTGTGGATATTTCATGCTGGTTTAGATGGCATTTCATTTATTGTGAAACCCTGAATTTAGCATTCACATGGGGTAGGATTACATCAACAGTTCAGTTACGAAATGGAAGAAAAGAAAATAAATGATTAAAAACAGAAGAGTTGACTGATCCCAAACCGAGTGCATTATTCATGTGTCATTTAACAATAGCAAGTTGTACCCAGCATTATCTTTCTGCACTTCAGATCAATCTAGATTATCTGTTTACAACCAAAGCACAGTCAAAGTTTATACATATTGACAGACCCAATTTTTGGGGATCATATTTTAGAATTGTTTTGTGAAATTTCCCTTCAATTTGAGAAAGTACTCTTTAAAGTAAACAGATGGAAGAATAAAGTTGCTACCTACTCACTTCTGAAAGGTTATGTGAAACTTTAAACAGAAACTGAACTCACCATGGAATCATACATACATATTTGATGTAAATATATACATATATATAAAACAAGTTCCTATTGTTTATGTAAAAACAAGGTATGGGTTGACTAATTACTCGATGTTACCAATTTAGAACATCCTACAACTTTATGCTTCCCTTCCACAGAAAAGCAAAGAAAAAAAAAGAGTATTCGGAAGGCCTGAAAGTCTCTGAATCTGTAGGATCAAAGGAATTGTTCTTAATTACCAGTTTGCCAGGATGTGGTAGTTAACGTTGCAGAGATAAAATGTCTCAAGGTTTGGAGCTGTTTCGGCCAAGAATACTGGGTTTGGTTTGGTATCATATATCAATATAATTTATATCTCCTGATATCTGGAGAGGGCTATGAATCTATATCCATATCTGACAGAATTCACGTCTATCAAAAATAGCCATGTACCATTTAGAAGAGGAGCATGGCTTCGCTATTCCTGTTTATCTCTGGCTGCTCTGTCCAGATCTTCTCTTCTGTGAAGACTCCAAGACTTCAAGCTGAGCAGAGTACTGCAAACAGTCTATTTGGACAGTCCCTTTTGGGTGCCTTCTCCTTGCTTTAAAATAAGTCTGCCATGATGCACACTCAAGCTTTTTCACTAACAAATCCCACCTTTTTCCTTAGAGGAGAGAACTTCATCATATTCTCCAGGAATTCCTATAACTTCCTTCCAACTATTAGGCTATTTCTGCAGTCTTAATTTTGGAAGCTCATCTTTGAGCTGAGACCTCTAGCTGAGCTTCTAGCTTTCACCTCCATTTATGAAAACCAGAATCGGCATTTAAGTTGAAGTCTCAGAGTCTGCTCATGAAGTTGTATGTTTTCAACAACCAAATCTTGTTTAAGCTGGTATTTGCAACCTCAAGCATAGTAATTTGTAAATTGTTTTCTTCTGGATGTCTGCACTGACTTGCATGTTATTGCCTGAGGGGTTATTTACAAAGTCTAAATTTGGTCTAGAGACACCAACCTCCCTAGCTTCCCTCTACAGTAACTGAAGGTAGCTGCCGCCTTGAAGAATCCAGTTTGGATCAATAAATTTCGCTCTTTCACTAAAACCATTTTTACATATAATACTTGGCTGTTGGTTAACCCAGTCAACATGAGTACAGCTTTCCACCGTAGCAGTTAGAGACTCCCCAGGAAGACCTGAGTAGCAGCTGTTATTCTGGTGAGTGTTTGACCCCAGAGCAGAAAATGGATTCCAAACCCAAGACCATCTTGTACGCACAGGACTGAAAGATGATTTTAAGACTTTTTACACCACTTTTATTCTTCACCTTTAAGAGTCGTTCACTGCTACGGGCAGTTTGAGGTGAGAGCAAATAGCAGTTTAACACCAAGTGAATGACCAGGGATTGAGATATGAGGGAACAAAATCTTGTACAAATTCCACACTAGCACTAGTAAGTATATCATGGAACTAAAGCCAGAAGCACACATTTATTAAACAACCATGTCATCATTGGTTTGTAGCTGATAACCATTGATACTCATTCTGCATTGGTGAAAAGGAGAGGACAAGATGTACAGCTGTGAGGAAAGTCGCATGTGGAGTAAAGATGTGTCGTGTCCCTGACGTGACAAGCCAGCTCTTTTCAACTGGGCAATAGGCTGCCCTTTCAGGGACAATTTTTTTAATTTTTTTTTTCCCACAGTTCCCAAATATGAAATGAAAGGCACTAATTTGAGAAGCAATATGAAAACAAGAAAAAGCAGAAACATAGCATGAGGTGGGAAGGGAAAGATGGTAATGAGATACGAAAAGGTTAATTCAACATGCAAGTATGAAGCATATTATAGCTACTTCTTTCAAAGGTGTGAGACGACTGACACTAATACACTATGAGTGGGAAGGAAATGGCACCAAAGGTGCTAACATAAAATGAAAACTACTGTTATGTCAGGAAAAGAGAAGAACAAAATGTATTACCCATGGTGTGGAATTTGACAATGCAAACCTGCTCATATTTAATATGGTGACAGTGTTCCCAGACCTCAGTTAAATAGTAGTATGAACTAATCCTCTCGTTTTCAAGGTTTCAAAAGCAAATTCACATCCCGTTATGCTGGATGTTGCACAAGTAATCATGAGGGGACACTTGCTTGCAGTTTAAGTAATTTTTCAACCATTTCTTGCCAGTAGTTTTTGGTAGCAAGCTCTCCTGAATTTTCCTTTGCATTTTGGTCCTGCACTCCATTCATTCATGGTTCCTTTGTGTCATTCAGACCATGGGACAAAGTCAGACAATTTGTAGAATGGACCGCCCAGAACTCTATCACCACAAGAATATTCCTGTGCAGTAGCTCTGTATCATCACCCTCTGCACACCTCTGGGCAGACTGCATGCAGGAGCGTGGCTAAAGAGAAGGATGAACTGGGAAGCAATGCATTGCAGCCACTCTACCCACCAAAAAGCCAGTGAACAAATTGAATCATTTAAGACTCTCCAGTTGTGTGTAACTGTAGCATGGTGGCAATAAAGACTTGACTGTCTGTGATCCTAAGCTCAGAAGTGTCCTGGAAGCAGCAAAATAGCAATCATGCCACTGGGAGTCAGACATCAGAAAGGGATCACAGTGTGTAGGGTTGGGGCCATACCTGCCCAGATCCCTCCAGCAGCACTGGGAGCAGGAAGGCCAGCTCTTCAGGAGTCTCCCCAGCTTCAAGACTAGTGCAGCTCTGCTCCTTCTTTATCTCCTTTTCATATGACCTAGTGCTGATTTGGACTCACTCCTTCCTCTTTTGAATGACAAAACGCAGTTCTCTCCACTTCGTTGGGAAATCTGGAACCATGCTGAGAGGTAGCATCACCCCAACAGCACAGGTGAAACTGGTCCTTCTCTTTGTTCCTTAACTTTGGTAGCAGGATTAGGATCTGGCAGAACTGAGTCAGGACAAAACAGGCTGTGGCAGTGATGGCCACAAATGGGGATGTTTGGCATGCAGGGTCATAGGGAACGGCAAACACAAGAGGGCCCTTTTGAACATAGGGATGAGGACAATAAAATCCACCCAGTGCTGCCTCTAGTAGATTCCATTGATTGCATCCTTGCTTGTGTTGGTGTTGCATGCTTCACTGGAGGAGGGAAAGTGGTATTTGTTTTGAGGGGAGCTTGTTAGCTTTATTTAAAGACAGTCAGAAGAAAGGTTACCAGAATGGGGGATAAGAGATCAAGGTATTTTTACTATCTTTGGGGACAGAGCTGTGTGACACTCAAGTCACTCAGCCCTGCGGAGAAGGACTTGGGGGCACTGGTGGATGAAAAGCTGGACATGAGCCGACAATGTGCGCTCGCAGCCCAGAAGGCCAACCGTGTCCTGGGCTGCATCAGAAGCAGCGTGGCCAGCAGGTCGAGGGAGGTGATTCTGCCCCTCTACTCTGCTCTGGTGAGACCCCACCTGCAGTGCTGCGTCCAGCTCTGGGGTCCTCAGCACAAGAAAGACATGGACCTGTTGGAGCGGGTCCAGAGGAGGCCACGAAAATGATGAGGGGGATGGAACACCTCTGCTATGAAGAAAGGCTGAGAGAGTTGGGGTTGTTCAGCCTGGAGAACAGAAGGCTTCAGGGAGACCTTATTGCGGCCTTTCAGTACTTAAAGGGGGCTTATAAGAAAGACGGGGACAGACTTTTTAACAGGGCCTGTTGCGACAGGACAAGGGGGGAATGGTTTTAAACTGCGAGAGAGTAGATTTAGACTAGATATAAAGAAAAAAATTTACAATGAGGGTGGTGAAACACTGGCAGAGGTTGCCCAGAGAGGTGGTAGATGCCCCATCCCTGGAAACATTTAAGGTCAGGTTGGACGGGGCTCTGAGCAACCTGATCTAGTTGAAGATGTCCCTGCCCATGGCAGGGGCGTTGGACTAGATGATCTTTAAAGGTCCCTTCCAACGCAAACTTTTCTATGATTCTATATTTCTATATTCTGATATTCTTTATCCAAATGGTGTAACCTAGTTGTGTTCACACCATGGAGCCTCTGGACACCGTTTGGGTTTACAAACACTGTCTGCAGGACTGAAGCTCCCAGGTGCACCCGCCTCTACTCTCTCTTCCAGTTTCTCCACAGAGGCAGGAACACAGCAGACCAGGGCTGTGATACCAAAGCAAGCACGGCTGTGTACCCAGTGCAGACAGAGTGGAGTAGGGTTCAAGGGTGCAATCCTATGGCACTACAGATGAACTCGACGGTACTGCTCTGGCCCTGCTATTGCCTACTGTGTGACACTCATCAGCTCCCTTCCTTCCTCTTTCTGTCTCTGATTTATCCAGTGAGATCGTACATTTTTCAAGGTCTGACTGATCTCCTACTATTTCTGCTTAGTGTCTGGTAACAATGCAGTGCCATTATTGGCTTGTGCCTCTCAGCACCATTGTGATATAACAATAGTTTTAAGAAGGAGGCCAATTTTCTTTCATATTAGGATTTGGCTAATTTTACCCTTACTAATTTCTAAAGGGACCCACACTGGGAATTCAGAAATGCCAGGATTACAACTTATTATTTAGAGAGACTTGGAAAAGAAAAATAGCTGAGAGACTGAATCCTGTGGAATATAGTGGAAAATATGAGTGGAAATTCATGGAGATGCTTCTCTTGGATGGAAAACAACAGGTTTCCTTGTTCAATCTAGAACACAATGTTTAATGGAGAAAGAAGACAGAAAGATTGGGAAACAAAGGCGCAACAGAGACTTGATGATAACAAATCTCTTATTAGGTAGAATGGGGAAGACAAAACTTCTGTTCTACAATAAGCTGTGGTGGCATCAACAGTACTTTTAAAATGACCCTGTTAAGGACAGCATTCAGCATAGCTGCCTGCCCGGCAACAACCCACTGCGAAGGCAACTTCCCCGGATCTTAACTTCATGTGAAAGATAATGCTTGGCTGAGTGAGTTTAAGGGTCCTGAGCAGCAGGGATGGCACCAGAAGCCTCATGTGAAGACCCTCTGTTGCTTTCGAGGTCTTTATCAAATTTGCAAAATCATGTTCAGGTCTTTTTTTCAGCCTTCAGATTATATTTATGTGAGTGAGAGAAGTCACAGCTATTCTGTCTTGACTTCCTTTCCACGGCCTTTTGACCCTTTAAGCCAAGTAGTGTTTAATCCTCGCTATACAAAACTGCCAAGCTTCAAGCTGGCTGTAAATATGGCACAGAGTAGGATTGTGAGGCCAAGAAGAGAAATTACTGTACTACTTTCTCCATGTTATTAGATATCAGGCACTAGCATTTTAATTGCTTGAGTTTTCCAAGTTAACCAAGCTGCAGCTACATGTTGCGTTCAGAGAGCACATCCCACACCTCTGCGTTGGAAGGTGCTTTAGGATTTACTTCCTGGCATTTCACTCCCTCTTTGCAGTGGTGTGAAATGCCCTTTGCCTTAGAGATCATCTAAGTTGCAAAAAATAATTCCCACAAGTGTTATTAACTTGCAGTCAGGTGCTCTTCATACTTGATAGGAAACAAAAGTGGGATCAGGGGGTAAGCTAAATATTTAGTGGATATTCCGTGTATTTGCACAGAGAAATTTTCACCTATTTCCTCTATGTTTAAACAGCGCTCAGCTATGCGTTGCTAATATTGAGTTAACCCTCTGATTACCTTCCAGAGGCCACTCTACAGTGAAAAACTAGTAAGAAGACAAAAGGCCTCAGAAAAACTATGCATCACTGTATCCTTCTGCATCTCTAGGTAGGTATGACACAAATTCCTCTGCTGCTTAAACAATCTGCTGTATATCGGAAAAAAGATTGTCTCACTTTTAAGACACTGGTTCAGATTATTCTGTAATAGACCATGCTTAAAAACAGCAACAGCGACTGTGAATACTTTCTGCACTCAATTACACTGAAAAAACAGAGATGAACCTAGCCTCGGAAAAAACAACCAGTCTTGTGGCGAGGGCCCTGGGGAGTGCTGGGTTCAGTTCCTTGCCTTGCCACAGTCTTCCTGTCTGCTCTTCGGCAAGTGATTAAATCTTTCTGTGCCTTAATGCCCAAAAATTAAACTGTGGATGTCAATAAAGCTTTCTTCTTCTTCTTTATATCCTTTAAATCGCTAGCACACTTTGTGGCAGAGTTCTGGCTTGTGCAAATCAGCATTGTCTCAGGAACGTCTGGACACGATTCAAAGGATACCAGTGCGCCCAGGACCATTCCTGGCGGGCAGTTTCCCTCCTGTGTTGGAAGAAGGTTCAGGCAGGTAGATCTGAGCCCTGCCCTGCTGCTGCTCAGAGCACAGTTGATGCCTTGTTTTGCTCACATAAGCACAGAGCTTGGGGGCAAAAGGGGCTGTTGTTGGGGGCTTGTTGAACTCACATCAGCACATGGGGGCAAAGGCCCCCATGGCACACTGGCTTATCTGGAAGTAGAGATGCTTGTCACTTGGAGAATCCCTCCCCAAGAGCATTTTCTATTCAGTCTGTGTTGCAAACATGTTTGTTTGTTTGTTTGTTTGTAGACTCCATTTCCTCATTAGGAGAGAATCTCTGTATTCATTCCGAAGGGAAAATTCTAGGCCATCTTTATCCATTACGGTTATTTAGAAAAAATCTGACAGCGTGAATACAACAGGCACAAGAACCATGAGGTAAATAAAGAACCATAATTATGATGCTTTTTTCACTCATCGTTTCTGTGATACTGACTTGTGACCACTTTAATGCGTGGAGTTGACAGGATAATATTAATCTATTTTTGCCTGTAACTGAATATATTAAAATATTTGTCTGTCACATGTATTTAAATGGATTTTATAACCCTAACATTAGAACAGAATTTATTTCAGCTAAATAAAACTATTTAAAAGTTTCAGATCTAGTTTAAACTGGTCATCCAGACTTCTTCTAGAGTCGATGGTGAAAGACAGGCACTCTTGGTGGAGAAATATGCACCTTGTCTGAACGAGATCAGTTGCCATTTGGAAGTGCCTATTACAGGGACCCCAGAGAGGTGTCTTAAACGAGCCACCTGGTTTGAGGTGGCTAGATTTGGTTGAGCTGAATCCTGTCCTGACAAACTTATTCTAGGCAACACAAGAAATCTATAGGAAAGGATGAACTGGAACCTAGGTGTCTCAAATCTTGAGTTAAGGCTTTAAATTTTGCATATATTCTCCTTGTTTCCATTACTAGCAAAACCTGAAATTCCTCAGACCATGCAACAGCCATGAATCTGTTTGCTGTTTAAAATGAAGAACTATTTTAGCCGTCCAACTTTAATATTATTTTCCCAAAGGTTTTAAATTACCAGTTTCTTCCTGTAGAAACACGATTAGGACAATGATGTTATTAGTATTTGAATGCTCACAGTTTGACTGTGAAAGTCATATCACACTGACCTGGACAACAGGGGGAACATGAGTTTGCCACTTTGTTGTGGTAGAAAATTATTGGTACCTGTAAGGTTCTGCTAGTAAGGCAACAGCATTTTCTCTGAGGCATTCTCCAGCACAAGAGTAATCTTTCCCAGAAACTGAAAAGGAAGATTGGAGCAGTGGGGTGAGTAAAAGTATAAGTATTGCAAAAGCACCCACAATGCCACAAAAATAAGACAAATACTTAAACCCTCATATTTTGTCTCCGAAGTCTTCACTTGCCCAAAAAGCTACAATGTCCTTTCATGTTACTTACTGTTGATTAATGAAGTTTCAAGCTTCAGTAATACAGTTCAATAATGTATTTCCTCTTATCAGTTCTCCTTCATATAAGCAACACCTCTGCCTGTCTGGCAGAGAGGAAGAACATGCAGTTTTATCCCAAAAGTTTTGTCTACCTTGAATTCTTATCAAAGGTACTTTCAGTCCCTGCATCACCAGAGGTAGTTTGTTTAATCCACCAGACTTGTTACTGAGATATAGGCTTCAAGTTGGTCAAATGATGAAAGCATAGAGATTGTATGTCAGGGAAACAGTTAGTGATGTATTCACACTCTGGTTCCAGTCCTGTAGAAGTTAGTCGCCCACAGGGACCCCTTACAGCACAGTCAGAGACAGGCACCCTCCATAGGAAACATCATCCCACCTCCCTTCAGCTGGAGGTGACCTGCCCTTCACAGATCATAACGAGAACCTATGTAATCAGTTTAAAATAGACCCCCTAACTTACTCCTGTCTCTGATGCGCCAGCTGACCAGCCTGCTGGAGCTCTTTGAGGAAGGCAGTTAACACTCAAATTGGATGGGAAAGCCGTT
This sequence comes from Calonectris borealis, assembly GCF_964195595.1. Lineage (NCBI taxonomy): Eukaryota > Metazoa > Chordata > Aves > Procellariiformes > Procellariidae > Calonectris > Calonectris borealis. The sequence goes on from NC_134314.1 coordinate 5,853,243, forward strand.
CTTTGTAAACCACAGAACGGTGGTGGCCTTGGATTAGATGGACAAAGGGATTAAGTATTGATTGCCGTGATAATGAAGACTGTGGACTAGATCGACCAAATCAGAGGAGACTCAGGTACTAAGGGAAGGGATTGTTGTGCTAAAGTATACTAACAGGGAAGCATATACACAGCCTTTACGACTGAGTGAGCCCCCATATTAGTTTATGACTCACTTTGTTCTGCCAGCTCTGCTGCGACCTTTGGCAAAACATTAATAATAAAAACCAGAAGAATGATGTTATCTTGTGGCACCTAGCTGCTAAATTAATGTATGCCAAAACCCTAGGGTTTGCAAAGCCCGCTGAAGCCAGTGGAAAGATTCCCGTTGACCTCAGTGGGCTGTGAATCATTCTCAAATGGAAATGCAGCTCCAGTTCCAGTGGCTCTTCTCATCTCCATGCAGATTAGTCTTGGGACAGATCCCATATCAGCCATGGGTTTGTTGGGTGATAAAGCTGCTGATAAGGCAAAGCATACCCTCATTGTACTCTGAAGCGGAGATGGGATGAGTTCATCTAATCCCATTAGACATCTACATTTAAGCTAATCACCCTCTGCTTCTCTGGTACTCAATGGAGAGAAGTCAGCATTTCATCTGCAACTCATCACTCCAAAATGGACATCTAAAATAGGTCAGATGACTCACACTCTAAATGCCTGTTTCTTCCCATTGACAATAAAGGGAGCCTGAGGTAATTTTCTCAGATTCAGACATTGACATGTGGTCGGAAGAATTTCACTCCAAATATCTTCATTAGACAAGCTTCAAAAATGTTGTGTTTTTATATCTGATTGCTAAATCAAACAGCTAAGTCAATATAAGATCCTAGTGGAGACAGGTTCAGGTAAACCCAGTCGGCTTTGAGTTGTCTTGCATGAACTAGAGAGCTTTGCCTCAGTAGGATTTTATATTAACAGCTTAAAAACATACCAAGTTTTTTCAGTGACAAGATAACCCTGCTTTGGTTACATGTTCTGGATGACAGGTCCAAAATGGTCTCAAGTATATTCCAAAGATAATAATATTAAATGGACAAAAGGCTTCAAATTATTGCCATTACTTTGTTCTCAGAAAGCTCTCATCCCACTGGTGAACAGTATAGGGTGAAATTCAGCACCAGAGTCAAACCTAAATGTACATGTCTACAACAGAGTCTAGGCTTCCGTTTATACTTACTGGAGAACTAGTCAATACAGGCAATAGAGAGTGGAAAGCAATTCACCTGCCTAAATGTAGGTCTCTACTTTAGAGTGACTTGGACTACATGCTAGGCTGTAGAAAATCCCTCTCCAAAGCAGGAATTTGGCCACCAGCTCCAACGTAGTCACTACATGAAGAAGATACCTAAAATTAGGTAATTGTAGTTGAATCCCATCCACTGGAAACTGCCCACTTGGTTGCCCAGTAATAACATCCTTACCTGGACAGGATACAGTGTGATGAGATGTGCCATATCCTGGACCACTAGAACTGTTATGTCAGGAGATAATGAATTAATACAAAGATAAAAAGAACCCAAAATAAGCTTTGAAGTAACAATTTCATTTTGAAGTGAAGTTTCCTGTATACATACATAGATATATATACATACATGGTTTTTTAAAGCAACACTTTTCTAAATGGGCAGGAAAGCTTTTATACTGGTGGTTTTGTTCACACTGAGAATGAAAATATACTGTGAAACATCGACATTTGCCATGAAATGGAAATGCTGAGTTTCAGACAGCCCAAGTAAATTCGATAAAGCCCTGCAGAGATGAAGTGTACAACATCTTTAGCACAACCAAAACCATAAACTGGCTCCACAAGGGGACATGTAAGTATGACTGCCAGTCTTTGTTGTGTCAGTCTGATCCCCTTCCACCAGATGGTTCTCGGATGATAGTCCAGACACACCAACATAAAGCTTCTCAATAAATTACCCAAAACATAATAGAGTCCTTGCGTATTTGAAAAGCTCTATTCAGAAACACAGCTTCTAACTTGGCACTTATGCTCAAAATATTCATGATTGTCAGCAGCTATTAAAAACAAGAATAACAATGGCTATTTCCATAATAGCTGTATTTTGAAATCTCAGAGCACTTTGTGAACTTAATGGACTTATCTGAGATGTACGGACTCATATCATCTATTAGGGAATGCAGCTCCCTCTGGGGCAAGAACTGGACTTCTGTTCTCAAAAATTCTGTAAAGAAATACAGATAAGGCATGAATACAGATTTCTGAAAATTGAGCCCAATTTGGATCTTCAGGTAGGCTGAATATGAGTTTTGCTCTCAGAATGTGCCTAGAAACTATACTTAACCTTTGAAAGAGTGGAATGATTTCTTTTTTAATGAGCAGCAGTAAGTAGGATTTCTCTCTTTTGCACTAGAGAGATGGCATAAGGTTTTGAAGTACTGCAATATCAGGCAAGGGAACTGGTGCAAGGAGATAACATGGGCTGCACAATTATGGGTGCAATAAACAACATTAACTGCCCTTTGTGTTCCCATTGATACAGCACTGAGACGGCACCTGGGACACCAAGACTGTGTTCCAGTTTTCTGTTTAGGCAAGACAGTCCTCTGTGTTTTCTTTTCTCCATCTCTAAAATGAGATCTCTCCTTTGTAATATCTTTGGTGAGAGGCCTATCTAATAGAAATATGGTTTTGTTTACTTCAAGTGAACCACAGCTACTCCAGGTAACTTTAGTTAGGGAGAAGTCTGTCAGTGTGAACTTCGCCGCTTCTGGAATATGTGCTAAATGTAGGCACAGCAAATGACCCTCTGGAAAAATCCCAAGTGCTGTTTTTGTCTGCCAGGGAAAGAATGAAGTGTCTTCCTATAGCATGTCACAGGTTGGTCTCTGGCGAAGCACCACAAGCCAGTGGCTTGCGACAGTTCAGAGAAATCATGTGTGCCAATTAAGTTTCTTCCTAGCCCCTTTTCTTGGAAAGCTCCTTCAATTTAGTATTATGTGAATTGTATTTTTCAGAGCAATACTTGCTTATGGGTCTCATCTGTGCTTAATTACAACATAGCCATTGCAAATATAATGCCTTTTGACTGATAAAGACACTCTAGTAATCACCCTACTCTAATGAGAAATCCATACCACTTGGTGAAAGCCTCAATCCTCAGTGAAAGCCTCAATCAATTCTACCATGCTGTGTAACTGTCACTTATGCAAGACAAAATGATGGAAAAAAAGAGTATTTTATACTTGCATTAATGGAATTTGCTTGAAGCCAGACTTGGTAGGGGGGATGCAGGGGAAAATCAATTCTGGAGAGAATTTTTGTATCACATAAAATGCCCCATTATTAAAAGTATAACCTAAACTCTTTTAGGATGGAATAATCTAAGCTGGAAGGAAAATACAAAAATAGGCTAGGAGGGACCTGACATGTTTAGCTGGGGAAAAAGTTGCAAACACAAAAAGCTTTGGCTTTTCCTATTCCATAATTTTCAATCATTTTCAATCTTGTCAGCATGAATAATACAGTTGATTTTTGCTATGATTATGAAGCAGCTGCAGAATACATAACAAAGTTGAAAGACAGCTGAAAAATCATTTATCTATTTTGTTTTCAGTTGAGACACTCCTCCAAACTGCAGAGAAGTAACCAAGCTGACTATAACTCCATAAGCCACATCTGATCAGCATATAGTTTAGGTTTTGGAGGGAATTTTTAAGAAATCTTATGAAACAAACAAAAAAAAATGCTACTCATATGTTATAGTCAGACAAAAAAAGTTTCTTCCAAACTTTTCCATAAATAAATCATGTGTAGTTTATTTTATCTGGTGTGGATGTTTTAAGTTATTTTAAGTCCATTAAGGATACATCAAAACTAAATAAAGGAACTTTTTATTGTTATTCATGTTCAGCCAACTGAACTGAGCTTGCAGCCAATATTATCAATGGAGTCTAGAGAGAGATTAGCTGACCAAATGTAGCAGGTAGACTGCATTGCCCAAATAAAAGTGTCAAGCCATTTGAGATGCCCTGATTTATCTTGCCTGGTCTACAGGTGCTTTCCCAGAAGGGCTCTTTTTCCCATAGTATCTGTCATATCTACCAGCCCACACAGATGGCTCACATGCCCTATGGCACCTCAGATGGTTCTAGACACCCATGTTTACGCAACTGAACCATGTCTGTAGTGGCTGATCAGCTTAATTACTTCCTCGGGTCTACCGTCTATAACAGGAGCTTGGACATCTGCTGCATCTGCAGGCACATGTGGTGCAGGTCTCTTCATCTGTAGCTCAATCTCATTTTAAGGACTTGAGTCAGTTCATAGATGGCCTTCTAGCACCATTTTAAATGCTCTGTGATATGGGAGACATCCTCAAAGGGCTGGCCAATATGACACAGTTAGGATACCTGCTTCTTCTAGACTAGCAGCAGAAAAACCAGTAGAGTAGCCTAGGGCTTCTCAATCAGCCCAAGGCACCTACCTATGTGCAGGTAACTGAGCCTCATGTCTTAATTGTAACCTGAACTCTACCAACAAAGCTGGTTGCTTCTTGTCTGTACAACACGTATTTTAGTCTTACACACTCCATTGAAGAAAACTTCACACAGATGGTAAATCATTACATTCTTTCCATTAAGCAAATATACTTTCCTTCAGCTGTGGGTTACCCAGCAACTGACAATGTGGCAGCAATACACTTATTTTTATGAGTAACCTTGTCAATCCACAGGCAGTTGCTTTCCCAAACAGCTGACCTTTTCCTACAATATTATTTTTGACAAGTGATGGCTCATTACTCTCTGTTAAACTGTCAGTATTTTAATGTTCAATTTTCAAATTATTATCGAAGGCGGAGGCACCGATATCCTACATTAAGATTGCCTCACGCTTTCCACAATAAAGTCTTGTTATGCTGGAACTTTCAAGTTGAAATTTCCTTTGCCACATTTGTTTCACGTTGATATTTTTTCAGAAAGGTTCAATAAAAAAACCCTGTCATTTCCAAGACGAATGTTAAGAAATATTTTGTGTATGTAAAAAAATAAAAAAAATACAATCAGTCATACACTATTGCTGAAAAGCTCTAGCATTTCTGTGCTTTGAAGCAGGAACTTGAAATCGAGCCATACATGTAACCCTGGGGACAATGTTGTGTCTTCGGCTGTTTTCATTATGTTTTTCCAAACACGACACAGCTTTGAGCCCCTTGAAAAATCCGTTTATACATGCTCAGGAGATACTTAGTTTGACAGCTATATTGTCCAGTGTGCTGGCACTGAGCTCCTCTCAGCACAGCTCCTCTTCCCACCATCCCTTAGATCGTTAGGCACATCCACCCTGGGGTCACTGGGGCTGAGCACGGCCTTCCCTGTAAAGATTTCTCCAAGAAGCTTCAGGTAACCAAAGTGCTGGTCAGTGATACAGGGAGCAGAAGGAATTCCTGGAGCCCCTACCATGCAAAGAAAGGTGCAAACTGAGTCAAATGAAGATTTCTGAAAAATGAGGATAAGACTGGGAGTGAAAAGGTTTAGGAGAGAAAGAACAGGGAAAGAGAGCAGAAAGAAAGATAAGAATCTGGGGAATGCAAAAAGAAAACAGGCAGGTAAGAAAAGGGGACAGAAAACTGTAAAAGAAAAGAAATAAGAGCAGAGGGAAGAGCAGATTCTGCAATGTTTCTTGCAGAACATGGGCAAGAGATGAAGGGAAGTGGATGGCTTATGCATTTTAGCATGTATTTAAGACACAGGACCTCCAGGACTCCCTCCCTTCTAGGGAAACAGCTGCGACCAGGACTGCATGACAGAAATATTTGGTATCATCTCTTGTTCCTCTCTCAGATGGCAACAAACCCCACAACCCAGAATTTTTGGCTAATTGTTCAGCTCAAAACAGTAAACAACATGTAGTTTTTAGTGTTACTAGTTCTTTCTGCATACCTTCAAGAATAGCAACTTTGGTATCAGACTAGTCTCTAAGTGTGCCTTTATAAAAAGCAATCCTTTGATTCAGAAGTTCTCAGATTGGTGTCCCTGCTGGCAAAGATTCTCTGTCTTCCACATCAGAAAGGCACAAGAGAACTGCAGGAAGAGAGAAAGAGCAAATTCAGTAGAATGGACCATGCTCAATTTACCAGAGAAAGGGCTGTGTATTTCCAAGTTTTCCTGAGTTCTACCTTGGATATATTTGTCTCCTGATTTAGGGAAATGCTGTGTATGGCAATAAATCATATTCTGTTTCCAATTACCGAGAGCTGCAAACACTTATATAGTAGCACTGCACTGTTCTCTTTAAGCAATGTGAAGAACTTGAAACACTTTGCAAATGATAGTGATCTACACAAACCTGCAGAAAAATCAGGAGTGGAAATCAGACTTCCTGGCTCCTATGCCCTAACCATAAGACTGAATTTCTTCCCCATGTCGCGGATGGAGTGAGAGAGAGAGATGCACTTCACTGGCAAGAGAGAAGTAGCAATATGTTTATTGATGTAAGAGAGCAATTTAACAAAGTTTGATAGTAAATGCGACAGTAAGTTAACAAGATTCAATAGCAAGGTACACTTTATTTACTGCAGAGGACAGGGTCAGACAAAATGTCAGGGAGGCCCTCCCATTGAGTCATGAGGTTCAGAAAGGACCCCCTTGCTTTCTAAACTCCTTCTCAGAGAGGAGTCTAGGTGCGGCTGGATCCAATCCTGGTCCCAGACTTGGTTTATGGCTAAAGGATTAGATGTGTGCAATCAATCCTTTATATCACTTAGCTAAGATTTCCAAGTTTAGCATGTTATTAGTCACTTAGCGAGGATCTGTTGTGGCAAGGAATCTCTCAACCTCGAGGAGTAACCCTGAGAGACGTCCCTACTCAAGGGGAGATCCTGGCGTGCAGCCCGCTGCCATGCAGGAGAGCTCCAAGGGCTCTTGGGCTGCCCACTCTTTGCGGGGGTAAGACGATTGACTCATCGTCGTATCTACATACCAACGGTAGATGTTAGTTTCTTCCAAGTTTGGCTTGAGTCGGACATTGACCAGCACTGTGGTTAGGTGGACGCATTGCCTATTGTGTTGTTATCTGTCTCCCTCAAATCCACTTTGAGCTGGATGCATCCATCACGACCAGACACATCCCTCACGGTCGCCACAGGTGGTTATCGCTTGAGCAGGATTACGGGAAAAGGCCAGGTCGGGGGTAGGGGGAGCACACCGTCACACCCCAGTCTTACAGTTTCAACAAGTTCAAGGTGAACTTAATGACAAGGAAATCAGCTTGGGGCAGAAAGTATTGAAAAGAAGAGTGCACTGGAGACTTCATGTGTCTCTCTCAATCCCCAGCTGCATCTCTCAGTGGGCGTTTGGTGTTAGAAGGCTCTGTCCCTAAGTGTCGCTCAGTTCTTTGCCAATGACTAGCTCCTCACTGATGTGTTTTCTTCTCTTCCCTCTGGAACAGACTTTAGTGAAGCTGTTTGCAAAGAAAAAACAAACCAAAACGAAAAAAAGAAAACTCAGTGACAGTGTGAAAAAGAGAAAAACAACAACCTAGCAGGTTTTACAATAAAAGAAGCCATTTAGTTACTAAGTCTTGGTTTGTTATTGCAACATCATGGCTCTTAAAAAGCTCTCCATCATTGTAGCTCACAGTCCTAATACAGCTGATATTGTGCTGACCAACCCTTCTAGAGATATTTTCCCTCTTTACATTAGCTGATTGATTAATGATTTCATGCCTCTCTCATCCAGCCTGTTTCTATGCTTTTCCAGCTGGATTTGTGTTCAGCTACCACTTTTCCTGCTCTAACTGTCAGACCATAATTGCTCTTCCATTATTTTCCTAGGAACAATTCTCTGACTCTCCCTGGTCTAAAAGTGACATTATCTTTTATCTGTGGGGTTTCAGGCTTTTTGCTCAACTAAGATATTTCCAGCTTGATTTTTTGTTACGTGCCAAACCTCCAAAGATATAGCTGAAATTACTAGGAGCAATGGATGTCTATGGCCAGATGACAATCTGAAAGCATCTAAAGATGACCACATTTGTCTTGAGGTTTTAAACAATACATTGTAATGCCTAGGAAAGGACTGGTACTGCCATCTGCCAGTATTTACAAATGACAGGTTCTACCGGTATCTGTGTGAGTGATAATGACACACAGCCACTAATAGAAACAGAATCAGGAGCATGAAATATGAAGTGGCATGTGCAACGGCTGCAATAACAGTATTTATACAGCAGCAGCACTTAGGGGCTGTAATCAGACCGTGCTCCACTAAGGTACTATGCAAACAGAAACACGGGCAGAGGGCCACATGTACTCCGCTTCATTTTAGTCTTGTAGCCAAAGCTTGCATATTAGGAGTGTAATTTCCCTAAGTTCTTCCATAATCGAGAAAGACACACTCTAAAAGGTGATTCAGTCTACCTGAGCTCTAGTAGAATACCTCACCTCTGCTCTCACTGTACAGCAATGGTTTTCAACCTCCTTCAGCTTGCAGAAGCCTTAATGATCCCTCTTGGAGGTACAGAGCCCTAGCTGGCAAACTGAAGCATACTGATGTAAGATCTTACGAAATTACTGTCACAGGCCCTTCCAACGTACAGCATTAGATGCATGAGGATAAAAAACTCTGCTCTAGAAGCAGCCTAGGGTGCTCAAGTTATGCATTTCAGGTCAATACCTTATGTTAGTTGAGATAGATCTGGGCCACCATTCTGGCCCCAGAGATGTCAAAAATCCACACTTCAAATAATTACATTTTATTGGGGATGCTTCAGTTTCTCAGTGTCCAATATTTTCCATATTGGTTTTCAAAATTTATTATCTTCCATAAATACAAGATACATATTTGACTGTTAATCAGCGCAGACCAAGTTTCAGTACAAATCAATGTCTGTTTTTTATCTTGCAGACAGAAAGCTGTAGGTTGCTGGATTGTTTTTTCTCAAAGTACATTTTTCAAAAATATAATATCTCATATGGATTTTCCTGTTTCTGTCACTGCTGTCTAGGAAATCAAAGGAACATTCATTGGCCAAGACACACACATGCACTCATAATCATAATTGAAGCTTATAAATAAAGACTTTTGGCTATTAATAATTAGTGGCAACTCTTCCTCCAGTTCACAGTGGATCTGACGATGCCCTCTTTCTCTTAGATTTGTCACAGAGTTAGAAGGCAAAGATGCAGGAATCACAGAGATTCCTTACAAGATACTTTCCACGACTCTTTTTTTTCATGCTGGAGTGTGGCCATGAGCTTTTTGCAGCCAAATTTCTATGATTCCACTGCAAGTTGAATTTGTAGAACATAGTTTTGTGCAATGTGAAGGCAGTTCCACCGTCCCCCAGGCTCACTTTCCATAGGCCAAATTTATTCTTCAGCCATTGCATGTCATGTCCAAGGCTTGTCATTTATAGCTTTGTAAAGTTTGCACAGAGTTTTGCAGGTTTTTTTGTGGGGAAGATATTTTTCAAATAAGATTATTTAAAAGTTTATGCTTTAAAAAGAAAGAATGGAAACATGTATTAATCTCCTTCCATTAAGAATATATGAGCAACTAAAACATTCACCATTAAGTTCTTTTCTTCATTTTCTGCATTCCCTCGGAAACACTAGCTGTCTGAGTTGTGACATGCTTTTCAGCTGTTAACCCCTGCACTTTTAAAATGTAAATTTGGAACTAGTTCAGGAAAAAAAGATTCAGCAAATGGCTGAGACACAAATCACTACAAGAAATCAGTGTACACATCGCTAGGAATTGAGACATGACTCACAGCCAAAAAAGAAATCCTATTCACAATGGATTTCTTGCAGTTCAGTCTCTTTAAAACAGCTGGGGTTTGTGCATTTTGAAAGTGACTATAAAATGGGAATAACAAATGTGTGAGATATTACCTTTCTATTAACTTTGACAATTACAACTGAGATGATGTATTTTTGCTCCTTTATTTCCACTTGAAATTCCTATCTTACCTGCCCCCCCTTTCTACAAGAGATGTTCTGGACCAGCTGAACAGGGACAGGATTATTTTTGATCTCTCGTGTGTTTTCAGGTTCTTTCATTGCAGAGCCTTTCTCAGCACGTCCATGAGGCGAATCCGTGGCCGCAGAGCCCTCTTGTGGAGAATCAGACAGGTTGTGGCAGGAAGAGAATTTTTTGTTACTTTTTTTTTGCATAGGAGGAACAAGAAGGACGTCCTATGGGTTGCTGTGGCAGGAAAAATCTAGGCAAGACATCCTGCTCACCCCAGCATCTGCTTCATCCAGCTTGCATTATCAACAAGTCGTCTTACCCCGAAGGCTGAAACACAGAAACCAATATTCCTCTCATCTTTGTCTAATTTAATAGTCTCAGTTAGGAGGGTTTTGACAATGCTCCTGCCACGAGGTTTTGCCACTTCTATTCGAAAATATAACTATGCCGTCTGCATTTCACAAACTGAACCAATGTTTCTACCTATAAAGGCAGGAGAAAGATGGCTATATTTCAGTTATTCATTCTAACGTTCCTGGAGTTTCACGTTACCTTCTGTTAAAAGGGGGCTGCAATCCTGCCTTTAGGAAAAGCTACCTTATTTAAAAAAAAAGGCTTCTAGAACTTCATGAGGATCAACAAGGCCAAGTGCAGGGTCCTGCACCTGCATCGGGGTAACCCCCAGTATCAATAGAGGCTGGGGCGTGAAGGGATTGAGAACAGCCCTGCCAAGAAGGACTTGGGGGTACTGGTGGATGAAAAGCTGGACATGAGTCCACAACGTGTGCTCGCAGCCCAGAAGGCCAACCGTGTCCTGGGCTGCATCAAAAGAAGCGTGGCCAGCAGGTCGAGGGAGGGGATTCTGCCCCTCTGCTCTGCTCTGGTGAGCCCCCACCAGCAGTGCTGCGTCCAGCTCTGGGGTCCTCATCACAGGAAAGACATGGACCTGTTGGAGCAGGTCCAGAGGAGGGCCACTAAAATGATGAGGGGGATGGAACACCTCTACTATGAAGAAAGGCTGAGAGAGTTGGGGTTGTTCAGCCTGGAGAAGAGAAGGCTCCAGGGAGACCTTATTGCGGCCTTTCAGTACTTAAAGGGGGCTTATAAGAAAGACGGGGACAGACTTTTTAACAGGGCCTGTTGCAACAGGACAAGGGGGTAATGGTTTTAAACTAAAAGAGGGGAGATTCAGATTAGATAGAAGGAAGAAATGTTTTACAGTGAGGGTGGTGAAACCCTGGCACAGCTTGCCCAGAGAGGTGGTAGATGCCCCATCCCTGGGAACATTCAAGGTCAGGTTGGACGGGGCTCTGAGCAACCTGATCTAGTTGAAGATGTCCCTGCTCATTGCAGGGGGGTTGGACTAGATGACCTTTAAAGGTCCCTTCCAACCCAAACCATTCTGTGATTCTATGATTCTATGAATAAAGGCTACCAGCATACCTGTATATACAGGAAAATCACTCTGCCTCGTATGCACCTGGCTAGCATTCACAGAAGGCAGAGAAGTACAGTAGACAAACTTAGAAGTAGGCACATATTTAGCTTTGGATGGTACTGCCTGTCTCGATCTTCTTTTAGCTTTCCAGCTATTAACATTTCCGTGCATATAAAACAAATTTTTGCAAACGATGACTGGCTACGTGCCAAAGTTAGCAGGGATTTGGTTGAATTTTAACTGGATAGAGAAGGTTACACCTTGTCCTTGCCTTTATCTAATATCCACGCATGTTTTGATCAGACCTAATCAAACATTGCTCTATGTTAAACATGCTACATTTTTACTTTAATTCAACCCAAAGCAGTACTGAAGTGACCTACATACACAACACCTGCCTGTTGATAAAAAGAATAAATGGGTGCAGCTGTATGTATGTCAGGAAGCAAGGCACTGAACTTAAGGCTTGTAATTACGTCCTTACATGCTTTTTATGGGGGGAAGGAAGAAGGTAGGGAATAGGGGAAATTGCTCTTATTGGAATGGCTGAACGTGCCACCCTCTTCTGGAGGCACCATTAATGAGTACAGAGCCTGTAAAATGAGAAGTGGAAATCCTCTAGCAGTGTAGGACCTGGGATCACAGCCTGAGGGTGGTAATAAAATACTGTCAGGGCACCATGCAGGCTGGCTGCTCCCTCAGGACCAGGGCGCTGGGAACAGAGGGGACAAGGGGACAAGTCCCTGGGCTGGCAGGACAAGGAACTTGCCAGCCAGGGTCTGTCCCTCTGCCCCCAGCGAGGGGGGTGGCTGCCTAGATCAACGAAGAGCCCAGATCACCAGACAAACGGTGACGGGGCAGGTCCGAGGTCAGGTTGGGAACACAAGTCAGCAAGTCATGGTCAGGATCAGGCCCCAGGAGAGCAGCCAGAGTCAGGCACAGCCCAGCAATAGACGGGCAAGTCCATGGTGCTGAGGCAGGCCTAAGGCCAGGCCGGGCAGTCAGCCCACGGGTCGGGGCCAGGGTCCACGTGAGTGGGTCCGCGGCCAGGCACAGTCAGCGCTGCGACACTGCAGGGCTGTAGCTCAGGCAGGAGCCAAACACAGAACTTATTGTTTGCATAATTCAAATTTTAAGAGTCTAATCATTGTTATTTGAGATCTAATTTTTCAGAAAAAGAAATAATAATTAATTAAAATTGTTTTAGACATGCTTAGTTTCCTCCATTTCCCTGGTGGTGTGCTCACCCTTCCCCTGTTCCTCCTACGGAAGTTAATTTCATTCGGGGGCTGTGGGGGGTGTTACAGCAAACTGTCCTTCGCCCAGAGGGACAAACTGTTCTTCGCACATACAAATTTGCATGAATATTTATAGGAATATTTAACTTTTCTAGAGATTTTATGCCCATGTTTGCAGAAATTGTAAGACTTTAACCAAGCTGTTAAAGAAAAAACAGGACTGGGAATCTGAACCAGATCAAGATTAAGCCCTGTCAGCTTTGAAAATCCAGTTAGCATAGACATCTGCATGCCAATTTTCTGATCCAGCATAACCATTTCATTTGCAATTTGCGACCACTCTAGATGTAGGGAGCCACGTTATCACAAAACCCGGGAAAGAAGCAACAAGCTACGGCATATGCCCTCACTAACATTCAAAACAGTTCACCTGGTGTGAAAAAGTGTGTGGTGCTGATATGGACCTTAGAAGACTGGCCCTATTTCATAGGAGACAGCCCAAGTACAGTTCAGACAAAACAAGAATCCTTGAAGTACACTGTGTCAGGAAAAGTACCAAACAGGCATGTTTCCAGTCTGCGGACCACAAGGTGGATACTTGCCTTAATGAATTGGGGAATCACCATGAATTAAGGACAGATTCTCTCACAGTTTATGGACTGTTAAGTATAGGCGGTGAACATGAATGTCCACTACCGCAGGAAGAAGAAACCAGCAACATCAACATCATATTCTTCCCAATGAAGAACTTGAGGATGACAATTCAGGTGTTATCCTCCTCACAGTCAAAAATTTCTGACTTTAATACCCAAGAAACAATGAAAGGGTGAGCATAACACCAAGAAAAAGTGATAAAACTAAGTGCATGTTTTACAGTTTTAATTGCATTACTATTGTTGAGATTTCTTCTCCACAGAAGTATTCTAAATGCAATCTTATTCTTTCTTTTTTTCCTAATATTTAGATCTAGATGAATAATGATTCTTGAATTACACTGTTAAGATATCAATTGTGATAACAATAAATTCTTGGCTTGATATATACATGTAAGGTGTGCTGCTTCTTTGAACAAGACTTTGAGCACACCACCAGCTATTGCAATGATCCACACGTTTTACATATAAACATATATACATAGTATCCACATATATATATATATATATATGTATGTACACCCATTCCGTTAGCAGAATCCCACCCTGATCAGGCAGTGAGGAGGAACAAGATCAGGCCACCCGTACCATTCATATTTGTGTGAGTGCTTTGTGTTTTCTGTCCGAGTTTATCTGTGTGGCTGACCATGTATGTATATGTCTATTTAGGTATGTGTGTATATATATTTGTGTACTGGGTGTATGAACGCGTGAGTGCCTTTTGGGAGTACCTGCTCAGCTTGCTACTGGCTGGATCAGGCAGCGTGGAACTGCAGCAGCCTCCCATCCAGTGGACTACTGGATTCAGCAAACCCTAACGCTTTTCTCTCAGGCCTTGCATGAGGGATTCAGTGCGTATTTACCTTCTTACAAGGGATTGCAAGTTTTTGGCAGCATCCGAGAACTCATCAGACCAGTTGAGAACAATCTCTTCAGGGCAAATATGACCAATGTTATTCTCATTACTGGTTTACTTTTGTCCTGGTTTCAGCTGGGATAGAGTTCATTTTCTTCCTAGTAGCTGGTATAGTGCTGTGTTTTGGATTTAGTATGAGAAGAATGTTGATAACACACTGATGTTTTAGTTGTTGCTAAGTAGTGTTTTTTCCTAGTCAAGGACTTTTCAGCTTCCCATGCTCTGCCAGGTGCACAAGAAGCTGTGAGGGAGCATAGCCAGGACAGCTGACCCAACTGACCAAAGGGATATTCCATACCGTATGACGTCATGCTCAGTATATAAAGGTGGGGGAAGAAGAAGGAAGGGGGGGACGTTTGGCGTGATGGCGTTTGTCTTCCCAAGTAACGGTTACGCATGATGGAGCCCTGCTTTCCTGGAGATGGCTGAACACCTGCCTGCCGATGGGAAGTAGTGAATGAATTCCTTGTTTTGCTTTGCTTGTGTGCACGACTTTTGCTTTCCCTATTAAACTGTCTTTATCTCAACCCACGAGTTTTCTCACTTTTACCCTTCTGATTCTCTCCCCCATCCCAGCGAGGGGGAGTGAGTGAGCGGTTGTGTGGGGCTTAGTTGCCGGCTGGGGTTAAACCACGACAACTTTTTTATTTCATTTTATCTTCCTTTGCTGTCTTTTCTCTCAACAGCCCCAGAGCATGGACAGCCGAGCAGTAAACAAAAAAAGGAACAAAATCTCCTATGGATCTGTAAGATCGCCATCAGCACCTGCACTGGCTCTGGCTGGGATGGAGTTAACTTTCCTCATAGCAGCTCGCATGGTGCTGTGTTTTAGGTTTGTAACTAAACAGTATTAATAACACACAAGATAGTCATATGGTATAGAATAACCCTGTTGGTCAGCTGGATCAAACTCCTTTGGGGAGTTGGGGTCAGCTGTCCCGGCTGCGTCCCCTCCCAACCTCCTGCCCACCCCCAGCCTGCTCCATGTGGGGGCAAAGTGAGAAACAGCGAATGCCTTGATGTTGTGCAAACACTGTTCAGCCAAAATACTGGTGCATTATCAAAGCTGTTTTTGTCACAAATACAAGCCACAGCACTATACTGGCTGCTATGAAGAAGATTAACTCTATCGCAGCCAGACCCGGTACAATAATTTACTTCACTTTCTGTGAAACCTTTGGGCCTAATGACACAATGACTTTGTTTTTTCCTCAGTTTATAAGCTGAGTTGGCAAGAACCTGGCACAGAGGAGCAAGTCAGAGTGGGGCAAAGCGGTTTTTTAGTCCCGAGAAACCATTCCCTGACCAGGAAACCCCTCCTTCTGTACGTCCTTCAGGAAAGCAGCACATTAATTTCTGAGCTCAGACCCTCACCAACACACCCTGAAGTTCGCTCCTGAAGCCATCTCTGAGGGATTGCCCGTGATATCTATGGAAACAGCGCTCTGGGTGACTGGGAGACCTTGCGGCTCCCCATCCTCCCCCGGCTAACACGTCCTCAGACCTGCTCTGCCACAGCCTCTCCCCTCCCCTCCCGAGAAGCAGGATCGAAGGCAACACGGATCTCCATTGCCAGGCCACCACAAGCGTCTCTCCTGTTGCTGCCTGAGGAAGGAACGCGCGGGGCACCGAGCCCTCCACCGCCTGGTTGATGGGATACCTTATCTTTTTGTTTTGGTTAAAATGGGAATAGATTTTGCAGAGCTTTTGGACTTCCCCCCACCCGCCCACGGCTCGGCTGTTCTGGTCCAGGTAACGGGTGATTAAACTGATTTTTAAACCGCTTAAAAGCGACCGCACCGACACTCAAACGACCGACCGCCGCGCGCACTCCCCTCAGGCAGGCGGTTACTCCACCCCCTTCTCAGGCCACGCCCCCTGCCGCTCCCTCCAATCAGGAGGCGGCAGCCGTGCACAATCCCCCCCTTCTCCTCCACCCTGGTCACGACGAAACCGCAGCACCGTTCCCCGCCCTCGTGCGCACGCGCGCTGGGCCGGCGCATGCGCGACGCCGCTGCGGCCGTGTGGCTGGGGCTGCCTGGTTACAGCGCGGAGCCAGCCGGGTGCGGGGCCGGCCGGGAGATGTCGGTGGGGCAGGGGAGGTCGGAGCCGGCGGACGATACCGGTAGGTTCCCGTTTCCCTGGTGGGGACGCAGCGGGGCTCCGAGCGGGCGGGGGCTGAGGGGCGCGGGGGACCGGGGAAGTGGGGGGGGCGCTACCCCCCCATCCCGCGCGTGGGCGGGGCGGCGGCGGCGACCTGGGTGTGCGCATGCGCACTGGCCGGCGCGCAGGCGCAGCGGGTGATGGTGGTCCACGGTTGCTTCAGGTATTTTGGGGGTAGTATTAATACTCTCTTTTTCTGTCCTCAGAGTCGGATGTCTTTGAAATTGTGCTCCCAATCACTGTCTTCGTGCTGAGCGATGACGATTTTCTGCAAGATGATGCTGAGGAGCAAGCAGCGTCGGTTGCCGAGTTGGAGGAGGAGGATGAGCAGGAGGTTAACTCAAACGGTGGTGTTTTGCTAAAAAGCAATGTGACACCTTCAAATGACAGTAACAGTTTAAGCATTTGGGAAGAAAACAAGACCGCTTTAAATGCGGATAATAGCATGAAATACTCTGGAGAAAAATGGGTTGCAGAGAGTGTGTGTAACAGATCAAAGTCATCTTTAAGTGATTGGTGTGAGGCAGGCACAGATAAATATAATCAAAATTATGTGTTGCCTACATCGTCTTGCAAATCAGAGCTTGCAGAGATAAACGAAACCAGTGACAGAAAAGAATGTGATGGTGATGATGGCTTTCAGAAGATTCCTGCTCTCCTCTCCTCTGCTGGCAACAAGGGTGGAGATGATACCATCAAGACAAGCAGACAGTTGACATTGGCAGCGATATCCAAACATGAAGAGGAACTTGTCAGTGTTGCAAGTGTTCTTGCTGTTGGCAGTCAAGAGAAACAACCAGAAATCCACAAGGAGATGGAGGCAATTGTTGAAACGGAAGGTAACTTCTTAATCAGACTAGTGCAAGAGTTTAAGAAATCTGGTAAATCTCAAGTTTTTGAAATAGGTAGGAAAGTGTATAGGAAGAATGCTAAACCCATTTATTTTAGAGTAAGCATTTCAACATAGATTACTATTGTGTGCAGCAGGAAGAGAATGTTGGTTGGAGTATGCTTAGTTATTTCACAGACTCCTGTGACAAATAGTGAAACTACAATAAATTGGTACTGTTTCATTCTGCTGCAGTTTCCAAAAGGGCGGCCTTTCATTTGGGAAAAGAATCTGAAAATAAAAGCAGATTAAAAGTTTTTTTATCCCAATTAGAGATATTGGGGAGAGAAAACCAACAGGCAGTAACTCTTAACAATATAAGCAGAGACTGGGAGAGGCATAATTTAAGTTTAAACGCCACCATTCCTTATAGCAGATGGAAGCCCTTCAGGAAGAAAGGCGTAGAGAAGTACTAAGAGTATTTTCTTTTCTAACAGACAGAAGACAGCAGAAGGAGCATCATACTTGTGAAAATGGAGCCCTAGCAAAGTTCGGTGACTACTTCCGTAGGAATTCTGGCATAAAGCTCTTTCATTAAAAACTGTAGGGGATGCAGTGCTGTCCTGTGAAGTTCAGAGCTTTGAGTGAAAAGGGGAAGTGTAAAGGAGGAGGCTCCTAACTAGGATTTCTTCTCTTAAAACATTATTTAAATGTGGGGCAGGGGAAACATGGAGAGAGACATTAGGAAGGAAGTGGAGATAGGAAAATATTAAGCAAGCAAAAGGAGTGAAGAGCAAGCAAGTCATTAGACAATTTGGATTTATTACTACCAATTAATCGTGAACATTGGTGATTGTATGAAATGTCATGCATGTGACTTTTTATCCCCCTGTAGATCCTGATTCTTCAAAGAATGAAGATAGTGACGCTAATAACAGAAAAAGAAAGAGAAGCAAATTTGAAGATGAAACTCTGAGTTCTCTTTTGGAACATGGCTTGAAAGAAGAACCGAAATTTACCTATAATTGTTCTGCTCTGTTTCTTAATGGGTGTTCTCTTACTTCAGAAGAATCGCTAAAAGATGTAGGGAAACCAGAGATGAACGCTTCCACTTCTGCTGAATCAAATACTACTGGAGAGCACATTTATAAGACATTGACGCCATTTCCTAAAAAAAGATATCGGCAACAAAGAGTTGTTTCTCATGCAAGCCCAAAAGAATTCGAAAGCCAGCAAGAAGGTTCAGCATGGCTAAGTAATAGTGTGACCATCAAACCTCTTTCTAAAGCATCTTGTTCTATAAATAAGCATGAAAGATTGAATTTGAAGTGCAGGTTTTGTAGTTCTGTGTATAAATGCAGTGCGCAGCTAAAGAAACATGTTTATTCAGCTCATAAAGATAAGAAAATACATAAATGCTGCTTCTGTAAAAGAAGCTTTTTCTTTTCTGTCAACCTTAAGAATCACCTTAAATTTCATAAGAAAATGACTAAGTTGCAAAAGGCAAGAAAAAATAGAATAAATGCGAGAAAAGTTAGGCAGAGAAGATCTGAAGAAAGAAAATCTGAGACCAAGAAAAAAGAAAGTAAATATGAGAAATTTTTCATCAAAATTGAAAGGGACTTTACACCTCTGGGTGTGCCAGTTAGTTTTTCCTGCAAAATTTGTTTCTTTGCTTCATCAAATCCTAGGATTTTTATTCATCACATGAAGGGACATAAAGAGAGACCACCTTACCAGTGTCCTCAATGTGATTACTCCTGCATTAGCTTATCCTATCTGTTAAATCACATGTACTGGCACGCTGGATATAAGCTGTACCAGTGCAGGTTTTGCACCTTTTTTTCATTGTATTTTGCGAGCATGGTAAGGCATAGCTACATACACACAGGGGCTAAACCATATTCCTGTGAGTTCTGCCAGTCAGCATTCACAAGCGCCGCTGGGTTAAAGAGACACAGAAGATTACATGCAGGCGAAGAAACGTGCCAAGGGCAGCAACTCGACTTAGTAGGTGGAAGAAAGAGGACTCGAAGACCTTTAAAGAATTACACGTGTGGTGAGTGTAACGTAGTGTTCTACACTAGAGGACATCTCAGCTTTCATAAGAAGTTTCATGAACAGTTTAAGGCTACTGCTGATGGTTATACGAATCAGAGCAATGGCTATCATAAAAGCAAAATATGCAAAGTTGACAGTGATTCCCAGGACCATGTTTCTCTGTCTCTTTCCGGTAAAGACAATGATTATCTCAGTGGGGGAATGCTGGCTTCAGAAGCAGACTGTGAGGGGGCAGGTGATGTGCGGGACAATAAGAAAATGTGCTCTGGAAAGAAATTCCCTGAAAACAGCCATGGAAGCAACAGCTTACCTGTTATTGGGAATAGCTCAGAAGTTCCTCTGGATTCATACAAAACGGACACTGTCATTTGCAAAGAGGAAACACTTTTCAACTCCAAGGCCTCTCATTCACAAGTTCAAGATGATGATGCGTATCATAAATTTGTGGAAGACTTAAAGGATACGTGGCCTTCCAATTTGTCTACATTCAAAACGTACGAGTGCCGACACTGCAATTATGCTACCGCTGTTCACGGTGAGTTTAAGCTGCATCTAAAAATACATACAGATGAAAGACCATTTGTGTGTAAAGAATGCAATAAGACATTTAAAACATCAAACCATTTGCAGAGACACAGCCTTATTCACGTAAAGAATGGATATGAGTTTGGCCATTGCCTCTACGTAGATAGCCGTTTAGAGAATCTTGAATTGCATCGTGAAATGCATGTAGGCATCTGTCCAGAAAGAGATTTTCGTTCCTCGGAAGGTTCAAACAGCGTCCATTCCTTGCTTGGTTCGGAAGTCTGTGGAGTACAGCCAGATGTCCAGAGGGGCAAAGAAAATGATTTGCTAGCACAAAGTCAGCCACGATTCTATCAGTGTGCAGAGTGTGAGTACACTACTTACATTTTAAGCAACCTTGAACTACATGTAAGAACTCACACAGGTGAGAAACCTTACAGCTGCAGCGTTTGTCAGAAGAAGTTTCGTACTTCCAGTCACCTGAAAAGACACAGAGTCACGCATTTTAACATGGAGCATCTCAAATGCAGGAGCTGTGACTATTCAACGAGCAAATGGCTGTCCTTGAAACAGCATCTGGCTTCACACTCGTGTGAGGAAAGCTCATCTACTGTCTGTCTCTATGAACAAAAGCAGCTACCTGTCAAAACATACACGTGTGAAGAGTGTGGCTATTCCACAGCCCACAACGGAAACTTGAAGCCACACTTGAGAATTCATACAGGGGAGAAGCCGTTCAAGTGCGGTCAGTGCGCTCTTGCTTTCCGCACATCTAGCCACCTGAAGCGCCACTTACTGACTCATTTAAAGTTGCAGTGCAGAAGATGTAAATTTTCTACGGTAGATAAACGTGCTTTCCAAAAACATGTAAAAACACACACAAAAAAGTACAAATGTGGGAAGTGTAATGTGATGCTGCCTACCAAAAAACTTCTGGAAAAGCATAAGCGGCAACATAAGCTTGGAATGTAAGCTTGGGAATTGCAAGTTGGCACTTTGGTTCTGGAGAGGTTTGCATGTCCTGAATTTTTTCATTGCTTTACATTCCCCTGCTGTCCCCAGAGCGATGGCTGGTAATGGATGCATCCAGCGTTTGGGTCCAGAGCGTGAAACTCAGGGTACTGGTTTGCTCCAGGTTCTTCTGAGAGCTTCAGTTCTAGCACAGGCTGTGCTAAAGAAGATCTTGGAGGCACTTTTTCAGGCCCGAGTAACTTCTTGATACCATGAGGTCAGTTATGATTTGGCCGATGTTCATCAGTTCAAACAGTTATTTGGTGCCACTTATTTTCTTGTAAAAAAAAAAAAAATAAAAAAAAAACCCACCTCATGTCTAACTGAAAGAATGTTTAAAGGGAGGGAAGGAAGCGCACATTTTATTGTATAGTAATAACTTTTCATTTAAAAATTGTCAATGTGTTTGGAGGCTTAGTGCTGCCTCCCATCTGCTGAAAGTTGCATTTGCTACTCCCAGGATCTCTTGCAATACTTGGAAGAGAAAAAAATAGTGTCTCACAAAATACAGAAAAGATGTCATCACTGGATAATTGGGATATGAAAATGTTTTCTGTATGTGTGTATATATAAAAGGTTTATTAGGCAGTTACCTTGTCTGTGCTTCCGATAATTCCTTGAGTAGTCTGACAGAAATGGTAATGTCCTTAATTAGGTATTTTATGATACTGAGAATCCTTAAATTAATCTTCAATTTTATGTAAATGTTTAATGTTAATCTAGTATGAAATGCCTTATCTTTTCTCAGGCCGGTAGTTACTGTGCTCTGTTTCTTAAAATAGACAGTATCATACTTTTCAATGACCTTCTGTTAATTTAACCACTTGCTGATATGTTGCAAATACTATTTAGTTACATTGAAAACCTTAGCAGTATCTTGAACTGTAAAATTTATTTTGTTGAAGAGCTTTACTGTGCATCTAAAATACCATGTATAAGGACAACTTGTACCAAACAGCAGTTGTTACCTGGTATGGTGAAGACAGATGGATGCTGCTTCCACTTTATATTCAAATCTAGACAAATCTTTGGGTTTTTTACGGAGTTATACAGTGCTAGAAACTCTGCGTGGACATCACTGACTGTAATATGTTCAGTGGTATCGATAACAGCGGTGTTACCCTCTTGTGTGAGGAAAGAATGGCAAAGGGCTGGTGCTAGCTGTCCCCTAATGTTACAGTTCAGCCCGTGAAACAGCAGAGTAAACCTATAGCTTAACTTAGAGAGTGTAAATGTGAAACTACCACTGCTTTTTTACTGCTCTCAAATGTATGCTTTTCTTTATAAATATAGATAATATCTTGCAGAGGCTTTCTGGTAACGTAGGAAATGGGTTGGAAACGGTTGCCCAGAGAGGTGGTGGAGTCTCCCTCTTTGGAGATACTCAAAAGCCGTCTGGACATGGTCCTGGGCAACCGGCTCTGGGTGGCCCTGCTTGAGCAGGGGTTTGGACCAGGTGGCCTCCAGAAGTCCCGCAGCCGTTCTGTGATTTGGAACGAAGTTTTCCGAGAGTGGATTGAAACTCATGAATAGATGCATGTGTTTAAGGCCAGATCAGCAAAGGTTTTTAAGTGATCTAGTTCTTTGTAGTTGCAGTAAAATCAGACAAGTAAATATCTGTGACTGTGAACCCTGGTGGTTCCAGATGTTTCTACTAGAAGTTGGGAAGTTGCCATTTGGGAATGGATGACCCAGATATTAGAATGATTGAGCTAACCACCTGATAGAGTTGTGAGAAAGAAGAACGTTATCCAGATGTGAATAAAGAAAAGGATTTCTGGGAAATATTAACACTGTTATATAAGCATGAAGGAATTTTTACCTGCGTTGCTGTACAATTCTGATCATACACTGAAGCAGGTACAAAGAGGAAACAAAAATGGTGAAGAGAATTGTAAGCCTATGTATCAGATGGGACTAGGAAAGCTAAATCTGTTTGAAAATAATTGTTTAAAGGTATGGTGTACAATGATGAAGAAGGGAGCCCAATTTAAGGGGGATAAATTCATTGAAGGAAATTTTTAAAAGAGTTTGTAAACATACGTTTCTTTTAGTAAAAGTAAGTTTCTTTTAGTTGTAAGTAAGAACAACAGAAGACATTTTCAGGTGGGATTGATGAGTTTGTAAAAATAATTATTCCAGGTGGTTGCCTCTAACAAAAATAAATAAAGTGTTTCATGACTCATGAGGTTCCCCTCTGTTCCTTGCGCAATGCACTGCACTTTTGGGGATTGGAAGTGATTCTCAGTCTGCCAAGTCAGAGAAATTTAAATGTAAAGGCATAGTTGTTTTAAAATAAGGACACGGTCTGTTCTTGATTTTTTTTTTTTGCTAGCTAAAAGCATACTATTTTTTATTCTTGCAGAGTTTTAACAAAAATCAAAGCCCTTCCTAAATCATACTATGAAGTTTTCTATTTCAACCAAAAAAATTCGCTTAATTTTCTTTATGAACACATCTTGAATTTGGACAAAACAGTAAAATGTAATACGAAATCACACTAATGACAAACAACTTGAGCAGATAGGTGTCATTTTATCTGCTATGCAGGTAGTAAATAAGTGAATAAAAATTAAACACAGGGTGAAGTAAATTAATATAGGTGGATTAGACCATGCTGCAATATGGTTAACATGGTTAACCACCAACCAGATTTATCTACAATACAAGGAAGGAAATAACAAAAATTTTTTTTTTTACTTAAAAAATAAAAGGTGTGGAAATCCCAGCAGTTGTTTTGAAATAGCAGAAACAGCTGCTCATCCAATATCAGGAAAGAGGGTGAGTAATGCAATGGCAGCTCGGTGCCTTGGTCCCCGTCGGGAACTTCAGAGCTTCAGGCAGCATTTGTGTTTCAGAAATGATGGTGAAAGAGGCATTTAATAGCCTCTTCTTTCAGCTCCTTTTGCAAACATTGGTAACCCCAATCCAGTAAAGAAATGAAGCTCCTCCATGGCCACCTTGATAAAGGCCGGTTTTGCTGCTGGAGGATGGACAACATGGGCAGGACTTCATCTGTGAGAAAAAATGAATAATTGCATCTTGTAGGTGTGAACATAAGTACCAACTGTTGATTATCTGGCCTCTTTTCACTACTGACAGTTTAATCCAAAAATCATGTTGGGTGATGACTCCTTAAACTCGGTGCCAGAAGCGCGGAGCGGACGGCCGCCTGCCCGCTGCTCTCCCTGCAGGGCTTAGCCGTGTCCGAGCTGAACCCTTCTGCAGGGTTTGAAATCCTTCCCGACCCTGTCGAGGCAGGCAGCAAGACGCGGAGATCTCTGCACGCCGCTGGGGAGCCTAAAACGTAAGATTTAATAGGTGTTAAAATCTATATGTTGCTGTGTGCAGCTATGGTTTTCATTTGGGCTGCAGCGCGTCCCTGTAAATGCACGGTTTTTCTCAAATTAACAAAATACACTGTAAATGTCACATTGGTGAAATCTGATTTTCTTCTGCTGTCCCCTTCCTTCCCCATTTGTGTCCCTTGGGGAATTGGTCACAACTTAATGAATAGTCACTTAATCACTTAAGAGCTGGCCCCGGCCCCTCCGCCGTGCGCACCTCCAGCCCATAGGTGGCGCTAGTGCAAAACGCCTCCCCAAAACGCCCCGTCCGAGGAGGCACCGCGCAGCGGAGCCTGCGCCTGCGCAGAGCAGCCAGCCCCCCCCCCCCCCCGTTTCCCTCGCCCCTCTGCGCCTGCGCCAGCGGTGCCGCCCCTTCCCGGCGCGGCCGTTCCCGTATCCCCCGTGCGCCTGCGCAGAGTGCGCGCCTTTACCGCGGAGGGCGCCTGCGCGGGGTCTCGGCCGGCCCCGCTGAGGCGAGCGGCGCTTCCTTCCTTTCACCGCTTTTTCTCTGCAGGACTTCGAGCCCCCTTCGCCGCCAAGATGCCGCGGATTATGATTAAAGGCGGTGTGTGGCGGAACACCGAGGTAGGACGCTGCTCGTGTTAATCCCCCACCCCCCAAGGGCCTGGCCCTCAGCGGCTGGGGGGGGGTGCCCCGCGCTAGTGCGCAGGCGCCGGTGGAGGGGTCGTGGTACGCACGCGCAGGGGGTTCATGTGGTGGGGTGTCTTGTAGGAGCGCGGAGGTGGGGCAAGAGGGGGATCTCCCTGGGCCCTCTGTGGCAGGGGACGGGGAGAGTTCGGCGTCTGCAGGCACTGTGGCTCTGCTGGGCTTGAATCCTCAGCAGCCTGGACCTTCCTCCTCGGCCTCTGTCCTCTGGGCAGAGATCAAATCGGTGGTGTTTCTCCTGAAGGCTGCGTGCTGGGGAGAAGAGCAAGCTCAGCCGTGCGTGTGTCCTGTCCCTCACCCCCCTCAGAGGTGAAACCGCCCGCACAGCAGCTGAAGGGGATACGTGGGCAGTGTTGACCTCGGGGATGTCCCTTTCGTAGGCTGGAGTGTGTCTTACACTGCATAGGCAGGGTTCTTATTATCTAGGAGTATGAGGGAGCTGGAATCTCTTGCCCTTGAACCGTCCAAAAGCGGAAATAGTGGAGATGTGTATGGGTTCTTCATCTGCAGCCCGAAGGGTTTTGTACACGGAAATTTATGTGCCATTCAAAAAAGAGCAAAAAAACCCACCACTCTCCTATTTTTGCCGTCACATGCTTTCAGAACTGCAAGTGATCGTGAATAGGAAGATAACACGAGAAATCAGGGATGTCAGTTTTATTAGATGGCATGTTTAAAGCAAAAGGAGGTACCTGACACTGTAGAATCCAGAACTCTGCCACCGTATACTGTGAACACTAGGCACGTACATAGTTCCAAAAAGCCGTAGGAAACGTTAATGGAAGATAAAAGTACTGTGCGCTGCATGTGCTTTTAACCACTTGTGATGTATCAGCTGTGTGCCAGGAGGCTGCTAAATTGCAGGTCAGCAGAGGATAGGAAGAACCACTGTGTGCTGACCCTGTTCTTATGGTCTTCCATAATTGACTAATTTTGGTGACTGTTAAGAGAAACAGCAGTGGATTAAGTAGATAATTGTTTCACCCATTTTTGTGTACCAGAGATGAAATAGCTCTCTTCGGTGCTATTTTTTTGGTTAACATTTTGATTATACATACAACATTAAAATTACAGAAAGTGGAACCAGTTGATATCAGGTCATTAGGAAAATGACCCATAGCTTGCAAAAAAGCCTGCTAAATGTCATCAGCATGGCTACTGTATGCCATATAACGCCAACTAAATTTTAAAAAACAAGAGAGAATTTATTATTTATTTTTAAATAGAAATTACATGAATTGTTTCCTGTAGCAGCTCAAGCCAGAGCTCATCATCATCTTACAGTTAAAGCTGCTGGGCGCTCTGAGAGATGTCTCTGCTGGACAGAGTACCTGTCCTTGATGACTAGCATCTGCACGGTACGGCTGAACAGATTCTGAACACAACTACAAGTACTTACTGGATACAGAAGAGGAACATCTGTGGTTGACAAGGCTGCAAGAATAGCTTTGATGCATTTAAAATACCACTTTCTGACCTGTGAGGAAACCAGAAATAATGAACCCATTTGTCTGGGGGGAAGGGAGAGAGGGATTGATGGATGGATTGACAGACGATAGGATTTCTAGCTTTTGATCAAATCTCAGTGCACACTTTGATGTATATGAACAACCTGGCTTCCAAGGTGAATCCATTAAATTTTTTTTTTCCCCCAGAAGTTTATAAGCTTTGGGATCAGCACTTTCAGATGTTACATTCTGAACATTAAAGAGATTTATTTTAAGATTTACGTGTTAAAGAAAAACTTACTATAAAGTTTCTTTATTTTTGTGATTTTTTTTTTTAACAGCATATTCCTTTGATAGGTAAATATGCCATTTGCATTAAAATATGCAAAAAACGAAAAAAGGATGATTTTATGGTATTATTTAAAACAAGCCACTCAGAGGTATCTGTCAATTTTATTTTATTTTTCCAAACATTGTGTCATTACCTGACAAATACTTCCCTACCTCTTTATGGCTGTTCTTCAAGGAAGACATACAGAACCTTTAAAAACTGTCCATTAGAGAGCATTGAAAGTAATTGTTTTGGAAGTTCTGTCGGGTCTGTGAAACAGGCCACAATAATCATCACTTATCTTTTTCATTTAATCTTTACTGATTTCATTGGCCTTTGAAATACAAATCCTCATTTGTCTTGAGAAGAAAATGTGGAAAAGAAGCAGCAGTGCTGTGCCGTTTCCACTGGGTCAGCCCATTAGATGAAATCCACCCTGTTCTTCCCTGCTTGAGCTGAAACTTTCTCTTTTGTGAGTTCTCATGATCCGTAACTTTTTTTTTTTTTTTTTAAGGATGAAATTCTGAAAGCAGCTGTGATGAAATATGGCAAAAACCAGTGGTCACGTATTGCTTCATTATTGCATAGAAAATCAGCAAAGCAGTGCAAAGCCAGATGGTAAGTGAGAATAGCCACATTTGGGAATATGAGATTCATAATTAGTGGGAATTTAGAAATTATTACAGATTGGTTTATGTCCACAGAGGAACAATAGTTTTAAGATTGTTTGATTTCTGCTATTGTGGATATTTCAAATTCCTATTGCTTGAAAGTAATTGAACAAAAGTAGCCAGATGTTCTCTTTGCCAGTGAGTGCAGTGTTAGCAAATGCAGGATCACTTAAAATTGTGTACGTTATTTTTTTTCCTTGTATTTACACATTTTTAATCAGTGGGTATTGCCAATGAAGTAAAATTGTACGATATTAATAATCTCTTACAGGTAATTTTCTAATTTTTCATAATGAGAGTTTGGCTTGAGGATAAATGTTTAGCAATTGCACTGTGGAATTCCATTTTATATAAAAAACATAGAAGCTTAAAACGAATGCAAATACATCCAGTATTTGAGAATCAGACTTAGTTTGTCAAGTACTGAACTGCATGTATTTATTAGAATACTTCATAGAATCATAGAATCACAGAATGGTTTGGGTTGGAAGGGACCTTAAAGATCGTCTAGTTCCAACTCCTTGCCATGGGCAGGGACACCTTCCACTAGACCAGGTTGCTCAAAGCCCCATCCAGCCTGTCCTGGAACGCTTCCAGGGAGAGGGCATCCACAACTTCTCTGGGCAACCTGTTCCAGTGCCTCACCACCCTCATAGCGAAGAATTTCTTCCTTATATCTAATCTAAATCCACCCTCTTTCAGTTTAAAGCCATTACCCCTTGCCCTATCACTACATGCCGTTGTATACTTCTGTATAAAGGTAACAGTACTGGCATGATTAATGATTAGTAAGGTAACTGTTGAAAGATCCAGACCAAACAAATCTACCATTTCTGGTACCTGTTACTGCGATTTTTACTTTTCTTTTTCTGTGACTCCTTACTTCGCCAGAAAGAGGGGGGAAAGGAAGAAGAGGCAGTATGAAAAGTGGTGGATAAATAATGCATTTTAAAGCTCAAATACATATGTCATAAAAATACTCATTTTGTTTGAAATTTGCATGACAAATTTTGAAATCTCATTGTGATGATTTGGGTAAACACTGTTCTGAATTAATTCAAGACAAATCAATGGGTAGCTTGGATCTGTCGTCCTTAATTTTTTCACTTTTTAACAGGTATGAATGGCTAGACCCGAGCATCAAAAAGACAGAATGGTCACGGGAAGAGGAGGAGAAACTGTTGCACCTGGCCAAGCTAATGCCAACCCAGTGGAGAACCATTGCCCCAATTATTGGGAGAACTGCTGCACAGTGTTTGGAACACTATGAATTTCTGCTGTGAGTTACTGTTTTGCTAGAGGTGCATACCAGGAAAATCTGCGGAGTTTGTTGTAGCGATGTGTCATTCCCTTCTCCCATGGTGCTGAAGTATGGTGGTTTCAAGTTGACCGAGTCCTTTTGTAGAAAGACCATTTCTTTTCAGTTGATGTGTCTAGCTTGAAAGAAGAAGCTTCTGCAACCTGGAGGGCAGTCTTGAATAGAGATAGGTGTATATTTTCTTACTTCTGGTCATTCTGGCTAGAGGAGTGTCCAGATTGATGCTTTTTATAGGCTTCCATTTCAGGTTTATTTGGGTATTTTTTGACTGGCTGATCAGCATGAGTGGGTGTGTGAGAGAAGAAAAAAGACAGACATAAAGCACATGTTGTTGAAATGGCTGAATGTGCAGCCGTCATCTCTGTATGCTACAGAGGGTTTCTTTAGGCCATGAGAAGAGAAGGAAAGTGCTGTTTTCCCTTGTGAGCCTTCTTAATTCTGGTGTGATTGGTTGAGAATAAAAGCATCACAGGAACTCGATTGTTCATTTTGTCGCACTGCTTGAATTCTTGTCCTCACTGTTAAAGATTACCCGAGGAGAGTTCTCTACTATTAGCTTTGTCAATATTGTATTTTATATAATACTTTATTGTTGTAATGTAATGCTATGTTGGCTTCTTTCTCTTGTCTGATTTAAGGTTATGTCACTGTACCATGTTCATGAATCTTTTCTGCAGTAATTGTATAATTTTTATGTATAAAGTTTTATGTGTGGTACATAGTACAAGGTTACTTTTTTTGATCAGTCTTTGGGTTGTTATGAGCCTGGGGGAAAACAAAAGAGCCAGTTGTGACATACATACAATGTGTTTTTAGGGACAAAGCTGCTCAGAGAGACAATGAGGAAGAAACTGCTGATGATCCTCGGAAACTTAAACCTGGAGAAATTGATCCAAATCCAGAAACCAAACCAGCCAGGCCAGATCCTATTGACATGGATGAAGGTAAGATAGGAGTTTGTTTACTGTTCTGGACAGAAATCTGATCTCCTTGGTTTTTCTTTTTACACAGCCTCTGTACCCTGGGTTTCTTTTGTCTTTTTTTCTCCGCCCCTGATCATTTTTTCGTACGGGTTTTGTCTTATTTCTGTATCTGGGCAGTCAGTTACACTTTTCCGGTTTTCTTTTCCTTTTCTTGGTATGTTTTCTGCCTTCTAATCTGTCTTTGTCATCTCTTACCATGACTGACTGTTCTTTGCCTTGACAACTGCTCTGCTTGTTTGCATTCTTATTTCTGTATCTTCATCTTTTCCCATCAGTGCATACCTCCCACGTGAATCCGTGCTAAAGCACAGGAGGACTACGTGACTGTTCTTCCTTGCACATAGCAATGTTATGAACTAAAAAATTAACATTGCTAAAATTACATGAGTGGACCAATGGTGTTTTTGAACAGTCAGGTTCACAAATACAGCGCTCTTGCATCCGCATGTAAATGAAATTAACAAGTTCTCTAATCCAGTACTTTTAGATGAAGATGTAAATGAAATTATAATTTCATTAGTGTGGTCAACTTGCCTCTTTATGTAGCTATTTTGATTTGCTGTAGATATTAGTTGTATTATTTTCAACATTAGGCATTTTTTTCTTAAAGTCTTCATTTCATCTGGCCAATGATTTAGAAAATATATTGGAGCAACTTGGAGAAAACTAGTTTAGCAGTCATGCAGAATGCCTGTGAAAACATTGATTCATTCAGCTTTTAAAGATTGCTTTGTCATCTTAATGTCACTTTTTTCCTTTACTCCCATCTTTAAGTGCAAATTCATACTGTATTTATCTGTACTATTGTAGATGAACTTGAAATGCTGTCTGAAGCTAGAGCTCGCCTGGCTAATACACAGGGAAAGAAGGCCAAAAGAAAAGCAAGAGAGAAGCAGCTGGAAGAAGCTAGGTAAACTTATTCTTAGTTTCATATAGTGGGACTGATGTTGTTGACACTGGAGCATTTACAGTGCATAAAGTCAGGCATAGCCTTAAATCTTTGCAGAATCAGACTTTTTGATAGTCATTTGTGACAAGAACTTCATTCTTGTTGTTTAATTATGTGCAGCCCTATCTCAGCAGCAACTGATTAAAGTAGTACCAGATTTTAGGATACAGGAGCCACCTGTAGGTATGCACTTTAAATCATGTAGTGTTACTGTTTCTTTAGACGACTTGCTGCTCTCCAGAAGAGACGAGAGCTTCGGGCTGCTGGAATTGAGATACAGAAGAAAAGAAAAAAGAAGAGAGGTGTGGATTATAATGCAGAAATTCCATTTGAAAAGAAGCCTGCCCCTGGTTTTTATGATACATCAGAGGAAAACTACCAGTCCCTGGATGCAGATTTCAGGAAGCTACGTCAGCAAGACCTGGATGGAGAATTAAGATCGTAAGTGTGTGTTATAATAAGGAGGGAACAGTGTATTTGAAAAAAACCCCATATATATACCTCTAAAAAAATGTTAAGTCCTGGAAATGTCTGAAATATCATGTGGGCAGGAATGGTATTTTCTGTTGGACAGACACTAGTGCAGGTTGCTTCTGCCTTTTCAGTCTCCTCTATTTTTTATCTTTCTAAAAGGTCTAGTTGACCTTTTTTCCATGAGAAAAAGTTCCTCATGCACATTCTTACTCTTTAAATGGAAATCCTAATTTTTTTGAGGTTCATTTTCTTTTAGCAGTAGATCTGCTTGTGTATTTGCAGTCCTTTCTCCAGTAATAACATTATTAAGATTGCTTACAAGAGCAAATTTTACTTGTAATATTACTTTTGATGGAATTGTTCTTAAGTAGAATCTCCTTAAATGCTTAATTTCTCCCCCTCCCTCAAAAAAATCCCAAAACATGCAGTTGAGAAATCAAATGCCCATCTTCATCGTGATCAGCATGGCACGTATTTAATTGTACAATTACATTTCCCACTACTTCTGCCAACTGCCTTTTACTGAGAGAGTAGGTCCGGTACTACATACGATTTGGTTTATTAGCCTGTGATTTAATTGATTCTTTCTGTATGGCTCGTGGTTCAGAGGGTCTGGCAGGAGCTTCAAACTGAAGCTTATGATTTCACAGGCTGACTCCATTGCTGTTTGAAGAAAATACCATTTTTATTAAATACTGAAGAGAAATTCGTTCCCATATCCCCCAGAAAATGTTCGTCTTCCCTTAGCAGCTGCTGGAGAAAAAGGGACTGTTCACATCCTCTCATTCTTGCTATGTAAATTCTTGGACTGACATTTTTTTCTTGCTCCAGTGACCCTGCTAATTGTAGCTGAAGCAATCACCTGTTGCCTAATTCCATAATTTAGAAGCACTACATGGCCTTGTTGTAGGTTCTGCTGCAAGATCTGCAGACCATATCTAATCACTTAACTTCTGCACCACAAGGTGGTTCACTCTTCCTGCAGCATGGTTTATTTCAGCATATCCAACTTTTGATTAGGGTACAGGCTTTTTGCTCTTTGCTTGTTTGTTTTACTTTGTAGCTGTTCTGTGTGTTCTAAAATGATTCTTTTATCCATAATGACAGTGAAAGGGAGGGAAGAGAGCGCAAAAAAGACAAACAACATATGAAACGGAAAAAAGAGTCAGACTTGCCTTCAGCTATTCTACAGACCAGTGGAGTGTCAGAATTTACCAAAAAAAGAAGTAAACTAGTGCTTCCAGCTCCTCAGGTAAGCTGTTCATTGATCAATAAATGACTTATAAGGCCAATGCCAATCAATGATTTCTGTTTTATCTAGTGGATCTCATGGTTGTATTTTATCTTACTATGCCTTGGAATTTTCTCTTTTAAAGATATCTGATACAGAACTTGAAGAAGTTGTCAAAGTAGGCCAGGCAAGTGAGATTGCACGCCAGACTGCTGAGGAATCTGGAATTACAAACTCAGCTTCCAGCACTCTTCTGTCTGAATATAATGTGACCAACAACAGCATAGCACTAAGGACTCCCAAAACTCCAGCAGCACAAGACAGGATCCTGCAGGTAGAGTACAAATGTACAGAATGGGCTTTTAGTTTTAGTGCAGTAGTCAACTGAATAGAAGATATAAGTACCATAGAAACATTCCTTAGGTTGTGTGCGGTACTGGGATTTGAACTGACACGTGACCTCCAAGACACACTGAAAAGCATAGAAGCAGATCCACTTCTGTCTGATCAGTTGTCACCACGCCTCAAAACGCTGTGATACTTTTTTTTCGTATTATATATTGTGTGTAAGATTTAGCATTAACTGTTCTCCTGGTGTCTTATATAATTTCCCCTTGTCTTGGGTACCTCTCAGCATCAAAGATGTGTATGGTGTTCATGTCCTTAAAACAATGTCCTTATGTTGTTTCCTGCTTGGTTTTGCTGTTCAGCTTTTATTTCAATTAACAAGAAGTAATTAACTGCAACAATGCAAGAATATTTTCCTAGCACTTTATTAAAAGTTAAAAGATTGTCAAAAACCTACCTTTGCAATCTCTGAATTATATTTGTGTTGCACTGTGTGAGTGTCTGGGTTCTTTCAAAAACTGGTAGTGTTGGATAATGTTTTGTTGACTGCGGGGAAATGGCTAAATGAAATCAGTGCAGCTAATGTGTAAAACAAACAAACAAAAATCCACCCCGAAAACCCCACCCCAAAACAAAAAAAAACACCCTATGTTGATAATGAGCTGTTTTTCAACAGTTTTTGTTTCATGATAGGAGAAAAGAGAAGGTTCCAGACTTTAGAGGTCATGACCTAAGTCTCCATGCAGTGTTTGCCGGAATGGTCATGTTCACCTTCAAATGGAGTACTCTGACATTATATATGTCACAGTATTATGCATATACATAGTTCTGTAGCTGGATTAGTAGTCTTCTGTGAAGATAACTGCTATATGCAGTAGTTTCATTATCTCAGCTCATTTTTCAGAGTGCCTTAATTCTTCATTGTAAAAAGGAAAAATAAAAAAAAAATTAAGGGGGTCTTCATAAAAGCCCCAATTGAGTCATGGACCGAAAATCTGAATAGTGACCATCTCTTTTGGAACATTCTCTTTGAAGTGCAGTTTGGATAAACTTCATTGATGTTGAATTTCAGAGTGCAAGTGCACTGTTCCCTCTGAAAATCAGGATACTTGAGTATTCAGTCAGTAATAAATTTTGCAGATTTATGGAGTCTGGGAAACTGAAGGAAGTTGAAACATTAAATAACCAACTCATTTTTGCAGTTCCAATTTATAATATATTTTACTGGAAATGAAGATTAAAATCCCTTTCAGTGGAACAGTAAGTTTTGTAAATACCAGTGTATGAGGGTTAAAGTTAGGAAATGTTAAACATTTGAGTATTGATCAGTTTGTGGAAAATAACTCTTCATCTGTTCTTACTGCTACTGAATCTGTTAAACATGTATAGTGGAGTGTGACTCTGGAAGTCTTAATGATGTACTGCATATGTTGTCTGTTATACAGGAAGCACAGAATTTGATGGCTCTCACAAATGTGGATACCCCCCTGAAAGGAGGTCTTAACACTCCCTTGCATGAAAGTGACTTTTCGGGGGTAACACCACAGAAACAGGTTGTTCAGACTCCAAATACCGTGCTTTCCACACCCTTCAGGTAAAGCAGACTCTTCTCCTAATGGGTGCTTGGCTGGGCACGTATCTAGTGGAGGAGGGTGGAGGGAGCGGATTGCAATGTGTGACATAGTAGGTTATGATCAGTGCTTCAAAACAAATTTTAACTGGCTTTTATTTCAAGCCCTTGTACAACTTTCTCCTTCTCTGTGTCTTTCACAAGCTCAGCCACATCATCTTCATCTATATTTGTACAGTGTATAGCTCACTGGAGTTTTGGTCCAAAATGAGGTCTTCTGTGGTCTGGAGCATATAAATTATACTGAAGTAATACAGGAGTATAAATAGTAAAATGGAGTGTCATTCTGTATGTGGATCCTAGCCTTTCCAAAGTATTACCTCTGAGTCGAAGGTGTGGGAGGTCCCTTAGCCAAACCCACATTGAATTTTTGAAAAGGTGGAGTAAATATTTTATAAGCCATATATATCCAAAATAAAATATTTCTTATATTGCCAATCTAAATAGTATGGAATTGCTGGTTTAACTCTTGCAGTGGGTCCTGAATAAATATATATCCCACAAATGCCAAATACCATAGAGCTAAAAAATATTACACTTGGTACATTTTGTCTGTCAATTTTTTCAACTTAGGTTCTAATTTTACTTCTATCCGTGCTAGTAGGAAAAGTGGAGAATGAAATAAAAAGGACCTTTATGGCAGCTTTTCAAAAGCAGCTTTATTTTGTTGTTTAAAAGCTGTGTGCGAAAGCCCTGCTCTTTTAATTGGATCTGCATAAATGAATCCTTTTCTGGAGATCTGTTGGCGTCAGTGCGGTGCAGAATGAATGTAGAGTTTGGCCTGGAGTGATCTGGCTGTTCATTTGGGTCATTTTGTATTAAAAAATGTAAAGACATTCTAATTTTGTTGTTTGTTTGGGTGGGGTTTTTTTGTTTGTTCGTGGTGGTTGTTTTAGCTTCTGAAGTTCAGATTTGCACATGTAAATATGGTACCTATGTATCGACTTGCTTGCACAAATGCTCTATCAGTGTGAAAATCCAAGACCTTGAGCAGAGAGAAAAAAAAAATATCCATTAAGTGGTTAGAAATAAATACAGGGAAGCCATAACTTTTTAAGGAGGCAGAGTAGTGAAGCAGAGCCATCGTCTTATTATTTAGACCAAAAGAGCAAATATTTAAATTAAGTACACCTTTTTTTCTTGTGATGGTATGAAATTTGTAATATTTTGATGGAAGGTTTTTATGGAAGTTACTGCCTTGCATTAGGTTTTTTGTTTTGGTTTTTTTTTCACATCCTAGTTATAAGAATTTTCTTGAAAAGTATTAAATTGAAAATTGTAATAGGGTTTTAAACACTGCATGGAACTGAGACAACTAGAAAAAAACAACCCGCTTACTTGGAAACTGTTTTTTATGGAAAGTGAGCATGGAAAGTCAGCATAAAACTTTTCTGCTGGTATAATCGACAAAGTAAATATATCCTATGAAACATTCATTTGAAAACATAAAAATTCATTTTGCTGTTTTTTGTGGGTGTCATCCTGCAAATGTTATTGCTTGTATTTGTCATACTAAATGAGAATTCATAAAAATCTGTGAACAACCTCAAGCAAGAGGAAAGTATCACTTGCCTGTCAGAGACATACCCAGTAAATAAGGCACTGTTGTATCCCTTAAAAGAGGACCAGTAGTGTGTGTCAGGCCATATACACAGTTGTGTTTGTCCACATTATGGCATCGTACTGGCACTACAGAATTACAGTAACTAGTAGTGGAAATGATGTATTAAATCATCTTGTTCAGTCTGTCTCTGCCAGGGTTATTCTCTGCAGCACACATACTTGTCATTGCTGTCAGAAAATATTTACATAAGTGTAGATGAGTACCATAACGTAGGCTTTTTTCTAAAAGTTTTTCCTCTTCCTGAACTTGTTTTCTTTGAGACATTTAACAATGTCTTATCAGTTTATTTTTATTATGATCATCACTATGTGAAACCTCATTATAGGCTGGCAACAGAAAACTTGTGACTATATCCAAGACAATGTCTGCATGCCTTTCATGTAGTAGGTTATTGGGATAGAGAACAATATTTCTTCCCAGTCTGGAGGAGAAGCAACTGAGGCCCACAAAATCTGAGACTTAACCCGTCTTGCCTAACCTTAGGTGCTTAAAAGTAATTATTGTAATGTAATTACTCCTTCAATAATCAGTGAAAGCAAAGAGGCATCTTCAGAGGGATTCATTCAATTGTAAGATGGGACAGCTGTTAAGCCAGATGAATGCAGAGTGAATGACTTGCCACAGGTGGTAGGGAAATCAGAGCTTGCAATTAAATCCTGATTACTGTGTCCCAGAATAGTGCCTGGTAACTAGATAATCTCTTCTCTCAAAAGTAACTGTGGGAGTTTGTGTTGATGTAGTTCCTGAAACTTCTCTTAACATAATGACGTGCCTAGATTTCAGCTTGACAGGTACTTGGTTACACCTTGGCAGGTTTAAACAATTTATTTTTTTGATTCTTCTAATTGCATATTATGGTTTCACTGCCTCCCAAGAAAAAAATCTAGATTGAATTTATTAACGGTATTTACATAACTTTTTGCAGCATTCAGACTTTTGTAAGTAGAGCTCTTCGGGGTAAAAAATAAATTACTGTATCCGCACTTCCTCTAGAACACCTTCTCATGGACCAGAAGGCTTAACTCCTCGTGGAGGACTAACTCCTAAACCTGTGGTTGGTACAACTCCTGGTAGAACTCCACTGCGTGATAAATTGAACATCAACCCAGAAGAGGGAATGGCAGATTACAGTGACCCATCTTATGCAAAACAAATGGTAAGAAGCACTTAAGAAGTGGATATCAGTGCTCTATTAATTTCCAGGCTTTTTAATTCTCATCTCCTGAACAGAATTTTATTT
Source organism: Calonectris borealis (assembly GCF_964195595.1). NCBI lineage: Eukaryota > Metazoa > Chordata > Aves > Procellariiformes > Procellariidae > Calonectris > Calonectris borealis. The sequence goes on from NC_134314.1 coordinate 5,890,317, forward strand.
TATAGCAAGTGTTATTTCTACCACTTGTCTACAGGTCTGTACTCATCACCTGATAAAATCAAATCTTTATTTGAAAAAATAGAAATCTTGCCACTTAGAACGGCTTTCAGTGTGCTCGGTAAAAGCACACTAAAGCTATTCGTCAAAGAAGACATAGTTAAGTTCCAGTCCTACTTGTATCTTTGAAGCTGAGCAGGAAATGTATCTCAAGGAAAGATTCATTTTTCTTGCAATCCTATTCAGCCCTCAAATCCCTCATCATCTTGGCTTCCCGATTTACCTACAGGACCTTTTCATCAGTCTGTCCTGTTGACAACGTTGAGCTAAAGGAGTTTAATTTTTGCCATTAGGAGCACTTGGTTTTGAGATGTCCAGTAATCTGAGTCCCATCCAGATTCTTTCATCGCCTTTGGCAACAGATGTTTCCATTCTTGGAGATTCAGCCAGATATACCCTGCCAATTAGACATGGTATAAAAGGGCATATACCTAATAGGTAGCACCTTGGGAGCTCCTTTTATGTGGCTGATTCTGCAGCCTTAACTGTGGCTTTGGGTATCTCCCACCAGAGCTATTGACATTTTTCTTTTTGGGCTAGCTAAGGATACCCACTTCAAGTTTTTGGCATGTTTTTCTTGCAAAAATAACTCTTCAAGTTCAGAATTTTAGGTTTCCTCTTAGCTTGAAGGACAAAGTTTATTTGATGTCCTTATACTTACTTTGGTTCTGTCTTAGCCTTTTTATAGTAAAAAGACTTTTTGCTGCTAGAAGGAAAACCGGGGCTTCAATTTCCTGGTGGACTCCACTCGTTTCCAGATCTGGTGCTGTTTGTCTCATTTTCATACTCTGCCACAATCCCCAGATTTGTGAGCAACTGCAAGGAAAAAAGTTCCCAGTTAGGCTTGCAAATACCCCTGTGTCCATCATCAGCATAGACAAATTTTCACATATTTTCAGTTTCTTGAAAGGCGTTTATGTGAATCTCTGCTATTGTACTGAAGTTATTGGGAGGCGAAGGTGCCGTGCTGTTGTTTTACTTGGGTATTTCAGCCTGTTTGAAGATTTCATTAGCTATCTTTAAGAAAGCTGTGTGTGGTTTTTTAGCATCAGAGAGTTTCTGTGCTTAATAGTCCATAAACTCTGGGGTGGTGGTCTGTAGGCCAGCCTGGATGAGTAACATGCCCCTTTTGTCAGAGTTCAGAGATTTTGTTTCTGTTGGCTTTGCAGCAGACTAAGATTGCCAGATTATGTTAGTCGTGTATCGTTCATGTCTGTTAATGTAGATGAATGGGATTTGATTGTAGTGCATGAGTTCAGAAGCATTATATCTTATTGTTATTTCAACAGGAGAGAGAGTCTCGTGAACACCTGCGCCTTGGACTCATGGCCCTTCCTGCTCCAAAGAACGACTTTGAGATTGTTTTACCTGAAAATGCAGAAAAAGAACTTGAGGAACATGAAGTAGATGAAACCTTTGTAGAAGATACTGCTGATATCGATGCCCGCAAACAGGTAGGCGTGTGTGATGCAGAGAGTGCCTTTTTTTTAAAATAAAATACGTTCCTTGTATGGTTCTCATAGTTTCATACATGTTTAGTGGAAGTGGTACAGCTTCTACAGAATAACAAAGTAAAACGTACCTGTTTTCTGTGCTGCCATCAGAGTATACACACACAGAGGCTAAATCAGTTTTCTCTCTGAATCCTTTTCTTAATTTGTTAATGTTATGTATCGCACATAATTTTCTACGATGAAGTCTCTAAGAGTGTGTATGTCCTACCTCCTGCATTTGTCCCCCAAAAGGTAAAAATATAATTAAAAGCATTTTTCTACAGAGGCACATGCTTGATTATAAGCATGTGAGAATTGTGCTTCCCCACCCACCCCGTTTCAGGTTATTCTCCCAAGGTTAAAAGTTACTGTTTGTGAAATGTAAGACGGGTATATACAAATTCAGGCAGTCTGGTAGCACACAGGTAGAAATCTGCCATGCAGTGAATTGCTCCCTTTTGTATGAGTTGTACCATGGGATTACCCAGACAGCCAAGTTGTGAATGGGTCCCTGTTGTTTTGTTTTGTTTTGTTTCAGAATCAAGGAATGCTGGATAAAGCACTAGCTTAAATTCTGCTGGTTAAATAGCTGTACTAGCCGGTAATTAGAGACACTTCAAATTTTTCTGTTTATAAGAACAGTCTCTTTTCCATTTATTGCTTATACTGATTTGTGTGATGCAAATCTGTTTTTGTTATATACCTTCAGATAAATGGTTTTTTGAGTTCAGAGGGGTTTTTGTCAATGACTGTGCTTTGACAAGTGAACAAAATATTTTTAAAAAATCCTATGATCTGATATCTTCTAATATGATAAACATTTCCCAGAATTTGATTCCTAGCATGTCCCATTTGGGGAGGAACATATTATATACATTTATTTGCATGTCTTGTGCACACATATGCACACAAAAAGTCTGCATAAATACAGGTAATTTATGTGTGTAGAATAGAGAAAAGAATTTGAGTTGTAATATCATCCAAGGGAATAGCATACTGCCTTTCAAATGAAGGCATGGCATGGGTGGGATTAGAACATGGAGGATCTTGGTCATCTTTCTTGACGTTTTAGACAACACTGCCTTTACATGTTATTTATTGCCTGAAAGTGGAATGTAGGGAGAAATCTCATGTTTTTACACTTCCACAAGTATTGTTTTAGTGAAGTAGTTACATTGTGTCATAGAAGAGGACAAGCAGAGTCCTGGCTGCAAATTTAAGTGTCTCTTTTTTCCTGGTGGATTTCCTGTGGGGAGAGTTAGAGCTGATGTCAAACTTGATGTGGAGAAATTTGTAAAGAACGAAGTCTGCTGTGGTTAAGGCAGAAGGAGAATTTGATGGCTGGAAATGACTTCTTAGGGTATCTCTTCTCTTGGAGTTAGTCTGCTGTGCTCTTCCCGTTTACTTTAGAGGCAGTAAATTATGATGTCATCACGTAGAGAGTGACCTGTTATTTGGCTCTGGCTTCATAACATGAAGTCTTTATACTTCAAGGCATCTTTGCTGCAGTAGTCAATCAGTTTTTGTATCGCATACATTTGTAGAAAGCATCTGATTGTATTACAGTAGCTGGAGTAACACTTAGCTTGTTTGTCTAGGCCCTCCGAGATGCAGAGCGTGCAAAGGAACTGAAGAGAATGCACAAAGCTGTTCAGAAGAATCTACCACGGCCCTCAGAAGTAAGTGGAAACAAAATTCACTTTTAAGGAAAAAAAATAGAAATAAAGATGTTAACCATTATAGAAGGAAATACTGTCTAGGTAGATCATGAGAGAATGAAATCTTTGAGTATGCTGATTTCAGTGTTTCAGGAAACTTTCACATTGAAATTGTCATGAGGTATTTCATATGCACAAATGAAAGCACAATTGGGTGTTTGGATTGCTGTGTGCGTCACCCTGCAAGGGATTTTGACACCTGTTCTGCTTGGTTTAACAGATTTATAGAATTCATGCTCAGGTGGAGGTAAGTGAATTTAATGTCGTCTTTGGTGTGTATGTTGTTTATGAACTTTTTCTTTATTCCTGGGCAGGTTAATGAAACAATACTGAGACCCTTAAATGTGGAACCACCTCTAACAGACTTGCAGAAAAGTGAAGAGCTAATAAAGAAAGAGATGATTACTATGCTTCATTTTGATCTTTTACACCACCCATTTGGAGAACAGCCTAGTGGTAAGAAGGGGAAAGGCCCAGGATTTGGAAGCAACAATGCAGAACATATGGCTTACTTGGAACAAAATCCTTATGAGAAGTTCTCCAAAGAGGATCTCAAGAAGGTGAGAATTTTATGGCCTAATTACCAGTGACCTGATGTCTCCTTATGTCACGGTCCTGTAATCTTGCAAAAACAGGTGGATTAAAGCCTGCACAGAATTTAGTCAGGAGATCTCCAGAGGGTTGTATGAAGAGCTGAAAGGATAATTTAAGTGCATATTCTCTTTTCTGGGAGCTAATGTTAATCTAGACACTCAGCAGAATGATGAGGATGCTGTATTTGTCCAGAGACATTGTCCTTTAGATATGATTTTGAATGTGTTGTGATTGCTTCTCATTTTAAGTAAGGGTAGGAGCGATAATACTCCAACAGTTACCAAATTCTACTTTGCTGTTTCTAGAAATTGATGTTAAATCATTGAGACTTTAACTAGCTATGAGATCCACCTTCTGCTGCCTGTGTAGCTTGTTAATCCATAATTACTAAGCATGTCTTTTTCATAGCAGTGCAGGCTAAATATGACAGTGGTAACCAGTTTACAACTTCGAGCAGCAAATCAAGTTGTTTAATTATGCTTGTCAAGCTTGCTCCAACAGAGCTGTGCTAGTGCAGACCCTGCTGGGCTATGGCAACTGATCTTAAAGCATACCTGGTTAAAAAGCGCTGAATAGGCAGAGTAGATTGTTGCTGGATGAAATGAGTAGGCTGTCTGGGCACTCTGTCCTGTTTTGCATTGTAATCCCAAGTTAAATAGCAGTCCTGTACCAAGGGTTCTGGTTCGGGTTGTTCATATATTTAAGCAGCTACAGATGTTGCCTTTTGCTGCCAAGTGACAGATAGACAGTTCAGACACATAGTGCTGTGGTTAGCTCTTTCAAAGAGTTTCACCTGTGAAGTTGTGCCAGTAACCTTTGCCCAAATGCTTACAGGAATAAAAATGAGTGAAAAGGACAAAATCACGTGCCACCAAGTCATCTGTTTTATGAAACTCTTGCTATCTGAGACTTGCCTTCTGACAATAGCTGTGGTATCTCTACACCTAAATCCCATATTACCTTAAAGTGGCTCTAAAGATATACAAGCAGATTTTAAATCCTTCTCCTTGACCGTACCTGACTAATGAATCAAGAGCCTAAAATGAGAAACACTGAACAGTATGTACTTCCAATTTGCTGTTAAATGAAAAATTATACTTGAAGATTTCTGAGCAAGAGAAGTTAAAAATGGAAAATACAGTTAGATCATGAATTTCACTGCCCTGCCGGTGTCAGATTGTTCCCTTAGGAACACTGTCTGAGTGCTTTCTCTGGTTATTTTGAAGTGGAACGAGAGTTGGGTTTTCTATCACTTCCCTTAGAGACTGTTACACAGTCCAGTAGTTTTTGTCTGGAAACTTTATTCAGAGTCCCTGGAAATTTTGTCTCCTAAGTTATGGGCAGAAGTTTTTTGCATCCTTGCTCCTGCTTGCTCTCTAACATTCGGCATAATATTCCCTCTTTGTCTAATATCAAATTCAAACCAGGAAGTTTTCCTATCTCTGCGCTCTCATCTGGGGCTTGTTTATTTTCCTTTATTCCTTCATTTGTTTTTAGAACATCTTCCTACTAAAATCCCTTCATAAAATGTTCCTTTCTTTTCCTGATGTGTAGTGCTCTTTTGGGAAGGATTAGCAGTGGTGCTGAGCGCAGTATGCTGAGCTCTTAAAGCTGTGGAACTGTTGTGGTGCCACAACTGAATAGCCTTAAGTAGTTCCTCACAGTGTACGAATAGACGCTAATTGAAAGTGAACCTTCATAAGATTTAGCCTTGTTAGGTGTGGTTAGAGTACTCCTATTTTATCTGTCTTGAACCATTGAGGACAAGTAATTAATTTTCCTTTCCCCAGTGTCCCTGGAATCATCTAATCTGGTGATACCTGAATTACTCCTTGCAGTGAAATATCTACTGTGTAACCAATGAGGTCCAGATCAGCAAAGATAGTTTAGTTTTTTAGTTATAAATAAAACGGGAAGGACCTGGGTGCCTATGTAGTTTTGTGGGCCAGGCTCTTTGTCAGAAATACTGAGTTGTGAGAACAACATGAATCTTTTCAGTTCACTGTAAGTTACTTTGTAAACTAAACTGGAAACAGCAGAATACTCCTATCTTACTGGTAGTTCTCTAGCAATAGAATGTGTGTTAGTTAAAAGTCAGAGTAGTATTTCCTGCAATGGAGCTTATACAGCTCACCAGTTAATGTTTAGAGTTGACTTTCCAGGTTGTGTGGAGAAGGGCAAGCAAAAGGAAATGAAAAGTGATTTTTGTTTCATAGAACAGCTGCTTCTGTCTGTACAGTTCTCCCTCCCCGCAAGGTCCTTGCTTTTATCTCTTTTCTTCTGCAGTAAGATGAAGTATCTAGCTGTGCCACAGCTTTCATTAGCTACAGCAGAGTGATGTCAGGTTTGGCCAAATTATATAAAATGAGGGATAGTTGCGCTGTGAGTAGCCTTCTAACCTGGGTTTCATTTATAATCCACAGCATCTGTGTTAGATTTCATAGTTAGCTTACCCTGATGGTGAGCTTTTAGTATGAAAAGAGAAACTGCCCCCGTGAATTGCACACTGAAGGATTGAAAAGAGGAGGAATTTTTTTATATCCTGTGTATTGTAATTGCAATTTATTTCTCATCATTTCCAACAGGCACAGGATCTACTGGCACAAGAGATGGAAGTGGTAAAGCAAGGAATGGGGCATGGAGAGCTCTCAAGTGAAGCTTATAACCAGGTGTGGGAAGAATGTTACAGCCAAGTGTTATACCTGCCTGGACAGAGCCGCTACACAAGAGCTAACCTGGCCAGCAAAAAAGACAGGATAGAGTCACTTGAAAAGAGGCTGGAGGTCAGTGTCACTTTTCTCTGCTTTTTGCACCTGCTTTTTTTTTTTTTTTTTTTATTTCTCCCCGTGTGTTTTGTTTCTTTTTTCTATGTAAGAGTTACAGGTTACTTTATAAATCATTCAGGTCTTTTGGTGGGATTCCTTTGAAAAGGTTGTTGAGTATTCCCACACACAGTTTCTCTTTGCACTATTAGCTGTAACACTGCTCATCTCGCCCCCTTTATTCCCAACTGGAGAGAAGGTCAGGTTCTGCTCTCTCTTAATTCCATGTGGATTTTTTGCTGTTTTCTTAATCTCCGCTATTAGCGGATCAGATACCTGATCTTTCTGGTTTTGCACTTTGTCCTTGATAGCGGCCAGTATGAGATACTTCAGAGAAGGATGCTTAAAAACAATGTCTCTGTCCCAAAACCCCTCTCAAGTTCTCTTTCCAACTTAAGATTTGGTTTCTGATGGACTATTACATACATGAAGGTCCAGATAGTCCCGAATTCTTGCCAGACTGGCATCCTCTGTCAATTCCAGTGATTCCCTCCACAAAAGAGAACAAGGGATGTTTGTGATCCATTCCACTTTATCAGGAAATAGTAGGCTTCCTTATGAGTGCATTTTAAACTCAAATTTTGAGTTTGCTGTTGTGTATTTGCATAACTAATATTTTCTGCAAGTACAAAATGCCGGAGTTCAGATAGCAACGTCTCACCAATGTGTCTGCATGCAGTTTGAGTACTGTGGCAGGGCACTGGTACTAAGGGACCAAGAACTGAAACGACATCTTTTTCTGCCGAGTTGTGGAGTACAGCGTTCTCCAGCGTCAACATGCTTTCATTGGTTTATTCAAAATGCAACAGTCACAGGCCTTAACTCAACGAGGCATTAAGATTTGGTAAGGTGTCCTGGGATTGAGGGAGGTGTGTGTGGAGAGGAAATCATCTGAGGTATGGTGCACCAAGTAGAAGAAAGCAAATTCAAACCCTTTGACGCTGATTTCCTTGCCCTGTCCCCTCTCTAGAGTTTCACCCAGACACTCCCCACAAAACACAAAAATACACAGCTTTTATGATAAAAGGTAAGCTGGTTTTAAGTTGTTTCTTCCCACAGAAAACATGTGTTTGTTCAGACTTGCAGTAAGTCATTAACTGTTTTCCAAAATACATTTTAGACTAAAAGTCTCTCTAAATTATGCAGGCATGAGATTATTTTTTTCCATGGTAAAAGGAAACTTTTTTAAAAAGTTCTTCTGTATTTAACATCAACATAGCTACTGTTGCTAGAAGTAAACCTCCTCAAACAGCTATTACCACAGAAATAACATGAGAGGGAGGCCAGAAAGGCTGAATTTTCACTTGATTCATACATGTAAAACACAGCGTGAATGTGTGTTTTGTAAAGTCTGTCAGTCAAGAATGTCGTCCAGGTATAGACTCCCCAGTTGTTAGTCAGCCACTCGGGCCAGGAGCAGTTCACCTGCACGTAGCCCAGTAGCCGAGCGGTTTAGCGTTAGTGCCAGAGCACTTGTCGTGCTGATGCTCACCCAGCAGAGAGCACCATTGCCCTGCCCAACGCTGCCCGCCGGTTGACGCGCTCTCACATGCTCTGCTCTACTTTGTTTTCGCAAAAACAGTATCTGAGCGCAGCAGCAGCCAGCTTGCATGGCAGCGGGGGCTGTGCTGGCATCACGCCAGCCATCTGAGGACTGTACCTAATTTGTGTACAAATGCTTTTGAAATTTAAATATCTTATGCCCAAAACTACATTAGAAGTGCGTTATTGAAGTTGCAAAGTCAAACAGTCAAAGTTAGGGAATGCACAAACAGCCTTATTCTGGCAGCCTTAATTTGCCTATGCATATGCATTATGAGACAGTCTTTAATTTCATGATTACAGCCTGCTTTTTCCACAGACTCATTTACTGCACAGGGTGGATGGTGCTTGCTTAATGAGTAGCTATTGAATATTTTGTTTTCTCTTTATTGTTCAGTGTGTGGCCCTGTGCCTTTATGCTGCGCACTATTTCTGCAGTCTAAATTGCTTACTTCTGTGTGGGCTTTCTTACGCTGTTGATTTCTGTTTGTCTCCTCCCAATATTTGAATGAGTAGTTGGTGGTAGTGTGCTGATTAAGGATATTGAAGCAAAGAAAGTAAAGTCAAGTCATCCACTGATCAAACTCCTGTTGCATTTGCTCGTTCTGAAAGTGCTCATTGCTCTGTAGTCACAAGACAGTCACCCAGGAAGCAAAATACAGATCGGAGGTCTTGCCAAGAAAAAAAATTGGGTTTCATTTGCTACCAACATTGCCTGGGACTCCCTGGAAGACAGTTAACAAAATCCAGCTAGCCATGTCTACGATCAGTTGCTGCGATCATGAGACTCCATGTCTCGCTAATGTAGCTACGCCTCTTCAGACTAGCTGGGAGCTTGGAGCGCTGCTAGACAAGGCTGATTGCCTGCTGCACTGACAGTAAAGTGAGGGAGCAAGCTTGTGTATGTCTTCAAAATACCACACACCCCAATTCAGTCAGGCGCCCAGGGCCAGCAGAGCTAGCTGTGCCCCACACTGCAGGTGCAGTGAAAGTACTGCGCTGCCTTTCACAGCTCACTGGTTGTTGGGTGCAGGTGGGCTCGAGCTGAAAATCTCTCCCAAGTGTGTGCAAAATGCAGTTTAGTGCAGCAGTTGCCTGACCTATTTAAAAGGCCCCTTCTAAAAGTAAGATATACATATACAGTTTTCTAAGTATAGGTCACCAGCTGAATCATTTTTTAAATAATAAATAAGAAGTGTAGCGGTTTAGTGAACAAAAGAATATGCAATGAAAAAAGGACAGCAATTATTTTTTTTCCTAACCATTTCAGCGATGGCAAAACCCACCTTCATTTTAATGTTTTTCCAAGGAAAATTGTCTGAAAGCAATATCAGTTGAAATAGATATTTTAATGGGAAGTATCAGACAACCATAATGAAAAGCAGGGATATTAGCTCAGCTTTCAATACCCCAAGATACTTGCTTGTACTCTTAACTTCCTTTTGAGAGAAGAGTAGAAACTGTAAAATAGAGTTTGCCAGCAACAGAAACTGATGTTGGTCAGCTTTTGGGGCTGCCTCTTCCCCTTCATATTGCACTAAGATCATTAGGAAAAAAACGTGAGAGTTAAGTGATATTTGCTGGAGACAGCTGCACATCGGGTAGTCACTGTCTAATACTTCCATATGGGACTGCTAACACCCTGCAGATCCTGTACAAAAAAGCCAGCTATTTCTAGTGCTGTCTTCATTGCTCGGAGATTACTGGGTGGATTGATGGCATGGACAAACAGTCGTCTTTCTCTAATTGGCCTGTTTTCACTGCCTGAGTGATTTAGTGGTGGCAGCCTTGCATATGTTGACATGACATTTATCTTTCTGAAATTGATGGTGATATCACAAACAGATTTGTGCTGTTATTGATGGACTTGAGGAGGCAAAGTGGAGCAGTTGTGGAGAGCTTCTGTTTGGCTGGATATCCTGTCCAGGCATCATCAGCAGTAATGCACAACTCAGCAACAGTTTTAATACTGGAATGTACTGCTATGTATTAGTAATACTTTTCACTTCTCCTTTATTTTGAGGATTTTGGACTCTTTGAATGTGTTACTTAACGTGGCTTAAGAGTGTTGCAAGATTAGTATGTGAACTTTTTTGCATTACGGATGGGGAGTTTCAGGTCCATGCAAGGGAATCCCTGTGACCTCACTATGTGTCTGTGATACAGCTTAGATTTGCTTGAATCCTGGTGGAATTTTCTGATCTTTCCAGTAGCTTCTAGAAGTCTAGCGTGTTTGTTCAAGGCTAGGCTACATTGCTTAGCTAGTCATTTCAGAAATGGGAGTTTTCTGATGCTCACAGTTGCATTTAGTAACTGCTTCAGTTCTCTGCAATACCTTGTACTCCCTTCTCTTCCAAGCAATATATTTAGAAAGAAGAGCATTCCTACCTAAAGTGTATGTTCAACTAGGAACCTTATCAGATTAAATGAGATAGTAGAGGCATCTATTTAACAAGGTAGTTGCTTCCCTTCATAGTTCATAACGTAGAAACTTCCTGCCAGTATTACTTTTCCTTTGAAGATGGTTCGTAGCATACAAATATTTTTATTAAAACTGTGGCAGTTGACATCATCATTTCAGTTGATTGCTAAATTATAAAAAACACTATTGAAAGTCTACAGGGGAGAAAGCTCTAGTTATACTATATATGCAAAGCATAGTAAATTATCTATTCTTTGCAATATCCAGGGTACACCAAGATGGTAATTTACCAGACTAAAGTGTCCATTTTTGTTTTTGGTTGCAGCCCAAGTCCTCTGAATTAATTTACATTGAAAACCAGCTGCTTAGCTGGAGTTTTATGGGTTGCATGTTACACTCTGCTGCAAGGTGTATCACTTACTAGTTTATTGGAGATTATATTTTAATTTCTCTCTAGTTTACATGCTTCTAAAGCTTGCAGTTTCTTTTGGATTTTCAGGTGTGCTGTTACTGAGAAAACACCTGGAGAAAATAAGAGAATTTATAAGACTAGGAGTAGAGAAATTACTCATAAAACTAAAATATGGTGGAATCCCTGAGTAGTCTGCTTTTGTGAACACATATATTCATTTGTACTACTGTGTTGCCATTGTGAAATATGTTTGTGGTTTTGTTTTTTTTTTTAAATAAGGTCTGTTGGCAATGTAGTTGGCATCAGAGGGTCACATCTGAGGGTTATCGGTGGTCTTCACTGTTAAGCTGCTCAGAATCTGATAGAGCTCACTGTTTATGCAAGACCACTATTGCGGTGTCTGATCTCTGTTTAATGTACAGTTGATCATCAGAGTACATATATATAGCGTGGCAATTCCAGAGTGTATATACTTCTCCTGGGCAACACAGATACATGGCAGATCCCTTAAGAATTGTCTTTACCTGTGCGTGAAAACACTTTTACTGTTTACCAGAATGGTTAGAATACAGTTTGTGTTATAGCTGGGATGCTCTAACATTTTAGCTGGTGCCAAAAAGGGTCAGTGCTACTTACTTTTCTCTAGCTGCCCCTTGCTATTACCTCTGACCTTATACCAGTGTTCTTATAACTCTGTGGTAATCTGGATCAGTTCATTGAATTGGCAGGAAAAAAGTTATTTTTAGATTAAGCAGCAGACTCCTTTCCACAGTAGCCAGATATCAGATCGGCTTAGCTATAACACATCAGGTATTTGCTTGCAGAATTTTGGAATATTTGTGAGATCCACAGTGAAGATAACCCATAACCTATAATGAGGAAAGCGATAAATAAAAGGTTTTGTATTGTCAAGGAGAACTTATGTCTACAGTAGGAAAAAATACCCTGCCAGGGAAGATAAACGGATTTAGCCAGAAATCTTGTGTTTCCTTTCTAGTGTAGGTGAGTATTCGTTGCCTATTTTTGAGCAAGTCCCATGAGTTCAGATTCGATACACCTTATTTTAGCCTCCTAACACAAAGCTGCAGTTGCCTTAGGCTCCCTTTGTTTTTGGTAGAGAGACAAGCACCTCCTGAGAGCAGCTTGGCCCATTTAACAGTTGAATTTCCCTCTTGAGTTTCCTGTTTTTCTCTTTTATTACACAGGCACCTAGAGCACCTCAGATCAGTGAAACGAAACTAGGTCTTAATGTCTCCCTTGGTTCCTCTGTCATTGGAACAGGAGTAAGGTCTACCTTAGGGGTTTCTGTGCAGTTTTGTTTGCGAAGCACTTGTAGACCCGTGACTGAAAATCACTACCTAAAACTACTAAATCTTTAAGTGTACTTGTACTACCTGGAAAGTTGTCGTTTCCATTTCGAGCTTGTTGAGTCAAACTAGAGCCTTACATCTTTACGTGTTGAAAGTCTGAAAAAAAAACCCCATTGTCCTTTAGGTGAATTAACTTATTACGTCCTTGGTTTTCCCCACAAATTACATCTGCAGTTAGCAGCTACTCCCCCCACCCCACCCCCCAAAACCTTCATCACCATGAGCAGGAAGGAGGAAAGCAGATCTAGTTTTATTCAAATGTAACTAGTCAACTCTTAAAATAATGACATTTCCCCCACTGCCAATTTAACAGCTTTGGGAAACAGAACTATACTTTTGCTGTTAAACAGTTATTTTCAGAGGAAAATGCTACTAGTTGATTTTATACCAGTTCTCTTACTATTGACTTACTTTGGGACCTTTGAAAGGAAGCGAATGAGCGCCCGTAAAAGGGTTCTTCATATTCTTATTTCTGTGATCTTGCCTATGAGTCTGAAATTTGTCTTCAGGTTGGACCGTTGTGCTAGCCTTTCTTCTAAGGTCATAATTCAGGAGGGCTGGATAACTGTTTTTGTATAGAAGAAAGTCTTTTTCTGCATGTCCTCAGTCCAGGATGTGCCAAAACATTGGAAATCAGCAGTGAAAAAGTTGTTTAAAAATAAGCTTAGACTGCATAGCAGTTACTTTTTCCTTGGCCAGTTGCTCATAGTATGATGGGAGGTTTTTTCCCTTCATGTCTAAAACCATTGATTTCCTCTGTAGTGGTAGGTGAAATCAGATTTCACATTTGGAAAGGGAGTTCCTAATGGGAACTTACGCACTTAGAAACAAAGTTCAGCATTGACAGAGCTCTTCATTGCAAAAGGCCTTTGCACACCATCACTCTTGAAAACTATGTTTGGACAGAGAAAAGTATAAATTGATACGGTCTTTTGCTGGAAGCCCCCTCTTCTGCAGACCTGTCGCTCTGTAAAGCCTGTCCTAATGTGTCAGAACCTGCAAATGTTGGGCCAGTGTGAGTTGCTGCTCACAAAGTAACTCGCTTCATTTATACTTGTGTAATAGTAGCTGCTGGAATAGAGTACTAGTGACTGCTGCAAGCTCATCATGGGGCTTCTATGTACTGAGAGGGAACCAGGCTGTTTGCTAACTTGTTTATTGCGTGAGCTTCCACAAGATTGCTAGCCTTTCCCTGGAAGAGACCAGTCGAAGAACTCTGGGTTTGCAGTGATAGTTTTTGAAGGTAATTACACTGTGCTCGCTGCCATATTATCTCATCAAACACAGCAGTGACCCATGTTTGCTTACAGTTAATCAAAGCTGTTAGCCTGAGGTAGTTGTTGCTGTCTGTGATCTTAGTGTAATTTTTTTTTTCCCCAGGGAGAGGTAGAGAGTTTTCAGAAAAGCTTTGTAAAAATAAATTATTTGGTTTTCTTCTTAAACTGTGCTCTTCTAGATGTGTTTCTACTGTGATTGTGATATATGGGTATCACCGATAATACTGCTAGTCTTAGAAGCAGTTCCCAAATAAAAATATTCAGTGGGCTTTAATGTCATCATTGTAGATCAATAGTGACTGCTAACTTATCCAGTAACTTTCTGGATTATTCTAGATCTAGATAGTTGGATGCTGTGAACTTCTGTGGGAACACTTGCTCTTGATGTACCCTGTACTGCCTTTGCTCAACAGTCCTACCAACTCGTGTTATGACGTTTGAAGGCAAGTGGTCACAATTTCTGAAACATAGTTCATGTGGAGATTGCTCTTGGATTATTAGTTTTGACTGTGAGTAGAGAGAATAGCCTTCTGCAGATATCAGTAAGTCATAATGGTATCTGTTCTACATAACAAAGTACAAGATAGGTGTTTATATTGAGGCTTCCCTATTAAATTGGGGAAAGGTAGCTTTATATTCCCATGCAAGCTTTGAACATTTGGTCTAGTTTCAGCTGTGAAGTTGCAGTTGCATACCAGCAGTGCCTTAATTTGAGGATCAGCTATGACTGAATCTTTCCATGAAAAATGTTGTGTGATCCCAGTCGATTAGAATTAAACCCTACTTTGTCATCTCTTGAAAGTTACATACTCTGTCCCTTTTTGACTGCTCTGATACTGATCAGCACCTTTTCTTAACGATCCTCGTACCCCCTCATACGTTAAGTGAGCATCTTCAGTGTCACAGCAGAGTCCTGAAATTGTGTCAAGCCATGGAGTGGTTTCAGTTGATTAGCTGAGCTAATGCTAGTGTTGATGTCAGTTTGATAGACTGAGCCCATATTGTTCTACACTGGAAATGCAATTTTTTGTTTGATAGTAACTCTAAGCCTCAGTTTCCAGCAGAATTGACTGTTATCTTTTACTAACTCAGAGGTGAGAGGCAGGCTCTACAGAGAGTTTTGCCTGGTCAAACTGTAGACAGATGAAACAGTGTTTCAAGCCAAAAAATGGAGAATTCTGTCCAAGAGCATGGAAGTGGAAAAATATTTTTAAGTAGAGCAATTAATGAATTTTTGTTTATAAACGTGCTGTTGTAGAGTGCACCACCAAGCTTGTAGTGTTACGGTCATCATTGTCCCTGGGGTGGTTTGAACTGCTGGTGAAACCTGTTCAGTGTAACTTGGTGCTGAGCAGAAGGTTGTCATCTTAGTGTGCATTGTCTCATCCCAGCTACTCTGGCTGACTGAGCCAATATGAGGCAAGTTCACAGACCCTGCTATTTAAATTAAGTTCATCCAGCTCCTGCCAGCAGAATTGAGTATGGGAGGGCCACTTGTGGGTCTGAGGTGAGGAAGGAAGTTACAGTAACATTTGGAGTAGTCCTATATAGGTTCCAAGAGTAACCTATTCAGCCAGCGTAGCTGAAGCTGGCAGAGGATTTCTCTGCACAACCTAAGCAGCTTTATGATGATATGTTGATTCTCCAAGGTCATGGAACAAGTTGGTTTACTTTTGTCTATGGCTCTGGTAAGAACATGCAGCAGTTTTTCTTCCATGTTTTTTTAATCCATCAGGCATGATTAAGAAGATCAATTAGAAGACAAGAGAGCTTAATGCTGTTTAGAGATTACCAGAAGCTCCACATTTATTGGAAGGAAAAAAAACAGTCAGTACAGGGAAAAACAGCCCTTTGAACTGAGGAGGGGTGTCCTCAGTAGACTTAGTGAGATGAGGAATTGTGAAAATGCAGTTTTGAAGGCACTTGAGCCCTTCCTTCCTCAGGGTCATTTTTTCTTAAATCTTTCCCAGTGGATGTTTGTTCTCATAAGCAGTCTTTCCCTGTTCTTTGTTGTCCTTAGTTAAACCTTACAAGTAACCTCCTATCTCGAATTTCCTTGCCAAATTTAAATCCCTCTTCCTTTCTCAGTGGACATAAGAACAGACTAATTTTTCACAATGATCTTTGGGATATTTAAAACATGTTGTTGTGTCTTTCTTCATTTTCTCTATTTTTGTTAGATGGAGAAAAAACAAACAAAAACCCCCTGTTTTTTCTGTCAGTCTCCCTTTTCTAGATCATGTTTTATAAACCTCTGATTATGTCTGTTGCTCTGTTTTGGATCTCTAGTGTAGTACTGAAAACTGAACACAACTCTACTAGGCGTGAGGGAAGGCTTTTACATAAGAGATTTGGGATGGGATGAGGCTCTCACACTTGCCCTAACATCATATATCATTTTACCCTATGTCTGTACACGCTGTTCTCGTTTTGCTGTAGCTGGTACAAAAGTCAGTGGAACCAAAGCCAGCCAAGGAGCAGTACAAAATAAATAACTAAGTGGAGAAATCTTTCAAATGTCTTTACATTTTCTGCTAGGTTCAGGGGGGAAATGGCTGTCAGATTTTACTGAAAGCTATTTCTTAGCTTTAAGAAAATAATGTAGACTACTGTTTAAACACACCTCTTCATAACTGCTTGGAATTTTTAGCTTGGTATCTGAGCCTTAAAATTTTACGAAGCTTGAACTAAAATTATATGCAGTTGTTGGCATTAATGCAGCAGTCAGCAATTTTTAATAAATAGTATTTGTTACAAAAGCTGAGACCTCCTTTTGACCTTTTCGTAGTAGGTCCTAAAATCTTATAGTTGGGAGGGAGGAGGAAAGGTGGTGAGTGTTCACATTTTTCTCTATAAGCAGAGAAGGAAGAAAGGGCTGTTATTTCTGCGTTTAGGTACTTGGGAGGCTTTTTTCTTTTTCTTTTTTTTTTTCTTTTCTTTTTTTTCCTCTTTTCTTATTTTTCTTTTTACAGCAGTGAGGCCTGTGATAATCCGAGATAGACAAGGAACTGAGTACAAAAGCAAGGACTGAGTAGCAGTATACAACCTAAGGAGCTCTAGTAGTTAAAAGTAAGAATCTATATTCAGAACAACTCGGAAATATTAAGTCCAATTCTCATTGTCTGAAAATTTCAAGAGTTCTTAAATAATCAGCATCTGATACTATAATAAGCATTAGATTTGAACTGGCTTTGGTTTTTCTTGGAGAAAAAAAATGCTTTATTATATCTCATACATTAAAACAGTACACATTAGGTTGGGATTGATCCACCTGACCTTAGGTAATGGTGTCTGAGCAAAGCAGTCTGTGCTCCCGTCTTAGTCGGTGAAAAGCACTTCAGTGGCTTGCTTAGTCTCGTTCTGAGGCCCTGGATCAGATGAGCCATGCCCTAGAGTTGCCAGTTTCTCTTCTGGTTATGGAAAGACCTCGGGTGACAAGCTCGGATGTTGATGTCTAAAACCAAGCAACGTGAATCCCAACTGAAGTGTGTAAAAGTGCGAGACCAACCCATACTGCCACTGCTACTGGTGATAGAGCATGCAGATAATTCAGGACTTCTGACCGCAGTGCCCTGCTCCAGTCTCTTTTCCTTATGGTGGAGAGAGCGCTTATAACTGTATTATGTCCTCAGGTACTCAATATTTAACATTTTATTAAAAAATTAGGTTGTTGACAGATCTTCACTCGGGACGACAGAATAGTGGAATTTTTCTCAATGGTCTTTTTAACCGGTTCTAGAAAAGTGACTCCTGATTGAAATTTCATTTCACACCAAGCATACTCTACGTTGTCTGTAATGCTGTGAAACGACATGGGACAATTGATCTTTGTTACATTAGACCTCTGTTACAAACAAAATTCTGTTTGCCTGTGCATCCATCTATTCCATGATCTCTAAATGTCAGTGGCTCTCAACACACATTTTTCATCCAAGAAACAGTAATTGGAAAATAGTTCATTTACCACACAGCTGTATTTGTTGTTGCAGTAATAGCATATTATTTACCAGTGAAGACATTTAAAGCTTTCATACTTTTCCATCAGAGAGTATCCTCACAAATCCCTAATCTATTTATTTAATTTTCTCTAGATTTATATAAATATTGAAAAAGAGGCGCCTTTCTGTATGCTTAAAGCACCTTGGGCATAGCTTAAGTCTACATTGCAAACAGAATCTGAAAAGCATAGCAGTCTGCATCTCTCTCCCCAGGAGCAAACTAGACAGCTTAGAAAGTCAAATTTCTCTTTCACTCACCCATTAACAGTTTGCTCCCTTGACCATTCGCTTTGTTTATCTCTGCACACCTACTAAAACTGTTTTAAATGAGTGTATAAATTGTTAAGGAGTAGGGCATTTTACAGAAACACGCAGCTGTGCGATAGAGTGTCCTTTAATAAAGTTGGAAGGTTTGAAAGGTTGATGAAATGCGCTTTGCAATAGCTTGGTGCATAAGGCCGTGATGGCTGCACTAGTCCTGGTGGCTGGAGTTGTCTGGCTGGCTGTAGTGACCACTGTAGGGACAGATCAGAAAGTAGTTCCTTCCCAATGGAGTTTAGTTTCATTGGTAAAAGATGATATCTTGGATAATTGTAGGGTTTGAAGCAGTGAAAAGCTTCTGCTTCTTGGTTGATCAGTGGTAATTCCTTTGTATGTAAGAACGTTCACCAGCAAAGCTTTGGTTTTTAAAGAAACGAGGCAAGGTTGGGTGATTCCGCTACTGTGGTTCCAAGTTAGGCTTTTATATTCTAACACTTGAGAAACTTACACATTTGTCTTCATCTCCTGTACTAATATGTCTTTAACTGTGGCAAAAATGAAAATCTGAGAAGCCCGATTCTTTTTTTGTTGAGTTTGGCATCTTTCACACAATGCTTTCTGAAAAAAGGGTGGTATTTTTTTTTTTTTTAAAGGAAGTCGCATAAAAAATACCCAACCAGGAACCTTATGTCCATATTTAGAGATGTGAAATGCTACACCTCTCCACAGTTTTGCTCAGTGGTATAATCCTGTGTTAGTTTGTTGGTTTGTGATGCAGTGTTAAAGATTTATTTGATGCCGTCTATCAGGCTTTAAAAATGCTGATGGCTATTTCATGCTTTTACTGCTCCTTTAATTTTGCTCCACTGAATACATGTATAAAAATATGCAGAGGCTTCTGTTACCTTTGCTATTTAAAAATATCATATAAAACATTTATAACATGTTAACATGAATATGCTTGTTTATTTGCGTTGTGTCCCCTTTGGCAGAATTTTGTAATTTGTATCACTTGTCCATTTCTGGATTATGTCTGGATTATGGTTTTAGGAGACTGACCTGGACAACTTTGGGGAAACGAAGACTTCCAAATCCAGGGCACACCAGGCAGCACTTACCGGAATGATACAGGAGAGAGAGCTTCATGTCTAACATGCCAATTGCTTTGTGGTTTTGATACCACATTTTAATCTCATCTCTTTGTCATATATGTTGTGTACGCTATTGGACTGTAAATTGTGGGGGTTTGCTTCTGGCTTTTGCCACTGACCTTAGGCAGCTGATTCATTGTGCTATCTCAGTATTTGTCTGTTAGCTAAAGATAACCTTACCTTCTTGCTGTGAGATCCGTAAAGGAAAAGCCCTGTGCAAAAGCAGTGTTACTAGAGAGGCCACCGGGGAGCCTCAGGTTTTTGGTATGGTGCAGGAGGGAGTAATGTTTCACCATTACAGTAATGTAGTAAAGCTGAATGGGAGATCTTACAGATAGGTGAGGGTACTTTATTTTAAGACAAAACCAATTTCATTTATTTGCAGCCTCATACTCACATGCTTACAAACACTAAGACACATAATCGTGGAATGGTTTGGGTCGTAAAGAACCTTTAAAGATCATCTAGTCCAATCCCCCTGACATGGGCAGGGACATCTTTCACTAGATCAGGTTGCTCAAAGCCCTGTCCAACCTGACTTTGAACACTTAATCAAGTAATCTGTCCAACATTCAGCTACCGAGACATTTGAATCCAAGGATCTTTCTGAGATGCTTTATGATGACACCAGGAATGAAGGGTCACCACCTGTTGAGTTCTCATCCTGGCACCTGGGTTCTTCTTAGGATGGTGACCATGGGTTTTTTTTGTTTTGTTTACCTTTCATATCTTTTAGAAGCAGACAGTAGTTTGTGTGTCCATCCTTTCCCACTTCTGTGAGTTACCAGGATTTAGTCTTAGTCCTTTGTCTCCTGATGTGGCTGTCCTGAGAAAGCGCGTGCAGATGGTGGTAGAATTTAGTTAACATTCTAATAGTCCTTCTGCTGTTCCTTGCAGTGCTTCCATGCCCCAACATTGCCATTCATTTGCCACTCAGACCAGTCTAAATGTTTTCGTTATGGTTCTCTGCAACAGAGAGACAGATTCAGAGCTGCCTTAATGTTCCCAATTGCTTTTTACTTTATGGAATATGATTTAGGTGAGTCCTTTTGGGATAGGCAGAAGGATTGAAAGATGTGGCTGGTTTTGCAGACTTAAGAATACGATTTTGAAAAGGAGGAACGTAATAGTTTTTCTTTATTAAGGCAAAGAACATCTCCTGTGCAAGTGGGATGTGGCGTAGGAAGCTATCATGTGACTTGGCTGCTTACTTAGCTCAGCAACTGCAACAATTCCTCTCTATAAAGCTGTACTTGTATAGTGTGTCATCACCCCTGTTTTGGCTAGTGGACTTCACCCCTGGAATAATGTATTTACATTGTAAAGGTTTTAATCCAGATATCTAGGCTGTTGTAAAATGTCCAGTATGATTTGTTAATACAAATCAAAGAACTTGACCAACTCGATACAGTTCCACAGATACATTTTTACTACTTTTTTTTTTTTCCTCTTGACTTTTGAGTTCTGGATAAATAAAACAATTCTTGGCTTCCTTCTGACAGATAAACAGAGGTCACATGACAACTGAAGCAAAGAGGGCTGCCAAGATGGAGAAGAAGCTGAAGATCTTGCTTGGTGGTTACCAGTCTCGAGCAATGGGCCTCATCAAACAATTGAATGATTTGTGGGACCAAATCGAACAGGCACATCTGGAGCTGCGTACTTTTGAGGAACTGAAGAAACATGAAGATGCTGCAATCCCTCGGAGACTGGAGGTGAGATTCCTAAATGTAATACCTTAGGTCAAATACAGGCACTTTGTCGAAAAGATGTTTTTACAGTGCATGGGCTCTGAGTTTCACAGCCTGAGTTTGTATCAAGTTTTTAATGGTCTTTTTAAATTATACTTTTGGCTATTACCAGACTCCTCTGCCACTGACTTCAATATCAAAGATTCTGTGATATATATATTAGAAGCTGGGACTAATCTACTAGTGTGTTCTTTAACTTTGTTTTTATTTTATTTCCTTGTGTGGTTTATTTTATTAATCTTCTGCAATGCGTATCAGCAGAAGTTCCATATCTATCTTAATTTGGCTTGTTTTGTTTTTAATTACTGTTAGAACTTTGGGTAGATCTGAAACTTGTGTGAAGTGTAAAGCCTCCTACTTAAAAGTCAGTGGACCAAATGCCAGGATATACTACAGGAGATTCTCCTTTCTTTTCACATGTTGGTTGTATTACTGCCTGAAGCTAACGTTGTCATCAGACTTGCAGATGGCTGGACTTCTGGAAAGCCAATGCTGAAATGGGGTTATTGTACCGATTTAAACACAGCTCTCAGTTTCAGAGGCTGAGCAGTTGTTCTGTAATTATAGTTTTGAATAACACCACCTGCCTTACCGGCCTCTAACTGGTTGGCATGGCTTTGAGGAGGAAGATAATCTCTTTCTCTTAAGCAGCCTTAACGTCAGCCCAGAACTACCAGAAACAGGTACACTGAGATACCTGAAAACAATGCCTCAGAGACACTGTTCTTAGTTTAAGGATCTCCAGGATATTGTTCTCGGCTTTATTCAGCTAAGAACGCAACCCTCAACCAAGACTCAGTCCTAGGCTTGAGCCAGTGCCTGGCTTGCTTTCCAAGAAATAAGTACTCATCTGAGCACAATTTTTCTTTTAATTCTTTTTTCTTTCAGAAGAGAGGGTTCCATTGAGTCTCAAATCTTCTCAATCACTTGCTATAAAAAAGATAAAAAGTATCAGTTCTTAAAACTGATTTTGTGAAGGCAGTTTAGAAATGCTGATAGATGTGTGTACAAACTCAGAAGTGATTAGTTGATTTAGTAAAAGTTAACAGTAAAAATGTATTAAATAGCTTGATAGCTACTAATAACACCTGTTTTTAGTAAATGGCACTTTACTCAGGGCTAATCCTCAGACTACATTTACTGTTTCTTCTGACACAAGAGTGAAGGGAGATCAAATGAACTAGCAGCTGGCAGTTTTAGGACAAGCAGTAGTTCTTCATGCCCTGTGTGGTTAGTGGAAGAAAGCCGGTGGAAGGCCTCGTTGCAGGATGCAGGGTTAATTAGGAAGATTACCCAAAAAAGGTTTTGAACAAACTCATGGAAGAAGAATCCATGCATAACTGTAAAATACAATGCACTGCTTGTGGCAAGTTTCCAATTTGAAATCTCTCCTGTTGAAGCATTTGATGTTAATTGCTGTCAAAAACAGAGTAAGATACCTGACATTTGAAGTGAGATAACTGTGATTCTTGATGCTCTACATCAACTGCTCTGTTTTACATTTGTATTTAAAGTAAGTAATTTTAGCAATGTCCTGTCTCAGTTCTGACCCCTTCCTCTGAAGGAACTAAAATACAACCTTTGGTAGAGATCTTCATGGGTGTGACTATTGGAAAAACTGACTAGTTGCTTAATTATGTTTTCCTTACAGTGTCTGAAGGAAGATGTGCAGCGACAGCAGGAGAGAGAAAAGGAGCTCCAGCAGAGATTTGCTGACTTCATGTTGGATAAAGAGACTTTTCAAGCAAAGTATTAAAGCACAAAATTCCATTCGTCACTGATGTAACATTTTTAAAGTGTACAGATACTTCTCCAGCAGCTTTTGCCATCAGTTGCAGAAGTCAAGTGTAGTCTGCTGTTTGCATCTTGTCAAGTTTTGTTCCTTTAATGAACTATTCCAAATGCTCTAGGTATGAATGGCTTTGGCCAGTATTAAAAATTGGATTGAAATGTCAAAAATTTTATTAAAAGAAAAAAAAAATCACTGGTATGATTTTAGCCATGTCTTCATTTGCTAGGGTTATCGCATTATTCCTAGTGTTCTATCAGTCTTAAGACCTGTAAGATACATGCCTGCAGAATAATGTCTTTTGAATAAACCTGGAATGTTAAAAAATAATTAAGAAATAAAATGCCTGTCTTTTAACTAAAATTTAATCCTCCCCTATCGCAGGCCTTTTTTGTATTTCTGGTAAATTGTCTTTTTTTCCCTTCCCCTGCTGCTGCTTTTATTTTCCAAGATTGTAATTTGTAATAGGAAGGACCTATGCGGGATAATTGTGGTCCATGTAATACCGTGTTCCCGATTCTTCTCTGTGCATGTGACTAAACACTCCCATTTTTATCAAGACGTTCAAATGGTCATACTGGCAGTAAGCATAACTTCACCATCCTGAAAACAGGTTTAAGTTTTATAAAAGCACCCAGCATAGCCTAACTGTTCCCATAGATTTCAGCAGAAAATGTACCCTTAAATTTTCTAAGTATTAATGCTTTTAAAATCATCTGTGCATAATGCGTGTTCCCTCCATCTGGTTGAACCTTTTTCTGCTGACTTTTATACAGTGGGCTGAAGGACTTGGGTAACATCATAGTTCTGCCTTGGCCCAGACCTTCTGGAAGATGGTTGCGGAGCCTATGTAAGTCCATATGTCTTACACATCACAAGCACTGCAACTCAGTTGCTTGTTCTGTTCGGATTTTAGAATTGTCCTTTGTTGTGTTCTGGCTCTGATCAACTGGTGTCTTCAAAGCACCTCCAGGTCACGGTGTGAATTAGCGTAGGCCAGGGACACTGGGAATGCCCAATAAGCAGTGGGGATGTGGCCAGCCCTGGTAGCTTAACTGCATGTGTCTATGCTGTGCCAGTTAGCCTGAGTGCTGGGGAGCACGCCCTGGACATGGTTGAGTTTGCTACTGCAGACACGGACACATCATCTCACAAGGTCACCCTTCCACGCCATCGTTTAGGGGTTTATGGAGTACATCCTGAGCACACAGTACTTTTGAGATCCTTGGTGGTATTTCCTGCTGCTCCTTGGGAGTTGGTTACTCAGCGTGCTTTGTTGCCCAGAGCAGCCACGGAGTGGGGTGGAGAAAAGCTCCCAATTTACTCCTCCTCTCCTCTCACCACATCTCAACAGGTTTTCATTTTGTCGCTGCTTTGACTGTTCTTCTGAAGGGTAAGGATGGGATTATTGAAAGGGGTGAATGCATTATTTCCTATTCATTGAGGTACTTTTCTAAATCTCATCCAAAATCTTTCTCTGAGTACTGTTTTGTCAGACCACACTTGAGTTAGATGTTACTGTTTAAAATTTTGTCAGCTATTCCCAATGCTTTTAATATATGCATTTGCCAGAGTCAGGCATCTTATTAGAGGATTGCTTTCATGTTTTTATTTTTGTGGAAGTCATCACTTCAGGGATCCATCTTATTTCCAGCTCTTATGCTTTGGGTCTTTAGAGCAATTTTTTGTGGAAATGCATAGGGAAAAAGGCAAAACTGTATTGTTACAGCACAGAATTCAGCAATTAAATAGATCCAGTTGCATGCATCATGCAATTTTGCTTGTACATATTTGAATTTAAATGAGGACTTCATTGTTTGCTGTTTTACCATGTTACAGAATGTCACTTTGTTTAGGCCTTGGGAATATCACTGGGGGACACTGTCAGGGTTCTGGTTGTGTAGCTGTTTAAATGCCATCCAGGGTGATCAACGGTAGAGAGATTTTTTTAAAGGCAACCTGTCTGATTTCTACTGATCACTGGCGGGAGTAGGTACACAGCCAGCCTTGGAATATCTTTCCCTTTACTCACCAGGACATCATTCTTCTGAAGTATTAATGCAATTATAGACTACATACTTCTAGAAATGTGTTAAATATTTAACTAAACCAGAGCACATCTGGAAAGAAGTATTAAGCATCAATCTTTTAGCATATGGGGTATTTTAGCTTGGATGGTTATACCCAAAAGGAAAAATCATATAAATGCGTATCATGACAGTTCTTGTGGTTGTGTGGTAGCTAGAGATATTAACAGAAAACCCTTGTAGGTTTACCAATACCACAACTACAATTATTTCCTTTCTTTTTAGGGCTGCAGCAGAGCCCCTTTGATGTTTCCTGTATTTTTGACAGCTTTGGAGCTAGACAGGTATTCAAACACTCTGCCTTAGCAAATATTTTTAATGGCAAATTCAGAAGGACTGGTAAATTGCAAAAGACACTTTTCTTTCTTGAAATGCATACAATTAACCCATCGTTAATTGTAGCAGATATGTATTTGTAGCATGTAACGCAGCAGATACAAGGTTATTATATTTGAAAGGTACCTGCAGGAGGTTTCTTCAGTGTTTTCTCCAGTTCAGTTTGTTTAGACAACGCTTAAGCAAGTTCGCCGTTTCCCCTCTCTGTAGTCAAGAGTTTTTGTCCTGAAGTTTCTGCCTATCTCAATAATGAAACAAAACTAATGAAACAGAGTTCCGTGCCTTCGTGCCTTTCTTAAAGCTCAGTTGTACCCTGCTTTGGCTTTTTACCTGCCCTGAGCTGCCAAGAAATCCTGCTGTGAGCCAGGGCGAGACCCTTGTGGTTCAGAAGGTACTCAAGGCCCTCCGGTGCTTCTTGAGCTCAAAAGCAGTGCTGGAGAAGGCTTGAGGTCAGGCGCTGCTGAGGGTCCTAAACGAGCCCTGCTGTAATCGGGACTCTAGCGACCAGAGGACAGAAAGTGCAAAGGTGATGTTAAGCTATAGAGACTCCCTCATCTTGTCTTTATCCTAGGTAACTACCACTAGAGCTTTGGGCCTTTATTTTGCAGACGCAGAATATTGACAGAGGTGGGACTGTGGCACCACTCCTGCCTCCTTTTCCAGAAGTATTTCAATGCCATGGGACAGTAACTTACCACTGGCAGATGCTTAAGATGTTGCCTGAGGTTGTTAGTCCTGGGTATCATTCACAGCCTCAGTGCCCACTCTAAGGCAGCCAGTCTTAGATCTGCTGAAATCGCCCCTAAAACTTCACACTGGATGCTCTGTGCATGTGTCTGTTGGATCCAGAGGGATGTGCCTGGAGCAGCAGAGCCTGGCTAGGACATCGCAAGATCAAGGAATTCAAGTGTGGTGGCTCAAACTGGAGTGCTTAGGAAATTTGTTCAACCAAATTTGGATGCTGGTAGATGTCAATGCTTCCAACAGCAGGTGGTGGTGGAGCTTGAGCTTTCTAGATCTCTTTCTTGGGCTTAGGTCCAGTTTATGTCCCAAACAATGCTCCCTGAATCTCTCTCTAAAACGCTTTGTAATTGAATACAGATGTTTGATGGACACAAGAGCGACCAGCACACCTTGACACCAAATTTTCATTTTGAACTTCTGAAGCCAGCCACTAATTTGATCTTTGTTTCCAAGAACGATAGTAAGTATAACCACAAACAGTGCAAACTAGTTAACAGTTTACTGCAGTGGGTTAACCGTAACCTGACTGAGTGACAGAGGTGGGATGGGGGTTGTGTTGTGTGTGTTAACAATTATTTTAAGAATTACTTAACATTCTCCCTGAGAAATTCCTTCATTTCCATGTAGCATGCCAAGATATATCTGCAAGTCTTTAAAGACTTTCAGCTGATGATTTTCCTCCCTTCCTGGAATCAGACTTGGCATTTACATATTGGATCAATCCCGTAGCTGGAGCCTGCTTCAAAGTCAGTGGAGTTGATAAGACTGTCATTTACTTCAATTGAGTTGGATTCAGGTACCTGGGAAAGCTAATAGGACAGCAGTGTTAAATTATAACAGCTGAGTGTCTCATCCATACCCGGCAGATAACAAAAATCAAGCACGAGCTAGAGTTTAAGGGGGAGACTTTCCTAAGGCGCAGGAGGTTCCCTGTGAGAAGTCCAACAGAGCTGGAGCCAGCTCTTCAAAACATGGCAAATCTCCAGAGAAATAAGCGCTATTTTAACATTGTAATTAGTCACTCTGGCCAGCAATGGCCAAGATACGCTGTAGTTCTCTGGCTTTCTTAAGCAGAGACTTACAGTGCCAACAGAAGGAGCATCTTGTCTTTGCCCGTTGTTGCTTGTTCTGCTTTTGCACCTTTATTTGCTGGTGCAAGCACTGGGGCAGCCACATTTGGTTTAAAATGTGTTAATCCAGCTTGGTTGTCCGATCCCCTGTACAGGCATGAGTTGGGCCAACTTTTGAGGTAGGAAGTACAAGCGAAGGTGGAAGTGGGGCAGAATTGTCTCTATCAGAGTCTGTCCCACTCCATTGTCTGCTTAAAGTGACTGTGAGACATGGTCTGCAGTGCTCCAAGGCAAGTAGCTGACATGAGGCAACCACCCACAATTAGGCACTGTAACCGACTCAATTGGATCTGAGGCCCTGATGATAAATGCTGGAGATTCATTGCTTTCTGCAAACATGGCCTGAACATAGATTTCTGAATAAAATGCATCAAAACCCATGAACTTTTCAGAAACCATCTGAACTTTTTGTTTTGGCTGCAAACTAACTAGCAGTATCTTAAACTAGTGTGTGAACTTTGGCTTGCCTTCGATATCCCAGGACACTGATGTTGCTGGAGAAGATGACATTATTGTGGTCTGGACTTAATCTGCCTCACATTCATCTCAGGAATCCAGCTTGCAGTTATCTTCCATACTGTGGGTTCAAAGCAACACCTGTCTTCCAAGCAGGATTTAAAAGTGAAGTATCAAATAGCATTTCCCCCGTTCTCTTAGTTGAGTGAAATGCATGTTGAAAAATAGCCAGATACTCATCTAAAAGCAGTGTCCTTTATAACTGATTCCAGACTTGTACTTTCTGCCTTTCTAGGACTCCAGCTTCTACCTTTGCTTACGAACAACAGAATACCTGGTTCTGCTGGTCTTGAAGACTTGGACTCCTGTTATCTCACATGGGCGCAAGGTCAGACCCCGATTCAGAAAAGGACTTAAAAGACGTGCTTAACATATACGTAAGCCAATCCATCCCTGCATCTCCACTAACTGTCCCACCGCTTTAAAAGTTCAACATGGTCTCTAAGTGCTTTGTTGAATCAAGGCCTGAATGACTTTGAAGCAAAGGGAGTAGCAGTGGATAAAAAAGAGGAGCTTCACTTTTTGGTTACATGCGGGCACTGCCGCTAGGTAAGTCTCTCCCCTAGCTAGCCTATGGCTCATTGATTTTTTTGATGTATTTAAATGAGGTGGCTTTAACCAATTCCTGCTGCCTCAGGCAGAACTGTGATCCACACAGTAGGTGAAAAGGTAAAGAAGTGGGTACAAGCAGTGTTTTACAGCATCACTTCTGCTGCCGGTATAGTGGGTTTGATTGTTTGCCAGTTGTTGGGGGGTGTTTTCTGGGTTTTCTTTATAATTTATTAAGAGATGCCTTGGTGTCAGGATTAGAAAAATCTCACTTTCAAGTCAAAGTCAAAGGTTTTTCACGTATCAGATTAGCCAGGGTCTGCCTCATTAGATCACTTTCAGGTTTCCAAGTTATAAAAGTGGTTCTGATGTGTTTGGATTCCTTAAAGATTCCTCAAAGGAAATGCAAGTACCTCTTTTAAGATCATTTATGTATATCGAAAGCATTTACGAATTGTGACGCAAAGAACAGACTATTTTATTATTTATTCAGTTCATATGTCAGATCGTTTGCCAACAGGTAAATGCCTCATAGGATCAGACAAACGTGTGTATTAGGTTCCCCGCTTCTCCTCCCACTCCCTCCCCTCTCCCAAAAAAGAAATGTTGGGTCTATTTTGTATAATTATCATGCCAGTAGCATTTTAAAGCGTGTTATGCAGCTTAGGTGAGATTGTGGCCCCAGTGAAACCAATGGGAGATTTGGCTTCAACTTCAATGAAGCTGAGATTTCCTTTCCTCTCCTCTCCTGTCTGTATTTGATGAGCCTTTCTGTCAGGAGAAGAAAGAGATCTGCTTTTGAAAAATAGTCATAGATGCTTAATAAAGCTGAACAAGCCAGCCAGGATTATGTTTTTAGCTCTATGGCCAGCAAAATCTATTCCAGAACTAATTCTGATTAAAAGGACTGAATCCACTGGTTGAAACTCAGACACAAAGGCACCCCTGGAGTAATTCAACTGTATGATTTTTTTTTTTTTTTAAACTAATTATTGCACTGATCTTTATAATATCTGGCCCTTGTGTAAAGCATTGATTTCAAAGCTGTCTTTCTCTTATCTATTAATGTTCATGAATTATCTTAGGGCTTGGGCAGGACCATCACTGTGGCTGGACCTTAAACAAAGAGTGAGTTTACTGGCTACATTAATTAATCTGCATGGCAGACCATAAAATGACTATAAATAGAAGTTAAATTATTCCATAGATTGTGTCTCCCCACTTTTCTTTCTTAATTCAAACAACCAAATCAATCTCTAGCACGGAACAGGCTTGCCCCTGCTTGGTCTGTGTTCCTACCAAAGCACTTTCAAGGGTTTGGGAAGGGGTAGGGTCTTTCATTAGACCATACAGGTGAAGAACACAGATATTCATGAAGTCCTGAACTCTGAAACTAGAATCTCACCTCCCTTTTCCAGCTGGTTTATGCAAAGATATTCTCCCTTCAGACCATGCAGTTTCTATGTCCTTAGCTCATCCTGGCTATAACAGTGATTTCAAAGATTTTCATTCCCTTTTTTCCTGTGAAAAGGGACAATGCTGGTTGTCTTGCTTTAAGTTTAGAGGAAAACAAGACAAAACCTAGAAGCAGTAAGTCCTTTGGCAAAAGAGGAGAGAGTTCCTTAAATACTAATGTCCCCCAGCTCTCAGAGATCGATGGGTCCCATGTGCTTCAGAAATCACTCTGTTGACCTGGTGTGAGGGAGCTCTGAGCACAGAACCTACTCAGCCATGATCAACCTGCTTATTTTTCATCAGTGTTGATAAGCTAACCATGGCTCAAATACCCTGACTGCACCATTGCCTGGTGACTTGGGAAATGGGAGAGGTCTGTGGGCTAAACCCCAAAGGGATTGCTTTGTGGTGCATCTTCACGTGTCTAAACCCAGCCTTGTTTTTTCTTCTTGTTTGTTCTTTCTGTGTTACAGAAACCTGCCTCGTTACCATGTAATAGCTCCATGGTTTTTCTTTTGGCCATGTGCATCTCTGACCACCATCCTAACAGGACTCACACGTGCACCGCTTGCAGCCTTGGCCAAGCTGAGTCCTGCAGGGTGACCAACCTGCATAGCAGTTAATGGCGAAGGGACCCAGGTTGCTGGGAGAGCAGAAGGAAAGCCTCACCATCCCTGGCTGTGTCAGGGCTGAAGCACTCCCTTAGGGAGCCAGAGCAAAAATCTTGAAGATGTAACCTGGAGCAGAGCACAAAGCCTGCTTTTCTCCAGGCCAGGAAAGCCCCAGCCCTGCACCTCTCAGAGCCTTTCTCCTCACCCCATGTATTAAATGGACGGTCATTGCTTTAGAGGGCCCCGACCAGTTTCTCTCCTTGTGCTAGCAGATGTTTAGTCACGCAAGTGTGTCATTTCTGTATGACAAAGCGCCTTTCCAGAGAAGATGCCAAAGCTTCAGCACTGTCAGGGATTTGAAGGTCTGGACCTTTGGTGACACTTTTGCCAGTCCCAGAGATCGACTATCCGGCATCACTGCGTTGCCTGGAAAGTGTCCAAATTCCCGTGAAGGCAGAATTTTTTGGCTCTGGCCTCCTGCCTGGTCTCTCGATAGGAAGGTGGGTGTAGCTGGCCATCCTCTACCTCACCAAAGGATTGTGCAGAAAGGAAAGGAGGCTCAAGAATTGTATTTTTTGTATTTCATGCTTGCTATAGCAAAACATAGCAAAATCCTGTGGATTTTATTCTGTCATCCTTAATAATGGCAATGCTACCAAAATCCAGGCAAAAAAAAAGGACCTTGAACCTGCTATTAACATAAAATATCCCACCTAATTCTGAATCACATTAAACTGGGGGTGAACTTAATCGTGGGGGCAAGGATAGAGTAGCGAATCCAATTTCCCGGCAGGTCCTATAATGTATTGTTAGCAGCAAAACAGCCCTTCCAGCACTGTATTTAACTTCCTTTTATTGCAAATGCCTTTTGGTTAACAGCAAGGATCTGTTTTAATTTTACAGTTACCCAGTGACCACAGGACGCAGATTGTGCATCACCAGAGAATGCACAAACGTCTGTCTGCCTTCCCTTGTTCCAGCAGTAATGAGTGATCGCAGGAGCACCGCCAAGCCGATGCGGCCACGCAAGGGGCGGTTGTGACAGTAATTGAAGAAACTGCTGAATCAGCCAGAAGAACAAGGGTTCACAGCGAAAACTTGAGCCAGGCAGACACATGTCTTGGAAACGCCAAGCAAAAGATAACCACAAATAATGATGAAGACTTGGCCAGGAAAGGTCAAGAGATGCCAGCTGGTTGGGCGGCACCTACCTACCTACTAGGAAATCGTCTTCAGCAGGGCAGCGGGTTGCCAACCCTTTGGTGTTGTAAGGGACAGATTTTTCTAAAGGATTTCCTTGCCTTTGGATGCAGAGATACTGAGGGGTACCTCCAAAAGTCTTGAAGCATCAGAATTAATGCAGTCATAGCTGCTTATGCTGTGCTGAACTCCAAACTGGGGCCTGAGTTGTACTGTACCTGGCCTTTCTGGGGACACTTTGGCTTGTGCAAATCATGGTGGTGTTTAGACTAGAAAGAAGCCTCCAGCCTAAGCCAGTTCTGGGCATGTTTGTGACAAAGAAATGAGGGGGCCTAAGGACTGCAGAGAGTTTTTTTGGGCCAAACTAGCTAAATTCTCTGCAAGTCCCACTTGCAAGCACTTAGGTCTTCCTGTTGATCTCACCCAATGTACTTGGGCTATTTCTGGGGTCTTCAGGAACATGAATCCAGCACCTCTGTCCCATTGGTTTCAAGGAGAAGCAGAACCTGACCTGTCTGGACACTGCTGAGAAGAGCCCTTGGCACAAAAGGAAAGTTGCCTTAGGAAACTGGCTGAAATGGTTCACAGGAATTTTAACCTTTCAGACACCGAAATTTGATCTGCAGTGGCCTGAGGATCCAAGGTCGTATGACCAAAGCCAGGGAGGGTGCTTTAAGGAGGTTTGAACAGCTTCCTTCGGAGTTTGATGGTATTTGACGTCCAGCCAGAGTCAGTAACAGGTTGAGAAGGTAACCAAATGGGGAGAAAGCTCATGCCACAGACAGAGCTGCTGACTGCATGGGCAATTTACCAAATTCGCTGCAAGAAGCGGAGATCCCCCAAGCAGCCATTAGACCCTGCTTGCATTAATGACGTGGATGACACCAGATTGCTACAACCCACCTTCCTGAAATCTTTAGCTCTTGTAGCCCTGCACATCGATTTAGCTTGTCAGCAGGGTCCTGTGCCTGTTGCTGGCAGTGTCCAAAGGCAACCTCCAAACCCAGGCTGGGGCAACCGCCTCTGAAGACCGTCAGCAGTAAAGATCAGCCTTTCCCCACCCGTCCCCTTGGTTTAGGGAGCAGAAGCCCGAGAACAGCTGCAAGGCGGCTGAGAGCCTGTCACAGCCCACAGCTGGAAGCAGTTTTCTTGCAGAGGCTGAGCACAGCTTCCAAGCCCCGGGGTGGAAGGAGGATACTGCAGGGAAGCGGGGCAAAGCAGAGGAAGGGAGGGAGGCAAGGAGCTGTAATGAAGTGCACACATGCGTATGTGTGAAGGAATGACCTGACACACAAGACGTGTGCCAGCGAAATTAAAAAAAAAAAAAAAAAAAAAAAAAAAGAAAACTATGTCCTGATGCTTTTCTGCTCATGTCACACGTGCAGGGCTGACCTCAAATGCCTTCTGTCTGGCACCACCACGCTCCCAGAGGCGATGGGACTCAGGTGACGTATTTGGTCTTTGGCCATTTCTGGCTCAAGCTCCTCGACAGAGCACTTGGCCCGATAAAAACCAAGAGGAGGGACAGCCTCAGCTGGAAGAGACTCATCCCCGTAGCTCTGCTGGGGAGCAGTGCCTGGACCAGGAGCTGCCCAATTTTGTGCTGTAGCAACAAGGCACTCAGCTCCTCTTCCCCCCCTCCCCAGACCAGGCAGACAGTAGCACTGCAAGGAAGAGTTTTTGTTTATTGTATCCAGTCACTCTTAAATAAAAAATATCTGAGCAGTCCTAGACCTGCGTGTAGAGTCCAGACCTTGATGCCTGCCCCACTGAGGTTACAGGGTCCTCCTTCCAGTGCATGGCCACCTCTGTGCCTGTCCCTGTCCCTCAGGTGGGGCATGGCCTTGCCCTTATTAAATTCATTCTCCCAGAATGATAACTGTGTTAAGAACTGGCCCTGGCCCCTGCTAACACCTGAAGAAAGCTTGGGAATCGATGGTGCAAAGGGAGCATCCTACCAGGCGCACAATATGGACCCCCAGGTCCAGTGCGCTGGTGACACAGGGCCCAGTGCTGCGTCTGGAACTGCTTAATGGAAAGTAGGCAAGGCAGAGCTGCTCTCTCTCACCCCAAAAAGCGACAAGGTGATGGGAGCCTTTTTTGTGGCTGAGCGTCCTACCCCATGGGTTGCAGAGACACATTACACATCCACTGCCATCACTTCCAGCATGTGCAGACCCAAACCCATCCTCCCTGGGCTGGCTCGTGCCTCCCCCATGAGGGAAGAGCCATAAATGGTCCTTGACCATCTCAGCAGATGCTGGCACAGCCACAGCCTAGTGCTATCAGGTAGGGTAGCATGATTAATTCATGATAGACTCATCTCTCTTAAAAGATGGTCTTTTACCATGGCGAAACAGCTTCAACTGTTGAAACAAAGCACTGTGAATTATTTTTCTAACGTGGTTTAAGGTTTTAGATGGTTTCAAGCATGTCTAGCTCACATTTTAAATGTTCCTTTTTTCTGCCAATATTATCAGACCGTTTGCTTGCTCACTTTACCTGAGAGCTGACTGATTTCTTCCCCCCTGCACTCAAATCTTCATTCGTAAAATATTCCAAGATTTGGAGCTGATTAAGCAGGTTCCCTCTTTCCTGCAGGAGGGGAGATGAGGCTCACTTGTGCTACCAGTGCTGGTTTTTGGTGAGCCCGCCATTTGCCAAGGAGCTCCTTGGGGCTAAGCTGCAGGATCACCGTTGCGTCCTCCCTCCTATATCAGCGTATGGAGCCTGTGGCTGGGGGATGCAGACCCGTTAGCTGGTATTTCTGTGGTATTTCGGTGGGCAGCATCATTGCTGGATTTGAAGCTCTAAGACTGCATGAAAGATGGTGACAACACTCCCTGGGAGACTACAGTGACCTCTTGCCCATGCAAAGATATTAATCTATAGCCATGAAAATGCTTCAGAGGTGAAGTCCATCTCCTTGTCCATGCTAGTAATAATACAAGAGTGGGAAACCTCAGAACCACTAAGGTTGTACCAGCAAATGGGCAAGAATACTCTTATTCACGTCCCGTACGTGGGAGGACATGTCCTACATGGTGGGATGAAACCCAACCCTCTAAAGCTCACTCTAAGACTGGAGGTCCTCTCCACATAGCACCTAAGCACGTGGTGGAGGCCCAATGACAACATGCTAATAAATGCCAAGCACATGCCGAAGGACTCTGCTTGAGCAAAACTACTGGTTTTCCCTTAATTTCTGAGCCCTGACGTATTTTAAGGTTATGTCTGTGCCCTGCAGCCGTATCTACTGATGTACACAAACCCTTCCCAGCCCCATCCAGCAACACTCCATTTCCACAGCCTGCAGCAGGACACCCTCCTCCCGAACCACGTCTGCATGTCGTTAGAGGCAATGCCAGACACCGACTTCCCTAGCTGTGTAAACACTGCAGAGGTACTAAAGATAGCATCAGATCATTTCTCAAAATCACATCTTTTCTTCTACGCTGGGGCTAGAAAATGGCAAACAGGATGCAGGATTTGGCTCCACAATATTCACTGTTGTCATGACTCATGAGTTATTTTTATCTTTTTTGTAACAGAACAAATGGCCGCGGTAATTAATCTCCGTCTGTTTTGACAATGGCCTGGCCAAAACACATTATGTTCTTGCATACAGTGAAAGTAAGGGAAGAAGCACAACATCATGTATGCGAGTCAGTATTTAAAATCTTTTCTTTATGTTTGCTTTTTTACTTGTCTTTAAAATATGCTTATGTACCATACTTAACGTATTAAAAAAAGTCAAAAGGAGCAACAAGTGCTATTACACAGGTTAGCTGCACAGATATAAATCTCTGTTTTGAAGCTCAACCACATGTGAAACGAGCTAATCAAATCATGGCAAAGGCAAAATTAATTTGAGTCTTTTCAAGAGGATCCAATGAGGAAGCACCCAATCCCAGGGGAAGATTTAACTCTGCCAAGCTCCTTGCAACTTTATTGGCTAATCATTATTTCTACAGAAAAAAATGTTGCAACCAAACACTCCCCCAACTGTACTTTTGTTTTCTCCAGAGCTGGTTGAGCAATGAAAAGATTTATTAGTGGAGAATATATTAATGAGGAATTTGAGGAGAAAACCAAAAAGTCAGCGAGCGGAATTTCCACGAAATATCTCCGGGGTGTGAGTTTGCCTTGCACGTAGCTTGCAGATGCCCAGCACTCCCTATGGGGTACCGGTCATACCCAAAATTCTGGAAACAAGTATTTTTGCCACCCAGCACGCCTAAAGGGGAATACCAATTTACAGTAGTAGTCCAGATCTACTGATACCAACTCATCCGTGAGCTCAGAGGAGCAAGTACTTCATCTGAGTTCAGGCAACCCCTAATTATTGGCTTAGCAAAATAATCCCGCCAGGACTGCTCATCCCACAAGCATAAATTATGGTTTCTTGTCCCTTCCTATGAAGCAGCATCTTCTCATGGTCTAAAGGATATGAGCTAGACAAGCCCAACTAGTAAACTTGCCGTTGTATGACAGTCTCGTGGGACTTATACAAGCACATCCTAAAATAAGAAACATCCATTTTTGATACCCACTACTAACATACTATCTGAACTATCCCATCACCTTTAATAGAGTTTTCCTTGCAATGACCCATGAGATGATAAGACAATAATTAGACTTGTCCTGAATCGCACACAGTCTGTTGCACAACAGGACATCAGTGTAACACCATAATTTTTAAGATCTCAGAAAACATCCTCCAAGTCTGTTGTAGCAGGAAGCACGATGCTTTTGCTTCCTTCAGACTTTGTAAAAGTGAAAGGAAAAACTAGTTTATCGCATTGTCTAGGCCTTTCATTTTTGTTTATCAAAACAAAGAATTTGTTTTGGAGTTGTCTTTTTTCTCCACCTATGGGAAAAGTTTGCAGGCTACATATTCCTAGTTCTTCCAGCTCTGGGATATCTGTATTTCTGTTGAAGACAAACAGTGACAAATTTCTCTTATTTCCAATTTACAGAGAATTTGGACTGAGGTATTTCCTGGAGTTTCATGGAACTGATGTGTTTGATAGAATTCAGAAGATATTTTTAAACCGTTAAAGGAAAATACACAAGTATTTCCTGAATTTGTTTCTTCTTATCCCATAGTTTACATGAACTGTTCAGCAAAGGGAAGCAAAAGCTGAGTTTCAACAAAACTCAGACCAATACAGAGCTTCTGGTGGAAACCATGTTGGGATTAAATGATTTCCTTTGGTTTCCATCCAAAACCAAGCTGAACGTGGATTTCTGGGTTGAGTTTCACTTTGAATTTTTGGTTTTATTTAGTTATGAAGAATTAAGTGAAACTTGGGAGGTTCAAACCCTCATTGAATGATCCTGAAAAACGATCTGCAAACCCCCTTGCTATGGAGTCCTATTTCATACCTTTGATCTCTGTGGATGCTTGGAGCAGCGCTCGCGTCTCTTCCAACCTATAAAAAACAGGCCAGTGAAGCCACTACATTTTTATGTAGAGACTTGGATATCCAAGAGACAACATCCAATCCCAGTCACCATCCTGAGGCCAGCTGGAAAGTAGGAGATCCCAGAATTCACCCTTCTCCCGGACAAGGTCCATCAAAGCCAGCAGGTACCACCCCTAGCACTCCATGAGCCTACTGGGAAATGCAGAAAGAGGCAGACAACCAAGGGTCCTACAAACTTCTTCCTCTAGGAAGAGGAAAGCATTTACCTTCCTCAGCTCCCAGCTTGTGCTGAAATCACAGGCAATGCTCTTTGGGCTTCCCATCATGG
Source organism: Calonectris borealis (assembly GCF_964195595.1). Classification (NCBI taxonomy): domain Eukaryota; kingdom Metazoa; phylum Chordata; class Aves; order Procellariiformes; family Procellariidae; genus Calonectris; species Calonectris borealis. The sequence goes on from NC_134314.1 coordinate 5,927,359, forward strand.
CCAGTATGATCCATGAGATCCCAATTACATGGCGTGGCTGAGTAGCCCACCCCAGCTGATGGGAGCAACAGGGCAATCATTGAGCTGCCTGGCCTTCCAAGTGCTAGGCATTTTGCTTTTGCTTATCTGCCCATCTACAAGCCTGGGGTGTAATCCCACGCTGTGCCAGCTTTGGTAGGAGAGATGGTGCAAGAACTTCCTGCCTCACCGTCTTGGATCTTCATATTTGCTTTTTAACTGGGGTCATTTCCATGATCCAACTTTAGGCCTGACCCACACAAGGTGATATGATGAAATTGGGGAGGCGTTAAATGCATCACAGGTTGAGTAGCTTTTGGAGGAGGAGAAGCCTTTGAAGTTACTGTCTCCCCCAAAATATCCTCAGGTACTCCTGTTGGACCCTTCTTGTGGATGTGTGACACATGTCTCCCAGCTAAGTCATCTTTATGGAGCACGTATTTCCTGCTCCCTTGTGTTTTTATTTTCTTCTGCCTCTTCAAATGCTTCCTGCCTTTGGCTGTCTGTGACTGCATTCCCTGGAGCCTTAACAGTCTTGGAATCCCTCCACTTTTATAACTTGATTTTACTATTTAGAAGAAAGTTTGATTCCCTCCCAAAAAAAAGAGAGGGAAGAAAGGAGGGGGAAAAAATCCTATTCACCCACCAACAAAGAAGCAAGACACAAAAAGACAAGATTATTCTCATTCAGCTATTCATAGCATTGGAGTGCATTTCATTTCAGTGTCTGCACAGGCCTTTGTAGCAACCATCTGATTGAACATTACTTATACTGCATATTATATGCACTAATGAGAAAATGATTCTAAATTGCCCCTAGGGATGGTTATGATTAAACTATTTGCCTTCGCTTCCTCTACTAAATTAAAGCAACCAAAAGAAAGAGAGAGGGAAAAAAAAAAAAAAAAGACTCAATCTGGAAAGCAGTCAGAATAACGGTTTGGTAAAGTTTCTGAATTCCTAGGAACATTTTTACTCCTAAACCTGGTGAGCGGCTCTATATTTCATGCTGCAATTTGAAGTTAAAGCTGTGACAAACATGTGACATGGAGAAGCATTTTGGAGGGCTGCGTTGGGCATGATTTTCTATGTTGTCAATCAGTCCGAAGCCCTGATCAGCTTTAATTGCCCACGACTGAAGCCGCTAAAGCCTCTCTGCCACCGAGGAGCTCCTCCAAGGCGTCAGACGTCTGTCTCTTAAAAGGAGCATTTCAGAGGCTCGCATACACGGAGCCTCATTCAGACATTTTATTTAAACTCTTAAATCTTTTGAGCTTTGGATGAATAAACAAGTCCCTGAAATGCAATCCATTCTTGCTGGTCAGAGCTTGCAAGTGTTTTTCACGGAGAAGAAACAAAATGTCATTTGTGTTTCCTTTGGCCTTTTTAAACTCAGCGGGATTTGGGGAGCGGGGAGCAGCGTGAATTCAACGTGCGTGTGCCTGTGTGTGCTCACGCGCTGGGACGTTGGTGGGAGGTTTATACGTGATTGTCCATGGCTCTTGAATTACCTAATGGATTAATTAAATGTGTGAGGACTCCATGGGGCAAATTGCCAGGTCACACAGCTTCGGAAGCATTAGTTAAAATGTCTGAACGGATGGTTCCCAAACTGCAGCCCACGTCTCCCTGGTGGTCCCCAAGTCTCTGCAAGGTGGCCCTCATCATCTTCACACTCTCCAACCTGGACACTGTCTCACTCCCATCACCCAACCCAACACCTTGGGGTCAATTGCTGCAGCTGGTTTATGGACTCCTCCCGTGGTCTCAGTGACAGGGAACCACCCTGAGATGACCAGTCTGCCAACACACCAAAGCACCACGGCTTCTCTGCTACAACTGGAGACATGCACATCTCCAGCGCAGAAGCACGCTTACACCCAGGCTGTACAAGAGTTTGGCTCACCAAGCCCTGCAGATACCTTGGTGGTTCCTCAAAAGATAACGAGGCACAGAGGTCAGAGACCCACAGAACAACAAAAAGCTGCATCGTAGGGTCTTACTATAGAGGTACTAATGATGTTACATCACAGCTTTCAACAATGTGTCCTTTGTTCTATTCTTTATATATTACAGGGACATGAAAAAAATTTATTTTGAGCTTATGTGTATAATACTAGAGATCACATGGAGCTTCATATCGCTTAACTTGGGATGAGAGGAACCTGCCCTTCCTCTCCTTTGGCCATGAAGAAGGGATAACTGAGTAATTCAGATGCAGATGTCTACACCAGCGACATCTGAAGTTGGGGGAGTTTTATGGGTAATGCTCCATTTTTCTGGGGTAATGGAGACAACCCCAGGCTCAAAAGGTCTCTGAGATGCCAGGAAAGATCTTGGCCCGGTGCTTGCATTAACGCAGATGGTCGCTGGGGCTTAATTGCACTGCTTAATTTGGGGCAGACTACATCAGGGAGCTGAGGTCCACATCGCTGAGGCCCCCATCTGTGCCAAGACTATTAACTGTTTCCCTTGAAGGAAGCCATTTCTCTCCGTATACGGTCAGTGGTGAGAGAAAAAGCATTTGAAGGTCTGGCAGGGAGACCACAACACAGGTACCCAACCTACCTACCCGAGGTAGACAAGGTTTTCCCTTTAAAGGCTTTCAAAGGTGCTCACCATTAACTACCCAAAGAGATGTGGATCTTGGTGACAGAAACGTTAGCTAGATGCCTGAGTAAGACAGGATTTGGGCTGTCTATCAAGAAACAAAACCTAATGTCATGCTCTTGGTTAACAGGGACAAGGTCTAATTTCAAGCATTTGCCTGATATGCAGGTATCGGTGCCACCAGGACACCCCCGTGGAGTCCGGCCGTGCGTGTTTCTGTGCTCCCGGGTGTATAGGTGGAAGGAGAGGGAGGGAGGAGGCGGGTTCTTCTGGACATACACATTACAACCGGGAAGCTGTCCCTTAAATCTCCTGGCCTCTTGTGCAGAAGGATTCTGGCTTTGGTGGCAGGAATGCATTTTCAGCTGCCCCCATGCTCAAACCTGAAGGCAGAGTCTTCTTTGTTTCTTCCCCACACCGCTCCCCCCCTATAACTGGAAGGTTTTGTGTTTCTTAGCTACTGGTCAGACTGGTAGTGCCTGCCAAGAAGCTTTCAGGGAATTTCCTCACTATGTAACAAATTTATGAGTCATATGAAAATCTGGGAAATGATTCAACCAGCTGTCTTTCGTTGACTCAAAGATTTTTACAACACCTCGGTGCCTCATCTTTGATTTGAGCCAGCAGAATGGTTTATTGTAACATCAAATGGTCTTATGTTCACTCGAAGGACGCTTCCTACTACCAAAAAAAAAAACCAAAAAGCTGTAAAACTTTTGAAAACGGCCTGCTGCTAGGTGAACGATGCACGGAGCTACTCTATTTATTCGTCACTATGAACTGACGGATGCGGCTGGACGGCTGCTTCCCTCCAGGGTGGCTGCAGAGGCGGCTCTCACCGAGCGGCGTGCTGCAGGTACGGCCATCGCGCATGGCAGGGATCAGGTTTGCAAAAGCTTTTGTTCAGTTTCTGGGCAGGTTTGGGGTGAATCAGCTATTTCAAGGAATTTGAGCAAATCCCGGTTGAGCAGCAACACAGTTAAAGCTGGGGAATGTTGTTAGTCGTTATCTTTTCATCCAACAGTCTCAGGCGTTGCCTTCAAAACCTTGGATTTGACCGAGCAGGTAGGGAACCCGGCCAAACGACCACCGAGCAGCCTTTGGAGTGAACTTCACAGGGGAAGTCTGCACTCGCACATGGTTTTAGACGCCTCGCTCCAGACAGCACACAGCTCCTGCTCGCAGCCGCAGGTCCCACGGCTGGGCAGGAGGGGATCCTGCCCTCCCAGCCACGCTCCTGAGATGGCCTCTGTCTTAGATCCAAGGAGTGCAGTTTGCATAGAATCACAGAATCATTAAGGTTGGAAAAGACCTCTAAGATCGTGTCCAACCGTCTGCCCAGGGAGCAGAGCCTCAGAGTGCCTCTGTCCAGGCTGAGGGTGCAAAAAAAAACGTTTTCTCTTACCTGTTTTCCTCCTGTCCCCAAATATCTTGCAGCCCTGCCTGCAGAGAGGCCAAAGATTAAAAAAAAAGGTCTTATTCTATAGCCTGTCCAGGTGGGAGAGAGAGGTTGCATCCCCTCAAAAAGAAGCAGGAACTGGACCAGGACCTTCCATCACCATGGAAAATGCTCACTGTAGGAGTCAGTCATAAAGAACATTGTTTCCATCATCCTTTTTGAGTAAAACCATCCAGAGCTGCTCTTTGCTCTGCTGGAATCACTGGTACCCTTGTGCAGGAGCGTTGCTCACAGAATTGAGCCAAGTTGGCCGAGGGACAATGGGGAGCCCCATCCTAGAGGTGCCTTGGGATGGTCCCAAGCATGTGGAGCACTTGGAGAACAAAGCTTCAGCTGAAGGAGAGCTGGCCTGAGGAGTAGGCAGATATCTACAGCTGTGGGCAGTAGGCTAAAGAGCAAAGTGGGTTAACCCTTTAATCGAGGACATTCACTTGGGTGAATGCCTCCTTCCTGGGTGACACAGCCAGCTTTGGACTCCCTTCCTCTTCCGAAGGGGACTTCAAGTACCAAAAAAATCCATCTGTAAATTATTGCAGGTGGGGAATGTTCCCTCAAAGCCTCACTTGGCACAAGGACAGGGTACCAGCCAGGGCTGAACCTCTAGCCAACGGCTAACATGTGCCCCTACGGTGGGGTACACCGTTACAGTCCATATGGAAAAGCATTCCCTCAAAAAGTTTTCGATCTCCCCCTCCTCCAATTTCCATCGTTATTGTCCTGATGGAGTAAAAGTTGAATAAAGGTCACTGGATTCAGGCCTAGAGTAATATTCTCGTAGGCACCGAAATTGCTTCCTCAGCATGGAAAAGCAGGTCCGTCAGGGGCACGTGAGCCTCGCCAACAGCCTCCTGTGCAAGGGACGGTGGAAAGAGATCTCTGAAATCTCCATCAGGAGCCCGTGGGCAAGGCCTTTATCCCACAACAAGTGTCACGAGCATGGCCAGTGCTCACACCCAGCAAACACTGTAGTTTTATACATCTTGGTAAGAAAAAAAATGGGGTCCTGCATGCAGCTGTTTGTGGCATGGCGCCCAGGAGAGGGACACCAAAGCACCCTGAGATACTTATTGAGGACAGTACCACCAGCAACCGGCCTTTGCTGGAGGCAAAGTAGGACCGTGGGTCTTCTGCTACTCACCCAGGCACTGTAGACAACCTCCTACAGGGCTGTGCTAGCAGACCTCCGTTCTTTATTACCACTGCTATTGCCAATAATCATCATTAATGGGAACTGCGCTTTTTGCTCAAGAGTACCAGCATAAGAGCGATGTGATTTTGGCAGAGCTACGAGACCCAAAAAGCTAGCCCACCTGAAGAGCCAGAGCACAACAAGGGTGTCACTAAGTAACTTCAGCCACAGTTTAATCACTTAGGGTTCATAGATTTGTATTCACTAATTTGATATACTTACAAATATAGAGAAATCGCTGGGATCCTGTGCTTTTCAAAGCTACGTAGGTGGATAAATCCATTTAATAGATGGCACTAGAGGTAACCAGAGAATGGGAAGCAGAACAGAAATGGTTCTTCAGCAAGAGTTAAATTGCTGCAAACAGAATAGAAATAAAACTGGAATTTATTATTACAGAACTAAACCAACACTCTATATTAAATATCCAAATGAATTTAATGATTAGAACCATGTTTCCAGCATGAATTTCCATGTCTATGAAAGCAATCAACCACACAAACAATTGCCCACAGTAGCCCAAAATCCTTTGTTTTAGCCACTTGATTTCACTGCCGAAATGCTTGTGGCAAGCAGCTCTCAGCATAGCTGAAATTAATGCACCCCTCGCAGCATTCACCCAGCACGTTGCAGGTGTAATGTGGCTTACAAATCTTGAAATGCTTTGTGTCAGCATCTGGGGAATCCACTGTACAACGTGGTAAAGGCAAATATAATATACTTTAAACAGACAGGACAAGTAAGGGTTCAGAGGAGAGCAGTATTATTTCGATTTATTGAGGGTCACAGCCTATATTCAGTGAACTGAACCACCCTTCTCTGTCCAGGGACTTAGAGCAGCTGTACTCTTAATACAAGTCTTCAGGTAAGCAGTATAAATCCTTGTCAGAGTTTTCATCCATACCACAAACACACATATACTATCTTGCATGAAACTCTTGTTTCTATCCATTTCCAAAGGATACAGAGCTGGGAATGGTGGAGGACGAGAGAATTAGAAACTCCAGGCAAAGAAAAAAAATCCTAACTGGTGATATCGTCTCGTGACTATTTTCTGGTTGAGAATTCCCCTTTCATCCTGCCATCCCCTTCCCGTTGCGCAGCATCGCGGCTACCATTTGTAACAGGCAGAGAGCGCAAAGATATCTGACTTCAGGGGATTTGGCAAAGATTCTGGGCTTGAACCTAGCAGCAGATACAGAGCACTTGTAACATTCAAAACAGGCCCTCTCTTTCTTGACCTCTGTGATTTTTATTGCTTATCTGGGTATACATAATCATTTTAAGATGTCTCCCCTTACTTACCATAAAATAACCATGAATTATTTTTTAAAAGGTAGATAATAAACTTCAGAATAACTCTTAAATGTACCCAAGCAGACAAGGGGGAATATGAGGTTACTGTCATGAAGGATAGCTTCTGGCAGCTGATCTGAGAGAGCTGCTAATGATTTTAATTAGCTTTTGGAAGCACAATCCACCCATTCTGAAGCCGGTGTTGTGCTGCCAGTGACGATGCTTTGGAAGATCGACAGCATAAAAAGTTTTCTGTAACGAGACTTCGTACAACTCCACGCGTCACGCAAGGAGCGATTTGTCTCCCGCAGAATTGCAGTAGGAAATCTGTAGCTGGAAGGCTTTCCAGCTGTGGACCTCCAGCAGGGAACGCACGTGCTCCCCCGGGCAATTGGGGATTAATGACTAGGCACCGAGACCTGGCGCGGTCAGGTGCAAATCTGAAAATCAGGTTTTCCTCCTGGCAAATCATTTTGCCTGCTTATTTATTTCATCTATATAGGTTATAGGCTTTTCAGGGGGATGTTAATCTCTGCCTACATGTTCGTACAGCGCCTAGTATGTAGTAAGGACTTAATCGCAGTTGGGGCTGTTGGCCTACGGTAATAGGAACAATGAAGTAGCAATAAATTAGCAAAGCAGCAGTAGATGCTGGTCCCTTGGAGGTGGTTTGGATAAGGTCTTCCACTGGAGGACCAAAGCTGGGTCACTGTTAGCAGGGAACAGAAAATCTATTCTAGTGAGGAAAGTGCAATAGGAAAAGATCATAGAATCATAGAATCATAGAATCATTAAGGTTGGAAAAGACCTCTAAGATCATCGTGTCCAACCGTCAACCCAACACACCATGCCCCCTACACCATGTCCCTAAGGGCCTCATCCACACGTCTTTTAAATACTTCCAGGGATGGTGACTCCACCACTTCCCTGGGCAGCCTGTTCCAAGGCCTGATCACTCTTTCAGTAAAGAAATTTCTCCTAACGTCCAATCTAAACCTCCCTTGGTGCAACTTGAGGCCATTTCCTCTCGTCCTATCGCTTGTTACTTGGCAGAAGAGACCAACAACCACCTCACTACAACCTCCTTTCAGGTAGTTGTAGAGCGAGATGAAGTCTCCCCTCAGCCTCCTCTTCTCCAGGCTAAACAACCCCAGTTCCCTCAGCCGCTCCTCATCAGACTTGTGCTCCAGACCCTCCACCAGCTTCGTTGCCCTTCTCTGGACACGCTCCAGCACCTCCATGTCCTTCTTATAGTGAGGGGCCCAAAACTGAACACAGTATTCGAGGTGCGGCCTCACCAGTGCCGAGTACAGGGGCACGATCACCTCCCTGCTCCTGCTGGCCACACTATGTCTGATACAGGCCAGGATGCCATTGGCCTTCTTGGCCACCTGGGCACACTGCCGGCTCATGTTCAGCTGGCTGTCAACCAACACCCCCAGGTCCTTTTCCTCTGGGCAGCTTTCCAGCCACTCTTCCCCAAGCCTGTAGCGTTGCCTGGGGTTGTTGTGGCCCAAGTGCAGGACCCGGCACTTGGCCTTGTTGAACCTCATACAGTTGGCCTCGGCCCATCGATCCAGCCTGTCCAGGTCCCTCTGCAGATCCTTCCTACCCTCCAGCAGATCAACACTCCCATCCAACTTGGTGTCATCTGCAAACTTACTGAGGGAGCACTCGATCCCCTCGTCCAGATCGTTGATGAAGATATTGAACAGGACCGGCCCCAGTACTGAGCCCTGGGGAACACCGCTCGTGACCGGCCGCCAACTGGATTTAACTCCGTTCACCACAACTCTCTGGGCTCGGCCGTCCAGCCAGTTTTTTACCCAGCGAAGAGTGCACCTGTCTAAGCCGTGAGCCGCCAGCTTCTCTAGGAGAATGCTGTGGGAGACAGTGCCAAAGGCTTTACTAAAGTCCAGGTAGACCACATCCACAGCCTTTCCCTCATCCACCAGGCGGGTCACCTGGTTATAGAAAGAGATCAGGTTGGTCAAGCAGGACCTGCCTTCCATGAACCCGTGCTGGCTGGGCCTGATCCCCTGGTTGTCCCGGACATGGCTCGTGAGCGCCCTCAAAATGAACCGCTCCATGATCTTCCCCGGCACCGAGGTCAGGCTGACCGGTCTGTAGTTCCCCGGATCCTCCTTCCGGCCCTTCTTGTAGACGGGCGTCACATTGACAAGCCTCCAGTCGTCCGGGACCTCCCCAGTTAACCAGGACTGCTGGTAAATGATGGAGAGCGGCTCGGCAAGCTCCTCCGCCAGCTCCCTCAGTACCCTCGGGTGGATCCCATCCGGCCCCATAGACTTGTGAACGTCCAGGTGGCATAGCAGGTCATGAACTTCTTCCTCTTGAATTATGGGGGGTTTACCCTGCTCGTCGTCCTTGTCTTCCAGCTCAGGGGGCTGAGTACCCTGAGGATAACCACTCTGACTACTAAAGACTGAGGCAAAGAAGGCATTGAGTACCTCAGCCTTTTCCTCATCCTTGGTGGCAACGTTCCCCCCCGCATCCAATAGAGGATGGAGATTCTCCTTGGCTCTCCTTTTGTCATTAACATACTTATAAAAGCATTTTTTGTTGTCTCTCACGACAGTGGCCAGGTTGAGTTCTAGCCGGGCTTTTGCCTTTCTAATTTCCTCTCTGCACGACCTAACGCGATCCCTGTACTCTTCTTGAGTTGCCTGCCCCTTCCTCCACAAGTGATAAACTCTCCTTTTTTTCTTGAGTCCCAGCCAGAGCTCCCCGTTCAGCCAGGCCGGTCGCCTTCCCCGCCCGTTCTTCTTGCAGCACATGGGGACAGCCCGCTCCTGCGCCTTTAAGACTTCTTCTTGAAGGACGTCCAGCCTTCCTGGATCCGTTTGCCCTTCAGGACTGTCTCCCAAGGGACCCTCTCGACCAGTGTCCTGAGCAGGCCAAAGTCCGCCCTCCGGAAGTCCATGGTAGCGGTTTTGCTGGCCCCCCTCTTTACTTCACCAAGTATCGAGAATTCTATCATTTCATGGTCGCTAAGCCCAAGCCGGCCTCCGACCACCACATCTCCCACCAGCCCTTCTCTGTTCGTGAACAGCAGGTCAAGCAAGGCATCTCCCCTGGTGGGCTCGCTTACCAGCTGCGTCAGGAAGTTATCCTCCACACACTCCAGGAACCTCCTCGACTCTTTCCTCTCTGCCGTGTGGTATTTCCAGCAGACGTCCGGAAAGTTGAAGTCCCCCACGAGAACAAGGGCTAGTGACTGTGAGACTTCTGCCAGCCTCTGGTAGAATATTTCGTCTGCCTCCTCTTCCTGGCTAGGTGGTCTATAACAGACCCCCAGCAGGATATCTGCCTTGTTGGCCTTCTCCCTCATCCTTACCCACAAGCACTCGACCTCGTCATCACTACCATCGAGCTCTAGACAGTCGAAGCACTCCCTAACATACAGGGCTACCCCACCGCCTCTCCTTCCTCGCCTGTCCCTTCTGAAGAGCTTATAGCCATCCATTGCAGCACTCCAATCGTGAGACTCATCCCACCATGTTTCCGTGATGGCAACCAAGTCATAGCTACTATTTTAAAAATTTTAAAATAACTATTATTATTATTATTTAACTATTTAACTATTTAACTATTTAACTATTTAACTATTTAACTATTATTATTATTATTTAAAATAACTATTTTAAAAAATAAAACTACATGAAGGACCTTTACCTGCATTCTCCTTTGGAGTCTGGTGAACATGTTAACGTTTTGCATGTTTGTACAGCCATACCTGTGCTGGCCAGAGCTGGGAGCAGTCCTGCTGCCGTTCAGGGTCTGGCTGACCACAGGGTTAGGGCAGAGGGACAACTATCTCGGCATGTCGCGCAGTCCATCTCACTGACGAGCCACCCCTTGGACCTGAGAGCTGAAAGGGGGTGAGAAATGCATACATACAAGAACGACAGGCAAGCGCCCAGCCAGGCAGACAGTTTGCAAAAGCAAGAACTTACGGCTTCCCGAAAATTGGTCTCCTGCTGAGGTGCCTCAAGTCAGGCGATGAAAAGCAGACGGACCCAAAACCAATAATATCTTTGGAGGCTTTCAGCATGTCCCAGCAGGAAAGTTAGCAGAGCTTGATGGCCCACAGTACATGTAACGGCACAAGTTTGCCATCCTCCAGCACCTTCAACATCTCCATCGCAGCACACTTGGGAACAGGGTAGGGCAGCAGAGGACAAAGACAGAGGTGTCTCTGTCCACAAAAGGTAATAGCTGTGCCCTCCCTGCGGGGAATTTGAAGTATTCCAGAAGAGACAAGGCGGAATCAGGGGATGCAGAGGTACAGCCACCAATAATTTTAAGCGCAGCATGACTTTATGCAGACTGATGGAATCATAGATAGGTAGATATTGAACATGTCATAATTTAAAACAGATCAGATCAAAGATAAGAGGAATTGACCAGAATTTTCACTCAAAATGCAAATGAAAGCTGGGCTTAGTATTTTCTGCAACTTAGAAAAAGTTTGGGTTACTTTTATACCCCCTATTATAAATCGTAGGGCCCAGAGCACATGTTTAAGTACTTTGCTGAATCAGGGCCATTATGAATAAAAGCCTGGCAATGCTCCCCTGTTAATGAGCTTCCAGGAAATGTACAATTGTTTTTAGAAGAAGTCTAATGAAGACAGATTAGTATGAGATCTCATTTGATGCAGCCAGAAAACCCAAACTCATCAACCAAACAAAAGCATGGGAGTAATTTTTTTTTTTTTTTTTGGTGTCTGATTATACTTCCAGGAGTGCTGGTGTGTAATGCTTTCAAACTTTCATTGAACTTTACTCTCTCACTCCAGGCAATTATTTTTCCTTGATGTCTGATGTTGAATGATATACGTGCACCTGCGTGATAATGGCTGGTTAGATATATCTTTACTGAGCTGGGAAAACCCAGCACGTCACCTCTACACTTAACCATTTTATTTCTTTTATGGCTCTGGTATGGATCCCTTCTCTAAAAGCTACCGGTGGAGCTTACATTTGTCAGGGGAAATGTGGGTGTTTTATCATACCAGCTGTTTAAAGTCTCCTACAACTTTGCAAACTGCTTTAAGAGTCCTTGCTTTTATCACTGCTCAAACTTCCAAGCAGTCACCAGAACAAAGGAAAGAACAGCTGGGAAGTTTTAAAAGCAGCAACGTTTGCCATTTCACTCAGGTTTAAGCACAATAATTAATAAAACTTCCCCTCCCCTTCCACCCCATCTCAGTACACAATCGCTTCGGCACAGGACTTCTTGCCGGCCCTTTCTGCTGGATTTCAGCAGTTACATCCCCCTATTCCAAAATAGCAATTATTATTATTACCATTTCACACCCATATTGTGCTAGTGTCCCAGCGTCAACCTGCTAAGAGGCGGTGTGCTCGGTGGAATTTTTTATTAAACATAAGCAAATCTTCTGGTCTTTCATTCACCTGAAGAAGAAATCCTGCAGAGGAGCAGGAATTCAGCACCCACGGCCAAGGGAGGCGAGAGACAGCTCGCTTCACTTCAGCCACCTAGAAGTTAAGTATCTCACACAGGCGAATCATATGGGCTCCACCTACAGCCAACGCAAAGAGTCAGGGCCTCCGAAGGGTGATTTATCCCGGCTGCCTCGGACACCTCTCTTAGCATGGGATGAATCATCCCCTGACCCTCTCCCGCTCTCTCCACCGACTAGAGAAGGATATCTGGCATTAGCCAAACTTGCAGGCAGTTGCAGTTAGGTCAGACAAATCCTGCCTGGGCACCACGGTGGTCTGTCCAGCTTGGCTTTCCGTCAGGTTTTCCATCAGCGGACGATGATGGATGCTCCGCAAGGATGCGAAACAAAGAGCAGCACTGAGATCTGTAATGTACGGGGCTGTGCGGTAATAAAGTGTGAAGAAAATTGCTTCCTTCCCCTCTGTGGTGATTAGTGTATGCTCTGAAGTAGGAGGGCTGGATTGATGGCCGTTGTAATTTTATCCCAACTGAAGCTGCTGGAGTAGATTTGAGAGGCGGAAACAGTGCTGCGGATCCCTAGAAGATGATGCTGGGTCTTCCGAAAGGACCCAGAGGCTTGAAACGGTGTTTGTAGGCAAACCAAACTGTGGGATTTTAAAGGGAAATAGCAGCAATTGTGTTTTGACACAGTACATGCTTGGAGACATATCTGCAGCAGGTATAATTCTGAGTATTTCCTAAAGGCACTTAGGGATCTTAACTCCCACTAAATACAAATACAGACGTTGAAATAACTGGATTTTTTCCTTTCTCTGACAATTAATGCCAGGACTGGTGGCTTTGGCCTTTTTGCTCTGCTCAGGGCTTTCCCACAACTGCTGTTCTCCATCCCAGCGGGACACTCTCCGTGCCATGAATTGGGTCCTCCCTCCCACAGGTGAGATGGGTCCTTTATTCATACGTTAGCACCGTCCAGGTGCGGTTGCAGCAGGGATCTTCCAGGGATGAGATGCTCTCGCTCAGAAATGACCCGGTGAGTTCCCCAAGATGTTCTGCTCCCCATGTCCTGGGCTAATGCCATTGCTCCCCATGGTGACCTCCCATATGCCATCGGAGGAAGGGACAGCTGAATCTAGCCCAAGACCTTGGCCGTTCAGCAGAGCATCGTTTTGCCCTGGCAGCTATGGCCACACAGGCTCGTGGCATTAACAGGCGTTATTGCAAGGAAAAACACTCGAAGCACGTTAAGTAACGTAAGGTACCTGCGTTTCCCAGCCAAGACTTTTCCAAGATAGTGGCAACGACACTTCCGACAGACGCCGTTTACAAATCATTATTAACAAAACAAAGCACTTGAAAGAGAGTCACCCCAGGGCACTCTGGCCTCTCTTAAAACAGACTTTTCAAAAACATTTATGGACTTAAATAAAACTCATTTCAGAACGCCAGCGAAATTGCCTCCAGGTTTCACTCTGGCTTTGCTACCAGTCTAGTCCTTAAAATTACTCACCGGGAAAGGGAAAGTTTTTTTCCCCAGCTAAAGGGTTCCCGTGTGTGCTGCTCGGCTGTGAGACTCCTGCCAGAATGCAGCTGGCCAGATGCGGGTGGCTGAGATTTGATGCAGTGTATATACCAAATTGTCATTATTGTTATTACTATTATTATTATCATTATGTGTATTACAGCCTTGCCCGAAAGTTTGCGTAGGCAAAGGATAGGAGTTAGAAATGCTGGAGCAGAGGGACCGAGACACAGTGAGATCAAATGATCTGCCCCGGGACACACAGGAGGTCGGTGGCAGAGCTGGAAAATGAGCTCATCCTTCCTGACACCCATACTGGTCTCTTTAAAACAGGTCTAACTACAACATTTTTAAGGTGTCCATCACACTGGCATCCAAGCTCCTGTCCCAAGAGCCCAACCTGCACATAAACCACTGTGCTCTGGAAGCTGTTCTTTATCCTTCTGCCAGTAAATGCGAAAACCTCATTAATAAGAGTGGGAGAAATGGTTGCAGAAATGCATTTGCTGGTAACTTTCACTCTCTAGCTCATATTGTTAACACACCCGGCTCCAAACGCTGGATGGCAGATGGAAATACTCATTGGCCTGATGGATTTATGGATGTCTGAATCCTTGTGGCAGTACATATTGCCTTCAGAACAACATTTTCTTCACAGTGAGCCAAGTCCTGGTGCAGTTGAAGTTATTGGAAGTTTTGCCACTAACTTTAATGGGATCAGGATTTGGATTTGTGTCTGCAGATACAAAATAAGCCGCTATTGCAAATTTGGAAAGCAAGAGTTGAATTAAATGGGGTGAGACTGAGGAAAAAGAGAGAGAAAAATTGAAGCTCTGGTAAGATTTAGGATCGAGTTTTGCCCCATCTCTGTGTCTCCTTGTTCTGAAGGAGGTAGTCCCACAGCCACGCAGATGGTATGAGCAGATCAGCATTTGGCCCAGGAAGAAATGTTTTTTTATCTCCAGGCAAGCAGCCGTAACCCCAGCCCGTACCACTGGTGACCAAAACCTGTAACTTGTGCGGCATTTGCCTGGTGCGCTGCATGAAACCAGGTGTTGTTCTCTGCCTGGTTTCCAGCAGATAACTGTCTACACCATATAAAAATTCTTAAATCCAAGTATAAGATGGACACGCTGCTATATATAGCAGGGGACTGAACTGAACAGGGAACTTTGCCTAAGGACAGTCCAAACACTTTCTTTGAAATAAATCTGTAGAAGAGAGAAGAGATAGCAGCAGGAACAATTGACCAAAGAGTTTTAGGAAACACAAGCCAAGACTTGAACGCTCCTGTGACATGGACCCCGGGACATGTCAGCAGTCCTCTTTCTTCTGTTGCCTCCTCACCTGAAAGAGTTGGCCTGGAAGGCATTGCTTACTGCAAGCATTTCTGGTTGGGGCAAATACCAAGAAGCACAAGACATTTCAGACAACTGACTGGGGTGATTTCTAGCATATTTGGTATAAAGGTATGGTTATAAAAGTCACAACAATCTAAACTGGTACCCTGGTGGCAGACAGGGAGGGAGGATGCTGCGTTGGTGTGTGCTCACACTACTGTAGAATTGCAGCACTAACACACAACAAGCAGAGGCTGGAGATGTCCAACAGGTCCCAGAAGTCTGCGCTCAGTTGTGGTGAGCAACACCATTTCCAGGCTGAGAAGTGAAAGGATGCATGTGGCGAATTGGCCTTTTATGACACTCAGTGTTTCTTTTAACTCTTTTGCTGGTGATGGGGGCTTATGTCACAAGATACTCTTCGCTGGGTAAAAAACTGGCTGGATGGCCGAGCCCAGAGAGTTGTGGTGAACGGAGTTAAATCCAGTTGGCGGCCAGTCACGAGCGGTGTTCCCCAGGGCTCAGTACTGGGGCTGGTCCTGTTCAATATCTTCATCAATGATCTGGACGAGGGGATCGAGTGCTCCCTCAGTAAGTTTGCAGATGACACCAAGTTGGGCGGGAGTGTTGATCTGCTGGAGGGTAGGAAGGCTCTGCAGAGGGACCTGGACAGGCTGGATTGATGGGCCGAGGCCAACTGTATGAGGTTCAACAAGGCCAAGTGCCGGGTCCTGCACTTGGGCCACAACAACCCCAGGCAACGCTACAGGCTTGGGGAAGAGTGGCTGGAAAGCTGCCCGGAGGAAAAGGACCTGGGGGTGCTGGTTGACAGCCGGCTGAACATGAGCCGGCAGTGTGCCCAGGTGGCCAAGAAGGCCAACGGCATCCTGGCCTGTATCAGAAATAGTGTGGCCAGGAGGAGCAGGGAGGTGATTGTGCCCCTGTACTCGGCACTGGTGAGGCCGCACCTCGAATCCTGTGTTCAGTTTTGGGCCCCTCACTACAAGAAGGACATGGAGGTGCTGGAGCGTGTCCAGAGAAGGGCAACGAAGCTGGTGAAGGACCTGGAGCACAAGTCTTATGAGGAGTGGCTGAGGGAACTGGGGTTGTTTAGCCTGGAGAAGAGGAGGCTGAGGGGAGACCTCATCGTGCTCTACAACTACCTGAAAGGAGGTTGTAGCGAGGTGGGTGTTGGTCTCTTCTGCCAAGTAACAAGCGATAGGACAAGAGGAAATGGCCTCAAGTTGCGCCAAGGGAGGTTTAGATTGAACATTAGGAAAAATTTCTTTACTGAAAGAGTGGTCAGGCCTTGGAACAGGCTGCCCAGGGAAGTGGTGGAGTCACCATCCCTGGAGGTATTTAAAAGACGAGTAGATGAGGCCCTTAGGGACATGGTGTAGTGGGCATGGTGGTGTTGGGTTGACGGTTGGACACAATGATCTTAGAGGTCTTTTCCAACCTGTATGATTCTATGATTCTATGATTCTAAGATACCGCAGCATTGAAGGTGCGTTTTGCAGTCAAAGCAAACCAACAGGAGCTGATAACATCTGGACTCAGCTCCTGACATTGCCGTGGTGATTTTGAGGCTACTTTGAAACCACCAGGAAAGCTACAGATGCATTTGGTGGGGCAAGGGTGGTGTGTCACCTCCATCCCCTCCCAGGGAAGAAGAACACTTTACCTTTGCAGACGACACCACGCTGGACGGGAGTGTTGATCTGCTGGAGGGTGGGAAGGCTCTGCAGAGGGACCTGGACAGGCTGGATCGATGGGCTGAGGCCAACTGTATGAGGTTCAACAAGGCCAAGTGCCGGGTCCTGCACTTGGGCCACAACAACCCCAGGCAACGCTACAGGCTTGGGGAAGAGTGGCTGGAAAGCTGCCCAGAGGAAAAGGACCTGGGGGTGCTGGTTGACAGCCGGCTGAACATGAGCCGGCAGTGTGCCCAGGTGGCCAAGAAGGCCAACGGCATCCTGGCCTGTATCAGAAATAGTGTGGCCAGTAGGAGCAGGGAGGTGATCGTGCCCCTCTACTCGGCACTGGTGAGGCCGCACCTCGAATACTGTGTTCAGTTTTGGGCCCCTCACTACAAGAAGGACATTGAGGTGCTGGAGCGTGTCCAGAGAAGGGCAACGAAGCTGGTGAAGGGCCTGGAGCACAAGTCTTATGAGGAGCGGCTGAGGGAACTGGGGTTGTTTAGCCTGGAGAAGAGGAGGCTGAGGGGAGACCTCATCGCGCTCTACAACTACCTGAAAGGAGGTTGTAGGGAGGTGGGGATTGGTCTCTTCTGCCAAGTAACAAGCGATAGGAGGAGAGGAAATGGCCTCAAGTTGCGCCAAGGGAGGTTTAGATTGGATATTAGGAAAAATTTCTTTACTGAAAGAGTGATCAGGCCTTGGAACAGGCTGCCCAGGGACGTGGTTGAGTCACCATCCCTGGAGGTATTTAAAAGACGTGTAGATGAGGCCCTTAGGGACATGGTGTAGTGGGCATGGTGTGTTGGGTTGACGGTTGGACACGATGATCTTAGAAGTCTTTTCCAACCTGTATGATTCTATGATTCTATGATTCTACCTAAAAACTATCTCAGAAGCCGAAGCAAAAACCATCCACCAAGTTCACTGAGCATCTTCAATCTAGCTAGAGAGGAAAAACCTGTCGAGTGCAAGTCTTTTCACAGCTCTGCCTTGAAAGGGGAGATGAAATCCTTCCTCCTGAGCTGCTCAGCTTGGCCAGCTCCAGCTGTGAGCTCGCAGCCGCTCTCCTCCCCGGGCAGAGCGAGATAGCAATGCGGAAATCACCGCCCGTGGCTGATTACACAAGGCAGGTGTGATGCCAAGAACATCGTCACCCGCTTTGCTTGCCAAGTACCTGGATGCAGCATGAACAATCGCATCCTGCAGATAGCTCCGTCAGCCGATGAGCGCATTCCCCTCGGAGATAGGATGACTGAACATGCAAACTAATGTGCTTGTGAGCCTTTCATGTGCAGAGCTGTAACAGATGTTTAAAGATCATCCTCTGGCACTGGGAAAGTGTCTAGGAGGCCCTGGATAGGAGTTTTCTTGGCACACTTTTTTTTTTTCAAATGAGCTGAAGGAGGAAAGTTCCTGTTAGTGATTATTTTCTGTCTGTGAGCAAAAGGCTTACGATGTGTGCCCCAGCTCATGTATCAGGAATGCCAGCCAGATAAATGCAGCTTTCCTCTTCCCTGTGGGTCCCTATCTCTCAGCAAGCTTTACAAAGATCTGTAGGACATCCTTTTCGGTGACACCAGCAATTAAAGACTTGCGGCTGGAAGCACCTCACACTTTCCCTGACAGTGCTCCACACAAACACGAATCACAGGTGATGCCCACAAGAATCTCAGCCAACAACAATAGGGATTTATGCAGAAATTATGCTGAATCTGAGAAAAAAATGCTGGTGCGAGTGTGTTCTCCAGGGCTGGCCCCAGACATTAGAGGAAAACACTTTGAATTGCAGTATTATGGACCCCATTGCACTGAGGTGCTGGAGCGTGTCCAGAGGAGGGCAACGAAGCTGGTGAAGGGCCTGGAGCACAAGTCTGATGAGGAGCGGCTGAGGGAACTGGGACTGTTTAGCCTGGAGAAGAGGACGCTGAAGGGAGACTTCATTGCGCTCTACAACTACCGGAAAGGAGGTTGTAGTGAGGTGGGGGTCGGTCTCTTCTGCCAAGTAACTAGCGATAGGACGAGAGGAAATGGCCTCAAGTTGCACCAAGGGAGGTTTAGATTGGACATTAGGAAAAATTTCTTTACTGAAAAAGTGGTTAAACATTGGAACAGGCTGCCCAGGGAAGTGGTTGAGTCACCATCCCTGGAGGTATTTAAAAGATGTGTAGATGAGGCGCTTAGGGACATGGTTTAGTGGGCATGGTGATGTTGGGTTGACGGTTGGACTGGGTGATCTTAGAGGTCTTTTCCAACCTTTATGATTCTATATGGTGATCAGACTCTTTAGTAAGACTTCTCCAACTTGGCCACTCCCTTCTCCTCAATACCTAAAGCAGAGTTACAGCAGACTTGCCTCTGGATGCCTTGATGCAAAGTAAGTCGGCCCTTGTGATAACTGGACCCTTGCCAACACCACACGAGCGCGAAGCTTTGCATCGCCCTGCGATTCCCCCACCAGCAGAGCCCTGGGTTTGTTTTGGGATGCAGCGATGGTGTGCATGGGCACGAGTAACTCAGCACAGAGATGATCTTTAGGACAAAATCCTGTCTCAGTGCTGCATTTGGTAGGATCTGTCCTCAGAACTCGTAAGGAGACTGTGGCCCTGCCATGATGTGTAAGGGAGGGCAGAGCGTGTGAGAACAATCATTACGTGACTCTGGTTGCAGAGATGGCAACTGCAGGTCACCGACGCTCTAGAAAATATGACTGCTTATTTGGGCACCTAGAAGGTGAACCCTACTGATGCTGGGTGAGGAGCTCACTGCAAATCTGGCCTGATCTTCCTCTGACACTGTTCTCCATGTGCAAAGGGGGGATGCCCACAGTTCCTTTCTTGTCCATCTCCTTGCATGCTCCCCAGTGCTATGGGCTCTCTCCAGCTGTGGTTATATTTGATTTGCAGGTTGCTGAGACTTTGAAGTTCCTATTCGCCATTTCTACTGAATAGTCAAATGCCTAGCACAAGCAATCAGGATCACATCTAACTGAAGCCTTTATTCCTGCTATGAAACCCTATAGCAACAATTGAAGCCGTCTTACCGAAGACTGCCCGTCCCACCATGAAATAATGCCTGCAGGACACCACCACATGCTGCAAAACCTACTGGGGCAAGTCCCGTTTAATCAATGAGGGAATTTTTGTAAGGCAGCTAAAATGTCTTCGACTCGCTCGATGGGTTTGGCTAGCTTACTGCGGAGCTACATATCTTCAAACGAGAAGGAGCATTTATCCTCAGGGTCTGATCTAGAGCCGCTGCAAAGCACTAGGACCCTTTTAACTGATTACACAGAGGTGGGAATAGACCCCTACTGACTGCTGCAAAAATTTAGACCTTCTTTTTCATGTTGTTGTTGAGTAGAGACAGAGAAGACGCAGATATAGATAAATGGGGCATAAAAGACATTTTTCTAGTATAGATTGGGAACTCCACTCTCTCTTCTTAATTTATCAGTGGTGTGTTTTGAACACCGGCTTTTGCCAGTGAGATATAGAGATATTTCACTATTAAGTTGTAAGGGGAAACGTAGCATTGAATGGCCATCAAAGTCAAAGGGAGTTTTGCCCCAGGTGTCAAAAGAAGGACAGAGCCCCAAAATAAACTTGTTACAACTACAAATAGAAACAGGTGGCAGTTGCTTTCAGCTCGTGTTGGTAAAACGGTGATCTCTCTCCCACTTTTCTGGATTTTGTTTTTAGCAATGAGGCTATAACGTTGTAACTTTGCAGCCTCGTTGAACATGCAGTTTAATTCATTAATGTTTATAAAGTGCTTTAAGATCTGCAGCTGGATAAGTGCTAAGTAGTCTTATTGCTGTAATACAGATGAATTTGCTTATCTCTCATGTAAATCAGCTTAAAACATTGCCCTGAAATTAACAGCTCTGGGGTTAACAATAGGCTCAACCACACACTAAACTGCAGCACTTATCATATCACAACATTACCCTTATTAATTACACGCCCTGCTGTGGTTTTTGGACGGAAATCAGCTACACTTCAGATACGGGCAACCGGACAGCGCTGGGAGGAAAGCGTTTGTAACTGCACGACACATATGTTAATCATGAAATTAAACAGATGGCCCAGTCACTCATCAGTGAAAGTCCACCAGGGGCTGTAAGAAAGAAGGAGATTTCCTATGTAACATAACAATTTGGACATCAGAAGGTTTCGAGTTACAAGATTTTTCTTTATCCTCCACCTGAAACTTTTAAGGGGTAACGTCAGGGAATTTCATCCGGACTTCAGATACTAATCTAGTTTTATGCTGTTTTGATCTGTCTGTTGAGAGCTGGCAGCCAGCTCCTCCGACTCCACGTAAGCGTACACCGTGCAGCAGATGGACCGGCCCTTTGCAGCCACCGAGATGTGTCTGGAGCTTGCAAATCCCCCCTGTCTCCAGAAAGCCTTGCACGCGATGAGCTCGTAAAAGAGCTAGACCCAGCACTCGCTGCACCGTGCGCCGGCAGGACGGGTTTAGGGGCTGAGATGCAGGGGAGCGGCAGCAAGTATTCACTTGTTGCTCACCCGCGCATCTCCGCTGAAGCCACGAGTGTCTGATCTAACATTAAACCTGGTTTCAGGCCAGTGTAACCGCTAAGCTCACATCAAACTCACTCTGCAAGTTTTGCTTTCTCAAGGCAGCATGCACAAGTAATACCTACTGCAGTGTTGCCTGGCGTAAAACCGTAAAAATGGGATAATGGGCCCAATTAAGATTAAAAGTCAATTTATGTCTGAATTCTGCATCCTTCTTCACTTATAGACATGAAAGGGATGATTATCGATATTGTTAAATGCATTTCTGGCAATGGTTAGCAGTGCTAACCAAAGTCAGGGCTCTGATGCACACATGCACGGTAGAGACAGCTTGTACACAGAATTATTTACAATCTAAGAGGACACCAAAGAAAGACTAGATGAAGGGAAGAAAGGGTTATTACCCTCAGAGCACCTAAACTCAAACTTTCGGTGGTATTTAAATGCCTACTGGTGTTTTCAAAACTTGACATCTAATTCCCTTTGAAAACCTGTTCCAGATTTACAGAAGTGGTCAGCTCTCCCAACTGGAGATACATTTTCAAAAGAGCTCAGATCCTCATTAGACAACGGGTGGATTTTCAGAAACGCCCAGTGTGGGGCTTTGAGATGTTTTGGAAAAATAGGAATAAGAAACAAAACATGCACTGAGAGTATGAAAAAACAGGTTTACATGGCCTCTATCAGTTGCAGCTTGAGATTGTATGTTTGGACTTAATTAAAGCCTATTAAAGTCTTAATTAAAGTCTTCTTTCTATGAAGAAATTATTCATTTTAACTTTACTTAAGCAAGTATCTACAATCTTCCTCTTCTGCAGCACAGAAAACCATGGATAACCTTTTCTTCCCATCACATCAAATTTCATACACAGAACAGTTTGGGGAAATGAGAGAATTTTTCTCTCTCTGTTTAACAGAAAGGGGATTCTTTTACAGAAAGGGGATCTTATTTTATTGTATTTCATTCCCAGGTCATCTTAATTTTTTCATTTTCTTTCTTAATCCTGAAGCTTTTCATTTTTCTATTTTCCTTTTAGAATTGACTGAGATTTAATGGAAGCCTTAGAGTTTCTATTTCAAAAATACCAGTGAGTATGAAAAAAATGCTCATTTTACTTATATTTTCCATGTGCAATAAAATGATTTCACAATGATCCCAAATTAGAGAGTGGCTCAGGAAAACAGAGCTGGGAAATGCAGAAAAAGACATCTGTGTGAACTTTTTTTACACACCCACTAAAGGCACAATATTGATTTGAATTTTTGCCATTTTTCTTTCAAGTGGAAGTTCTGGGTCTGCTATTGAAACATAACCTACCTATTCTTTTGCCAAGAAAAGACCACATAGTGGATTTGCCCAGTCATGATATCAGCTCAGAAACCATCATTGCCAGATCAAGCTTGTATTGGGCTCTCTGGGTCCTGTGCAGGTGCCCCAGTAAGTGGCCCAAGGTTTCAGATTGGGGTCCCATGGACCATGAAAACCCAGGGGAGAACATTTCACCTTTCTTAAAGCTTGATCTCTGCAGAGCCTCGAGCTTCACTGGGCACTGTTGTGAGCTCTGCTAGATAGAGCTAGGTAGAGCTCACAACCTCAGCAGGGAAATTAGGGGGTGGTGTGTCCATCACCAGCCATGTTTAACAGAGCTCCTGGCAAGTGCAAGGCATCAGGGCCACGTCAGTGCTCAGCATCTGGCACCGGGAGCACTCAGGGTGGTGGTACCCCATGCAGAGCAATGAAAGATGAGCCGAAGCTTGGTGAACTTGGTCATACATGATGCACCTTGTACTTGTCCCAGGTACCTGGGAAACACCCCGAAAGCCATGTAGAGTCCTCTCTATGACTGGGACAAAGCTGTGTATGTCCACATCCAAACATCTGGGAGGGGGACCCTGAAACCCCATCACCTGCTCAGTTGACTAGCTGGGTGTATTAGGATGGACTGCACTTACGTTTCGCGCTGGTTTTGAAGGGGGGGAGGTCAGGATTGTTCCTCATGTGCAGAGTCATATCAGTTTCTGGATCCAGCTTAACCTGTCAGGGGAATGAGGTATCTCTCAGGTGTCTCACCAAGGCAGTGAAGCACAGGACAGGATCACAGGAGCATCATCATACAAAGCCCAATTGCAATTGCCCAGGAGAAAAGCCCACCAATCCATCAACCGTTGTCACCTTGTAGGCATGGGAACGCATGACCAGTGCAGGCACCCCGCGAACACACAGGGTGTGTTTGGTTATGGCTATGGGTGTCTCCGCTGCCCCATAGCCAGAGAGTCCAGAGCCTGTGGACAGGCTTTGCTTTGAGGGTCCATCACCTTTTGGCAGTAATATACTACAGGTGGAGAGCAGAAAGACCTTCCTAATGCATAAACAGAAATCAGATGCTCAACGCAAATTTTTCTCTGAGAGGATTTGTGCCGTAAAAAATCTCCCCTCTTCAGTTACACCAACACGTAACTGCCAGCAGAGAGGGAATAACAACGGGGCATTGAATGAATAACACTGCAGTTCTTGTTAAACACTTTCTTTTATTTTCTTCTTCTCCTTTCCCTCTCCTTCTCCATTTTTTAGCTTGTAACTCCAAAAGGTGTTGGAACAGGGGCTCCCTGATGTTGTCACATTGCAGAGAGTTAGATAAGATGATCTCACAAGGTCCCCTCGACTCCTTTAACCTCCAGTTCTGTGATATGATTCAATTTCCTGGGGATTAATGACCAGGTGGTGTTAATGGTGCTCAGCTATAAAGTGAGCCGTCAGCTCCTCCCAGCTGGTCAGTGTTTATCCCTGCATGTCAGTCATGAGTGCTGCCCTCTGGATCTAAGAACTCTGAAAAAGCCATCATGTTTTTCCATAGCCTTCTCGGCACACATCCTCCCCTAGAAAAAGATCTAGGAACAAAGCCTAGAAGTAATCGCCCAGCTTTGGGGGACAAACACTCCTGCGTATGGTGCCTTTAAGTTTTGCCCTGCTAGGCAAGCTGTTAATCAAAAGCCAAAGGGCTCCAGTCATGGGCACCTTGCAAATAATTTCTTGTTGATTAGAGAGATCTTCAGACACTGCTTATTCCTGGGACGCGCTGAGGCAGCAGGTATCAAGTGGTCCTTTGTCAGCACAGAGAACTCTACCTGGCTTCTCACAATCTGCTGAAGGCAGGGCTTGGCTTTCTCTGCTTGCATGACAGCTGCCGTGACCTTCCCATCAGCACAGCCTGGTGCCAGGGCACCAGCGGGGGAGTTTTGAAATGCCTGTGCCTGCAGCTGGATGGGGACGCAGGGGGTTGTTCTGGCAGAACTGGGATGCTGGGACGGGGCACGTGGACAAAATGCCCAGGAAGCAGCAAGGATCCCATGACACAGGGGAAGACAACACACCCCAGTGGTCCTCATCAGTCCAACCTGGAGAAAAACTTCACTAGATCCAGCATCAGCCTGCCCTGGAGCAAAACGGAAGATTTACTGTGCCCAGCCCCATTATTTATCAGGGTCCAGGGTGCTGTCCACACCCCGGGCAGCTGTGTGCCCACATTGTCCATGCCCAACTCCAGCCCTGCAAAGTGCACCCGCCAGTGCTGAAAGATTTTCCATCATCCCACCCACCTCCTGCTCTGGTCCCAGCAGGAGAGAGGAGCTGAGCTGGGAAGGGGTTTTCTTGCAGTTTTCTTGCAGTGACAGCAGGGCAGGGAAACCAAAGCAAAGCCCGTGCCAGCCCCCGCAGGCACAATTTCTGATCTTCATGAAATCATCGACCCTCTGTCCTGGGAATACAGACTCAAATAAACCTCCCAGAGGACCTGTTGTGCAAACAGCGGGGAGGGGGGGGAATTTCTTTCCCTCAGTGGGCAAATTATGGACTTAATGAGAAAGATTATTTACCTAAAGGGCTTTAGCCAGTTCAGACCTTGATATCTGGAGCATTTGGGCCATGAAGCCCCATCGCCCTGCATCCAGGCGGGGGGCATGGGCAGAGGCACCCCCCACCAGCTACCATGGCTCCTGCAAGGCAGGACAGCTGCGAATAAATGTGCAACTCATAAAGCTGAAGGGGCTCTGCAAACTATTAGGTAATTAAGCAAAGTGAGGGCTTGGAGCGCCCGGCTGCTGCTTCCAGCCCATGGCTGTGCTCTCTTTAGAGTCTGATTGGATAAAGGATTTTTATTAACTTCATATTTTTGCTTCTAATTTTCCTCTCTTTGCCTTTCATATTGCAGGCCCTGAGCTCCTCTGGTCTTGTGGTGATGTTTATTGGCACTGGCAGGTTGCAACACCCCTGCAGGCTTCCCACAGACAAACCCCAGAGTGCAGACCACGAACCGAAGCAACTTCATACGCTGCCTTTGCTGTGAAATTACTCAGGCACTTCCCTCCCGGTTTTCCTCTCGCCCTCCCCACCTTCCCAGCTGGAGCCTCCTCCCCCCCGCTGCGCCTCTCCTTTTCCAGCAGAAGAGGCAGCAGGCCCAGAAAAGCAGCTGGTTTGCAGGGCATCGCCAAATTCATCTTTTCGCTGTTCCTTGAGGCTGTGGTTCGAGGTAGGAAACAAGCCCCAGGGGGCTGCAGCAGCCGCCACTTCTGCCTAGTGCAGGACAGACTCCAGACAAGGGGAGGGATGGAGGGAGGGTGGTTTTGAAGCAGCAGCAAAAGGCTTGGGCATCTGCTTTTGGCTCCACCATAGACCCGCTTCATCTTCAAGGTCATGTAAGTCAACCCCATCCAACCTGGACGCCTGGGAACTTGCACTTTGACCCTTTAAATACATTCCTGTTATCTTCAAAGTGGGTGCATAAGAGCTTAAAATTGCAAGGGTATATTTTTGGTGGCAGAGTGCCAGTGTTTGGGCACCTACTATCTGCTCCAGAGAGCTCCCCAACCTTTCTTTGTGGCAATGAGCACAGGGGATTCCCAAGCACCTTTCTGGAAGCTTTCCACAGCTTGCAGAAGTTGTGCCCTGGGATTTATTTAACCTCCTGCAGTTGCTGGTTGTGCCCCATCGAACAATGGACTCTGGTTTGCGAGCAGGCTGGGTCGGCTAAATTGGCTTATTCTTTGCGATGCTCACAGGCACATCTGTTAGCAACAGCTGGCTGCCAGCCCAGCCTCCCTTTTTTTTTAATATCACTTTGGGGTTTTACTGGTAGTGTCTCTGGACAGTAGGAGGCAAAGAAAGAAGTGGCAAATCCCCAGAGTGCCACCAGTGAATCCAAATAAAAGGCGAACGGGAAAGCGCCTCTTTGACTAGCAGCGGTGCCCGGTTTTGGTGGCCCTCCAGCTGCTTGTTATAATAGCAGGGGAGTGGCTGGGTCACTTGATGATTTATTTCAGCCCCTTGTCCTGGTTGGAAGAAAGCATAAAAGATGCTTTGTTTCCATGAACAGGAGATGGGGAGCGCTCCAGCCTCCAAATCTCCCGCTTTGCCAACGGAGCCTGATGCACTCCCCCATGTGGGATCCATTTGAGTCTGAAAACTTGACAAGAAATGTCATAGCAACACCAGGATGTTCCCCCATCCAGCACAGCAGCGGCAGCTTATTTGTTCAGTGCTCAGCTGCTGTGCACAATCAATGCAACATGTAGCGTGCAACGGGGGTTTGAAGACGTATGGGTAATCTCTGGCTGTGTCGAAAAGATGGTCTGTCCACAGGGAGTGCTTTTTGAGCCACACTCAGCATTGTTTAAGCTTCTAGGCATCTCTCCTGGCTCTACAAGCCCTCGTCCCTCCCAAGCACTTGTAAAACTTTCGAGTCGAGCCATTTCCACCCTTTTGGGGCTGCTGCCGTATTCAGTGTGAATGTCCTAACCCAGACTCAGCAGCCTTTTTAGGTTCCTACCTTCTTAACGAACTGGATCTAGGACTAAAAGGTGATATTAGAGCTGTACCGACACATCTATGATTATTTGCTGATTTATTATTTTTTAAAGTCCCTACTCTTTATGGCTGCAAATAGAAGCTGAGGAGCACAGAGAGACATAACCAATGCCTTTGGCAGTTTGTGAGCAGCCTGGGGTAGTAGTTCAGAGGAGCAGCGGCTGCTGCCTTCACCGAAATCTGCTGCTGCCCCAAGGGGAAGCAGACAGGTTCATCTTTGGAGGAGAGCTTATACAGGGCCCCTTTTCACACGTGAGGGGCACCTGTGCTGCAGCTCTGGCAGCTCTCAGAGCAGTCGTGTGGTGGGTCAGCCTACGTAGTTGTCATAAACTTAGTTAAAAGGAGTTTGTCCATATGTCGGGCATCTGCCAGGAGAAATCCAAAGCGTTCAGGGGTCTGTTAAGGACCCCTGCACTGGTAGCAGTCTCTTTTATTTTAAATAAATGAGTCTAAATAATTTAAATAATTTTAAAGGCATCAGCTTTAATGGAAACGGATGAGATCTGTGTATCAGGATCCGACTGACTTGGGTTCTGCTTCCAGTGTCACTGCTATGGTTTGAAGAGCCACGGGGTGTGGTGTGAGATGACTCTGAAATCTGAGATTACCCCAAGGAAGTAATACATCATTATTTAAAAACATTTCTACACAGTCCTTTGCGAACTCTGAATGATACTGTTCTCTCTGATCTGCAAATTACTTCATGGGGGCATTTTCTGCAATTACTGAGGCTACCTGGCACTATTACCCATACTTTACAAATGAAAAAGCCCAGAAGGTCAAAAGGCCTGCCCAAGTCATGTAGATGAAGAGTTCAGAGTTGAATTTCAGTTTCTGGACTTAGGTGGAAACCAGAAAATAAATAAATATCTATTGAAAGACTCAGTGATGTGATTAGCTGCATTTTTTTCCCCTGTCTTCATCCACTTGTCTCTGCTAACTGAGAGTCACTGCGATGAGATGTTTCTCTTATCTGCTAGAAGAAGCTTTTCTCCTGGCAAAAGAGAAGAGGCCTTTTCATGTCACATGGCAGCCCCTAAGGTAATACTCAAGAGAATAATCTGGTGAGCAAAAAGCTCTGCTCAGAAATGACTCAGTCCATGCTGCTTAAGCTGACACTGAGCTTTAGTGGCTTAACTTTGCCATGTGCTCATTTGTCTTGGGATGTCATTTATCAGTCTGGCCTGAGCCCAGAGACATCTGAATCCTTCCTCCATCCTCAGTTCCAGAGCAGCACCAGACACCGATGGGAAAGACCACCCAAAAGGATCTCAGCCTTTCAGGATTTTGCTTTCTAGTGGGAAAGGAGCAGCTGTATTTCCATAGTTTCAGGATCAGCAGCCATCACAGATGGTCCCAGCACCTCTGGCATCTCAAAGGGGCCACACTCCTCAATGTGACTGCCTGAGTTGCCATTTGTTTCTTCTCTGCTGACCTCCTTCTTGGTCACAACCTCTGCCACTGTCACTGAGGCTCTTCACCCAAGCAGTGATTTTTCTTGCCCAGACTCTAGCCATATCGTTGTTGGTTTTGGCACTCACTTCGCCTGGAGGGGGTCAAGCCCAAGCGCCAACTGACCTCACCATGCCCATCTAGGTCAACCTGCAGGTCCCTTCCCCATGGATATTTCCACCTCTGAGAAACTGCCTACCACCATCTGACTAGTAGTGACTCAAGAGAGCTTTAACGACAAAGAAAAAAACCCAACTTTTAAAACCCCTTTTTATTTTTGCTGTTTCCTTTAGCGTTTGGGTGTTCTCAAACTACCAGCTCTTGCAGGCCAAGGATGCTGTGTGGCTGCCTGGAAAGTGCTTACCTCTCTGGAAGCACTGCCATTAACAACTAATAAACGTCATGATAAACTCCATAATCACTGATTGTTGCACCCAGACCTGAAAGCTCCCTGGATTGTTTTACCTTTAAGCAAAACCACCACCTCACTGGATTGACACATTTTTTTTGGGCCAGAAGGCACTATTAGATTTTGTAACTCAACCTCAAGGGACAGATTGCAGGCAGAGAACATCTAATATCCACCACAGACTTGCTGGAAAGCAGCTGAGTGCAGGGCTGGAGCGCGGGTACAACCGTCCCAATGTGTTACTGTGAGCCCAGGTTCAGCCATGAGCTGATCACCGTCGTAAGGTGACCTGGTAATCCCGGTCACCTGCTGGTCCAATTAAATTATGGACATCTGCAAAATATAAACCAAGAGACTCCCCGTGTCCTTGCGGCGCGCGAGTTGTATTTTATAATGATTCCAAAACAGTTCTAAGTGAAAATAAGCCACCCTGCATAAGAGCTAACGCAGGCAGGGTGCAGAGCTGAAAAAGAACTGGAAAAAATTAACTTCTGGTATATATTTCCTACGGTTCCTTTCAGTTAACTCACTGCAATGCTTAAAATACTTCCTTGCCATATGAATCTGCTGCGGTATATTTAACACATTACCGGTATAAAATGATTCAAGTGCGAGCTTCTTTTATCAGCGAAGTCCAAACTACTTTCCTCCCTCTAAACCAGTGATGGAGCTAAACCAAAACCACGGGTCTGATCACTCCCTGAACATTTAGGCAAGTTTGGATCTTCAACCTAGCATCATGTACACTCCTAATTTGTTAATAGGTCCACACCTAAGTCCCAAATCCAAATGTTGTTGGATTTGGAGGTTGTTCCTTATAACAAAAGTGATCCAAAACTCCATTTCTAGGAGACTTAGGCTTTGAGGAAGTTTGGTTCTGACAAAAAGCAACCACTCGTGACCTTTCTCTAAACAAAACAGAAAGGAGAAACTGGAATTTTATCCCTCTTGTGTTTGGACAGAAGATTTCATTTTGTTCCAAAATTCTCCTGGCAAATACCACGGTTCGGGGCAAAACAGTGAAATTTTACAGGCTGAGGAAATCATAAATGTCTTTGAGGATTTGTCCTAAAGGGATTTGGGATTTTTTTTTTTGATTAAGGAAATTATACCAGGTCTTTTTTTCTGGCACATAAAACCATTTCTCTACTAGTTTTGGTATCAGGGTAGTGAGAACCAATGGATAGAGATGAGCAGTCACAGGACAGTTTGCTCTTTGCCTCGGTCTCCTTAAGAACAACTAGTTCCTTGGACAGACCTCGCTGATGGCATCTGCTGTCACGTTGCCAGAGTGGTCCTCGACGGGCTGCCGGGTCTTTCCCAGGCTGCTTTCAGGGGTGGTGCAGGAACAGGCACGCTCCTGGGACCACTTCCAATAGATGGCTGGATGCGGTCACCCTGTTTTAGAGGCTAACAGAGTTTAATAGCGTGAATGTAACCAGACTGTTAGACTCCAAACCAAAGAATGACTCCTGGCAATGTTTGTTTTATTAATACAGATGTAGCCATTGAGGTCAGTGAGGCAAACTGGAGAGACAGACACATTTAAGTACTCCGAGAGATGGAGGCTGAAAGAAGATAAGAGTCTGGTCTGTAAATCCTCTGCTTTTTCACTAGATGGGAATAACACAGGCAGCAGCACTTAATGCTGTATCACTAACCCAAAATCACAACTCTGAGCTAGATGTTGAGCTCTCCCTCTCAGAGCCTCCCAGACCCAGTCATTAGCTCTTTTTGCCAATGCTGTCAATAAGACTCATCTGATGCTGTGGAAACCCCTAAACTCTGAAGTGGACCAAGTCAAACACGTGCCACAGAGTCTGCCCTGTCATAGTAATCACCGACAATTATTTTAAGATTCTATACTCTGTCTCGTTGTGCCCTGTCATGAATGTTTTCCCAGCAGAATCATCAAAGAGGAAACCCTAAGACCACCCTGTCCTTTAAATGCTCTTCAGAGCGTGACATGGTCTGAATGACCCCATGCCCCAAATACCGTTGGTCTTCCAGCATGCGTCGCACAGGGCAGTACCACAGAGACAGCATCACTGCGCATTGAAATCACATTTCTGAGTCTCTTCACAGCTTCCTGGTCTGACTTCTACACCACAGACAGATGCCACGCCAGACTTTCACCACTCATGGGACCACTATCAAAGTCAGATTGCTTCACCATCAAAACAATGCCTGCAGAGTCCATGTATGCCACTTGTGGGCTTGTCTCCTTACCCCTTTTCAACGCCCTTGCTTTACCTGTTCCCACACAACCAGGTGGACTTGTTTGGGAAAGTTTTGCTTGGGTCCTTTCACATTCTGTCACCCCGATTCTCCTGTACCACAGGGGGGGAGACAGAGGGAAGCTACTCAGTCTGGAGTATTAGCTTAAATTGCTAATGAAGGGCAGTTTGCACTAACTCACTAAACTCTGAGATGCCTGAGGAGGAGGTCAGGCAGCTGAGAGAGCAATATTTTAAACCTTCTTGCATAACTCCCCAGAATAGCCTTGTAAGAATTGCAAGCCTTTGAGTTTAAGCTCAGAGAAACTACTTGACATCAGAAGACCTTCTACATGTGGTTGCTGTGCTCTGAACCACTGTGGGTTTCCAAGTGGAAGATCTAAAGAGCAGCTTTTTTCCATGGCAGTTTATTTTTGTGCATCTATTTCGCAGAAAGGACACACTCTTACAAGCAACCTAACTTGTGCTTGGAAATCATGACTTTGTAGACCTTCTGGCTGCAAGCCTATGGGAGATATGTGCACCTACAGCCCATTGGGAGAGGAGGCTCAGCTGCTTGGTGGTGGATCAGGCTCTCTTTGGATGCTCTGGGCTGAAGCCAGACCTCAGATGGGTACCCTGATTCAGTTTCAGAGCTCCTTCTCATCTGCTCCATCTCAGATCTGCATTACTCAGGAGGAAGAGGCACAAACAGAGGAGACTTTAAAAACAATCCTGAGTAAGACAGCACATCTGTGTTTCAGGTTCCTCAGCGTGCTCCTTGGTGGCAAATTCCTCTGTGTGTACAAAATGCCACCAGACTCCCCAGGGCCCGTACAAACAGAGGCATCTCAATACATGAAGGTCACCAAGGCGTTGCTGCCAATATTTTTTGTTGTTTCTTTTTGTTGTTGTTCCTTTTTTTTCACTCCAAGTTTCTCTCTTGTTTTAGACCGCTTTCATCTCCCTCTGTCTCTTGAGCACTGTCTCATTGTGCATCTGTTTTCCCTTTGCCTGTTCTCCCTTCCCCCTATGTTTACTTTTGTAAGCAGACTGTTGTTTTTATTCAATTCCCCTTGGTTTTCTTTGGGTTTTTCAGTTCTTCTAATCTTCTCTGCAGCTCTCCCATTCTCTCCACTTACCTTCCATCCTGGAGTGCCTCTGGGGCCCTGTTTCCAATTAGGTCTGTTTTGTCTTGTTTACTGGACTTTTCCTCTCCCCAATGTTGCACAGCAGCCACCTTTTTTTTCTTCTTTTTCTTTTTTTTTTTTCCTTGCTGATCAGAAGCCAGGAAGCTACTTCTTCTTCACTGCTGTTGGTTTTATTCATTTACGTATTTTCTTTCCCCAAGAAATAGAGTGGATGGCTTTTTAAAAATGTTTACACTCTAATTGTAGCAACTGCTGTGGAAATTACTTTAATGCATATTAAATCGTAGTGAAAAAGTCCATCTTAATATCCTCTCTTTTTCTTTTTTACCTCAAAGCACCTCATTAAATAAAGACCCAATCCTACTTGCTACCAAATTTCCTTACGGAAAGACCCACAGACCCTGGTCACTGAGCACCCAGGTCCTCATGAAGCCTTCTTAAACACTGCCACTGAGAAGTCAAAAGCACCCTTCTGAGCTGACAGAAAATAACACAAATTTCCAGTGCAACCTCTTGCTTAGGTCTCCTGCAAGATTTGCCAAAACCAAACCACCTCCAAGAAGCACTCAGATAGTAGCAAACCTGCCTTTCCTGGCAGAAAAATGATCTGAGGAGAGAACTTCTCACTGGATCTGGATCATATTCAGTGTTACCTTGTCCTGGGTAGTACAGCAGGGAAAAGTTAGCATCACAAGAGAAGGTAAATTTTTTTAATAAGAAAAAAAGCTTACAGAGCAACATGGGTTTCATCTGCTCATTTCCTTTTTTTTTTTTTTTTTTTAAGAAAAAAAGCAATAAAATAAAAGTTAGCTTCTGTACTTGGCAGTCTTCTGTCCCCTCAAAGCTTAAGGGCTCTTTTCCACCTCTGGGGGAAAAAGTGGGGCTGAACACGATGTGTATGGGTAGCAAAATCAGATTCTACAGTAATAAAATTTGTGAGGAAAATTATCCACCAGCTTTGAGAATTCCAGCGGTGCTCAAAGCCGTAAATGTTTGGCACCACAAGGCATTCAAGAAATCTGAACGGGTGATGTTGGGTTTGGTTCTTTGAAAGCTTTCCTTCTCACTCCCTTTTGTTATGTTTTTTTCATACTTGATTCTTATGAGCAGAAGTGGTTAACTCAGGAGTTTATGAAACAAGAAACTTGGCTTCCATTCCTGGCTCTTGCGTTCACTTTCTGCCTGCTCTTGGAAAAGTCATTTAAAACTAGATCTCTAAGCAGACTCAGGTTGTTCCATGTATCAAGTACTCAGGATCTCTGTAAGCAGATTAGATGAGTGAATAGGATTACCCAAAGCCAGAAAGCAGACCTTAAAAACACCTGGAGCAACCTGTAGAAAATAGGAAGATGGGCCCTCTGGACCATCTAGATACCTGGTCCTTGATGAAGGAAGACATGGCTATCTGGGAGTCTCTAGCTGGGATTTTCAGCTCTGAATCTTTTCCTAGGTTAGGTACCTAAGTCACATTAGCCCAATTTTATGGAAACCTGCAGGAGGATGCACTGTTCTTTGACAGTGAAAGAGGAAAGCGGGGAGTTATCTTCTCAGATATCCCCTACACTTGTTTGAGACAGGAGCTTTAATCCACTTCTTGACTTCTGAGGTAGTTTTTTGGACATCTTCTTAGCTGGATAGACAAACTAGCAAGAAACCCGTCAAGTTCAGTCACTGGACTTGAACTACTGGTGTAGTGGGCATGGTGGTGTTCGGTTGACTGTTGGACTCGATGATCTTAGAGGTCTTTTCCAACCTTAATGATTCTATGATTCTATGACTGTGGGATACGATGGGACACACATGGCAACATCAGAAAGTTTCATTACCACCTCTGGCTGGTGCAAAGCCAAGTAAAATAACTGTGCTCAAAGAACAACATGTTCTGAAGCAGGTCCTAGAGGAAGGACCATGGAGCAAACAGGCAATCTGAGAGCTCTGCTTCGCCTCTGATGTGACACAGGGATCTGAGCGGGGTGACAGTTTCAGGGTTGGTGTAATTTCTCTGGTGGAGACTTAAGGCCCATGGGGCTTTGCTAGCAATAATGTGAATGTGCATAGCCCTCAGCCACAGGAATTTGAAGGATCTCTGTAAAATACCATGTTGGAAGTAGCACTTAGGTCCATCTGCAGCTTTAGCTCAGAAGCCCGATTCTGTGATCTGTCTGCACCCATGAGTGCTGGGTTTCTTTATGAAAGATGTGAATATTCATACAATCCAGTTGTGTTGAGGAGGTGAGCTGGAGTCAGCCAATTGTGTAGCGTGTGTGTGTTTAAATATTTCATTAGAGACATGTTTTGGAAAGCCAAAAAAGAACAGCGCAATTTTAATAAATAATCCTATCAAATGTTTATGATGCCAAAGCCATAATATAAATCAATGTGTTTAGATCTGAGTATGATAAATATACCTTAAAACAAATGGTTTGAAAATAATTTCCTTATTCCCTTACCTGCCAATTTTCTGTTCAAAGGCCTTTGTTTCTCCAGCTACTCCTGATAACATCACAGCCACCTGAAACAGCTCTTGGAGCAAACCTCAAGAGTAATCCAAAACTCATGAATCATGTAGACCTGCATGCACAATAAGAATGGGACCTTCTAAAAACACTGACTAGTAAAAGCCATTATTGTTTACTACAAGTTAGGGAGCAGGGACATGCATGTAGTCCACAGATTGGGTGACAAGCACAAATCTTGGCCACAAGCAGTGCACAAGTGTGTTCGTTCTGCTCGATCCCCTACAATGTGACGAGGAGAGAAAGAATGGAAGCAGCAAGTGTTTTCCAGTGGTCAGTAAAACAATTAAAGGCTTTGATCAAAATAAAATGGTGCTTTACCTCAACAGTAAGCACTAGGCATGGGGCTTGGTGTTTGCTTTACCCCTTTCTTAGATGCTTAGCTTTTGTTTCTGCTTACAGAATCATGGCTACTTGGCTTCCACAGCCAAAACTGCCCCCAAGGTCAACCCTGGCTGTGCCTGCAGCCACCTGGGGCCCTCTGGGCAGCAGTGGGGAACCAGGAGAAGACACCAACTGCAGACCTCCATTTTGTGAGGAAACCTTCTATAATTGCATTTTTGGAGTCCACACCCCAATCCTGTCACATAATGTCAATGATAGGGTTTCTTCCAGTCATTCTTGTCATATGGTCTTTGATTGCTTGGACCAGGGAGCTGTTCCTTCTTGCCTGAAAGCAGCCATCCCACTGCTAGACTAGAACGACTCCTACTTTTCCAGGATAAGAAGCAGATGAGGCCTACGTCCTAAAGCTATGATGGCTTTTTTGTTGTTTTAAAAACATCCGAAAGACAGATATTTTGCTTACTGTATATTTTAGCTACTGGCAAATGTTTCTAGCCATGCTAGAGAGCTGATTATATCCCTCCCAAGCTTCCACTTTGGATGAAAAAAGTCTTAGTAACAGTTGCTAGCAAAAACATTCTGGAATGGATTTGTTGATAGAAGATGACTGCTGTGCTTTCAGAAGGAAAATTAAACTGAAGAACAAGTATATTTAAGCATAATTGCTTTAAAAACAGAACACATGCTATATTATAATCTGTAGTTCACTGGAAAATGGAATAATCCAGAAGGCTGAATTCAGTACAGTGCACTAGAAGAGTTATGTTAATTTGCAATGAGTCCTGCTTGCAGCTTTCTATCAGACCATGTGTAAAATGCCTCAGCGCCACTGGAGATCAACTCAGCTTGCATTCTGGTAGGACAGTGCAGTAAGCTTCAGATGCAATTTTCAGGAAGGTCATTTGGCAGATCAAGATAATCTTACCGAAAACTGTTTTTTAAACAGGATCCGATTCCCTCTGGTGGCTGGGTAACCCCAATGGGACTGAGCTACGGGATCCATCTGTGCTCCAGACTCGCTGCGTAATGACCTTGTCTCTGGTGTTACGTAGCATCTTCTCATTGGGCTCTGTTAACCATGACACGCTATTAGCGTGTTGTAATAAATGCTAATAGTAATTCTTCCCTGGTGAAGTTTTTAGTTTCCATCTGATACAAGATCACCTTTGAGTCACTATCAATTCTCTTAAATTCTGAAACTCAGAAGGAGATGATACCAGCACCTGATTTTCATTTTGGAAAACTGGAGCTTCCCCACCTTTACATGAAATAGAGGCAGACTCAGACAAGTCCATTTGTCCAGCGGGCCTGAATCCTGAAGCTCTGAATAATGGCTCAGACAACCATAAGCCTAAATATTATTTCAAACCTCCAAATAATCATTGATTGCACAGCTCAGGAATTATTTATTTTGTCAAATAAATAAATAAACCATGTCAAACAACTCAGCAGTTTTTTGCTTGCCTTTTCTACTTACTTTTTTTACCCTTTCCTCTTAGTTTGTATTCTGCACCATATGCTTCTTGTGGAGAATGAGGCCACCTCACAGGAATGGACATTATAACAACTCTTCTAATCAGTGCTGTTGTAGGTCAAAATGACCACTTTCTAAACAGCAAAAACAGATGTAAGGCATGACAGCAACAGCAAATCCCATCATAGACCAGAGTGCTGGAGACGCCAGCAGGTAAATGGATCTGTGTTGGTCAGACTTTGCCACACTGCAGCCTTACTGTGTTAGAAAGTAAGCTTTTTCAATGAAATGTCAAAAGACACCAAATCATGAGCAACACCAGTCTTCTTGTAGCTCTGAAGGAAGGAAATAATCCATCTCAAGATGCGTTGAGCCTGTTCCTGTATAATAATCTATGTCAAGTTTCTTTGGAGCTTGTAAACCAAGCAAGAATAATAAACAAGCAAAAGCTGAAAGGGGTTGGAAGGAGCCTGGTGTATATAACAGGAATTCAGCTTTGCTGCCACCAGGATTTCAGCAGGCCTTTCTGTGACAGCCTCACACTAGCCTCTTCTTAGTTCACCAGGGTTTAATCAATTTTCCAAAACTCTTAAAGACCTGATTTTTGAAAGAATTTTCAACACAACTTAGCACACACCACTCTCATCCCACAAAGATCTGCACAAGTTATTTTTTATCTTTTTCCCATCCATGAGAGCAATGGAGCAAATCAGGATGCTCCATCAAATCAGTGCACCAGTTCTCTCAGGCACGTCTCTCACTGAAGTCCAGACTGCTCGCTGGAGAATGGGGGGGCCCAGGTTCTGCTTGGGGACAGTGTTGCTGAGTTGGCATTAGATGAGGTATGCTCCTCTTGGACCATGGTGGCTGGGGACAGCGCTGAGCCATACCCTGGGGACATGTTTGCTCCACTGCTTTCCCCAGCTTTAGATGTAGATGTGAGCCACTATTCATATTGGCCGAAACTCCACCAGCATTTCGTACACACTCGGAGATGATTTATCTCCGCCTAAGATGTTCATTATGATTAGTAGCTCTGTTCTGGTTGCCTGCTAAATGGTGTTCAAGGCAATAACGAAATACAGGCGCTGAAATGCTTCGACATGCATTAACACAATAATAAATACGAACCTGGGAAGCTGTATGGGCTGTATGTATTAACATCACATTAGAGTGATAGGTAAACTGAGGCACAGAACAGTGACTTGGCTGTCACTGTTGGTGCCACTCAAGAGGTTGGACCTGCACCACAATCTCCTTTGCAGTTGATCATTGCTGCCTGGCCCTACAAGCTATAGCAGGGAAGATACATATTGCCAGCAGTAAATATCGCAAGAGTGATGAGATTATTAGTGTCAGACGTCTCTTACGCACCCTGTGTATAGAACCACTGTCCAGTAAGACCAAGGATTATTTTGATAAGCAGTTGGTCTCAGGCAATATTAGTTTGTGGGAAAGTTTCTTGGATGTAGCAAGTCTTCTCTACAAGGCTCATTAAATTGCATTTTGCTACATTTACTGCACGTGGCCTGTTTCCCTCATATGGATTGACTGTTTATGCTCATTTCTCAGCTGTGTTTATTGGTAAAGTTTCATAGCCTTAATCACAAATGCATAACAGCCCTAACCAATATAGAGCATCCACCATTTCTAATAACATATGGTCTGACCACTCGATAGTTTAGATGCCATGGTTCATTAATTCTCCACAGGAGTAATAAGCATTTGGTATTGTCTTATGTTCTAAGCCAATTTATTGTTCCAAAGGGATAAAAACCGGACCTGCTATAATCTGAGTTTAAACAGTCCCTTGCTTAGTTTTTCCAGAGCTGTGCTGCTGTGTGACAACAAAATCAAAGCCACAGAACTTTTGTCTTGGTTAAATAAATGTCACTCCCAATTGATTGAAAGGCTTCAGAGGCAAAACTCTAATTCAAATTCATCTGTAAGGTCATTCTGATGTGCTTCTTTCCCTCACCCTGTTTTGGAGAACACCCATCCTTAGCATGAGGACATGAGAAAGAAAGAATGGTAAATTTAACAACAAGTAAATTTAGAACAAATTAGTTGCTGCACCACACCAAAAGCCTGCGAAACTCCCACTGTAGGAAGTCAGAAAGTCAGAAGGGTTGAACCTGAACTCATGAGGCTCACCAGACTCCTCGGGATATGGAAGGAAGGTTTCTAATGAGGAAGAGCACAGCATTTTTCCTCAATTCTTTACGGTGTTAATGCCTGGATAGTTTTATGGCTAATACCATAGTATATTAGCATTCTAATCAGAGTCCATCAAGGAATCAGTTGATTTTGGCAAGTTTGAGGAGGTATTACATGGCACAGCAATTATTGCATAGCCAACAAGGTGTAAAAGGGAGGATTATATCTTCCGCTGAAACTTGAACCACCACCTGAGAAACTGAATACCCAACCTGATCAACTGGCAGTGGGATTGGTGCAGTCATCAGCCAGGTTGCTCAGTACTTTGGACCGTTTGATTGGTTCATTGTTGACTTTCTGCAGTTGCTTCTCATCCTCCCAGGACACCTCCCACCATAAACCCAGCAGCATAGTCTCCCTTGCAAATGCTTTCATGTGGGGAAGTTGATTCAGTCACAGATCAAGAGGATGAGACGTTATGCGGGCTGTGGACCATGCTTTCAGGACAGCCCACAAGATATGCAGGACTGCAGCCAACTTATCCTTAAAGAGAGAATACTCTTGTTTGGGTTTTCTAAATTAATACCTGAAATGTAAGGTACCAATAGAAGTGTGGTGATGGAGAATGACATCTAGTGGCTCCAGCCCACTCGAGTCTTTAATTGACTCCAGTTTGTAGTGTTTCTGTGCTAGGTTTTGTTTGTTAAAATACCTACTTGTGCTACCGCTGGTGGTAGCAGCGGTGAGAGGTCTAGTATTCAAACAAGTTACTCATAACCACCAGAATTTTTAGACCTGATGAGGGTAAGGTTAGCTAGGAAGGGAGCTAAAGGGTGGTAGCAGGTTCATAACAATTCTCAGACCTTTGCTGTTCACGGTGTAACTTCAATATTTCTTTCAAGTCATTCATAGCAATTGTTAGGGACAGGCAATGGCCAGGGCTGTTGACCATAGATCTCCCAGTTACGGAGGTATGTGATCTTTCCCATTACCGGTTTTCCATTTTTTTTTTCTTAACTTGTGAGGAAAGAGCTAGTAAAATTGAAGCCTATTTGCTCTTCAGCCTTCTACTGGCATTGTTGACCAGAATGAAAATCACCCAAATAACAGCAGATCAGAACTGAAAAGAATAAAAGGTGAGGAGAGTAAATTTTTACTTCAAAACCTGTTGTCCAGGCCTAATTGATACTTCTGAATAAGCCATTTCTCTATCTTGACAACTGTTAACAGCTCTTGGCTGAAAGTCAACTTTGTTCACTTAATTTCTCTAAAGTTCTGTTCCATCTGGCCAGAAAAAGAGCTATTTTCTTCCCTTGAGAGGTGTGAATCAGACGAGATGTTTGTGGCTGTGTCTACGCTGCAGGATTTGAGTGAGTGCCCTAGCCCCATCTGAACCCTTTATCTGCACAGCATCCCTCATCAGAGCAAGACCCCAAATCCTCTCATTTCCTCTCTCATGTCGAGATTGCACTAGAGAGGGAACCTGGGCACATGGCCAAAAGGCATGAGATACTGCATCCAAGCCCTGAGCCCATTGTGCCCCATTTCTCCTACTAAATGAGGTGGATGGGAATACCCCCTAGACATGAAGACCAACAGGCATGGTGTGACCTGCGTGTAGCATGACCTCTCAGTCTTCAGAACAGCATGGCTGGGCGCAACCTGCCTGTTGGGCTTAGTGCCTGCAAGGTCCTAATTCCCAAGCCATGCAGAAACACTATTTGGACAGTGTCGGTTGCCTTCAGTGAAGACCATGGCAGGGTGAGCTCCAACAGTGCAATGGCAGAGATGATTGCACTCCCCGGTGCTGTTTAACTGGCTGGTGCAGATGTATTCTTGGGGGCACCAGGCTGTGCAGTCTGTGGTGGGATACAGCCACCCTGCATTCTCCGTATTGCCCTGAGAATGAATAAAAATCAAAGCAAATCACTTCTGTGGAAAATCCTACTTGGAGGAAAAGGAATTTTCCAAAAGTGATGAGTTTCTTTTTAGTGCGTCATTTATAGGAGCTCTGCTGGAGATAAAGCGGAGGAGGTGATTTTCAGGGGATGTGTGCTCAGCACTTGGAAGTTGGATGCCTGTGAAATGGATCGGTTTTGACCTCCATAAATTGAAACGCTCAAGATCACCCATGAAAACCCTAGCTGCAGATGACAGATAACAAGGCATGCCTCTGAACTTTCTGCAGTTTTCAAATACTAAATGAATGGCTAGCCTAGTGATAACACAATCGCAGGGTAATGCGTAACAGGCAAAGGAGGTATTCCACACAGAAACGGAGGAAAAAAGAGGGAAAAACTTTTATTATTTTCTAACAAAACACTAAAGCAAGTGAGAAAAGTTAAGGTTAAAGCTCTGAGAAAATAGTTTGATGCTATAGATTCTTACACACATTGGCGTAACTGTATGGTAGTATCATTGTATCACTCTAGAACTTGTTGATCCCCAAAGCGTCTGTTTCCAGATATTAATGTACTGTGATTTGGCTTATGGTTCTTTTTTAACCGGTGTGTAGTGAACCATA
Organism: Calonectris borealis; assembly: GCF_964195595.1. Lineage (NCBI taxonomy): Eukaryota > Metazoa > Chordata > Aves > Procellariiformes > Procellariidae > Calonectris > Calonectris borealis. The sequence continues at coordinate 5,968,589 of NC_134314.1, forward strand.
GTGTGGAAATGGTTACCTTTCTACCTAAATCACTGATTTATGTCCATAGTTTTTACATGGTGGGCATATATTTTGAATCCCTGTAATATTTGACCCATCTTCTTGGCCAGTGAGAAAAAGTACATAATGTGAGTTGCTTGTTCACATAAACATTCAAGCCTTTAAAAATATCTCTCTGACCTTCTTCAACTCTGCCTCAATGATTTCCTGTGGCAGGGAATTCCTTAGGGTGATTATATGCTTTAAACAGAAGTATTTCCTTGCATCCATTTAAACTTTGTTGCCTGTGAAATCAACCCAGCAACCCCCTTTGGTTCTTGCTTTACGGGGTTGGATACAGAGAAACTTCCGGATGGTTTTTCTACAAACCAGTCATTATTTTGTATTCCAGCATTATTTATATATAAATATATATACAAAAAAGAAACACACAACAACAAGCCACTTACGTAAACAGGAAAAATCTAAAAGCTTTTCCAGAATCTTTAGTCACTTACATGCAAGAAAGAAAATGACCTTGAAAAGTTAACTGCACCCAGTATACACAGTAAATGGAAAAAACAAGATGGCCTTCCCCTCTTTTTCTTTCTTTCAGACTGAAAATATATTTGTCTGGCCAATTATCTCTTACACTGAGAGAACTGGCCTTCATGTCCCTCTTGTCCACTGTGGGTCTCTGCCAGACCCTGCCACATCAGCAGTAAGGTTGCTGTCGGAGTAACAGACTCAGGGACCAGCTACAGCCTCCCAGCTCTGCACGGTGCCCTCCGCCCATGCGGTGGGGACACACATGCCAGGAGGAAGGGTGACTTATCAGAGCCATCCCCAGGGTGAGGACAAAGGCCGGAGCTGGAGGACACCAAAACCCACAGCTTCTTGATGATTCTGGGTAGCTTTTCCATCCCAGCAGTATTCCTGCTTCCATTTACTCCCACCACTTACTGCTGGTTGAAAATGATAAACTTCAGGCCATGGTATTTTCAAGTCAAGATGGGCAAACAGGTTAATAAATTTGCTTTAAGGTTATTGCGATCTCAGCAGTGGCGTCACAGACAGAGCTGAAGACCTCCACCTCTCAGACTGCTTTGTAACCCTGGTTACTAATTGCCTACATGATTAGTTTTACTTCTACAGGTACTGTAGAAGTGAGTAGATGGGTGGGAGAGGGTAGGATGGGTGGGAAATGGGTCAGAAGATGGGTGGGAGAGGACCTGAGTCCTGCTTTAGCTTTTGTCTAGACCATAGGTTGTCCTTGAAGGAAATACTGGAACCCACCGAGGAAATAGAAATTATGAAGCAGGAACATCTGACTTCCTCATCAAGAAACATAAAATCACATCCCTCCATTGGGCCACTCTGGAAGATCCATGAAGTTATGCTGGAGAGGACTGGACTGTTGTGCCAAACAGTAAACACACATTTATATAATTAGAATGAGCTTTTATGTTGCCTGTTTTTTAGTAAAGGACCTCTGTCTCCCAAGTCACCTTTCTTGAAAAAAAACATGTATCATCCCAAATCAAGGATCTCAAAAGCCTTAGCGACTGTGAAGTCTTTTTTGACAGTCTCTTCCAAGTTAGTCCTAATGGGTTTGTGTTTGAAAAACAGAGCCTTTACAGAAAAAAATAGTATTTTTAGCCCCGTTCAGTAGCTCAGCTGAACAAGAACCCATCGATTCTCTGAAGACCTCAGAGCTTCAGGATCAGCCTACTGTCAACCCTCGGGATGCGGAAGCTTCCCAAAGGCCACCATACCATACTTGCCATCAGCATATATGTGTTTAATCAGGCTCTTGACAGGTAAAGACTGTGAAAAGAGGACAGTTTGTTCTCCCAAGCTGTTCGCTCTCTAAGCCCCCTGTTTATTTTGGAAGTGAATGAATAACATTGTGCTGGGAAAGGAAATTAAAAAAGCAGGGTTGTAATTTACAGTAGAGAAAAGAACAGATTTAAGGGCCTTTTTTTTTCCCCCTCCTTCTCCCTCCTCCTTTCCCCCTCTTTTCACTGCTCTGGTTCCAAACAACCAAACGTGCTACAGCTGAAAAAGAGGACCTCAAGCCTTCCTTACTGCTGGCAACAACAAGTGAGTTACAATTGCCAGTCTCTGTATTCTTGCCAAGAGAACAAACTGCTTCAAGGCAAAAGAAAAAAAAAAAAGGAGGTTTATCAAAACCAAATGCCACTGGAAATCCTAACGCTGCAGAGCCCAATTCAAGATGTACGTTGAAACCTATCCCCAGACATTTAAGGAAAAAGAAGAAAATGGATTCTTTAATAGAATATTTAAAATATAACAATTGCTTTGGAGTGAGGAATTCTACTCTCTCTGGTTCTTATAAAAGCTCTAATTTTTTTTTCCTTCATCTCTAAGTAAACTCCCAGCAGTTTTCTTTGAAAGTGGATCCTAGGCAGGCACCTCTTTTCCAAAGCGCTCAACATTGTTCTAATGAGATGTGATAGGTGGTTTGGAGTAGGAGCTGGTCCAAGCAGCGGAGGTATCGCTTTATTGTGTGTTTGTTTTTCTTTTAAAATTCAGCGATCTGGCTACTCTTCATTTTCACTTTAATGCTTCTTATTATTTTGTTTCTAACCTGTCCCCTGGATCCAAATCAGATCCAGCCTCCTTCCCCCTTCCAAGCATTCACTGCAGAATGGAAAAGGAGGAAATTCAAGGCTTTTATTTTTAGAGTAGTCACCGTTTTGAAGGCCAGAGGGAATGAACTATTTGGACCATCCAGTTTGATTGTTGGACACCACAGACCATAGCATTTCATGCTGTGATTTGTGCATTTTGTGCAGGAGCTGGACACCACTTTCTGGGAAACCACCCAAGCATCAAGTCCTACAGGAGCCATCACAACCTTGGGCATATAGACCTAATGGGTAAGTCTCACCCCTACAAGTTGTGCCAATTTTTTGCCTAGAACACTTGCAAGTCCCAGTTCAAGACATTCAAGCTTACAATAACTTTAGAAGATACTCTGTCATGTGCTGTCTTTGTCCCGAGCTGTACCTGCAGGCCATGGTTAGGGTTGTGGCTCCTAAGTTTCATCTCAACAAACATGCTGGTCTGCTAACTTAAGCATCCACAGTCAAATGTCATCTGAAAGGCAAGTGGCATTAGCTCACGTAGCAACCATCAGCAAATGCTACCTTTGAGCTGAGACCAGAGTCTGCAGCCAAACCAACTGACAGAAATATCCCAAAATAGTGGGTGGAGGGAGAAACTGCACAGTCAGGCTCTAATTTCATCTGAGAGACGGGGAAGTTCCTGGTGCCTGTCTATGTGAAAGCATTTCCCACCTTACTCCTGCACATAGGGAAGAGTATGTAATCACAATCCGGCCTCAGCCTCAGAGCTATTAACCTTCAGGCCAAAGCCCAGACCCGACGTTGTTCAGCATCACAGCCGAGAAGAGGCAATTCAAAGGGGCAAAGCAATCGAGAGTAACTTCCCAAGCTGGTTGTGAACCGGGAAGCCATCACCCATGTTGCATATCAGAGCTCAGGGCAGCAGGTTGAACCCTCTCTGGTGGGCGAGTCTCAGAGGGCTTCCCAACTGCAGCTGCAGGCATAGAGGTTTGATGGAGTACACTGCAAGCGATGCGTGGCAAAAGATCAGGGTACAGGGTGAGCTCCACCACGCAGACCCAGTTTAAATCACTCCCTAGTTGCCCCATGGACAAACTAAGCAGCTTCACTGTCAGGTGTGTTTTCCAGATCCTGAACCAATTCTTTAAATCTTTTCTGCACCTTTCCCGTTTACCCCGAGTCTTCCTTGAAGTTCTCCAGATGTGCAATCCAGCAACAGTCTCACTAATGCAAATACAGATGCAAGGCCATCTCCTACACATTATTTTCCTGTTTATTGCTGGCAAACATCCCTGATAGATGCAATCATACTGGTTTTGGGGTTTTTTGTTGATTGTACCAGGGAAAGAATCACCATCTCATTGTTTCAAATGCTGTCCACTATCCATGTGACCTCTTCGGTGTGTGACCATACTTGCTCTTCTGTTATCCTGTTGAGGTTAATTGAATATCAAATCATCTGTTTCAAAACCTCTTTGATTCGTGCTTACTTATGCCAACCCTTCAGCATACAAGTGTGCCTCTCCAGAGATACCTCTGTCTATGTTTGCCTCTCCAAACTGCAACACAACAAAACTATTGCAACGTTTTCCTCCTCCACCCGACCGCATGGCTGTGATGAAGAGAATGCAGTTTAGACCCGGAGAGGAGAGTGCCAGAGGAAATAAGAGGTTCTGGATGCAATCTTGGGGCCTTGTAGATTGACGTGAATTCCAAGTTTTGTTTCCTCCAGTAAAGTGCCTCTGTAATTGTTACCCTGATATTTATATTTTCACTTATTAAATCTGCGCCACGTAATAAAATGTGCTATAAATTAAAGACTGAGTAGGAGCTTTTTCATCTGTTCTCTGCTCTGTGTCAGCCTCGGGATGTTGCATTATGGAGCCTTTCCTGGTTCACCAAGCCTCCTGCTCCATTATGTCAAAAGAGAAACCGGTGAAATATTCCCTTGTTATTAACTGTTAATGCCTGAGTTTTTAAATTTTTATTTTTTTTTTTTTTACACAATGCTCTGAAATTGAAATCGGAGCTGCAGCACATTAGCAGCTGTTAACACATCTCTGTTAGCTTGTCCACCAGCCGTGGAGCACAGATCCCTTCTGCTCCGCAGCTGAGCTGCCAAGCTCTGTTTCAAATGAAAGCACAGCTCAGCTTCAAAGCCTGCATCCAGAGCAAAGCTTCCTCAGCATCAAAGGTGTGGACAGGCCCTTACCATGATGCACATCAGTCTCGACATCCAGATCCCAGTGAGGCTTTCCTAGGAGCTAATCAGGATTTGCATGAAAGCAAGAAATCAAGCAAAAGGCTCGCCAGGATTTAGATGCTGGGTTTGAACTCCACATTATCTGTTGACTAAGCACACATTTCCACCCGCAGGTCCTGACTCTTTTTCCCTAGATTTATGGAGATAAGTGACCAGCACAAACATTGCCCGTGTCTGTGGGTGCCCCTTTCTGCTTCTTTGCTTGGACCTGAAGAGCGAGACATGGCTCACGTGAAGGTGGTGTAGAAGGGTGGCTGGCTTGGGTGGCACCTTGGGATGGTGGCTGTCTCCTCAGCTTTTCACAGCCACAGAGGCAGTGTGTGCTTGCAGGAACTGGGACAGGGAAGGGAATCGTTGGTATCTGAGTGGTCCTGTATCACCACTAAAATCTCTACGGTGTTTAAACAGGGTGGCAACGGCAGAATTGCCAGAAATTTCTCTAAAAGTTGAATAAAAAAAGTTGTCAGCTACCTGTAGGGAACTCAGGGGACTGTGGAAATAAATATTAGGATATCCTTGGTGATATCTCAATGAAAATTTTTTATATGCCTCATCTGGATCCAAATTCAGATCTGAGCTCTAATCAGACTGTGAAAGTCCTAAGTCCATGCTGCAATAGCTCCTTACCCAGGCTGTGAAACCCTTTAGCCCTTGGGCCAGAGCTCAGCAGTGTAAGTTGACTTGCTTCTTGTTTTCAGTCTAAAGAGGAGGTGCAATACAGCTGAGAGGGGCTTCGGAAGTTGCTGTTAATAATTTCTTGGCTGCTGGCCCTCAGCTGATATCAAGGTCCAAGAATGATGGGGAGAGAAAAGGAGGGGGTCTTCTCTCCACTTTGACGTGTTCCCAAGGTCCAGCTTTAGGTGATAGTGACACCAAGACCTAGAAATACAGGGAAGGAGGATCAGGACTTCTCCCTTACCGTTCCTCATCTCTCATGTCTCTGAGCTCTGTTCCAGCAGCGCGGCTGATGATACCAGAAGCCAAGGCTGTGGGGAGGTACCCACCATAAGGTGTGGGTCTGAGCTGGGTGGCTGGGACCTGTGCCTCATTGCAGAGGAAAGATCAATAAATTCATCGACAGCTTAATAGCTTCATAGTGACGTTTAATGTATGAAGAAGCTAGATCCATTCTGCATCACCTCTGAAGAGGCAGTGATCCATACCTGATAAGTGGCAGCTTTTTTCATTGTTGTAATTGCTTAGCAAGTGAATATCCGAATCGATCCTCAGAATGAGTACAGCTGTCTGAAGGACAGTGTAGTTCTTCTCCTTCTTCAGTTGTCATTTGGCAATTTATATAAGGGGCCCGTGATCATCTTCTCCTCCTTTCATATTTTCAAAGACCTAACAGGACAATTTAGTCTGCAAAGGTATGGAAAAGAGTCCAAGGTGTGAATCCAAGTGAGTAAATTGGATCTGTGAATTTCACCCAGGGACCAAGCACCTCAAATGTCAGAAGTTTTTCAATGCAAAACCAATAAAGTCTTTTCAAAAAAAGACTCCTAAGCACTATGTATGTCATCTTTTATCTTTACTTTGAGAATAATAACACCCATATATCTCAGAAAGGGCAAAACCACATCACCTGAGATGTCTTGGCTACCATCAAGGTAAGACTGGGAGGTATTAAGCAATGACATAAGAGGGAATGGGGGAAGCAGCATCAATATGAGCAGGTGCTGTGCACAGCCCAAGTCCAGTTGACCTGCTTGCTGCCCTGCCATCTCATGGTGCAGAGGTCAGATCCTCCACTAAAACTGGGCAAAGGAGTCCCTAAGGTAGACAGAATATATCACTGATTAGTCGGAGGAAATTTGTTCCAGCAGTACCACTTGATGAGACCTAGCAGAGACACAAACTTTGCTGGCGGTTCTGATTGTCTTGGCGAAAGAAAGATTTTTCTGTGGCAAAGGCAATAAATATGTGAAAGCAAGGTTCAAACAAAGAAGGATTTGCACTCAGTGAAGGATTCCCATTCACCAAGGTCCTGTGATAAGGCCACAGCATTATAAACCATTGATGTTAGAAGTGATACGTGGGTGAAAATCAGTGTTTCGGTGATACCACTAACAGTGGCACATTTGATTCTGATCTGAAAAGCCACATAGCACCAATAGGGTCACTGGACCATGTGTTCATTCAGTTGCAATCTCCTATCAAGTATACACACACTATGCAGGATGATTTTTTCTTTTCCATCCCTGCAAATGTAGCCTCAGATCTGAGATGCAAGGGGTTGTCTCCTTTCCTGTAGCATTACTTTCAGTGGGGATCCTATAGAATAAATGATACTCTTAATTTCTGTGTACCTTACAACCACTGAATGAGATATTCAGGGATATGTGTCCAACTCACTAAACTCCAGTGGGTTTGATTAGAAACAACTGAAAGAAAAACAACTAATTTTATTGACTGCACAGGGAGCGAGAGGCAGCTGACTCGGTCTTAACTATGCTTGTTCTGCAAGCCTAGGAAGACTGAAAGCCAGTGGCTCTGAATGCATGCAGGAGTAGGCATGCAGGCTAAGAAAATGCCATTTCCTATTAGCTTTTCAGTGTAAGAATCACAGAACGGAACAAAAATAGCTGCGTCTGAATCAGCAGAAAAAATGCAATTGTAGCTTCAAATGAATCTGGGCGAGGGGGTGCTGTGAATCCAGGATGCAGGGTATGGAGGAAGAACAGGTTATACAAGAATTTGTATTAAAGCCAGTTAAATGGACACTACCACAGCATCAGAACTCTGCATCTTCTGGTGCCCTGATTCCAGCCAGTAATCAGGAATGCATGGTTTTAAATTTGTGAAAGAAAATTCAGCAGGTACTCCTGTAATCAGTGTCTGATTTTAAGCATCGCTATATTTATGCACAGCGGAAGCACGGTGTTTCCTGGTAAAGCTTAATAATATCTACAAGAACGTGAGACAAAACTGAGCAAAGTGAGGCAATTAGAGACACTAGCAAAGAAGCAGAGAAGTTAAAGGCTTTTTTTTTCTGTTCCTTTTGGTGCATTATTGTTCAACCATAAAAAATAATAGGGAAATTCCTGCTCTCAGGGAATTTTTATGGAGAAATCTGAATGTGGTCTTGAAAGAAACTCCAAGTTTCCAAAAAAAAAAAAAATATGGAGAAACCTGAGAAGTTCAAGTACAGTAAATCAACAGGAGTTGATGATCTTCACCCAAGGGTATGGAAGGAAATGAAGTGTGAAATAGCAGAGATCTGAGTTTATGCAATCAGGGACCATTCCAAGAGCCACTGAAATCAATGGAAAGACTCCATACTTCTCTGAAAACTAGATCAGACCTTTCCAGATTAATTCAGAAAAACAATGACTACTCACAGGAAGGTGTTCATCACCCTTTCAGGTCAGATGTGGGAAGCACAGTGGGGTGAGGAGGGCTGTATCAGTAGGATCAGCCAGATCAGGAGCAACCCAGACGGTAGGGAAAGCTCTCTGTAATTACAGAGCTCCGTCTCGGCCAGTGCAACGCAGCTCTGCGGGAGTTGGCCCCGGAATATTGGGAATGACATGTGACACTATGAGCGTCAAGCCAAATCCTGCCCCCCACACGGTGTGGTGAATGCTCTCAGGATCTGGCCCATCTCAGTGGCACCGCTGTGTTTGCATGACTCTTGCAGCTCGGCTTAGCTCCCTGGCTTGCTAGATGTAGTACCTCTGAAAGCTGCTCTTTCTTCCCCGAAATCACTGCTGGCAATCATTTGTCACAGCTAAGGACAACATCTCCCGCTGCTTGGCGATAGGGCTTCTGCACAGACGATGCCTTATGGACAACTTCAAGTTTCCAAAACAGCATGAGTGCGGAGCACAGGCCAGGCTTCCCTTTTCAGACACCGAGAAGCAAACACTCCCAGCTGCCAAGGATTTTACTTTATTGTCATTTAAGTTGGCTCCTTCTGCACAAGTCGCTGGCGGTCTCACAGTAGCAGGAGTTGAGTAATAATAGTATTTCCAGTATGCTCACCTCCAAGCAATGCTTTACAGGAGAGACTGCTGGGAGAACAGGATGAGGATGGTTTGTATTGGCTGTTCCTTCTCGCTTTCTCATCAGACTGTGATTCAAACTAGCATCAAACTACAAACTCCATCACTCACATCCCCCCTGCAGATTTTCCATGTTGGCTCCTCAGCAAGTGGGACTGGACTACCATTCATCAGCCCTCGGAGGTGCTGAGAGGGTCCTCTCATCTTGGAAATTCTGAACCAAAGTCATCAGCTTTTCAACAGGGCCATGGCTTTACTACACAGGGGCCGAGGGTTGATATATTTTTCCCTGAGAAGATTTCTCCAGGAATTTTGCAAAACCTAGACTCACCAGGCTTCACCCAGCTGAAGACACTCCCTCTTCCTGAAACTTTCCTCATACTCAGAGAAATGCAAAACAAATCAGGGAAAGTGTCTGGAAGCAAGCTAATGTCACAGAGCTCCAAAATCACCTCCAAATTCATCTAAAGCAACCTCTAAATGCAATGCTAATACAGTCCCTGACTGCGAGGATCCAGCGCTCTTCTCCATTTGCTTCTTTGACAATGCAAGGACATCCTCCCCCACTCCCATCCTCTTCCTTAACATTGTCCTCCACATTTCCAAAATACTTCTTTTGCTAACTTAGAGGCAAACTCACACTGTTACGGAGGAGGAACACCTCTGCTTTGTTGGTCGTCTGGGACAGCAGAGGCTGGAGAATGTGATATTTAGCGCAGTCCTTTAAAATCCTCACTCACGGTGTTTATCCAGCCTTGCTTACTGGCTTCAAGGGAGCACCATGATTTCTTGCCTGCCCTGTGATTAATCCTGGCAAAAAGAGGCACCAACCGGCTCTATCCGCAGTGCAATGCGACAGAACAAGAAAGGAGCAGCCAAGTAAATGCATGCAAGAAATAAAGCCACAGGGAAAGGGGAGCAAGGGCAGGAGGTGACTGTGTTAATATATTGCTCACTGAAGGAAATAAAGACTAATGACACCGTCCCGCCTGGAGTAATGGGTGTTGTGCGGATTATCAGGGGATGTCTGGGAGAGACCATGATTTGTGAAGGGCTGATCTCAGCTATTCAAAGTTGTAACGCTGCATGCAGTGCTGCAATCGGAGAGCTGAGAGTGATTTAGTGTTTCCATTTCTTTACTTTCCTGGGAGCTGGGAGACTCTACTTGGAGTTAGTGCAAGTTATCTTGTATTTAATTTCCTAGACTGTTCTAAAAAGTAGAAAGAAAAGGAGACATTTCTTATGGTAAACAATACTTCAGTCAATACCTAAATAGCCCTGACTAGGCTTTAACGCTCACAACCTGTTGAAGAGAACTGGGACAGAAGGAAGGACTTCTCATCATTACTGTCCCAATTCTTTCTTTTGTGGCTGAAAATAGTTTTATGTGACAGTGGAATGAAAGATCAGCTATTGCCTTGTTAGTTTGGTGATGGTTTTCTACCTCATAACAAAAAAGGGCAATGATAATATTCACCACTAGACACAGCCTTACAGTTTCCAGGATTTTTTGGACAAAATTGGTGGGCCTGTGTGATGAAAGAGAACCAGAGACTTCATGAAGTCCCTTAGGAATTAGGATGACTTATCAGTTTTCCACGCAAAAACCTGATCTGAGATCCACTATTCCCCTATATTTCTTAGGAAGCTGGTCCTGGGACAGGACTTCACAAAACGTGCCTTTACGGGAGGCAGACGATCAGCCAGGCAGGAATAGGAGGCACGTAGCCGAGTTGTGGAGGGGAGCCTATCAATCAGTAGAAAATGCTGAAAGATGGCCTGGTGTGAAATTATGTCTCCAAGGACTGGGCCCTCAACAGACCCCAGAGCCAAGTACCTCTGTGAAGCTGCAATTCACAGGATGAATTCTCCACTTGCCTCCCTGCCTGAACTTGGGTTTAGGAGACCTCATCCCAGATATGTCCTGTTTTTCTGCCCAGAACCTCTCTCTGGGAGGACGGAAGATTGTGTACATCTTTGCAGTGTATTTCTGAATCTGCAGAAATACGGCACCTACCTTACTCCCCGGATCATAATGGCGAGTGGGGCGCAGTATGCAATTGGTAGTGAGATGCTTCCCACCTGGGAAGTGGGATACCTGGATTCATCTACCACCTCAGCCTCTACAGCTTCAAACCCACCCATCTCACCTCCCAGAACAAAGCCCTGATCAACAGACTATCACCTGAACCATGACAGAGGTGGGCAGGAGACAGAGCAAGAGGGGGAGACCTGACCACTGTGCTCGCTATGAGACACAGCCCAAGATTTCACGCACTAGCTCTTCTTGCACTGAAGAACTATTCAAATTCATACAGAGAGCTTTCCAGGTAGGACAGCCCCCACATAGACTCACCAAGATCAAATACATATAGACAGCTTTCCAGGCGGGACAGCCCCTGGATAGACCTACCAAGAAGATTTCCCCAAAGCCAAGGTCTTCAGCACTACAGGGTCTGTAGCTGTAGGGCAGGGAGCGATGCCAAAACTTCCAGACAGTCTCTCCTGAAGCCAAAAGCCTGGAAGAGTAGATATAATCTGGGCTCAGCTCCCAGGTCCACAGCAGGGAGTCTGGAAGCTCGGAGAAGCCCAACTAGAGCCAGAGTGTTCCGAGGATGATGGTTCCCTGCTGCAGGGCTGCGACTCAGAACCTGGGCAAGGGGGACGGTCTCTAAGGGTGGGGAAACCAAGCCCAAATGGAAGTTCTTCTGGACCTAGCTGGACCAGTGCATGAATTAGGGAGCGGTATGCCAGCAGGACGATGACTGTAGTAGCAGGGCTTCAAGTGGTCTCTTCTCCCAACACTTGTTGGAACAAGGAAAATCTCTGTATCAAAAGAGTCCATTTCTTTTCAGAGCCATCATGTTTTGGGAGTTCTGCAAGCAGAAATATATTAGAAATTCAAAATACTTTTTAGTTTATATCCAGCATAGACAGAAATCAAATTTAAAATATAAATAAATAAAAGAAGGAATTGGAAAAAAGAAAAAAAAAAATCCCTAAAATTTTGAAACATTGCCTTTTGCCAGAACGGTATCTGCTCTAGGCATGGGTGGAAGGAATTGACTAATTTGAACAAAACACTTTTTTTCCTATATGTTTCTAAATGAACTGATATAGTGTTCCAAAGACAGAAATGTGGGCTAGGTTCCTTACCGGTGCGTGAGTGCAGCTCCACTGACTTCTGGCAGGATTTCCCCAAAGCAAGTTATTCAAGAACGAGTGCAAAACCCATCAGTTAAATTATTCACAACTACAGTCCCCGCTTTATTAGACTGTTTAAAAAAAAATAAAGAATAATTTATTTTAACTAATCACAAATTCAAATCACTTCACTGGAAAATGATATGCAAACAGCTCTAGTCAGCCTTAATAAGGTTTGGGAGGAAAGCCAGGCATTGATTTGGCCTCTTGGAGCTCTGATATCATGCTGGCCGCTGTGCAATGGTTATAGGAGTCAGAGATGCAGCATGCTGGTTTTTTCAGAAGTCTCTGCCAGCGGAGGAGACAGATGCCTTTTGGACTAGCACCCACTGAACTCTAACACACAGGCACAGAGGAGTGTTTATTCACTTGTCGGCAGCTCCGTTGCTAAGTGGATGTGTTCACACTCTCTCCGCTTGTTTCGTGAAGTCTGACACATTGTTGTGCAGCCGCGGCGCTCCGCATGCTGCAAAAAGTGGCTTTCCGATAAGGTGAGTCCTGCCCGCTGAGCAATATGTAAATTCGGAAACTCTTCCATTCACTCAGCAAGGAGGGATTAATACTTGTGACTAACGCAAGGTGAGACCAGGCGGGCAGCGCAGGCTTCCCTTCGAGTTTTTCTGTTTAGAAGCTTTTCCTTCCCATTCTCTGACAGGTCTTGACCGCAATGAAAAATTACATCTTTAATTGAAATGCAGGCTCCACTAGCAGAAAAGAAAGGAGATCTTATGGGACAAAGACAATACTAGGAGGCAGGAGATGTTAGTTCAGGTTCTGGCTCTCCTGCAGCCTGCCTGTATGATCCCTAACAATTCATCTGATACCTCTGCGCTTCTGTTCTCCTGGTAAATGAGAAAAACAAATTGCAGACTTCCTTCCTCTCTTGAATTCGTTTAGCCTGCAAGACTTTTTGGAGCAGCCAGAGTCTCCTATTACACGTAGATACAGGGCCTTCCCCAACAGGTTGCAAACTCAGAGAAGATTCCTAAGTGCTACCGTAAGAATGAGTCATTTATCCCCAAACTCCCTTAGCAGGTTATTGTAGATAATAAATAAGGGCAAGACTGACTTCTCCTGAAAGCTGAAAACTTTTTGAAGATTTAAAAATCAGAGCATGCCAGGACAAGAATGTCAATTCAGCTCCCTACAAAAAGAAAGACAATTATCTCCACTTTAGAGATCGAAAACTGAACAGGAAGAATAAGTGATAGTTTCCCAGTTCTCAGTTCCCTGTGGAGTTTCTGGGAATTAAACATAAATCTCTGTTACAGAGCTCTTACTAACTGGTTTCTTCTTTGTATTTCAAAACAAAAAAAGCCAAACATTTTCCCCCAGGTTCCCAGCAAAGTCAGAATGAGAGTGTGAAGTGGTTTTTCCAGTCTTTCAATTATTTTTTGTTGAGAAATATTTATAAATTCTAAATTCAGTCAATCCCAGGTCATTTTTGGTTAAGAAAATGCTTATGTATCAACCAGAGGGCTACTCTTCTCCTACTACTAAATGAGATTGCAATTAAAAGAAATGCAGTTTAAAATCTCTTACCTGATAGTAGAATATGTGTGTATTTCAATGCGTGTGTACACATATACTGACATATATATATTCTCTAACTTTGAACTGCAAATATTTATCAAGCACACTAAATATTGTAAATGAGTACAGCTCTAGCACTCTTTCCAAAGACATGAATAACTCTTACAGAATAATATACATGAATCCTGCCTGTATGTTTAGACTTCTCCTGTATATTAATTTCCTGAATACGGCATCATCTCTGTCAGAGTCACAAAGCATCTTTTACACTGCTAGGTTCCACCACGCGCATTACTGTAATGTGGTCAGGAACTATGAATTTTTTAGGTACCATTCGGGGGGCATTTTATATGCATATTTCATGAGAGGAGGGGGTGGGAATAATATTTTTGGCAGACACTTGCCAGGATATGGATGGGATTCAGGAGAAGATGGCTTTTCATATAAGTAGTCAACTCCACTCAATTTAAACCATGGCTCTTGGGAAGCATTTAAAACACAGAGCTTAAATGGAGCTGCACTGTAAGCAGTACAGAGCAAACTGTCCAGAGTGTGTGTGTATGTATATATATATTTATATATAGCCAGATGCTCAAGGTCAAACACACAGAGCTAGCCGTTTGGGGACTGAAACTATGAAGCGGCTTGCTGAGACAACTCGCTGTTCAGACCTGTTTACCCCCGAGAGGCTGCTCGGTACTAGAAGTTGTCCCTGGGGTGAACTACGGGATCTAAGTCACTGCAGTAGTGCCAGTGACAAGGGACATCTGAGGAGCTCGGGCAGCAGATGCAGAGAAAATAATAGTGCAAGTTGCTTGGGGATTAACGTGTAAAGTCAGTTATCCTTGTACAGCTGCTCGGGACCTATCACACCGAGACATCTTCTCTCCCAGTGAGCTGCAAAGCTCTGATCCTTACAAATGGTGCGCACACAGCTACGTGCTCAGGCACGAGTGCAATAATCCATCTGTGTCTAGAGTCAGCACCTGGTGAGCGAAAGCGTGGGGGAAAAAAACTTCATGAAATAGGCTGAACGCTCAGCATTAGCACTTGGAAGCACCTGGTGCATGGGATCAGGCAGTCAGGGCTTGGGGATGGTGCTGGGCGCACCAAGCCAGAAAGCAAACTTGTCTTCTTAAGGTAGTCAGTGGAAACCAAATAGATGGAGAGTCACACACATTACTCAGAAACAGTCACAAAAATGGAGGGAATGACTCCCCAGGACACTGCAAGGCTACAGGAATCCTCATAATCAGATCCACCTGAGCTCCATCAGGGTCCTGTCCAGACAACTTCCCACCCTGCCCTAGGCACTTGGCTTTTGGCCTGGCCCTGAGTAGACTCATCCTTGGTTTTTAGACCATTTACTATGCAGTCAAAAGATGGAAAGAACTGAAAAAGCTTGGCAGTCTGAATTCATTACTAACAGATTTTGGAAATAAGTAATCTGAATATGGTTCCAAAGCCCGTATTCATCCTGCCTTACTTTAAGCACACAGCGGAGCCACAAAAATTAGTAGCATAATTGCCTTCAGCTCCTCTATAATCAGAGTAAAGACACAAGCACTTACAGAGGCAATATGTCTGTAAGTGGACTGGATTTTTTCTTTCTCTTCATTAAGGGTAGTGGAGCATTTCTGTCTTTCTGTGATCATTGCTGATTTCAGCCTTCTTGAACTTCCCCATCCTGCCAGAAAGTCCATCTTGGATGCTCTGGGTTATTTCTCTTGAGATTTTTCTCTCTCAAACACTTGGATTTATTTTCACCTTTTCTCCAATCATCACCTTTACTTCATTAATGGTCTGGATCCAATCCAACACTTTCTGAACTCTCTTTGCCCAAATCCAGTTTAACCCATTATCAAATACAACTGTAATTTCTGTATGGGACAGGAATGGTTTAGCAAATCCACTTTGTCTGGTTGATTTCCCAGAAAGAACTGGGAATTTAAAACTCTGTTAATATAAGGCCAAATAAACTGCAGGTCAGCCATATATTCTTACTTTATGGGGCAGTTTTGCACAAATTCACTTTCTAAATATGGTGAAAGCAAGTTCAAGAGCAAAGAACAGCTAAGTGTACCATTGAAACGGGCTGCTAAGATTAATCCTGTACCACTTCAGCTTGCTGGCATGCCCTCCCAACAGCCCCCTCCAGCAGCAGTCAGAAACCAGAAAGCATCTGCCTTGGGACCAGTCAGTCACACCTGCATCCGATCCTGGCGCCTGTCCTGCTGAGAAAGGGGGCTTGTCTTCACTAATTTCATGATGTCACCATTAGAAGAGTGGGAAGCAATATTTCCATGAATAATAATATACCATGAAGGGCAATCAGTGCTCAAGAACTACGTCCTCGATCATCGGCCAGCCAAGCATCCTAAAGAGCTCTCCTCCTCATTGCGTAGAGAAACGAGTTATTGATTTGCACATTGTTACAGAGGGCAGTTCTTAATCATAATTAGGCCACTGTGAAAAGTCAAAGCATTCAAATCATGTGAGGGCTTTCACCATTGCAATCTGGCATCCATATGTTCAATGGCAACTCAAGCAGACTGCTTTAATTTTTCCGTAGCTTTTTTCTCTGAAGACTCAATATCATTTACCCCTTTAAATATGTCAGTTCTGTGTTTTTGGATATGCAGCCCCATATTGTCTTTCAGAAGGCTAAGTTAAAACACAGCACTCTATTTTGATGCACTATACAATAAGAAATCTTCTCTTTAAGAAAAATAAGAGATGACAATCACCATTGTATTGTGAGATATGCCCACAAACTTGCATGTTTCGATCTTAATATAGGTTGTTTCAGAACCTGACCAAGTTTCTTAAGTAAATTCTGAATAAAAGTAAGAGTAGCCAAAAATACTTTTAGCTGATTGCTAATCTAGGGCACTGAATACATCCTTCAGATATTTCCAGACATCAGTCAAATATTTCTAGCTGAAAGGTTTAATGTTTATGTTCATCTTGGGTTTGGTTAAGAAAATTTGAAAAAAACTGTCTAACTAAAGTCGCCTCCTGAAAGAAGTCTAAAAGCAGTTGGCTTTCGGCAGTGGAGATCGGTGCTTTTCCCCTTCATCAAGGAAAAGGACATATATGAGTGAAAGAGGGATGGGGGCTCAAGCGCAAATGGGCTTCTGTTGGCCTGGAGTATATTTACTCTAAAAATTAGATGTAGTTTTCAAATTTTCAGATGGCCATGGTCTGAAACCATCTTACAGTGAGAATGGTAGCAAAATACTTTGGTGGTTTTAAGGGGAAGGATAATCATTTCATGAAAGGGTTGAGACTCTTCCTGACAGAAAGGTCAGGATTCCTTAAACCCTACAACACAGGTGGTGGCTGCCTCCCTTTGTAGGCCATGGGAATGGAGGGACCCCTCCAGGGCGCTGGACCTCTCAGCCTAGGGTAATGTCTAAAACAGGCTTCAGAAACCACCTTCTAGACATACCTGTTTCTTTCCACTGTCTATAAAGTGAGCCTAGTGTGACTGGGTCAGATGGACAGAGCCACACCATAGGCGTCAGATTATATGAATCCCGTCAATGGGGCAATACTTAATTTCTTGCTATTGGACATATCAACATTTTATCCAAATCTAAAGTTTGAAAAAAAACACATTCTGGCTGAGATCTGGAGTACAAAGTAGAACTTTGAAGATGACATCATGTATTACAGGAGATAATCTATCTTAGCTTGTCTGAAAATCACTGGAATACATCAAATTCATCAGTTCTGCTTCAGGCCTTTCTGCCCTGAGTTCCTTCAGCTTCCAAATACCTCCCCAGGTCCCTTGCTTGCAATGCTAGCCAGCTTTTCTTCAGCAGCACATCACTCAGTGAATCCAGTAGGAAGCAGGAAAACAAATGCCATTTTTTGCATACACTTTTGAATCACTTCCCAATGAGGATCTTCTATTGCCTCTATGAGCTATTCGAGCAAGGCTGAGATAAGGTCATTGAAAGGATAAGAAAACAGAGATTATTAATTTATGCCAGCCTAAAAAGCCCCAGCAATTTTATCATGTAAAAATGCTAAAATGGGATGAGATCAGGGACATACACTTTCAATGCAAGAGATTTTTTTTAGTGATCCAAAGCCTTAATTAACAATAAAGGGTAGCGCCTTAAAGCATCTCAGACTCCATTTGAATGGGGAAAATATTAAAAATTAGCCACGTTCACCATCAGTTCCTTGGAAACTAAGAGTTTCAGCAGTGTGAGAGCTTAGGGTTACTGAAGGATTGAGGAGTCCTGAACTAGTCTTAAAACTCAGTTCCTCAGGTAGGACTCCTGGCAGAGTCTCTTTAGGGAGTTATGCTACATGATGTCTCACTAGTACGTCTCCAACTCTTCATGTTGATGAACTTCAGGACATGACAAACCTCTCTCCCTGACCATGAAAAAAAGATAGTACTTAACATAACCATACAAATTTTTGTGTTTATGGTGATGCCAGCTTGGCTTAGATGATGTCTTCATAGCTCTTCAGCAGCTGTCAGATCATGTTTTACCACGAGAGGCCCTTTACAGCAGTGTATTGGCGTGATAGACTTTTCTTAATACAAATTGGAAGTGCCACCTCTTTCATAAGGCCTCAGTCTTGCAAATAGTGAAAAGATAAAGCTGAAAATGCCTTGTTCTCCTGAAATTTCTAAGCATATAACATTGTGCTCTACTCCAGCATGGATAACCAAATTGCATTCCTGATTTCCTCATGTGAAGCGCAAGCAACCCATGGAAATATAAGAGCTTGCTCCTGTGTTATCATAATGAATTACATTTGTTAAGCCTGCTTTAGCAAATTAATTGATTTGATATGATTTAGAAGGGCAAAATTTTCCACTTTCTCTTGGCATTTTACCACAGTTGCCACATCCAAAAGACCCGCAGAGAGCAGAGGAGTTAAAATGGGGGACAGCGGAACCTGCTTCTCCTCTGGCTTCCCATCCCCTGCAAAACCAAGAGCCATTCTGCATGGCAACATCCCCTCTCCTACCCCCAGCCCGAAATACTATGAATAAGGACCACAGTTCTCCGTTCACTCAGGAATGCCAGATATGAAACCACAATCAAGCTTCGATCTCTTCAGCACAGCATGCTCCACATGCCAATCTACATGTTTGTTGAAAAAAAATGATTCTGCTGGAATAAGTTTCTATTATAAGCTCTCACTGTATACATTTTTTGGAGTTAGTATATAATTCCTGCACCAGAACCCAATATCTTTTCTGTTTTACAACTGCACATAAATACAACTGCCTTCCATCTAAAAAAAATAAATATTCACAATGTCTGTTCAGTTTGCCTTCTCGCAGCATCTCTCTCCCTCTGCCCAAATATAATCGCACTTTCTAACCCCAATCACTCATGGGGGGGAGAGCCAAACAAATCTCACATTCATAAACTCAGATGACAGCCACCCTGAGCCATAGGAATAGCACTGAATTTATTGGAGCCGTTAGCACAGTACAAAGCAACTGGAGTAAACAGCGACTTCCAAAAGAGGCAAAGTTATTTGGAGCGGCTCCAGCATGCAAATGGCAGAGACATTGATAGCTGTAGCAATTATTATTTCCTTTCCCCACACCCTTTTCCTTTTTGCAGTTTGGCCAAATGAATTTCTCTGCAGATGCTGGAGGCACTGGAATCTGCTGAAAATGATGGTGATTTCTATGGCCACCCTCAGGTTTTCAGTACAAGAATGAAAAAATTTCTAGCTTACCCATCACCGTGAATTCACGGTGGGAATAGTGTTTGGCCCAATAACATGTTCACTGGGTTTTGGTTTCTTCCTGGAACTGGTGAAGCAGGTTGTCTGACCAAATGATTTGTGAGCTAGTCATTGTCTGTGTGAAGCAAATAGCAAAAGGGCCAATTTGTCTGGAATTAATTTTTTTAAAATAACTAAGCTCCCACAAATATGAGCTGAGCCCAGAAAGATGTCTTCAAGGTTAAAGCGCAAAATTGGAAAATAGGATAATTATTATTATTGGTAGTATTGTTACTGCTCTTAGCAGCCTCACACCCAAACCAGAAAGCTGTTACGACAGGAGTTGTGCAAACACTGAACAGAAAAATAGTCCTTGCCCCAAATAACACCCAATCTTATGCAAGACACGGAGAGACTACCAGGGACACAGTGAGCAGTTGGTAGCCTGAATGAGACAAAACGAGAGGGACTCCAGAGTCATCTTCTTTTTCCATCTGTCTGGTTTCTTTGCACTAGCAGACCTTTGGGCCAGGGTGTCTCTCTTTCTATGCATTCATACAGCTCCAACCATCGACTCTGGTCTGACGGAAAATTTGTGGATGCTTTCAGCAAGTTTCTAAGTGAAAGGTATGCAAATGGATAAGACAGTCAGCCTGGCCTTGTTTGTGATCTTTATTCTTGTGTTAAATTCATATGTACATGGGATTGTGCCATATGTTTCCAGTCAGCCCTCGGACATGGGATTCTATGCGGGCAGGGAAGACATTATTCTGAGAGGATCAGGAGGTTTCAAGAACAAAGGATGCTGCAGCTGATGCTTTTGGCTCAACTGCTGAAATTGTTAGGTTTCTTTTGTGCTAGCAAGAAGAGGAAAGCTGGCTTATTGTGATAAGCTGAAACATTTTTTGGTTTGATGTTTTGGACACAAATCTGAGTGTGAACCAGTGGGCTGAGCACTGAACCAAGACCTGCCTGATACTGTTTAAGTTTCTAGCCCTTCCTGGTATCTTTGAGGAGATTTGGCAATACACATGCACATTCCCATGGTGTTTTGCCCCACCTGGTACTTCTGCCTAGTGTTGCACTTCGTGGGTTTGTTGCAACCCAGACAACACTAACCCAAGATCTGTTGCACAGTTAGACCCTTCCAAAGATTTCTGGGTTAGAGGCAATTGTTTTATGAATCAAAGAACTAACATGCATTTATTATCCCCTTTGTAATGCATTATTAATTGACATCCTAAAAGTCATCCATAGCACCTCAAAATCTTGCACACAACAGCAATATAAACATCTCATTCCTAAAACCGTCGTAGAAGGTATATGAGAGCACGCAATCCTATAACACAGTAGCTTAATGTGACATTAACTCACAGAGTACCTTAATGGAGCACATTGTGGACATAATTAGCAACACCACAGCATGCTTCAGTACCAGCTGTGACCTTGCGTCAAAGATTTGTAAAGACCAGCCTGTTAACCTGTTCCAGGATAAAGTCCAACTTTGTGTAATCCAGTACCTAGAGGGGTGATGCAGTTGATGGAGGCAGAACAGAAGATTTCTACATCAAAAGGATTGTTCAGCACCTGGGCAAGTGTCATCCACTCAGCTTGTTTTATACTTTTCTCAGACTCAAATTTTATATGGGTTATCTCTCAGCAGGAGACATTTCAACAACAAAATCAAACTGCTATCTCCTGAAGAGGTCAGCTCAGAATTCAATTTAGCTCACCATCACCCAGTGGCTTTATTCTCATTTTAAAACTGGTTTTAAACATATTCTGGCAGGATTTGTGACTTCAAGGATTTTCTTTCAACATATGAAGCTGCTGTCTGTAATTCTCAAAGCTATTTATCAGCTAGATACAAGCCAGAAATTCGGCCATATAGTATCATCTGGAGATGTTGCCATCAGCACGTTGGCAGTCTTCTGGCACCATCTTCATGGGCTGCAGCAACAGTTGATAGCGAGTCCCACGAAAGATCACCACCTAACAAGGAGAAAAACTTATGGTGACTGATGACTAGCTTCAGATGAGATATGCCTTTTAGTCACCTATTTTATCTCCCAGGGCTATAATGGGAACTTAGCTCAGATGCCGACATTTACTTGGTGGAGCTATACAGTCAGATGAAATGAATTTCAGGGTCAGGCTGCCTCGCTGTTTGCTCTGAGTAACCCTGAGGGGCTTCTGAAGGCTGAGAGTTATCAGCCATGACAGTATGGGCTCATACGTGCAACCATGACATCCTCAGATGGATGCATGGGCCTCGACATCCTAAGAGCACTCAGCAGACCCATATCTTCCACGGCACACCCAAGCCTGCCGTTTTCTCATCCCTGATTACTTGTCCCATATATCTCCTCTGGGCAGTCCCAGTCTCCACTCTCAATACTTTTTGTCACAATCTCAAGCCATTCCTGTCTCCCTCTCAAAGCTCTTGGTCCCAGTCTCCTGGCAGACCTCACAGTTGTGTTCCCAGATGTCCTGTTTCCCATGACCCCTAAATCTTCTCAAGCAATAAGGCTCAGAATTTCCTCTCTCAGCTCCTTTATCTGTATGTCTTTTTTTTTTCCCTCCTAAAAGATCCATTCCTCCCCTGTCTTCACCCCAGATCCCCACTGGATTGCACACACAGTGTTTTTCCACATCTAAGGTTTTTGTACGAATCTGTTCTTCATCTTTTCATGCAGTCCCAGATTATGTTCCCTTTTCAGTTTAATATGGTAGCCTCAATTTCACACACACAAAATAGCAAATCCCCCCTCTCCTTCCACCTCTTCTCCCTTCTTCCACCAGCAGCTTTGCTCTCAGAAATACTAGAACTATTTTTGCTAAAGCTTAAAAAAGAGATTCCAAAATTTCAGTTCCAAGAGGTGAAGAATGGTAGTATTATAAGCATCAGAAAGCAAAGCCATAAAGGTCAGTCAACTTAGAAGTAGTGGTACATGTCCTAACTAATGCACGCATAAGCATTGCAAGTACACACACATACACAGAGCCTGGCTTTGCTAAACAGACTTACAAAAAGTGGCTGAAAACAACCTGACCGGCTCTAGACCCGCAGGTGTTCAGGCACTGTTTTAAAACCACCTTTTACATACTTGCAAAAGGAACAGTTTTAATCAAACCAATACTGCAAGAAATAAACACGTCCTTTAACCACTAAAAGGTGCCTGTGCAGTTTGTAAAAGTCACCAGCACCTTGAAACCATTTGAAATTCTGCCCTCGTCGTGTTTCCCTTCAGCAAAGTAGTTGCTGAGTTAATGGGCAAGATTGCAGTCTGTCTGGGCTAGCATGGTAGGAAATACGAGAAGCTACTTGATCAACAATAGGCAGGTCTTCGAACTGTCTCTCAGGTGGGATTTCCACTGAAAATTTCACTCTCCATATTCATAAACCCCATGTGCTGTCACTTCATTCACAAGTATTAAATTCTTCGTTCATATTTAAAAGAATATATTATTGCCTTCACAAACAGCAACATTGTTAGCATAACTATACACTGGAGAGTACAGTTTTTATTGCCTAGTTCCTGTCACTAACATCCATATACCTTAGAAGCCATTAAAATCTGCAAAATATATCAGTTCATCCTCACTTCAAGAGAAAACTATTGCAGGCAGGAGTAGAAAGGATGAGCAGCACTTGTTTCCAGGTTCATCTATACACTGGACTGTTGTTAAGAAACTTTGCTCTGTTGACAACAGGCTCTGTCATTCCCCCTTCCTTTCACATTTCCAAAAGCCCATGACTCCCAATGGTAAATGACTCCCAACCACAAACGTTTAGGCTCAGTGCAGGAATAACCAAGCAACGTTCTGAAGATCCCTTTATACCAGAAGATCTTTTATGTTGAGCTGTTCTTCAGAATTTCCACAATAATTTCCTTATCCAAACATTCCTTTAGGTTGATTCCATGGGGGAAAAAAAAAAAACAACCTTTACCAGATTTCAGGCTGCAGCAGCCTACTGTGCTGACCGTTGTCACAGAATAGTGTAGGTTGGAAGAGACCCTTGCTGGGAGGGTACGTCACTGTCACTGACTCAAGTGCAACTGGTTGTCCAGCCTGTCACGATACTACTGAATGACATCCCCGCCTTCCACTACACCAGTCACTTTCCCTAGTTTCATGTTGTCCATGATCTTGCTGAGGTGCTCTCTGTCCCATCTTCAAAGTCATTAATGAAGATGTTCAACTTCCCACTGTATCAGTCCCACTATTGACCCCTGAAGAAAACTGCTAGCAACTGGTCACCAACTGCACTTCCTGCTGATGACCTTTGTTCCGTGAGCCCAGTGGTCCTGTCAGTTTTCCACCTACCTTGCAGTCCATCCATCAGTCCACATCTCTCTGAATTTACAGTCATCTCATCATAGTGTCACTGCTTCCTTTTGTTTCCCATCTCTCTCTCCATTTATCATCTCTTCTTCCGTATTTAGTTAAGCTTCCTGTGGAAGGCTCTGTCTTTCTGTTCCGCGTTTGTACAGTGGTTAGCGCAGTGATATACTAGCATGAAATTACAGCTCCTGAGGAGCAGAACACAAAAAAAAATCGTAACAAAATTGTTGAGTTTGGGCTTTTTTGTATTGCTTTAGGAGAATTGGAAAATGAAGTTTTGAGGTAACACAAACCAGAGCAGCAACTGTTGGTTCAGCTCATATCCAGACTTCTGAAACATTAGAAGCTATCAGATACTCACTTGCCTGTCGTAAAGATGCTTGGCATCCTAGGAAGTCCGGAGCTGGCTTTAAGTGACTTGGGATGTCTTTACCTCTAGAGTTTTCTATTACGATTCCACATCTGCCTCTGATAAACATTAGCACATATCTTCGTACCTGTCAGTTGCAAGGCCTGACACTGAGTTGTGCCAGAAGAAAGGTTTGTTCTTGCAGTTTTTCCAGTCCAGTGATGGCAAATCCCTGGAAGGCTGAGTAGCTGCTTGCTCAGTTACTGGCAGCCCACAATGGGCAAGTGAGTACTCTGGGTAGTATTGAAGGAAGAGGTCATCCCAGGAGTCCTTTGGCCAGATCAGATGATGCTCATCTGATGCTCCAGGTCCAACATGCAGTTTGGGACAACATCCTTTACTTGGCCAAATCCAAAGTTCAAAGACTATGACATTTCCCTATCATTCTGCAATAGCGAAAGCCTGGATCCACTTTACCTCCTGCCAGGCTCGCAGCACTAAGGGTACATCTATATAACCTAGATACTGCCAGGGCACACTCTCTGACCCTGAGATTAACTGGCACACTCTGGTCATACCCATATTATTAAATTCCCTTATTTACAAAACAAGGTGATTACATCATCTTGCCTATAGGAAATGGACCACAGATACCAATGTCATGAGTCCAGAGAAGTAAAAAGGCATAAATCCTACTTTTTGACATGGTATATATGTATGTATATATTATATATGTATAAAAACACCAAAATCAAGAGTTAAGTCTTTGAATGCACTCAGCATTGCTGATGATGCAGCTGACTTCAGCTAGGGCCATTAACTTAATGCTGAGCACTTTTGCCTGAAATAAAACAGTTCAATACAACTATTTTGGGAGAAAATGCAGGCGTAGGACTCAGGTACTTTGAAAGCCTATTCTAGGCTTCATCTCTCTTCCTGTGAGAAGGAACAAGTCAGATCATTATTTGATGATACTACTTTTCTACTTAGCAAGCACTAATAAATATATAATAAATATATATATATTTATAAATATATATAAAGAACATGAGAAGCAGAAAGCACCGACAATGTTACCTGTTGTTGTTATTATTATTTTGTTATACAGGTATTAATTTTGGATTTGGTCCCCAAGAAATGAAATTTAGAAGCACAGTTATAATAAGTAAGACAATTTGTCCAGTTCTTTCCGGAAAGTTCAAGAGTAGCAAAGTGTGAGACAGCAGCTATTAGGTATTCTCTCCAATAACTCCTGAAACATAGGTGAGATTACAGACAACTGTATCAAATTCAGTGCCTATCTTTGAAAAAAGGAGGAAGAAGACAACTTTGACACTTATGTATCAGTTGGCTCAATATCAATTCTCAGGACAAATCTTAGAATCTTAATTTTTTTTTTCTTCATTGAAATGAAGCCTAAAAAGATTTGTATCTCAATTTGTAAAATCACAGAAAACTACAAAATATATCTGAGGTGAATGTGCAAGAATAAATCAAGCCAAAAAATTAAATATCCATTTATAATAGGCTAAAAATCTGTATGTCATATCTAGACTTTAATAACGTTTTTGACATTGTCTTATAGGAGCTTCTCGTAACAACCTAAAGAAACGTGATGTAGATAGGACTACAGTAAACTGGGTATGCTCCTGTTCGTACTCACAAAGCAGTTAGTTAGTTATAGTCACAGTCAAAGCTGAAAAATATATCTAGTAGTTTTCTTCAAGTAGCTGATCTGGCTCTGTTCAATATAGTTATTAATGACCTGAATCATGAAACAGGTTTGCAGTTTCTAGAAAGTTTGTAGTTAGTCCTGGTTTGAGTTTGGTGGTGGACAGATGACCAGCTTGCTAATCATCATTATTCATGTCCTTCCTTTACTTTATTGTAATTCAACCCAGATGATTATGGCAAGCAAAAAAAAAAAAAAAAATTAAAAAAATCATGTATTTTAAATAGAATATGCACTGCTACCCAAACACAGGGTTTTGGGCTTATACTGCAAAGTATTTGTACTGTCCATTCATTATATCCTGAATAAACACAACTGGTTTTCTATGCTGCAATATTTTTCCCTGGAGATTTCCAAAGCACTTTTCAAACACAGCTAACCAATTTTGCAAATAGATTTTTAAAGCTGAAGGGAACCATTTTAATCATGCAGCCTTATCTCCAGCCTAATACATGAAATATATTAATACACGAAAACAGGTTCAAGACATCCTAAATTTTTTAAAAAGAGCAGCAATTATCTGGGATTGATGTATTCATCTTCCTCCCAGGCCACCACCCTAGAATCTTCTTCTGCCATTTCCAATTTACTGAGCTGGGCATGGATTTAAGCCATTGCTGACCCTGGAAGAAAACCACAGCTACGCTACAGACTGGTTTAGATTTAGGCCAGGGAGTACAGGCTCCAACTTGAAATGCAGAGGTCAAACTTCAGTAACCAGAAATAATCTTCAGAGTTTTAAAATGGCAGGGATCCAAAGATCCAGCTTTCTCCTTGGTTTGATAAATGCTGCCCAGAAGTAAATCCTAGAGGATTTGTGTGTTTTTCACATATCTGAAGGCATGAAACATCTTTGTCAGCTCTGCAAGGCAGAAATTTTCTAACAAAAGCAAGCCCTCCCCAGCACTGAGGACCTGAGCTGCCAAGCTGGGGCATCTTTGAAGACATGGAGATGGGAGCTAGTGCAATGCAACTGTGATGGACAGATTCAGGAGGTACTGGGGTCCTGTTACTCTCTTTGATTGCCACATGAGATTGTAAGGCAGGTATCACGCTATCGCATTTTGCATGTGCTGGGACGTGAGAGGTCCAACGGCTTTCAGCTCTCACTTCTGTTTATATTCTCATAATCACACTGAGAAGATAACACAGAAGCAGCAAGAGTATTTTATGTTTAGGGCAGGTTTTGAGTATGAGGTTGGGGAGCAGTATTTTGGGGACATCTGTAAAAAGAGAAAAAACCTTCTTGATGCATCCTGGTAAAGGGCAGCCTACAGTAAGAGAAATCCCTGTTCCCCTCCATTCCTTGTCAACCCTACTGCCTTCCCCACAAATTTCCCCCTGGTTAAAGTGCTCACTGGAACCAGGCAGGACCTCAGATTTACGTCTCATCTGAGCTGTGGCTCTTCTGAGCACGATAATGCTCGGTTAACACAATACTATAACACTAGATCAGGTATCATCTGAGGAGGAAAACGTGCCACCTCTGGAGGCACAAATATAACTTCCTCAGCACCTGGGTGTTCTTGGAGAGCTCTTACTTACTAATTTGTTTTTTAATATATACAGCTATTCAACAATGGCAGAGGGGGGCCACGGGGTGTTAGAAGAAAATAAGAAACCTTAGCTGAGCCGAGACATGGATTCGAAATGGATATCAAGAGTAGCGTGTCACACAAGACTCAGAAAACTCAAAAGTCTGCTGGGATTTGTTTTCCTCACTGAGTAAATGATGTGACATGGAGGGAGAGTCCTGCTGGAAATCTCAGCAGGGAATTCAAACTTCAAGTCAAGGTGACAGCATGGAAAAACAAACCCAGATATGAGAAGCCTCCTCTGTTTTCAACTACAGGTTTGAAGATCACTTGGCTCTCCACAGCTATTATTGTTACCTCTGACATGAATTGGTTTGGTTTTCTTGCTTTCTGCAAAGTTTGATATGCAAAGCCCATATGAGAGACAGTGCCTCTATCCCAAAGGATCCAGGCAAGCTCTGCTCCATCAGGTTACTCTTACCTCTCTTGAGACCCCCATGCTATGTGTCTGTATGAACTGCAGAGCAGTAACCCCAGAGCACCTTCTGGGAAGATAGTGATTTCTCCTGCTATCTCTTTCCTTCCCAGAATCAAACAAGGAAGTGAAAAACCAAGGAAAATATAAAAATCAGTGAGCCTTGCTGTGGATACACACTTGGGACTCCTATAGCCTTAAGTGAGATGTGTGTTGGTGCGTATCTGAAGCCATCATAAGATCCTTCAGTTATTGTGAGATGAGCTTGTACTGCAGAGCTTTAATCCAGAGTCACATTTGGATGCAAACTCTCAAATTATGCAAATCCAAGAGTTTTGTTTTGGCTTATTACACAACTAGAAGGCTGCTAGAAGGTTTCAAAACTCTGGAGGTGTTTGAGGCAAGGAGCTGCTTTCTTCGATACTGGCGATGTTGGAGAAGGAAGGGAGAGCCTTGTTTTTGAATGCCTCTGTACTTCCCATTTTACCTGTGACTGGAAGCAGAAATGCTGTGCTGTGCTGCAAAAACATTCTTTCTTCACATTCAATTCCATCTCAAGATGGGATATAGCACCCCCTCAAAACACAGAGAAAAAGACAACCAAACATTTTCAACTCCCTAAAGATTTCCAGGTTCAGTTCAAGGCTTTGACAAAGACTTTGGGTCACTTCTGATTTTATCCAACTCTATTTGCCCAGCCCTAATTGCAACAGCACATCTGGAAATGCTACAGCTAAGGCCCTGCCAGTACTTTCATTATAAACCCTCCTGTTTTCAGGGTTTTGTAACTTTTCCTGAAAAAAAAATGCAACAGCAGAAGGGCTGAAACTTGATATAAAAAGTTCTCAGCTGGGGAGCAATTTTTTGTGTGTGTTGCAATATTTCAAGGAAATCAAATCAAACCATTTTGAAAATGAGAGAAGAATTTGTAGAAAAGGGTGGGAAGGTAGAGGAGTGTTTTCCTGCGTTTGCTTTTTTCTTTATTTGAAGCACACAGGGAAAAAATATTGCAGCTATAAACCATTTCTCAACTCTGACCTGTGGCTTGGCTTGGATTAAAGGCTTTGGATGATTCTTTCAAAGGACCGCAAGGACGGCAAAGAAAAAGAACATTTGCCCACACCACCTGCTTGGAAATGGCTCTGAGGAGCAAGAAGCGTCAATATGTCCCTATCCTTTGGTGCAAGGCAGTGAGAGAATGGCTGGAAACTCTGGGAGCATCCAGGACCTCTACTCCTTGATAAAGGATGTGGGCTTGCTTGGAAGTACTACTTGACAGAGGAATCCCTAGAGTAAGCTCCCTCCAGATACGGAGAGAAGCACAGAGGTCTCTTCCCAGACAATCCTTCCTGGGTTTTGCTCCAAAGCCCCTGGCTGAGCGTAGCCCTCAATCACTCATGTAAAAGCAGAGCAAGGCCTGCTGTGATAAACGCTGAGTATATCCATAGGGTGAGACTGATTCTGGGGTTAAGATAAATACAGACACCTATGAGTAGGTTTCTAAAATCACATTATAGGTAATGGAGATCTATTTCACAGTGTGAAATGCCTTGGCTAGCCAAGAGAAACACACAAGGGCTGCTAAACAAGACATGGGTCCTGCTGGACCAGCAGCTGAGATACTTTAGGACGGCACTACTGAGATACTTTAGGATACCTCAGGTGGCACTAGGCAGCTGAATCACATAACATGTATATATTTACTACGAGCTGAAATACTTACTGGCCTCCATTGGTTACATTGACCACATCAACTTTGTGTCCTCTAACTACAGTGGGAACTCATACACCTACATGTAGATACCTAGAAGTATTCAGAGTCTTCATCCAGCACACTGCATAGCCAAAGAGCACTTTTCATTACTTGGTCTCAAAAAGCAGTAGAAAGGAGCGCAGTATTTTGCCTGTAGCCACTACCTAGACACAGCAGGTGTTAAAAATACTTGAAAAAGTTACTACTGGAGCAGATCTTTGATCAATATATGAGGTCCAGCTCCACCAAAAACACGTGAACATATATATGAATTATTGCATTGTACCAAGTTATGGGGCAGATTCTAACCCAGGTGTCTGCAGATAAGTGGTATAAGATGTTATCTGCAAGTGACCCTCTCTTTCTATTGACTGCCAAGACAGCACACCTGACTAGTAGACAAGGGTCCAGCTGAATATGTTGTCTACTCCATCTCTCCACGATTGACCAGATGCACATTGACTGTAACAGAAGCTTGGATACACATGAGCACTAAATTTGGGTGTCTTAGTCTGGAGCTTATTAAAGTTAGTCATTTTGTGGAGATGACTTCCAATCCTCATCCGCAGCATCCAACAGCTTGCGCAGCATAGCTTCCACCTCTTTCACTGCAAGCTATACTGTGTTGCATTACATCACGTTGGCAATGACTACAGTTAACTGTGGCAGCTCAGCCGGCACATGGTAGCTTGCAAAAACATGGTAACTTGTTTGTGTCCCTGAGACATATCTCTTAAACTGTTCAGATGCAAACATGCAATTTGCATTCTAGCCAAATCAAAGGCAAAGACACTTAAATCCTAATGTAGATTGATGAGAACTTGATGGAAGAGGATAGTTTTTTAAGCCTGTCTCTCATCTACATGGAGCTGAAAGCACCGTGGAAACACACTGGGAATCGTTTTCATTACACAAACCAGCCTGGCTAAAATCAGAATCTTTTTGACATGTCTTCACTTGATTGAACCAAATTGGAAACTGTAGGTTTGGTGACTACAATTGCACAGATGCAAAACTATTCATTTCTGGAATAGTAGTCACAACTCAGGTCACCTGTGATCAAGAAAGATGAACTGGAAATAAGGATGGTGCAGAGAAGAGCACTGGGATCATCTAAGGAACGTGGAACTTCATACACTAGAGGAGAGGTTTGTTTTAAGTATCAGAAGAGAAGCTGAAAGATGATAAGACTATTTAAACTACAGGATGATTTTGGCATAAGGACAAATGGGTATTAACTGGCCATGAATAAATTTCAGATGGACATTAGAAGATAGTTTCAAACTGTCAGAAAAGTGAGGGTTTGAAGCAGCCTTCCCACAGGAGTAGTTATGGCAAGAAACTTAACCACTTTTATGAAGGAGCACACTAAATTTATGAACAGATTTTGTTACGTGGGAGGCTGAATTTGTGGCTGGATTTGATGATCCACAAGACTCCTTTCAGGCTGCTTCAGAGAAAATTTTAGAATTTAATTTTCAAATGCCCTTTATACTTTCTTTATATAATCCTGAGGGTAGAAATACTCTCACTTTGCCGCTAAGTCTTCTTTTGTGTTATTTCCACCTTAAACAAATAAAGGAATTAACTGGAAAACCACAGGAAAAGCTGATTTTGTGACATTACAGACACTAAAATGAATAGATAAGGTAAAAGAAATCAGTCCATGTGCCTTCATGGGCTGATTAACATCCTTTGCAAGATTTTAGTATTAGACCCTCAGGAACACCTATTTTCATTTTGTCTTACTAGAACCTGACCAATGTGTGCCAGACTTACATGCTATATACAGAGAACGAGCATGAGAATTAATGCACAATTCAAAGTACGTCAGTGGTGTGCAAAGCAGCACAAAGAAATATCAGGGAAAGAATCAAATAAGCTAGTTCCAGAAATGGAAGTTTTATAGCTGTATTAGGCCAGGGTTGAGCCCAGGACAGCTGGCTAGCTGAGAGGCAGAGCAATCCTGGAATGAAATCCAGTCCATTTAAATCCCACTTTTATCACAGACAGCAAACCAGTCCATATATTTCCTGGACCGCTCATTATACAGGCCTATAAATTCATTAAAAGCACTTTTATTTTATCAGAAAATTTTCTGGACACTTAAATGTGTCAGTCAAACTCTGCTATGATCAAAGTTCTAGCCTTTCCTAAGCCTACATGACTTTGTCTCCACCTAAGTCTTCTAGAGAGGGCTTTAAAGCCAGAGGTAGTGAGGACACTGATGTGGCAGTATCTGCCTTCCTCCTAAGAGTCTAAAAGCTATAGAAACTGGAAGATACTGTCTCCAGGGAAAGTGAACTCACATTTTCCACAATGTTTTGACCAGGACACCACAAACCATTTTTTTTTCTGGTCAATTGTAGAGCGGGAGACAGACACACAAAAAAAAAAAAAAGAAAAAAAAAAGTCAAGCTTCTAGTGGTTAGAGAAAGAGCAGGGATGTCAGATCCTGCTCCTTGTAACATAATGTGACTGGTGTATTCCAAGACAGCAGTTTAGGTTCATGGAGGAAAGGGAGACTGCACTATGCCTGGCCTTGGCTTTGTGATTAGGGAACCCTTGAGGGCAATGGGGAGTCAAACATCCTCGAGCCTGTGTAGAGCCCAGGACCAGGGCCTTGGGGAGACTGTCAGACATGACATTCTTGCTATATAAAATCTGGGCTCATGGCTCCTCTTCATTTTGCATTTGTCATGAGAACATGGTGGATGCACTGGATCCTACAGAGATGTCATCACCTATAGTTTACTTCTACTTCTTTGCACTCTCAGGGGAAGACATACACAGTTAAGCAAAATGGGTGGTCCTCTGTGGGTTTTTAGAAGTAGTCATCTCTCTCCATTAGCTATGCAGTGATTACAGATGGTTATTTTATGTACACCTCTTGGAGGCAGGTAAATGAATTTTTCATCAGACAGGACACAGACTGAGCTGATGGAATTTTGGGCTCCATACCAGCCAGGTCCTACAGGATTCTGGATCCGAGCTATTGTCTTTACATAACTAAGCAGCTCTTTCTCCACACTAAGCAGCTAGCTGCTGCCTGTGGTGTAAACAGACCCTCTGAGTCACCATGAAAAAAACAGCTTTCAGGCTACTTAGAGACCTCAACTCAAAGCAACAGACTGTCCCAGGCCTGAGCAACAAGGATGTTTACACCTGTTAGAAATATAAAGGAAAGGGCAACTAGCTAATTCAAAAGCATGAATGTACAAAACAGAATGGAAAAGATCAATGATTTGGCTCCCTGGTTTTAGTCTGTTAGCGTTGCTACCTGAGCATTATTCAGGAACAAGATCCAGGAAGCAGCATACTCAAACTAAGTTGTTCTTAGTTCAACTCTTTCTTCTTAAGCTCTTACTTTTGCCATTTTGGTCTACTTTTGATCACTGTGTAAGACTTCTATTTATTTAGTGAAGATGTGCACCATCATTCAACATACATAGTTATATCCACTGGCTGGCAAAGCGCTAAGGACCTTCATGAAATACAAGGCACTTACAAGTCACCATGTCACTTCTCATCTGCCCTCTGTTTTGCCTCCAAGAATTCCTACAGGTTTGTCAGACATGATCTTCTGTTTCAGAAACTATCCCAATTTCTTTACATCAGCTCATATTTTTCCAGATGTTTTGTGATCTCATCCTCTACTAATGTCTCCAAGACCTTGCCTACTGTCAAAATCAAACTTTATTGCAAAACTGTAACTCCCTGATTTCACCTTAGTCCTCTTCGTATGGAATGGGTTTACATTTGCATTGTTTTTGTCCCCTAGTACTCCTTCCTGTTACAATAAGCTAGTAAGTATTCTTTAGTTGACCAGTATCCTCTTCCATCATCTCTTTCATGAGATTCAGGTGTGACTAGCTGAGCCCTGCAGCTGTCTCCTCTTTCCAGTGATTTTTTTTTTAAGACTGATCCTCAAATTGCTTTGGCTTTCAGAATCTTCTGTTTTAATTTCTGGCACTGTATTTTGTTTCTTCCTGGAGACCTACTTATCACTGATGGTAGAGGACTAAGGTTGAAGTAATGATGATACATTAGCTAAGACAATCCACAGACTGACCATTGTTTATAGAGCTTTTTATGTCCAGACAAGACTGGTAGTGATAAAAGATAATGAACATCAGGTGTCTTCTTACTGCTTTACATGCCAGTGAAAAACTGTTCAACTTACTAAAATTTCTATCTGGAATATCAGATCTGGCAAATTGTTCAGAAGTTCAGTGGTCACGGTGTGATGGAGGAATATGTTCAAAAGGATGAGATGGTTACAAGTAAGGGGTAGAATAGCTGCAAATCAGCTAATTTGACCATCATAAATGACCATCGTCAGCACCACAAGGAAACATAGCGTAACAGATCTGGCTTGGGACATTCCCACTTTTCACCCCATAGATGAGAAGCCTTGGGCCAGTCCTGGGTGATGTGAGTCCAGGCATCTTGCAGTCCTCCAGCATCCCCAAAAGATGCTACTTACTTTGGAAACATCTTGCTGAATATAGTAATAATTAAACCCATCAGGACTACATAATTGCTTCAAAAACTCAGCATTCAACAAATTGTAAGGCCCATTTGTAATCCATCCTGTATAATTCCATCTTAAGGTTGTGTGCAGTATTAAGATGCATAGCTGTAGATATATAAAACTTATACATGTTTTTTTCCACACAGAAAAAAGTCTCATTTTAAAGCCAAAAGCTGACAGTCTAGTTGCTGGAAGCCAGCAAGACTGAGGTTCTGCACAAAGCTCTTGTTTGCTCTGTCCCTTTTCTTTGACTAACTCTGAGGTTTCGTTCTTCATGGCCTCAGCCTCGTGTCTTTCACGTGGTTCCAAAGAGGAGTAAGCTAAAGGTAGGGAGATTGCCTTACAATGAGGGAGTATAAATGTTTCTAATATTCAGGTGTTCAATTTACTTCACAAAACCTGAATTCCTCCCTCCAAGCCTTTTGTGATACATGGATGGTTATCACTGTCTTTGTCATTGCTTTGTTCTCTCAGGAGAAGAAGAGGTATTGGGGTCATATGGAGTCTGATAACACAGATTAAAGACTGCTTCGCCACAGACTTGAACAATTCACATGGACAGACATTCCGCATCAGGGGATTTAGGGATCACAACTCTTAGAGATGTAGGACTGTTCTCGATTTTTTGCTGCTCTGTTTTGTAGGAAATTTCCACAAGGACTTGCACAAGGGGGTTGTTTGTTTGTTTGTTTGTTTATTTTCCTCTTCTTCTCTCCACCCAACCAGCATGAGGTTCTTAATATAGCTTTGAGGTTCCTAATATAGCTTTGACTCTCTCAGCTTCATGTTCCACCTGAAAAATGGGGATAATAACACTGTCCTTCTTTATAGGTGTGATTTAAAAAAAATGCACCGAGGGCTGTAAGCTGCCACTTAAGATAATGGGAGATGATTGCAATTCAGTACCAATAGATAGAAATAACCAGCAGATGAGACCCCACAGACTTTAAGTTTTTTAGTAAATTATTTGGACAGTTTAGATTATTCTACCACTCAAATCAATGACAAAGCTTCCTTGGTTGGCAGTAGGATAAGAATTGTGTTACAAGTATCTTTGAATAAAAGCCCCATATATCTCCAAGCATTAGACATTTTTAGCACGTGAGCTATACAGAGAGTTGAAAGTAGTGATAACTTCCCTTCTTGCTGAGTTTGTGCAAACATTTCCTGAAGCTTTCAATTTTACCACAATAGAAGCCTTTTAAAACTTAAATAGGGATAACTTGAATTATTAACGTCGGTCCCCTAGCCCAACCACAAGCATGTCTGAGGCAGCTCTTGCTGATAACACACTGCAACAACTACATTTTCCTCACACATATCCACAAAAAAACCTGCTACTCATGATTACCACCGAGTAGGAAATCACTGGGTTGCTGGGACTATTGCCCTCAAATAACCTTTCTGTTTCTTGCCTGCAATTTTTGCCTGACCATTTCAACGTACAACTCAAACACTTTCTCAGGGAAACCACAGGTCAGACACTTTGCTAACAGATACTGACGGCACGCTACTGAAGTCAGTGGCTCTCTGCAATGACTAACAGCAGGAGGTTTGGTCCTTTGCAACTGGACTTCAGTTGTGAGGGTTTCTTCACTCCTGGCATGCAAGAGCGGCTTTGGAAGCCAACCCATTGGTTTCACCCTCACCTTCAGTCCTGCACAGTCAAAGGGACCCCAGAAGTACAGGAGCACACATTATAAAACAAAGACCTTATTTCCTTTCATATGTGATCAAAGCAGTACACCGTTCCAGCTGAAGTCCAGCAGCACGTTTATAACTCCGTGAACTTTATATTTCCTTACCTGTTACTGGCAACAGTTTCAAAATACATCTTTAGATCTTTGCTCTTTGCTACATCAGAGAGGAGTTGTAGTTGATGGTCCTCAGTCACCCCATGAATGGCTAACAGTGTTGGTCTTCCTTCCTCCTTCCTTCTCCAGTGGAAAGTCTGCAGCTTCCAGCAGAGCTCATGTTAACAGATGGTCTTGCATTTTGTACTGTCACCTATCTTCTGCTGATTTTTCGTTCATATCTGCTTCCACTCTGACAATTCTTCTCCAGTTTCTATCAGTGACTAGCTGTGGCATTCTCCTCCCACCTGTATACAGGCCATTAGGAAATGTTGACTAATCCTTTAGGCACCTCACTGCTAAACCCCCTCCTGGCCCAACAGTTCCCTTTTTGATACTCAGTTGTCTCCCCTTCACTTTTCCTGTCCAAATTTCCATCTTCACCTGAGCTTGCATCTGCTCACATGACATGATACGAAAGATGTCAATGAAGACTTGGCAGATTTCTTAGTCTAGGCTTAAGCCAAGCACAGATATCTGGTCAAAAGCCAGCTCTGGTTCCTTGAAGGCCACTGTAGATTTATATGCATCTCTATATTCAGGCAGCTGAGGACATCAGAACCATGTTGTAGCCACATACATCACCCATGACTGGTCATTCCTTTTCCACAGAGGTTTCCACATATCGTCCTAGATTTGCCACAAGCTGGACACCAATGTCCTGCAATGCACAGCTCCGACCTTGTTAGTCCTACATTTTATCAGCCTCTTCCATTAACAGTATAGTCAACAAAACAGCAGTCCTTCAACTCTCACTCATCAAATCTCATTACAGGTTTCATATTTGCAACTGGCTGCCTCCAATGGCTTTATAATGCACAGGCGAATGTGTGGTATGGATGGCCTTTCCGTGATGAACGATGAGGAATGAGGCACTGAGCACGCACAATGAAATGTCTGTGCTTTAGCTACACAAGCTCAAAGCTAAGAAGATCCCAACTCTGTACTTAATGTGTTAGCTGGCACCTTCCACTAAACATTTCTCCATCTCCCAAGCCTTTATTTTCTCTGGAGGTTACTTCTTTTGCATGCTCGCTTTGCATCACATAATTTCCTTTATGCTCTGCTGCTACTTTGTGCCCATGCAGCTTTACATTTGAAGGGGGAAGACTTGTAAACAATTTAGGCTCACATTTCTAGAAGATTTTAGCAAAAAGTTTTCTCCCCTGGGGTCAAATGGAGCTGGTAAGTGTGATCCTTTAGTATGTTTTACCAAGCTCAGCTCTTGCTGTGGCAATTAGGTCACCATGCTAAACCTTTTGCGGTCATATGCAAAGGGTAGCTAAAACACACTGTGGTAAACTAGCTCATTTCAGCCAGATCAAGCCTCATTAAACAATTAATTGCTGCTCCTGGGGATTCTTAATTACCCATTTACATCTTCTTCTAGAGCTTTGAAAGGAGTTGGGATTTTGATAAGCTACTGCATGTTTCTAAAAATGTCTTATGGAAGGCTGTGCTTTGTCGTTTCCAAACTGTGAGTAGTCCTAACATCTCAAATTCCTTACATGTTTCAGGAGAGCTAGGTGGCACTGACTTTTGGTGGTTGTAGGACATAATACAAGTCTTGATAACTAGGTTTTCAAAGGCAAAGTAAATGATCCTCTTGTAAAGTCTTATTCTATTCATGTGCTAGGGAATGGAAAAGCTGCCTTTCATTTCAACTGAGAAGAATAAGAGAGGGTTTTCATATTTGAATATTTTGCCTTTTCTTTTTTCTTACTCTTCTCCAAAGAAAGAAAAAAATGAGTATTTTTCAATCAATTGATTTCTTCTAAAAAATATTTGCCTTTTTTTTTTCCCCAAATAGGCCCACTAATAATCAGCTCTATTATGAACCTTTCCTTTCTGTCCTAAGGAATGATAGATAATGTTGCATTTAAAAAATTTCTGGAGAACTGCTACAAAAACAGTGGGGTTAACAGGAAGGACTGAATAGGTTTGTTTAAGTCTCAGCAGGACACAGCATCCATGATGCAAAAAAGCAAGGAAAAAAGTATCTACCACTGTAATATTTAACTTTAAGAACGGAACCACTTGAAAATGAGGAAGTCAGGGTTTTTTAAGAAATAGGAAGGCACAGCTAAAATGATCAAATGACTGCAGTTGCTATGGAGACTTTTAAAGATGAGATACTATGATGATTTATGATATTGATCAACTAAAATTCTCCCTAAAATTTCTCCTAATTTAATCCCCTTTTAAAAGATCAGAAGTTTTTTATAAGGAAGGAGAAAGAGAAAAGCATGTTATGTTAGGTTAAATATGAAACATTAATAAAGCAGGTCAAAAAATAATTTGAGGAATCCCATGCCAAAACCATTAAAAAATACCTTAATAGAAACATTTCAAATACTTTTCTTTGAAAACTAGCCTGTCAGAGAGTCCGAAGAAGTAACAGTTGATTCAAAGAAAAGCCAGTTCTTAGGCAAGATAACCACAGCAGAAAAGCTAAATACATTTTTTTTTAGAAGAGGTGAGAGCTTCTTGCAACAAAACTTTCCTCTGTGGAGGATTAAGCTCAAGAACTGTGTCAAGATGAAGTGTTATTAGCAGAAATTTTAGATCAAGCCAATAAAATTTAACAGTAAGAAATGGCCAAGATCAGATGTCATTCACTCATGAGTTCTGAAGAAATTCACTGACATTAGCACCTACTAATTGTGGTATCACTTATATATATCACTTATATGGGACCCTGTACTAGATGAGAAGAAGACAGCAACTATAAAGTGATTTTTTTGTTTAAAGCATCAAACATCATCTTGGGAATGCCAGATAATATTCTAATTCTCTTTAATGCACATTGGTAGACATTGTATTAAACAGTATAATTAGTAGACAGAGATAGATCTGATATAAGGAAGACAGTATCACATTTCTTAAAAGTCAGGAGTCATAAATTTATTAGAAACCTTTGAAGGAGTAAAAAGGGATGTAGAGTATGGGAATCCAGTCAGACTACTTGGACTTTTCAAAAGCTGTCAACAAAATCCCACAGCAAAGTATTTTTGAGAAATTAACCTTTCATGGTGTAAGAGGAAGTAACTTGACATGGATTAATGTTTGAAAGGTTGGAAACAAGCTAAGGACTGAAATAAATGGCTGGCTTTAATAATGATACCCAACAGAGACATGACTTAAGATTTGTGCTGTTCAACTTGCAGATGATCTGGGAAAAGATTGAGGTGGTCAAGTGATGGTTTATCCAATGTCATCAAAACTGAAATGTATTCATGAAAGAGAGTGACCAGATAATAACATGACAAATGAAATGCAATGTCAATAAAAAAAGATTGGGCCCATATAGAAAAATATTATCTGAGTTATATCCAATAATGGAGTATAAATTAACTTTTATCACCTAGGAATGACATCTGAGTCATCATGGTTAGTTCTCTGTAAGTCACGTCTGTGCTACGTCAATATTAGGAATTCTTAGGAAAAGAAACGACAAAAAAGCAGAAGGATGATTACACAATTGTATACATCTAAGTTTGGCAACATCTTGAATATAGATTTAGTTGCTTCATTTGCATTTTCTTTTTGAGGGAGATGAGTGGTGATGAATTTTGCTACATTTGGGGCATAGGATACTGATGACTGACAGGCACAAAATAGCAATGATGACTCTTTCTCTATGGACCCCTCTTACTTTGGCAAACCAGGAAATGCCAAGGGATGTACCCGCTTCGGTGGTGCTCCTTTGCCATCCTGCCTGGACTCCTAGGTATGAAGGCAGTTATTACTATTATTTTATGGGGAAGGAATTCTGTCATGTTGTTAAAACAAGAAGCCATCTGAATCTTGTTCCTTGTTTTGCCCCTCCTTTGACATCAGATTTGCTTAAATTTCTCTGCGCCTTGGTTTCAGGGTGCAAAATGGGGAGAACATTTCTTCCATTTTCTGTGGGGCTCCTGGGATGCTTATCTAATTGCTCTTTGCAAAGCTGTTGGAAACCTGAATATTAAAATTGCAAAGCATTAGAGATCATTAAAATTAGCTAATGCTGCCCTTGCCCCACATAACAATTTAACTTTGGAAAGTCAAGTCTCCATAAAAGAGAAACCCTTCTTTGTACTTGGTGGGGATGGATTATGATCATTCTAGGACTCTAGCTATGTTTGTTGGCATAAACTTAGAGAAGTTTCAAACAGCCAAAGTAAAAATAAATCTTATTATTGTACATTTATACTAAGCAGGGTTCACAGTTTCCTCTTTATTTTTTTTAGATTGCTATTTTGATTTTTTCCCCTGAAAAACAAATACTGGAATATAATGTTATTTTAACTTTGAAATTTATGGTCTTCCTGACAACAGGTAGTCACAGTTGCATTCTTGCAAAAGAAAACAAAATTAAAAATATAGACACAGGAAATAAAATTAATTTTAAAATATAGGAAAACATTTATTCTGTGCATCAGCCCAAGTGAACAGACAAGTCTCTGACTGATACCCACCACAGACTGCAGTTTCTTGAATTGATTGATTAATAGGACAGAAATGAGGAGGTGTGAATTTATTTTGGACTTCAACAGGGTTGAAAAAGGTTTGGCACAGTTCAGCTTGCCTTAATCTGCATTTTAAAGTCTATGAACAGTGACCACCTACTGGCACCCTTCAATGTGTTAGGTCCCATAGAAAGGAAACATTTTGCACTAGACTTCATTTCAGCTAATGTTCCTGGATTCATAAAGGTACTAAAAAGGCAACAGCCATCCGATTTCAAACTAACAAAATACCCCTTTTCCCCTAGCGGGATCGAAACTCAACAGAAGAGTCAAGGAAGAAGGAGGAGGGTAGGTGGGATCGGAGAAACAATTTCTCATTGTTTGGAGGTAGATTGTTCATGAGGGCGATGTTACCCTTAAAATAAAATTAAATTCCTTTGGGGTGTTTTCACCATTAAGCATCGAGATTTTCATTTAACTGTGTGAAAGGTAGTAAAGAAGTAATAAATAACAGTTCAAATGGGAAAAAGCTGCGGAGGAGAAAAAAAAAATGCTGAAATGCCAAGAATTTTATCTGAGCTAAAAAAAATGGAAGCAGAAAGATCTCACTGTATTCTGCAGCAAGGATAATTAAAAACAAAACCGTCTTTTAAGACAGAGCAAACATTCCCCACCATCTCCTTTTTCTGGCGAAGCCAGGAAACACCCTCTGAAGTAAAATAACCATAACAAGAAAAGACATCTTCTTGAAGAAATTTTGACTCATAGTTTACTGCTTTATAAGCAGTTCAATAGAAAGATGTTCCACGCCAAGGCAACAAGTCAAGAATCCACATTTTTAATGCTAGTTTAGTCTTCTATGTGATTATTTTTACAACATCTGCAATTAAAGACAGATTTTTCAGCTCCCTGATTGTGACCGGATAGAAAAGGGTTTGATGTGCACACACACACACACAGAGGGAAGGAAAATGCCACCTCTCCCTGTAATGGTCTTCATTAAAAACAGCTTTGCCCAGCTTCTGTTTTATTTCATTTTGATGATGGAAATTTTCCGCGCCTAGTAATAGGTGATGTTTTTTTCATCCTTACACTTCACTGGTCCAAAGAAAAAATCTGATAGTCCAAACTCCAGTGTTTTCAGTCATTTAGTCAGAAAGGGGTTGTCATGTTTTCAGAGGAAGGATGGGGATGGGTTGGAAGGGAGAAAGGCAAAACTCAAAAAACTCAGAAATCACTGTTCATACCCTGGGTCATTAACACTCACACAGTTGTTGGGGGAGTTTAATGCAGCTCCCAGTAGCACCACAGACTTGGGGTGATAAAACCAGCTACCCCTTTGCACCCTATTGCACC
Source organism: Calonectris borealis (assembly GCF_964195595.1). Lineage (NCBI taxonomy): Eukaryota > Metazoa > Chordata > Aves > Procellariiformes > Procellariidae > Calonectris > Calonectris borealis. Next base: position 6,010,281 of record NC_134314.1, read on the forward strand.
TGCTGGAGAGTAAATGGTTCAAGGCACGAATTCGCCTTTCAGGCTCGCTTAGCTGCCCGCAAGCTTTTTTTACACTGATCTGCAAACTTTACCCGTGTATTTTTCTTAGCTCTCCAGCATGGTTTTAAAATAAAAGTATGTCACCGACCATGAAACTGCCTACTGTGCCCTTCATTGCTTTGGCACTTGAGTTACCAGGAGTTGCATCTGCCTTTGCAAACAAAAATTGCCCTTGTAAAAGAAAAACAGCAGAAAAAAGATCCAGGAATTATTTTGTCAATTCATTATAGCATTTTTACAGGCGTTGACTTGGTTCCAGGTAAAATACGACCTTACAAGAAATTATCATTACTATTAAACTATGCTCCAGGTCGAACTTTCTGTGAATTCATCTCTTTCAAGGGAGACTGGAGATAAGTTTTGTTTCCCTATGATCTGAAAGAGAGGGACCCATAAAAATCTTATAGCGTTGAAGGTAAATGTTCCTTCTTTCGTTTCCCTTTCTGGACAAATCTGACTCTATTCAAGGGATGTGTTTATCCCAATGCGGAACTGGCGTGGACAGGAGCCTGGCTTTGACCCTGTTGGAAACATCCATGGCATTTCAAGGTGATTCAAGGTGGGCAAATATATGGGGGGGCATTTGGGGCTGCCGTCCTGTTTGCTTGCTAGGATGGGAATACCCCAGAGGTCTGGCAGCGTGTCGGGTGGGAATGAGGATTTTGGGACTGTGCTGGATTAGGTGGGGTGGGCACAGGCAGAAAACCTCCAGTTTTGGGCCCCAGCATCCCCTGACACCACCAAAGAGGAGCTTATCAGGGCATTGCATTTTTATCAGCTGGCTCAGGATCCCCTAGTGCCTTTAACTTGCTGGGGTGGCCCAAACCTCAGTATTCAACAGTTTAGGTTTGTTTTTTTTTTTAAATAAACCCAAAACACCAGTTTTCCCCTTGTTCCTTTGATACTGAAGCCTCGGAGCCGTGGGCAGCATGAAGCAGGAATGCCACGCTGCCCAAACCTTCTTCCTTGGGATGGATTTTGGTTTTATAACTTGCTAAACCATGTCCCGGCAGGGAGGTGGGAGGCTCCGCGCCGAAGTCGTCCGCGTTTGTGTGTGTGTGTTCGTGCACGTATGCGGGAAGCGCTGGAGCTCGTAGGGCTCTCCAGGACTCTTCGGAGGGAAATACAGACCAGGAGACAAAAAAGAAGGTAGCATTCATGCCCAAGCACACAGTGGGGTAAACATATTTTGTAAATGGAAGTTTGTTACTCACATTGTACGACAGGAGTTGCTGTTTACCCACCGCCGGTTGGATGCCGACGTTGCCAGAGGCTGAACGATTCAGCGGTGATCGCTTATAAATAGTGCTGACCAGAAACAGGAACAGTGAAGAGTTTTCATTAAAAAATAAAAAAAAAGCCTGGAATATTTTTTTCTTTTTATTTTAAGGGAAGAGTTAAAGCTTTACATGCTTTTATTGATATTTCTTTTTTTTTTCTGTCTCCTCTCTACATTCTTGTATCCCTTTTCTACTTTATTTTATTATGTTTTGGTTTTTAGTTTTAATCTCTTATTTTATTTTTATTTTATTTTATTTTATTTTATGTTTTATTTTACTTTTTTTCACCACTGCAAAAAAAGTAGCAAGGACAGGAGAAAACAGAAGAAAAAAGAAATAATGAAAACGCAGGAAAATCTTAGCATTTGGGCATATGTTGAAACCCCAAACTCCCATTTTTAAATTAATACAGGTTTTAAATGAAAAGTCCCATTTTGTCAGAGAAAAATTGTTGTTATTAAAAAAAAATGCTTTGAGAATCCCTGATACTAATAATTTATCAGTGTTTAGGGCCCACAGGTAGATACAAAATCTAATGCCCCCTTGCCCTGGGGAGATGGAGGAGCTCAGGAAAGCTAAAACTTACCAGAAAAAAGGTAGGAGAATCCCTCCATGCCGTGAAGCTTTTCTGAGCACCTCCCTTAAATTCCCTACTCAGCAGGTTAGCCCTGGATACTGTTAAGAGAAAAAAAGAGGGCAAATGTGTCAGGAGTCTGGATTTTGCTCTTCGGCCAGTCTGCATTATACGGCACCCGTGCCCGGTGATACCAGTTTGCATCCTCCTGCTGAACACAGTCAAATCTCTCCGTCATGTAATTCCAAGCTGAAATTAAATACTGCAAATTCCAGGTCAGGCACTCACTCTTTTTGAAAGCTAAAGTGATCGTTTCCCTGTGCCCAGTTTTGATTTCCTGAGCATAAAAGTAATGTGTGTTCTCCAAAACATTGGCCCACACAAGCTGGGCACGTACCCACAGGTTTTGAAGGTTTCTTTTATGAATCTCACGGAGAAGTGTGGCTTCAGAAACCAGACAAAAGTCTGCCCTAAGTCAATGGGAGCTTTGCTTGTGCAAGGGCTGCAGGACTAAAGCGCGTGAAAGCTAGGTGATATTTCTTTTTGGGTTTTTTGCAGGATGATAATCCATAGCCTTTTATGAAAGTGATGGGTTTTAATTGCAAGATAACGGGTGAATCACCAGTCCCTCAGAAAGAAAGAAAAAACCATACAACGGGTGCAGGGAACGGGAAATAAAAAGAAGGGAATCAAAGATGATATACTTAATTTTGAGAATGAGCAGTGGAGGAATACACACTCTGATCACGGCTCCTTCCCCGCACGTCCTCAGACCTTGGGCTGGGTGCTGCGAAAGGGCCCCCTCTCTCCCAGCGCACAGGCTTTTCTTTCTAATTTGGCACCAAGTACAAAGAGTGAAAGGTAATAATTTTTTCTTTTTTCCTAAATGAACAGGGTTGATTCCTGTTCCACAAGGTGGCAACATCGCTTCAGAGCTCGCAGCATCCTGCAAGGCACAGAAACAGAAACTTCATCTCTTTTAAGCTATTTCAAACACGCTCTTTTGGATGATTTAAAATTAAGGGGGAAAAAAGCCATTGTTCGCATTTTCACCATTTTTATGTTTTCTAAACATGTGATTTAAAATTATATCTACCATCTTTTGTCCATTTTACTGTGCATACTACCTGTACAATCCCATTTGCTGCAGCTCTTTCTGTACAGCTCAGCACAGGGGAAGGTTGCTTTAATAACCAACAGTTTTTCACTGAGTGGATGCTCACATCTAAAATCAGAGTGGCCAAAATAAGAAATAGAATCAAAGCTGAACCTTGATGTTCAGGGTGGATCAGAAACCAAATTTTTATGTAGGAGTTTTAGCCAGAGCTTAACTTTACTTTTAAAGTAACTTTTTAGGATCCAAATTCTCTGCCTCTCAAACTGTTGTTTCATACCTTTCTTCTCTGTGTTCCTAATTCCCGTTTCTTTCCCTAAACAATTACGCAGTCGTTCTGCTCTCTTAAACAACACCTCTGCTTTTCACTAATGGCTGCATAGCTATTTCTTCTGTGGAAGTTGAAAGGAAGTGAAAGAACCCCACTTTCCAAAAAACCTTAGTTCAGCCACCCTGCTTGGTCTGCACAGTAATAAAGACATAAAAATATGATAGATATTAAAAATAAACCACTTCAGAAAATAATACAGATATTGTGAAGCTAATGGCAAGTGCGAGGCCCTTCATTTCCCACTCCAGATCATGCAGGCTCTGATATTGTAAAAGGTGTGAATAATTTGGCATGGGTACCTAACATCCTATTAGCTCCCCTACATCAGAATGGAAATGCTTTGTGGCCATACTGGGCAACATCAGTGAGCAAAGAGCAGGAAAATCAGTCCAAGGATCCTACCAGCATCCTACCACCTATTCTACATTCACCATGTTGTATCTGCTTGAGGTGTGAATCCAAGTGATGCTCCTATAACAAACATTACAGCAACGCACACCACCTACTTCATCAGCAGCCTTGTCTTCTACGAGCTCTCTGATCTCATCAAGTGTGTCTCCGTTAGAGCAGCCCAAGGAATGTCCAAAGGCCACGTTACCCTGCTGTGGATACTCTATTCCCGCAGGGCATCTTCATGGCCAACTTTGGGATATCTGTAGAGCCAAGTGAATGTGCAGCTTTGTGCAAGCTGCATTTCTCCCAGCTGCCTTTGCAATGATGGTATCAGGCAGACTTATGAACAGTTTTTCCCCAAAATGACACCATGTCCTCTGCTACAAAGGCAAATGGGATCAGTGTGTAAGCAAAACTCAAGTTGCCTTCAGGCTGCCCGTGAGGGCAACATGGTCCATGGTATTGGCTCTCCAGAGCAATGTGCCAAACGTATGCATAATGCATTCGGAGATGAGGTTTATTATTATTACAGGCATCATGTCTGGGAACAACCCTTCCAAAGTACACAGCCAGGCATGTTTGAAAGGTCTGTTGGCAATATCAAGCCTGGTGTTGGTGAAATGTTTTTACCTCTGTGTAGATCAGTGCTGGCTGGAGCAGACTCACTGCCGATATCCACGATAAGACCTGAGTGCAGACAATGTCTTTCATTAACCCCTCTACAATCACCAAATCTCCTGCTGCTCAGAAATGAACCAGGAGTGGGGGCTTTCCATTGGCTTTGTCTGCCTCTGCCCAAGCCAAGATTTTCCACTGCTCCATGGGTAACATCCATATGTTTGTTTTTAAATGGGCTGAGGGGCCCAGAGATGCCCTGATAATGGACACTCGGTTGACTTGTATATAAATGAATAACTAGAGAGGGCGACTCAGCTCTTCCTTTTTACAGCCTTAACTTCTCCGAGGAAACCTTGGGCATTGCTCTCGGTTAACAGCAGACATTCGGGCTAGGAGTGGCGAACACAAAGCTGCTCCCGTGTCAGCAGCTGAGCAGGCTTTAACTTTTCCTTTCTTCCCCTCTCCTCCCCCCTATTTTTTCCATTGTAACTCAGAGTGCATTTTTGCAAGATATCCCTGAAATTACTATTACTACATCGCAATATTAGATCAATGCAGTGGTAACACATTCCAGATTGTTACGGCATTCGCATCTTGATGCCTTCCATACTGTCTTGTGGAATCTAGCCTAATACCACGATTAAAATGCCTTTTCCATTTCTCTAAAGCACAGTGCCTGCTGCCATTACATAAACGTCTGCCTATCTAGGGTTTTATACTGGCACCCATCACCGGTGTATTTGAGAGTCTAATGAAAAGGACCTCCGCTCATTAAAGGGAGATGAAGGTTCTTGCCAAAGCCTGGGATTAAATTAGAGTCCTTTAGGTTTCTCTTCTCACTGACATCATTATGAACCAGGAAAAACACTCCATTCAAGTTAGTTACGTTACAGCAGTGTAAAGCCAACGTGATTTCAGAATCAAGTCCTTTCATTTTAACACCAGCCTACCTCCGTTTTCTCTGGCAGCTTTTTCCCACTCTGCAACTCAACCGCTGAAAATAGCAGCCCTCAGTGTAATGTACCTCCTTCTCATGGGCAAGCATTAAGCTTCAGAGGGAGGAACCTTTCAGAAGTCACCCTCAGGTGGGATGGGAGAGGGGAAAAAAAATACCAAAAGGAAGAAAAAAAGAAAAGGACTCTGTGTCACAGAAAGTGCCAGAAAGTACCTTGGTTGCTGAGAAAAAGAAGAGTGGGGATTCAGATATTCAGACCTTGGGGTGACTGCAGAACAAGAAGCAGCAGCCCACCTCTCGTGAGGAGCTGCAGCCTGAGTCCTGCCCTCCTTCACACCCCTCTGAGGGCTCAGAAAAGCAAGACAGACGCACAGGGAGAGGTACCACCCACAGCATCAGATTTTCCAAGCCTCCTCTCCAAAGGGCTCTACTCACAGTCAGCTGGGAGTTGTCATCCTTGCCCCATCGTGAAGACAGATGTGAGCAGCTGGCAGAGCAGTCTTGATGTCCCAGTGTCCCCAGCGCTAAGAATAATCTTGCTATGAGGTTAAATGCCCACTGGGAGCCGTGCCTCAGTAGTCCAGGCATGGCATGGACAGACTTGAAAGGGGAGTCTGACACTGTTGAAGAAGCTCGGTGGTTCCCACCACGTGGAGTACCAAGGATGGGAGAAGGAAACCCTTAATGACAGCCCAACAGGTCTTAAACCCATTTCCCACAAATGTGAAGCTACTGGCTTCAGTGGGATCCCACAACACAGTTGGCATTTAACGATGATGTCTATGTTGGAGGTATAATCCCAAGGTTTCCTGCATCATCAGTGAAGAAAAATAAATACTTTCAAGGGGCAATTTGGGTCTAAGGTGGGAAAAATGGGCTATTCCAGAGGGATGGCATGAATCTGGGCCAGGGAGAACAAGCCACTTGGGGAACCAAACTGAATTTAAAAGAACTGTCCATTAACATACATCTATGTTTGTCCACAGACATTGAAAAAGCCCTTCCAAAGGGTCATACTATCATTCCACACAACTGCAGGACAGTGACCCTGCACCATTTTCACTTTAAACCTGAAAAAACCACCTGATTTTCAGGATTCCCTCTAGGATGTCTCCTGTCTGCTCTTCTGACATCATTAAACCTAGTCAGATCTTTTCTTGATTAAGGGCAAATTTCTGGGAGAATTTTCAGTTTGAGGGATGTTCGTACATCTGCGACTTACGGCAGCAGTGCCAGCTCGTGAAAACTTGAATTGCTGATTAAACTGCAGCGTGGTTTTCCAAGTGGCGGTTTGCGCTAGGGTATTTGGTAGTGTTCTCCCAGTGTAACAAAATGGAATAGGGCACTGCCCTGCTTTAAATGTTTGTGAACATTCTGAGCGGCACAGAATATGTTTAATTTGTTTTAGAGCAAACTGAAGCACCAGGGGTTACTTGCGCATCGATGTTACTCCCAGGCTGGGCACTGGTGATGAGCTCTGTTCTGTGCGCTAGCATCCCTGTGATATGGATGTTAGTACCAGTCTCCGTTGCAGAGCACATGAAAAGCCATGAGATCCAGTGTGAAAAACAGGGGGAAAAAATCATTGCATTGATTATGATTATTTATTACTATTAGCTATAAAGAAAAATTAAAACATCTGCATAAAATGAACTGATTTCATTAAATAAATCTGTGAAGTCCATGTGCAAGCATTGCTATGTCTCTCTTTTTTGCGATAAACAAAATGGTTTTTTTAATTAGTCAGGAGACTTAACAAAGTGCTTTCATAACCACAGTCATAATTATATCAATGTTAATAATAATAATATCAATTTTAATAATACTACTAATAATAACAATAATAATAACAATAATAATAATAATTCAATTGCACCTGACATTAAGAAAACAACCAACCAAATTGTCGGCAAATTCTTCTCACTGACAACCTGCGAGGAAAGCTGCTGGCTAAAGTCTCAGTGGAATTAAATCCTGGTGCCACCTTGAGTCACTATGGGATGTCAACATCTTGTCCTTAGTAATTAAGCGTGTAGAAGAGAGAAGCTATTCTTAGCATCACCCACAAGCCACATGGAAGCACTTAGACACACCAGTAAGTCAAGGGCAGCGCAAGCCTGAGATGTGTTGTAAATTCTTTAGGCAGAGGAGGAAACTGAGGCAGAGATGAGTTATGCATCGTAATCACACTGCAAACCCACGGCGCTCAGACCGGCACGTTCTCCAACACCAGCCCTTACAACACAAGCATCACTCCTCATGCACAGCAGTATTTCCAAGTAAAAGCGAGAGATCAAAAGCAAAAGACAGCCTTTCAGATATTCCATTTCATCTGTAAAGGCAAGCATAGGAAGATTGAAATGATTATTTTTTTTTTCTTCTTGGCCATTCGATTAACATATGTTTGTCTGTGTTTCAGTATTTTACCACATATTTATATGAAATCCCTCTGCCTGTTTTTTTCTTGGCCTCTCCCAGGCTTTTCACTCATGCTAGACAACTCCGAGAAACTTGCCCGCAGTACACCATCCTTGTCTACGCAACCCTGAACGAGTTCCTACACCTCAGTCGGGTAGCATCCAAATGCATCTTGGTTGTCTCCAAGAGGAGCAGATGCTCTTACTTTAAGCAACCCACAGATAATCCCCAATCTACTCAATAAGTTCAGGAGTGTTCGAAAGCATGTACCGCTCAGATCAAAAGTGAACCCAATTACAACCATGCCACTGCCTTTTTTCCCCTTTGGGAAGGTGGAGTGAGTCACAGCAGACGATGCTCAGGTTCTTCTGGTTAGCTCTCAGGATTGTGGTTTCCAGTGATAAATTCAGCCCCTGGGCAATTTACTGAGGAATTACGTAGTGGGGTATAGGCGTCCTTCCACCAGTATTCAAGCCCCAGGATCTGATGAGGTTCAGTGCAGAGCATTCAGATTTGGTTTCTTTTTAATAACACTTACTGAACGTGAACGGCTTTAATAATCCCCAGCAGTCATTAAAAGCTTTTCATCTTCAAAGTGCTCTACATATGCTAATTAATGCTCACAACCGTCCTGTGATGGTATTATTATCCCCATGTGGCAGCAAGGGAAATGGAAGCAATGAGGTTAAGTAATTTGCCTTAGGTCAGAGGGACCTGAAGACGAAGCCGCAAGCAGAACACCTCATCCTCTGGTCCACCATGCATCTTCCTCCTGCAGCACTGTCATCTGGTGCCCAAAGCCCTGGCTCTGTTCTGTCTTATGTGAGCATGGGACAGGTACTAAGAAACAGGTGAAAAATCACATTTTGCCTTGTATCCCCACAAGCTCTGGCTATGCCACCAAGCTTACACGTGTGCCAGCCTACATGTCACATTACCGATGCACAAAAAACAGCATAGACCAATTTTCAGGATAAAATTCCTGCTGCAGTTCCATATGCCGGCACAGGCCCAAGCCCTCCTTTCATGTCCTCCAGACCTAGCAGCCACAATCTCAGGCATCCCACAGCTCAACCCACCAGCAAATAACCCAAGGCTGCATCTTTCTAACTGCTCTATGGACATTTTGACTACATCAGTTCTAATAATTAAACAGTGCCAGGGCCCATTCCCCATCGTTGAGACCAACTGGGTCAGTGTGGCCATAACTTTGCTCCAAGTCTCAGCTCCCTAAGTCTCCCGAACTGGGTGACCATATCCAAAATGCCTATGGGGAGCAGTCCCTGGCCTGAGCTAACTCCCTCACCATGGCTGGAAATTGCTAACAGCACTTTTGGTCCTGGCCAAAAGTTTGCCAGGGACAATTCCAACAGTTTAATGGCACAACCGACCGAGTGGCAGTGCTCAGGCCAAGACTTGATACCATTTGATTTTTCTAGTCCAGATTTAGCTCCCTTGGCCAAACTACAGCTAGAGGCATCAATGTGGATACCTTGTCCTCAAGAATTTTCAAAGACAAGCATCACTCTCTCTCAACTGACACAACACACTAAAAAAGAAGATTGAGAGTCATGACTTACTCAGGATCATGCACTATGTCAATGCCACAAGCATGAGCATCGCTTTGGTCCTCTGGGTCAAAACTCGATAATTTATTATTTGATCAGCTTTGCCTTTCCAAAATGCAAATACCTGACCATTAACCCAAGCACACTGGCCTGTTTCACACCCAGACCCTTTATGCTGGATTCGGCTGCCAAGGATTTGCTTTTAGCCCACATGATTAGGAGCTGATGAACTTCTCCTTCTATTCTCTACCCATTCAAATAAACACTGATCTGTGTCTTATTTTTAAAATAAACAAAGGCAGGCTGGACTGAAACCGTGCTAGGAATGGCCCTAATTCTGTTCTTGGCTGATCTGCCACTCGTAGAAGGTTGTACTACGCTTATAGGGAGAAATGACTTATTACTATTAGAATAATAAACTCCTTCCTTTTATGCTTCAAATCAAACTGCAATCTGGTCTGTGCAGAACACATTTCCCACTCCTCCTCCTCATTCTCTTCTTCCTTTACCATGGGCTTCAAACACAGAATCCAGATGCAAGCTATTTTTCCCCCAGCCAAAGGATCTGACTTTTTGGCAAGCTGTGCAAGCTGTTGTGTGGGTGGTTTAAAACTTCCCTCTGGGCCTGTCATGTGGTTAGAGCTGTCTGGGTTGCTCTGAACTTCTGGACACCATTTTCCTTCGACTCACCTTTTATTCCAGCGGAAGCTGGGACCAAGCGTGCCTAGCAAACGGGACTATGCAGAATTGCACTTTGGAGCCAGGACTTTGACGCTTTTTTTCACGCATGTTAAGTCCTTTGGCTGGGTTCACTAGACAATGCTGTCAGAAGGCAATCCCTGCAAATAGCTGTCTCCCTGACTTTGCTTTGAGCCACTTCCTACTCATTTTCTGAGTAGCTATTCCATGAAAATTCATGCTCTGTCATGTGTTCCTAGTTAAGTCAGCAGCGAAGTCTATTCTGAGTCTATCAGGAAGGCCTAATCCCAGCCATCAGGGTTGCAGCACCGCCTTTCCTCTGCTGCCAGGCTGCCTTTCTTCAGATGATGTGCAAGCAGTGTTTTGCTTCTGCATTTTGAAACATATGGAGATATGGCTCCAGTGTCTCCAGAGCACCATGAGTCAGATAAGCATGCCAGAATTTTCCCCTTTTCCTTTTTTTTTCAATTTAAATGAGAATAGTATTTTTCATCTTCCTGGTTAAGAGAAGGTACAACTCTGGTAAAGCAGCCACATCTGCCTGAGTCTCCAAGCAGTGCGCTCCAAGTTGAGCGAACCACCCCGTTCATCTCATCTGGACTCCATTTAACATTGGCAAGCCAGAACACTGGGTAGGTCCCCATCAATATCATTTCATCAAAGACCTCTGAGTGCATATTGTGTGTATGGATTCCTTAGCTGTTGTCTTCCTTATCACAGCATTACAAAGACAGGCTCTACAAAACAATCTCTCTACACTCAGCGTCATCTCCTCTTTAAGGCTAACTGCTTCTGAAAGTGGAAGGCATTATTTCTATGTGCATAAGCTTTGCTATTTCCCAAAGAAAAGCCACTGGATAACCCAGGCATGCAACAATAGGATGAATGGCACTGCTCAGGGAGGGTGCCCTGCACCCTGCGAGAGGAACGGGAATCGTGATCCAATCCAGGGTGGTAAGTCCTGATACGTTTAAGCTATATAATGGATCACTGATTCAGCAGTGAGAGTATTACAGGCAGATGAAAGTAGGCACATATTGTATTTCATGAAATACCTCTTCCCTACAATGTCCTGCCTCTAGACCCTCACAAACCTCTAAAGAAGTAAGCATAGGTTCTGTTGAGGGCACTTCAAGCCCTCAGTTGTTTTTGGTCCAAAATGATCAGAGCTGGTCCTTGTGGTGCTTCCTATGGGGAAAAGACTTGGTTTAAAACCTCGAAACCAGAACCACAACTGTTACATACCACCGAGGGAGCAACATCTACCTGAGCCTGCAAGCAGTATGTTTGGATATGGTGACCAATCCACACATTTGAAATTCATTAAGTACAATCTTGCCTGGCAGCCTCACAAAAGAGCTAAGAGAGTCACCATAAATATGACAATAGTAAAATGTTTAATTCCTTGAGATGGATTAGCCCCTTCATATGGAAATGGCTAATTTTCTGAGACGCTGACAACATGCACAACAGAAATGAAAGAATCAAATTTACCATATCACACAATCATTATAACATGAAGAAACATTGTAAATACTGGCAAACAGGCCATGACAAGTTATTCCTGCAACATGCAAGAGCAGGAAAAGTTGTTATGCTTTCGAGTATCTCAGAAATCAGGGAGGTCAACTCAGGACATGAAATACAGAAATGAGGAGCTTTTCATATTCAAGTGAAGTAGATAACTAACCTCAAATCTTTGCCCAGGGCTACTTAACTGCTGCCAAAACCATTTTTTACAGCTCTGAAAAGGTTTGATTAACTTCCCCTGGTCTTCAGAAAACACACTGATGTCTACTCTGCCTATCCATGAGCTTTGGGCTTCCAGGAACATGGTTCTTCCCAGGATATTTTTATGCAGTTCAGAAGCAAGGTGGGCTTCCAAGGGGATTTTTATTTCACTAAAGAGGCTTGCATTGTTTGGAGAACATTCAAAGACACACCTGTATGTTAGGATTAAACCGTTCGGTGTCCAGTGCTTGTCTCCATTGACTGCACGGCTTTCATATAAGAGCCCAGGCCAAAGTCTTCAGAAATAGGTTGCTCAACAGGGAGCCTGGGTTTGGAGAGCGCTAAGCACACAGCCGTTCCCTTTGTATCAGCACAACCCAGTAGATTGTGAATGCTTATTTCAATGCCTTGTTTCGGACTTAGAAGTTTAACTAAAGGCATTCAGGTTTGAAATCTGGCCTCAGCTTCCTTAGTACTTCCATTTCATCACCTATAAGATGGAGGATACCATTTCCCTACAGGTGTTTTATAAGGCTTAACTCATTCATGCGTGCAAAGTGTTGAGATACTTGAATGAGCAGCACCGTACCAGAACAATGTCTTATTTTGTGAACGTAACCTCCAAAACTTTTCACACCCTCTTAGGCCTTCCAATACTTCCTGCTTCCCGCCAGGCTGGGACAACTCCTTGCAGGACACTTTTGTGCCCTATCCTGGCTGTGGAAACAGCAGGTGGTGAAAGGAACAAAAATGAATAGAAGTGGGAGGAAAAGTTATCCAAATATAGTGGAACCTCAGAAAAAGTTTCAGCCGGGGTGGAGCAAGATTGCAGAAGGTTTTTCTTTCCCCCCCTGCCAAAGCTGTTTACCAGTTCCCATTGACAGCAGTGGCATCCCGTTCCCCGTTGACCGCGCTGCTTTACAACGTGCCTCGGAGCGAGGTGTGCTGCAGGAATAGTCATCGGGGACTGTCACCACATCTCAGAGCGTGGGGGAAAAAGGGCTGCAGAGCTGCTGAGATGATTTTGTGCCTCTGCTCCCTCCCGGAGGCACCGGGAGGAAGGGGGAGGTAGCGGCTGAGGCCCTCCTGCTGCAAGTCTTTCCGGCTGTTTTAAAGCTGCGTTAGCTGGTGGAGGGCTAAAGCAGCCAAAGGACAGATGGGGAATTTGGGAGGCACAAATGTGGTTTCAATCTGGTTTGTCCTTTCTGCTCGTCTTGCACCGAACACTTCTGGGGCACAAAAGCATCTTCCCCCTAATGCCTCCCTTTGCCCAGAAGACTTCTGCTCCTTCTTCCCCCTCAAACAATGTACGATCAAGTCCGGAGCGGGAGACAGTGAGTGAATATAAGTACTTTCCCTCACCCCCCTTCCCAGCCCTGACATAATAACAAACAGCTCTCCAAAAAGCACTTAAATTTACGAACAGTTTATAAATTCACAGACGTTGATTTATAGATGTTGGCTTGACCCAATATTAGACACTTTGGTTTCTTTTCTGTTTTCAAAGTGCTGCTGTTATGGCTTGGTTTCTGAGTGCCGTCACACACCAAAAACAGCCTCCAGGTCCTCCCTGTGGGCTTCACTTTGCCCACAAGGACGGGCTGGGGCTGGGGCTGGGCTCCCACTCTCTTCGAGGGGTGGCTCTTCCCCTTGCTCGGCAGGACGGTTTCCAGCTGGTTAGCAAGCCGTGATGACAGGCTTTCTAGGCAGCTTCATTTCGGTTTCCTTGTCTGCAGGAATGGTGCGTGAGGAGGAGCCCGTGCCTGTGTGTGTGGTATTCCCTGCCTACAAGTCCCTAGTAGGAACGTTGAATTAAGCAGAAAAAAAAAAAGACAAATCAAAAAAAAAAAATAAAAAAAGCAAAACCCCAAACCCTGCCTGGAGCCAGTGTTAATTGGCTAAAAGAAATACAAACGAGCAAATTTGAACTCGAGGAATGTCGAAATTCCACCCTGAAAAATCGTGGAGCTGATGTGTCCAGGCTTGTCATCCTATGGCCACGCAGCATGAACAGAAAACCCCACACGCAGACCGTGCCAGCAGGTGAGACGAGGGTTAGGGATAACTGCTTTCCACTCCGTGGAACTTCACAGTCATGTCTGGCTTGGAAACCGGAAATTCATGGTAACCTATGGAGCTGTGGGCTTCGATGGGAGCCATGAAAGCCTGGCTGGGAGATCACAACATGTTAAATGGCAACTACAACCAATTCCTCTACATACGCACGCACACACAAATAAAAGATATGTTATCTACCAACTGCTTCCATTTGCTCTTTTTCTGCCTCTGGGCAAATCACCCAAGTTTCTCTAGCTGTGAAAAAAGAAGTGATGGTTCAGCTTCCATCCTGATCTCAGAGCTACTGAACCAGTAGAGAGGATTGTTCTCTTTGGAGAGAAGGCACTGGGCTTGCAGGAAATCCTAATGCTGGATAAATTGTCTGCCAGAGTCACGCAAAAGAATAGTGCACTACCTTTGGTCCCTCATATAAATAGATATTTGCTAAAACAATGTCCCAGTGACAACTGGGTGTACGAGACATCAGCCCTTCATGCCTCACACTGCTGGTGAGTCTCTTCTAAAGCTGCACCAGCAGCCAGCAGATGTACCGTGTAAGGGCACTAATAACTTCGCGGCCAGGCTTTGTAGGCTCTTGATGGGAGTCTGCCATTTTACCCCCCTCCTTACAGTACCTCAAGCTACTCACCTTGATAAGCATCCCCTCATTCACCCACCAACAGACACTTTGCCATCAAGAGGAAAATCTGATGGAGTCGCTTGGAGAGGTAGGGCTGTATCATTTCATAACTTTATCTTTGGGTATGGGGTCCATATTACTTTGTTTGGATTTTTTTTCTCATAAAGATCTTCTACAAAAGTCTTTAACTAATAATAACTATTCTAACTGTATAAAAGCTTGGGGTTTACCATCAAAATAAAATTTTGCCATCAAAATGAAATTAAAATTAAGAAACCAATCTAAATTCTTCTTTGAGAAAAAAAGCTACAGGGGAAACTGAGCTTTTAAGAACACTTGATGAGTTGGTCCTGTACATGCATGAGTTGTTTACAGGCAATTCTGTCTCTGCATAGCCTTCTCCATTGCTAATCCAGCCCTAGCAGTGTTGTAAAGACAGTCTGCCATCATGCTGCGGTTTTGTAACCATTACAAACTAGAGAGTAGGCATCGGCCACCCAATGCATCTTAACTTGTGATTTAATACAGGATCTGAACTCCAGGCCACAGTTTCCTCAAGTGTCAACAGGCTTGAAACCTTCACGTTCATGGGCTTTGCCAACCAGAATTTGAATCAAATATCATCCAACCCACCTCAGGAACAGGATGATGGATCTGTGGCCAGGACAACGGACTGGGATCCAAGAGACCTGAAGGTTAAATCCAAATGCACCAGCTCCTTCAGACTAGATTTTAGACCTGCTTGAGCCCTGAGGAAATCACCCACTGGGAAGCCCAGTCCTGCCTTAACATTTATTCAGTGTGGGGAAGACGGTGGATTCGCTAACGGAGCAGCATCCAATTCAGTGCTCTCTGGAGATCCAGTGGACCCACAGCAAAGACACGCAGACACCAGCAGGCAGGGGCAGAGGCGCTCACCCCAACGCTTATTCAGGTGGTGTGCACCCATGTGCCTTCCAGAAGGGGAAAAAAATCCTTGTGAAAAAGTGCACGTAAAATAAATTACAGCAGCCCCCGTTCCTAATTGAAATAACTCAGGTCTTCTTTTCGTGTGTGCCTGTGTTTAAAGAGAAACCTGAAAGGCACAAGTTCACATTATGGACTAATAGCCTGGAAAATTTCAGTTTAAAAAACAAAGCTGGCTTTGAGTTACACAGGAGAGGCCTGAAAAAAGCATCTGAAACCACTAACTTCTATTTTTTCCTGCACTTTTTACAACATAATATGGCTGAACGGATTTTATTTTATTTTATTTTATTTTAAAAACTTGCTTTAAAAAAATAATCAACACAAAAATCCTCTCTCTGGCCTTCATGTGCCAAGTTTCAGCCCAGGGCAAATTTTTTACAGCTGAATTATACACCCTGAAAACTAAGGGGCTTATAATGACAACATTGAGAGTCCCCTAACTATAGTGGTATGAATGGGGAGGGAGGTATAATAAGAATGGTCCATAGTGTGTAGCAGCAGCAATAAGTGAAGGAGCCCTTACTCAGCATGAGGAATTCTATATATCTTGGAAGGCTTTCATGAACCTAAACATTATTGCTAAGAAAGGAATAAACAGTTTGAACTGCTGTTGCCATTCATCCAGCGCTCACACACTGAGGAATACACACAGTTATTCTCTCAAAGACGGAGTGAAATATTCCAGACATAACTCTTTCTTACTTCAGGGCTGGAGACGATTTTGAGCCACCGTTTGAAGGCAAGCTGGAGAAACGCTCTTGCTCTGGGACAATTTTTTTTTTTTTATAGCAATGATGATAATTGCCTGCGTGCCTACAGCTCTCGGAGCTGAGCTCACGCTCGCCGACGTGAGCGGCGTCGGTCGAGGGCACAAAGGATCATTATTGGCTGGGGGTGGTACCCGTAGGTGAAGTGAAACCAAAATAAGGAGGTTAGCAAAATGACTGCTTGCTCAGGGTGATTCAGTCTTGAAGGTGGACAAAATCTGGCGGCCTGGAAAAGGTACGGAAAGCAGTGCCATTTTTAAAACTGCTACTTCTAAAATCAGATCATCCAGCAAGTTGGAGGCAGAAGTGGGATCTAGGCAGACGCGGGAACCAGGGTGCCTATGCCATCAGAGCCTGGGCATCTCCTTACAAACTGAGATCAAATGTCAACATTTCCACAGGGAGCAAATCCCTTCTCTGCACTGCCGTTTTCCCTTCTCCCCTCTAAATACGTGAGGTCAATGAAAGCATTGGGCTTCTGTCATTCCACAAATCTTTCATTTTAATTTCAGCACATCTATGTATGAACAGGCACACATAATCACACTTATAAACAGCTGTACCTACACGTATCTATATATTACACATCTCCCCATTGTATTTCTATTTTCTATTACTTCACATTTGCTATATGAAGAATCATGTCAACGTTAATAACAGAAATTTGCCATTTTCTGGAAGGAAAATTCAGCTGAAAAATTTTCAACACTCTCAAAGTGGGCATCTAAAACAGGTTGGAGGAATCACGTCTTAAAAATGCACTTCCATTGCTACTGATTTCCCAAGAGCCTATGCATTACTAGCCCAGCTTTACATGTTTACTTTGTAGCCACCTAACATTAAATAAGAAAATTTTCACTCCAAAATGCCTTATTATGGTGCCCATAACCCAACACTGCTGTTAGCTTTCCCCTTTCCCTGATTAAAAGCCACAATTATCAGTAATTGCTGGATCAAAGGACTGATCTGGATTTCACAACATTTTCATGCCAGTGCGATACAATTTCAGAACTGTCAAGACTGTAATGTAGATTAAACTTGTGTCGTTAGCACAGAAATTCAAATTACACAAATTTGCAACCTCTCTACCATACTTTTTTCTGTATTAGTTAATGAACCGTTTCTTTTTTTTTAATTACTTCTGCTGTAAATCAAGCCCATGAGCATAAATTGAACTTGCAAATAAGAATTTTAACAGAGAAAGTATTTCATAGTCTTAAATTCACACTACTCAAGTAAACCCAGTCTTTAATCTCTGGAACCCATCTTGGACAAACGTTTCTGGAGTAAGTGTCAAGTTTCTGGCAGTAAATTTGGAATAACAAACAAAAACCTCAGGTGAAGAAACTTTCTAAGTCCCAAAACTGCATGAGTTACAAAGTTAATGTTATTAAGAAGAATTCCTGAGCGTGATATTTTTTCCATACCTGTGAAAGGACTAAAGTCTAATGAGTTTGTAAAAAGTTTGGACATGGAAATTAGTAAAAATGACATATGTGAATAATCCTAAAAGTAATTTCCTTGAAAGAGCAATGAAAGAGTAGCCAAGTATTTCATTCTTAATTTTGAGATTTAACAAGACACTGGAAACCTAAAAAACAACACATCTCTCTTGAAAGTTTTGGTTTTTACTTTGTGTTGCGTATCTCCCCACAAGACTGTTAAAAGAAAACAAGACTGGAGCGGGGAAAAAGGACCTTTCCTGCACTATCAAAGTCTTTTCCTTTTTATGTTATGTTATTATATAAGTAAATACCTTCTTTTTTCATACAGCAACATGGAGAGGTATACATCTGACATTATAGTCCACTGTAGAGTTATTTTGTTACAAATTATTTTGTATTTATATCTGTGCAGTAACCAGAAGATATGTGGCTATGAAATTATGCTATAACGCTGAAAGCCTGATCTTGTAAAATTATGCTATATCGCTGATCTTCAAAATACTGGTAACTTCTAATGGTAGAAATTTTGGGTTGAAATTTATATTTTTAATCAAAAATATGGGGATTTTCCTTCTAAATGAAGTGGAGGGGTACATACCTGCTTTGACAAGATGTTCCTGGTTATATATAAAGAAAAAAACCATTTTCAAGCTTTTCAGTGAGGCCAAAATATTTTTGCCAAAAAGGAACTCTTGCATATTATGTGCAAATAGATACGTCTTTATGTGAATCCAGTGTCTGAAAAATCTTAGGAAGATATTTTGGAGGGGAAGAAAACATTGTGAATGAAATCCTGAGAAATGCATAGAAAGATGTGGTGAACAGTACCCTGTCCATGTAACGGCAAATGTCATTGTGGAAGCCCAAGTGGAGCCCTCCACCGGCCGCAGGGACAGTTGGGCTGCAAAGAGGTTCCGTGTCTGCAGAGCAAGAGCTGCCCAAAGCCTCTCACAGCTTTCTCTATATTACTTTGTATTGCAGTCTAACAAGTCCCTACTGCAATAATTTCTTAAAGCTGGTGCCCAGGTCAAACTGTCCATCTTCCGCAGGTCTCCCTGAGTGACGGGAACCCTCTAACCAGACTCCAGAAAGACAGCCAGCAGATCAAAGTCAGCTTTCATTCTTCCATAGCAATAGGATGGAAAAGGGAGGTTAAATACACGTAACTGAGTGTGTCAACAATGAAATGGCATTTTGCTAAAAGTCGTCCATCAGGCCTTTGTGTCACAAACACTGCCATTCTAGTTGTCCACCTTGCCCTGCTTTTCACATGGTGCTGAACACCAAATCCCTAAAAAACAGGTCTTCTCCAAGCTGCTGCAAGCTAAGCACCCGAAGGCACTGATCCTTTTTCACAGTCTTGGCCTCATTTTCTAGCAGTGCATGTTGACAGTAGCTCACAGGAGCCACTCAATTTCGTTCAGCTCCTTTTCTTTACATAGGGATTTTGACTAGTCTGCTTCCCCTCCTTCACAAGAAAAGTGATTTTCCTAACGACACAGGCTAGACAGATGACAGATTGTCAGGACGCACAGCACATGTTTTCTTTAAGTGAGTTTTTTATTTGTTATTTTAAGGTTATTTCCAGATCCCTGACACTTATTCCAAAAACTCAGGTAACCAAGACGGAGCTCAGAAACTGCAGTTATTCTTAGACTAATCAGCCAGTGATCTAAATCCATAACACTAATCTCATAATTTGGCATCACAAAGCTTAACCGGTCACATCTGGATAAGGTACTCCACGCTAACAGCCGTATTTAGCCTTGCTGTTTTCAACCTGTTTACACTGGGAAGTAAAACACTCAGGCTGTTTTATTTTGAGCTCACATTAGTGAGACCTGCTTGGGTGGAGAGAAGGAGAATAATGACACTCAATGAGATAGGGCTGAAGTCATAGCTGCCCTAAGAGCACACAGCTCCTTACTATTTTGTAGCTCCATACAATCTCGTAGGTTTTTGTAGCCTGCACTTGTCTCTTACAACCTCTTACACCCTGCAACGAGGTGTTAAAAGACAGGACTAGTATGCAACAACCTCTGTTGGGTTTCAGTTCAGCAGAGCTGTGCGTGACGGTGTCACCAATGGGCTCCCACAGCAGAAGAAAGCAAGCTCCTTCTTTTTGATTGCACCCACCGAAGACCCTAAAAGAAACCCCTTTATACCACCCGCCCCCTTCTTTCAACACATAATCTTGAGGGAAAACATTATTACTATTATTGTTACCATTACAGTAGAGCAAGAAGGCTGTGCCGAGACCAGGTCCCAGTTGTGCTAAGTGCTGTGCAAACAAACACGTGGTGCGTTCATGCTCTAGGCAGCACGAGAGACAAAGGCAATATTATTAGCATGCCCATGAACTGAGGCACGCTGAGATTATCCAACTTGCCCAAGGTCACGCAGGAAGTAAGTGGCAGAGCTGGAAATTGAACCCAGATTTCTTGAATTGCAGGCCAGGATTTTAACCACAAGGCCATCTTTCGTCTCTCTTTTTTTTTTTCCCCTCCGATCTTTCTATTTTAGCACACTTTTGAAAAAAATTACTCTTAAAAATCCATTCGGCAATACTTTAGGTATGCTGTGGCCTCCACAACCGTATTTAGCACAATTATAGGCAAAAAGGAACTCTTGCAAATTATGTGCAAATAGATACGTCTTTATGTAAATCCACGTTCTTGGAACATAAATCTACAGCCAAAAAAATACAAAGGTTTAAGCCAGGGAGGAATTAAGCTCCAAATTTTTTCCTCTTCAAAGGTTGGTAACAGAGGTACAACACTCCCCAGCTAAGGAAAGGAGAACACAGACTAGATGCCTGGGGAGTAGCTATGCCAGCTCTAATAAACCTATGATTTCACCTATAGAAATGTGAAGGCAACAGACGCTTGGTCATTGTTTTAGGGGATTCTGTCACATACATGACTGTTTTTATATACATGTGTATTTTCTAAACTAGTTACTGTACCATAAGTGCAAGAATACTGAAAGCCAGGCAACTTTCTGATAGTGCGCAGCCCCTCAGCAGATACAGGAGCCTGAGCATAGGAGGGTAATTTGGTGTTTGGCCAGGGATGTTGTACAAGTTTAACCATCTGGGGAGATTGTCTGTCTACTGAAATAAATGTGCAGGCAGAGCAAGGATCCTCTCTCCCAGGTGTGCCAAATGCCTGGTCGCTCCCAGATCAAAATACGGCAGCTTCTTTACCGCTGTAATCCCAGGCACAGACCAGGAGACAAGCTACCATGTCGCTCGGCACAAATGCAAGAAGCAGAGCCAGGTTAAGCTTATTCACCAGGATATACGAAGGTGATCTCTCAATCCCGTGACAAGGGATTCTCCCAAGGGGAGAGGGCTTACTCTGAGTGCCACAGTCAATGCATGGTTCTGCCTTGGCTGCAGTCCTGCCTTGGATCTGCAGCTCTGGGTACCACACCAGTATTGTGTAGGCAGCTGTTTATACGATTAAATTTAGGCACAGCACCCTAATTTTTCTTCAGGAAAGTCTCACAGATTTTGTCATAAAGTTGCTCAAATAGATTTGGTTAAAATGGTGTAACATCTCTTTTCTTTCCTTCCTCCAGAATTCAAAAGGGAATGAACTACTCTGTATGGATATATTCTGCTATTCTACATAATATGGTAATATACCATATTACCATCTACATAATATGGTAAGATATGGTATGTATATCTAATCCATACAATTTTTCTATAAGAATAAAAGCTAGGCAAACCGTTCTGGGATGTACACTCTTTCATTTCTTATATAGCTAAAGACCCAACAGTGAAAGGATCTGTTCCCTAGTTTGGAGTCTAATGGGCACTGCCTAGGCACATCCATGCTATTCAGCTTTTTCAATCTCTCAAACAGGACAGCCACATCCAAACTACGTATCAGGAACAGTTTCTGGCTTGTGCAAACTTCAGGGGGTGTTAGGTATCACCTAGAGGTGCCAGGGACTGCACCTGAGTCTCCGCACCTGGACCTCTGTCTTGGCAGTGTTAGATTTACTAACTGGAAAGGAAACTTCTCCAAGACTATATTTAAATTCAATGTCTTCTATTCAAAATCCTTAGCTTTTAGTGGAAAGGCTGGGACCCTTAGTCCAAATGCTGGCCTCCCAGAATGGTTTCATTCATTTGTGTAAACAGAGCTGAGTATGGTTGGGGTGGCACCAAGGGCAATTGGGGAGGAGGAAAACCATGAGGTTAAATGGGGTATCTAGTAGGTAGAAGACAGAGGTGGAGTGGCCAATAGTTCATCCCCTGCCCAGGGCACTTTTAATGCTAGACCTGTACTTGAATATACATATGCTTTTCTGGGGCATGTTGGAAACTAAATGAACAGAGGGTAAGTCTGATTGGGAGCTGGGGGGCAATTTTATTTCAGGATCACTTGTTGGGGCCAACACTGATGGGAGTGCAGGATCAGCGCCCATATATGCTATGGAGTACATACACAATTACCAGCTTTCCCAGTTACATAACCAGTTCAACTGAGTGTCATGAACCGTGTTGTCACTCTTTACAAATACCTGGAAGGAGGTTGTAGCGAGGTGGGTGTTGGTCTCTTCTCCCAAGCAGCAAGTGATAGGATGAGAGGAAACGGCCTCAAGTTGCGCCAAGGGAGGTTTAGATTGGGTATTAGGAAAAATGCCTTCACCAAAAAGGTTGTCAGGCACTGGAATAGGCTGCCCAGGGAAGTGGTGGAGTCACCATCCCTGGAGGTATTTAAAAGACATGTAGATGTGGCACTTAGGAACATGGTTTAGTGGTGACTTGGCAGTGGTAGGTTAAAGGTTGGACTTGATGAACTTAAAGGTCTTTTCCAACCTAAATTATTCTATGATTCTATGTTTCTGAAGGGAGAAGCATGTGCTATTCCGTGCCTGCTGAATGTGGCACCTGCAAAAGGGACTAAGTAAAAAATATCCTGTTCTCTTCATAATGGGCATCGTTCAGGAATGGCACCAGTGGCTTGAGTAGAGCAATCCAACCCTGTAATATGATAACCATTGGCAGCAGTTGGCCTCTGCGTGAACACAGGCAAAAGCTGCCGAGTTTCATTTCAGACCAAGCCGGCAGCCTGTGCAGTGCTGGCTCAGCACTTCCACCAGGACTGGCGCAACTCGCTATAACTCATTCCTTCTGGGCTCTTTTTTAAAGTACCATCTGGGACTGTGCTGCTAAGCTGTCCTCCGAACAACAACACTGTTAATAATAATAACAATATTCGGGTCTTACATAGCATTTTTCACCTTTAGATCTCAAAGTGATTTACTATGGAAGGCTTTGGAGGGCTTTAAGAACAGATTATACAGACATCTGTCAGGAATAAACCAGATTTCCTGACCCTGCCACAAAGCAGGGGAATAGTTCGATGTTCTTTCTAGCCCAGAATTTCTGTGATTACCCCCATTTTGTACAAGGAGGACTTTGGTTCATGTAGTAGCAAGATGACCTCAGTGGATCACACAGCTACTGCTTTGAAACCCCCATGGTAGCCCAAGACATTATAAATGATAAAAGAAAAGAATGGAAACTCTCCCCTCCTAACAGTGTCACCAGCAGTTGTGGGTGGTCTCTGTGGAAATGCACTAGTATACCTCAGATTGGGTAATAATAAAAAGTGTTACATAGATAACATTTCCAATGGTAGGAAACCATATGTTGCATTGAAGCCTTGAAGAAGGCCATAAATCAACGGTAAAGATAGGATTCATCCTTCAAGATGGGGATGAGTACCCCTCCATCTCCCTCCACTGACAAAGGGGAGCTGGAGCAAGTAACTAGACTAGACACTTGCCTTTTTTTTTGTTGATGTTAGATGAGAGACATTGCAGCCAGCCTTGGCATCAGGGAGCAGGATGTTCCCGTGGTTTCTTTGCAGAAAGAGAGCTCCCATGAGCACCCACACATCTCAAAGGGCTCATTTCAAAGTCAGGCTTAAATGTCTCTGAAACAACACTTTGTCTGCAGCCTCATAAACATCAGGACAGACTAAAATTGCTGTCACATAAATTAATTAGCAAAAGAGTTTAAAAAATACATCTTGGCAATGGCAGAGTGGAGAGCGTGACAGCAGCCTATGCCTTGCTTGTGACAATTTTGTCACAGTGACACCCTGATGGTCTTTAGCTGTAACTGGAATAAGAGGACCAGATCTCAGTGTGCTCCGGAAAACTACACCTTCCAGGTGAGGGGCAGTTGGGCTGACCTTTAGCTGTTGAGAAAGGTCCCCAGGGATCCACTAAATGCATAACAGTGAAGAGACCAGTGTCAGATTTAAAGGTTTATAATATTCTGTTGCAGTTTTGCTTCCTTTTTTGTAACCAAGAACTTAACTCTTTTGCTTAACTACAACAAAACCCGACTCTGGTTTAAGTTTATCTGGTGTCTAAAGTGGTCTCAAGTACATGACACAGCCACTGAGCCTCCTCAGGAGCAAGAGGTCCAAGCACATTGGAGATGCAAACCAGCCCTGTGGAGACTCTGCAATGCAATACATATTTAGTGGCCCTCGGGGACTGGAATTTCTTCGCAAACATCAGTCTAAGAAGCAGAATCAGCAAGTGCCAAGAAAAAGAGGAACCATCCTCAAGCCAGGCACGACCTCATGTTATTTTGCAAGGGACACGGAAAAGTGAAGAAAAATGAGAACATTCTGAACTGCAGGAATAAACTCCTCATTGTCACAGTTCACGGTTGAAGTTTAGTCATCATAAATGTACTTTCATACCTGTATTCATAGAGCAGCACCTAAAAGGCCCCTGGGACAGGGAAGCAGCAGCACAGACCTTAGCTGAATGGCTGCCCCATGCAGATGTTACAATTTTAAGAGCAGTTTTATGAAATGGAAATTAATATTTGAAATTATTTTTTCCTTACGAATATTTTTATTAACTTTTAAATTTTCATTTGAATTTGTTATGCTGTTTTTTCTTGTTTTCTCATTACAGGAAATATCAAAACAAGAAATCTCAACCTGTTCAGTTCTGCAGACCCTTCTTCTAGTTTTGGAAAATTTTCCATAAAAACATTCAGTGCTCAGTAAATATTTGGTTTGGTGCACTTTGAAATTTTTTTTTCCAGGGAAAATCTTCATTTGTGACAAAAGCCCACCTTTTGTAGAAATCACATTTTGGTGGAAAATTTTGACCACCTGCGGAAATGAAAGCTGTGAACAGCATGTAATTCAGGAGTCAGATGAAGATAAATTCAATGGACTGATTTTTAGTTTCTCGTGTTTCGGAGTGAGGCAGGGATCCAGGTTCCGCCATGCCAGCACGGCCACAGGGTTGGATGCTTATCAAAGCGGTTGCTTTCGGGGCTCTCACGAGATCAGGCTTTTACTCAGTGAGAGCTGCAGGTCTTCGGAGGGAGCAGGAACAGCCTCATTTCAACATCCACCCCAAGGAAAACCAAGAATACGGAGGCACTTAAGAATTTTAAAAACACAGTAAACACAAAACTAGTCCTGATTTTCCCCTCACGTACAGGAAAAAGATGTTCAGGCATAGTTTAAGGTTTTATATTTAAAAAAAAAAAATCCATGTGAACTTGTTCACTCATCACCCTGAATAAAAAAGGGCAAACTCTCCCCATTCCATGAAGCTATTCTTGGCCACTGTGAGCTAAAAAGCAGGGAGGGCAGTTTAAAGGGGGCAAATACAATTAATGTTCCCGCTTTTGCCATATTTCTGGGCCCAGGGGACAAATCAGGAAACTTTATGTCAGCAGGAATGTGAACAATAAAGGCAAAGTGGGTTGCATGTTAGAAAACCGTTTCACTCCCTTTTTATATTTTTTTATTTTATTTTTTTGCCCAGCAGTATGATGTGTTAACAATTTTGTTGGTTTAACAGTTCACACTTCCAGCACATTTATCCATTGGCACATGGGGGTTTTATGCATTTAACAGTTTTCTTCATTAAAGTGGGTTCCACTGTGTCTTAAAAATTGTTTTCCTTAGACTGTGTGTTTGTTATTTTATATGGTGTGACTGAAAAGCAGGCCAAAATTTTGGCCTTGGAAAATGCAGACTGCAGAGAGGAGCCCAGTGCAGGCAGCAGGATTAGCCTCCCTCAAAGCCCAGCACATATTCTTTTAAGAACTGCTGATTGCACTTTGAAGCTTTCTCCTCTAATTGCTGGGAGATTCTTAATTTGTCCTGAGCTTGGGAAAACGAATTGCAGATGTACGTGCTGCAATCAAAACCCTCTCTGCGCAGGATTTTTGCACGCCGTTGTTGAGATGGCCTTCATCCCCTTCCGCAGCGCCCTCAAACCACCTGTTTTTCACAAAAACAGTGCCAGCATTTTGATTTTTTTTTTTTTTTTTTTTAATTTTGAAGGGAGAGCAGGGGCTGGGGGAAGGGAGAGGGCGGCTGTTATTTCTACAGAAGCAGGACTGGTTCTTAGAGGCGTAAGAGACACCCAGGTGTTTTCACAGCAAGCCCTGTGCAGGGCCCTTTTGGAGCCGAACCTGATTCCTGTTTGCCAAACTACACTTTCAAGAGGTGTCAGATATCGAGAACCTGTTTCAAACGCCAAGCCAAGCAATGGAGGGGAAAAAAAAACCAAGGGGAGGGAGGAGGGGAGAAGGGGGACGTGGGGAAAAAGGAAAAGGGGAAAATGTTCCTCCTCGAAGAAAAAGGTAGTTGTTCCAACTTGGCTGTTTCTTTTTAAAATAATTAGTTAAGCAGAGCATAAAAACAGGTAAGTCTGTTCTGCATTGCTCATAGCCTTGGCAGGCCCCGTCCTTCCCTGCGTTAGAGGAATTTCTGTGAACCACCACTGCATAGGAGAAGGGAGGGGAATTGTATCACCATGACCTAAGGCAACCCAGCTTGTAAGGTTAACCATAATTTTTTAAACTAACATGACCTCTGTTAATCCCTCCACTCCAATCTTGAAAAAAAGAAAGAAAGGAAGAGAGAGAAACATGTTTACAAAACCACTAGAAGGAGAAAGGGGGCAAGATTCCGAGAGTCTTGTTCCTTCGCTCTCCCCTCCGTCCCTCCATCCATCCCTCACCTGTTCCTTTGTCCCGTGTGTCCACACCAGTACCTGGTGTTTACTGGGTCTTGATGCAGCACGTCTAGGGACTTTGCTTTTTCTAATGAGTCACGGAATCATAAAATTAAGCCTTTCTGGGAAGCCAAAAAAATTCAGTTCCATGTGTGCATTTGGGGCTTTGCAGGAATGTTCATGTCTGGATGTCTGAGTCACATGCTCTCACGGTAAACGTGATACATCCTCTTTTTAATGACACCATTGGCTTGCTTTATTTATTTTATTTCCCTCTACTCATCCCTCTCTCCTTATTCTGCAGAAGAACGCAGGCCATTTCCTCCAGCTGGGATGCCAGGTTAACCCACCTCAGGCACGCTTTGCCCTTCCCTCTTCTATAGCCGTCTTAAATCAAGTAACCAAAGCCAATGCCAGCACGGCCCCGGGCCAGCTGGAGGTGGCATGGGGCCATGGTATATGGTGTAGTCAGCTTTCGTGTCAACATTTGGATGCTGAGTTCATCTTAACCAGAATGTGCCAAGCTCAAAGGAATCTGAGTCTGCCTCAGAAAATACATATGTAATACACAGCCCACACAAAGACACCGGCTCAGGGAGGAGAATTACTTATTTCTGGTCTCAAAATTTTCCTTATGGCTTACCCCTATATTCATTTCTGGTCACTCAGATACAGATGTGGCATGGGCAAAAAGGGTGTAGGTATGATATGTAGAGACCTGACTTCATCTCCCACTGATGCACAGGCTGCAAATACTGCCTGACTGCTCTTGAATACCCCCTCTCCCGTGCTCCACCAGCTCCCATGGTAGACACAAACCTCTGATTTTATATGGGACTGCAGTTAGGCCATTCTTAAAATGTCTTTTCTTTGAAACGGTTCCTTCCCTGCTTAAACAAGCATAAACAAACACTCCTGCTTATATATTTATAATTATTAAGCACGGAAAATCTACCAATTAAGTAAAGTTAATGTACAAAATAAGGAGCAAGAGGCCAAATTCTCAAGTGGTATGAGCTGGCAGACGTTCAAGACATTGGAAAAATAGGCCTGTACTACCATTCATCTAATATGTACTCCAGCCCTCCATCCTTGAATGACCTCATGTACAATTAATTGTTTATATACATATATATTTGCAGTCCTGTTTGGGTGCAGTGAGGATGGGAAATACCACAGACCGCTTACCAGCAGATGCGCTGAGCTCAGCTTTCCCCAGACCCACTCTTTGGGCAGTATTTATACAGCACAGTGTAAAATGTCTACTGTAACGGTCTATTCTGGGTGGTTGTCCTTTCTAAATGGTTCCTATAGTCCATGAGAAGACACCCTACTTCCAAGGATGAAGCTGAGTATCCAGTTGCAGCACCTGCCCCGAATGGTGCTTTCTGGAAGTAACTCCATCTCCACTAAATAACAAGGAGACCTGCGTCCTTATGAAGGCACTTAATTAAACAATTTATACATATTCCACCCACCAAGCAACTACAGCCAGTGATATAAGAGAGAAGTGCACATTTGAGAGCCTGCTTTTCAGCCAAGTGGAAATAGCCTGTAAGTTGTGCTAGAGGTAGCGATCATCTTGGAGAACGGACGGGGTTTTAGGTGTGATCTCAGTATCTTAGGCTATGAGGAATCATGGGCTTCAAGGAAGAGAGGTGGATTGTAAAGGCCTTGTAAATATCATCATTATGCTTCTTCTGTATGTGCCAAGATGGATCCATACTGGATGGCTGTACAATCTGAAAGCAACTGTCGTTAGACATAGAGCAGCCAGTTGGGAGAGGGTTTTGGCCTTTGTCAAGTCTTGAGCTGTGTCTTGGGAATTGTCTGGGTCAGTAGTAGTTGGCCTAAGCCCTGTTGGGACTCTCCTAATAATTCAGCAGTATAATCAGTCAAGCTTTAGTGAAAAGGGCCAGGCCTTAGTATGGAAGTAGCATATCAGGTCACAGCTAAAATAACCCAGTAGGTCCCACTGAACCACTTTGTAAGACAGTTCCAAGGATGGAGATCCAGCCTGCTCATCTGTACTTGCATGTCAGCAATTCTTTTCATTGACCATGTGCTTATGATTTAATTGTCTGATTTCTGGAAGAAAAGAAAACAAAACATTGGAGACTCATTTCCTAAACTAAGCAAGGAAGAAGAGAAACTGCTGATGGAGAAGAGCAAATGTCTCATCAGTTCCCCTAAAAAGGCATCACTGGCACATGTGTACTTGTGCAAGTGTTTCTATTCCCACCCTTCCTCCAACCTGCTTTTTCCTATGCTAAAGCTGTTTGGAAAATACTGTAATTCTGATTGTTCACAAATATTTAGTGTCTCAAAGTTTGAATGATTCTCTGCTGCTTTTACAGATTTGCTTTGAGTTGAAGAAACATAAACAAATTAGTAACTTTTTTCTACCTCATTCTCATTCCAAGAGTTGCCATCTGAGATTCACTTACAATGTTGATTTAAGGTGGTCTTCTGCAATGCGGAGTTGACTTTAGCATCTTAACTGATAATGAGACATAAGGCATCTCTGAGGTATCTATGTTAACAGAGAAAAGAGTTCTTCAGGCCATCTATCATCCAAAAAAAAGCCAGAGCCTGGCTTCTGATGCAGTTAATAGAAAGAATACTGAAGTTCAACATCTATCTGAATATGGCTCCCCAGTCTCCTCGAAAATAAAAGTTCTGCTAATGAAGCTTCACCCAGGTCTACCCAGATTTGCACTGGTTTTCAATGTTTATTTTTTAGTTATTCCCAAACACTGTTCACATTCTTATCCTATAGTTTGTGGGCTCCATAAGAACTGGCGACTGAAGGAATGAAAATTATGTGCACCAAGCAAGGGGCTGGGAGAGCTGAGAACAGAACTAGGGGCCAGATTCCCATTTCTGGGCCATATCCTCTACCACACTGTCTTCTGCCTTCTAACTTTCTCCTAAAATTTCTACATAATTCACATTCTTGTTTCTTGACATCGTGTCTTGAGAAGGTGTTCTCAGCCAGAATAGAGAACAGTGCATGTAAGAGATTCATTTGGTCTTAAAACTATTACTGTAATGAAAAAATATCTTCTTTTCCTCCCTGGCCTGGAACACCTTGAGATTACATCAGAGTCACGAGGGAAATGAGGAAGATCCGGGTCATCTTGCCTCATTCTTCCTTTTTCTATTTTTCTGGCTGATGAGTCGGAGCCCTGATGATTTAGGTGAAATATCCAATATGAATGAGAATATGCTGGGGTTCTCATACTTATCCTCAGGCTCCAAACTGACAAGCAAAGAGTACTGTAATTTGTTCTAGGCCTGGATTTGGATTGGTACCGTATGTGCACGTTTTGTAATTTCTTTTATTCACTAAAAGGACATAAAATAAGATTTAGGTAACTTTCCAAGTACCCAAAACATTAACTATTCAAAACTTCAAGATATTTTCTGAAGCTGCTGAAATGATTTTAAATTCCTAATACAATTTAAATTGGCCTCCTGTAATCCCTGCAAAAGCAGGCCACAGACGCCGGTAACTGGGCATCTGAAATGGTGGTCTCATTCGAGCAGGTTTTTCTTTGCCCCAGTTTCTTCCCTCTCTTCACACGAACATTGTAAAGACCTTAAAGTACTTTAACATTAATGAAATATTTGGATACCTGTGTGATGGATATCACGGAAGGGACTGCAAGAGTGTGAAGCAGTCACTGTCTGACCCTGAAATAAATACAACCTGGTGTTATACATCAGAGGAAGCCGGTCACAGCAGCCGAAGCACACAGAATTCAGGGACAATTATATCCAGCACAGAGCTTTGTTTTCCCCTATAACATCAAGCATATACCCTTCTACTGATCCCATCAGAGTTCTTCACCGTGGTTACCCCTACCTTTTCTGGTTGCCACTCTTACCTGAAAGCCTGGAGCTCCATCCCACTGTACTCCGCACAACTTTTCTACAAGACCTGCAAGCCCTCCATCCAGTCTCTTCCTTCATCATGTTGGCAGGATCCTCACCACCAGATTAAGGCGAATTACCGTGAGGCTGCTTCCTTCCCCTGTGCTCTCTATGATACTAGGATAGTGAGTGTTTAAAGCGTAGTAATTACAGTCTTTTAGCTCTTCCACGTCACTGAAATGGACTCCATATGGGAGGTGCAACTAGTGAGAAAATCATGGTCTTCCATTGTAGCTCTGGGCTGGATTATGGTGGTCAGTGCAGAGGCACTCTGGAAAAACCAAGCGTGTCAATCCTAATAAGTCTCCACTGAATAGCTGAGCAGCCCCCAAATGAGATTTTCAGACACGTTTGCCAAACTTGGATATATTTTCACCAGAACTGCCAAAGCCAAACTCTGACTTCAGGGCATCCCAATCCTCCTGTTCCAAATCTTTCGTTCACAAACCGAGTCTACTAGAGGTTCGACAAAATAGCTGTTTAGATTTTTTTTTCAAGACAGCATAACAATGTCTTTTTCCTCTGACATTACTCTAGGAATATTTTTGGCTAAAATTTTGCAAAACAGCTCTGCTTATGGAGAGAAACCAGTGTTGCTATGTATACCACTGAGGGCAGGGTATTGTGTTAGAGCATGTCAATCAAACTAAACTTCATTAGCTGATATTTCCATTTGAGTTTGGTTCAGTTTGTACTTCATATTGCTGGATGATAATGCTTAATTTTAAATCTGAAGTTTATCCACAGACACAAGAAAGGTCAAGGCCAAGTGTCACACTGAGACTTGGAAAATGTCCAAAAAGTTCTGCAGGAGACTTTCTGGGTGACATTGGGTGTATCAGTCAATCCAGGTCTCCGTGTCCACTTGTATTAAGGAGGATGTACTACTTTTGTCCTATTTCATATCTGCTTTTTCTTTAGAAATTCTCCCTTCTGAAGCAGAAACTGTCTCTTTCAGTGTGTTGCCCCGTGAATACAGAGAGTTTCCAACCCCGTCTGAGGTCCCAAGATGATGCTGTTAAAGAACTGGGAATAATAAAAATTCCCACTGAATTAAGTGGTGGCAGGAGGAAGCAGCCCCTATGAAAAACTAATAAAAATCAAGCTCTGATTCATCAGACTGGAACTCCAGTTTATGAAAAATGCAAAGGAAGGACATTGATCCCCCCGCACAGGAAAGGCACTTGGCAAAACCAAAAAATTTCAGCTCACATTCAGCAGAAGCAAAGAAATAAATCTGCATACCCGCTAATGTGATTCCTCTGAATGAACTTGAGCCCAACAGTAGCATATAGGCAGAAGCCTACATCCAAAAATAGAAACCTCTTGGAATCCACAGCTCATCTGGACAGGATTAGGGAAACGCTCCCTGAACATTTAGTGAGTGACATGTCAGAAAAGAATTGAACCAATTTACAGCAGTCCTGGAACGTCCCAAACACAGTAGCTCTGAAAACAATGGGATAAGAAGGAATTCATTGTCCACTGCAGCATAAAGCAACTATTTCAGGCAACAATATCAGTGACATTAATGACTGGCAACACTATCTTTGGGTAGCTCTGAAGGCTGTTAAAAACTGTGGTTGGCCTATGGGTACAATGGTGAAATTGTACCCAACTGAAATTTTTTTCACTGATTTCACAGTTTCAGGGGAGATTAGTCAGATTTGCCTCTGACTTGTTTTTTGGTCACCCTGAAGCAGAACAATGCATAACATGTTGACAGTGAGGTTTGCTGTGGAGAAATTAGGGTTTTCTTTCAATGGGGTAGCTGGAGGGTACCCTTTCTTTCAAAGTGTAGAAAATTGTCAATACAGATGAGTAGTTTGAGTCAAAAAGCTCCTGAAAAAATCACTCAAATATGTTGGGGCCAAGATTTAAACACCGAGATAGACCAAAGTAGCCAGTGCCTGTAAGGAATCATAGAATTTGCCCTCTTTCCAAGGCAGAACACAAGCTCACCACCTAGATCCTAGCTGACATGAATCAGGGAAAGTGCTTAGAGGAGCAGGACTGCACAACCTGGTAGAGAAATGCTGTGTTGTTATCTTCTGTTTAAGTAGAGTGTACATGAAAAAGGGACTTTTCTTATGATATAAGTATTATTTCAACAAGGTGTTATTTGGCAGCTGTGTATCAGCATGAAATAATGAACTTCAACCCCTCCCTCTGTCCTCCAACCTCTGTCTCCAGAAAAAAGGCAAGCATCACAGCCTTGCGTTTGAAGGAAACAGAACACACAGGAGCCACATTAGCAGCACTCAGGTCTCTGGGAATGCATGTGGTATAAATGCTTAGAAAGGACTGATGAAAATATCTGGATATATTTGATCCCAAGAGGTAAAATAACCTTCCAGATCACATCAAGTGGCCAAGCTGGGGTCTTAAGCCTCACCTCCACACTACTGGAGAGGTTACAACCACTCCACCCAGATGTCAATTAAAATCTGTCCAGATTTACCTTGGTCCCTGGTGTTTCTAGATTGTATGTTCTTACCAAGAAGTCTTTGAAACAGACGTTGAACAGAGTTACTCCTGGTTTATGTCAAAGCAGGGAAGATTCATCCCCTAAGAGATCCTCTTGCTCTTTTAAACTTGTTTTGCTTAGGCCCTGGACAAGGAGCCAAATGCAGTGAGACCAAGAGGTTAGCATGATAAAGAGAATATCCAGAGTTTTAATAATGGGGATTAGGAGCAACCAGAGACTTTTTAAGGGGATAAAATGTATTTAATTAGTAAAAGGGATGAGGGCTGCCACATTTCAGATAGCAAAAAGAAAACTGAAGTGCGTGGCAGCACTATGTGTGAGCCTCCACCTCAAAACTGGGGCTTGGATCCAGGTACCTACAATTGCAGTAACAACCTTCCAGACGTGGACCTACCAGGTTGCAAAATGTCATCAGTTTTCCTCAGACAAAAACAATCCTTCCTTAGGGAAAGAGGCTCACTCAGACATACTGAGTCATTGTCTGTGTTCCCCCTACCTGACAATCTGCACACTGAGGTTTTTTAATGTTTAAACAAAACTTTACAGCAAGTTAGAGCTTTTAAGTGTATTACATTCTTGTAATTTTTTAAAATAAAAATAAGTAGCTAAGTGGAGAAGGAAAGGCCTCTTAATTCTCCCAAAGAAGAAAAGACTGCATTGTGAGCCCAACTTTTATTAGATATAGTAGATTAGATAGATCCAGATTCTATAGATTAGATATTAGATATAGATTAGATATGAGCATCCTTCTAGAGGATGGTAGGTATAAATGTGCCAACTGTGCAAAGGCTTCAGCCAGCATTCCTGACTTAGAAGACATCAGAAAACCTACCTCCCACATCACTGGATTCTCTGATGTCTAATGCAGGATTAGTTCACGTGCATCCTCAGTGCAATTGAGTTTAAAAGTCAATCAACATGAGAAACAACCCCTTTGGAAACCAGGCTTAACTAGTGCAGGTACTTGTGGAGTGACTAGTCTCAATGCAAATAATTTAACAAATAGATGCAGGTTACTGTTCCTAGAAGGTTATCAGAAATTCCAGAAAAGACCATCAAGTATACAGCAGAAGGAATAACATCTTCAAATCAAGTAAGATGCTTTTCAAGAATGGGTATTTCAATTGCTGAACTCAATTACAGGGGTAAATGCCACAGCCAGTCTTATACCTATTGACCCAAATACCCTTAAAATATAAAAATATGACTATAGAGTCAACATAATTCCACTGAATCACTGTGAGACTTTTAAGAAACAAGTAAGTCTCTGACGAGCCAGATAAAGCAGCCACAGCAAACACAAAAGATCATTACAAACACATTAGAGCTTTGAGTAATCGCTTCCTCCCTGGCATGAATAAGAGGTCACTAGATATCCATACAAAAGGTGCAATGCATCATTTCTCCCGTGGCAGAAAGGTAGCCACCTCAGGGCTTAATTATGCGTAACACTATTTGACAAACAGTTGAAATATTTTGAAGTATAGTGTTTCTATGCAAAAATTTTGAGAGAGATGTTTTTATCTTCTTATTCTTTGTAGTCAGCTTAGAACTCAGAGTGGGAAAAATATAACCTTCAGTGGAGGCTGCAGGTTTGATATAAATGACTAGTGCAATGGATTATTTGTTACAGTTTTGCTTCATGTCCAAAGATCTTCCATAATTAGTGGATAAATCCTCAGATGTGTATCCAATGGGAAAGGTATCCATCTTGTCAAAAATAACACCTACTCTGGTACTGATTTTGGGGGGCAGATTTAGTTTCCCAATTACAAGTACATCCTTTAGTATCCCAGTCCCAACAGGTCTTCAGCTGACCAGGGCCTACAATGCTTACCTCGCAAAAATGTGATTTTTGCCCAAAAAACAGCACTCCGGAGATGGTCTCATCTTGGGACTTTCCATGTATCCTCCGCTCTAAGATTCACATGAGCAACTGTTTGTTTTAAGATGAATCATGTCATGTTTTTATGTCTTCTGACACTTAAAAATATTTTGTTTCCGCCTGGCGGTGAAGTCAGCCACTTACTATTATTAAACGTCGTGCTGTGTTATTCCCCCTTTTGGGTGATGATCTCAGTGGAGCCCTTACCGAATCCAGCTTTACACTCTCAGATCTTACATAGATGCTACTACGTCTCTCGTTTGTAATATCCCTGGTTAACAGCTGCAGCTGAAAGTCTATGCTAATATGTTGGATTTACTTGTCCTCTCTAGCTGATTCCAGCCTTGTGGTTTATGGGTTGCCTTTGTGGTTTGCTAAAGGTCAGGCCCTGGATGACTCTAAATTTTCTTAAGTGGAATTCAAACACCACAGATGAGTATGTGTTCAAAGTAGTTGTCTTGGGTGGTATGGATTCAGATTTGGTTACTTGCGCTCAGGATTGAAGCCTCTCCTCTTCTTTGGGGCAATGATCAGACATAGGTGTCCCTACCATTCACTGCACTGTCCTCTACTACCTTCTGTTCAGATCCCAACTGTCTCTGAAATTTCAGGCTCATGCTAGACCCCGAGTTGCATTTCGAATTGTGCACCCCCCACCCCCACCACTTCCCCAAGCTGATGCCAAGATGCTGATCCCTGCCTTTGGCTTGACTCAATAACTGTAATTCTCACTCTCTTTTTGCTGGCTTGCAGGCAGAGACTGCATCAGCCATAATTCAAAATTGCGAACAGATGACTAGATTACTTACTTGAACTGTACTCAATCATTACATCACCCTTGTACTGAAAATCACAGCACTGGCTCCCCATATGATTTTGCATCCACTTTAGGGTTTGGCTCCAGAGCTACTGGACTTACTCATTTGCTCCAGCTTACCTAAAAGAGCTGCTTGTGCCTCGTAGACATCCTCAGACTCTGAGATCAGTCGGTGCCGATTTATTGATCATTCCAACGGTCTGACTAAAAACTGCTGGTGTTGAAGCCTTGGCTCCTCCAAATGTATTTTGTGGAAATCCCTGCAACTTTCATCCAAGGAGGGGGAGGGAAAGGAGGGGGAAATAAATCTGTTAAACTGTCCAAACACAAAGAGAAAACATTTTCTTTAAGCTGACAACAGCTTGGCCTCAGCAAAGGGAGAGCTCAGATTAGCTTTTTTTCTCTTTCTTTCATGAAACCCTTTAGGTGTAATCTTTGCATTCAGAAATTTTCCTGACTCAGGCATTGCTGTGGCTGCTAGACAGGGTGCAGATAAGAGCAGCGAGGAGCCGCGGGACCATGGCAGGCAAGTCAGCGTGCCCAGCCATGGGGGATAAGCCCCCAGGATGCCTGGCGTGGCTTCTGCTTCCCCATAACAGCCAGCCCCAGGCTGGGATGCTCAGACCCTCTCGGCATCTCCTGCACAGCCGAGACGCGGTGCTGGGTAGTTTTTGCAGCGATCAAAACTCTTGTCGGAGGTGCTAACCTTTCCCCACAGCAGAGTCAGTGCTGGCTGACTTAATTTGTCCTGCTGTCCGTCAGCAGCTCTTTCGCTGCTATTCACCCTGCGGTTGTCAGAGCCTTGGCCATGATCCCCGCCTGCCCTTCTCACCCTCATGATGATATTTGGAAGTGGAGCCTGAGCCATGTTGAGCAATACATTTCCTCTCCCTTGACGAAAAACAGCTCAGGACAAGCTCAAGTTCGTGCAAACCATGAGTCAGGGAACCGAAGAGAGCTTTCCAGCACCGTCATCGATGCACAGCCATCCCTGCTGCAGTGACGGAGCACTCCTGCCCACTCGATACTGCATGAAATTATCCCGTGAAATGCTATGAGTTGGCAGCCTGGGTCTCATTTCAAAAGGAGAAATATCCACATAATGAAAGCCAGCATTTATGACTAATTAGCCTCTTGCTAAGCAGTCTTACCAGCTGGGTCAAGGTCTGCGTGTGCAGGCACGGAGAAAGAGACAATTTCTCTGTCCACAAGTCAGGTCAGGTCAGTTCAGGCCAATGGGTCAGCGTCTCATACGGTCATCTCTTACTGCCAGAGTCACGCGCCATAAATCCGACAGCTTAAAGACCGCTAAATTCAATAGATTAAAATGAACTAAACTAAAATAAAATAACAAACATGGAACAGATTGCTTTGATGGGCAAATCTGAAAACATTCCCTAACCTTTTCTTCCCAGATTCCCACCCCAAAAGAGGTGTCTTTCAGCTTTGTAGTTGCAGTCAAGAATTTCTCTTTAGAAAAGATTACAAAAAGTACTTCCGTACACCATCAAATTCAGGAAAGGACACTGACATGCTGAAGAAGAAAGGCCTTACTGACTGTGTGTAGCAATTCAGGCCAAACCCAGAGATTTCCTCTTGCAGTTGAGTGGTGCTATCCTTTTTCCTAATATATTAGGAGGAACCAAGCATACCTCCTGAGATGGAAGCAGCTTCAAAGGGAAAAAAACATTGCAGCCACTTTTCCCACACAAATGCCTACCTACCATCTTTCCTGATCCCCGTGAGCAACATATGGCTGACAGCCACGGGACCTATACCCATACATCAGAGAGCTGAGGCGGAGAGACCTCTGGCAGCAGTTCACAGGCAGGGGATGGGATGGTGGTCCTAGCCGTCATCTCACCACCCCCCTGAGGACAAGGCTTGCCTCGGTCCTTGGTGGGGTCAACAACAGCAGCTTCATCAGCCCACCCATTTTGCTTTGCTTCTTCCCAGATGGGGTTTGGGGACTTTCCAGCACCCTACGCCAGCATGGTACAGCTTTGGCACAAGCTGCGTGTGTCTCTGGACCTGCAGGTTTTCCACCCCATTACTAGCTCTTCCCTCTTCTAAACACTGCCACGTGTATTTTTGTATTCTCCCTTGAAGCTTTTATAGTCACAGTAGGGCTACAGTTAAGCCTCAGGAATGGCTTCCTAAGCTCAAGATGACACACAATAAATGCCAAATGTTATTATCAAATGCAACTCATAGACACATGCTGGATTAGCAGAGGTGCCTAACTTTAGGGAGGGCCCCCAAAAACACGCTCTAGACATGTTTGGCTACAAGGCTCCAACACTGCTTCACACAACCCTGGCGAAAACTGCGATACTGTCTCAGCTCATCCAGAGAAAGGCAGGTTTCGAGTTAACTGCTTGGGGCTTGCTGTGAGCGTTCATGTGATCCCCAGCCCATCCAGATGTAGCTCTGCTCATTCCTACTCTACAGATGGCCAAAGCAATCCACTCCCTGTCATGTGTAATGAAGGGCAGGAAGGAGAGAGGATTTTTGACATGTTTAAATATTATCCAAAACAAAGAAATTGCTCAAAAGCCAGGGATGCATTTAAATAAATTAAAGCTGCCAGCAAAATCCCATATTTGTTACAGTTCATTCCATTTCATCCTCAGAGCCATCCCTCTGCAAAACATGGCAGCTCCAGTAGTTTGGTGTCCAGATGTTCCCCGTCATACGCTCTGCACTGCATCATGCTCTTTTTCCTGATGTGACTCCTTAAAAACAGTGAACTCGGATTCCAGGACAACCTGAGTACAGTTTTCCATAATGAGGGGCGATTGAAAAAACACGGTTGTTGACTTGGCCAGTGAAACACGGGCTTTTTTGTTCTTCTCTTCATCACTCTCTCTCCCTCTCTTTTTTAATTCTCCAGCTGGCTGGTAATCCAGCATCATCAACATCTTTTTGCATTTTATTCCTTAAGCCATTCATATTATACACATTCCAGTTTTTAAAATACAGATTTTAGGAGTGATTTGATGTGGCTTGGAATAGTGACATGCTTACACATTTATAAAAAATTCATTAACTTAGGGGGAGGAAAAGAAAAGATTGCATCTTTTATTTTCTTTCCTTCCCTTCCCTTTTCTTCATTTCCAGCATATGAAATTATTTGCCGGTCATTTAGGAACCGCAATGTCAAAATGTGGTTGCCCCATAGGGAGGAAAAAAGACAGTTCATCCTTGCAGTTTTCAAGTCAGTTGTTAAGAAGTAGCTTTGGCAAAGGCCAAAGCCAAATTGATCTTTGAGCTGCAATGTTTAAAGGCTATGTTAGCAATTCTGCTCACTGTTATTGAGAACACCTCTTCCCACAGTCCTTAAATCTGCCAAATCATAACCAAAAGACGATGCTGTACAGCGCCTTTGTTCCAACCTTGTGAAATCCCAGTCTCCAAGTTACAACTGCCAATTACTCCTGTCTCTAGGCTCAGTCATTCTTGGACCTCCGGTGAGATCAGCAAAAAAAATGCAATTTGGAACCCTTCTCAGGAACATTGAAATATCTAATTCATCTAAGCTATAAGGTGATAACTTGGTGTCCAATCCACAGAGGGATTTAAATGGCTAAACTCTCACTGAACCCAGAGGAGTTTAGGCACCTAAAAGGCAGATCTGTAATGTAGAAGAGAGTTGCAGAGTCCTGTGCTCTTAGGTAAAAGTTCTGCACACTTTCTTTCAAAGTGTCATACTACATCCCCCTACCATCTCTCTCCTTGTGCTAAATTGTGCCTTATATGCAAATATGACAAAGTAGTATTCATGCTTTTTTTTTTTTTTTTGGTGCAGAGACACTTCACAAATTGGCCACTATTTAACTTGAGAGAAAAAAGCAGTTCTGCTTAGAAGCCAAAACAACTAGTTCTGTTCAAATTATAATGTATGTAGACCTCTAGCAAAGATATCCCTCCAATGTGGGCCCATTTTCAGTACCAGTGGTGAAAACCCCATTCCAAGTTGCTGGTTTCTATCTAAAAGCTTTTAGCAGCTTATCTTATTACCACTATATTAAGCTCTATTCTCTCACCACTATATGCAAAGTAAGTATAAATTACTTGTCTCCCACAGCAGAGGAAATTGCTCTGATCTTGGAAGCAGTGAGTGATGGAATCTTCTGCTGGTTTCTTGATATGAAAATAATTTTTTATTTTCCAGGCTAATTCCATCTTCAGACAAAAAAACCCCTTAAATTCCAGATTTTGTCCTTTAGAAATATTTGAATCTGACAAATATTTTTAATTAAGAGTATTTTATTTCATTATGACATAATTGCAAATCCCATGAGAGATTCATATCCAGGGTTATATTGAAAAGACAATCCATAAGACAAAAAAGAAATGCCATCTGACTTTTCCTGTAATTTAGTCTCTTTTATTGCATTCCCTCTGTTCTCGACTTGTCATGACACTGGATTTAAAGAGCAGTGAAGTAGAAATTCAATTTCATCTCATTTTGATACCATGCTGCCTACAAGTCTGGGGTACAAGTTTATGAGGAAGGGAGTTAAATCTGACTGCTTTGTCTCGTGACATGAATCTCATACCAATATCAACTTAGAAGGCCAGGCAGAACATCACATTTAATAAAATACTTTGGCACATGCTTCAGTTGAGACCTCAGGATCTCTAGATCATCCTGGTCTTCAACAAGACTTTAGCACGTGCTTCAGTTCTTTAGCAAATAATATAGCATTGGTAAAATGTTCCTTTTTCTCCTGCCTGCATCGCAATCAAAATCAAAGGATGAAATATTACACTGTCCTGCAAGACCTGGAACTTTCCAGATTCAAGCCTGAACCAATGTTTTATATAAAGATCTGATCTACCAGAGTTTGTGTTCAAAGTGACAGGGATATTGCATGAAATACAACTTGCAGTCAAGCAGTATTAAAGCTGCAAAAAAGAATACCAAACAGTCCTAAAGTCTTATCCTTTTCATTTGCACACAAGACAGGATTTTCAGCAACCAGTTAGCACTAAAGTATATAATTTAATATCCAGTATGTGTAATGATTTCAGGCTAACCTGAAGTACCAAAATCTGTCATTCACTATCTTTGAGCCCCCCAATCTAGTGGGGAGAGTCCATTGATTTGCTTCCAGCCAGGATCTGTGGTTGTCTCACGCCTGTCTTAGACTGTTCACAAGATGACAGTCTAACACCATAAGATTTTAATCTTTGAACTATCAAAAATGTGGAGATGTCAATTTTTGTTTCAGCCTAAAATTGCCTTTGAGATTTTTATTTTTCAGTCCATCCAAAGATGACTTTGAAGATCACATGAAAGGGAAACAGAAAGGACCAACTTTGATCAGGATAATACAATGACGCTATTAAGGACTGTGGACTGGGTGAATGACTCACATGCCCTGTAGTAGCGGTAACTAATAAAAACAATTAATAATAATAAAGTCAGAGAGTCATACAGTCAGTCAGTGGCTCAGTGACCTCACATACAAGCAATCATCTACTGGATTGATATTTTGGGCTGACTGGAGTATAAAGAAGATTATCACTAGATTCTTATAATTGTTTTATGAACCCCCTGGTGAATGCAAACAGGGACTAAATAAGAGCCTTTCTTACATAAGTTGACAATTAAAGCCTTGGCAGGCCAAACAGTAGTTTCTAGTCTTTCAGCAATGAAGTTTAATGCTCAAAGCAGATCTCTTTTTCACTGTTTTGTCATGTTTTCTCCAGCTGGTAAACATGAGTCAGGAACAAAGTCTGGGGGAGGGGAGAACCGGCTGCTAAAAACCCAGTTCACTCTAAAATGGGACCTCTCCACGCACATAAATGTCAAGGAAAGCTCAGTCCATGTTAGCTGATGTTTGCAGTGCAGCTGGTCCTGGAATGGGATGCAAACAGTCACCATCAGGCCAGCTCGGACAGCAATCAAGTAAAACCCCCAACAGTGACTTTTTCCACCTGATTATCTCAGATGTTTGCAGCTACTGGAGCCTGGACTCCATTGTGGACCACACACCTACAGGAAAACTACCCCATCCCATCCCACCTCCCTATTTCCAACAAAGAGGAGCCTGGAATTGCGGTGGGAACTGCATATGGTTCCTTCTTCTTCACCTTCCTCTAAGTGAAGCATGTAAAACACTGAGCCTTTCTAATATGAAACCTTGAGTAACCTGGTCTTACCTCATGGCTGACCCTGTTTTGAGGTGACCTCTTGAGATCCCTTCCAACTGGAATTATTCTGCGCTCCTATGATATTAAGCTAATTTGACCTGGATATCCCTTTTCTTTTGCTGTATTAGACTAGAGAATATAAAACCCACCATGAACTCCTGACTTACTCTCTTTTTCTTCCTGTAACTGATATATACCTTTCTTACAACATCATAAATGAGCACTTAGGCAGCATCTGAAATAGGAAAAGGTGATGTCCTTGTGATATAACCATACAATTTAAGGGTCACCTGTTTGCCAGACAACTTAACAAGTCTTCCTGGGTTCCCAAGGAACAGAGTGAGGCCCTTCTGAAGGTTTCAGAGAAGGAGTTTGACTCAGAGATGGTCCCCCAGCCCTTGGAGGAGTTTTCTCTCTTCATTAACTGTAGAAACAGTATGGAAAGACCTGTTGGCTGACTTGGGAGACTAAAGTTGGGTAGGGTAAACACCCTACTTGATTAAGTGTGCTGAGATCCCTTCCCAAACATTATCTGCAGGAAGGAAGAAGTGCCCAGAGGCAGGAGTGGGAGAAGGAAATGAAAAAATGTCTGAATAGGACGGCTGATGGAGGGAGGCTGTGAAAAGCTATGACAAGAAAAGATATGGGAGATATATAGATAAGAACGGAAGCTATGAGAAAGCAGATGGTGAGGTTGCTTATTTTCTTGAAGCAAGGGGAAAGTTTAGGAAGCTATCAGACTTCTGTTATTAGTTGCTCCAGACTCTTGAATGGTGGATGACACATCCTGAAGGAAATTTCAAGTAAGAACGGAAATACTGAGACAGCTTGCACTTGCTGGCTCTCCTAGATGAAGAGGAGATCTGGGGCTTTGCATCTTCTCCTGATCTGGTAAAGCTCATGTTTGTACCACTGTGTTAGCATGAGCACCGACGCAGAGAATGGCCAAGACGACACCTAATCTATTGGGTCAGCATCTCAAGACAAAGTCTGCTGGTGGGCATGAGAGGGACTGGGAGCAACTACAGTCTACTGAGGTAAAGAGAAGGAGTAAAACCCAGCCACGCTGGGAGAAGAGGACTGTAGCAGGGCAGGTTTGACCTTTCAAGAGGGAGAGAAGGCCGTCTAGGAGAGGACCAAGTCCTGCTCCTCATGCAGGTGCCAGATTTAAAAAAACAACCAGTCAAGGAAGAAGAGAGTTTTAAATTCGGGTCACTCAGACAGTTCTGCCTCCAAAGGGACAGGTGGGTTTTGTCTCTGTTAATTGGGTGGAGTTGCTCTGCTCTTTTATTGGGTTGAAAATGAGATGGATTAAGAGGCTTTTC
The DNA here is from genome assembly GCF_964195595.1 of Calonectris borealis. Taxonomy (NCBI): domain Eukaryota; kingdom Metazoa; phylum Chordata; class Aves; order Procellariiformes; family Procellariidae; genus Calonectris; species Calonectris borealis. The sequence goes on from NC_134314.1 coordinate 6,053,544, forward strand.
CCCCAGAGTGCCTGTGGCACTCTTTGTCCTTCTCAGCAGGGGATGCAACTGGTTTGCAGGAAATTGGCAGGGAATGAGCATCTTTTTTGTCATTAGTTTTGTAAGCAGAACTGCAACTGATACAAACGCCCCAAGGGTGAGGCAACCTGGAGTAGAGTTACAGGGGAAAGGTGAACGCAGAGACCTGCCAGGGAACTTTCCTGTTGCTCACTAATTACAGGACTTGAAGATACTGAGTTTTTCTCTTTCACTGAATGCTGAGTTACCAAAGCAGACTGAAAAAACACTGCAAGGACTTAGCCTGAAGCAGGTGTTGGGGCAGAAGTAAGGGAAAGAAGCACGCTACAAAACTAACAAGGAGTTTACGCACCCACCATTTCATCATGTAACGTTCAAGTATTAACCATGTACCAAAAACGCCGGTCACTTACAGCCTTTCCCCAGCTATGATCACTCCAAGAAGCATTCAGTTAGGCTGAGCCGAACAAAAACCTTCATTCATTACAACCCGGTAGGATGCAAACAACTTCACAACTTGATAATCCCTTTCAGCCCTTATTAAATCAGCAACGCACTGCAGGTGGGAAGTCAGCTTGGAAAGGAGAGACGGCCCTTTACGCACTTTGCAATAAAGCATGGTTTTAGTCACCAAAAAAGGTTTCCAGGGCTTTCCCTGACTGCCTCTCCTCCCAGGAGGCAGATTCCCAGTGTCCCACAGCAGATTACAAGAGCATCGTGTTTGCATTATGTGGTGGTGATGATGTGTTTGTTCTTGGCACCGAGGGGCTCTGACTCCGCAGAGCTCTAGCAATGACAGTGGAAATCTTTCAAGCCTTGAGCTGGATCTGCAGCTTCCCCCTCCCTGTTGCAATTCAGGCTCACAGTGTAGAATACAAGACTCTTTTGTGAAAAAAAAAAAAAAAAATAAAGAAAGAATCCCGCTGAGATTTGTTTTCCATCAAAAAAGAATGGATTTACAGCCCTCAGGACATGGACCTGCTTTTCAAACACAGGCCCCAAGCAGTGGTCGGATGCTCATATCAGAAGTTAGGCATGTATAGGCTGACTATATGTCCACATTTATGGATTTGATGTTCCATTAATGAGCCCAACATATGGGAAGGTAGGAAGCGAAGAGCCCATGGCCAGTTTTATTGACAGTGCAAAGTTTCCCCAGTGCGGTGCAGCCCCTGGAGCCACCTACGCAGTATTGCCAGCCCCGTCAGATGTGGCCAGATGTTCCACTGTTTTATCAAAATATGGCAATTATTTTTAACTGAAGATATCATCATTTTAACACAAGCTTATTTTTTAATTTTCCCCACAAAGGTTTTCTAAGTTGATTCTACTTATCAGCTTTTAGTCTTTTCTTTCTTCCCAACTAAAAACTCTAAGAAAAATAAGCAGGTTCTTTTAAAAGCTAAAGTTTTAAAGGGAAATATTTAATTTGAAAAAATCTCAAAAGGGTTTTTGATCTAAAGCCAGCATTTTTAGTGAGCATGTTTCCATGGTTGGTTTTTACTTTTTTTTCCTAAAATAAACAAAATTTCAGATCGAATTAAAAATTTCCATTCTGGTTGAAAAGCCAGTCCTTTTCTGTTGGAAAAATACTTTGATGCATTAAAAGAAAAAGCCTTTTGAAAAACACCTGACTTCTATTTAGATGAAAACTACCCAGCTGAAAATCTCAAATCCCCAAAGCATGAGATACTAAACCTATATGCAGTTTGCACTCACACTGGCAGGCAGCAATACCTTTTTTTCCAAAATGCCTTCAGCTTTCAGTCTGTTTGCAGACTTTCCTGCATATGGATTTAAGTTTCAGGGTTCCTAATTTATATATATACATACATACATACACGTGTCTATGTATATATAAAAGTCACTGTGGCTTCATATCCTCAGACTGTACGTAACTGTCTCCTCTCTTGTTCCCGGCCGTGATACTTAGGCCTTATTTGTATGGGGACATTGAGAAAAGGAGCTGGAACAAATTTGCCATAAAGTGTCTTGGGGCCTACAAACAACTACATATGTTTAAACTTGAATTATTTGTCATTTTGGGTCCAAAGAGGTAGCTCTGTCTGGAACAGAAGCAACTCTGTTTCTGAGTTGAAAAGGCACATTTGCGCACCTTGTCGTTAATGTACCATGTTTAGTAAAGTTTATGTTTCATGAGGTAAATCAGGAAACAATGACATTTCAATGTCTGCAGAGATTTGAAGAAGTGCTCATGTGCCCCAAAGCTCTTTTTCTCCCTCCCCACAACTTTATCAGCTGAAATCAGCTAATAGAAGATATTACCCTTTCCTGCCAACTTTATAGTCACTGAGATGTTAAGGGCATTATGAAAGGATTTGACTTTAAAGCAATTGCTTGAGCTTTCTATTACTGTTGTATCCTGTTTTCTCCCAACCTTCAGATGTCATAAAAGAGAAGATAAAGCAAAAACACTGCTCTCTTAACAGCGACAATGCAAGGTGAAACAACTCTTATGGGACTCCAACATCAGCGACCTTTTCTTTCCTTTTTCACACCAAGACAGGCAGGACACAGGTGTCTGTATTCCCAATTTGCCTTTGGCCTGTTCAAACAGAGCAGTTTTTAAATCATCCTTTCCTTTGTGACCATGATTCAGATGAAGACAGGGTCCCTGAAGCAGAGGGAGAAGGAATCAAGCTGGAGGCTGATGTTGGTGATGGCAAGAGTAGCTTGCCTTATATCTGACGAGAGGGAAAAAACTCATATTGATAATACCAAAAATACCAGATGGGAAATGAAAATTGTGCAAGAATAACTAAAAGTTATTGCAAGTAGAATAATCATGGGCAACTGTAGTTGCAAGACATGGGCAACTGTAGTTGTCTTCCTCCAGTGTGAAGACCTTTCGGTGGGTTTCTGCCTCTGAGAACTAAGGGCAATGCTCTTGCAGCCACCACCACGGCCCTGCTCAGTGACAGCTCCAACACAGACTGAAATGAGGTGCAGCTTCACTGAATCCAGTACCTGCTGGGAGGTTCTTACTTTCCTGGATCAGACCTTTCACATTTGTTCTTCATCCTAGAGCAAATAACTGGGGGGGGGGGCTGTTGTGCCATTGACTTTTAGTTTTTCTCCTTCCATCTCTGATCTTCATGATAAGCAAAAGGGAATGAACTTTCCACTACTGCAACATTGCTGACTGTTGGTGCTGAGTCGTGGAGAAACGATTCTGCTCAGAGTTTTTAGGGAGGAGCCTTTTCACGCGCTTTGCTCTCACACAAAAGCAGCGTGCATAAAATGAAGGCTTATTGTCCCCATCTGGTCTGAGCTGCAATGGTCAAACTGTTTCTCAAGCCCCATGGGTGGCTCTCAAGCTGTGACCGAGGCTCTTCAGCTGGCATGGGAGTTGCTGCATAATCCAGATCACTGGCTGGAGAGAAAGCAAACAGCACAGGTCCTCCTCCAGTATGTAATGGTGGGATCAAATCCATCAGTGAGCCCCTTCTGAAGCCACCCATTATTCTCAGATGTCCAAGATCATAGAATCATAGAATCACAGAATAGTTTGGGTTGGAAGGGACCTTTAAAGGTCATCTGGTCCAATGCCCCTTCAACTATATGAGGTTGCTCGGAGCCCCGTCCAACCTGACCTTGAACGTTTCCAGGTCCTGTGGTCATGGTTCGCCATTGTGTCATTTTGGCATTTGGACCACTTGGGACATCATGGTGTGAGATGATCCCCCACCAACAAGTATTAGTCTTACTCCAGCTGCTGCAGGGGAAGACTCTTCAGTAGTTCAGGCTGGATGCCCATATTTTGCTTGGTTATAACTGGGTGAGGCACGAGTCCGTTCCAGACATGGTGGTGATTCACCTGGCATAGAAACAGAGCGATGCTGACTTCTAACAGATGCTGCTCATGGTTTTTTTAGGCTGCCTAGGAGCTGATTATAAAATGAATGAATTTAGTTTTGGTTATCAGTTTGTTTAGTTTTTTTAAATTGTCTCTTTCTTGGAAATTGTACCTCATCTGTGCTCAGCCAGCAGCAGGTTTGTGCGTCTGTCACCTCAGAAAGGTTGGAGCTATCTGGATGGATGCTGAAACAAAGGTTTAGTCCTTTCTGTTTGTTCTCAGTTGGAAAAGAAGCTACATTAATATTGACAAGATTTTGTAAAAAACACAATGCTTAGGGATTTGGCGTAGAGATTTTCTCAGCTGTTTTCTGCCTCTACTGCCATTCTGAGGCTTTCCCCGGGGAGCTTAGGACATTTTGCCCAGTGAGGATTGAACTTCTTTTCTACTGTTGGGAGCCTCTCAGATGCCGTTGCCCCTAGGCTCTTTGCTTAGAGCACTGAGTCAAGTTACTAGGAAAATGAAAGGCCTGTACTTTTGCTGAATTTTAGATGAAGGTGGGTTGATTTTGTATCTGTATAAAAATTTTGCTCTCTTCCCCAGAAATAAATATTTAATTTTGTCAGGTTGGAGGGGTACTTCTACAAGTACATGCTGCTCAAAAGAAGAAACAATGAAATTCAGCCATTCCTCTAATAACTTGGGGGAGAATTTCTCCCGTGCATAACCAGCTTTGCAAGTCTGTCTACAAAAAATATGGTAGGATTCAGTGTTCAGTGTTCACAGCACTGCTGCATGGATCCTGAGCTGGGCAGAGCAGCAGACAGTCTTCTTGAAATGTGTTGAGCAAGGCAGATATATACCAGCTGAGGACCTGCCCTGCTTTATTCTCTTCCCCCATACAGATTTCATGGATATGAGCTAAAATACAGTAATTGGAAAAGACATTTACAGTGGGAAGCAGAATGGAAAAATTCAAATTGGGGCCAACCGAGGGAGGAAAAAAAATCACCTGCCAATAAAATTGACACACAATGGGAATAATTGCAAGTTTGGGGAGAAAAATACATTCTCACTCTGTTCTCCACAGCATGGTATCTTCTCTTAGAGCAGAGTGAGTGAATTTATTGAGGTCATTCATCCCCTGGTAATTTGACTACTGTAATATATTTCACAAGTGAGAGGGAAACAGCCTGAGGAGATAGCATGCGAGAATCCAGAGCACTGGGAGAGGAGGTTTATCCAAATTTATAGCCGCCAGTAAGGATGTGGCTTTATAACTCACAGTCACTCTCTCTCCCTTTAGCATCGAGAAATCTGTCCTGTTAATGGCCTGTGCTAAACATCCCGGTGCAAATTCAGATCTCGGTGATGCTGGTGTAAAATCCTCTGAGATTGATGGACTCGGTCTGGATTAAAACCATGACCTTCTCTACGTTCAAAAGCTGTTCTGGGTGAGCTTCAGCTTTCACAGGCCGTGATGCTATCTTAGAAATACCTAGAATATGAATGCGTATGGAGTAATCTAACCTGGGCACGGACTAGCTCTCGTTTGGATGAGTTGCTCCATGTAGAGAAGCAGGTACGGTAGCAATTTGGATGACCTGTTCTGCTTCTGACTCTCCCCCCAGGGCTGCCTCACGCTGCACTGCCCACACCAAGGTCTGTCTCTTTTGGCTGTCTTTGCCTTCTGCTTCTCTGTGGGTTCTGAGATGGGATTTCTCTTCTCCACTTAAAACCTGGTATAAATGAATCATTGTCTTCCTACTTCTAGCTCTTGACACAAGCTGGCCTGCCATTCAACTTCCACGTCTGACAGAGGACCTTCTGCTGAAACTCTGTTTTCTGTTGATTCCTGTGAGGACAACCTGCTGTACTGCCACACCAGACATCAAGATGCCAAGATGTTCTTGAGATTAAGAAGTACCACCACTCCCAACACCCAGGCCAAGGCTAACACAAATGAAATGAGCTGGATATCTATAAAAATGTCAGAGACGATAACAAAACTGATGGCAGAGATATTAATTTTTGCAGTGTTAAATGTAGGTTGCAAGAGTTCCACAGTGTCAGAATGCAACATTTTCTTTGACCCATGTGGAGAATATTCTTTTTAAAGTTGGAGTCAATAACAGAAAAAAAAATGAAGAAGATGGAAGTCTAAGCCCTACAGAGCATGCAGTCTTTGGGGTTTAGAAGACACTTAGAGTAGAAAATGGGAATGGAAGCATCAAGTGCAGATAAGTTGTATTTTGCAAAATAAACCTCTCAAAGTTTTCTTGTTAAAATTATTGCCAAAAAATATCACATTAACACATGTGATATTATAATAACATGTATAATTAAAAATAATAACATGAAACACCTTCCCATTAAACCCACCTTTTTTTTAGTTGAAAAGGTCTACCTCTGGTATCAATTATACAGGAAGTCAGACAAAATTACCCGGTGGTGCTTTTTGGTCTTAAAATATGTGTTTATTAAAGCTTTGATTTCCAGCCTGCACATCCCTCCTGCACAGCAGTCTCTGTTTGATAAGATCATAACTATTAATTAAGTCATGCTAATGAGGACAGCAAGAAAGGGTTTTCCCATCTCTCCCACTATATTTCAAGTGCTGTCAATGTCAGCTCTCTCTTGTATCTGCCTCCAGCTTTGCTGTCTGCTGTGTTTCTTCAGTAGGGGGAGGAGGGTTTAAAGCAGCAAGTCATAAATCGCCAGACATCCTCATTTTAACAGGATGATCCCCCGTTAGAAGAGGATTTCCCCTCGTCTTGTGAGTGGGAGTAATTGTTCTGCAACTCCTGGTTTCTCTTTGAAGCACGTGGGAGAGGAGCATCCTCTTTTGAAGCCCAGCTGTGTTACAGGACCAGCGGCAGAGGAGGGAGATGCTCAGTGGTGACGTCGGCCCGTGCCGGGGAAGCTGCGTGGGAGAGCCCTGGCTGTCTGGTTTGTTGCTCCTCTCCTTGGACATAACCACTCCAAAGAAATAAAAGCAAAAAGGTGGCCTGCAGTCCTTCTGGAAAGGAAAAAAATGTGAATGCCAGGTAAACATCTAGTCATAAAACACGTGCCTCAGTTTCCCCAAAATTTCTACGGCAACAGCATGGTCTAATGAGCCATTCATTGAACCAAAAAACACAAGGTCTGGCTTCATCCTATTCCTTTCTCTTCTCCATGGTATCAGGATAACCATTACAATTTTCTGCATTTCTGACTTGTATTGCTACCCTGAGCCTGTCTGCTCATTTTGGGTTTGAGGCTCCTCGGACCAGCTCTCACCTCTTTTTAGAAACGTGCGATGTAACTGCCAGCTCCATCAGGGCCTCTAGGTGCTGTCACACTACCAATACATATATACAAATTCCCTTTTTTTTTTAGTTAGTCTGGTGGTCTGTGGTTTAATTCATTAATAAAAGAAACTTGGATGGCAGCAATGGCAGGGCAGCAAGCCCCGTCCCCGCGGCAGGAAGCAACGCGCACTTTTCCTTTCAAAAACAAACAAGCAAAACTGCGGAGAAAGTTCTCCTCGGCAGCATCCCTGGGCAGCGGTGGAACATTTGAGCAAGGTCTGTGGGGATTGCTGTCTCCAGGCCTGAGGGGTGGAAATGCTCTGAGGACTTTCTGCTCTATTTTTCCCTATTCTGGCCAACTTCCTATGTGTAGGATAAAAATAAGCCCTGAGTCCTCCTCCTTCCGTCCACTTCATTAGAGACATCCCTCTGTGCAATAACAAAACAAGCCCAGAGGAAGCGACACAGACCAAAATACAAGAACGATAATTTTCCTAACACAAATAAGCAGGCAGAGGAACTCATCTAAGGAAACAAGTGAGCGAAGGCAAAGCCACAGATGAGCAAGCGATGGAGCCAAGAGCTATGCTTAGGCGATGCAAGCCTGTCTCCAGCACGTCTCCTGAGCCATCCCCGTCTGGGAAAGGCTGAGCGGTCACCTCGCGTGGACCTCCCTGCAAAGGGCTGATCCACCCGAGCCCACACCTCATCAGCACCCAGACCAGCAGCAATCTTCACCCTACTTCTGGGTGACGTGGCAATGGGAAGAATCTCCTTTTTCTCAGTGGGGACCTGGACTGACTCTTAACCAGCCCTAAATGTGTCTTTCACAGTGCTTCAGAAACACCGAGTAAAGCCACGAAACAGAGAAGCACAGGTTAACAGGAGGGATAGCAGAAGTCCTTCAACTCCAGAAAAAAATGGCTGGGCTCAGCTGACTCTATTATTTACCATTTGGAGGCACTGAGACTGCCGTTCTTCCAAAATAACCTTGGCCCAAGTGTTTATTTATCTAGAAATTCATCGTGGATATTTGCTGTGTGTTGTAGTTCTGTTTGAAAAGCTTCAATCATCAAATCAAGGAGAGGGAAAACAAAAGCAGATCTCTCAGCTGGCCGGTCCCCCACTGCAAAAAGGAAGCAAAGAAAACAAACCATTTGCGAACAGACCGGAGGCTGAATGTTTCTTGCTGTAAATGATCAGTGAATATCTCTGAACACTAACTCAATCCAAGGAAGCCAAGATCAGTTTGTGAATGACTTGTTAAGTTAAAAAGAACCATATTCATAATAAATAGCCTTTGAAACCATTCTTTCATGCACGCTCCATTTTCACAAAGTCGTTTTTATAGGTAAACAGCCAAGCCCTCACTACCCAGGAAGTCAATGGCAGAGATAAGAAGGAGACCCAAGGCTATGTCTGTTTTAGAAAATTAAACACGGCCGGGACCACTCTCTAGCCTGGAGGCCAACTGGCACAGGAATGCCTGCATCCATTCATTAAACTCTCCTGCTTTCCAAAACAGAGCGGCTATATCCAAGCTGCCAACTGGGAATGGTCCCTGGCCGTGCCGGTTGCCGAACTGTGCCTGGAAACTGTTTGGAGGAATGCTAGTGAGCCGAGGCCAAAAGTGTGCAAGGGACCGGTCTGAGGATCAAAAGCAAATTAAAGCACCTGGGAATGCTCCTTTGCAATGCGTGTAGTAGTGTAGACATTGCCTAAGAGTTTGATGTCATGCCTTGAAGCAGTGTCACTGCACCCATGTCATTTAGCCAGAAAGATTTGCTCTTTCATTCATATCTTGGCTCCGCATATGCACTTTGGGGAGGTGTGGAGAAACTGGTTGGAGCTTGACATGCCTGAAGGGCCTCTTCCACATCTGTATTTTCCTTTACCAATGTCCCCACTACCGAAAAGAGACACTTGGGACTTGGGTATTTGCAGATAGGGGTTCAAACCTCACCTGTGCTAGAAAGCAAAATTTATAAGGCTTGAAAACCACAAAAATTTCGGCACCCCTTCTGGGAACCTAGGTCTGATGTCTCATCCTTGTTAGCCAGCATGTCAACAGGCAACAACGTTCATACTTCACATTAACGGTCCTCTTAGGGAACGTCTCAGTGGCACAACCACCTATTAACAGGGGAAAGAATGGGAGGGGAATCAAAATGCTTAACATCTACACAAGCATTTCTCACAATGATCATTAAATTAAACCATTGAAAAGGCCCTTTGGGGCTGGCCGGGGCCTCAGCACGCTTTGTGAGATCCCTCGTTTCCTCTGGCTTAATGAATTACGCAAGTCAAGAGGGGCTGGACAGAAAGGTGTGAATAAGAAGCTTATTAATTCCCCACAGTAATCACCTGCAAAAGTGTTTAGGAACAACATCTATCAGGCACTAAAAAGTAAGGAAAGGAGCCTGCAAGAGTAAAATATCTACAGCTCTTCAGTAAGAGACAAGGGGAGAGCCGAGCCAGGGAAGTGTCACCTTGACATGAATCTACTCCGGGCACTGAGCACACAGCAGTCATCAAATTGCTTGCTCGCGGTCCCAGGGTTTCTTCTGCTCATATGGCATGCACCTGCGCTTTGCTGGAAACTCGTTTCAATGCATATGAGAGAGTCCCAGCTTCAAAGCAAGCCTTGTGATTTTTGGTTCCTGTGTGTGAGAAGGGTATTAATAAATGTTGTATTAATAGATCATCCGCTTACACGCTTCCTGTCTTAAATAAAGAAGATATTGGATCAACCCCCTTTTCCCAGTACCTTCAGGCTTCTTGGATGTTTGCAGTGTGAGGCAAAGGCAAGACGGCAATAGCAGAAATGGACTTTGTAATCCAAATAAATAGAAACTCAGACCTTAATGCGAGGAGAGTTTGGAGACCGGTTCATAACTGAATTACAGAAAATGGATGAATAATTGCTCTCTAAACTGGCTGAATCCAAGCTCAAAATCGAATATTCATCCTTGCAGTTTATGGAAGCTGGGAATCGGGGCCAAGATTTGTTGCTCCTCTGGCTTGGGTCAACACGCCTCCTAAGCTGTTTCAGTAGGGTGGGAAACCTTCCTCCCCTCTTATTTTGATAAACAGGCCTCTGTCCTCATCACCCTCCACATGGTATCTCCAGAGGACAGGAGACAAGCAGTATCCCAAAAACTGGATCCAGTCATGTCTCCGTGGATGATGTTCTCTTCTTTCTGCCATCTTCTGAAAAGTTAGTGATCATCTTTTCCGATATCCCCCTTTTTTACGAAACTTCGTATTAATAGATTGAATAAGAATGGCACTGGACACTCTAACTTCATTTCATCATCCAGTCCTTATCTGCAGTGTTGACCCTCTTCTGCTGATGCTGTCTTTGCTTTAAGACTCCACAGGATGTTACTGTGAATCATTTTACCATAAATACTAGAGCTGGTTGGAAATTTTTAAACAATTTTTCATAGGAAAAACACAATTCCTAGTAACCAAAACACTACGGAAAAAACATTGGTTTCAGTTAATCTCCTGACTCAAAGTATGTTGCAAAAAGAAGTTACTGAAATGCCATATTGTGACATAAAAGAAAAATCAAGGTTATTGTTTTGAGAAAATTAGATTAAGTAAAGTTAAAAAAATAATTGAAAATTGTTAAAATTAAAAGTTCCATAATTAGTGACAAATCAAACTTTAAAATATGAGGTTTAGTTTCTCAGGGTTTAGGGTATTTTTTTAAATCTTGGGTGTTTGTATCTGCGTGCTAGGGGGCTGTACTGCAGTATGTCAAATATTGTAACGGAACAGCACAATTATTTTCTGCCCAGCTGTAATATGGACCTGCTCTAGGGCAATGCTACCAATTCTGCTTATAACTGCACCTCACGGGAAAGTACAGAGAAGGCTTCAATGGAAAGAAAAAATGGTCTCAGAGAAAATAAATCTGTTTAGCTGGCATTTGGCAGCGCAATCAGTGCCGTCTCACATTGAGGGAAACTGCAATTGTCATAACATGCTGACTTTGGGGGCTTATTTCTATGCCTTGCCAGGAGGTCTAGCATCTTTTGAAGTCAGCCAGCTTTCTCTAATGTAGTAAAATTCATCACTAATCACAGATATGCATGTCCTGCTGGCATCTTTGATCTTCAACTTTTCTATCCATTTTGCTCTCTCTGTTTATTGGTCATAATGAGTTATGGCAGCTATATGCTACATACTGTCCAAAACTCTTTAGCCGACCAGCACATCATGGAAAGTTCCCAGGAAAGATCCCTAGCTGAAAAGTAACAACTCTGCAACATAACTCCCAGCGCCATGTGCAGTAATTCATCAATAACACTTCTTCTGTAGAAACCAATGGACAGATCAGTTACAAGAGCAGAGCTGTAATGGGACCTGCCAGATAGATGAAGATCCCCACGGAGAATTCACTGACTGCACAAAAGTGAATAGAAACTCCTCTAGTGTTTCTGCAAAGAGGAAGAGCGCAGCGCTTGGATTAGTCTGGGCTGAGGATAAGAGAGTCCCTCTCCACTCCGCACCCGTCTGTTGCATAACCAGAGTTCCTAGAAATAAATGAGAAACAAAATGAAATAAAATTATAAAAAAAAAAGCCAGCTTTCCTTTAGGAATTCCAGTGACATATTAAAAGAAATAATTTACGCACGGCTGCTCCACGCCTTAGGTTTGTCCTTGCAATTACTCTTAGTGCTGTGCTAACAAGAGGCTATTTTATAACCGGGGAGTCTAGCCAGGATACAGCCTGACATCTGCTTGAGGATCTTTCTGAAATAACACCCAAGACCCACCTTTTCTTTTATTTGTGCATTCTCTACCCAGTGTGCATGAATATTTTGCTGAAAAATCATGCCAGTGTATTGAGGTACTGTCTATTTTTATTACAAGTCTTCATTGTAAAGGACTTTCCTACTTCTTTTTTTTTTTTTACTTTTTTTACTTTTTAACCTCACACTGTCACATCTTGAATTTTAACAGGTTTAGGTTGTGGTGTGATGTGGCTGTGATGCCCAAGCCTACTTGGTAAGGAGATGCTTGCACTGATCCCAAAATCATGAGTAAGAGAGGTATGTTGAGAAATGTAGGACTTCTTTCTAATATTTTTGGTCTTCTCATAATTTTCCAGTCATGAGGCTGAACCCAGATTTGCAGAAGGAAGTCATAATTCACATATCTTGCAGAGCATTTTGAAGGAAACAATGCGATATTAGTATTGGTTAATGCAATGTACTTAGATTACAAAAGGCTTAAAAAGAAACTGAGATCTCATCTCTCCCACTTAATAACTGGCTAAAAAGATACAGAATTAAGAGTCAATTTACGTGATAGATGGAGGTCACATGAAGTTCCACGCAGATGAGTGTTGTTCCACATATTCATAAAATCTGGGAAACGGTGACTCATGAAATAACAGAGTTTACAGATGATAGGATCTCATGACACTGAGTGATACCCATTGTTGATGAGCTCTCATGGCACTGAAAGAAATTCAGTGTTGATAGATGCAAAGTAATGAATAAGGGATAAAAATAACCCTAATTATACATATGTTACAATACACTCAATTAGCTATGACTGTTCACAGAGATACTGGGTTTTGTGGATAGTTCTCTGAAAACATTAACATAGTGCTCAACAGTCATCAAAAAGGCTGATAAAACACAAGGGATTATCAGGAAAAGAACAAAGAACAAAACAGAAAACCTCATTATCTCATAGTAATATCTTGACTAAGACATGCCTTCTAGACAGACTTCCTTGGAAGAGTACAAAGAACTGGAAATCGTGCATAGAAAGAAGTGAAGCGAACGCACTCTCTCACTGGCCAGTTCTGCCTCTCTTCTTCTGCTCTGGATTTACAGGACAACAGAGCTCCCTGGACACAGTTCTGGACCGAAATTGGGCAGAGACACCAGAAAAAACAGGAGGTTTTAGGATGTTAACTCTGATGCCCTCCTCCCCCAACACCTCTTGTCACCAGCAGCCTTTGCAGGACACATTCCCATGCCATGCAACGTAGCCAGGTCCACCGCAAGTGCAGGTCCCATTCTCAGTCACAACACGGGGATTCACAAGGTTTGGGATTTCAGCTGATAACTTACGTGACTTCTTTACTTACTCTGTGTTAGTATTTCTCCTGTGCTGGGACCACAACCACTCCACAGGACACAGTAGAAAAAGCGACAAAATTTTGTGACTACTGAATAATATATTCAGCAGACTGCCTGACCAGTGTAAGACAGCTAAGGAACCTTCGCTCTCTCCCCCAAAGCTGAATAATTTTTTGAGAAAGCAGAATATTTTATAAAATGAAGAGCAGGTGAAGAATAGAATAGGATTTCAGAGCCGGAGGGTAGAGCTGTGTAAAGGGGAAATGTGAGATTTAAAAAGAAAACTGTGAATGGGGAAAGTTGCTGAAAAACATTTGCCAGATGATGGAACTAGTGGAAAGCAGATAAAGACTTTCATATAAACAAAAATGTTCACAAAAATGTTCACTATTTTTCCAATAGCCTTCATAGAAATCTTTTTTTCCCCATAGATAAAAATCTCCAGATTTTTCAAATTAGCACATTTCTTCCATTCTGCTCCTTGCCACAATTCGCCTTTACGCTGAAAACAGTAGACACTGAGGGCTTGTTAGTGTAAAAATGTCTTCAATCAAAAGTTTTGCTGACATTGGGTATAGAGAAATTTTCTCTTCATCCAGTTAATCATGTAGCTCTTGCACCCAGACAAGGAAGACTGTACACATATGTAAAACTTGCTTCCAATGAGTTCTCGCTTCCAACAAGTTTTGTGCTGGATTTGCCATAGTTCCAGGGATTTATGGTGAATGCATCAGGACTGTGTTAAAAACTAGAAGGAAAAGATGCTGCAGAAAAGGTACATTCATAAAAATCTTTAACATATGGTGAGAGAGAGAGAGAGTAGGAGAGGGGAGATGTATCAGAGCACTCTATGCAATAAGGAATGAGAGAAAAATGAAAGGGATGCTCTCTCAGGGATGCTTTAAACCCTGCAGGGATGAATGCCAAGACCAGAATTAACACTTGTGAGATTGTCTTTGGCACGCTGCACCTGAAGAAGGAATCTTCTTCAAGTGGATCTGGCACGAGTCTGGTAATGAGAAGGCTCATCAGGCCATGACATGCCCAACATCAATGAGAGCTCCTAAAGTTCACTAGTAGGCTGTTAGCTTTGTGGTCACATCCCACCAGTGGAACTGGTGCTACTGTAGGGTCCCAATCAGTGTGACCCCACTGGCAGCGCCAGGCTGACCACGCGATCTTGGGCACCATTTTCTACACTCTGGTGCAACCTGTCCTGCCAGCGCAATCCTACAGAAGTAAAGGCACTGTGCTAGGCCATCCATCGTCTCCAGCAGGGTCATGCTTGCAGCTTGCACAGATGACTCCAGAACAGATGGGATAGGTTTCTGCCTGCATCCCATGGCTCAGAGCAAGAGAGGAATATTCAGATTAACAGAAAATTTTGCAGTCAACATATTTCAACAATGATTTTCCTCCAGGGAAGCATGTGGTCCAGTTCAGGGAAATGAGAAAGAGAGCAATTTTTTTTCTTTAATTTTACATTTCAAGTAATAACAGTTTTCTGGCTTCTTATGCAGGTCACTAGCAATGCTCCCCAGTGAAAAAAGTTAGCAGTTCCCACATCTCTGACTCACTTGACTGTAACACAACCTGAGGCAAAAAAGCTCTAAGACCTGACGTGCATTTGCACTACGGCCTCTTTTTGCTTTTCCAGTAGTATGAACTAGCCTTACTGCAGGCATCAGTGTCAAAGTTTGCACATTATAAAGGGATGTGAGTGTAAATAAGATCCAGCTTCATCAATGTGTATGTCATCACTGTGGGAAAGGACAGGAGAATATTGGCTTTGGGTAAAAACAGCAAGACCGTTAAGGCAATAGAGGCAGAGACGAGAATTGGGAGTAGGCAGAAACAAATCAATGCCAAAGCAGAGCTAGAACGTGTGTGTTCCTGAGGGCAGAGGATTGAAATCCTGATTTAAGATTAGCACAATCCAATATCAGTAGAGCATGAAGAGAGTGACTTAGGGACGGGCTAACTGACAGCTCCAGAAAGGAGTCATTAATGGGGAGTCCTCGCTCTATGGGGGACCCACTGAGGCCCTGCAGGGAGGGCTCCAAGGTTTGGTACATTTCAGCATTTCTGTCAGTGAGGTCTGGAAATAAATTTAGCATCACTACTAAGAAAATGTGTTTAAGGATCAGTGGAGGGCTAACTAAGAGGGGAACAGGAGTATGACCAATAACTCACTTGATAAACCCAGTCAGTTCAGGGAAAATGCTCAAAAATGAGCTGAATGTGAAAGCACAGGTTCAGGAACAAAGAATACAGACCATATTTGCAAATGGAGATTGTCTCCTGCCCCAGGTAAAAGCTTCATTAAGCTACTGCCTACAGGAATTGCAGGTGTTTTGCTCCTGGGCAGGGAGTGAGGGTGAATGTTGTCATGGCCTCAATTTCAAATGTGGTTGGGATGGAAAGAGCTACATGCCGCTGAGCACCTGCGAGGAGTTATCCAGTCTGGTTGCCTTTTATGCCTTGGTCTACCAGTGACATCAGGAATTTAAGCACTTTGCTCTGCTTAAGCTAAGTGCCAAGCTTTTCCATTTTCAGCATAGACACCCAGGAGGAAACGTAAGGCACAACTGCTCGGTTCTGCTCTGGGCAAGCAACAGCAGAGCATGAAAAACTCTCAGTGAGGACTGGAGGCCCTTCTCAGCCCAAGGCTTTTAGGAAAATAATCAGTCAAAGATCCTTGTATGGATAATGGTAGGGGGAATGGATAATGGATATGAGGTGGAATTTTCACTGGGGAGGAGGGTAACCAGCGAGTGCCATAGAGACCTGTGATAGCAACAGATTCATAAATGATCTTGAAAAGGAAATTAATAGTGAGGTGGTCACATTCACTGGTGACACAGTATTTCAGAACAAACAAGCTTGCCTGTGAAGAACTGCAGAAGGAGTTTATTACACTTCGAGACTTGGTGTTAAACTGGCAGATGAAACTGAATACAGATAAAGGCAGTGATGCACAATGGGGAAAAACCACTCTAACTTCACATATAAAATGATGGGCTTGGAGTTGGCCATTACCGTTCAGAAATGAGATCAGAAAATAACCCCATTAGACAGCTCAGATGGCTGCTGAATTCTTAGCAACATACGAAAAAGGAAATTGAATGTTAGGAATTATTTGGAGTAGAGAAATATTATTACCTGACTCTGTTATAACAGTAATACAAATCCGTGGCACACCTGCATCTTGAATAGCGTGTGCATTTCTCAAACAGATTATAACAGATGAGAGGACGATGGCAAGAAGATTAAAGAATATGAGGAATCTTCAAACTTTGGCAACTGAGGGGAGATTGATACAGTTGTATAAAATGAGTGACGTGGAGAAAGTGAGTGGGCTTAATTGTTCCCTGTCTATTCCAATAAAAAAATGATAGAATGTCAAAGTTAGCAGCTGGCAAACCCAAAAGAAAGAAGAGGAGGTGTTTTTTTCAGAGGACACACAGCTAAGCTGTAGGACTTGCCAACAGGATGCTGTGGATGTTGAAAGTTCACAGCAAGGAGAGATTGGCATTTGCATTACTGAAAAAAAAAGACAGCAACTTCCTGAGCCATAAATTGTTGGATTTTGGAAAAGTAACCTGGGCAAGTGTCAGTATGTGCTTAGCACAGTCTGCTCTGCTTGCTCTCCGCTAGACCATGCTCCCCTAGTTACTTATTCAAGAGAGGAACATTTATACTTGAGCTCCTCCACAGCCTGATGCTTAGAGATATTCCCAGGACATGGGAGATAAGGTTTAGTCCCCTCAAGCCGAGCATCCAGGTTTTCCATTTTCAACGTATGTGCTTTGCCCCTTAAACTGCTGTGCCAAAGGTGGGCACCAATCTCATATTTAACTGTTTTGGACTTCTCCAGCAGAGTATGGGAATCCCACTGCTTAAACCAGCCGTGGTGTCACATGCCAGAACAGGCACTTCTGAGCATGTGTGTGACTGAAATTTTGAAGAAACTCCAAGACAAACACAGAGATGCCTTCAACGTTAGACACCATAGAACCAATCCACTTGGAGTGAATTCCACCCCAAGAGCTCAAGTTTTTGAGCTCAGTGACAAGAAGACTGAAAGAGATTATATGATTGCAGCATATTAATACCTCTGAGTGAAGAAATACCAGATACTAAGACTACTCTATAGTCAAAAATGGGAAAGCACAACAACTCCTGAAAGCCAGGGAAATTCCAATTAGAAGTAAGGTACAAATTTCTAACAGTGATTGTGGTTAACCACTGGAACAAACTACCAAAGGGAAGTGGTAGACTCTCCAGCTCTTAATGTCTTCAAACCAAAAGAGGATGTCTTCCTGGAAGACCTGATTTAGTGAAACGCAATATATTGGGTTCAATGCAGGAGATCTGGATGTAATTCAAGGGCTTCAGATACTCCAAAACTCAGGTTAAATGATCTTGTTGTCCCTTCAGGCCTTTACCTTTACCAGCTTTAACTCCTGCAGGAGCCTCTTGTATGCAGAGAGACTACAGAGTGAGCTGAAGGGGCTAAGGTATGGGTTTAGTAGCCCTTCTCCTCTAGGAAACTCCCCAGAAAAATAGCTCAGAGAAAGTTAATCTTTCAAAGACCAACCTATCAAAAAATAATCGTAATAGAACACTTTAGAATATTACACTGGCAAATCAGTTTATAGACATAGAAACACAGTTAGTATTCCTCTAATGCCCATAGCTCTAGAGCCATTTGTCCCCGACACTTTTACAGCAAACCAGAGAACTGCAATTTCATGTGCCGTATTAATTTCCAAAGCAAATGGGAAAAATACAGATGGCTTATACATGGCTAGGAAAACACTTCCCATCTCTTGCTTTCAGTCCATTAACCAACACAAGTGCCTTCCCCCAAGAGCGTGATGCCACAACTCGCTTCTTCTCTGTCTCCTTATATATTTCACAGCAGTGCTCTGTTGGGTTTTTCCATTGCAGATGTCACCACACAACATGTAGCTGCCACCTTTCAAACCACACCAGAGCAGCACCACCTACGTGTACCTCTTGTGCTCACCTTAGAGAAGGCTTCACGCTGTTCAGGCTAATGGATTTAGTGTAATTATATCTACGGTAAAGATCTGTGATGAATTATGCAATCCTTGTATCTACAGATGAATCACATCAATGGAACAGAAGGATGTGGGGTCAGAATCAAGCTTGGAAATGGAAAATGCATACTCCAGTGTTTTAAAACGTTTAGGTTTATGCAGCCAAGTATTCAGAATTGAAGTATTTTTTTTTAATCTTTGCTTAAGCCTGGATTTGGGGAGGGGATTGGTTTTGGTATTTAGATTATTATTTTTGCTGTAACAGGATTATTCTTTTCAGTAACTGCTAAGTCACCACAAGCTTGTTGCCTTTTCTGTGCAGGAATCAGTTAAGCATCACAGATAGGGAAATATTATTATAACCGGTTTACAGCCCATTTTGGCCAAGAACAGGACCAGGAATGCTGACTCTCAGTCACCTGCTTTCACAGCTAAGCTAATAAATGAGGTAGAAAGTTAATAAATGAAGGCACTGTGTACATTAACCCTCATATAATAGTACTTATCCCATGCTTGTGTTATATGCAGGAGGTCAGAGGAGATGATCAGAGCAGTCCTTTCTGGCCACAAAGCCAACGAACCTATTTTTAAACATGAGGCAACATTCAATAACCTGCATCAGCTTTGATTAACTGTTCTGCAAGATTGAAAACAACACAAGCAGAACTAACGTGCACTGTGGGCAAAAAAGACATCAAAGCACAGCTCATGATGGCAAGGTTTTTGGTGCATAAATACTGGATGGGAATCTTGGCTGTACGGTTCATGCTGACCCTTTTGGAGCAGTTCACCATGTCCCCAGACCATTTTGGCTAGGGCTCTTATAGAAAGGCAGTGACAACTGGGCACTGTAACTTCCTTCAAGCCTTTAGCTAACCCCAGTCTCTACCTTTTAAATATATAAATACACATATATATATATATAATCAGATACTATATATGAGCTGCTATTAAGCAACCAACTTTTTTAAACATGCAAACAAACTTAGTATAAGCTCCATAAAACAGTTCTGCTTTTTCTGGTATTGATTTTGCTTATTTTGAAGTTAAGCGTATCCATAAATATGCTCTATGGTCCCTTGAGGTAAGTCTCATAAGGTATATTAAAAAAAAAAAAAAAGGAGGAGGAGGAATTTTTTGGCAGCAATTACCATCTCAGATAACCTGCCTGGGGTTGGGAAAGTGTGCCAGCAATCTGCTCAGAAATAGCTTTCATTTGGGCTGTTTATTTTCATATGCTTTGTCTGACACTTTACTGCTGTGGCTGGGTACTTAACTGTCAGCTTCCATTAAACGCTTTGTCAGCTGTTCCCACTCCAGGCAGAAACCAAAATTATCGTTCATCTCCCATTATTCATTAAAGTCAACCCACTGGCAGGAAGCAAGCAGGATGACAAAGGAAATCATCCTTGTGCCAAATGGTGAGATTTCTTCAGGCTCCTTTGCTCCAGTGCTCCTCCAGTTCCTTGTCCCTTCCTTCTCTTGACTGCCCCAGTCATGTGCCTTGCTTGTGTCAAATAGGGGGGGACTTGAGGGCAGCTGTTCCACTTTAAAGCAAAGTTGAGGGGAACTGAACTCCTCTGCAGCAGCTCCAAAAATTTGGGATATTCTGAAAGAGAATAATGCGTTTGCTTCATATTTGGACTATCACAGCATAATCATATGGGCGAGTATCCCTTCCTATGGCAAGATAGAGCATGAAATATACATGGGATGCCAATAAAATAGCTTTGGGAGTATCTATTACATGATTTCTTGTTTTGCTGTTTTAGGGTGTGTGGATGGGTTAATTTTTAAAATTATTTAAACTAAGTTTTCCAAGTTCCGATATATAAAGAGAAAGAAAAAGGGGTTAAGCAATTCCAGAAAAGGCAAAACATGTCATTTCAGGTCAAGCGAAACATTTTAAGATGACCCAGACTGATCCTCCCTCTTCCAAATTTGGTGCTATCCAAACCAATGCTCCTGTCCCCCCAACACTTTAGTTCACCCTTTGAACCAGAGAATCCATTACATATATTGCTCTAATTATGGCATGGTTTCTTTTAATAAGCAGATGTGGAACAGTATAATCGTAGCCCCAGGCTACTGAAATGGTGGACTCCAGTCTGGATCTGGACCTCACATAAATTTGCCCCGTGGCTTGCCAAGGTCCCAGACATATGACGTCTCACACATTCCTGAAGGAGATCCCATGTTTTTTACCACTCTTTTTGGTTTCACAGCAAGCAGCTGCAGGGCCCTGCCAGGACTTCCAGCCACAGAGGTGGTGTGCACCACCAAGCTGACCCAGCGCAGGTAAAGCCAGCATACAGGTCCCTGTTGACTGGTAAGAATTAGCAGACCTCAATACAATTACCCAGTGGACCTTTATTAAAAATTGAGATCCTATTGCTCAAGTTAGCAAAGTCCTTGCCTCTAGTGCAACAAAAGCCCCCCCCAAACCAAAACAAATGTTCCTCAACAGAGGATCTCTATTGCTGTTCTTCTTCCCAAAGAAAAACATTCAGTCTTAACATATTTGTTCCCACTCATGCTCCTGGGGTTTTCAATGAAAGTCTTGAAACTGTCCAAGTAGCTCATAAACCGGAGCCCCTTTCTGATTCAAGTGTGCCCTCCTGTTCAGATTTTGGGAAATGGGATGATTAATTGATTTCCATCATCGGTCTCCCCATAAGTCACAAGCCAAGCTGCTATTTCAAGTTTCCATTGACAAAGATTTCATTATAAGAAGCCATAATTTTTAACCAGCGTTGTGCAAACTTTTTAGTCTTCAACCTGAATTAGGCCCATATGTTTCAGAAAAACGCAGTGAGAGCAAGTTGCGGGGGTAAAGTGGGGAGGGGAGGAGAAGGGAGCAACTGGTCTATCTCAGTGGCTGAACAAACTTCCACCCACATCACAGCATAAAGGGGCTCTGAATTGGTCGTCTTAACCCTTATCTAAACAAAATAAATCAAAAATACAATTTTCCGATTGACGCTGAAGGATTTGCTTTCTTAGCCAAAAAGCAATTTTAAACTCCCTTGCTGAGTAAGCTCGGCCCAGATACTGAACTCCACTGAGAGCTCCTGGAGTCCAAGGTGGTATCGCTTAATTCGCCTTCTCGTGTTCTGCTGCTGGGATAGAAATGCCCACAAGCAGCACCTGCCACAGGATGCAGTTGAAACCACAGCTATGTGTTGTATGTGTACCTGATGACTGGGAGACCCTTCCTCCGGAGGGCTTGACAAGTCCGTTGAAAAGACAGGAGAAATGGGAGAAAGGCAATGTTGCCATCCTTATTTCGCAGAGTCAAACAGGCAAGGTGTATTCCAGTAAATAAAACAGTGCCAAGCTATAAGTTCAAGAACCTGCCAAGATCATCTACATTGTTTAAAATGATAGCATAGTCCATGGCCATGAGCAAGGGACTATGAGTAATAACAATTTTGTCATAGCCACCCTGTTGAACTGGCTCTAGCAGGGAGCGGGATGGACATGAAGATGCAAACACGTCGACCTGACCTGTTTTACTTAGTCACATAGACAGAGTCTTCAGTAGAGCAGAGGCCCCATCTACGTTGTAGCTCCAAACCAGAGATCTGGAGACAGGGAGATCTGGAGACTGAGCACCACCCCTTGCCATGATAAAGAAGGTCCACTTGCACAACACTGTTGCTGCATCCCAAAATGACCTCTTCCCTATCATCACATGTGCTTGAGTCCTGTGGCAATGTCAGATCTGTTGTTGTCTAATGGAATGGGAATCCACCAGATGACAGGGCTGGGGAACAGCAAGATGACTGTGAGGATGAACCAGAAATACCAAGGTGGTAGTTTAAGATGTTGACACTAAGCTGTGTGGCTGTGTGATATGGCTAAGCCAAAAACTACTGGTCATAGAGGTAGGAACTGATAAGTCCGTTTCAGTCTCTCGTTCCCTTTGATTTGCAATATGGCCTTGGACAAATCACTGCAACTTGGTTTTGTCCCCTGCAAAACAGGGATAAATAACATCAACCTGCCTAAAATGTTCTCTGAGAGCTGTACACAGAAGCCGATGTGCAAGTGCTAGCTAGTAATGCTCTTGCAGCTTGTCATCTAGAGTGCCAGGACAGCACCTTGGCACAGTGCTGTCACACAGGAAGGCTACAACGCTCCACACCTTGGGGAATCCAAACATTACATTCATATGACGGCTGTTTCCAGCATGACCAAATTATGGCAACAGCACGAGTCATGTTAGGATCTGGAAGGGTCAGAGGTTAATTTGCAATTTCCCCAGACAAAGAAAAATATTTAGCAGCCATTGAACACAAGCAGCAATTTAATTGTCTTCTCTGCCTCTCGAATGATAAATTTAATCAGAGCTCCAGGTCTTTCCTTCTTTTATTTTCTTTCTTTCCTTTTGGCTGAGCCCAGCCTGGTTGGAAACCCTGGTTCTAGCACAGATTCCTGTGCTGTGAGGAATTTGTCTCAATTCAGGCTGGATTGGTCAAACAGAGGATGTTGCAATAAGGTAGTGATAGACCAAGAGTAACATCCCGTATCTTGTTTCCTCTCCTTGCTGAGACTTTGCAGCCTGCGCACCCAGTTCTTGTCCTAGCAGCCTGTCATTTGTTGCCAAATCTCTAGCTATTCTCATTTCCATTCTGTCATGAAAATGATATAGTTGATGATGTCACAAATACATCATCAGCTTCAGCGGCCTCAGAGTCTTTTGCATAATGTCAGGCAAGTTGGACAACAGAAGAGCAGAGAGCTTTGGGTACCCCCAGGATTTCAGAGAGCGTGGAAAGTGGAGAAATGACGTCCTTCACACACAGGTTTTGATAAGAAATGTCTGGTTTATGACTTTCAGGCTTCAGAAAGAGCAGCAAATCCATAGAGTTTAAGCCCAGAAGAAACTATTTACTTAACACAGACCCTTAAAGATGACCCTCCACTCATCTTGCTGTGACTTCAATGCCTTGTGCTCAAGCAGACCATTTTTTCAGGATGACACACAGTCCTGATTAAAAGGACCGAAGAGATGAAAAATCCCCCACTTGCATTGATAGTTGTTCCTAATAATTAATCATCCCAACAGTTAAAAATGTGGGCCTTGTTTCTTGTCAGGATATGAGTTCAGGTGCAGCTTTTGTTAGGTCTCTGTGTACTTGACCAGGAGATCTTCAGTACTGCTATTTTATCTCTATGAAGATAATTCATCCGGCATAAGGAAACCACTTCACAACCTTGCTTTTCACAAACTTAACAGACCAAGCTCTTTTAAGTCTTCCACTGCAACGCGATTTCTCTGGCTCTTAAATTATTTTTGTATCACTTTTTGCACCTTGTCTATGCATCTTAAAATCAAAGGAGTGCCTGAAATGTGATCTCCTGTCTCGTAGCAAGGCACAAGCTGCTGCGCAGATCCATGGTCTTGGGGACATTCAGCTCAAGGTGCCAGTTCACAGCCCATCTCGTGGTTCAGATGTGGGTCTGCGCTCTCCGGATCATGCTGACGTAGGAATTGTGCTCAGACCGGCTTCTCCCAATTGAGCTTTTCTCCAAATTTCCTTCAGGTTTCTCTCTTCACGAGTAGTTTCATCTAAAGGCACATCTGAGGCCAGGGTTCAGCAGCCCGACTTCGGCAGACTCTGCGGCGATGTCTAAGTCTTGGGAATTGCAGTCAGTCAGTAGCAAGAGGTGAATTCAGCCAACCCTTTCAATTCTGGAGGCTGACCTTACAGGACAAATCTCCACGGAGCTGTTTTTGCATCTCCGGTGCTGGCACACAGACATGTAATGTAGTATATGCCCTTCCCTATGGGACACTCCTCCATGAGTTCATTCCTGGCTTAGCTGGAGGAGCTGGATTTTACATTATTAGGTATTGAGTTGCAACATGAAATTACCAAAATGTAAAACATGGGAAAACATACTGTAAATCACTTATTGGCAGGTCTCTCACCTCTTTACAAGTGCACAACTGGATACATTTGAGTCTTTTGGAATTTCCAAATTAGAGCCCAGAAGACCTTCCCGAAGAAAGGTATTTTCTACTGGCACCAAAACGATTTTATCTGAGCTAAACAACAGAGTTAATGTTTCAGCATTCACACGGCCGTTTGCAGGCCACAAATCCAAACTTAATTTCACCTCCTTGTTGTACTGTAGCTCTATTATTATTACTTTTTTAATGAATGTTATTTTTCTTGTAACTCTCCTGCTTTGGCTTTTCAAAAGAAATATACAGAGACCCAAGGGACCGACAGTGAGAATGCAGAACCTTTCACCTTCAGGTGAAAACTCTGATATCTTTAATGGACTTATCAGGAAGTAAATGTACCTAAACGGAGTAAACATACGTTCCTACTACTGTGACCTCCAGCGCTTCGGTCCCCACTGCTTGCTACCCTCAGCTTGTGGGGACAAAGGATGCTCTGATGTGAGGAAGGGGTGATTTTGTGGTTAAGGCACTAAACTGGGAATCAGTCTTCTGTGATTTCTTCCTGGCTCTGCCACAGTCTGCCTGTATGCAAGTCACTTAATCCTTCTGTGCCTCAGTTTCCCATCTGGAAAATATTTTTCTTTTCAGTCCCTTGCCATTCTTGTCTCCGGGGCAAGAAAGTTCTGTCAGCTGAGCCACAGAACAGTTGAGTGTAGACTGTATTATATGGTTGTGCTTGAGTGTCCAAGGGACTGGGTCATGCCTTGGTTAGCTCAGGCTTTCAGATGGGCAGGGGAGAGCCACATTTCTTGTTTTAGAATTTGTCCAAGATGTTATTGTGCTTTGTCTGAGAAGACTGGGTCACAAACTGAAGGGTAGTTCCTGAGAAAAAGGAATGTTTAGATTTAGGATCAGAAACCCTAGACTGAGGATTCAGAAAGCAGCGGTAAATAAATAACCTGCACCCATAATATCCTTCAGATGACTGACCCCAAAATGCATCTGACTTGATGTCCAGCCCTGACACCTGTTGCATGGAAGGAGCTCAGGAAGACTCCACCAAAAGCCAGCAGTTCACACGCACATAATGAGCAGTCTTGGACCCTAAACCAAAATACCTCCATCTGCAAGAACTTTACTCACCAAGACACAAGGTAGGTCACAGCAGGACACACTGCAACATTTGCCTGAGATAAGGAATGAAGGCGTCACCAGGAAAGCCTCCCAAAAGCCATAGCATGGCTTGTCCTTTCAAGTGCAAAGGCTGCAGCTCAGAACAGGTAAGACGTAACAGATTTGTCAAATGCAAATTCTGCCATGTGTGGAGTCAGGGTTTGAAACTGCCACCTAGCACAGAGCACTGAAAGTGTCGGTGTTGGTAATGGCACCTCATAGCCCATGGAAATGATAGGGAATTAAAGACTCCCACATTTTCATTTATCTGGACACCAGTTTACTTTTTCTCTACTTCTTTTATTCTTTGAATTTGTGGAGTTGCTGGCATGCAACCTGCATGTGAGTTCTTCTTACATTCCTGTTTTCTGCTCTCGATGTGTCAAAGATCCCTCATGAGCACGCTTTTCCTTAGGGAGGGATTGGCTTAGACGGCATCTAGAGAGAGGGACTGCAAAATAACAATGAATACAGCCTGTTGGAAAGAGGTGGCAAATATCCATTATCACAATCTGCACCTTTCAATTCTGATCATGCCCAGTAGCTACTAGTTTTAAATTAGTAGATTTTTTTAAAGAAAGAAGGTTATTTAAAATAAAAGGAGTTACCAGATATCTGCATAGAGCTGGTTGCTTTCTTGCTGTTGCTACGACCAGTTATTTTCTCCCTAAGCAAGAAAGACATACCTACTGGCCTTGCAGAGAGTGCATTGGATTCTCTGGATTAGCAGGTCTTTCCGTGGATAACTTGACGTGAGGCTGGTGTCCCGCAGGAGCTCCCAGATCACAGTACTCGTTATGGAGTACACCGTACTTCAGCGCTCAACCTGGATGATTCTCCGGGAGATAAAATACAAAGTTATCCATAAACCATCAAATGTTTCAGACCTTTCAGAATACTATTCGCTGATTCCCTCAGAAATTTATTAGCTCTAGCAATATTTTCTTTCTTAGTTTTGTAAAGCAAGGTCCAAGTCAGCTAGGACTGACTATGCAGAGCCCTGAAACCACATGTTTATTTTCCTAAGTTATAAAAAGTTTATAAGGGTAGCTGGTATCCTTATGGGCCACTGTGCAGTGATTTGCTACTGCATTCCACACTGATACAGAAGAGCTCTGTGTTTTATACCAGAGGGAAATCCTTGTGATACAGCTGTCCAGCAGCCAACAAGAGTACAGACGCCTTCAAAAATATAACCCTGATAAAAAATGAATAGCTGAAAAGGCAGAAAACATCCCTTCTGAGAAAAATCCATTTGAACAGTGCAATGACCTTGGGCATCGCAAGTTCTGTATTGCGATAGCCCAGTGGACGTTACCAACAAAGTCCTTTCACCCCAGCCATAGTTCTTTTTTTAACTAGATCACCGTTTCTACCTGAAAATGCTGTGTGTTCACAATAATTTTTAGTAGTACTATGCAACGGCTACCTTTTCTTTTTGCAGCTAACGTCTAGCCTCAGGTTTTCAGTTTTCACAACTTCATGTTGCTTCATTGACATGAAGAGGCTTTGGTTAATTTACACCAGAGAATGGAGAGACTGTTATTCATTTATCTCTTAAAATAGTGGGTAGATAGCTGCACAACCTGAAGAATTAGGTCAGTATGTTGCTATGACTGTCCTGGAAGGAGAAATTCAGAGCAAATAAGGTAGATTTCAGGAGAGAGCCTGGAATGTGTGAAGAGTTAGCAAAATTGACATAGATGCAATAGCAAAAATAAGTAATTTTGCAAATCCCTAAACCACAATGGTTGGATTAGGGCCCTTGTCATACAATGCTTGGGCATGTGAACAATCCCTTTTTCACTTGACTTCATTTCATTAGCTTCTCTCAGCTACATAAATACTCATACTCTCAATGGGACTACTCACATCAATAAAGTTCCTCAAGCGAGCAAGGATTGCAACCCAATTTTAGTGGAACAAACCCAACCTCTGACTTTGATTGCATCCCTCACTTTTCTAAAAAAACTTCATTTCCAGCTAGAATGAGCCCACAATCCCTGCAGAGCTTTCTTTCACCACTTCCAGGCACAATCCCAGTTATTTGTCTTGTCAAATAGGAAGGCAAACAGGACTCTTCCAATCTCCCCAACTTCACCTCCCTTCATAAAAACACTGCTGGGCCTTGAGCAGGCCAGCTTGGATGTCTTTTGGAACTCCTGGGCATTGCTCTGCTCTGATTGATAGATCCCCGATGGGGTTATCATGCTCACATCAAATCCCAACATCCTCAGCCAGCCAGCAACCCTCTGAAGTCAAAATACTGCTCGGTGTAATATCACGAGTAATGACAGTACTATCAAAGCAATAATTACTCTGCTTTATTACTCAGCTGTAAATTGTTTTCTGATTAGGCTTTTAGCCAATGGTCTTTGACACTGTTGCACAGTGTTGACTGCGATTAATTCACTTACAGTTAATACAAATGTCATGGAAAATTGCCCTTTTACCTATCGGTTCCTATCATAATTCTGATGGAGTTCTTATTTTAAGGTCTGCTGCAAGGGAGGCAGGACGGGCAGTGCTGGAGTGAGAAGTGCATTGCGCTGCTAGCAGAAGACCGCTAATAGTAGCAAAACAGACAGTTTTTGCCCCCAGCTGGCAGCAACCACCACTGCGATCCCTAAGTACAAAGGGCAGATATTGAGTTCGATGTTTCCTGCATATTTTGCAAGCAGGTTTTTATTTAGTTCCATCCTGCAGAAAGCATGGGAGGAATTTCTCTTTTGCCTCCAACTCTCCCTGTTCATCCGAGAATAGACATGAACAGCTAAACACAGCAACAAGCAGAATCGAAACCAATAAATCTGCTTAAAAACAAAATAGCATTGGGGATCAAATAGGATTTTTCCAGCCACACATTTTGTATAATTCGATGCAGCTTTGAACTAGGTAAGGCAGTACAGGCTGTGGGTGAGACAGAGGACCACATCCTGAAAGCAACCGAGCAACCTACCGAGACTTACAAACATTTTTGCTAAAAGT
This sequence comes from Calonectris borealis, assembly GCF_964195595.1. Lineage (NCBI taxonomy): Eukaryota > Metazoa > Chordata > Aves > Procellariiformes > Procellariidae > Calonectris > Calonectris borealis. Next base: position 6,081,923 of record NC_134314.1, read on the forward strand.
ACACAACTGTTTTTAAACCAGCTTAAATGTATCAATTTTTCATTCTAAATTCAGCCATTTTTGTCCCGAGACACAAAAAGATATGGTCTTTAGAGTTCTTTCTCTTTTTTTTTTTTTTTTAATTTACAAAAACACACACACACAGAAACAAATATAAACCCTCTGTAAGAGCTGAAGTAGTTTAACCTGATTTTCATGACATGGCTACTGTGAATACGCTCAGGTCTCATGTGGTTCATCTCCTCCCAACCCACATCCTACTCCAGGGAGAAGAAAGGTGCGAGCGACACTTCTTTTCTCCCCGAGGAGAGGACACGAAAAGTTGAGTTCAACACAAACCAGCCCTGGCCTGGCCAAACTTTGTCATTTGCACTAAACACCTTCTGCTCTTCTATGATGTATCTGAAAACTTTTCTTAACCCAAAGAGTGGATAATAGTTTGGTTTGTAAAATCTCATCTGAAAAGGTTACACAGAGAAAATTGCAGAGAGAAAGGTTAAGGTAAATTGGTCTGGGAAGGATTAGATCAGAGGACACAACTATTTTAGCACAATGCTTCAATTACTGGCTTCTTATGTCAGTATTTATCATCTTATCCAAGAATATACAATAAAATCAGGACATCTAAACTCAGCCATTTCCTCTCAGGACTGTGGTCTTGAAAACTGCTGACGTGCTTTGTTTCCACAAATACCCACCAGATACAGCACATATCAGGTAAAGGCTTTGTAGTGGGAGGCATGAACTCTTCATTTAGTGTCCTCTCTTCCCCTCAAGGTGGAAAAAAAGAAGTGGGAAGACAATGAGGAAGAAGTTGAGGCAAGATCAACACCTTCCCCTTCCCTGCCATTATGTCCAAGGACTACAAGATATCTCCTAAGAGCTCTATAAAGATTGTCATAGAAAATAAATACACAAAGCTACTTCTGATCCAGTGTTCTCAGGCACAAACCAGTAAATAAATTCTTACTCCTACAAAGAGAGACAGATGGAGAGACCTGGTCTCTAAGTGCAGTTGTGTTGCAGCAAGCGCAGGTTGCTGCAAGTAACAGCAGGGTTTGCAGAGTGCAGGAAAATAAGACTTGGTAAAGTAGAATAGGCAAAGGATTGGGTTTTTTTTCTGTTGCTTTTTAAGTACAGTGACAGGAACATATAAAAATATTTTTATGGAACAAAAGGACAAGGATACCTGGAGTACCAAGAACTCTGACTCACTGATTCCCTCAAACAGGACTCGAGTTAAGCCTTGAAGCATTCATGTCAATGAAGAGGACATATTTTATCCAGAGTTAGGAGTCACAGAAACCATCTGCAGGGTAAGAAAATTCTAGTAACATCCAAACCAACTTGCTCTCCAAGATCCTGTGTATGTACAGGCTTGTTGTACATGAGTACATGAATGTTAAGATTGTGTTTTCTGGGGAAAGGGAGAAACCTTTTACATTGTAATATAAATGTAATGAAATGTAATATTATATATATCAATGTGAAATCAGTCTCTGCTGCAACTTTCTTACACAGAACAACATCTTACCATTCATACATTCAGATACATATGCAGTATATATATATATTCACTTACATAAGCACGCTGTATTATTTAACTTAAAGCATAAACATGTGCTTAAGAGAGACAAGTCTGACAGCCCAAAGACCTAATCTTTCCATTAGCAGCCTTCCATCTCTATTACCTTGTCTCACTGGATTTCCTTCTGTGTCCCAGTGAGAATGGCTTTTGCATCAGAACAAGCAGAAGACCACTGAGATTTGCATAAAGACCGTGCTTGATGTTTCAAGATGCAGCCGTGCCGTCGGCCAAGGGATGGTTTTCTCATACAGGAGGAATCTCAGCTGTAATCATCAGCCTTTTCATAACAGATTGCTAGGAGTCTTTTACTTCCTTCACTTGCAATTTGTCCAGCTCAGAGATTTACATGAAAGGGCTGAATTAAATTTTGAAATTCATGTGGAAGTGTGTTGCATGATCTGGAAAATCAAGGGGTATCTCCGGAGTGCAACAATTTTGCACATGGCAAAAGGATGACATCCTTTTCCCCAGCCAAAATGCCATCTAGAAGGCGGCCACTTAAGTGGTTTACCACTGTGATGTCTTGTTCTTCATCCCATATTTACTTCAAATGCCGTCAGGACAATTAATATAAATGGTACTTTGAGCATTTTAGGAAGCACTATGCTAACTAATACACGGGTGCCATTAGTGGATTCTGCTCCACTGAGTTTCATTGTCAAGACTGAAAACTGAATTGCATTCTCAGGACTGAAATTAGATGATCAGCCTTGATTATTAGGAGTTAATAGACTGCTTACAAGGAACAGAACGGAGTGCCAGTAGCTGTAGGTTAGTAATCAAGTAATGCAGGAATAAAGTGAGAACTGAAAGTGAGACATGGCTCATCTCGAATGGTTAATAGTGCAAATAATAAAAATGTTTCTCCTTAGCCACATGGATGAAAAGAGAACAATGATAGATGAAGTAGAGCGAATATGAGGTACACACAGGCCTGAGAATGACTGAAGAAGTTAGGATCTTCTTTTTGTTTTCAATGATGATGATGAAGAACATTCTTGGACCCCAGGACAGCAGCAGCAGCCCAGGCAAAAGCACATCCATTGTGGATGAAATCAAAGTCTCGCCTAGGCCTTGCACCTTGCAGCTTGGCAAAAGGTTGCAGACTTTAGCAAGTTTGGGATTCTGCGAGTTTTCATACAGACTTTCAATGCATTTTCATCCTTGACACAAAGGTCAGTCTGTTTGCCAGATGTCAAGCCCTTCCTGCAAAGTACAGGGGGCAAAAGAGCAGTTCGCATAAAGCTTGTCAGAATTTTTATGCATTTTTCTGATTTTGGATGACATTTTCTAAAATTATTCAGCCTGAGGCAGACACTCGGCATGAAGAATTTAAATCCAAATGGTTAAAGCTTGGCAAAGCTCTGAGCAACTGAAAACAGACTCTTGTAATGGGAAGTGTCAGACAACCTCAGTAATAGGCAACCAGCCCCGTCTGTATTATGCATTGTAATACGCTGATGATTGATGATATCAGACTTGAAATTTCACAGTTAAGTAGCTGCAGTACTGTTAATCCTCCCTTGCAAAGAAGATCGGTATTATAGTCCATCTGGTATGTATGTACAATGTAAGATTATGCTCCGCAAGAAACGTAAGATTATGCCCATCACAACAAAATGAATTAAGAATGGAATGCACCTTACTTTTTAAAGTAAGGAGTAAAATTTGGACATCAGTGATCGAGCTGACATTGCATACTTTGGTTCAACGGCAAGTACAGGGTATGGCAGCTTCCACATATATATAAGTTACTGAGGTTTGGATTTTTTTTTTCATTAAGTGAATACTTGTTACAATTTACTTCTTAATTAATTGGGTTCAGCTTCCATCTGGACATTCCTATGATCGAACTTCACAGGCCTAAATGGGCCAGGACAGAACATTTCAGGGTTGAATGGAAGAGCGTCAAGAGGAACAGAACCTTAAATGTGTGCACCTGGATATTTGTACTGGAAGCGGTTGCAGCAATATTTCAATGAAGTGAGCAGGAATAGCACCATGTGACTGGCTTGACCAACACGTCTCAAATTTTGTTATTCATGAATAAGCCAGAGGGCAAAAAAGTTCATAATGATATTTGTCGAAGCAAGTACTGTGTAGGAAACTGCACTTAGCTCAGAGCTATTGCCTCAGCAGGAAAAAAGGCTACATTTGAATAAATTATTTGTGGTGAATTATTCCATTAGCTGTAGTCATCATAATTCTATCCTGATTATGTAGCATACATAAGAAATTTCTCCTTTGCATATTGTATCTTCACTTAATTTATTGCAGCTGGAAACAACAATTAAACATTGCTTTTAACAAATCTGATTATCTGACAAACACATATCTTAGCTAATGTTTGCTGCAGAGACGCTGCAAACAAAAGCAAAGCTCACAGTGAACTTGAATAATGAAAAAGATTTTCAGATTTATGCATGAATAGATCTGTGGACAAAACCAGAAACATTAGGAGTAGCACTACACTGAGTGAGGCTCATCATTGTCAGAAGAGTTTTGATTTGTTATTTTGTGGAATATAAGGACTTCTTAAATTAGCATCAGTCTGCAGCAGTTTTATTTCTGAGTTCTCTAGAGAAGGCTTGTGTGAAAGTTTAGACACAAATGCCTTTGTCTTGTGCTGGCACCAGCAATGTCAAGGGAGTGAGACAGCGTTTCTGCAGCTTACGGCTACGTGACTGTGTGGGACCAGAATTAAGCTCTCGAGTGCTACAAAGATCAGAGCAGCAATGTGAAGAGAAGCAGAGACATGGATAGAGAAAAATGAAACTCAGAAAGCTACTTCATCTCTGGAGAAGATGGTTGCATTCTTTTATCCTAGTCAATGAAACATCAAAGTGGGGAAAACTCCTAGGCACGATCAGGAAAAGAGCCGAGTGCCTCTGCAGCACCACGGCCACGGCGGGACTCCGAACGCCCCAGCTGCTGGGAGGTGAGGCATGGAGTAACTCACCCAGCGGGGCAGGTGCAGTTTGTGGGCACTCGTGCAAATCACTCCTTTTGCTTGGGTTCCTGTAGGCTTATCCCCTTCTGCATTTCCTACAAACTCCATAACTCAAAGCAAAGCCAGCCAAAGCCAATGTGTTTTGCCTGGTTTCAGGTTGAAATTGCTCCGTTACGCACAGTGTTCATCTGTAACCATAAACTGGTCCAGGTGCACTCAAATCTTGGCCTACATCTGTTTAAAAAAAAATTACAATTTTTTCATCACAGCAGACCCAAAGGTCTGGGATTGCTACAGCCCCCCCAAACCAGATCATAATGGGTTCATCACAAGGGGAATAACTGGAAACAGCGTGCCCATTACCTTCGCACTAAGAACGGTTGGCATACTCTGCTAGAGAGAAAGGTACAACAGGTTTGCCCTATACACATAGTTGGATGCAGTTGCATTTTGGGATAATCTACCCCATATTACAGGGTAGAATTACCTCCAGTTTCTTCTGCACAAACCTGGATGGATGTCTAGAAGGGAGGAATCAATCTGGTGATGACCCTTGGTTAATGCCAAAGGTTTACTATTCCCCCCACTCTTCATTTCCCCTACTCTTCATCCCCCTGGTTCTTTATTTTTCTTATGACTATGATGATAATGCCCCTGGATGAAAAATCCTGCAAATTATAAAAAGTTTTCAGATGTAATATACTACTTCTATTTGGTAACATACTGACTTCACAACCTCCTTCATGAGTATTGGCTCTGTGAAACAAATCTTATGAGTAGGGGGATGGCATTTTTTATTTTCTCAGATTTTTTCTTTTTCTTAATTTTAGCATTAATACGAAAAGCATATTAGGCAAGCAAAGAAGAAAAAAACATGATTGAAAGCCCACACATGCAAACGAGCAACATGTTTATCCAACATGCTCAATGCCCATGGTCTCAGAGGGAGTTGTGGGATGCTCTGCACTATAAAAAAGTCAGGTGTCTTTCCTTGGGATGGATTTAATCTCATGTGACTTTATAGGTGTATATATCAACTGCAGAATTAAATTTTAGTCATTCTGGGCTTCCTCCTGTAGTCAACAGCAGTTCAGCTAAGCTATTTCACATATTTGCCATTATGTGGGATAGATTCCACCCTAAAAAATGTCTATTTATTTGTTCTGACTATGAAGAGATTCTAAACATCCAGGTTACACATTCATCATCTGTCAGATGCATCCCATCATAAATAAGTTAAAATATGGCTTGAAGGACAGCATTCATCTGATCAAGTGCAGACAGCTGCAATGTTGACAACTACATTTACTCTCCTTTTGTACTCAGTTCAAAGAAACAGGTGTCTTTAGGGTGCAATTCATCTAATATTAAAGCAGACGATTAAAATAGGTCAGATTGATCACTCCCTAAAAGCACCTATTTCTCTCCACTGGCTGGAAGGGGAGTCTGTGACAAGGAGCTGAGGTGTGAATGCTGGGTGGGATGAACTCCACACTAAAAGTTCACCTACAGCCTCATTTTCGCTGGAGCAAGAAACCAGAAGTAACCAGAAATTAGAAAGCTCGTGATGTGACCAAACCTGAGCAATGTGGGACAACCAACCTTGCCAAGATTTCTTGGGAAAACACAGGTGCACGTGAACTCGCTCAGCACAAAACCCTCTACTTTTGCAGTAATATCATCTTACTCGGGGATCAGTATACAACCATTAACTAAAGCTAATAAAATAAACTCCTCTGATATTTTGTTAGGTATAGGTAAGAATATGTAGCCGTCAGAGCTGTAATGAGGAATAAATGAATAATAGCTGATTCTGTATGATATGAATCTGAGGAAATTAATCCAGCTAGAAGTGATTAAAAACATTAAAGCTCCAAACCCTCATGGGTTCATACCGTTAGGCAATTCCTTACCAGAGTGCACATCACCCAAAGCTTATGAAAATATTTTCGGAAAGAGCCACAGGAAGTATTGCACCAGTGAAGACACAATAGTGCAGAACGCAACAAGTCAGGAGATGCGACTCCGTGCCCATCTCAACCTGGTACCCGTGTCCCGCCTGCCTGAAACCAGCCAATTTATCTCCTGTTCCTCTTCCACTCTTCACTTGACTTGCCTGAGTAGGGGCGTGAGCTCCTCTCTCGTGTTTATCTAGAGCTGTGCCCCGTGACAGTACCTCTCGTAAAAAATGTGGGACTGCAGACCAACACAGATTGACCGGCGGTCCTCCTCTGACAAAAAACATCTCAGCATGTTATTATTATCTTAGTTAGCCAAAAGATACACTAGGGACACACTGAAGGTGTTTAATTCTTATACCCGTAAGAGATGTAGATCGTGGCAGGCAAATCTGTAAGGAAGTGTAAATAACCGTACCGCAGCTGCCAAACCCTTGCTGGTTTCTGCAACCAGACACGTTCTCTGCAATGCACTGTTAATTATTTTGCCAAATTATTTTTTTACATCTTTTTTCTGAACTGTAAGTTTGTGTTTGAATATAGGGAATGCTGTGAGAAAGGCCGTTGTGTCTCCTTGTTGCGGCTTCATAGTCCGCGGCAGGGGGAGAGAGCCAGATTTAAGATTTCCAGATCAGTTTCTCAAATTTAAGAGCCACTGGAGAGAGTGACACCTTCAGTGAAGAGCTGCAACCAGCTTGAACTTGATTCCCTCAATGGTAAACGCAACCTTTTAATCACAGGCTCAGTTTCTACGTGATCCAACATCTATTATGGCCAGTGCTTCACCTTCGCGGTGCAGGTTTTTTCTGTCTCATTCACAGTTTTGGTTGGAAAGGAGGTTTAAAAAACAAACAAAAAGAAATCTACAAAGATACATGACCAGGGAAGTCATGTATCAGAAAAACCATGATCTCCCATCTCCTTTTCCAAATTTCCCTATTATTTCCAATTACATCCCCTTAAGTATTCAATCTCCCTGAGCCCTCAGGTCTCCAGATGGACTGCAGATTTTGCCATGACAAAGATGTCAGAAAAACTCATGACTCAGACTCCCGATTCAGACAAGTGTGATTACAGTGAAAATCTGGGTTCAACATTTGTCATGAAAGAAAACGGTAAAAATTAACCCAGACATCAACACTAGGCCTCAACATGCCAGGGCCCCATGACTGTGGGCTTGGTTTAATCACAAAATAAGTACATTTCAATACGCCAGTGAGAAAATTGTCCCATGTTTTCATCAAGCAAAACGTATAGGTGGAAATAAAAAGTCAGCGAGGTTTAAATACCCCCTGTTTTCTGCTCCAAGATAGGACCAGCAAAGGACCGGGCCTCGAGCCGAGGCAGGGCTTGTCTTGCCAGTGGCAGGGACATTCTGAATTGCCACCGTTTAAAGATATCCGGGAAGGTGCAGGTGTGCCTCAGTGGCTTGTCCGCAAACTAGGAAAGGTCTAGCGTCAAAACTACTCTTTTAGCTTCAATAGTAGCAATGATCCTTTTTAGCACTGTGGGTTGCAAGTTCAAACCCTACAAGCGGTGCGAGCGGGACAGATTAGGCACAAATTTGCACTCATTAGGTCACTTGCTCTCCCTAGATCTATAGCCACAGCGCAAGTGTTTTATATCCCCCAATGTATATTTACAGTCTGTTACCGTGACCATACCATTATGCATCATTATTTTTAACTTCAATTTTGACTTTTCCAAGAAGTTTCAATATTTTTAATTGAATATTTTTTTAATAAACATCGCTGGATAAGCCTATGTCTGCCATGCCTACACGCCTGGACTTGTTAGAGGAATGAAAAGCTCCTTTGCAGTTTTAGCTGTGGAGCCCCTGGAGCTTATTGCAGGCTAGTGGATGTTCTGATAAATTTGCCATTGGCATCGTGAAAGACACACATGAATGCAATGCAAAAATGAAGAGGAAAGACAGAGGGTCCCACTGGAAGTTACGCAAAGTTAATATGAAAGATGAAGTTCTAACCTTTTAGTTTTGCTCTGTCTGATTGCAGGTAGTGCCTTGACAACTTGGTACCAATGGCTGTTTGAAGGGATAAGATGTGCTTCAGCCCCAGCCTGCATTACAAGGAGAAAAAGTTCTTTTCAGATGCACATTCATGCAACCCAGCTAAAGAAATGAAAAAGGCTTGAATAGAAACCACTTATTTTTTCTACTATGGTGTGAAGGATCTCATGACCATCAGATTCAATCTTTATCTTTAAAGAATTTTAAATAACGTGCTTTTAGTCTGGAGCTTTTATAAAGTTTCTTACCGCTAAAAAAATGAGAGACGTAGAAATGTTGCACAAAGAATATCTTTCTTTAGACCTCTATGAATGCATTGATATTCCTCACAGCAGTGCAAACACACTGATCTGCAAGCAGTAAAAAAGGTTTCATTGCAGGGTCGTACAAGAAATACACTGGGTACCAAAATCCTTTTCCTCAGTGGGAAAAAAAAAATAGTGAAGCAGGATGTTGCCTTTCTTTGGTTCACAATCTTCACATCTCTCCCGCTGCCAATCCACTTTGAAGCAAAGGAATTGTTTTTAGTGTCTGGATGAATCAGAAGGTAGGGGAATAAGTGACCTGAAGGCATCTCATCTCTCTTCTAGACGTTATCCAGTCCTTTGGAATAATGATCCTACCCCAGATTTCAGCTCTGTTCTTAAGCAAAGAGTAAGGGAAAACTCACCCCCTGCAGAAGGCCAGCTCTGGACCTCAGCATTACTTACATCTGCGCTGCAGAAGATAAGCAGACATACTGCTCCATAGGGTCTCGTTGCTGGTCTTCTGCACCAAAGACATTTTAGCTACCGAAGCACCTATGAGCAAGCAACCACATGAAGCCTTGGATTGCCAATGTTGTGGTTTAGGGCATTTTTTATACAGGAGTAACCAGGACACCATAGGGACTTAAATGCTTGATATACTAGACTTGTTCCTGGTCAAGCCAGCTAGGAGTTAAAATCTGTAATTTTTTAGAAAATATAGTTAATTTAATTTGGTTTAACATTAACAGTAATTAATATTTTATTGATATTTATTTTAAAAAAGCATGCTGGTGTATGCACACAAGTTGCATATATATATATATTCATACCTACGTGCATGTACATATGTGTATACCTACCTTTTCACCTTGTACCTGGGCACATAGCAATACTGTCTTCATAAATGTAACTATATACACCCAGGGATGAACTACATACATAGAAACATACATATGTATACATACCATACATATGTGTGGTATACATCGTAAAAAACAATCTGGGAACTGCTCTGGTCCAGAGCCCTTTCCTAACGGGCAATTTAGGTATGTCCATGATGTTTGGCAGTTAAGTTAATGAGAAGTTAATGGCACTGATGTGGCTGTAGTGCATCTGGTGGCCTCCAAAGATGACCTCCCACCATTGCTTACCACTACCCACAAAGCCAATGAGACTCTCAAGGCCAAGTGATGGCCAAGGTGCATGCAAACCAACCCTACCACTAAGGAAGGGATTTTACCATTGCCCATGGTACGAGTGCGAGTGCTTTTGGAAAGCTACATCCAGTTCTGCCGATTACTTTTTTTTTAAAGGCGCTGATGAAATTAGAAGAGTTCACAGATTTCTGACAATTAACTTAAGTGTGGAAAATCTGCCTTGGACTAGAGAAAGATAGTCTTTTATTTAGTTAAGAAATGGTTAAGAAGCAACTTAATTACAGCTTATATGTGTAGAATATTTATGATATTGGAGTAGGGGGAGATAACCCATTTATCACTCAAAATTGACATAATTCAATGGTGGAGAAATGAAGATAAAACATAGTTGACTACAAATAAGGTGTAAATATTGTACTATTGCTTAGCACTAAAATGATTTATCCAGGGATGAAGTAGTACTCTTTGAAGACCTTATGCCAAGACGAAGGTCTCTATAATCACATGAGAAGTCATGGATGGAGGAAGAATCATAAGGTTTTGGCTAAAACTGGAGTTATATGTTTGATCAGAGGAAATTCCCGTAATGGTGTCACCAATCTTAAACTTAACCCACAATTAAACTTTTATCCACAGGTATGTCATCTTTTTATCCATCTTCCGCACCTTATTTATTTTTTAGCTGAAAAAGAACAGCATTTTCTCTCTCTCCTTCCTCCTATTTGGAATATTCCCTTTTCATCATTTTAGTTTCCTTTCAAACCAAGTTTGACACTTACTGCACTGACATTCTTGTTGCTTTGGGCCTGCTTTCCTTCTCTAGTGCCCACCCCGTTACAAGAAGGGCTGAAACCCTTGTTATTAGATGCAGGCAATAAGGCTGCCGGAGAGACCTTGCGTGTTTTCCTCTTCCCCTGCAGAGCCTACGGCCAAGAGTTGGTGATAAAGAAGATGCTTCAGGCCTCGAGTCTGCCACAGCCCACGGAGAAGCAGTATCAAGGAGTCAGTTCTACAAAGCATTGGACCCCATGCCGTTCATGTACCCCATTAGACGGCAGTTTGTCTAGTAAAGAACGGGGATGGAATAAATTCTTGCGAGGTTACAGCTCTGCAGAAAACACATGTAAAACCTGCCCAGTGCTGACATGGGCCAGCAGCCCTCTGAAATGATTTTTTTATCTCCATACACTGACCGTTCAGCCTCTTCCAAGGGAAAAAATTAGCCCTGTACATCACTTGCTCCTATCACTTATTTAACACACGACTGCTACCGCAAGGCTCCAGTGTCTCCCGTCTTTTGGGTAGCATTGGCATCATTGCAAAACTCAGACAACGCTAACCATATTTAAAGAATCACTGGTCTTTCTCATTAGGATCCTATAGGATTTGGTTTTCCACAACTACAGCCTCTCCGTAGCCATGTTAAAAATAGGCTTGGTAATACTTTTCACATTTGTAGGCTGTCACAAATGGTTAGCAGGGAAGAAGTCATTCAAACGCACATGACTTTATAATTAAGGCACCTAACTCTTATAAAACCCATTTTTCACAGAAGCAGTGACTTTTAATAAAGTGCAGTGGAGCTGTGGGGGATTCTGTGGTTTCTGTGTGCAGGCCTTGTGCGAACATTTCGACCCTCAGCCCTGACCACAGAGACCACAGTCATCAGGAGGAATATTTATTTCCACTCCAGCACTTGTCTGGTCCGGCGGACGAGCCCCTGAGCACGGAGCCGCGAGGCCGAGGGCATGGTGCCTTGTGGCAAGCTAACGGTAGTTGTTTTTCTTTGCTGGGCCTCAGTTTCTCCATCTATAAAATCAGGATGATGATTTCTTCTTCTTTTGAAAGCTGCCTTGAGCACTAGGGATGAACCCAGCAAGATGTTGTTATTTTTTCAGGTGGGGTCGCTGAGGCGTGCAGAGGTAACACTGATGCGGTTGGAGAGAGAGCTGGAAATGACTCCAGGAGTCATGAGTCCCATTCCCATGCACGCTGCGAGGGATGAGGCTCCTTTTATTTCATGGCCTTGTAAGGAGTAGGATGTAGGAAATTAAACCCTGGAAATTAAACTGATGAAGTTCTTCTATCCACATCGGTAGGAGGATCACACGGATGAGAGCACTCTGGCTCTCTCCGTGCATGTAGTAACAACACACTCAAAGCCGGAAAACCCAGATAAAATTAAAAGAGCCATTAGATAATCACTAGAAAGGAATTTAACTTCACTGTAAAGGATACTCATTTCAGTTCACCTGCTGAGCGAAATCAGGGGAAAATACTTGATTATCAGCGTGATGACAACAGATCATTCACGCTGTAATTAGAAGAGCAGATGTTGCAACTGCTGCCCGTCAGCATCCACCGACCTGCCACAGGGCCACCGGTTTGATGTGAAGACACTACGTGGTGAGAGCATGGGATTTCGGAGAGACGCGGGCCACCTCTCGCTTGTGACGCCTGCCTGGCTGCAGGTCAGGGTGCCCCTCACCGGGACTCTGGCACCTCAATCCTTCTGTCACCCGGTTCACCAACACGTTGAATAATCCCTGCTTTTAACTAACCCTTTGTCTGCTCTTGAGTACGCGAAGTGTGACTTTTGGTGGCCATTTGAACTCTTGTTGTGGGATCTCTGTGACAGGTAACAAGCCTTACGGCGAAGGAAAAAGCAATAGATTCATCACTGGCGCTTGCAGGCTTCTGACACTGCCTCCTATTCGCTTTCCTAATCAGGTGAGGGAAACACGGGTCTAGATAAAACTGCTAGGGAGCGGGGACAAGGCGGTGGATATATGCACCCAGAGAGCAGTTATCAATGGCTCATTGTCAAAACAGAAAGCGGTGCTGGAAATCCAGAAAACACAACCTGGGAGGACAGATTGATCGAGTTACATTTATTAGCCAAAAGAGAGAGTCTTGGTGGGATATAACGGCCTTTGAGTACAGAAAAGGCTGTTACAAAGTGCGCTGGTACCATCTATCCTCACCGGTAGGATAAGAAATGTCTTTACATGGCTGCAAAGAAAAATTCAAACCAGATAGGAAAAAAATTTATGAGGATCAAGAACATCAGTAGATTCAAGACTGTGAAATCTCCATCCTTGGGGGTCTTTAAACACAGGCTGGGTGAACTATTGCCAGGAAAAACAGGTATAAGGGACCCCGCTTAAGATAGGCAACTCTGCTATAGGCTTTCTGTGTGCGTTTGAATGAAGCTTGATGTGCTTCTGGCCAGGTTTTGTGCATCGGCATCACTTGGGTAGAGGCTGCTGGTAGCTCAGTGCAGCATACAGAGCTCATCCACTCCCAAGATGCCTAAAAAATATGAGCTGATTTTACGACTGGCAAGATCAGGGCTTTTCTAGGAGATATTGTGGTTGCCCAATGCTACTGAAAGGGCAGATGAGAAAAAAAGCAGCAGTTAAGCCAAGTGCACAAGGCTGGGTCATGTGCAGAGCCGAGTCTTTTCTCTGTGCTTTCCCCAAAGTCATCTCAAACCAGCTCCGGAGCAAGGACTTGTATCTAAGCTGTGTGAAGTGCTGGCAAACCAAGCAGCATGGTGTCAGATAGTGCAACTCGCCCTGTGGCTGATGCCACGTTCCTGACCCAGCCCTTGGCAGACGAGCTGATGTGGATTTCCCAAAAAGCATGATTTTGACATTTGTTGGGCTACATTAGGAAAGTAAGCTGGGTCTTTGGCTTACTGGGGCTGAGTGTGAAGCCCAGCAAAGTTAACCGCATGTGAGAGTGGGAAAGTAAAATCCCTCCAAAGAAATATGTGGAGGGGAGGTAGCACAGAGATGCTTTGGGGGTTCTCAGCAAGGGCGTTACATGGGTGATCTTGGGGTTTTAGGAGTCATCTGGGACAGACTGAAGTCAGTCACTGCCTTCACGCACACGCAAAACATACCAGCCACAGAGACTGAATCTCCGGCTGTAGGTCTAATGTGTGACCAGCACTCCTGAATCTTGCAGCGGCAAAGGGGAGCCCAATTAGGAGGAATACGAGCCCACGTCTGCTCATCCCAGTGGGGGTCACGGTTGGTGCTCGCAGGAATAGGTGCTGCTTTGGGATAAGCCCAGGGAAACATAGCGGAAAGATTGTGGGCTCTTATATAGCTCTTTCGAGCTGTGCAGCCCACTAAATAGTGAATTCACTACAAATGCAGCACTATCGGTGACTGGGTTCATACATCACGTAATAGGTACAATTCACCCTAAATTAAAAATGCAATGTAAAATAGTTTTAAATACAGAATACACACAAAAAGGTAATTGATTTGGTCTCTGCTTCAGTGACTGTAGGGTAGTAGCAGACATCTTTGGGGAAGGTGCTTTGCGGGGATTAACAGCCAGGTGGGGGTTAATAGGCCACAGCTGCACTATGGTCCCCAACTCCACCCCAAATTAATGATCTTCTCAGGACATATCCTTAAATTAGAGGAAATGACAGGTTTAAATTGGCATGTGCCACACACAGAGCAGTGGCAAGCCCAACAGTTAGTATAATTTTTAATATGGCCATAGAAAACACCTTTTTATACTAATAGAATAAATCATGTTCTCAACACCTGGAGTTTACACTAGCCAATCTGTAATAACGTATTAATGCATAGCAGTTGCACATCCTGTTACAGAGCAGCAATAAAATGGTGAGGGACCCAAGGGTAAGGGTATTAGCTCTAGCTAGCAAGACTCACTGATGGTTGTAGATCACCACTCTCCAGCAGTGCAGCTGATTACCTTCAGTACCACACAACGGACCATTAACTTATTTTCCTTCCTAGATGTCCAGGGCCTTTTCTTTTTTTTTTTTTTCTTCTTTCCTGATCACGGAGACTTCAATTCGGGAAAACATTCCTATTTACAGTCTTTAAGAGTGTGCTCTAATTACACCAACTCTCAAGCCAGCTTCATGCCGGATGGGTGACAGATGCTGCCCTTCCCTTAAAGGCACCTTGCGTTTCGGATGGTGGCAAGACAGCAAATCTTAGATCTGCAATGTAAGGGTACTTCTGAGTAGGGTTCAAGGAGAAGTAGGTGTTTGCTAATACCTCATTGAGAAAAATGGATTACTTTCTTTCTCTCGGAGGTATTCTTCCAAGCTGCCAATGGCATCAGACAGACCTCAATAAATTGGTTATGTGCAGGTCCCGTTTCCAAGCGGTTCTCTGAAAGCAGGAGGGCTTTCTTCCTTTCTTAAATGAAAACCTGAAATTCTGATTTCAGCTATGAAGTTAGTGCTTTCACGGGCAGGTTGTTGTAGATTTACAAATAACATCAGCCAAGAAAACTCAAATATTCCCTTACGTATGGTACCTTTACTGTTCAGCAACAAATCACAAATTTGGAGAGATTAAACCAGAGCCTGTTTTGATAACTCTGGAGGGTTTACATGAGATCACGCTTTAATTCTTTTGCTTTCTATTGTGCAGAATATAAGAATTGTGTTCAAACCGCAGGGGGAACTCTGAGCCACTAACTGCCTTTATCAGGACTCAGTGTCTTCCTGAGGCACTAAAATATTTGGGGTTTCCAAATCAGAAGAAACAAACACAGCACTTGGTGAAGCAGCTGCTCTGCTGCATTCATCTCCGTCTGCGCAAGAAGAAAACAGGTTTTGCAAAGCCGCGGTGCTCAGTTTTTCAGTCCCAGAGCTATTGCAGCTTCCACACCATCATCTTTTCATTTAAATTTTGGGGCCTACGGACTTCTCATTATTATTATCATCATCATTATTTTAAAAAGACTGGATCCACAAATTCATTCCCATGATACACCTATAATTAATTGATGCACTGAGAGGTCTGGATGGGAGTCCAGGTCTCCAGAAACCCGTTTCAGTGCTCTCACCTTCAGCGTGTGTTGGTAAGGGGGGAAAAAAGCATCTGCTTTCCTTACAGAAAAGATTCATAAATAAATGAAGCAGTAGATGTGCCAAATCTGATGTGATGCAAAATATAATACCACATGGAGCAGCAGGCAGCTAGGAAAGGCAGCAAAACCCTTATTTCTAGACTTGGAGTGACATCACCAATGACGCCTTTGACAAGGAAGTAAACAGGAAAAGCTGAGTTGGCTGAAAGTCTGTAAGAAACAGGGAGGGAAAAGTCCATGTTTACCACATGGAAAAGGACAGACAAAGGCAGCACAGAACTGAATGTTATTTTCAACATTCCCAAAAGAGGATGAGACAGAAGAGAGGGTAAAGACACAACAACACTTAAAAAAGACTTTAAACAAGTACTTACTAGTCTTTCTTTCCGAATGGATTTAGACTCTGGTTCCCTCTGTCTGCGCAAGGCAAGGGGACAAAGCACGGCGGGGTCACGGGTATTGCTGCAGTTGAAAACTTTTTTTCTTCTCCCCGTATCAAATTTTTATCCCACCTGAGAGTGCTCTGATGCATCTCTGAAGAGAAACTTCCAAAGACCCATACTTACATTTACTGCCTCCACAATTTGACAGCTTGCCTCCTCCTGAAACACATTGGGGTTACTGTCTTCATAGTTATATAGACATTCACTGAATTTGGTGAAACATTCAATGAGGAACTGACAGAAAGAGGGAGATTTATTGGTTCTTTAGGACCCAGTTCTGCAATCAAGATCAATATGAAATCATTGATAACATGACAGTTAATAGAGCACAGGCAGCAGGGTCCTGCATGGTATCATCTGTGAAAAACTGTCATACAAAAATTAGACAATATCTAGTGCTTCTGAGCAGAGCCAGTGCCTTTTATATTGCTATAACCTTAGCTACTTGACCAGAGGGTTCACATATTGCTCTGTCAGCTGGCCGTAAAATCAAAACCGGGACTGCAAGATAGACTTGGTCACCAGGGCTCGTACTGGTGCTCCATACACACAGCAAGGAGCCAGCTGCCTTCTCCCAAACAGAAAGCATTAAAAAGTGTAACCTCAGATTGGATTTCACGGTTCCCACTTGACAAGGAATTCTTTCTACCATGAGAGCAACAAGACACTGACCTGGGTGAGCAGAAAACCTACACTTTGAGTTACGAAAGGGAATGACCCGTCCCACCAACGTCGAGTGAACTCCTAAGCTCTGCACCTACAGGTTACCAGTTGCTGATCTGGGAAACGCTCAGCTGGGGTTCACTGCTCTTCCCACCTAAGCCTCGAGAGCTATCATTTAATTCAATGGAGACAAGGCTTGACCTATAATATGAGCACTTTTTTGAAAGAAAAAAATGATACCTTCTTTTCTGAGTTAAGTTTGTATCACCACAGGATTCAAAACACATGAGATGATTTTAACTTTTTTTCCCTACGTATTGCATGCAAATTGAGGGACTATCTCTGACCTTCCCAGCAAAGTTTAATAGTAATGTTTTTAGTATCCATAAATTTTTGGGTGTCACATGCTAGTAAAAAGTTGGATAGGAAAAACAGGGGGAAATAGCCTATCCATATGAAAACAATAATCATGTAATATTTATTGTCTGGGATTGAAATGTTTCAAATATTCAAAGCAATAAAACGTCAGGAAAAGCTAGACTTCCTGACGTAAAAAGGCCATAAATTTCTTCCTTCATAAGACACAAGGAGGGGGGAAAAATCAATGTGATATTTTATGCAAAAGAAAGAAAGAAAGAAAGAAAGTAAAGAAGAAAAAAACCCCACCCTTAAATCCACGTTAAAGCAGTAGAGAGCCCCCAGAGGGCACAATCCACTTACCTTTGGGAGTCTGAAGGAAGGAAATGGCAGCCAAGAGCACAGCTCATGTATTACAAAATATAAGGAAATTTCAGACACAATTTAAGGGAGCAATGAGGTATCTCTGCAGCCTCCAGCTCTGACAACTCCCTTCAACGTTCAAGCGCTATAAAAATACCTGCTGTTGCCCTCAATGCATAAACTGGGGGCTTATTCCCAGCCCTTTGAAATCTCTCCCTCTCACGCAATTTCTCTTGGACTTAAAAAAACCCACCAAACAAACAGCCCAAAAAACACCTCCCCCCGCTCCAGATTAATAAATGCCTTTTTCATACAGGAGGTCAAAGGTGATTTTTCTAAAACTTCACGGGGCTTCACAATCTCTTGAAGATCCACAGTGTGACATTAAACTTTGTGCAAGAGAAAAATGAGTAATACAGACAGAAAAAAAACCCAAAGGTTGCAATCAAATTATTTTCACAAAGTAAAAATCTTTATCTTTACAAGGATAAATCTACTTTCACTGGAGAGAGAGGGAGGTATCGAAACAGGGTCAAGTTTGCTTTTGGATTTGTAAAAGCAGAGCTGTTTTTTGGTATTCAGTCTTCCTGACAAAATATGAATATATATGTATATTCATATTTATTTAATATATATGCATATAAATAAATACATTTTCTATGCCTCTCCTACTCACCTATGAATAAAGTTTTAATAACAGTCTCTTTAAGTGCTGCATTAATTTTGCCCTGCCTTTAGGACCACCAAAGAAACCAACTAAGATGCAAAATCCCTTCAGAGTGTGCACCACAAATACATACCAAAGCGCAAATAAAACAAGCCTCAACAAAATAAAAATGAATCGAGCATCATCTACAAGCCCAACTTCAAGACTGTAAAAAACACATATAAAAACTAGCCGTGGCAAAAACTGGGAAGGTTTGGACTTTGGCCAAAATTTCAAAAGTTTGGCTGCTTATCCCAAATTTTATCTTGGCTACCATAACATTGGGAAGACTGTAACCTGCAAGCATGGCCACACCTCCCTTCACAGTCCATACTCAAGCCTTTCCTTCTTCTCATTTAGTTGGACAGTAGCGTACGTTTGATCCCAAGGCAACATTAATTTCCTACACAAGCCCCATTCACAGACAGGAGGATGTAGTCCTCTGCTTCATAGACACCTGTCCAAAGAGGTTTAACGGGGGATTGGAGCATACAGACTAACAGATCTTCAAACTCCAGAGTCCTGGAGGAATAATCTTCATGCTGCTCCCATTAACCCGTGTGTGGGAGCTTTGGCCATTTCTTGGATGATTTTGTTGCAGGGACAATATTCACACACTCCCTGTCTTCTGGACACATCAGCAGGGCAATGTGGACGAGCTTAGATAGCTGCGCTTATTCGGGTACCACGAATGAAATGAACCAGACTCTGCTCCAAAATACATTTTCCCTTAAAATGTGAAAGGTTCTTAACCCACTAGTCAAAAACAACAGCTGCAGAAAGACAGAGAACTGTTTACCACTCTATCGACTCTGAAACCTGACCGCATACGAGAAATAACTATTCTTAACTATTTCACTGCCAAACACGAGGACAAAGTTCTGATCACCAAAGTATGGAAATAATCATGAAGTAACTCTCAAATAGGGGAAAAAAAAAAAAAAATTTCTTAAGTGACATTTAGCTGAGTCTAGGCAGACCAAGGTTATTTTATTTTGTCTTACCTTGGAATATTCAGCGTTGCGGTTCTTGATCTTCCAGTGGAAGAATCTGTCATGTTTTTCCTCTTGGGCTTGTGTCTAATTTGCACAGTAAGGAGACAAGTGGGATGCATATGAGTTTGAGGGAGACCTCAAGGTTGACCTCAACTGTTAGTTGTACAAGTTCAAGCCCTACAGAAGCCATCTATCAATTTTGCCACCATCCCAAAGAGGATGAATAAGAGCAGCATCTTCCATGAAGAAGCTGACTTTCCAAGACACCCTTTCCCAGGTACTAAAAGCACCCCTTAATAATTGCTTCAATTTATTTCTGTTCTGTCTACACCAAATTCTGCTGAACAGTACAAATTTAAGACTAGCAAAATGTTGATAACATTCCAAAACAGAGGAATATAAATTCTTTTAATAGTAAAGTAAGGCCAAGGTGACATGGAGAACACTAGACAGATCATGTCTAATTTACTGAAACAATTTACTTGAAGCTACAAAAAAATTTGTGCATGCGCAGCAGAGTTCAGCGCTGATGATCAGCAGATACACAACGATCCAAGCAAGGGAGCTCAGGGAGAGAAGCTCAGCTGGAGCCTTGCTCCTATAAAAGCCTTCTTTCTCCTTCTGCAGCGGTGTTTCAGATTTGTTTTCACCTAGGCTTGACACACAGTTGCTGCCATTTCATTTGCAGATCAGAAGAAATCATGTCAGTACAAGAAATGCAATAGTTTCTTTGGGTTTTTTTATTTTGCAGATTAATTAAATACTTATGGAAATGAGAGCTAAACAGAACCGGTTTGAGCCAACTTGCTTTATTGACTCTTGACTATCTGAATCCCGCTATGGCTTCAGGTTCTTACACCTTCTCTTCTTCCAGGTCTAGCTATAGGCTGAAGATCAGCCACCACACTTCAGCTGCACTTTATTAGAATTCAGACCCAGTTCATTTACTAAAAGTTAAAGTTTTACTTTATCTCTGTGAACACCCATCGCAGCTGTTGCCCCATTTAAAACAGGGCATTTACGTCTCTTAATTGTGTTTCTCCTATTATTTCTTGCAGCTCGGATGCACGAAGCAAAGGCAGGTTGGGAGGAGATCAAGGTAAGAACACTTTGGAACTGCCAAAGTAGGTTTTTTTAATGAGTACGTCCCTCGTGGTGATTCCTGATGCAGAAATCCAGCAGTGTGGAGGAGGGAAAGTGTCCCACAGTCCATGTTTTGGTGGAAATGTAACGTTTATGTTTCTGCACGAGGTCATTAAACGGCTGTGGCACGTTTCAGCCAGAAGGTTTTATAAAGCGTTGAGTCCTGGATGGGATCCAAATTGAGTGATTGCATTTTTCCTCCCCAAATTCCTTTTGTAGATTCAGTTGGATTCTGCCACTTTCTCTCCTAACCTGCGGGGCTGGGTTATGTGCTTTCTGATACACCCATCACTTTCACTGCAGAGGGAAGATGACTCGGAGCTGAGAGCATCAGTACGGATTTGGGAAATCCAGGTTTTCTGAACCATCCCAGGTTTCCCAACATGGGGCCAGTCATTTAGCCTTTCCGTGCTTCAGAAGAAACGGAGATAACAACACATTATTATTTCAAAGCGGTGCTGCAGGCATAAATACATGGAAGACTGTGAGGCACTCAGATCTTACAGTAATCAAAGTCATACAAGTCCCGAAGATTGACAGATCTCATCTTCACAAAATCAGTAAGAAAATCTGCAAAGCATCTGGATGAAGACTAGTCCAGAAATACACAGATATTAGTATAAGACTCTAGTGCCAATATTTCTGTCTGATAGGAATTAAGATGAATTATCAATCACAAATATAGAAGGGAGCTATAAAATGTAAAATGAAACTGTATTATTATAATTTTAGTTCTTGATTTTCCTTATTTATCTTTCCAGCTCTCTTCCACTACTAATCTATCTTGTTTAGGAAAAATAGTATATAAGCATAGTGGAGCTTGATTACTGAGAATGGCTATTAATGTAGTGTCTCAGAGTGCTCTCTAGACAGTTAAAAGGCTTTTAACAGTAAAATATGAAGGTTTCCTTCAAATTTGCAGTCATCTGCCTTCTAAAAGTTTGTTTCAGTTGCCAACATTTCAGTGATTTATAGAAGTCAAAGTATCTGATTTTTGTCTCCCCACAATAGATGGGAGCTATTTTTTCTTATTATTTTGTAAAGGCAACATCATTATCTTAAGCAGAAAAAATAAAGTTAAGAGCTACATTAAAGATACAGCTTTCAAAATAATTTTTTAAGGCATCTGGCCTTATTTAAACCATCAAATTTACATTCAATTCCTTCAGGGATGGCTCCGTTGCTTTGTGCTGGCTCTGTGCCCTCCGAATAAAGCCCTGGATTTAATGCATGCCACCACCGCGTTTCGCTAGCTGTACCGCCGCTCAGTGCAGATATATAGTAGAGGTATAAAAAGGCTAACCTTGGACAAGATGATTCACTTAGGTAAAAAAAAAAAACCTGTAACAATGTAAGTTTCAACTAGAGGTTAGACTTGTGACTAATGTCACTATCTATTTATTCTTAAATTATTAGTAGAAGTGTTTATGTACTATGAAACATTCTGCATGAGCTAGACGGGAAGCTATAAAACATTTTATGAGATCTACACACGGCTGATGGCAGAACGTTAATACAACGCTAAAGTTTATCTAAATTCAAGAAGTGCCAGAAAACAGGTTTTTTCCCCCTCAGTGAGATCTTCACTTGACAGAGAAGTGTACCCTGAAAACCCAGGGGGGGACAAATTCTGCAAGGTCCTGAGTGTCTCCGGAGAAATATGGAGCACTGTCAGCTTCTCCCGATCTCCAGACAAAGGCAAGAGCCTTTTAAAGGGCTTTATTTTCTCCGAAGAAAGCCTGAGGAAGGACAGGTCAGGAAATGAGATGAAGCCCAATTAGAAATCTGCATCGTGCCTCCCTCACCTCTGACAATTTTCAAGCTGAATTATTATCCCTGTTTTGTGGGTGGCTGGACGAAGGAAACCAAAAAAACCTAGGTAATATAATCGCACAGCAAGGCAGACACTGAACTGTGAGAAAATTTCACGCTCCTTTAAATGTTCTGCAGTCTTATTCCTACTGAAATTGGTTCTGTTTCCCTTCTTCAGGTAACTAATAACATGTTAAATAATCAGCATAACCTGATTCACTTACTATATATCCTTGCTAAGAATCAAAATGATTTGCAAGTTGAAATTACACCAGCACAAAGCTATTTGTACGCAGCCATTCCTTGAATCTCAAACTGATTTTTATACAGCTAATAAAGAAAAAAGTTTAAGATAAAACGTGTAGTACCAGTTTAAACAAAGATCTCTGCTTCGGCAGCACGTAAAGCGGTGCTCAGACACGCTCCGTATGCAGCACGAGTCCTAGTGGTCTCATTTTTGTTTTAAACTGAGTTAAAGAAAACTCTGAAGATGCGAAAAAAGCGATTACTTCCCAAAATAAGAATAAACGGGGTTAGTCCAAGATAGGGAGACATAACCTACCTTGTTTTACTCTAAATTCAGCTCACTGCCTTATGTAGAGAAGTGAAAGGTTATTATATGGGTTTACTGGGCAAACCCAGATTTTATAAATAATTGCCTGTCAGACTGTTCAAGATAGACAAACATACAGCAGACCAACAAAAACATGATCTGTCATATTTCTGAGAGAAATGTATGTTGAGTCTTCATTCTCTGGGACTTTAAGTAGACCAGTAAAAAATAAGTGCCAGTATTTTTCCTGCTTATGCATATTTTAAAATGTAAAATCTGGGAGAGATACAGCTACGGAAGGAATTTTGATTCCAGTACCCAGTGCCTGAAACGGTTTCTTCTGTCTATATCCCTGCAGATCGAAACCAAATACAATAAATGCTGGTGTCCTTTTAAAAAGTCTGGATGTTTACAGCAAGCATATAATTTTCCATGATTAAGGACGCCAACAAAAATAAGAGTGATGATAAAAAGAAAAGTTTAATCACATATTTCAAGAAGCACAGATGGAACATCAGAAAACTCCCCCCCCCCCCCCCCCCCGTTTAATACACTGCATTGTACACATTACTTTTAGTCTTTTACACACAGATTAATTCCAGAAAACAGAAGCATCAGCAGGTAAAAGAAAAAAGCAATTTATGAATGGCAGTAATATTTGACGTACAAAGTTCACTTTTACAGTATTTTGGTTGCAAAGAGAAGAGACATTTTTCCGTTTATTTAAAATATATATATATATATTTAAATTTTTTTGCAAGCAGGTCCAGGAAAGCAGAGCAACAAAACCACTTACAAATGACCCCAAGAGCATACAGTGGGAGTAAAAATTAAAACCTCACATACTAAGCACAAAGGAGGAGGACGGCTGCGCTATATAAAAGTAATATTTTGCTGATCTCCTCTCAATCTCTTGAGCGCTCTCTCTTAATTTGCGGTTTAAGCTGGATTTCAAGCCTGGGCTAAAGCAGAGCCCTGGGCCAAGGGGGTACCACAGGGAGACAAGCAGTACATGCCTGGAGGTCCTGGTGCCGGGCTGAAGCACGAGCCCTTTTCTCTGGTCAAGCATCATCGTGGTTAGCTCTATATTTGTCCAGTTTTTATGGGAAGAAATGAATGTGTTTGTGAGGCCAGCAAAGGCTGGAGGAGCAGGGGACGGGAAGAAGCACAGAGGGAGGGACTGAGATTTAAAAAATAAATCTGAAAACAAACAACGTGAACGAAAATATAAAAAAGGCAAAAAAAGAGCCCATTTCTTCTTTCACCAAATCCAACAGTAACGCTGCCTTTGTCAACAACAGAGACAACATCTGCTTCCTGCAGCAAACGCTGAGCAAGTACATAGCGTTAAGCCTTTGCCTAGAACCACTGAGACAGACACAGTTATTTAAATACTTTAGGATATATTTTTCTGAATAGGGGCCCAATCCAGTGCCAAATCACTGCAAAGGCTTTCCTTAATTTCAGAGCGCGATGGCTCGAGCCCTAGGAGAGGAATGGAATAAAAACAGAGGTGGCAATACTGAGAATTTGGGGCTGACCGCTTAGCCTATCCTTGGGTCTGCAAAAAGACAAGTCTCTAACTGGTAAAGTACAGTTTACCTGAGCTTTTCTCTGAATGTCTTTGGATCTGAACTCGCTATTACTCTCATCAAAAAGCCCCTTGCTGGATTAAACTGGGTTACACTGTCTGAACACTTAAAAATTATTTGAGAGAAATCAGTGGAAAATAGCGGAAAATACTGGAAAACAGTTTTTCTTTTTGTAAAAATCACAAGGAAAACCTATATAATCTTTATATAACCTAAATAAACCTATATAACCCAGTCTATCTCCGGCCTCTTTCTGCCCCATCCTGCTTTACAAAAAAACATCTCTAGGAGAACACACGGACTTCCAAACGCTTAAATAAAAATGACATCGCGTTTCAGAAAGGGGCTGACAGCAGCACGTCCCCTGCAAACTTCAGCATTGTCTGATCTGCATTCTTGTCCACCTACACGCTATCCCAAACATCCTGCCATTAATTAGCTAAATGTTCCAGCTAGTAAACAAGAATAACGATTGAGGGGGCTGGAAAAAGAGACAGAGTCAGCCAGCAGATAGTCACAACAAACCAGCCCACTCACTGGTACACGGAGACATTGGAGCTTGTATTTTTTTGCCTTCCACGGAGGGGAAAAGAAAATCACCTTAATATAACACTGCCTTTCCTGTTGCTGCAGCCACATCCATATTAGCAGGCGAGAAAAGTCATCCCGTTTCTGCGGTAGGCGCTCTGTCAAAGAAAGAGAAAATCTGTAATGAATTATCACATCAACTTAAACAAGGGAAGAAGGCAGAGAGAAAGGCAAGGCTTTCTTCCTGTTTTGTAGACTCTTCTGGCTGCAATCTAATAGTGTGCTTAATCTGAACATTTCTGGTGGGGAAGCTATAAGCAACCACTTTGTCTATTAAAAAATCAGTGTGGTTAACAAGTGGTTAGCGACTCTATTTCAGGAGAGCGAGAGATATGCAAAAATGTAACATCCTATTTTGTTAATTGCCTGCAAAATAGATGAGGCCAAAAATACACTATTATGCTGAATCTGTTTGTCCTTTATAAGCATGTGTTCTCTATTCACTATGCTCAAGAATCATTTCTAACCTATCTTAATAGTCTATAAATTACTGAGTAATTACAGTTTTCCAAACCTAATTTATAGTCTGAGTCTAAAGCTATGTAAACAGACACTGGTATAATCCCCACCCCCCAGAACCAAATTAATCTTAAAGACCCTCTGGTCAGTACAAAATAATTTGATATCCCATATATTGTAACTGGGGATCAAGTGTTTCCAATGGTAAAGAAGCACAAGAGTTAAACAGCATTTGAGAAAATAATTTTAAAAGATCCTGTGACACTGTCTCACTAAAATACCTTTCATGCATTTTTAACATCTCTTTCTGAATCAATATAGGAAACTATGCCTTTTTACCCCAGGCACACTGGAAACCCTATATTTTAAAGGGATATTCTCAGTTTAAAAATTTATTGCTTTTTTTGTGTGATACTAATGATACCTTCAGAAAGGAAAGTAGTTTAAATACTTTTGCTTTATTTGGTTCACCTTCAGCAGTCATTCAGTTTTGGAAATGAAAATATAGTCACCTACTTCATTACCGTTAGTGCTTCGTCAGATTTACTTTGTACCTCTTAAGTTCAAGCACTTAGGAAGTGCCATATATAACTACCATTTTTAATGGCTCTACCAATTTCCTAATTAATTTCAGCGAGATCAATTTCTCCTCTCTTAAACTAGAATTAGAAGAGTATCATTAAGAGCAAAGGATAACCTCAACCAACTTTGTATATAAATAGTATTTATACTGAACTGTAAGGAAATCGTTTCAAAAACAGCAAGCATGGATTCAGAGAGACATTTACAGACACTGAATATGCAAAAGGAAATACGTACAAGATGTTCATTACAGCACCCTTTACATTAACACCATACTTCAATATAGAGATCTAGCAGCATATGGCATTAAAGTCAAAGAGCAGAATATTAGCTCTGGGATATATAGCCAGTCATCAGACATGACAGTACCACCGCAAACAACAACAAAAAAAATCCAAAGACTCTATACCCCAACATGAAATGCACAAAAACAGACTAGCCAATAATTTTGAAAGGATCCAATATATTCCCACAACCACAAGCAGCAAGTCCAAGGGAGTTTGGATCTGCAGCTTGCCCAAACCATTATGGCTGGCATTTTGAAGTCGATGCAAAAGTAATGTTTTTAGCTCCTTGACCCCGATATTTTTACAGAGCTTTATAACCCAAGTGACAACCTTTAACACATAAACAAAAAATAGTCAGGGCTATTGTGCAGTTTGCTTGAAGATAAATGAACCCCGGTATAAAGTTGGATCCACATGAAAGATAAAAGGTTGAATTTTGCGAAAGGAATTTTGGTTGCAAAGTGAAGTTGGGCTTGGCTGGGCTCACCTGGGAAATAATGAAGTTTAACATTTTCCAACATGGGCGATATTATACGGTTAGTAATATCCCTGAAAAGGTCATTTTAGAAGCAAGTTTCAGAGGAGGGAGGATAACACCTTCAGAAAGTTGGACACACCCACCAGCCTATATTTAGCAATATATTATAACTAGTGTGGCTATAGTTAGGATTGAAAACTATTTCCTACTTAACTCCCTGTTTCACATACTTTAAACTTTCTGAAACATTTGCCCTTGGGCTGAAATTTCCTCTGCTTTAATCTCTGCCTGAAGTTCAATTTCTTTGGAAAGGACCAACAAAATTCCTTAAGCCATTTTGAAGTTCAGCAATAATGAAAACAACACATTTTTCCTTCCCAAGCCAGAGAAAGTGATTCTGATGTATGCATATTTTATTATGGAATTTAGCCATAAATTGAAGCATTTTACCCAAAAACAATCTTTACCTTCAACTTCAGCTGAAAGGTAACTGGTTTGAAAATCAGTATTTCAGAGGAGGGAGTTTGATTCATCCCATTCCATAACAAGATAACGCTTCGTTCTTATTTTGATACATTACTAGATAATAAAGGTTAACCTCCAAAATGCTTTTATGCATAGCAAAACTATTTTACAGTCACCGTTCTGAGTTATACCATATATCTTTAAGATACATACAGCTGAATTCGTGATACTAAAAGACATATCTCTACACGCCAAGAATTGCGTGAAGGGAAAAAGCAAGATGTTTTTTATAAAACTTGCATGTCTATGTGCCCTTGCAAGAGAGAGTGTATATGTATGCGGCAATCATTTAATGTGGTTTGATATAATGTAAAGGGTTTGGATACACTTTTGGGTATTTTATGCCACTTTGGCAGTATCCAATTTAACAAAAAAAAAAAAAAAGATTATTTGGCCAGAATTACAGATAGAGGGTGATGCAGACTCTTGATGTGGGACTCAAATGGCAAGCCATAGCTGTATCCATTTTGCTGGATACGTCTTGCTATAGCCCAATGTCAAGAGATAACATAAGCCCCCGGAGCCCTTTTTGGAAAAGCGTCTACTGCATCCAAGTTTTTTGTGTGCTCTCTCTCAAAATTTACTGTCTACCAGCCTGCGCTTTGATTTTTCCTGCTGTGGGCTGACTCCTTGCCATGGCCGAAGGTCCGTCAGCCTGTTACTGTACCCGCTATGTGCGCGGGTGGTCAAAGGACCACTTTTAGACATGGGAAATCACCTAGCTTGGCACAAATTACACAGTTCACCTTCCTAGAATGGATTCCATGCTCTGAAAAGTTGATATAACCTTATTTGGCCAATCTAGCTCTCACAGAAACTCTTCTTGCTCCTTGCTATCGTATGAGAAGATTTTGCATCCCCTTCTCTGACCTTGTTAAAGGTGAAAGGACAGATTGCCGCTATCCACAACCAGAGGCTAAGCAGGCTGGACCAAAGTGAAAGCAGAAACACGACCTTCATCTTGCGCAGTCCGCTCTTGCCACATGCTCCCATTTAGGGGAGAGACATGATGGTTTTGCTGCTTAGTCCTCTACTTCCCAGTCCTGATCCCAGCCCACCTTGGCACCATGTGAAGAACCTCCTCATGGCTTCTCAAGCATCCTCTATCTGCCTATAGTACAGGAACCCTACCTTGAAAACATTGCTCCTTCAAGTTCTCAAAGCACATTGGATTCTGATATAAAGATCTCTGGGAATGCTATCATTATTTAATAAATGAAGGTAGGGTTTTTCCTAACAGTCTGAAAGGAGGTACAATCAAGCAGTGTTCACCGCTGTCAGTCATGTAAAAGCAAGATCATGTTGTGCTCTTAGTTTGGTGAGAGGGAAAAACTAACAGCTGAAAAAAAGGCAATCTGGAACAAAAGGCCTTGCTCAAGTAACTCCTCAAATTTCATGAAAAATCATCCATTTTCTACTCTCTTTTTTGGTCCCATGTCTCTCCTGTAGTGGTAGCCCACAGTAGTGTATTATGAAGGACTACAAAGAACGGCTCCATGAAGAGGGCAGCAAAACTCCTGTCCCTACAGTAGGTCACATGAAATGAAACAGTTTACCGAAGAGTTCATAGGACCGATTTAGGGGCAGAAAATAGTGTGTTTATTAACACAAGATATACCGAAGCTGTGATTTACAGAAACAAGTCCCAGCCAAACTGAAGATGTGAGTACTCCTCAATTAGGTGACATACCAGATTAGAAAACTAGGACTTCAGAACAAGCACCTTAGCTAGAAATGGTTTCCAGTTAACAATTCACACTAGTGCATAATTTCACAGCTGTAGCATGATGAGAAAGAATAATTTTGGCAAGAGAAAGAAACAGCTGTGATTTTTGAGTGGGCTGATGTTTAATTCTTATTTGGGATAAAATTTGGAAAGTCTAGTGTAAAACATCTCCAGCGGGCATTGTAGACACCAAAGTTTATTGGGTCAAAACCTCCATTGGTTTAAGTCTGCAGTTCTGCTTACATTAAAGCTAAGGTACAACGGCATACCACAGGTCTGTTTTATCACTTAACGATGATAAATCCTGAATTACAGGTCCTGTATAAGCAAGTCACAGAACAGCATTTTTAAAACTTGAAGTCTCCCTTTCTTGTTGTCCTCGTGTATGTGTGTGGGCAAGTGGTTTAACTACAATGCATAAAGTGGAATGGCAGACAGAGACATCAAAATCAAAGAGCAAGTCCTGGCTGAACTTCATTAGCAAACATAAATACAAATAGGCACATCTTGTTTGTGACATGCCACGGTCCTTTCCTCCTTTGGTAATTTTACTCTATGCTCTGATATTTGCATAAATGTAAATCAAACCATATGACTTCAACAGGCTTATGATAGGGGAATCATATGCAAAACTTTTTTTCATCAAATAATTCTCTTCATGCAGTCTTCCAATGTTACTGTGAAAATCGGGGAGGATTAAATCTCAGACAGTGAAAGCCTTTATTTAAGAACAGTGGAGGGAGCCCTGCCCTTTAAATAAGAGACATTCTTGGATCAGACACTGGCTGGCAGGATGGAAAAAAGGATGTAGCATTAACTTTCATTCCATTCCAAATAACCTGGAACCCATAAAACACAAAGATTCTCTAATTTTAAATCTGCTCCTTTTCTCCCTGTGTCTTCTTTCCATTTTATTTGGGGAATGTTAACTTTGAAATTTCATTAGCCCGCCATAATATCAAACAAGTCATCCTGGACTGATTCATAGCTCTTTGTACATAAAAACATCTACATTAAAACCCCTGTGATTAAAAGGTTACTCCTCTAATTTTTCCCAGCCTGCATAGACAAACCACATGCAAAGAAGTGTCAGCTTATTTAGAGATTAAAATAATAATTAGTTTAGGAGGCAAAGTATAAGCAACATTGTTTAAAAAAGAAAATCCATATGTTGTTTAGAATTAGTTGCTTCTGTTTAAGTTTAAATAAATTTGTGTGAATATGAACTCTCCTTATTAAAAGTGCATACATGTTACAAAAGAAATATAATGGATAATTCTCTCTCCAATTTAAAACAATAGCATTGAAGGCTCCAATTCTACAAACCCATCTTTAATCAGTAGCCAAAGCACAGATGTCTGATATTACTCAGAGGGTGAGGGAACATTTTATGTATATAATGTGTAGTATATGGTCAATAATGAAAAACAAATCCCAAATACATATATCTATGAACACCCAGGTTTAGCAGGTTACGAACTTGTACGATGCTCCGGATGATCTGCCCTGCTGTATTCATGAAATCTCATGGATTTCATTGACGATGGGATCAGATCAATGTGCTGAAAGCTACAGCATCCACTTATCCATGCAGTAACGGTCCCTCTGGAAGCACAACCACATTTGCGCTTAAGCTAGCCCCGGAGAAACCGCGGTTAGGTGTAAGAAACACAAATGAAACAACTTTATCCCTCAGGTCTGTTCCCTGAGTCTTCAGCCACCCAAGGGGACACCAGCGGCTTCCACGCCGTGAGTACCTGCCCTCCAGGAAGGGGACCGAGATGACACTTTACGTAGGCGACCACGCACTGATAAGCACTGCCTCAGTAAACCACCCTTCAACAGCTTGTAACAAAATGCTTTCCAGCGAAGTCAGTTCTGGGCTTTGGTTTACCTTTTATCTGCCAACAGCGTCAACTTTTTCAATAATCACATAAAACTGTGTTGCTGTGTCCAGGAACAGGATATATCATCCAAGACTGTTAAAGAACAGAGTCTAGATCTCAACTACCCAACTTTTTTATTGTTGCTTTCTGCTACTGGGAATAACGACATTCCCAAGGCTGATGGAAACGTAGGATCTCTGAAAAACAAGGACCAAATGTATTTCTCAGACACCTCATGCAATACCACCGGGGAAGGAAAATAAAATGTCGGGCTTCTACTGCTGTCCTTCAGCTCATTTGGCCAAATTTGCGATGCTGCAGTTAACTAGCAAACGCTGTTCTCAGGGCTGGGCTGACATTATAAGAAAGAAAAACAAGGCAAAAGGATCATGGCTTCTGTTGCTGCAAGAACTGGGGTGTGGGAGTGGGGTACCAACGTCTGCCAAAAGAAAAAAAGAACAAAATTGGTAGGGAGAGAGAGATCATTTTAAGTTTCTCAGAGGGTACTGTAAACAGTGGAGAAAGAAGGAAAAAATGGAACTATAAAACAATACTTGGCAGCCAGTTTTGCAAAACAAACATATTTTCGCAAAGTTCTTCCCATCACTGCCACCAACTTTAATGGGCTTTATTTGTCTGAGAGCAAGAAACCCTTTTTAATTGCCAGAGAAAAGGCGACGCTGCTTAGCACACTGATAGGAATCCCTCTTCGGAGCCCTACTTCACCCGCACGCTGCTCTCGGTTCACAGAGAGAGGAATTCCTTCCCCCCGGCTGCAAAACCTGTAGCTGGGCTCCATCACCACCCTTCCCTGGACCAAGGGAGCAGGCTGCTTCTCCTGCGGAGCAAGCTGAAATCCTGCAAGTTGTTATTGCTGGGGTCTAATGGCCCATAACTGTCTGACCATGATATGCTACTGGCAAAGCACGCAGCAGGTCTCCACAAGGCACCAGACCTTGATGGATACGACCTGTTGGACCCCCAGTGTAATTGGGAAAGCTTAATCCCCCCACCGCAATGGAAATGCAGTGGTTCCCGAGTATCCCCGATCTCCTCATGAGCATCGCAATGAGTTCATTAATAATTTTACCTCCTTACGTCAAACTGGTCAAAACGCTTTGAGTTGGTCAGAGGCCAACGTCTCCTCTTCTGATGTGTCTCAACTCGCTGCTTTAGCTGTATGGCAGCAATAATGTGTGCGGGCAACTTTATTATGTCTGAGAATGAAGTTAAAGCTAGAAGCCTTGAGACAGACAAAGAAAAGACTTTAGGTATGGTTAGATACTGAAACCTCTGGCTTATGACTCAGGGCACTCCAGAGTCACAGCACTCCCATGTGAAAATATACCACTAATAATAAAAGAATCCTTCAACCTGAGAGTAATTCAGCATGAACTAACCTGGACGGCTCCCTCTCTCCAAGGATGGCTTTTCTTGTCTTTTTAAAGTTTCCTTCTATTGCTGTAGAGGCTCTTTTTTTTTTTTCTGTGGGAAGTGACAGAAGAGGTTAAATTCCCCCTCCATGTCACTACTGCTCAGGAGCTCAGCATATGATTTTTAGTGAGTTTATTTGGAAACAATATGGTGTGGTACAGTCGTCTGAGTACAAGGGCAGGAGCCAGGGCTGGGCTCTGCTCCCAGCTCTGACACTTACTTGCTGTGTGGCCTCAGACAAACCACTTAATGTCTCTGTGTTTCGATTTCCCCTGCCTTTGAAACAGAAATACAATCGCTCACTGAAAACCTTTTTTGAGGATTGCTTGATTACAGAGCTAATACATAGTGTTTTGAAAACACCATATGCTATTCCATAATTGTTATTTTCATTACATTATATCTTCCATTGTAATGGCTAAAATACCAGAGGTACAGAAATGGATGCCGAAACTGGCAGTTATTGGATAGGAGGAGCGGGTATTACTTTGAAATAAATTAAATTATTTGGGCAAAACAAGACAGTTCACCTACATTCTTTTCTTGAAACTTGAAATTGTAACGAAAAGGAGCACCTAATGACATTTTACAACATACTTCTCTTCCCCCACCCCCTGAAAACATCCTGTGAATGCTCTCTGCAGAGGACATAGCATCTCTATTCTCCCTTTGCATTTCACCGGGGAAATGAGAACCCAAGCAACAATGCAGGGCAGAGAGTCAGTCTGTAAACAGAGGAATTTTCTCAGGCTCCGAGGCCCTTTGCTGGTGGCGGCATTCGGGTGCGGCCACTTCTAGCTCCTTACTGACTGATGCACTCTGTCTGCAGGGGGGTGCCTGCTCACCGGAGCGGTGGGAGGTAAGAGGAATTAAGGTAATGCATCAGTGGTTGCCAGTGGAGGAGATGGGAAGGGAAAAAGAGAAGGGAAAAAAAAAAAAAAAAAAAGAAATATACTATTTCAATCAAAGTCTGAAATTTGTAGAAGTGGTTTTGGTCTCAATATAGAAAAAATATTTATCCAAGAAACTCCTACTCGGGTGCGAACATCCTACTTCTAGTGGGATTTTGTTTGGCAAAGTGCTGTGAAAGAGTGGAAGCTAATACAGAGCATGTCTATAAACAAATATATTTATTTAGTACAGATTGACACATTCACTAGAGTATTTCAGTGATTACACGTGTAAAACTATTTCCTATAGTGGTTTCCTTTTGTGATTCTGCTAATTTATTCAATCCACCCCATTTTCATGCATTGAATGTTATGAGCCATTTCAGCCACCCAGACTGAAATGCGCGTTTGGAGACTACATGCCTGTTTTTTCATTTCATCATCTACACATAATTATTTGGTGATATTAGGAATTTGAGCTCAAATGGAAGCCAACCAAGATTTTAATAGCTTAAAAATCATACAAAATGAAGTCTGCCCTGAGGTTAATGAATAAGAGCCAAATCTTGAGGCGCTCTCTCAGTTTTTACTCACTCCTTATTCAGGCAAAAGTTGAATCAATTGTAGTTGGACTGATTAAAAACAGAAGAACATACATTTGGACCTTTCTCTCAGGTAAAACTGAATAAATTACCTAGGATTAGGCTGCAGAATGGCATCCAATCGATCTTTCATGTGTATTTCTGCAACACGCTGGAGAAAAAATTCCAAGTGCTGAGGCAGTTTAACCAGTTAAAACAATACTTCAGCAGCAGAATAAATTATTATACACCACCAGGTTTTATGACATTTATATTAGAAATAGCCCTGAATCAAAATACATTTTCTGGTCCCTCATCAACTTCTGAAGACCAGGATCAAATCCAAACTTAAAAATGGTCCACGAAGTATGAAAGCCAAATGCCTTTACCCTTCAAAACAAAGCTCCATCCCTAATCTGAACTTTAATTCAGGCATATATTGATACAGTTATTGGATTTTTGATGACGGGAAGCATTTATAATTTAGGCAATTAAAGGTTATTCTTTAGTTATATGCAAGATGTCCTAGTCCTTGTGCAAAGAATGCAACGTGCCTGTAAAAAATATGAAGCAGAGCAGTTAATTCCTTCGAACAGTTAACACTTTACTTGTAATTGGTGATAATCACAGAAGGCTGCTCCTCCCTTAAATAACAGCCCATTTTAGTACTGGCCAGCCATGTCAAAGTAATGACACATTTATCCCATTCAAGCAAGATCTAAGCATGAGGATGTGGAAAAGAAAGCAGGATGAAGAACAGACTTCATCAGTATATGCAAAGCAAGTAAGAGAAGGAAAAAAATCGGTAACAGGAATGATCTGGTCATCTGTGAACAATACCAGATCCCCTGACTTGGTCTGTGTGATAGTGGCCCTGCTCACCATCTCCTGACAGCCTGCAATTAGGATCTCAAGGCTGAAACATGCCGAGCATATGAAGAGCTCGACTGTGGGTGGCTTCATTTGTAAACGAGCAAGCGGGGACACGTAGAGAGGACAGTCTCCTCCTAATCAGCTGCAGGGACTGGTCCTGCTGCCCCACGACCTGGGTCTCTCCCCAGCAGTTCCTAACGGCAGCTACCTGCAGGACAGACAGACTCCTTCACATATTTAGACAGGGGTCTAACGAGCACTAACAGCGCTACCGGCACCTTGGCCAGCTTGCGAAGACTGCTCAAAGCCTTGCGGGCTCCTGCGCAAGGCAGCCTGTACAGAAAAGAGCCCTTGTGGCACCTTCAGAGAGCTTCCGGCAAGTTATGAGCTGCAAGGACGTCCCAAGAAACTTGGGATCCCAAGGAAGGCCAGACTTTTTTTTACGTTATACTTTTAAAATGACATTATATCCACATTCACATGTTGGAAAAGCTGGTTCGCACGGCAAGATGGACTTCTAGTCTCTAATATGTGGCTCAAGTTATCTATAATCTTTCCAAATGTCTTTCTGTCCGTCTATTCCTTACCTGCCTAACGTCTTGGCAAAATGGGCCATCCCAGAGACACCAGACGGTTGCTGAGAAGAGCAGAATTCCAAAATGTCCTTCCTAGAATTGACTAAAAATTCCTTTTGGTCGTTTCTGATTGATCGGTCTGTGGAGGGGGGCAATAATAGTGACTTTGCGAAGAAAATGAAATAACTAACGGACTCTGAACTTCCATACTACACTCGCTCTCCATAGACCCACTTATACATATTACTACTATGCACACTTTATTGAAATGAAACTTATTTTGAAATGCTAGGACAGACCAATGCCATTAACAATATCTCGGCGGTCTGACCCATCACATCAAACACTCTCTTCTTCAGTACCACATCTCATCTTTTTCTTTTGTATCCAGTTTTACAGAAGACATACATTTATACGCACATCTATAAAACTGATACTTGTCTGAAAACAAACTGGCCAGGCCATGAGATTCTTCTGGCTGATTGCCATTGTTCAGTCATTAAATATAGGCTTACGAATAGGGAGATGAATTACCCGCTTGTAACTCCATCAAGGGCTTTTCATGATATCGCAGCCCATATTTTTTTAATAACATTGAGGAATATTTAAATCCTGTATGAAAGTTTTTTCCTAAGTACTTCTTTGATGTTAGAACATTTTGATTTGTGTGCATGCTGACACCAGAACAGCTCGATTACTGCATGTTCATTTATCAAAGAGTGCGGGGTCGATCCCGTTCGGATGTGCAATTATTGCATCAAATACATAACATGCGCTAATCATGCTGACAGCAACACCCCCACTTCCGATGGCTGGAAATACAAGAACAGTAAATAATTACTGTAAATGAAGAGTTAGTTAGGTCTCATTAAACGTTATTGTTACTAAAGCAATAACAGAGTTTATATTAAAAAAAGCAGAAAGGTGGTAGGGGAGTTACGGAGCCCCAAACCTAGAACACATTGCCGTTCCTGGTCTTAAAGCTAATGGGACCCAATGGATCCGGACTTCAGTAAAGACAGAGAGTGTTGTCTCAGTCACATTATTTATTGTAATGGTGTAACTCCCTTTTTCTTTGTTTCTCCTCTTCCCTCCAGCAGAACGGCTGTTGGTAAGATGGGAATGTCAAATCCAGGTTTTCGGCTCTCCAGTAGTTCTGAATTTCCTGGCTTTTGTGGACTGAAATCAGATCCTTAACGTCGCTTATGTGCATTTTGTTTTGGGTAATTGACATTAATTTTTAGGTTGCATCACCAACATCAATCAGCGCTGTTCTCAGAGGACTAGAGTTAAGGGGCCACAATAAATGGGCATGATATTGTTTCTTTTGTTTTATTTTTGGAGCACTTTGACTACTCTATACTTTTCCAGTTGATGTTACATTCTTTTTGTGTGAGACAACGTAAAACATTACTGCCTGTCTCGTTTAAAAGAATACTTTGGTATTACGGTAAAGGGCTCTAGAGGCTGGGACAGTCAAGACTGGTAAAAATTCAAGCTGATACCTTTTGTCTATGTAACACTTTGAAGAAACTATGAAACAGCAACACATTTCTTTAGAGAGCGCTATGTTGCCCGTTACAGATGTTTTCCATATGGTAAGTGGAAGGTCGGCCCCTTCCCCCTCCACTCATCAGTGTTCTCACATCGTAGAAGGCATCTACAAAGACAACACGGCTGTAAATGATATTGCACAGAAGCCTCCATCAGCACGTACTGTAAATGAACAAGCTGATTTTCATTGTACAGGGCAGGAATACGCACCATTGTAGCCCATTTACGGTGAGGATTTTGACTCTTCAGCTTCCCATTTTACCAGTACTGCACAAATACTCTGGGGTAAGTGGTCAACAGAAGCCAGACCAGGCTTCAGATGCTAAGATGACGAAATGGAAAAAATAGATTAAATTAGCAGAGATTACTGCAGATTATCATGCTGCATCAGCTGGTGGGGTTCAACACCTTCTCCCTCAAATCCTTACGGGTGGGAAGGAAAATTCTCTCTCACACAAGATCATGATTTTAAGGGGAGAAGAATCATCTGAGGCATCTCAATGGGGCTAAGACCTATTTTTTTAGACATTGGTACATAGTCGTATACACAGGATCACAGGTACACCTTTATAACAGATAGCCTTTGGGTGAAGAATTGATCTGTTGCCCCATATTTTGTGTTGCCCCTATCAATAGATAATAACAGCTATAATTACAATGGACTTAGAAGCACAGCTGGACTTTTAACAGAGCAGAGTTGTATTTCCAAATGTTCAGCACCTGTGATGGGAATCGCGTCTTCAAAAGATCTTAGAGTTCCAAAGCACCATTTTGTCATGCTTACAGTCAGGTTCAAAAGAGTCCATCACCCTAGGTGTACTCAGGATGTTTTGTCCTTTCATAAATCCCGATACTTTTTTTGGATGCCAGAGCTATTCAAACACTTGAATCTTGAATGCAGGTCTGACTTTCTAAAAGTTCAATATGTCATGGAGGCATTTCCTCATCTCAACCACTCCTTTTCCAAAACACATAATTATCTTATCTCAAAAGCAGTAAACTTCAGAACAAAAAAGAACCCAAATAAACACAGAATTTCTGTTAAAAAAAAAAAATTCTTTTTGTCTATTTCCCTACGCTTTTGGTTTTAGACAAGGCATGGAACTGTCTATGTTAGCCTATATTTAATTTGTAACTGGACCATTATGTTTCTTCATGCTAGCCAATCTTTGTAACATATATAGATACTAGTTTGTATATTTTGCCATTAGCTATATATTATTGCATAATAGTAATATAATCTCCAACATTTTTACAAAATAAACTCTACTGTTGAGATTTTGAAAGCCAACTAGTGATCTTAGCTATTTCACTCCTGGTCATTTCACCAAGAGCTATGGGGCTAAAACTTTAAGTAGGTTCACAAATAAACCTTCAATGATATCTACTTAAACTTTTCTTCTTTCTTCTTTGTTTTTTCATTCTTATTTCCTTCTCATTTTTCTAAAATGTGCACCACCGTTGACCCATTTCTTAGAATCTACAAGATATTCCCCAATAACCTGAAATCTTTTCATTTTCTTCTTTCAACATATTTTCCTGTTCACCTTTTTCTGTTCCCCGTGACAGCATTTTTTTCTAATTCTTTATTACCAACTTTATTCTCTTTAAACTTAATTAAATCTTTCCTTCTATTTATCTCTGCCTTTGCCCCTCAGTTCAGCCCCTTGCTTCTCAGCCCGCTCTCCCATCTTTCCGTAAGTCATGACTCCCACTCACTTTTGCCCAGCATCTCTCTCTCTGTTGTTTTTCCTTCCAACCTTAGGTTGGAAAGGTCCTTGTCTCTTACTGACATCATCTCTGTAAAGTGAAGGGCTTCTCTGTCTTGATATAATTCCATCCAAAACTTACTTCATTCTCTCCCAACCGGCTTTTGGCTGTACAACTGTATTAGCAGTCATTGCAGAAACTATAGAAAGCTGTATCTACTGCTTATGATAGTTGTAGGACAGAAGAAGAGTTTTGGCAATACCAAAGGGGGCATTGGGCATGCCAGAGAAATTCAGTGTTTGTGTATAGGAGCAGGAGGATCATAAACGTCAATTTGGAGTTGGCATCCAGGGCGCAGAGCCCTCAAAATTGTGAGGGAGTTTTTGTACTTCCCACAAGCTTTAGTTCAATCTTGGATATTAAATATAAATGAAGCATGCAGTTTTCTTTTTTTTTTGGCTGTAATTATTCAGTTTGCTTAAGGAAAAGAAAGCAAGAGGGAAAGGAAAAAAAAAAGGGCACACGCCACCTTCGTGTCAAAGAGAAGCATGCTTGTGCCTAGCCCATTGAAGAAATTGCTCAAAACCACTTCACCTTTGTGGAAATAGTCCCCTTGGGAAAGGCTGGGGCTTCTGCCCCAGAAATGGTGGCCCCTAGGTTTGCCCTCTCTGAGACTGGATGAACTCGCAAGCCATCATCTCTAGCAAGCTTCTATTTTTCCTTGATAAATTGGTGTCACTTAATTGCTGTAGTATTTCCTGCCTTTGTCTTTAGCTGGGCAAGAGTCAACTGAAAACTCAGGACTAAGTCTCACAAAGCCCTTAGCAAATGCAGAGTGTGTTTTGAGGTGATATTTATTCCTCAAGGAGAGCTGTTGATGGGGTGATCCTGGCCCTCTGTAGGGGGACGAAATTAATCCATCCCCAAGGAAACAACGCTTTTTTGCTATCTTACATGTAGAACTTATGACAGGTGTTACAGAGGACAAAACTGGGGACAACAAAATATAAGCTTGTCCACACTGCACAATGAAACATCTTGGTCCTGATCTGGAAGAGAATATAGCAAAGACGGCTGCTGATTCAGCTTTGGCTTTTGGAGCGACCGGCCAGGGTGCCAAATGGGGTGGCGTTTTTGTCTTGTGGGCAAATTTTAATCAGGCACCAGGCAGAGTCAACCAACTAATTACTCACAGGCCACTTGCCCAGTATGAAAAAGGAACAATTTTCAATCTTTGACAGATTGGATTTGAACAGGCAACAGAAGTGAAAGCATCTATTGTCCGTTATCCAGTCCAGCCCCAAGACTTCCAATTTCTCAGTTACCATGTAGCCTGTTCAGAAAAGGTTTGTCAAGCAACAGCCTCTCTAAACAAATTACATCAAAATTCCTTACACTATGCCACATATTCAACTTGCCTTTCCAAAAAGAGCCACATAATAAGTTTCTAACAAGGACACTGGTTATTAAAGCACTCTAGATTTTCTAGGTCAAAGAGGTGAAAGGCAAAGTCAAAATAACTGAAACAAAATAGTCTATAAATCATGTGTGTTTACTTCCAAATACCAAAAAGCGAGATATGAAGAGACCTGCTGCTATACTAACCAAAATTCATCTAACTATTTTGAATTACCATCTTCCTGATGAAAGCAAGATTTAAGGCACCAGAGTTGGCTTTTGGAAATACCCGAACAGTTCAAAACCAAACAGAGCTTAGTAGAAGCTGGATCCTTCTTTTTTTTTCCCACTCCTTCCTCCAAAATGTATAAGACAGACACAGCAAAGGAATACACTGGTAATGCACGTTGTTCCTTTTTGTACAATTAAAGGCCAAAAGTAGATACCTTTTTTCACATATACGTTTGCTTAGGTAACCCGGGGATCTAAACTGAGAAGTGTAAAATTTCTTAATGCATTTACAACAAGGAAATTGCCATCTGAATCTCCTACTTCCCAGAAACATTAAGATCTGAGATTTCTGAAAAGAACATTGTATCATTTCAGTATATTTTGAGACATCCTTTTTCACAGTGCTGCATCTTTGTATTAGTAGATAGGAAGAAAAAACCATATTTTTGCTGCAGTTTTCTTCTTTAGGAGACACCCCTTACTTTTCTACTTCTCAAATGTGTTCAAACCCATGCTTACTGTGAAGACTAAAGCGATTTATCAATTTTTCAAGGAACATGCTTTGTCTAGAATACAGTTAAGCACATCTTCCATTTCCTAATTTTCCAAGTTTTTATCTGCAATGATGATTTTGCAATGGTTGAGTGAAACCATTGAGAACGGATGTGTACTTAGTTAATAAAATGTTGACTTAAAGAAAAAAAGAAAAAAACAAAGAGTCAGATTGAGGGTCTAAAACGGCTGCAAAGGAGCTGCAACCTACCTTCTAACACGGGGCACGCACCAGCCCAGCACAAGTGAAATGAAGTGAGAAGGAAGTGGCTAGGAACGGCAGTGGATGTTCTCGTTCAATAAAGGCTCGGAGCAGTCGCTGTTGGTGGGCTCCACGGACCCCAGATGTAATCCTGCCCCCACCCCACACTTCCTGGCAAAAAAAAGAAAACAGTTGGGGTGGGCTGTGGTACCACTTGCCTTCCTTCTGGGTGAATCCAGAGGAGGAAGGGATCAGGATAAATTATAGGGCCCTGCAAAAGCCCTGTGTGTTTATGATCACGCCATCTGGAAACAGTGATAACTGCACTATTAATGGAGGCGTTACTACAGAAGATCTGCCGTGTCTATTAAAACCAGCCATGCTGTGTGCTGGCTCATGATACATGTTTGCTCTAATTTCCTCCCTGACATTTCATTCCTAAAGCTGTCAATAACCCGTTAACCTTCCTGGCACTGAAACTCTAAAACAAAGTCCCATTTCAGCTCTGATTTTGAATATGAATTGTGATAAGCAGTATCAAAGGCTAAGTTTACAATACACAGTTGCCCTAATCTAAATCACACTATAGGTGGTGGGGTTTTTTCCTTGCTTACACAAAGCTCTCTCCATCATAAACCAGGATACAGCAATGTGATATCCTAAAATTAATTTCTTAATTTGATGGCAGAATAGCAAATGTTCTTTACTGGTAACTGACAGCTCGATCCTGCCGTTTTCAACGGCCAGAAGTGTCCTGTAATCAGGGGAATTGCTCACATCCATACAGTTTAAAGCCAGAAGGGAAAATTAGATCATCTAGTCTGACCTCCTGCATACCACAGACCACAGAATTTCAGCCAGTTGCCCCTATTTTGGGCCAGTAACCAGTTTAACAAAAGCATATTTTCCAGAAATTCATTTGACCTCCATTTGGAGTCATCAAGAACTAGACAATGCAGAACTTCACTTGGTAGTTTGTTCCACCGTTAATTTCCTTGTGCCTGACTTCTAACTTGAATTTCTCTGGCATTACTTTTCTACATAAATACAAGTTATAAGAACAGCAATTATGACTGTCTCCGCAGTAAGGGTAACATTAATGTGAAAAGAACATGTCCAATCGAGATGCTAAGAAGCCTTTTGGCCCCGTGCACAGAAATCTTTAAGCACCGGCTGATCCAGAAAAGCCCATTACTGGATTTACTGAGATGTCTGAGTCAGGTACAAAAGGATACATCTATGGAAGCGTTTGAGTTTGGATCAGGGGTGTGGTTTTGAAACAAATCTCCCATTCATCCCCACTTACTGCACATCAGTTTGCACCGTGGCATGATTTCAGAGCACACTAACTGGACCCTTTTTGGGTAAAACCGAAACAAAAGGTGCACTCCAACCACTAACGGGCATTCAGTCAACGGGGCCAGACTAGCCCTAGCGCTAGAGAGAAAGTAAACCCCACGGAAATGCTCGTCATGTGCATCGGGTCAGCACCAACCATTTGTCTTCGACACATCTGCTCCTATTTGTACTACTTGCAAAGCAGTCGCAGCCTAATTCCCCCTGACTTTAAAGAACCTCGTGCCAGCAGCAGCAGCGAATAGAAAATCCAGATTTGGCAAATCATTTCAGGAGAACGGTAATTGGAGGAATTAATTTAGTCGAACAACAGCTGGATATTAATCCATGATCTGAAGATCAATGGCAGTGATCAGAAGGTAATACAGCCAATAGAGTTCCTTTTTTCAGTAGTATCCTTACATTTAGGAAATAACAAATATTGTAGACTAATTCACCTGGATCATCCTGAAAAGACCAAGTC
The DNA here is from genome assembly GCF_964195595.1 of Calonectris borealis. NCBI lineage: Eukaryota > Metazoa > Chordata > Aves > Procellariiformes > Procellariidae > Calonectris > Calonectris borealis. Next base: position 6,124,704 of record NC_134314.1, read on the forward strand.
AGAAACAAAGGGCTTCTGGGAGAACTGCCAGGAAAAGATAAGGAGAGACACTGACACAGAGAAAGGACAACAAATCTGACCTAATAAATAACAGGATTCAAGGTTCAGAAATGGCTCTTCCACAAAATTTTAGAGACAATTAATTAGGATAGTTGGTTTAATTCTTTGTTTCCAGTCAATGACCTTCAATATACTGTCCAAGGGAAGAAGACTAGGCATACATCTTCAGAACTTGCACCCATTTACCCAGTCCAGAGATATAGGTCAATTAAGCATTTTATGCTAAAGGAGACTTAAAATGAGACATGCAATTCCACACAAGACCACTTAAGAAAGTCGCTTTTTGTGGCTGCCAGACCAGCAGTGCCATTCTCAGAAATAAGTGTTTCTGTGTGGGACAGAAGCTACCAAGAAATGAGCAGAGAGCAGCAAGAAGATGGCTAGATCAATGGTCACTTAAAAATATTTTTTATTTTTGTTGAGGAAACTTCCTGGAGAGTATAAAGGTCAATGCATGGGTGATCATGGCAAACCAAGATTTTTTACAGAGATCTTTAGGGAAGTGACTGATGCAGCAGAAGTAAGAACTATTTCAGTCTTAGTTCACCACTGTTCTCTCCATCTTTCAAATAATATTTCCTGTAAGTATTCATTTCCAGGAGTTGAAAGGCAGAAGAGCTATCAGATTGGCCAGTATGACCTCCTCTAGATCACAATTCCTAATTATTCCATCTTTTCAGAACACAATAGCAGCATATAACTTTTATAAAGGGAAAAACAGTCACTAGAAATTTCAGCATGCACTTTCAGAAGAGCACAAACCTCTCTTTAGTGTTTTCATAAAAAAAAAAAAACCCACAACCTCCTCTTTTTGCTTCTAATATTTTGAACTTTCCAAGGGATTGATTTATTTTTTATTTCTTTTATTTTTGTGATTTCTCCTTTCTGGGATGAAGAACTAAAGTACTGAAATATTACAAAAACAATGAAAATATTTGTTCCAACCAGGGCTAAGCACCAACATAAAACACACAAAAGCTTTGCTCTTAGCCTCCCAGCAAAGGTCTGTCAATCCAGAAGTCTGAAATACACGGCAGAAAAAAGCAGACAGAGTTCATGCTGATCTATCAATGACTTTTGGGGATGACAAGACTGGAAATAGGTGCTAATTAAAATGAGATTTCAGGTTTTGGACTGTTTGGGAAGGTAACCAATACCTACAAGAACTTTTCAAAAGATAAACTTGGTCTTTGAATTCCAGATACAACTGAAAGAAAAAAGAAATTCCCAACAAAAGGGGGAATCTGAAAAGAATAACAAGGTGATTTTGAAAACCTTGTAAAGTTCCGAGAAGTCTCTTTGGTCTTTGACTCTTTGGCTGGTGATGCTGGATATATGCAAACAGTAATCAGTTCCAGGCCTGCAGTAGCAGTGCTCACTCATAATAGAATAAAATTATAGCTTACATAGGAACTCAGAATTGAGAAAATCTCTGACTATTTGGCAAAGGAAAGTATCAGGAAAGCAGAAGGGTGGAGAGGGAAAGGTTGTAAGGAATAAGAAAAGAAAATTATACTGTTCAGATAAATTACACAACATAGGAGAGAAGAGGGGCAGAAGGATCACAAAGCAAGCTCAAGAATAAACGGACATGGCACAAGTCAAAGAATTTGACAACGGGTACGTTCAAGGAACCTGGTCCATATATCATTATCCGTGGAGAAACGTCCTTGCCACTGCAGTTAGTTTTCACCAGCATATCAACACATTCTCTGATGGACTGGCACGTGTACATGACAGTCTTCAAAACGAAATTCAATATACTCCTGTCCCCACTGCAAACCTCACCTTCTTACCCAGGCCCTGCTAATGAAACCAGTTGGGCCTGGAGAGATGCCATATGTGATCATCTCCTGTATTACAGCTTGCTTTGTCAATGCTGGAAACGAAACCTCAGGCATGATAATACCAAGAGTTAACGCACACCAGCACTGCTATGCCAGCTCAAACCAGTTACATTTTTCTGACTCTGTGGTGGTTTTGAGTTTTCCTTCTCTCCTTCCCCCTCCTCTGATCAAGGACACACATGGCTACCCAAAAGCAGCAAAGCCTTTCTACCAAAATTACTCTCCTTTAGTAACAAGACCGCAAAAGACTGAAACACACAACACTGTCTGCCACCACCCTATTCTGGCTGATTGTCTTTTAATAGCTACAATAAAGTTGTGCAAAGGAATAATATTCCACATCCTCAACTCTCCCGGGCAGTATACGGACAATCCCAAAGGAAAGTGTGCCTTAGCTGAATCTGCTACTTTATGAGTAAAACAGGAAGTTCAGTCCCCTTTTATTGTACCTTTTTATTTTTGAAAGGCTGCCCAAACAGTTCCAAGTTGAGTTGAAGCAAAGTTATTGATGTCAAGAAGCCAAGATCTTTCGCCATGCCTTGCTGAATAAGGAAGAAAACTGTTTGTACTCAGCTGTCCTTTGCTTCTCCAGGCTAACTCTGAGCCAAAGAAGCAGGAAGAGGAGAAAGACGAATAAGTGAAAAGGGATAATGTTTACCTTTTAACAAAATCACAATGTTCTGCTCCTAGCTCTAGCAGCCAAGGCTCTCTGTTGCATCTTTAAGACAGATAGTCTCTTCTCTGAGAGACGACAGGCTAATTATAGTGCTCCTGCCAGAGGGAACTCACACATGCAAACCATTATGTAAAATATAATTTTTTTCTTTAAGAATGCTCAAGATCATTAGACATGGTTTTTTCAATGCTAGAAAATCAAGCCAAAAATGAAAATAAACAGTTTCAAGTATTTGCAACATAATTCCCTCATGCATTTATGGAAATATAGTAAAAAGCGCCTTAAAAATGTGGTTTGACATTTCATGCTGCTCTGTTTTTCTATTTTTCCAGTTCTCAACATTTGCCCTCTTGTCCTGTATCATTTCAGTTCCACTGCAGTTTGGAAGAGATGATGGTGGTAGCCTTTGTCATTTCTACAGTGCTTTTCAGTCTTGTTTCAATTGATGGGTGACAGAAAGCATCACAAGGACTTGCTGTACATGATAGAAATGCTTTATAAATTCTATTCTGCATAAAACAAATGTAAACTCCTTGTATGCAAACACGATAGAACCGTTCACCAAGATAATTACATGTACAGCATTGCTTCCCTGATGATGTGTTTTGGTAAATGAAGGATAAAATGATGATCTACTTCATTTAACATGGAAATACCATCCCTTTTTCCGAGCTCCCCTTCCTCCAGAAGAAGGGATTTGTTTGATACACTACCATCTTCAAGAAAAATCCTCACTTTAAGACAAATATGGAAAAAATTCACCAAGTTTGGCTAGATGATGATCTGAAATGGCTTCATCTCTGTTTTATGCAAAGAGAACCGAACTCCCGCCTATCTAAATTAATTGGTATTTTAAAGGTTTTGTCTAGTTTATAAAGCACGGGACTATTGACAAACCAAACACCATGCAACTGCATGCCACAAATTCCTGAGTTTTAATCCAGACTTTCTTGGTGCTCACCTTCTTGTTCCATAAAATTGAGATAATATTTATCCTCTACTTCATGAGGGTGTTGTGAGAGTGAGTAAATGTTTGGACAGCTCTTCAAAAGGTCAGGTCCTAACCAGGCACCTGTATTTTACTGAAGTAAACTGTTTCCTCAGATTCCCATTATATGATCACGGCCCCTTCTCCAGAGTCTCTCGGATCAGTTCATAATAACCATCCACATTCATAATAACCATCCACATGCATAAAGTTAGACACTGATTTGGGGCTTCAGAGTGATTTCACCTGTAAACTCATTATGTATATAAACTATCCCTCTACCACAGGAATAATTCAGAAAACGTAAGTGCTAATAAACTTTTAATTTATTACTGATCTTAAGCCAGAAGCATGACACCTCCCAATGTGTTAATAATGCCAGACAATTTTAAAATTGTCGTTTAATATCTGAATCGCATAAAAACATAAAGTGGAAAAATAATTTATTTTATAGAAAATGTTTTAAGAACCACTTTCTTCTAGATACTTCAGCAATTGCTCTATAAAGGTTTAAGATAAAAGCTTTAAAATCCCGTGCTTTATTAGACGGGCAATTCCAGAGACTCGACACACTGTATAATCCCATCAGTGGTTAGTGCTCAACAAACAAGTCGCACATACAGAAAAAAGACTCTAGACCAAGGCAGGAGGCAAAAAGAGGTTAAATCGGTTACAACCAGGTTTTTCCTCAGTTTTAACTCATAAGTGATGACATAAAACCCAGAAAAAAACAGCTCCAACTTGAAAATGATTTAAATTTGCCAGCTCCAGCCATTTCTGGAAGCGAGCCAGCCTTAATTTGGATTTAGGCTTCTCAAAGTTTGCACAGCTCTAACTTTAACCTGCTGCAGCCTAAAAAGTGGACCTGGTTAAGAGACACAAAAAATATTCCACGTAATTCAACACAAGTGACAGTCTGTTCTCTCCAGGTACCCGAGCGCCGGATCAAAATGTTTTAGTTGCTTCGTTCCAGGAGAGGGTGGTGCCGCGTCTTTATGAGCAAAGCTGTCCACCTTAGAAATGCCTTCTGTACCGATCTAACGCTGCATAGGGATAATGCTCACAAGAGGGAATAGGATTTGTTTTCCAGGAGGGAATATTTTCAGAGTCGAGCTTGTAATTTGTATTTGCAAATCTCCAAATTCAACAATTTCTCAGCCTCTATAAACTTGCAGATGGAAAGATCCTGTATTTGGAATAAATAATGTCTAAGCTTCACCTTCATTACAGGGCATTTTCTGTCAGAAGAGTGCTATATCCTGACTCCTGGAATACACAGAAGCCCTTTGTAGTAAAGCTATCGCACTGGGCTATTCCAAGTGTGCAGCTAAGGAGGTTAGCATTAATAGTACCATAGAAGGATTGGGGGGAAAAAAGAAAAAAGAAAATATCCCGACAAGCATTGATTGGGAATGCCAATAGCTCTCTCAGGATCCTGCCCGAAATTCAAGGGTATTTTTTATCTTAATACGTAGAAATGAACTTTTGTACTTGTTAAAAAAAATCACAACATTGAAACGTAAGTACATTTATCTTTTTACTATTTTTCCAGCCCTTCTCCCAAAATCTGCTGGTTATTAAAACATTGCTGTGTAAATAAAAAAGGTTCTGCTTTATAACTTGCCTTCTCTTTTCCCTGCCTACACACACAATGTGATCATTGTTTGCTAGATTACGCTTATTCTCATAGCAACAGGCTTTGATGTCACACAGCAAGTGCTGTGACTTCATTATATGTATGCAGAACACAGAAAGATTGTGTGAAAACATTACCGGTCTACACAACAGATATCCAGCGCCTGAATCAAAAACCAACAGAAGCTTTGGAGCAGGTCAGCAGGTCTCTGACCGTCAGGAACATATAGCAAATATACAGACCACATCGGGGTACACAAAAATACCAGTCACAGCTATACAGTGATTGATCAGAGGATCTCAAAGCATGGCTTGACATCAATCCTCCCAATGGCATTAAAGAAGATAAAAGATATTCTTATAGGAAAGCAAAATAGGAAAAAAAAAAAAAGATTTGTTCGTATTCTACTTGTCAACAGCAAGTTGACAACATCATCATCAACATCTGTAAGTTCACACAACCCTGAGCTAAGCAGTAGCGGTATCTGCACCGTGCAGTGAGACGGGGCAACCTCCCATAATGCTGAAGCCTACAAAACGAGACTACGATATTCTTCTTATTGTTACTATTATTAATAAGCATCATATAAAAAGATGCATCAGATACCGAATGCTGTTGATGGGGATCTAACATGACAGAGTTGTGCAGTTCTTAAAGGTGACTGCATTTTCTATACTTTAATAGTTAAGAATGACTTATCTATAAAACACAATTGACCACATAAAGTTACGGAGCGGAAGGCACCTCTTTTCGTAGATCAAACAGCATGCGGTCACACCATGAAGACTGTGCATGTGGCTGCTCTGAGGGCCAGGGTTTAAGATTTCAGCTTTAGAGCAGCCAACGACACTAAGACTTGACCTCAAGTTAAAACAGTCTCAGGGAATATTCCTGGACTCTCAAAAAAAACCCGTTTACACTTAAATTGTTCGACTAGCCCCAGGAATGCTTTTGGCACAGGGCAACTACCATTCTCCCAATGCCGGGACACAGGTCAGAGGCTTGCGGGGGCCAGAAACCATTCTCAGGTGGTGGTTTGGAGACGGCCACCCTATTTTGGAGGATAAGAAAATTGAATAATATGGACACGGACCATTCCATGCTTGTTAGCCTCAGTGTCAGAGCGCACAGACACAGCTAATCTCCCGGTACAGACATAGCTTTGTGCAGTCAGCTCCCCAGGCTCCTCTGAAAACCTCAGCCCAGATAGCTGGAAAAGTGTCCTAATTGAGTAGTTAATAATTGCAGTGCAAGCGAGCATACTTTCTAACTTAAAAGCTATTATTTTAATACCCACACGAGAAATATGCTTTGTTGAGGAAGTCGAATATGAGGCAAAACAGGTATCTTTGTGTTGCCATGCAGGCTGTGTTTATATGCTGACAAAGTCTTGTTCCACTAACGAGGGGAAAAAAAATAACCTTCACTTTCAGAAAAGCTAACGGCTTTATCTGACACAGCCTCCCAGAAAAGCAGTGTCCTTGCGCATCGGAATGGGCAGCCTGCCGGCTTGAGCTAAATGGCCTACAAGGAAGAAGACATAATATTACAGTTAATATCGGAAAACATTGTAATTTGCTTTTTGCTTGCCATTTTATCTGACAAAAACAAGGTGGTTGGGGAAAAAGAAACAACAATAAGGTGTGCCTGGCTGCCGGCAACTCCTTAATCCTATCTTGTCGGGAATGCTTTGCTTGATTCAGAGCAAACTATCATAGGGCTGATAGACAGGATCAATAAAAACATTAGGCTGAGAAATCTGTTCATCAGGATGAGAGAGAGAACAGCCCAGGATGGCAGAGTTTAGAGTGGATGAACAGCAGGAAAAGGTAGAGAGAAGCTAAACAGGGATCTCCTACTTCATCTCTCATGTAAGAAAAGATAGGAAAATAAATAAATGATGACATTTAATCCCATCACTGAGAGAGTTTAATACAGGTATTTGTACGAACACTTAGATCAGATATAGTTCTGTTATAGGAAAACCTCTTCCTGGGAAGTGTAACTTAGAGAAACACCATAGCGATTGTGCTAGAGTTTTAATCGTTATTTATTCTTCCTTCCATTTTCTCTGTTCAGCCTTGAACGCTACTTGTGACATTCTTTACACTTCATTGCTATAATTACATCCCATATTTGAGTGTCTGAAAGCATACGGGGCACTTCAGGGATCCAACGCAGAGCCCAAATAACCAAAGCCAAAAGGAAGGGAAAAAAGAGAAAGGTCAAAGATGACGATAACGAGATCATTAAACGCAGAAGCAAATGACATTGCAAACTAGCAAGGACTTTCTGGAGCTGTTCTAGATGGGCAGGTAAATTCTCTCTTCAGCTTGTGGAAGGGCATATTGAACTTCTCCATATTTAGATTTTTTTTTTTTTTTTTAAACATGCACATCACATTACCTGGTTAAATTGTATATTTTGCGTATATGTGTAATGTACTGAATATTTTAATTCAAGCTGTAATTCGCAAGAGGCAGTGCATTTCTGGACGATTATAACATGTCTCTGGTAGTGTTTTAAGGCATGAAGCCAAAAGGCTGGATGACTTAAACTACCCGAGATGTGCAATAATCCCCCGGAAATGCTCTGGATTGTCTTACAGCTATTATACAATGTGTTATTTATATTATGCATATAAATAAGAACAGTTATGGCTGTGTATTTGCTAAGCCTTATTCACACCAGTACAGCCCATCAGCAGCAAACCTACATGTTCAATTCTGCCAGAAATTTCTTTCAGTTTAACAGCTGCCACCTCGTCAACTCTCAACGAGCTTCACCAAGACGCATAAAGGTGGCTTCATGATCAAAACTAATGGGTGCACTTGTAGCCTACTTCTCCTGGTTTATTTAGCTGCTTTGGATACGGTCAGTTGTATATCCTTAAAACCACAGCTTCCTTCAGCAGCCGTGACTGTATCCTCTCCCCGCTCACCTTCCGCTTCTTGTCATCCCTTTAGGATCTCCCTTTAAGAGACCTACTTCTTCAGTCCTGTTCTCTGGGGCCCACAGTAACTCAGCCGCCTTCTATTTATCTTCTGTGTTATTTTTGGGTAATTTCTGTGCCGGCTTGAGCTCATGATGTGCACCAATAGTGCTTACATCTGCCTTTGGACTGCGCTCTCAGCTCTTCTGTCTGATCCTGCCTCTCCATCATTGTCCTTGACAGCTCCAGCGACATATTTCTCATTTTAATCCACTTCACACATCTAAAATGAGACTTGCGTTCATACACTGCTTAGCTCAATGAGATTTCAAGTTCCAGTTAAGAGCCTTGGGGTGTGATTTTAACAAACATAACAAAAAATGACAGAAATCTCCAACAGTATCGTGAATTTTCAAATCTATCAATTACTTTAAACTTCTGGGTGCCATGTTTTCCTATATTTGGGTATTTGCCTTGCAAGTAAATATCTGTCTATTCATAACACTGAATCTGATTCCTATTAAGCATACACTAAAATGCAGTTCTTCATTTACGTGACTTGTTTAAAGGGACAGAATGTAATAACATTGCATAGAACTTCTGCTGCTTTTAAACCCTTTTTAAAACTTCAAAAATTCATACAATATACTTCGAAACTCTACACTATGTAGAGTTTTCAAATACTTACTATTAACATGAGATGGAAAAACCCAAACAGAAACATCAACTTATATCTTAAAATATTTTTACTAATTACTGTTATAAGCAAGCTCTCTCATAGCTGCAATTGAAAGAGAGAGAAAAAATATCTTATTGTTTATTTTACTTTTTTAATAAATCTGAGAATATTTTTGGTATAGTACGTTTCAGCTCTTCTCTTACCCTCCATTTTTTAATCTGTATTTGTATATTTTATTCACTGAGAACAGAAAGAAAATATATTTACATAATTAATAAAATGTGATTATAAAACTGGTAAGGAAATTCAGAGGCATAATGAATATCAAAACCACTTTTAAGATGACTAACAAGTACTGAGATATGCAACAAAAATCCAAAAATAGTATTCTGAATATAAAAATTGCATGAATTATTAATATTTTAGGCTTAAAACCAAACATAATTTGTACTGTATCTAACAATCCTATCATTAAGTCATTACAGTGCTGTCTAACATCACCTCCTATATGAATTAAAAGACATCCCAAAATCTTTTCTGCTTATTTAAGGTGCATTCATCTCAATTAACTTTCTTCATTTTAGACCATAGACATCTCTCAATCTGAGCTAGTCACCCCCACCTCCATTTATAGTCCGTGCTGAGAAATATGCTGCTTAGAAGGACATGCATCTTTGAAAGTGCCTTCTCCTATATGCCTGCGTTTGGCAAGATGAATTCCAATCTCACTGCTGTGGAAAATCCGAACTTCTTTAGTTTAACCATATAAAACTCCACAATTTATTTGATTATATATGTTATTTTAACCACGTTAGCCATATAAAGTTGAGCTTTCTGAAAAAAGGAGTGGCTAATCATGAACGTTTTCACCAAATGATAAATTATTACTGGCTTCCTTTAAATATCAAGCCAGTTGTCAACAAACCAGACTGTTAACTGAAACTCTTGAAACTGTAGTTCCTTTTTTTCAATGACTGCAAAGTTCAGTAAGCAATATTCTTAAAGAGTGACTTGCCATACAAGCAACCCTCCAACTTACTGCACCTTAAAGATAGGAGGTCTCAGTATGAAAACAAGAGTGCACAGATCTTTTTTTTACAAACAGGAAAAATAATGTTCCAAAGTATAACTGTTCTGAATTTACACACCTTACAAACTGGAAAGTGAACAGTTCAGAGAAGCACACACCTTTCATTCATGCATAGGATGACAAAAACATTACATTTATAAAGTCTGAGGCTGGTCCTTGTGGCTTTCTTAGACCACACAATAGTATATTCAACTTGAGGCACTGGACTGCATCCTCTGCAAGTGCATCCTACAACACTTAGCTACCCCCAAATATTCTTATTTTTTAAAGAGTATGTAACATTTAAATCAGCCGCAGCAGTACCCTCCTATAACACGGGCCAACGGGTACAAGCTGCAGCCATCTGGGTCCCTGTTGTGCAAGAGCAATAGGTGGCCCTGCAGCCTGGTCCAGTTCAGCACACTCAACACCACGTAATTTGGGGACGTGTTTCCAGATGAGATATCGTGCCTCCTCAGGATAAGCAGCGCACCTTATAGTTCAGAAAATGCCATTTTCAGCATTCTCCTCTGGCAGTCCTAGGATTGGTATTAGTAGCGTGTAGAGACCCAAAATTAATCTGGTTGCACAGCAGAGAAAAATAACTTCCAGATAGAATCTTGAATTATCATTATTATTATTCCTCCCACTTTTCTGAGGAAGGCAGATAGGGAAGATATATTCTATTAATGAAGCCTGGGCCTACAAAAGCGTACAACTAAGTGTTAATGCCTTTTAGTTTGGTTTAGAAAGAAGCAACAAGCAGATAACCAAATTGGTTCTGAAATATTTAATCCAGAAAAGATATCTCAAAAAATAACCTTGAAGCCATAAACCAACTGTTTACCAAGTCTTGTTCCACTTTGTTATGAACACTTTGACTCAGTGCTAAATTAAGAAATACGCCTCAACAAGGAGCAGGCCATAAGATACGTTATCAGGTTGTAATGAAGCAGCAGGAGTATCTAGCCACCAGGAACAACAACCCCTTATGAAACTCACTCAGAAAAACACGTCTCAAGTTTTTAGTTTTGTAAAGGTTCACCTTTGACTGATCTTTTCTGAAGCACAAAATCCTGGCTGACTGACCAGAAGGACTGACTAAATTCTTTGTTGACCATGGATCCCTGGTAATGAAACCATGCTTTATTTTATGCTGCCTTTATAGCATCTACTTCATCACTGTGAATTACATCCAGGACACTCCGGTAAGCCACCTATTTGCAAGGCTTGAAAAGTAGAAAATGACAGCAAATTCAGCCTTTTGCACATTGGTTTGAATTTCAGACTTCGTAAAAACCTAAAGTTCTGAAAGGGTAGGATCATCTTAACTACATTTTGAGACCAGATGATGACAGACTAACTGAGCTTCCGGTGAAGTTCTATCAACACTTTGGTGGCTGGCAGCACAGCTACTGTGATCAATTAGGTTAATTAAAACTATATGGCATGCAGGCTTCATGTGCAATTCCTAGCTTGGTTAGAAGGGAGGCAAATGTGTTACAGCATGATTTTAACTGTAACAGCTACATCTATAAAGCCTTTTGAACGCAGGTCTTGAATCCAGAGAATGATGAGAAGACAGAAAACTTGAACTTACACAATCCCTAAACATGCTCTCAAGAACATTGCAATTCACAGACTCGCTGAGGCTGGAAAGCACCTCTACAGATTGTCTAGTCCAACCCCCTGCTCAAAGCAGATCACCTAGAGCAGGTCGCTCAAGGATGTGTCCACTTGGGTTTGGAATATCTCCAAGGATGGAGACTCCACAGCCCCTCTGGGCAGCCTGTTCCCACATTTGATCACCCTCACAGTGAAAAAGTTTTTTCTTTTTAGGTGCAATTTCCTGTATTTCAATCTGTGCCCATGGCCTTTTGTCCTTTCACAAGGAACCACAGAAAAAAGGTCTGGCTCTGTCTTCTTCACTCGCCCCTAATCAAGTATTTATACATTTTGATAAAGTCCCCCTGAGGCTTCTCTTCTCCTGGCTGAACTGTCCCACCTCTCTCAGTCTCTCCTCATATGAGAGATGCTCCAGTTCCCTAATCATCTTAGTAGCTCTTCACTGGACTTGCTCCAGTATGTCCATGTCCCTCTAGTACTGAGAAGTCCAGAGCGGACCCAGCACTCCAGAAGGGTCTGACCAGTACTGAGCAGAGGGGAAGGATCACCTCCCTCGATCTGCTGGCAACTCCCTGCCTAACGCAGCCCTGGGTGCTGTTGGCCTTCTTTGCCACAAGGGCACATTGCTGGCACACGGTCAACTTGGTGTCCACCAGGATCCCCAGGCCCTTTTCTGCAAAGCTCCTTTTTCAGATGCTTCCCTGTGGAAAGACCCCACATGACATGCGACAACGTAGTCCAACATAAGTTGAAAACCTGAATATAAGCCACTCTGAGGACAGTATCATGCCACCAACCAGGTGTCTCTAGCCCAAACAAGTAAGTGAACGGAACATGGATAAGAGAGGGCACCATGCTGCAGATTTTTCTATCAAACTCTGTCAACATAAACACAGCCACAACACAACAGGATCAATATCTGCTGACCAGTAAGAAAAGGTAGCAAACTTTCTAACCCTCACAGAAAATATATATAAGAAAAAAGAAGATGGAAAATTACCAGCATAAGAATCAGGCCAAAAGCAAAACCCTGGGCCAGATATCTCTGAACTTGTGGAAACTTCAGACGCAGGAGTGAGTGAAGCAGCGCGACTCACGTGTCACCCACCTAAAACTTAAACCCAATTGCTCAAGGATTTGAAGAAAGAAAGGTTTCATAGCCAGAGCACCAAATGGAAAATTCCTCTGAATATGGAGGAAATCGGATTCCACAGTTCAGCACCTTCCTGCAAGCAGAAAGCTTAGAAGTGAGGTTAAAGGCAAGTGTGCGTGGACAGAGGTCTGCAATGATAAGGTCTGTGATGATTCCACGTGCTCAGTGTTATATGAAATCATACACACTGAGACCAGACCTAGCAAGAAGAAAGAGTATTCCTTCACCTCAGGATCAGGATTGTTGATATTTTATTTTGATCTTGGTAAGACACACCAAAGATGAAGCTACAAATACCAGAGATTAACTTGGTTTTCCTGGTTCAAGGTTGAGTTTGCACACTGCTTGTATTAAAAGTATCTATTACTAATTTATCTTCATGTAAATTGCTGCTTTATGACATTTATAATTATTTATTTTAAAGCTGCAGTGCTGAGCCCATACTCACAGCCCATACCCTGCTTTCTAAAGTACAAGAGGAATATTAAACAAAACAAAACTTCTTCCTCAGATATTAACAATCTTTATGTAAGGGCAAAAGGTACTCACAGAAAAAAAAAAAGCAATGCAAAGAAAAAAATGTTCACCAGTATGACTGACATCAGCACACTGACAACCTAATTAGTGACAAGGTTTTTGTAAGCATCGTGGAAAAAAAGAGGGTTTTGAAGGAAGTATTTGAAGGACGGTAAGATAGTTTTGCATATATTTATCACTTCTTCACAAGATGAGGGCCTCTATGCATAAAGATTCTTGTTTGGTTGTTTTTTTTTTTTTAAAGTAGTATAAATGGACAAGCAATGTTGCAATAATTAAAATAAAAGGTCACAAAAATCCTGTTTCCCCTTTATAACAAAATAATTCTATACATAGGTTTTCCCATATACATAAATTAGTAAGGAAGGGGATGTGTGTGGGGCGGAAACAGGCCCCTATTAATTTATTGCACTCCCATCATTGCCACAAAATTTGGTGTATACTTTACACACGTTTTTTGTGACCATTAAAGGCTTTCATCAGTGGAGACATGAGGTTCAGCAAGTAAATCTTTGACAACTGGTCTGTTCACCTCAAATTACGGAAAAATTTGAAAATCCTTCTGGTTGTACCATTTCCTAAAGCAGTCATGGTCACCACGCTACCTGCAACAAGCAGGTGTTTGAATCCCTCCTCCTCCTCCGCCACAAATCCATCCCAGCTCGTTAGCACGGAAGACAGAACAAGGTTTAAACTGAGAGATCACCTTGTTACCTCTCCTGGTGCGGGAACACCTACCGTTTTTCAGAAATGCAGCATGCAATTGCTGATGTGATGGAATTTAATGTTGTTTATATACACATTTTAGATCTACTTGCTCAACTTGTGTAAGAGAAGATTTTGGCAAATACAGAGTAAAAATTAATGTATGTGCTCAGTATATTTAGCATTTACATCTATTCGTAAAAAAATAATCCATAATATTAGAAAATAATACTGAGCCAAAATGTTAATGTAGTCTCTTCCACATGCCAAACACTTGTGTGGGTATATGCATAAAGAATGTACATACTCAGAGAGAGACACTAACATCTTGTAATGCAATATGTTTCTGTTATACACACTCCAGACTTCCTAACAGCTGCATATTTTAATGTACATAAACCCATACTTGAAAAATAATAAAATGTATTAGTTTTCCACATTAGGCATTTATGACCTAATTTAGGAGAGTATTACATCTTTATAACTTTTAAAAGACCCATTTTGATAAAACATCCCCATAAACAGACTGAGAAAATCAGGGTAACAAGCATCTGTTGCTGCGTTGTTTTCTTAATGGGGTAATAAAATAATAACACATTTTTATAACTTTTCACAACAATATAAAGTATTAAAATTGAAACTGATATTGAAAAATGTTCTCATGGTCCATTTTATTTTATTTTTCCACTATGTAAAGTTACAGTACTTACCAGATTAATATTAATATATCTTAATTATGTTGACACAATGGAAATTTGCCAAAGACATTCAAAGAATGGAAATAACTTGTTATTTCCACTACTCTAATTAAGGTGGTGTATTTAGCCCATTTTATTCACAATATAAGAGTAATATGAATATTTATAAGAATGTATAGAGATACCGCATATAGAAGTGATGACCCAAGTTTTCTGAGGGTTTAAAAAAAGGGTTATTCCCTTTACTTTTAAGAGCAATGTTGACTTTTTTCTAATCTACCTGTTCTAATAACGAATTATCAAAAATTTATTTCTAAAACTAAATGTCACAATTACATAATCAATAGCTTCTTCCCAAAAACTTATGTTACATAGCTGTGATATTTATTTTTTTAGAAAAAAGATCAGACTACATTGTGTAACACAAAGCTAATGAAAAGGTATTGAAAATTGTAACTCTGAAGCGAAATTGCTATATTTGGAAAGGCAAATTACCACAAATTTTGCAAATTATTTCCTCTGAAACTATGCACCTGAACATCAGGAATTCAAATTGTGTAAGCTGCTGACCTGCCTTCAAAGTGGATTTTCACATTTACAGTTTACCAAAGCACCCAAAGTATGATTCATAGGTCTTAGGGATAGAAAGGACCACCTAATCTAACTTTGCTGCATAACACAACCCACACAATTTTCTTGAGTCAGCTCTCCAGATCCAATAGCTGTGGTCGAACTTGAGCGTAGCTTTTACAGAAACATATCTTGATTTTAAAATTTCCAGTTATGGACAATCTGTCACAATCATTGGTTAAGTTATTTCAGCACTTAGTTATGTTGTTGAAAATATATATGCCTTATTTCTAGTTTGAATTTGTCTAGCTTAAATGTCAAGCTGCATACTGGGAGAAGGACTCCTCTCACCTAACCTAGAGCTCTGCAGTGTCAATATCTACACACACCGTCCTGTCAAGGTAGAGAAAAAGGCACTTCCACAGCACGGTTCATTTGTCCCCTCTTAAACATCTACCTTAGGAAGAGATAAATTACAGCCCAGAGATACTTATTTCTCTCAATTCCTATAAAGGAAATCTAGTCATTGTGCTCAGATACAGATGTTTGTATCTAGCCAGAGGAATCCCACCCTGAATATCCTTATAACTTTGAATGCTAGGACTGAAAAACCCTAAACCATAAGATTTTTCTCCTTAAAGAATGACTACACAACACTTCAGTTTGATAAACTCCACAGATAAAGCTCTATGTGTATCTCCATGTCGGGATTTTCTAGTCTTTCACAATTTCTCCTAGATCTTTGAGCCCTCTCCAATTGTTGAGGTTTTACTAAAACACGAACACTCAAATTGGAATGATAGTTTAGCTGTACATTTGCCCCGGTACAGCAGAAAACTCTTCTATTTCCTATTCCCCTGCCTGCCTGCCCAAGGACTGCATCAACCCCTTCAGCTACAGTGCTGTATTGGCCCCATCACGTTCAACTGATTCCTCAAGGCTCCAGGACACTTTCAAAATCACCACTTTGCAAGATACAGCCCCAGAGCCTGTAAACGTTGCCCATTTTCTTAATTCACAGATGAAATACTTAACATCTGGCTCTTCTGGAATGAAAACAGTTTGCTTACACTTCATTTATCAAATGGTAACTCAGTAACTCTCTGTCACTAACTTGTCCTCTTCATTCCTTTACAATCCCCAATTAACTTTTTTCCAAAAATATTTGACAAGGAAACTAGACCCTAAATAAACTATGTTTGGAGAACTGGAAAGTTTAAGGTTTGCAATGTAAATTTTCCAAACCTGCAACCCTCATTATGAATGCAGAGCTCCAGCCACTCTGCCTATATCTATATGATAAAATACAGCAGCATCGGGGACTTCTCAGGCCAACCAGCAAAGACTTATTGCCTTTACGTTATACTGCACTTGACTCCAGATTTCTTCTGCACCCTGACAAGGTGTCCAAAGGTCCTAAGACAGAATAATATTCTGTGTGTCTGCTTCAATTCGAAGTATCTATAATGATGCTGGGGCTACCCTACCAGAATCACATTTCATAGCATGAAAAGGAGGGTATGTGTTGAATTCAGTCGATACGTAGCTTAAAAATACATGATGGTGTTTGCACGCGCAAAGCTTCCTGGCATGGTGTTGAAGAACTACACAGATGAGGGTATCCAAACCTGGATAGCCTGGGTTTGTCCCTCTGGGAAAAGTTTCTCTGACTTGATATTACAATGTCAGTCTCAGTTATAATGATGAAAGTCAGAACTTGCCAGTATCTAGTGCTATTCTTGGGGTATATGTCAATAAGTACTGAAGTCAAAAGGTTGCTGCTGACTACAGGCAAGTGAATACTGCCACAGCAGTTTAAAGTGAAAAACGACTTTTTCGGAAAAAGACATTATTAGAAACCTTGAACCTCAATTTCTTAAAAATAAAGTTTATGAAGTTGGGAATGAATTCTTTCCATGAAAAATAAGAAATATAGGGGGTTGCTTCAGCAACCTAAAGAAAATTGTGCTTTGAAGAATTGGGAAGTGTGTAATAAATTAGGGGAAGCAAATAATACTACGCATTGTAACCTTTGCTCACAGACATGGCAGTATTTCTTACCCTATTAATACAGCCGATAAAGATTCTTGGCTGAATAATTCAGGGCTAGTTAGCTTTTCATGCCCCTCTGAGAGCTCTCATGTCAAGCTGCCAGCTCAGGCTGAACGTGGATAAACTGGAATTCCTCATCTTCCGCCTGTTCCAACCTCGTGACCACCACCACCATGCTCTCTATGCATGCTCTCTATGTGCACACTCAGATTGCAGCTCTATTTTATCTTTTTCTTTCCAGATAACAATCCTAGTGGCATGTAACTGCCTTCCTTACCCGTCGTCCAGATTCTGATCTTCTCACTGAGGAAGTTACAGAAACACTTCTGAATCTAGCTTCGAAAAAACCCAACATTTTCTTGTTTGTACCAAGTCATAGGGCTCCTGCCAAGCTCGTTTCTCCTGCCCATCATTTTGAATCTTCCTCTCAGCTGCATGCATTACACGCTACTTTTCACTTTCCTTCATGACGTCTCTTCGTCCTGTGCAGCAGCACATCTACCATCAAATGTCAGATTCCATCCCGGATCGGTGCATTTGCGATCCTTTGCTGCGCACGCACCAAACATTCAAGCCAGCCTATCTTCTGCCTCATCTTTTTGGTAGGAACACGCAAACAGCAGACTAAACTTCATCACCCACTGCCACCTAATTCCTAGAACTCTTCTGTGCTATGACTCCTGCAGAAAATAATCTTATACTAATTGGATAATTTATGTACTGAGACCACTTCCTCACAAGCTAAACAACACTATCTCCCTTTTACTCTCCTGTTTATCTTATCAAATATTGTCATTTGTCTTTTATACGTATATTACAAAATCTATTGAGCCATCATTAACTTCTGTTTTGCATTTGTGTATCACAAATAATATACAAATACAGAGGAGTCCTGGATGTTGACTAATGTCCTTACATTGAAAAGCATTTTTTAAACTTAAATGACAATTTACTTCTGTTTTAGAAGTTGAGACTCCAGAAAAAAATCCCACTTTCAGGAAATGCCATCATGCACCTTTAAAAAAACACAATAAAATCAGTACTCTCTTAGGCTAAGCATTCAAAATGACTCGTCACTTCTGATAATTTGGAACTAGTTATAAAATTATGTCTCAAAATTAAGATTCCTTGATTATGTGAATGGCTTTCAACATGTTCTAAAGAGCCATCATTAATATCTTTTTATCAATTTGTTGAGCCACTCAGTTTCTTTGTTTTGTACCTAGTTATCTCTTTTTATCGCCTAAGTATTTCTGTAGTAAATTATGGAAAAGATGGACCTCATCCACCTAGTAAGCTATTAAATCCCAAGTTTCTTAAAGTGGCAACAAGCATATACCTTTCTTCTGTACCATATGCTTCTCTTTTTAAAAAAAACTCCATGCACAATGGTGAGATTGTTCAAACTTTCTTGTTAACAGATGCAGAAAGAGCTGTATGCTTTTTCTCAGAAGCACCTAATCTACACTCTGAATCTACACTATATCTTCTGATGGTAATTTAAGTATTGTATCTAAACACCAATTAGAACTACAGCCTTCTTGATGGTAAATATTAATAATTTGTCCTCCTTCCTGCAAGAAAAAAAATACCCAAACCCTTCACCACCTACAAAATTAACCTAGTGAAATTAATATGTCTCACTTCCAGGCCATTTGTATTGCAGTAATTCTGCATGGAGACTGCTGGCTTCCAGCAGTTTTATCACCTTCTGCAGTAAAACTAACACATGTAGATCTCTAGAGAGTCTTTTTTTTTTTTTCCTGTTGTCTCAATTCTTTACCATCAAAAATGACAATCCTGTCAGCACATCACCACATTTAAAGACCGACCTGTGCCAGTCCACAGCCTGAAATGGTGCATTGCTACAATTTCTCCAGGTTGGATACCAGCCTCTTCCCCATCTGCCTCTTATGCCAGTGTTAGCAACCCTAAGCAAACATCTATTGTGTGGGTTTTTTTCTTATTTTTATTCTTATTCTTTATTATTATTATCATTATTATTATTTCATATTCTTATTATTAT
Organism: Calonectris borealis; assembly: GCF_964195595.1. Classification (NCBI taxonomy): domain Eukaryota; kingdom Metazoa; phylum Chordata; class Aves; order Procellariiformes; family Procellariidae; genus Calonectris; species Calonectris borealis. Next base: position 6,143,958 of record NC_134314.1, read on the forward strand.
TCCCCCAGCATTATTGGAATTTAAATTATGTGAAATTAGAGGCATATAATTCTTCGGCAGAGCTCTTAGCTGTGGAATTCATTCCAAATTGGTAAAACAGAACAGGAAGTTTTTTAACCACTCAGGTATATTCCAGGTTCCATAGTCATTCAGCAATTGAAGCCTGAAGGAAACCACCTATTTGACACGTTTTCAGGGCTTTGAAGAATAGCTCAGGACCTTTATGAAAGACCAATACATTACATTTTTATCCATGTGCATATTAACTAACATAAATAGTTACAGAGACAGAAGAGTGTCTCACCAAGGAAAAATCCCTCTTCATGTCCTCTCTCCTGTAACTAAGTGACATGGAGGAAAGGTTATAATTTCTACCAATAAATAATTAAAGAACTTAATCACTGAGAAGGAATTGAATTATCCAGGGTGATATAACTAGGACTAAAAAGCTCTTGGTTTAAAAGCAAGAAAACCATCCTGATTGTGAAATTTTGTCACTGTGGAACAGTAGATACAAGGGATGTACTTGAAAGCCCTGGTTGAAGCTTAGTTGTAAACTGGACATTGCAGTCACAGATACAAGTACAGTAGTACACTAAAACATGACTGGTGCCTGATTAACTTTTTTCAATTTCTAGAGTCCAATATTCCTTTCAAGAATTTCCCTTCATTTCATGATTTTTCTCTAGTTCTGCTAACAACGCAATACTGACCCAGTGCTGTATCCTACTTAAGTTTAAATCCTTTAAGCATCTTCCAAAACTTCTCAGTGAAGCAAATATTACAAGGCCAGAAAAAGGATCTGATCTTAATTTCACCCCATTTTATGTTTATTGCTAGTACTTTTTAAGGACCCTTACCTGTCTCCTCTTATTCTGGCACCTACCTTTACAGTACACACAGATGCGTAATTTGCACTTCCACTCCTGAGCAGTTTCCACACTTATTTTCAAAATGGAACACAGAAAAAATAACTGAATCTCAAATTTCAGTCCACCTCTTGCTTAAGCTATTCTTCCTCTCCACTAAATATATTTTTGAAACATTGTACCTTTCATCGCAGCAGCAGAAATGCCAGGATCTTGTCTTCTTCATCAAATCTACTACTGAAGCCTTTAAGGTCACCATCACTGACAAAAGAACTACCACGCATTAAATGTCCAGAGAAACCAAGATGCCAGGAAGAATCACTTTATGTACAAATAAAAAAATATTAAAGTCTTTCACATGACAATGACTATTTTCTTAGTTTTGTTTACTAATATACATTTAGATATAGATATATTTATAAACTATAAAGATCTATTTCTCTGCATCTCTGTTTACATCTCTGAAAATCCTTTCTTCCTACAAGATCCTCCTCCATCTTTTTCTCCTAAATTTTAAAAAAAGAATGTTGAAATAACACATGAATCAAAACATATATTACTAATAATACTGAAAGCCTCAATTTAGCACGCGCTTTTGTCAGACTGAAGGTATAGTTTAAAAATTAAGCAGATGATTGCTTTGCTGAATTGAGGTTTACACGACCTTGAAGTTAAAGTCAGAAAGCTGGAATAATGCAAAACCTCAAGGAAAGGAAGAAATACAGAAACCCCAAACTGAAATTCATAAAACGTGTTCAGTTGCCTCAAGCCTGGTATTTTCATTCGATTCAGCTGGAGAAATATTTGCAAGCACTACCAAGGGCGCAGTCAGGCTCCCTGAAATGGGTCTAGTTTGGAGAAAAAGAGAACTTAGGTGTTAAAGAGATTTTCTAGGAACCATATAGCAGTGTTGCCTTCTGCTGCTTGGAGGCATATCAGAGGGTTAAGGGGAGAATGAGCATCATTGCCGCGGGGGATAGAGAGCACAGAGGACACAAACCAAAGGAAATCAAGATCATTTGTACCACTGCTCGCTAAACAACTTTTTTTGCTGTTAGTGGTAGCAAAGATTTAAATGAGAACTGACACCTCGCTATGTGGGGCATGATAAATGGACAGACACAAAACACAAAGTCCCTGCTTAAACTTCAGAAATCTTACGTCTTCTCCTCTGCGCATCACCTAGCTCAACAGATACCCCAGTTTGAGTATTATTATAGGACTTCATGAACAAGAGAATAGGCAACTAGAATGGAGAATAACACATAAAAAAAGTTGTAAAAAAATATTTCCATTTGGTCCTGGTGTTCCCAGATTATGTATTCCTTTCCAGAGTTACCCTGTTAGAGATTTTACATTCTTTATTTGCAAAGCGACAAGTCAGTGATGCCAGGGATGTCCACAGGTACAGCTCCTATCCAAGCTCAATACAATAGGACAAGTCTGTCAAGCGTTAGTGGTAGAAATAACATCTAAAATAGAGATCCTGTTCACGAGAAATTAAGTTCCATGCAATTTTCTTCAACCACAGATTAATTCCAACTCAAACAGTTATATTACATGATCCTAAAGTTCTCATAATGTTTCATCTAGACAGCTCACATCCTGTCCTACAAAGCTGCGCAGCACTGCTGCAGACTTGCACAGCTGCTGCATTTCACCTCTGAGCTGCTCAGTCCCTGCTGCTGGTGAACTGACAAACACGAGCAGTTTTAGTTCATAAAGCACTTTTAAATCTTTCAGGGAGAAAAATATGAATGAATGCTCATTTTCAAGGGAAACCTGAAAGAATTGCACAGAATACAGCTACAAACAACTCATCTTGCATTATATAATGGTATAGGCACCTACCAAAATCTAACAGACTCACAAGAACATGAAACCTGCAGGGAGCTGCGCTATAATTCTGTGTAATGACAAGGAAGAAAAAAACACGTTGTTCTTAAGATTCTTCAGTTTTGTTCTTAAGATTCTTCAATTTTGTTCTTAAGACTCTTCAGTTATCAAGTTTCTATTTATTAACCTTTGTACCAGAAGGTACATGCTACATGGATGCAATGTCACTATCTTTACAAAAATTAATGTAAATTATTGAAGATGGGCATATTTATATATCTTCCCATTGTGTAATATCCTGGAACACTTAATTAAGCTACCTTGTTTTCCTAGTATCTGCTGTAGAATTATATTTGCTCACCTTACCCCTGAAATACATATTTACGGAGCTGTATTACATGTCAGATTGCCTCGAATCTGTACCAGAAGTCAGATTCTCATTAATACTAAGGTCTTTTAAGCCTCTCAGGAGGCATATAAGAACATACACTTCATTTAAAAAGGAATGTATTCTTACCCTTGGATCCTTTTACATCAGTACAACTGTGTGTAAAATGTTTCTAGTATGTATTTGAATCTGGCCATACGGTTAGAAAAAAATAATTATACAAGGCTTACGAGATCAGAAGTTGCTTTGTTTTATGAGGGAGATTCACTTGATTGGAAACTTAATAGCTTACCTATCTTCTCACTAACAGAGCCAGTAAATTTATTTGTTAAATCAGATTTTTTTTAATTATTAGATATGAAAAGCCATAAAATCCTACACTGCGAGCTCCTACGTTTAGCAATACTTGCAGTGTAACATGCTTGAACAGGCAGCGACACAATGGAGTAGCAACCCTCCATGCGGTTGTGCAAACTACATTAGCAGAGTCATTTCATGCCAGTATCTCCTACCTCAACAGAACCACATCTATACTGCCTGAAAGCCCCGCGCGCTGCTTGCAACAATTCATGTACTGTGTTGTGTAGTAAGACACTGATGTATGTGCAATCCAAGAATTTTAAATGTCCCCACAGGATATCAAATACTATCCAGACCGTTTGTAAATACTTTCCCAGCGCTCTGCAGAAAATGAGCCAGTTCTTTTCAAATCTACTTAAATGACATTTTTGTCTTATCTAAAAATCTATGTTCCTGTTTAATAAAATCATCTGGGCAACTTACTGTTTCATCAGTACTGCAAGCTTATGCCTTCGTTAATAAATTCTGTTTGAGCGTTAAGATTACCCCCAGTAGAGACAGCTGGGAAACTGCAATATAAAGTCAAGCAGCACATTTAATGACCAACGAACTTCTGGAAACTTAGTCCAAAATGATACATCATTGTGTCAGACACTCTTAAGCAATATGCAGCTTGGTCTCCCTCTTTAGAAATATGAAACCCCCTGAAACCGCTACCACAAATTGTGAACCTTTTAAATTACTGCCAAGCCACCTGCTTTTCTCCAGGAAACTTCATAAAACTCTCCAAATTAGTAATGTCATTAAGTAAAGCTTACAGAACTGTTGCTATTCTGAAGGAGTATTAGCTGTTTAGTTTAACGAAACCGATGGGGATTTTTATCATGGAAAGAACTGTCATGTATATTGTATAAGCTATTCCAAATGAAATGCTTTAAAATATTCTTAAATACGCTATTCTTTCACATTTTAATCTTTCTGGGAGAAAACCATATAGCCATATTCTTGGGATTAAACTCATATAATGAAGAAGTTCAGTTCAGGAGAGGGTATGTGAAAGATTCTCAAACAGTTTATGTGTCTTCAAACGGTATTAAAAGCTATATAAATCAAATGTCCGATTTTGCATTTTTGAATAGCACTGGAAGAAATAGTGCTCAGATGGAAGAGGGAGCCTGATTTCCCCTGTTCATTCTCTTTTTTGAATGGTTCTACACAGAGCGGGCAAGGACGGATTATAGGAATGCCTTCTGTCGAGGAGTCGGCCAAAACCGTACCATCTCATCTTGGAGTAATTTATCCAATAAGATGATTTAGAGGACAGTCCAGTGGCACCATTTTTGGAAGGCAAAAGCAGAAGGGAAGGAATATAAATCAAAGGTGACTGGCAGGTAAAGGATATATGCAGCAATCAGCCAAACCATGTGCACACTGGCACAAATTCAACAAGATCATTTATAAAAATTTTAAGTCAGGAGTACACAAAAGGGGGTCTGGTGCTAACTAAATCCACAGATAGATTACACGCCACTGAAATAAACACTTCCAGATGCTGGCATACAAAAACCTTTTACAGAAAGAAATGTTTTCTTTCATAAATCTGAAAGGAGGAACCTTGGGTTGGGGGTTGGGAGAGAAGGGAACAAGATTTCCAAACTGAGATTTGACTTCCTACTGGTTTCATAGAATAATAACTCATATTTTTCAAACGCCCAGTGTTAACACTGTAGAATAACAAATAACTACAGACAATAGCTTGAAGTATAGACAAAGACATCATAAGTATATAACTGTTTAATGAAAGAAAATGCTTTTTTTTGCTTTCAAAATGAGAACAATAAAAATCTCCATTTGACTTTTCCTAGATCAGAAACTGAAGGTACAACTGAAGGAAAAGTTTTCAAATGCCTTTTGACATAAATACATACATTTCATTTTTGAAAACTGATTAAGAATGAAAACCTGACTTCTTCAAAATCAGTATCAATTGATTTTGAAGATCAATAGGGGCAGTATATAGTATACAGGACCCTAAATATCAGAGATTTTTTATTTGGTTTCTATGTACCTAATTTCTTTCAGAAACAGCATTCAAAATTTCTTATCATTCAAGTGCTTTAGAAAAATTTAGGTGTAATGTACGCACATTGTGTATATTGAAGCAATTATTGAAGATTGTATTGCAAAACTTCTTCTCACTATAATTTTGGTCTGAAATATGCAGAAAGAAATTTCTTTCAGTTAAGAATACTAAGTTGCAGACCAAATGTGAAGCTGAATTTTTCTTGAAGTTTAAGGCACCTAAAACAAACTTGCTTTTCAAAATGTTCTGTTCTGTTTACCTTCACAAACATCATACTGCCACACTATCCTTTGTATTTTCAAAGTACCCCTCTCTTCTTTCCACCCCCAGCATCTGCTGGTTTAGTCTCTCACAAGTTCAGCTTTGCCAGGTCTTCAGCTACTATGCCACAAATTTTGTTTTCTAGGGGAAATCGGTAGTTGGTATCACCTTTATTACATTGAAATTACTAAAATTTTGTGATGAACTTCAGTATTTTTCACAACAGAAATGGATTTAAGCATTTGCATAGAAGCTGAGCTCAATCAGGATCAGTAACAACCACTTTTAAAACATCAGCAGTGAAAGGTCTTGACTAAGTATATAATTTGATTGTGAAACTATTATTTACATGTACCTGTAATGTATTGAAGTCTACATGGAATACTTGCATTTAGTATTTAAGAACCCATAAGAGTATAGGCAGGGCTGTATAAGGCCCAAATAATGCAAGTCTCTGCCAAATAGCATTCTCTGGTGTTACATGTTCTTCGTGCAGGGAATGTCACAAGCAGTATCATAAACATGGTTTTGTAAATATTCATTGTTTTATGATGCTTAGGCAATTTTATGGGACTGAAATTTTTAACAAGAGGAGGTTTAGACTAGCAAGTCTTTTCATACTGAAATGACTTGGAGCCTGAAGGAGCATTCTCCCCAAAAAGTAAATACCCAAACAAAAGTTGGTTATACCCTCTGTTCATTCAATATGCTCCATTTACACACGCATACGCTGCTGAATAAGGGCCACTCTCTTCCGCAGGTCTGTGCAGGATTACAATTTACATTTATGAACTCAGTTTCTCTTTAACTAAACATCCCAAACATTTCATTTCAGAACTGGCATAAACTAGAGGGGACAAAGAATCTGTTTTGGAAACATTTTCTTATTCTTTTTGCCTGTGGTCTTCCACTGTTGTAGCTGACCACTTTGTTTTTAATTTCAGAGTAGAGGATGCTAGCTGTACTTTTCACTAGAGGGGTTCTCTCATGGTCACAAGTACCATCTACAAACTGTTCACGTACTACTTACAAGTGTTCATATCAAGGTTTCAAGTAATCACTATATATTGATCACAGAATAAATATTTTTAAAGAATTATTTATTGTTTGTTACGCCAACTGTTAGAAATACAATCAAATCAAATAACTTAATTTCTCTAGAGACGTTATGCTTGTATTCCTGGTAAGAAACATCCATCTGACATTTTTCTGAACACCTTGGCATACTAAATATTATTATTTAAAATAATATTTGGATGAATATTAGGATTATACCTATAGGACCAGTCAAGACTGCAGATCATTTTCACTATGCACTTTACAGAGATAAGCTTTTTAGATTAATCTAAATCTAACGTATTATTATTATTTAACTTTTGGTCTGTAGTAAAATCGAGCTCGTTATAATTAGGTTTGGTATTGATTTTGATCCCATTTAAACCCTGAATCTTATTGAAATCAATGATGCTGCCATGTTGTAAAGTACATAAGAGTACAGATCCAAAGTTTCATAAAGAAGGAGGGATGTACCCAGGTCATGCTACAAGATATGGCAATTTGCTCTTTCTCAGAATGACTTTCCACTGACTTCCCGTTGAACTCCTCTTAATCCTCTTACTCTCTTATCCTAGGTCACACTTCGATGTGTCTAGTAGACCACTCATCCGAATGAACCAGAAATGATCTAATCATGTGGTTATAGTCTGTATATAAAGGGTTGTAATACCAATATCATTGTACTTGAGATCCTGGGATAGACTGAGCTGATGTTTAACAGCGGGGCATTCAGGATTATTCTACTCCTTAAATATCTAAATGAACAATAAGAAAAAGACCATGTGTAGAAGAGTACAATTACAAATAGATGTTATATAAATGCATTATAATATTCATATATACTAATTTTATATCAAAATAAAAATTCATTTCTCAATATAAAAAGTCTGTTAATCCTATGTAGACAAATTTCCCATTTTCCTTGATCAAGGAAACACAATTTAGCCTCCAATGTATTAATACACATAAAATGTCTCACTTCCTTAACTTAAATGCACAGAGAACAGAGAAACAGATTCAGGTACAGCACATGGAATTGCATCATCCCACATATTTCCCATTCCTGTCCTGCAAAATTTTATGGCGTTTTTCTCTAAATCAATTATTTCTCTGCTACTTGAAAGTCTGGACCATGCTTTAAATTAGGCAATACTGAGTACCACCCAATACTGTTAGTAGAGAATATATGGATAAAATGTATGTCTAGACTACCTTAGACATGATACAATGCAGAAGAATCTACAGTACACTTGCTGCTTTCCATTGTGGCTTGCACTTCGAGACAAAACCTAAATGCTCTAATTATGTTAGTCATTTTGACATAGCTATTAAGGTCAAAATAAATGCAAACGGATCATTTTCACTAGTTTAATGTTAGTTCTCATTTACCATATGATTATAAAACTTCCAAAGTGCTCTTTTTGTCCAAACCAACATCCATCAAATGCTGCTAAAGAATAAATTACACAGCTTAACTCTTCTTCCAGAACTGCCTTATTAGGAACACTTATCACCAAATCAGATGGAAGAGAGGGACAATCATGATGAAACAGCAAAAAAGGGAAAGATTTCAGAAAATATCACTGTTCATGCTTTACAAATAGATATTAACCATCTCAAGAGAATAGTCCCAAAAGAGTATGTTTTTTTTTTTTTATAAAATATTCTCCTAGATTTGCTTCTTAAACAGAAATAAAATCTAAATTCTATGTATGGGACTGAGTTATTCAGTAGCAAAAGATACCTGTACTTACATTCAGGTTTTCCATTTTAGAAGTAACGCTAGTATTTTGCAGTGTTCTACAAAATAGAAGTTCTTCACATGATTTCCTTCAGAAATCTAGTCATTTTGGAAAGAAAGTATGTTTGCATCTGATGAGATTCATCTCAGTTCCATCAAGGTTCAACCAGTCAAACCAGCAAGATTCAGTGAAACCAAAAATAAAACATGAATCATGTTAGTACAATTCAGCAATACCGGGGTTCTAGCATGTATGTCTCAAACTGCAGCGGAATGCAAAATCATTTTGAACATTTGAATATAGGTCAACCTAGATCAACTCTTTCGCAAAGCTGAAAGAATGAAGCTGGCAGGAGTCCTATCAGGATGAGGATGGTGAGACACTGGAACAGGTTGCCCAAAGAAGTTGTGGATGTCTCATCCCTGGAAGTGTTCAAGGTCAGGTTGGATGGGGCTTTGAGCAACCTGATCTAGTGGAAGCTGTCCCTGCCCATGGTAGGAAGGTTGGATTAGATGATCTTTAAAGGTCCCTACCAACCCAAACCTTTCTATGATTCTATGATTAATATCCTGGACTTCAAGTTGGAGAACCTAGAAATTGTGGAATCCCTACATTGGGCACAAGCTCCGAATTCCTTTTTATATATGCAGAAGCCTGGAGTCAGAGAACAACCATTATCCATAATGTGCTTTGGTTTCCTCACTATCAGAATCAGTCAGCATGACCCACCAGCTGGCATGCAAGTCCTCGAGCCACAGGTTCTATGAGGAATTATGTATGTTTCTCACAGTCAGTAAGCATCCTGGGATGCATATTCAAAGAAATTTTGCTTTGTTTCTGCTCTTCCCTTTCTCTTGTCCCTCATTCTGGTGTCAATAAGATACAACACACTGCAATTCTTTCAGAGAAAATTGCCAGACCTAGCATGTCAGATATTACCCCATTAACATTAAGAGAACGTTTCAATGGATGTTACCAGCAAAAAGTTTGCAGTTTGCGATGTCCATAACAAAGGTGTTATAAAAATCCAAGTGTCATGGCAATTATTATTGCTACTACTGCTGTTCACCTCTATAATTGGTTTAATGCTTGAAAATACTCAGTATCTCTTTTTCTGTAAAAAAACATCCATTCTAACAAAACTAATAGTTACCTAACAGTCTTGAAATATTTATTTATTCACTTAGAACAGTTTACGTTAATTCTCAGATAGTGACATAACTGGTTCTGGGCTAAACAGTCACTGGCCCACTGCATTTAGGAAACACACCTCGATTCTTCTGGGAAACCTATTCAGAGAAGGAAGCAAAGCATACCAGGACATAATGCAGTAAGTGTGATCTTACATTGATACCCAGTTAAACACTGGATGCTGAGTACAAAATTACTCTTGGTGTATTCAGGAATAGCTCCTTCCTGTACCGAGAAGTACCGAGAAGCCATTACAATTCCCAGTCAAGTGGATTCTTAGCCATAATTGGTTTTGTTTTTGCATTGCTAAAGCGTCACAAAAGCCCTTTGTTTCTCTCCCCCTGAGAGTCTGAAAAAACTGAGAAAAGATGGGCAGATGGGAAAATATACAACCAAAATATATGCAAATCATTACAGAAAATTAACCTCTCCTTCTTCAAGGGCTTACTTCCATGCATATTCACACAGTGCATGACTCTAATGACACAATTCTCTCCCCAGACATACAAGCACACCTAACCAGGTATGGCCATTTCTTCAGATCTCAGTAAGAGGAACTATTTGACATAGGCTATGTTTACTTTCTAGGTAGTGCAAAACCTTGATATAACGTTAGACAGAAGTTTGAGCTATTCTCTATGGTGTCTGGGGGAAAAACTGTATCAGAAGGATCTAAACCCTCCCCTGATCTCTTTGAAGCCACTAGAAGGGATATTTTTACGGATCAATGCCAAGACTGGCAGTTGTCAAGGGCCTGCAGTATTCAGAAAGTTAGTATTTGAACCAAAACAGCTAGGGAATGAGTTTTCTAACTAGAAGAACGAAATGTAACAGTCATCTGTTATCCTACACAAGGATGGGTGATGTGGAAAGACAGCCACTCATTGCACCAAAACGTTATTCATGGAAAGTCTTTCACCTTTTTAAAAAGACAGGCTTGAGGAATGAAAAAGGTTAGTCAAATGAGTAGAGAAAACTAAACTAACTTCTTTTAATCCTTTGGAGCACCAGTGTGTAAGAAATGGAGCTAAGCGATGAGAACTCTAACACTGAGAACAACCTGGTGCCCACGCTGTGAGATGGCATATGGAAAACTGAGATAACTTGTCGTCCTGAATCCCACCTGAGGACCTGGAACATAAGCCAAGATATACATCAGACAGTTTCACCAGAGAAACATATCTGAGAGGGATCCTGGATATGAACTACTGCTTTCTTGTTTACATCTAAAATGGAAAGGTTGACTTTGGAAATTCCTGGTATGGAACCAACCTATGACATCCACTCACTCTGTCTCCTCCAACATCAAGCTTCAATATGAGACCATGACTGATGGTGCTCAGGGAAGAACTCAGTCTGCCTATGGGTGAACCTCATATTGAATGCATCCATCCCAAAGACAGCCTCCCATACATGGAAGCTTCCTGATAAAAACACCACTTTACTACTAAGACAAGATTAGAGCAAATACCTATCTGTGTAAGGTTCGCACAGTCCTCTGATCTGGTGTACCTGGTTGTTCCACTCTCAACCACCTTGAGGAATGGAAAAGCGGTCTGAGGAAAAGCCAAACAACCCACACCACAATGGAGGTGGTAGTGGTAGGATAAATACAAGACCAGAAGACGATCCTCCTATCAGTTCATATCCTCTTGTGAACTGTGCCAAGGAAACAAGTAAATTTTATTCAGCTGAGCAGAATCAAGGCCTCATACATCACAGTCTCCATGGCGAGTGATTCAAACACAGAGGCCTTTCTGAAGAGTTAGCTTTAGGTGTGCACGGGCAAGTACCTGGGTCAAATATGAATGAGTCATCACTGAAAAGCACGTTAATCAAGCCTTAAAGCAAGGCAGATCCCTTCCTGTAACCCCACGGAGGAGAAGGAAGGTAGGGGGTTTTCAAATTTTTGGAGTGTGATGTTGAATCTGAAGAAAACAAGGATGGTTTCCCAGCTGGCAATCTGGTCAAATATCTATACCTTCATCTGTCTCTGCAATTATGTATGGATCTTGCCACTACTGCTTCCAGACAGTACAGAAATTAGCTGTAGTCTAAGAACTGAGAAGTCCTGGCTCACCAGAGGTGAGAAACGATAAGAAGGTGAAAAAAAAAAAAGAAGATTAAAAACAAACGCAGGGAGAAAAAAAAAAAGAAAGAAGGGAATTAATAAAATCTGTATTTTAATATCAAGGGAAGTTAGAATTTTTTTGTCTGGTTTTGGTTTAAAATGCAATCATCTGCATGGGATTTTTCATACAGAGAACATTGATTTTATAGTATCTTGCAATTTTAAGTGGGGAAATATTATCAGATACTTTGCAGGTCCAGATTTTTATTCATTTCTCTAGATGTACTGCTGAATTAAACTCAAACCATTTGTACAGATGATAAAGTCTTTCAAAAACCAATGTTGTTAAATCATGAACATTAAAAATGATACACAGTGAATTTCAAGGAGACTACTGAATCCCTTAGACTAGGCAGCATGGCAAAAAGCCAAAAAACAACTCCAGAAAATGTTTGCTCTCTGCCTTGTATGATTGGCTGGAATGATATGGAAATTATTTAAAATGAAAAAATAGTCCAGAGCTGTCCATTATTTCTTACTAATTTACAGCAAGGGTGAAATTCTTCTGTAAATCCTCCTTACTGCTCAAAAGTCACATATCCAAGAAAATTTCAGAATAGCATAGGTCTACAAAATTAAAATAATTTATTAAATCCCAGTAACTGTACTGTGCTAAAGTTCATGTAATATTACTTTGGAAGACAGGAAAGCATTTAAAGTGATTCCTTTTTCTTTCCCCAATCTTTTCTCAATGGTCAGCACTCAAGAGCAGTAATATGCTCTTGTTTTCAAAAAACTGTTGTTGAATACTTTGGAGAACATATTTTGCCTGTTATTCCCGGTATGAGATTTCCTGCATATTCCTAACACATCATGTTATTTGGGATAGTTATGTACACAGTTAGGTTTCTAGGACTGACTCTACATTCTTCCTGTACAAGTAGCATAAATTTATACTGGAGTAATATAGCATTTTAGCATTAGCAGACTTGCACTTTTTTCTTGTTGCTGTTGTAAGAATGTAGAACTATGTCTTTTACTTAAAGTTCAGTCTAATCTATACATTTTAGGGACTGAATCAAACATATATAGCTCACAAAAATGGTTGTTTCTTCAGTGAGCTATACTCATTCTTTTCCTTGCTTCTGTAGTAGGACTGTTAACGTGAATGGTAAACTGCCATCAGAAAACTTAGTGTAAAATACCTAGACATGCAGAAAAATCCTTCCTCCTGACCTACAGCAGTCTCTGTAAGGGCACCTATTGACTATAAATCAGATCTGATGTGGAAGAATGATCAACAGGCTTAAGAGAAATGAAAGAGATGATGTGCAAACGTATGTTCCTAACTCCTCTACATGACCTTTAGGTTAGTTTTAAGGGCGGAAACAGCTGAAAGCATGACTTCACTGACTCTCGTGACAGATACTCATTCAATATTTCTCTCTCTGCAGTTTTTAAAGTGTCAGCACAGAATCACAAGAAGCAAATTGAGTAAAGCCACCTTTCCTCCTGGTTCTGTCATCCTAGGAGGTCACGTAAATACACAAAGAAACTATTGTGAAGGCAGTGGCAATAGGAGAAAGCAGAAGTCATTCAAAAGAAGTGTGGCCGCAGTACTGTTCAAAATGCCTAGAGATAATATTTTTAATACAACGGTGTGAGAGTCTTCAATACAAAAAGATAGGGTCAAAGGAAGCACCTATCTACCTTCATGCTTTCTGCACCTGTAAGGAACTTACAGGAAGTTTGGGGTACTTTCATTGTGGACAACTGTGATAGCAATGTTCATCTCAAAACTGCCAATGAGGGCACTGACAAGAAAAGTGGGCAGATTGGCAGACCTAAATGCATACTCTACAGTATCTCTCAAAATGCTTTTCCTGAACTTTCTCATTAAAAAAAGGAATCGTCTTGCAGCTCTACAATATCTGTATGCATTTAGAAGACGACCCAAGATTCCCTCTCTCTTTCTTGGCTTGTTTAGAGGGAACAAGATCTTCCATCTCATCAACCACGTTGACAGTAGGTGATGTCTACAAATTAAATCGTTCAGTCAGTTATACTGTTTGGGAAGTTCACAAGATTGCACAACATTAAAAAAAAAACAAAATATTTTATTGTGTCTTGTGGTTGCAGAGAAATTTCAAACTTTGGTTAATAATTAACCAAACCATTTTTAGTGAGGGTCAGGGAAGGAAGACTTACCTCGCTGTAATTGTTTATGTGAGCTCTTTACTTTTTTATAATAAAATTAAATATATTCTCTGCTTTCAGAAGCTATTGCCATGTTCTTAGCTACATCTCTTAGCAAACTTCTGCTAAAGCCACTTCTCTATTTTGGACTAGAAATTCTGTCCTACGCTTTACATGATATTAATCTAGAATTTGTGAGTGGCAAAAGAGAGAGGTAAAATTATGTAAAGATAATTAATTGCAAATATGTATCAATTATCATTAATAAACCAAACATTTACTGCCGTTTATAAAAACATTGATTAGTTTTGACACTAGGAAAATTATAACTTCACATACTCATTTAGTCTTATTTTTTCCTGTTCCTTGCTTCTGAGGTCAAGTCCCACTATTTCCTTGATATTTATGGTCCTCATATACGTCTATATCATTTTTATGTAGATGAATTTCCTCCAAATTCAGAATAATTTTCCTTTCCTAAAATCTCTCCAAAAATGGAATTTTTTTTTCTGATTTTTAGGAGCTCAGATCTAGTTTGGTGGGGTTTTTTTTCTATAATGATTTCTTTGACATTCATTCTTTCCTAAATGTAGATATTCTGAGGTAAGCAAGGATATACGCCACATAGAACAGCAGATCAGAAGAAAATTACCCCAATTTATGACATTGGAGACAGACTACTTTCACATTTTTATCAGCTGAGAAAATTAAATAAAGAATTCGTTTGGCTGCTCTGAACAATGGATTTGCAATTTGCATAGAAAAAATGATGGCAAAACCTCATAACCCATCAGCGTTTTACCACAAGCTCAGTTCTATTACATTTTAGTGGAGGTTCAAAGTTGTCTAAAGAAACCATTCTCTTCTTTCTCCAACCATAAATGTGTCACTTGAGAGTTCAACTTCCAATAGGAGCAGTATCTGACACACAACTAATTTTAGAATATAAAGTGCTCCTCACCATATTGGAATACATATAATTTAAAATAACTGTAAACCTAAACTTTGCAAAAACAGAAAATTCAAGCACTAACAAAAAAGCATAATTTGTAATTGAAAGAAAATAATATTTAAAAGAAAAAAAAACTTTTTTGTCTTTCCAAAAAGAGACAGAAATTACTAAGTTTTATTTCCCTAGAGAATTATGCCACTTTTATAAAGAAAATTACAGTCACCACAAATTGCTCTCAACAATTCCAAAGCTTCTTCATTTGACCACTTGAAAATCAAAGTTCTTTAAGATTATAAATATAACTTTTTATAACTCTGTTATTACGTACTGTGAATGGGGAAAGGGGGCCAATTTTGTGGCCATAGCGTCGAATGGCCTCTCTGATGTGGCTGGGCTGGATGGCATCGCTTTGAGCCTCTATACCACAGGCTGCAGTGCTCTGCAACAGAAAAACACATAAATTGTTACTAAATCAAAAACACACAACAGACCTACAGTGCATAAAGTATGAAAATAAACCTTTATAAAATGAACCAATTTTTTTTTCCTGAGGATACACATCATTGCTGCCACACACTACATTAGAGAAAAAAAGCTATTAACAAATCAAAGAGGACTTTTACATGAACTTTGCTTAAGAGACCCAAAGAACACCATATTTGTCCTCTTAAATCTTTCACCTAGTGCTGCTGTATGTTGCAATTGAAAAGAGCAGAAAATGTTCAAACTAAAATGAAAGGGTCATATAAGTCATACTGCAATAACCACAGAAACTATTTTTAAAACATTTCAGGCTCTCATTATGATGTCAAGGGGTGGGGAAAATATTGAACAAGTACCCAAAGTGGAAAGCAATTTGACACCAAAATCGCCATTGAGTAATATCAGATTGAAATTTGAAGATGAAACATGTGACATAATGGTGTTAGAGGGATGCAAAAATATTTTAATTACCTCAAATTGGAATGTTTTCAAATTTCAAATGACTTTTTGAATTAAGGACCCTAAATCAGAAAAATAAGAATTCACTGCTACTGGTCGATTGATTTTACAAAAATATCCCCAGGATTTTAAAAGAAAAAGTTACTCTTTTCTCCTTAAGGCTCCATCTAGACACAGCTGCTTGCCAGAATTCGGAAGACTTATCAGAATGATGGCTGCTTGGTAATAAATTCATGAAAACTATATTAGTGAATATACTAAGAATGACAAAAACTTAAATTATACACTGAAATTTAATGTACACGCATACACAGTACCCTCATACACTTACAACTATATACTAATGCTTTCAAATTTGGGATATTTTTTACAAAATGTTTTATTTTCAAGAGTGCTGCGTCCACTGGAGCCTGTGTGTGTACACACAGAATTATTCATAATATGATGGCAGATTCTTCCCTTGCTGATTGACGTTCATAAAGGGAATGTGAAACTCAAATATTTTCAGCTGGACTGGGCCTTCATGGGCTAAGAATAACATTCTTCATGAAGTTAACTCGTTTGTCTCAATGCCTCAGTTATATCCAGTATATATCTAACCAAATTGGATAAGTCATGGGAACATTTCATTAAAACGGTGCACTTTTTAGAACAGAATTATTTAAAAAGGCATTAGGTCAAACACTAGAAATTTAAAATAAACTCACAAAACTAGTGAAATATAATGTATCAAAAACTACATCTCCAGCTAACTTCTTGTTCCTAGGAACTATACTGGAAATCAGTCACAGAAACAAAACATAATCAAATGTAAGATAAAAAGGAAGAGGAAAAAGCAAAAGTCTTCAGAGAGGTTTTTAGGATTCACTAAAGGCTTTCTAAATGGAATATAGTAAGGGAAGAGAGAAAGTTGAATGTATTAGAGTATCTATAGCACTGATGACACTAGAAGGAGAAAATACATCTTTTTCTATCTGTCATTGTAAAAATCACTGGTTAAACTCTGTGAAAAATGAGTATTTGCTGTAGGAGAATAATAACACACATGAGAAAATCACAAGTCACTCGATTGCTTTGCTGCAAAATGAGTACTGCCATCACATTTTTTCAAAAAAGCCCTAAGTGACTAACAGAGTGCTTCCTATCCAGTTTATTTAATCAAATCTAGTTCTCTTGCGGTTTTAAGATAGAATACCAAGGATCAAGAACAGGAATTGTAATACTTACATTTCACACTCTGAATATGAGACATCCATAATTTATGCAAAGTAAACAAATATTTAGATTGAATGCAACCAACTGGCATAAAAATAAAGCAGGCCAGGTAAAGCTGTTATAGGCAAAGAAGGCAGTCGCCTAAGGCTGCTGGGAGCAGGAAAATCACAGCCACCTCTTTGCCTACTTTGCTTACGCTTTGACCCTCAAAACCTGCGCTAGCTGCCACCGTACGAGAAGGGGATGGTTATTTGGGATGGTGTCTACTGCTTTGGCCGTAGAGGAGCAGCTAATCTTAGAAGCAGCAGTTGTTACTGCAACAAAATTCATTTTGCAGGCATTACTGGAAGCTTTAACCTAGTTCTGACAGAACACCAAACCACACATTTGGCCCTACAAAAACATCGGTAGTTAACATGTGATATAGGTTAAAATTAATATTTAAAAAGAGACATGTTATTTCCTGAAGATGTTTTGGTTTCTTCTTCTTTTTTTTTCCAAATACCTTTTTTCTTTTCCTTTGTTTGGATTTGGTAGAGTCCTGTCCAATTCCACCATTCCCCAGAGCTCCTGATGGGGTTTTCCCAAGATGTTGCTGTCCTGCTGATGCCGGGGGTGTGGGTGTAGGAGGTGGTGTGTTTTCAGGAGAGTCAAGACTGGTCTTCACACTTGTAGATTGCCCTAAGAGATGTGGCTATAAAAGCAAGATGTCAAACAGCCATTACATAATCAAATCACAAAAAAAAAAAAAAATTGCCTTCTTAGATTTACTGTTAGAAGAGATGGAATACAGAATTAAATTTGCTCATTCTAGAGGTTACTATAATATCTGTAACAGCACTTACTGCACTTGCCGCTGTTGACAACTTTAATCTCCAAATCTGCAATAAAGCGAGCCTTCAATACAGAGAGAAGGAATTTCCACCCAAGAAAAGAGGATTTACATTTAAATATAAAGATGCTGCTAAGAATTTAACATTTGGAGCTATAATTTAATGTCTTTCCATCTAAATCCATAACTTCAATGTTCATAAACTCCATAACAGAAGTCTATATCAATACCAGATTCAGTAACAGCTACTTTGAAAGCAACAAACTACCGAATACATGTAAAAGTAAAACATAAAATGCATTAATATGTGAAAAAGCAAGATTTACCTCAGTAGAGTTGTGATACTGTATGAAGGTGGCAGATATGGCATGACTGAATGGGTCACCAGCTTTGGGAGCCATGTCCTGCTTAACCAAAAGGGCCAAGTCCACCAACTGGAGGGGCAAAACCAGCCGATAAACAGGTAGGTTTACTGACATGGTACTTACTACAAATGCCATTGTAACAATGAAGAGAGATAGGAGTTGTGGGTTGAGGCAGATTATTCTTAGTGTTTCTCAGTCGAAAACAAAATCATTCAGAGATATTTCAGCCTAAGGAACCTTTCTTTTCCACTTCTGTAAATATAGGGAGTAATCTATCTACCCAAGAGGGCTCAGCTTGGCACTAAGGTAACATTTGGTTTTCCAGGAAATCCTGCTTTTTAATCCAATTGTGCAATGGGGTTGAATGAGCCTCGGTGCACTGCCAAAGGTCACATAGCAAAGTATGTGGTTTCAGTTTGGACTTTAAATGAAGTTCATGCTGGACTCCACTCTCCTCTGTAACCATTGTAAAACTTTTCTATTTGTGTATCAGATGGACGAATACGGTATAGTACGCATCTGTCATACAGTAAATTGAAAGACAGGCAGGAATCCAGTCAGTTTGGTTAGCGGAAATAGTGACTGAAGGGGCTTACAACACAGTCACCTGAGGCTGAAGTACACCCAAGTACTAATTAATTTTGTTTAGTTAGAATTCAATCAGTAGAGTATACTCCCTTACCTGTGCCACAGTCTCATACGCCAAATATGCCAAAATCTCCATTGCAACTGCATTTGGCTTTATTTCCATACTGCTACAATCCAACCAGTCACGAAACTTGGATGCTTTCTTTGCTGTCAATCAAAATCACAAGGGGAAAAGGAGAAGTTAACAACAGGTAGGCCAAAATAATGCATTTTTTCTGGCTACAGAAAATACTGCAAATGTGAAACAAGGAGTGTGAATGTGATTTGATTGGCCAAGGAAGGAATTATCAAAATTAAATTAGTGGGGAAAAGACTGTTCTTTCATACACAACATTTTGGAGACCCATAAGCAGCATGGAGTAAAGAGAAAAACACACAGTTAATCAATCATACAGGAGATTTCAGAACAAGGAAGGGTCTGCCTCAGAAGACCATAGATGGGACAAACCTGATTTTGAATATATTATTGTAAAAGAAATAATATGATTGCATCGCATCTTTGATGAATGAGAGAAACCACTAGAAGAAATCAACACAAATCTGGGCCCAGATAAACTTATATAATTGTGTTAACAACAGCAAGACGAATGAAGAAGGAGAGAAGAACTAGGAAGTCCTTGTGTTAACCATGCAGGGATTAGGTGCTGACACGCTGGCCAAAATGATTTGTAGATGAGTGTTTTTAAAATGTGCTTTGGATATAAAGAAATACGGATAGGCGGTGATCTGCAAATGATCAACATTCATATGAGAACTTCATAGTGCTAATGGATGAGATCACTTAGGAGAAAGTACAGAGAAAAATATGGGACAAAGAAACATGATATTTGCTGAAGGAGCAAAAAGAGGAACGAGAGATACCAAGGTGGAACTGAAAAAGCATCGTGGAAATTCACAGGAGACCCAAAAAACTGACAATCTTACTTAGGTCAGTGGTGGACAAGCTGATCACAGAAAGCTGTGGAGACTTGGACAGAAAGAAGTTAGTAATATAGAGATCTCAATGAGGGCTGTTTGTGAAGACAGGACAACCAAAATAAGTAAATGCAAGGTGGAAGAATCATTTGAACCAGCTCTTTCAAAGACAGTCTTCAACGAGGACTAAAAAGCTAAAGGGAAGTCCACTATTAAACTGAAAACAAGTGTAAATAATGGTTATTTTTAAGGAGGGAATGAAAAAGCTGCACAGGAATTGGTGAGGGGAAAAAAAAAACAGACAGACAAAAAGTGTGAAGGTGATAGCGGGAACAAAATGTTCCCTAGAATTTAAATTTGTTATCATGTAGTACTTGATCTTTGATGGACCTTTTCTTTCGCTTGTCTTTAAAACTGCACAGAAATACATGAATTATGAATATATATTGTTAGAACAGGCTGCTTGAAGTCCTTTCCAGGTTTATTCTCTTGTGACACAGTTTTCATGGATTTATATTACAGTAAAAAGGGTTTACTACTTTAAACATAGCAATACATTCAATTTTTACCAAAATATAAGAAAATAGCCTTTGTGCTAGTTTTGAACAAATGCTCTGCATGGCCTTTAGTATGTGCTATCTAGTTGAGTTCATATTATGTAATTGGATTTGTGCATGAGTTTCTCTTGCTACTATTTTCTAAGCACTGTAATTCTCTTATTCTTTAATGACGTTAAAAGTCAGTGAAAAGAACTGTATAGACATGGTCATTTAAAAACACTGTGAAAATACCGTTGAGACTTTTTTATAGATCACAATCCCCCGGTCAGCAATATTCAATTTTATTTTGCAAATTTAGGATTTCTATTTGTTCTGTCTCCAGATGATAATTTTGGGGTTTTAAAGATGACTTTATCACAAACCTCTCATTTGCTGAAGTCACCCTAATCTGAAGTATCATTTATCTAATGGCTCACAGATGTGTGATGCCAAATTATAACTAAGCTTACAAAACATATTGAATTAGGAAAAGAAATGCTTACAAAACGTGTTTTCCTACATTTGCTGACATTTGCTGATACAGAACAGTATTTCAAATGTGTCATTTATTTGCCATAAGTGAGTCACTCTTTCTTTGAATTTAAAAGGAAGAACAAGATAAGGTCTCTCATTTAAAGACACCATTGTGTTCAAGTCTGTGTTGTAGGATCATGTGCTGTTTTGTCATGATTTTTACTGGCTCCTTCACCTCACTTTCTCTGACATTTGACCTAAAACCTTAGTCATCGCTTAACCGCTTCTGTAATGATGTTTTGCTACATGATCAAGCCCATTAATTTACAGCTCATTATAGTTGTGGCCCACAAGTACTTCTAGTAAGTTGGTTTTCAGTGCTAGTAAAGCCCTAATTCTGTCATCATGTTATTAGTGTTGGAATGGCGTATACTGATGAATTTGGCTAATGTTGAATAAATTCCACAGCAGGAGCTTACGGCTTAAAATAGAAAAGACTCTTTAGTAAGTTCTTTGTGTCTCTGCGGATAGGGAAATAAAAGCAAAACTTGCTGCTCTTCTCTAATTTTAGATGCATTCCGAAAAACCTGCAACCATGAAACTTTACTAATATGCTGACTATAACAACACCATGACAGACTTCAGGCAAGCACGAGTGTTTTAATCCATTAACTCTTTACCAGTTCTATCTTTGCCGTCGTCTCCACCAGCACGGTATTTGAGCATATAGAAAGCTTGGTAAATATTCAAATAAAATACTCTGCCTGACAGCCTGAAACTATACTAAATTAACTGTTCCCAGGAGTTATGTGGACAAAGAATTTAAAGTTTTATTATTGCGGATGAAACAAAAGTGCTTTAAAAAACCATGAGGTTCTGCTGTGTTCTCTATTACGTGAAATAATAATCAAACATCTTAATACAGTGCAGCCATTATAATACTTACAAAAACTCAATTGCCGACTTTCACAAAATTCTGCATACTGGACCGAGTCCATCATTCGTGTTTGTCTTTCTGCTCTCTGACAAAAGAGTAGAAGTACATGATGTACCTTATTCCAACAAGAACTGCATTCCACAACAGAAATTATAGCAGCAAAGCGACCCTGCCATAACCTTGAAGTAACCCCCCCAAATAAAACATGCATTGAACAAGTTAAGATGCAGAAATATAAACCACAGATTGGTTATTAGTCTCATGAGTTAAATTACCGAGAGGAGCGTGTCAATTCTTATTTTAAAAATCTGCTTGCACACCGCTCACCTACGACAGTGACGAGGGCTGTGTTAGGAAAGGTGCTGAGCCCTCTGGCCCTGACCGAGGTGCATTTTTAAAAATTGAAGAACATGAGTAGTCTGACTACGTGTTTACAGATGACCAGACAAGTAAAACATTCTCCTGGACCGAGGCCAACGTGTTCTGCACTGAGCAGAACTGAATCTGTGTGCTTTTAAAATGGGAGCATTAGTAATAGTGAAATGAATAAATTCCATAACATTGAGGATGTACCAGACAGAGAGGAGCATTGCAGTGCCCCTTCCCACACAGATATTCAATATACTGAATAACTAAGTGGTAAATGTGCCTGTTTCATTTTTTTTGTTCACTGTCAATCGATGCTTGATTTTTTATACTTCTGAATACCTACAGGAGAAGAAAGGCAATTAGGCTGAAATAGAGTTCATTCAAGAAAAACAGCTTAAAATGATCACTACTGGATTTGAGAATGTATTGCAGAGTCCAGTGTAAACCAAAAGATTATATCTCAAAAAAGTCAAGGTACGAAACCATAAACGTTCCACACACCCTCCCCTCCAGACATATACTATGCCATAACTGAATGGTGGCTGAAGCAGCACTGAAGTTCATGGTTAGGTTTGAGCACGTGTTTGAGTTCTGTTTACTTCAACAGAGCAGGGTTGATTTTCACAAGGCAGGGATCTGGTTTCTAAAAGAGATTAAATTCTTCACGTATCGGAGGCAGGAAGCAGTCGTTAGATTAAAGAGAACAATTATCCTCTTCAGAAGCAGACAGCTTACTCAAGTCTCTTAAACAAGGAAAGTAGATTGTCTTAAATGTCAAGGAAAGGAATATAACTATCTTCCAAACAATAACTCAATGAATAAATCATTACACCTGGTAAGAACAGAACCGAAACTAAGGATACAAAGTGGTGTCAGGAGCGGCTGATGGCACCGAGGCTTCACTTCTGCAGTGAGTCCATACAGCTCAAGAAACCACGGACAAGGAAGGTAAAGTACAGGTGTGTTCGCATTAAAGACAAAAACAAAGAAAGAAAACACACACACGCACAAATTTTGCTCTGACTCCCCGAGCACTTTTACATCTGATGAAATCGAAATTGCGGAGTTCTTTAATCAGATGGAATGGAAAACAAAAGGGCTGTTGATAAGAGTATTTGGAGCCAGGCTATACAACCAGCATTTGGCCTTAGCAGTTTCTCAAATCAGAAAAAAAAAAAACCAAAACCAACAGTACTTCAAATACACAGTTTCTTCCCCTATTCTCTGCCTTTTAGGCCACTCTTCTATGACAGTCCAATCCATCAATTATGAGATCTTGTTGACAGACAACACGTTCAATTTAGTTGTGAACTGAGCCACCAACTGTCCAGGAGCATACCTGGATACTCCTTCTTTCTTTTCTTCTCTACCCAGTCAATCATTTCTGCTGTATTTTGCCTTTTAGTCACCAGGACAGAAAATGTTCTACTTAAGCACCTTTCAGTTCTTCTCCCATGCATGCTGCTGGCATCTTAACTACATTTTGTGGAGCTGCCATTTCAGATAAGTTAAAATTTTCAGCCAATCTATTCCATCAAGACATTAAGTAAGTCTAGACTGATTTTGTATCCTTTAAAAATAATTGTCACAATAGATGCCGTAACTTCAATCCTCATCTAGCATAATCATAACAGAGATCTGTTTTGCCTCTGAATTAATTCAGTCATACTTTTGAGGACAGAAGGCACCACCAGGATCATCTAATCTGAACTTCTGCATAGCACAGGACACTTCTTACATAATACATCCTAGAAATGGCAGTCCTAGAATTTCTTGTGTAATTTCACTGTGTGTTTTAGAAAGGCATCTAATTTGGGTTTAAATTTTTCACATATTAAGAGATAACGTCTTCAAATAATTTAAAATGTTAACTTTTTATGCAATATGGTTTAAATTCTGCAATCATTTGTGTCTTTGTTTGCCAGTCAGAAATTACTAGTTGGGCACAGCCAAGTAATATTGAAATAATTTAACTTTAGGTGGGTATTTCAAATAGACTGAGCTTCTCTAAATATGGTAAAATTTTCTTCAAATTTTACACGTGGAAATGTGCAGGCTCGCAGAACTGTTGCTTGAGATCCCCCTCCAACAACCCTCCCTCTGGAGGCCTCTAGCCCAACCTCCATCTTAAAAGAGGACTATTGCCAACACTAGATGAAGTCAGCTATGGTTTTCTCTAGCTAAGTCTTGGAAACCTCCAAGGACAGAGATCTTATGTCTCCTCTGGGTAACCTGCTCCAGTGTTGCACTAGTCAAAAAGATTGCTAATGTCCTACTTGATCCTGCCAAGCAACAATTTCTGGTTCTTGACCTTCTTTATTCTGCCCAGCACTACTAAGAAAAGTTTGGCTCTATCATTTTTGTTACTGTCCTTCAGCAGGTGTAGGCTGCTATCTAACCACCCTTCAGCCTCCTCTTCTTCAGATTAGGTAAAACTAAATAATCTCTCTGCGCCTCTTCTGACAGGTCATGTGCTCCAGGGCCCTCAGCTCTCAGTAGCCTTCAGCTAAACCTTTCCAGTTTCTCAGCAGTTCCGTGGAACTGAAGGACCCAAACCTGGATGTAGTGTTCCAGATTTGGCTCAACAGCACCAAGTAGAAGGGCATGACAATGTCCTTCAGTCTGCCAGCCACACTTCTGCAAAACTGTGAGTTTTGCTTTAATATGATGAGACCAAACTGTTGACTCACGTTCAACTTGATGTTCATTATCACCCCCCAGGTTCTTCCCAGAAGGGCTGCTACCCAGACAGTTGGTATCCAGCCTGTACTGATGCATGGGGTTGCCCTGTCCCAGATGCAGAAACTCAATGAAGTTTCTGTTGGTTCAGCTCTCAAGGTTTTCAAGACCTGTCTAGACTGAAGCTCCGTCAATCAGTGTGCCAGCCACTCGTAATTTACTGTCATCAACAGATTTGCAGAATGTGCATTTTGTACCTTTGCCCACCTTTTTGTCCACGTTGTTGATGAAGACATTGAACAATAAGGGCCCCAGTATCAATCCCCAGGATATTCAGTTTTTACCTGTTGCTACCTATATGTCGAGCCGTTGGCTATTACCCTTCACATCCAGCAGTCCCAGGAATTTCAAACCCTTTGCAAGAACACGGAAGGCACAGGAAAGCAAAATGACATGAAATGCTAACATGAGGAGGTATGCTTCAAAGTCCTACCTGAGATGACAAAGAAAAAAGACATCTAGAAATTTGACAAGGATAAAATTTGACAAAGGAAAAAGGAAAAAAGGAAAAGGAAAAAGGAAAAAGGAAATTTGACAAGGAAATTTGACAACTTTTACAGGCATCCCATAATGTAATATGGAAACTGCAAAACCAGATTAATCCCAAGAGCAGTTATGTTAAATTAAATGATTTAGCAATGGCTACTCTCAGCAAATACACTATAAAACTCTGAAAATGCATGCTGTCAAAGGCTAGTCAATATGCGTCACAGTATGTTCACTATCAAAACATTGCAAGTTTCTTTACATGAAACAAAAAACCACTAATCAAAGGTTTATTAAAAGAAAGGTGTCGCTGAGAGATTTTTCCAACAGGGACTTCATTTCTCTCTACAAATTGTCTACAGTAGTTGTCTAAACACTGGACTTAATTTTGTTCTTATATACTAAAGGAATACTTACACTTACTTTTTCTCTGTATGAATATGTTTTATGTAGCAAAATTACCTACATATCTGTGAAATAAAATTGCTTTCTCCCTTCAATTCTCCTCTCTAAAAGAAGTCTTTCTTAAAGGTGGATTCTAGAGTGATGCTCTAAAGCACCACCAAATAAAATAGATCTTATCATAAATAACTGGACTATATTTTCTTCCCAATACACTTTAACAAAAAACCCCATATCATGGCATGGAAACTCCCAGGATAGCCATTCCATCAGTCCTACCAGTTTCGGAACAGTCTATAAATAACCAGCAAATGCAGGAGAAATAAACAAATGGTTAGCATAGGTATATCATCTTTAAGGAAACAGCGAAGCAGAAGACAATAGCAGATCATCTTTCTTCTTCACTTCTCAAGATTATAAACAGTAATTGTTTTCTCTTACATCATCCCTGTTTAGGAAAAAATTAATGTTTCCTTATCTCTACATTTCTAAGGTATATTTTATAAACTTAAAATGAATCAATAACACGGGATAAAAAGGGAGAAGAAAGAGTGAGCACATTACTGTGAACACAGTGTTACTCCAGGCCAAAATTGTTTAAAGGAAACAGCATTCAATGTTTGGGAAGTCACAGAAAGTTTGTGAAAATGCTATAACCTGTAAGTAATGCTTTCTTTTAAGTCTACAGAATACCCACTTGCTCTTTTTTACAGTCTTTATCTTCCAACTATTTTTTCTTGAAAACAAGAAATGAGACAGGGCGTTTTAACTAAGAAATAACTTCAATTTTATACAAGTGAAATTTTCCAAATTCTGTTCTGGGAAGGAGTAGCAAGTCACTCCAACAGGACTGAAGCCCTCTTTCATCGGTATAAAACCAAGTTTGCCGGGAATCTTTCCTACATGAAGAAACATTGAAACCCCTAATGATACACCTCCTTGAAGCAATCTCAGCTTGAAACCAGATACAACAAATGACAACAACACTGCCCCACTGGTTTATCAAAATAATTAAAAATATATAGTTTTTACTCCCTCTGTAGTAGTACTAGTCACTCTAAGCAGTTAAGAAGCTGAGTTATGTGGCGTACAGCAGAATTAAAATACTTTGCATGCTTTCCTTGGAACATGCTGAAGGATGCAGTAGATAGGACCTGGCACAGTAAACGTATGCTTAGTCTTCCAAAAATGTGTTGCATTATATCTTTCTTTCAGCATGAAGAACTAAAAAGGAAGACTAAAAAGGGAAAGGAAAGAAAAGGTAAAGAGTTGCATGTTGTCACCTACCATCCAGGGTGAAAAATAATCTTATTTTGATTCCATTTTAGAGCTTTCACACTTGACATATAAAGCTCTTTGTGTGGGGGGCAGGCAAGAGGCCAAATGTTAACTTGCTTACCAACTATTTCGTGTTTGAAGGAAATGTGCCGAGTAGCTGCTAAGCTGGAACATTTGAAAAACGTTTGCAGCATGGCTGGACACCCCTGTGTTTGGCAACAATGTTAATGACGAAGATGTTGGCACCCCAAACTGCTTGCATATTCATATCGTGGCGTGATTTCCTGATTTCCTTTGCTAAAGACCTCTTCATTGTGTACCCATCACGGCTTCAAAGGAGCTAGGTGACTACCCCAGAGAAAAAACAAAGTTGCCCTGCGACGGCTGATATTACTAAAAGGGTATGCTAAATAATTTTTCTTTTATTTAGACTAGAGAATAACAGGGCGCTGTATGCTGTGCCTGACAGCTCTTGGGTGGTAGGTCAAAAATTACCTAGATTACAAAAAAAAAAAAAGTCATTTGAGAAATAAAGTACAAGGTAGCTCAATATTGAAGAGCTTACAAAATATGGTGAAAACACGTTTTTAGTCTTCTGTATCTTGAAGTTATCTGAGGATTACCACTATCTGAAGATTTTTGTTACATAAAGGAAAAATGTATTTACTCTTCTGAGAATCACTTGAATTGGTAAGCAAAGAAAAAAAGGATTTTAAGAGTAAGCATTTTCAAAGATTAAGCTTACTCAGAGTTTTATACAGAAAATAAAAATGCCACTTGGGGAAAGATCAATAGCTTTTTTAATGTAATACTTGATTTGACTATAAAGTACAGACATACAGGGAATTTTTATCATTTTTATCCACCTCTTATAAAACATACCATACATTCTGCAGTAACCATTAATCTGAACAAGTCTGCACAGCAAACTTGAGGTCTTTGATGTAATACTGGTTTTGAGTGCTCACGTGTTTAGTACAAAGTTCCCAATATCAGAAGAAAACATGAGGACTTTTTCTGGCAGACCAAGATGATCCCAATTTTAATGTGTCTTCACAGTTATAAATAGTAAAAATAGTTTTGCTTTTTCTCTACGATATTATTAAATATCTTAAATATCTCTACGATATTATTAAATAGCTTAAAAAATCTTAACTAAGGATCTACAACTGTAAGTTACATGAAAGGAAGCTGTGGATGATGATAAATAAAAATCAAAATAGACATTTTAATGACAATTCTAATTTTTCCTTATAAAAAATCAGTGATTTTCTGTCCAGGGACTAAAGATGGAATTCACTTGACCAAGTTAGACATCTGCAGTATCCTAATCAGTCACCTAAAGTCCCTTTATAGTAAAAAAGATAATAGGCACTTTTAGAGAGCAACTTCATCCTAAACTAGATGTTTGAAATAGGTCAGATGAATCACATCTATGAATATGTCTGAAATTCATCAACTGCGGACATCAGCAATGGAGCCCTAGGGACACTGGCTTAGGTCTACATGTCCACAGCACAGACATCCTCAGAAAAGCAAGACGAATCCTACTCTGATGAGTGATGACTGAAGAACACCATCACCAATAGGGCAACTTCCATTTTAGGGCTAAGCAAAAGCCAAGGCTAAAGAATGACTCAGTAAATTTGGTTCCTGCTCTGATCTCAAAGCAATGCAAGTATACACAAAGGCAGCTTTGTGTGTGTTAATTCCATTCATCTTCCTCAAAGTATGTAAAATGTAATCTAACAAAGTATGTGCAGATAAGTAAGGGGAAGGGAGCTGGCAAGACTATTTCAGACTATGCAAAAATTTCAAGGGAATTATGAAGAAAGAAAGCAAATGAAATTGCACAGACAATAACAAAATGAATGGATTAATTCCCAGCAGTCATGATCTCATTGCCTAAAGAATAAATAAAACTGACCTCCTGAGAGGGACTCACTGCCCTTGTAATACTTTGCCCTTGAACATATGCAAAATCTACAGATACTGTATTTATTTGAACCAGCTCCATATCATATCCAAATTCCTTGTCTAAATTTATTACCACTAGTCTGAAATGTGGAGCTGGAACCTGCAAACGAAACATTTCCATTTCATGGAATATCTTTGATTTCTACAGGAAAATGTTTTTTTCTGCTATAGTAAGTATAATCATGAATTTTGTAAAACTGCATGTTAAATTTATGGCTATCTTCTATCAGTGCTTTCCAAAAAACATAAAATAATTTTGGATAAACTATGCTACCAAACTTTAAAAGTTATGTGATTTATTAATATATTAAGACAGCTGACCTTCCCTCACTTTTCTGGTTGAGGGCACTGAAACACCTTTCTGTGGTGTCCATCTGGCTGTACATCAAAAACTTTACATACCAGGTTAATATTAGGATACCTTTACGTCTTCTGAATAGCATTCTTCTGAACACTTATCCTGCCTCTGTATCAATTCATAGATGAGGTTAATATAAACAGCTTTAGCATCTCACAAGTAAAGCTTTCAGTCATCAAAATAGGCATCACTCATTGTCTGGGAGACATAAGCAGCAGAACAGTTCCTTTTGCATAACGAGTTTTACAGTTTTTCTCTTATTTGCAGTCAAAATCAGCCATTGCACTCTATTTAACAATAATACAATAATTACAGAGGCTTACTTGTAAGCAAAAGGAAAATATTGTAAGCCATGAGAAATTTAAAAATATTTCTTTTAGCTTTATGACTAGAGATATGGATAGATGGATAAATAAAAGGTCAGCTTAGAAATGCGTATTTACTTTATATTGGACTCTAAGCAAATTTCTTGTAGTTATTATATTATGTGTCATCTCAAAAAATCCTGAAATACCTCTCACCCTCACAGTATTTTCCCCCATTGTTATTTGCAGATAACTTGATTTTGAACCCAATTTAGGCAGAGCCACTTGCATCCAGGAGAGGTAATTTAGCACTGAATAACTAAAGAGTTGCCTTACAAACAACCTCACTCCCTGAAACTGCACTCCTTCCACTCCACTGAAATCCCTCCCATGCTAGGCTGATGTGCTGTTTGGTCTTGTGGTCAGAAATTTACGGAGTCTATTTTGCTCAAAGGCTGTTTATAGTCGTGGATGGAGGCTGGCTCAGAGCGGTACAGGCACAACACGCCTCGCACGCTTGCTCACCATCCTGAGTGTAGAAGAGGATCCAGTCCTGCTCCTACTGGTCCAAGGTTTCAACCCAAAGCTCACCAGTGGGAGATGAATCCCACATACAATTAGCTTCAGTGAAACTCCATTTCCAGACATATTCTATCTATTCGCTCAATTACAGTATGTCCAGAATTATTCACTTTACGGCCACAATTTGTTAAGCAACACATCCAGTAAAGCTAGTTAAACTGAACAGTACGTAAGTTTGGAAACAGCTAGGAACCAGCCCTCTCATTCACTGGCTTTAAATGGTAAATGCAAGTAAGAGAATAAACCTAATTTAAAAAATTTGCATCGTAAAAGTCTGTCCTGTCAATAGCCAGCATCAACATATTTGAGAGTTTTACTTCTGTTAAATGAGAAATGACAAAGGAGGAAGTCCTCAAGAGTATCGTTCTTATACTCTTTATGTTAAAAGGAAAGGAAAGCAAAGTGAACCCAAGGTACACACTAGCAAGCAACACCTGTGATAAAATTCGTTATCCTGTAAGGCATACCTCTGCAAGTCTTTGTGAATCAGGCCTGCTGACAGACACTGTGAAACGCCCTCCTGAATAATCCACTGGAGCTCCACATGAAATAGAGGAGCGTAAGACGACTAAGGAAAATTTTGACTAGAAGAAACTTGAAGAAGTTTCAGGCCATATGAACAATACATATTCATTTTACTCTTGTTACCTAATTGTAAATATTATAATTCCGTCTTTTCCCTTACCCTTAAACATATGTAAAACATATATTATGTCTTATATTCATTTCCAGTGGAACACCCAATTCTCACAGTATCTGCCATTCTTTGGGGTATCACCATCCTGCACCAGAAATTACCATTCTGCACAGCAGATTCACAAGTACTGCAACTCTATAGGCGTACCCATGCAGGCATCCTTGGCAGGTGATGCTCTTTCAATCAGAGTGGAATGAAAAAGGTTTATAATTAGAAATGTGTTTTTTTCAGTTATGTTGTTTCTTGAAGAAGTATTAAAAAAAAAAAAAGCTTGACTTCCAAAATAATGGCAGAACGTACATGCACAAATAAGGAATTCAAGACACAAAATTTTTGCTATATGCACAAGTAATTTGGTGTGCACTATAGCAATCCACTTCATAAGTCTGAATTCGGTCTTACAACTTATAGATGAAATCCTGGTTCTGTAGTATCCCCAGCAGAGCCTCCATTAACTTCAGTAGCTGTAGGATCTCACCCTACAAACATCTTTCCTAACTTAAGGTTGCACCTAGATGGTTACCACCTTCTTGTCAAAGAAAAGCAGAAAAATGGGCTTTCAAAATGGGACACAGATCCTAAAAGAGCATTTTCTCTATATGCTTCCACATGCAGATTAGAAATCCAACTTAGACTCTATATATGAAGGTGTTTTAGAATGAAAACAGGCCACTATGGCTCTAGAGAGGAGAACTCCTGCTAAGCTGGCTGGGTTCTTTCATAAAGTCATTACAGCATTGCCTCTTGGGCTAGGACTCACCTCATACAACGCTGGGTGTTTTAGTGTAATCTAGCCACCCTTTATAATATAATCAATGGGAAAAGAGAGACACTTCTATAGGCTGATCATACCTATTCCAGGTGTGGTCACCTCTGGATGTGCCCTTCTCCCTGTAGACAGAGGAATGTAGATGACTGATAGAAACAGATGTCTGGTTGCCAGCTGAGAACTTCACCCTTTAGCCACACAGACACGTTGTTAATGAAAACTGGGAGATTATAAACTACAGGATGCACCTAGCACAAGACACGGATCTGGTTTTTGAAAGGAAGGCCACTAATTCATTAATTCACATAACTTAGTACCTACAAAAATTAGTAAAACGATTTAGCTCATTTTCCACAACAAATCCAAATCTGGCAACTTTTATGATGAATTTGTGCAAGAAGTATATTCATGAATGTCTATAAGGAAAGCATTAAAATTAATTAAAATTAGTTAAATTAAAATACATGGTACTATGTGTACATAGATGTGCTCTCCTTGGCATGTGACTGGAGAGTGCACAGTTACTTGAAGTAACTTTTTCTGTTAGAAAACTTTTTCTGTCCACTATAATCAGAGAACAATACAGAGTGGTATTCAAAAATGTATTCTCGTGTCCTCAACACACAAAGTGTGCATATAGACATTTCACATTCAACTTGTGGCATTTAGGCCACTGAGTCTAATTCTGTGGTTAGATTTTTATTCTTTTGGAACAGCCTTTCTAATTTGATAATTGCAAGACATGGAGCTCCAGATAAAAATCACATCACGAAATTCAGGGAATAAGTGAGTCATACATTGAGTTAAAAAGAAAAACAGTGACCAGTACGCATTACATATGATCTGCATGTGTGCATAAAGACTGAGTAACTTTCTCTTTAAGCTCAAAGTAATTGATACGAGAGACGTCTCCCTCAGCCTCCCAGGCTGAATTTGGCTGCCTGCTGCCTCTTGAAGAGCCCAGGCTTCCCGATCAGAAAAAGCACAGGACTTCAATATTCAAAACTCCTATCTGGGTTCTGCTACTAATTTGCCATCTGAGCATGATCGAGTGCAAACGAAGGCTGAATTAATCACGTTTTAAGGATCGTTTTGCACAATTGTTGCAAAGCTGATACTAAACCAGTGCAAAGTTTGTGTGCGGTGATGGCATTATGCACACTAGCCATGTACACCCAGCTTGCACAGGCTCGGGGAGAAAAAAGCAAAATCAAAACTGCACAATGTGTCCAGGTATGAAGAGTAAGGAGACCCTAAAAATCACTGTCTGAATTGAAAGGCTTTGAATAAAAGCATTAGGATTTTTTTTTTTTTAATTGGGACTTCACTCATGACACTGAGAACAGAATTTGGCCCAGTGTGAATATTTCGTTAGTCAAATGTTAATGACTGTGTGACACTTGCTATTTATTTAACTATGCAAAACTTCTTATGCTGCTATTCATTATTGTTTCTTAATTTCTTTAAATATGAGCAAATTTATCTTCATAGTAGCTTTGTGAGCATTATCTCCACTATATACATGAAAAATAGAATCATGAAAAGATTATGTTCCCAAAGGCAGTTTGTTTAATCGGCAAACACTTCTTTTTTTCCTCTACTTTCTTTTTTCTCTTTCTAATGTTAGAGAGGAAAAGGAAAACGTTAAGATTCCAGGATTTAACAAAATGATTTAGCATTTGGAATTAAGTTAATTTGAACCATCAGCTAATTTGGCTAATTTGGAACAATCTATTTAGTTAGTTCCTTACACTATGCCTATTGATAAATACACCACAAAATTATTAAGCGTTTACATAAAACCAAAGAAACATATGCTGTCATTAATTCAAAACAATCACCACCATCCAAAGTCACTACAGGAGTTCTCTTATTAAACATCCCCATTCCCTTCTCTGGAAAAAAAAGGGAAATCTCAAAAAACATATTTTTGAATTGCATAAAACTTTCACAATAAACCTAAAGCAGTTACATTTCATTTTGCGTAAGAAGTAGAACTGAAACTTTTAGATGAAACTTTATTGATAAATCATTTAAAAGCAGAAAATTCAAGATTTTAATTTGTGAATAAAATTTGCCAGATTTTGTTAGTTTGGTTAAGATCAGAGGAATACTTGGAGACTTTCAAGTCTGAAAGTCAAAGTGAAACTAATTGACTTGTGAAAAACTACGCAAGCATATGCTGGCAGCTTTTTGTATCTGAAATATAGATGTTTCGTCCTAGTGAAACCACAGTTTCTTAACAGCGACTTTCCAATGAATTGTATCTTATATAGTCTCAGCCATTTCAGGGCAAAACAAACAACAAAGTAGTTTTGGGGAGCCTTGTCGAGTCATCATAGCTGACATTGCCTTTAACAGAAGAAACAGGTCCTAGGTATACCTGGTCTCTTGCTCTGCAGTGCTGATGGCCCCCCCAACACCCCTTACTACTATAGACCCTTCATGCATTTATAAAAACTGAGCTACTATTACAATAGCTTTGATGGGAATTTTTTTTTTTTTTTAATCTTGAGATGAGGGGAAGGAGAGCAAAGAGCATCCACTGTATATGGATTCATTACCATAAGCTTTACTGATAGTTTATCCTGTTTCCTAATGAAAGCAAAAAACCCCCACCGTGTCTCTATTAAAAAGCAATCAGATTTGGTATCCTGGTGA
The DNA here is from genome assembly GCF_964195595.1 of Calonectris borealis. Classification (NCBI taxonomy): domain Eukaryota; kingdom Metazoa; phylum Chordata; class Aves; order Procellariiformes; family Procellariidae; genus Calonectris; species Calonectris borealis. The sequence continues at coordinate 6,178,393 of NC_134314.1, forward strand.
CACTTTAAAGAGCACATTATGTGGGAAAACAAAATAAACATTTACCCTGGCAAATGAAAGTGAATTTGGGTTTTGACATACTTGGCAGGAAGGTAGAATTATATTCATGTCAAGTATGCAGAAAAGCTAATATAATATTTAAATATTTGCTTAAGTAATATAGAATTTAAAACAACACATTAGAAGAAACATTTTTTGTGACATATTTTTAAGTTTTTTAGTATAGGACATGCCATGAAAGTAATATGTTCAGCTGAAATTTCAGCCTTCTACAGCCTTTGTTACACATTCCCTTCACTTGTGAAGTGGTAGAGTCTTCATCTTCTACTGACAAGTCTTTATTTATATTTCCAAGACAAAGGCAGTTCTTATACTGATGGTTTAAACTGATAATGAATATATGCAGCTTTCCAAGGAAACAACTCTTGACAATCTGATTCTTACAAATATTGATATAATGAGCTAATGTTAACACTGTCTCAGCTAAGTCCTGCAGTACTCTTCTACTGTTTGATATCATACATGCGCAATTATTTTAAAACTATTTTAGTTTGCAACAAGACATAATTCAATGAAGACAGACCTTTATATTGCTCAGAAAGTATCTAAATGCTGTATGTCAATGACCTCTGAAATTCTCAACTATATTTATAGTTAATAATCTAGCACTAATTCATAAATTGAGCTAGATACTGGACGCTAGTTTTAGTTCCGAAAGTAACTATTTTGATGCACTGTCTAAATATGCAGATATTGGACTTTCCTTTTTGAGTATAAATCTAAATTAATACTAGCCACAAGTACCCACAAAAATAAAACTTACCCGTGTATCAGAATTATAGATGATTACGAAGTTTGAGGTACAATATTCTGAATTGCTAAGAGTATTTTAAAACATTTCTTTTAAGAAAAAGCTTTGCTTAATTTTATCTCATTTGGAGAGATATGCATAATTAGAAAATATTTTGAAACATTTCTAAATTGCTATAATAATACCATAATAATTCAAAGCAACACCACCAGTCTTCATTGTAATCGTACATTGTAGAAATGTAGTCATTTTAAAATCATTTGAAAAGAATTAATTTAAATGTAACCTGATTTGTAAATTTAATTATGAACTATTAAACTAACTGCTTGGATTTTCAGTTCTAAATCAGCACAGCTCCTCTGAGTCCCATCATAAGAAAGAAGCCACTGTTTATTTCAAATCAGCAATTAAAAGTGATATAAAGAGTATTCAGACTGTAAGACATTAACAAAAAGGGCTAGTTTGGGGGAATTTGACTTTTAATCTTCTTAATTTGCAGTACCCGATACACAAATTGTTATGCTGCATTAATAATAGCTTTTGAACATAGTATTCATTCATCCAGCCTGCTATAGAAATAAATTTAACAAGAACTATTCCCTGCGCACATTCTTAAAATTGCTTGCAATGAAAACAATACCTTCCAAAGATGTTAGCACCATTCAATTCAACATGAAAAAATTTCAGTCACTTACAAAAGAGAAAAACAGATAACATTTTTAGATATACGAAGAATTTTGTTTTTATTCTACTTTTATTATTTATTCAAATGATTTGAAAAGGCAGAAAGCTTTGAATTCAAGAACTTAGCAAAAGATATCCCAGAATCCTACTACCAGGATAATCTCCTGCACAGGAAGCCATGGCTCTAATTCCTGTTCAAAATCAGTTATAAAGATATTGAATATATGCCATAGTTCAGATTTATATTCTTATTGCTGGGCATTGACAGCTTTCTAAATTTAACCTGCAAATGAAAACAATTTCATTTTGGAAATGTCAAAACCTGTTCACATTTCTAAGGATTTCTCTCATTCTATTTAGATTCACTTGGAGGTTCAGACTGACTGAAATGGAAAGGTTAGGGGGTTTTTGGAAGGTGGAGGTGTGGCAAGATGAATCAAAGATCTATGAAAAAAAGAAAAAATTAAAAAATCACACAGCCCTGCTCACAGAATAATGGAAAAATGTCTTCAGTTCAAAATATTACACTGAACAATTTAACATAATTGGGGTGCGAAGAACAACACCTTTAATAACAAGATTTTGAAGCACAGCATTGAAGGTTGAAGTCTATTTAGTATTAAAGGCGCTTATAGTGTAGCAACACTAACAACCACAGTTTGGCATCAATTACTTGACTGTGCTGTTAGAAGTCGCTGTAGATTCTCATGCCATCATATATGCTGTTGGAGAAAATTTACTATTCATTGGTGGTTTCTTGGCTTCCTCAGGGTTTCTGAATTTTTCTGACATTTTTAGAGTCAGATCTAGCATTTCTCAAAGATGTCAATGTCTCTTCAGCATTTTTGTCTCTTTCTTTAAAATACAATTCAGGGTAACAAGGTTAGCAGATACAGCAGTCATCTCACTAACACATTTCTTTAAATACTGGAACTAGAAATCAGATCTCCAGCCTTGGGTTACATCAAGAGTTAACTCCCATTTTACGAAGGGTGTGATTAGTAGCTGGAAATCTGCCTGAGTTTAGTACATCTGAGGATGCTATTACAATTTTCAGATATAAAATAATTAGCTGATGATATGAGCTGACAGCTAATACATCTACAATAAACATAAAAAAAATTATTTCCAAGCGGATGTAGAGTATGTGTTCCGTTTCTAAGCTGTTTGATATGGTCTGTGTAAGGAGCTAGGACTCGATACCAGATGCTGTATGTTCTACAAGCTTTTTCTGCAGATGTCTGCAGCCTGAGAAAATCAACAGTGCTTTGAATAACACTCCTAGTAAAAGCATCTTCTTGTCAGAGTCACTGTATGATATAGGATATGAATCCCACACAAGTGGATGAACTGATTTTAAATAATACCATCTGACAATGGTAGAAAAAACTCTTAGTAGGTCTGACAAAGTCCTGGAAATGGCTGTTAGCCTTGGGAAATAAAATCCAGCCCTCTGACAGAGACTACCCGTCCTTCTTTCGTTTGATCAAATGGAAAACCAAATTTAATGATTGCTTCCGAAGTTCCAAAGGCAAAGTTTCAACAGCACTTAACACTGCTACCAAGGAGTCCATATCTTTGCCCCTTCCACGTGCCACTCAAAAGACAAGTCTGGAAAAAATGTTTAAGATTTATTTGAGAATAAAATATATGCATCTTAATGTATTTTTTATATTACCACTTTACATTGTTTTCTTGCCATTGCTTTTAAAGAAATCTCTTTTAGAACACCAAAAGTATAGTGTGTATGACACAGATACCATTATGCCAAAGAAATTCTAAAAGCCTGCCACTATCTGTGTACAAAAGTGAGAAGAGCTACATCTTAAGTCATAAATCCACACATTCAGCTGAGAAGAATATGTTTTTTTGCTCAAAAATAAGCCTGCAGCCCCACACTTGATAAAGATCTTACTGAATTCTCATAAATCAATTTCTAAAATTTATTCTCTATGCAAAATCAGTATTTTTTCTAGTGATAGTATTATGGTTTTGTCTTCCTTGAAAATTTAGGTTCTAGTTGTGGGTGTACTTTGTCAAGCCAAAGCGGCAGCAATGCCTAATTTTTGCCACGTTAAACTTAGCTAAATGTGAACCCCAGATTATTGAAAGGGTCAAATGCTGATCTCAAGAATATCTGGAAGATTAAACTCTGCATGTTCACTCCATGAGGACTTTATGTAAGGCAGCTATCTGAAAATGAGAACTGTTTTTCCTGAGTATCCAAATTAAATAACCTTTTCTGGTTCATTTAATGAAAGTGTATAACTGTCTAGATAGCCTCAATTTTAATCAAACATGGTAGAGCAAAATGGAAGAAAAGAGAGGAGACAAAATTTAAAGCATGAGGGGCAAAACATACAAATGGAAACATGCTACCTTGTGTAGAGTTAATAAACTATGCCAGCTTATTACCCATGCTGTTCTGTTAGGAACGTTGTGGGTCTGTTTTCTAGTGGATTGGGTAAGGATGCATCTCCCATTTTGCAACATGTAGAGCTTAATTATATTGCTTTACCATTTCAACAGACACTTAAGATGCTTAAATCTTACTGCGTCTGATTCCATAGCTGCGACACATGTGTGAAGCTATCACCGAGTGCAATTTCGCACAGCAGCCAGATCATATTCTTACGGAAGAATACAGCAAGCAACATTATAGATAAAATAAACCACAATGACTGAGACAAAATGAAAGACAGAAAACGCTGTTCCTTGTATACATAAAACGTCTATTCCAGGAAATACCAGCAGTTACAGATTACAAAAAGTGCAGAAGCTGGAAAGTCCAATTATACGCTACCTAGATTTTTAAACAGTTTTTAGAAATTTGAGATGGTTTATCATCTATGCGTTTTACAAAAGCTCTTCTATTTCTACCCCACCTGTCATTTTAGTATCTGAAATGGGAAACTTCAGTGCAGAATCATAGAATGGTAGAATAATTTACACCAGAAAGAGTTTGGGACCTTTCCAGAGATCTCTAGTTTGACCCTCTGGTCAAAAGAGGTCCAGTTAGATCAAGTGGCTCAGGACCGTGACCTGTCAAGGTTGGAATATCTCCACAGCTGGAGACTTCCTCAACCTCTCTGGCCACCAGTTTCAATCTTTGATCAGAATTTTTTTCTTTCTATTACGTATCAGTCCAAATTCTGTTCTTTACCATGCACAAGCAGGGTCTGGCTCCATCTCCTCCGTATCCTGCCATTAGTCACTTGCAGACAGCGATAAAATTTCCATTTAGCCTCCTCTTTTTCAGGCTGAACAAGCTCTAGTCTCCCAGCCTTTCCTCATATGTCAGGTGCTCCAGCCCCCTAAACTTCTTGGTGACCCTCTGCCAGACTCGCTTCGATATGTCAAAGTCCTTCTTGTACGTGGGAGCACAAAATTGGACACAGATTCCAGATGCGGTTTCACAAGTGCCAAATAATGGGGAAGCATTATTTCCCTTGACCTGCTGGCTAACCTCTTGCTAACACAGCCCAGTCTGTGGTTGGCCCACAAGCTGTACTGTTGCATGGGGTTATTGCATCCCACATTTGCTTTTGTTGAACTTCATGAGGTTCCCATCAGCCCATTTCTCCAGTCTATCAACAGGGTCCTCTGAATGGCAGCCCCGCTTTCCAGAGATTTGACTGCTCTGGTATCATGACTCAGTATTTATTTGCCATGCTATGAATTACTGCTTTTATTTAGTTTATAAGATTCAACAGCTAATCATGTCTGAGTCTAACGCGCAAAGAGAAAGAAATGCTTCAAGAAAATGCAGTACAAGGGGAGGCAACCACCCTGGTTAAGAGATGTCCTACGCTCACTTTAATTCCTTGCATGTTAATTTACACGGAAAGCTGATAAAACTAAAATTACATTAGCATGCATACTTTGCATTCTTCGTTGTACTTGTGTTCTTATTCTTACTCTCAGTACTAAAACGACATCTCCTCTAAAAATCTGCCATAGGATCCTATTCTAGGGGTAGTCCAAGTGTCAGGTTACAAGTGTAGTCCTATCAGAATGAGCTTTGAAACAAAAAATGCTGGTATTTCTAATATACCTCTTAATTCAATAGGAAGCAATGTGTTTAATATTAGCTTATCTTAATGACCTTCACCTTAGGCAACAGATCATTTGGCTTTCCTAATGAACTCTAGTGTGAATGTAGGTGGGAAAGTTTGGCACCTGGTGGCTTTGCAAATGGGAACGAAAAATGATAACACTTGTACTTAGCAACTGGGTAATATGTAATCAAATCTCGTGACACGCTAACTTTCAGACTGGAACTTACTCAAAGGGAGATGACGATACATAGATAGTGACTACTGAGTGAATCAAGAGATTCTCGATTTTTTGCTTAAGTGCCTGTGACAAAGGTTCACAAAATCCTATCTGAATTCAATCAAATACCACAGGCAATACAGACCAGAAGCTAGCAAAATGACCTCTTTACTTCTGAGGAGAAAAATTGCACTAGTCCTGGCTAATCCTGTGGTCAGAAGGAAAAAGGAAAAACAAAACCCCAAACCGAGAACAAAAGGAGAAAAGCAAAGATCAAATATACGTAAGGAGGGACAGAACAAATCCCCATTTAGCCCAGGCTGCAACAGTAGCTAGCCGTGAAGGCTCAGGGAATAGCAGAACTAGAAGACAAGCTTATAGTAAGTATTTTCCTGAATAATCGTACAGCACCCGGTGATCTGTGGCTCAAGCACTTTCCTATCCAAATGCAACATCTTTGTATTCAATAGCCTTCAATAGTTTTTTTTTTCCCATTAAGTTGTGCGATTCAATAGATCTGAGGTCATTTTGGCTATATTTAGCTGGAGTGCAGCCTGAAAATTACTTTCAGTGCTCCTTTTTATTGTCCGTACGCTACAAACTGTGGATGGAGAGGCTATGATGACACATAGCTTGCTCACTCTGCTATCAGAGGGTAAACGCCAATCTGAAAGAAAGGGATTCTTATTAATTTTGTAGAAGGTATTTGCAGAGCTAACCCATGAGCCTGATTAAAACGAGGTTTTGGTTCCCGGCTGGAGGGAAATACTGAGAAAGGCATTCTTATTCCCTTAGTGAATATACAGAGTAAGGAGAGGAAAAAAGGGGCTTCTCTACTATACCTGTCATGTCTAGAAATAGCAGACAGATGAACCTTCAGATAAATTAAGCTGGCACTGCCTTAGGTTGAGGCATGAATCAGCCTCCTATGGATGAAGCAGGAAAAAATCCTTTCCTTAATATTGGTTTGTGAATGTTCTCACCTATCTCTTAAATCCAGGACCTTGCCTGTTAAATCTCAGAACCCTCTCTTCTGCAGCAGCTGAAATACAAGAACACCATCAAACCCCCTTCTGTTTCATGCCACAGGGAACCTTCCTCTGTTGTCTTCACTTGTTAGAAGATTTTATTTCCTTCCACAGAAAGCTTTTTGTGATATGAATCCTTAAATGGAAGGAGAGAGAAATTCAGGAGGGCCCACTGAAGCTTGGTCAAACAGTGGCTGATGACCCAAGGTGTTCCTGCACCACGGAGCTCTGCAGGTGGGAGCGAGAGAAGCAGGTGGTTGTGAAGCTTTCTGCCAAAAATACACAGTCTCTGTGCTGAGGTTTCAGTCTCACTCTTCGCAATAGTGTCAGAAAATCTCTTCCTTGCAACAGGTGAGAAGTGGGAATGTCATAGAGTAATACTGTGTTTGCAATTTTTACATAATTTTCATTCGTGTTACAATTCCATGGATTTTTCTTTGGATTTTTGTCAATCCTGTGCAAAACAGTCTTGAAAATGGTTTTATACAAGTGACTAATTCTTTCAGGAAAGCTTGAGGTATTAAAACTGTTCTCAGTATAGGACTGGTCAACATCTTACCCTTGAAATTTTTTCTTCATTCAGAAAGAACTTAAATATTAGGCTAATGGAGCTTAAAAGATTAGTAATTTGCTACATAAAGGTTCTAATAACTTTTCTCCCCCGCAAAGCATCTGAATTACATCCTGTCTTGTAGAAAAGATTTGCATTATCGCACCTCTACACAACCTCAGAAATACAAATCATCAGCAGCACTGATTTGTTTAATTACTTTAAAGTATGACAGCAATTTCAATAACCTACTACCAATGGAACCTTTGTCAGACTTCAACATCATTCCTTGTTCCCAATTCTCCCAAGTTTACATAAACAATAACTGTGTTGTGAGTACCAGTATGTGGTGACTAGTATATCTAAGCAACAAACATGTTAAACACAGGATCACAAATAAACACAGTATTAAAATATACTTAGAAGGAGAATGTTTCTTTAGTCTTACATTTGGCTCCTAATCAAATGCTCTGTGGAAATACTGTTTATATGTATGTGTGTCTACATTTAATTATAGATATAAATAATATATATATATAAAGTTTCCCTCCAAAAGTTAAGTCAAAACACGGTCATTTAGGCGTCAAAAATACAAAATACAACAGCCCAGAATCTTCCTCTTCCTCAGAGAAAGTAAACAGTGGCAAAAAAATACTCAAAGCACTAAAAAACAAAAAAGCAAATAACACCTTGTCCTCCCAGCAAAACCGCCTAAATTTGCAGTATGAGCAACATGCACTAAAATGCTCTAAAAACAACAGTATTTTACCAGGACTGAAGACCCAAACAAACAGCACACTTTATGTAACCACAGCAATCAACCCCAATGCAAGAAAACCCTAATAATCTTAGATTTGTAAAAAGTCTATTGACATTACTGGCTATAACAAGAAATCTTTTCCACTTGATAGCTTTTTCCCATTCCGACGAGAATGACACAATATTTACAGACGTATAGATACTAATGAAAAACTGTTTCTGTTTATTTTCTGTTTACTTTTAACCAATTCAACCATTACCCAAGAGAAATAGTGTTTTCCCAGTATCCCAAACATTCCCAAGCAATGTGTAATCAGAGAAACCATTAATACCAGCAGGCTTATTTTTATACCGAATAATGGTTACAAACACTTTGATGCCCAGACAGCTAATTTACAGTTGAGACACTACTAGTTGTGCTATCTTTGCACCCATCTGGAAACACTGGAGTGATGCAGGGAAATTAATTTCCTCTATATTTGCATTCCTAACTTCAGTAAGGTATGTTTTGCAATATCGAAAAAAACGTTGCCTAGAGAATAAGGTTTTTTTTCTTGATTGATGTTCCATCTGCATTCTTTTTAATCTTTGCATCTCTGTATATCAAAAGAAGTAGACAATATATAGGGAGCTGGTGTTGACCTTATAGTCTACTAGAGATCATCATTACACTCTTTTTTTCATATCGTCAAGGTCCCACTGCATACACAGAACTTCAGTCTCCAAAAAGAACCACCCTGGAGGCACTAGAAGTACTTTTCCTAACATCTGATGAATTATACTCAAATGTGACTTAAATGTTGTGGGGTTTTTTTTTGGAGGGGGGGAAGCAAGGAAAAAGCATTTTTCTCTCTGGTCTAAGAAATGAACTTCCCGCTGGATTGTTTTTCTCTCGTTTCTGAGTAGAGAAGCTGGTCTAAGTTACTGGGATGTTTAAACTTTTAGGCAGGTACAGTTAAGGGAAATTCAGCCCAACTTGTGGTAGCGATGCACCGAGCTCTCAAAGCAGCTTAAGGGGGTGAGAGAAGGAGATCCTGGGTTTTTTTCATCACTGTCCCAGGAATCTAGTGTCCTTGGGCAGGAACTTTCCCACTCCTATTTGAGTACTTTTCTAAGTCATTATACTGGTTTACACTTAAGGTTGCAATTATTTAGTCCGTACATAAATGTATCATAAGACATAAGGTTTTTAATGCTATGGCTTGTCCTTCTGTGTCCCATCACTGGGATCCCTTAACCCATTTTTGACAACATTGAGTAAAGAATAAGGAACCTTATTTTCTACCCCCTTTTTTTCCAAAACTTAGTGACTTAAAATTTAAGGTTGTAACTTGAGTTGCTGGTGTAAATGGCATAATATTAGAAAGCTGCAATTCTATACGTGGACCAGCACAAGATAAATGGATGATAGATCTGTGAGAGTAGTTTTAAAGACAGCACAAAAATGCAACAGGGATTACACTCCTATTCTCAAGTGAACCTGAGCAACCATATGTACTTGTAGGCATATATACTCCATCCCTTTACCAATTCCCCGAAACTCAAGCTTTTTCCACTTCTAATATTTTGTCTTAGTCTTTCAGTCTCCACTCCCCACATATGGCCAGGATAGAAGCAGAATGGTCAACGACAACACAGAGAAATTCCCTGCAGGATAAATACATCCAGAGGAGTCTACAGAGCTGTGCAGCGCACTGTAAAGAAGATACAAACGTTTCATCAGCTGAAGAGCTCTATAAACTCCATTTTTTAAACTGCCTGGGTCTCCAGTAACTACAGTGGGAAATGAGACACGTAACAAACCCCCCCCCAAAATTTAAACATTTTCATCCATAGCCAAATCTTACCCTAAGATGTATTCTTCCACAGGGTGTAGCTGTTAAAATCTAAGCAGGGTTAACACTTAAAAACTGTGTTTCTAAAAATTAATACACTTTTAGATTTGGGCACAATATAATGAGATACAGAAATCACCACTCAACTAAATGTAAAGATTCTGTCCCAAAATGTACCTTCTGTTGACAAGAACCTGAAATCAGTAAGAAAGTTAAAAATAATTCTTTCTGAAGAAACAGAAGAATAATTTTATCGTAAAAATTATATAGCAAAAAAGATGTGCCCTGAGAAACAATGCCCTCATGCTTAGTAACATAAAACTTTTTAGTTTGTCTTCCGGCATGCAGTTTCTATTAAGTATGTGTTGTCTGTACTACAGCACTAAGCTTTCCATATGGGCTTTAAATCAAATTCCAGTTTGTTATTGATACACCCGGCATGAACAGATACTCCCTAAAGAGTAATGACCCCACACAGCACTTACACTGGCATAATTTTCGCCAGTGAAATGAGCACAGTAGTACTAAAAGGCCTCAGAGCTGTTTCTAAATCATTTCCTGCTTATTTTCTTTATACATCTTTTCCAAATTAGTCCAATGAATTTGAGTACTTCAACACCATCTTTCGCATCCTCCCTTAACAGAAGAGCTCATAGGGTTTTTTCTGAATTATCTCACCAAATTGTAGCTGTCTCTACAAAAAGACACCAGGTCCATGCCCTAGCTCCAAGGGCAGTCAGCATGGAGCAACCTGTCTCCATGCTCCTGCTCTCCAAGCCTCCCAAAGAGAGTGGCCACATCCCAACCATGCCATGGAGAGAACTCCTGGTCCAGGCTGACTCCCAAACTGTGCCCAGGAATTGTTTGGGACAACCTACTCAAGTCAAAGCGTGACCACACAGAAGTTTTAATAGAGATGATCATATTCCAGTAGGAAGGAACCTTCTTGGTCACTGTCTGTCCTGGTTTTGGCTGGGATGGAGTTGATTTTCTTCCTATTAACTGGTATAGTGCTGTGTTTTGGATGTAGTGTGAGAATAATGTTGATGACACGCTGATGTTTTGGTTGTTGCTAGGTATTGTTTACGCTAGTCAAGGACTTTTCATCTTCCCATGCCCTGCCAGATGTGCAGGGGGCTGGGAGGGAGTGTGGCCAGGGCGGCTGGCCCAGCTGGCCAATAGGCTATTCCATACCATATGACGTCATGCTCAGCATATAAGGCTGGGTGAAGAAGAAGGAGGGGGGCGTTCGGAGTGATGGCGTTTGTCTTCCCAAGTAACCGTTACGCGTGATGGAGCCCTGCTTTCCTGGCGATGGCTGAACACCTGCCTGCCGATGGGAAGTGGTGAATGAATTCCTTGTTTTGCTTTGCTTGCGTGCGCGGCTTTTGCTTTCCCTGTTAAACTGTCTTTATCTCAACCCACGAGTTTTCTCACTTTTACCCTTCTAATTCTCTCCCCCATCCCACCCGGCGGGGGGGGGTGAGCGAGCGGCTGCGTGGTATTTGGCTGCTGCCAGGTTAAACCACAACACTGTCTAATTTACTACTATAGACACAACTAAATGCCAGGTCTACCTTATTTCTATGATTGAAACAGAGTTGACTTCCAGAGCATATGTGCACTTCCAGATTTCGTGTACCCCAAAGTGCATTTACCTGTGTTTAGGTGTCTTGTCCAGACACAAATTAATTGTATCTGAACACAGACAAAATTAAATGGGAGCAATTTAACCTCATGTGAACAAAGGATATATTCCAAACACAGCTACACTTTATTGCAATCTACTCTATTTCCCAGGGCCCATTGCATTTCTGTGAGCTTTGTACAGGTTTCCCACTAACAGAAGCACACTAACAAGCAGTACAGGAAAAATCACATCCACAATGAACTTCCTAGAACAATGGTATGTACCTGTAGTTTTTAAATACCTAACGTAATTCATAGGACAATACACCTTAAAGAACCACAAGCTTCTGCCAATCCGTTTTGTAGGCATGTAAATTAGTTTTAACATTTTGCTGGCCTCTAGCCTGTTTTCAAGGTAGCGTGTTCTTCTAGGGAAGTTATTTTCCCTCCGCTGTTTATTCAAACTTGCAATGTACTATGAAAGCATTATGGTAGCTACTGCAACTGAATTATTGCCATATAACATCTGAGTATTGGAAACATATCCCTAAACTAGCAGGCAGAGTGACAGATGAATGGTGTTTCTCTTAATCCTAGGGGAACAAAAGTGAAACAGAGCATTCACAGCGTGATGCTCTATGCGTTCCTTCGTATATAAGTTCAAATATCTGATGGGAAGACTTCTTCCTGGTGGGGGAGGTATTTGAAATGTAAAACAAATGATAAAAAATGGATAGTTACAGAATGAGAGAGAAGTCAGCTCTGCAATGATGTTGTCTGAAGTTTTAAAATAGCTATACTTGATTTTAATAACAAGACATGGAGAATTTGATAGTGGTTCTCATACAAAAATTTAGCAGAACTGGAGTTAGCATTCACAAAATCACAGCCAAACCTGCAGCTAGTTTTGCTATGGACCGGTCACCTTGCTGAGAGGTTCAGAGTAGCAACATAAGGACACAAACACCCAAAAGTGCATCTCTACTCAAACTGCAAAACAAGGAAAAATGCAAAGATTTTAAATGAGCATGCACCTTCTTCCCACACCAATTCAGCCATATCCCACAGGAATCCTAACTCTCCCCTCTAAATGATTTTTAAGAGACAGAGGAAAGCAAAATTGCAATCCCCTTGCGAGGTTTTATTTCTCATGAATTCTGTTATAAAACAGGCAATAGAAGGGAAATTGAATTCCCGAGCACCACCAGCTCTGGTTATTCCAATGAAAAAGGGGTGTTAGGTAGATCACCGTTACATGTGTTGTTCTCAGGAGACTGTCACCTGTTATGAAGAGAACTTCTATGATCTGGATATGAGCTCTCCTTCATGTGCACAGTTCAATTACAACTATGAACGAGAATAGTTTATTCCATCTATAACTGTTCTTACTCTGAGGAGCAGCATTTCACTGGTGTTTTACTGCTACCTTAGGAGGGCAAAATACTAACTGTTATGAAGTGAGACAGAGGTGCTATTCCAGTTTTTATTTTATTTTGATTCTGTCAATACAGTTGGCTGGTTTGCTATTATTCCTTTTCTGCTATTGTTGCTCTTTATTGCTATTATTGAAGTTTTTATAATAAATCATCTAATCACAACGTATCGATAACATAATCTTGTATTATGACATAGTAATGTGAATTTTGTTCTTAATTTTTGCCCTGTAAGAGTATTCCGCTTTCCTTTCCACATTGCTATTATTACTGTTCTAGAGATAGTCCCTTTGCTTCAAATTGAAACCACAGGGTACATCAATACAATCCTAGAGGAACGTCCTTTCTTTTTAATATGACAGGGTGGTTTTTAGTCAAAAGTGTAGAATTGTTTGTTCACCTTTAGTAATGTTTGGAAGTGGCTTGGAGCTTTGCTTACTCCTCCATGGTACAAATACGGAATAGACCTCATAGAACAGCAAGCGATCTCATGAAGTCTTAGCTCTAATTTTATAAAGTTTTTTAAAAGAAGTGAGTATAAACAATATTTGCTTTTTGTATCATAACTGAAACCATACTGCTAAACAATCATATCCTGTTTAGCCCATAATGACATCAGAAATATATGTTTATCATCTGCTCTGGACAACTTAGCATGATTTTGGCCCAAGGCAAAGTGGAACTGAAATTATTTACAGTTGTCCAAACCAAGATAACCACACATTTCTGAGGTAATTGATACCTAAAAGGAACACTGCCTTTAGATCACAGCTCATGATTTAAGTATACTAATTCCTTAAAGAATGCTGTTAGAATTTTTAAAGTGTCTATTGGATTTCCTCCAAAACTTAGCATGGATTAAACAATCTACTGCACAAAGAAAACGTGATACATGAGATTAGCCCATCCACTAACAACTCTTCCTTTAGGAATGGATCACATTTCCTACTATCTTTGATTCCTTTCCACCTACCTCAAAGTGACAACAAAATCCTAAACAAAACAAAACCAAAAATATGTTAAACATTTTGAATAGCATGACTCAAGCAATCTTTCATGTTTTGTCATTAGTTTTAAAAACTAAGAAGAAAGAAAATACATAATACTGACCTCATACCTGTATATAATTCATGGATATATTCTAAAATAAGTAGATCTTGATTTTTTTTTCTTTTTTTTTTAACATGGAAACAGATCAAGAGTTCACAAAATGTAATAAAGTAGAGCAACGGAGAAAAGAATTACTTTTTATACATATATACACACACACACACATACTCTACAGTTCATGAATTATAGTCTAGTGAGAAAAAACAAAACATGTAGTCAGATGACAGATAAATATTTGATTACAGGAATACATTCCTTGACAGACAAACACAGAGTCAAATTTGTCCTTGTCTAGGACAGGGAACTTCATACTTCTAGCAACCTGTGTACTTATTTAGACCAAAAAAATATTGTACTGGAATGACAGAAGAGAATGTAAAGTCAAGCACACAACCCATTCATTCAGAACAGTGCTGTTATGTATTTTTGTGCGTACAAGCTCAAAGGATTTGCCTGCCTTTTTGCAAAACCTAACATTTTGCATAAATAAATAAGTAAAAAAGCAAAGCAAAGAAAAGAAACCATCAGTTTCCAAAACACAAACAGTGGGTGGAAACAACTGTTCAACAACACTGATTCTCAGATGGGGAGGAATGGGACTTGTTACCAGCCAAATTCTTAGAGAGAAGGCATTCTTGATTAGATTTTGAGTAATTGTAATGGGAGAAGGAAAGGGAAACAGGACTGTGAAAGTCCCAGTTCTGAAAAGGGGCTCTATTAAGAAAAAAAAATGAGACTTACAACTAGGGTAGGATAAAAATCCGGTAATTTCTCAGAATTTTCCATGAAATTCTGAAAGCGAAATGAGGCCCTAATAGTCAAATATCAAACACACAAATATTACTGAATGCATCAGCCACCTCAGCATAGAAAAGAAAATCAAACCAAAGTAACCAGCTTCCACCACTGAAAGGGTATAAAAAGCACGCTAAAAATAGCAAGTTTCCAACAGCCACATATACTATACTACTGACTAAAAAGGGTGGAAATTGGCCCAAACACTAGCGTGGAATTGTGAGCGTCCTCCTGGCACAGTTTTGCCCTTGACATCCAGTTGCCCACACAAGACATGAGGAGGAATTGGGCACAAACAGGGGACATGGATTATTCTCCATATTCGCTACTGAAAAGACAGGGTAGCCCCGTCCACCTACAGAAAATTTAGCCATAGGGACCCAAGCCGGGCCATGTCACCTGTCTTCAGGGCCAGAGAACTGGCCCTGGCCTAGTTTATTAATTAGTACAGATACAGCCTTTGTCTCTTATAAATACTTCAAAGTAAACGACATTTAAGAAGATGCTGTACTGGTAGAGAGGACATAGGGTTGATAAGATACTACTACGATGTAGTATCACGTGCCAGTATAGCCAAACCTCAGTGAAAGAGAGTAAAACTGGTATCAAAACCAACTGGTATCAAAACAATTGTTCCACAGACTTCCACTGCTAACACAGCTATACTGCTTCCCGATCCCACCTAGCTTTTTGAGAGTGATACGGTACTGCATTCTGTAATGTAGACACAATTTTTCGTAAGTACATAGATAAGAAAATAGGACTTGAAAGCAGGATGGAGAAAAGAGCATATACTGAAGCATGTTTGCACAGAATATTTTAATTATACTTATAAAATTAATTATTTAATTTTATCTGTAAACTGTGTTACATGAAGAGTCCTCAAATGCTATTGAAACAATTTTCTAATGAGAGGAATAATGAAAAAGAAAAAAATTGTTGTGAAAAATGCGTGTGAAATTTTCCTTCTACAGGAAGGAAATACAAATACACAGCAGACAGAAAGATCCATAACTACCCATGCATAATCTTCCTTCTCAGCATGCTTGCTTAGATATCAGGAAACATTTGAGGGAATAGGAAAAATATGGAAATAGGATTCCTTTAGACCATCTGGGCAAAAGCAAAAAACATGTAACAATGATATAATATGCAGTATGAAAAAGGCATCAGACCAGCATGATGTATGAAATATTTCACAGTTTTCTCCGCTGGAGCTGGGTATCAGTAAAAGAAAAGAATTACCTCCATTCGCTCTTGCTTGACATCATCAATCTCATCATCTTCAAACATGGCTAAGAGCTCTCCAGTCTGGTCAATGGAGTTGAGAAACTCTTGAGCAAGCTTCTGCCGTTTGTTGGTGTTATTACTGTTGAATTTGTCTTCACAAAGCAAAGAACAACAAACTTAAGTTATCTGGCTTCTCCAAACACCAACAGATGCCCTAGGAGGGACATGTTTTAGAAGCAGATGCACTGTGCAGAAAAGGCCGGTTCTTACTGTCCTCCCCATACAAGTTGTGCTACCTGACCAAAGTGATGTCACTGCTGTGCTGCAGTAGCACTGTAGTAAAAATTCACCTGTAGCGTCTTCTAGTATAACCTAGTGTTTTTTCGTAATCTAGAGAAACCTAGTCTACTGCTCATATATCATTATTTCTCACTGAAGGATCCACAGTGGACAGAGCTTTGAAGAAACCACCCTTCTTTGGTTGCACAAAAACCTCACTTGTACAACAGAATATATAGAGGAAATGCTCTTCCCTGAAAGCACGCAGAACATCCTCATTACCTACAGCCTAAAGCAAACCATAACACAAACGCTAAGATGCAGCTCCACAGGTGATGGACCATTGCTCTACAGTAAAACCTAGAGAACCCTGGCAAGGTGAGCTCTGTTGTTCTAAACAGAATAGCAGCTATAAAGACATTAGCTTCACAAAACAAAATTAATGGTTTCAATTACCAAAGCCTGTCAGAAAATGCAATCTTTAAGCCCCAGATGAACTGTGTTTAGGAAGCAATTCATGAGCATCTAAATGGCTTACGAAAATTGTTTATTTGTTTTAAATAGTGACACAGACTTAAGTATGAAAAAACCAAAGCTGTCAGGTAGGAAGCTATATTGCCAGATTGTTTGCATGAAACAATATACTTTCACGTGTGGTGAAAATAAAATGCCACAGGCAAATTAAATCTCAAATGAGTTGACAAAAACTTATCCACAGATCGACTAAGTCAAAGCAAGAAGTACAAAGTGGATGCTCAGAGGAAGCAAACACAAGGAATTCATTGTAAGGGTGGAAAAAAAAAAAGGGCTGTGAGAAAGGAAATAAGTTAAATGTAAAAAGTTGTGTTATGGACATTGCTAGATGTTATAGAAGTATGGCAAGCTTTAGATTTGCTATGATAAGTTTTAACTTAAGTTTTTACAAAGGAAATGCTAATTCTTCTATTAATATAAATCAACAAAACTTTATACCAGCAAATTATATGGCATAAATTAATGTATTTTTAATTCAAAGAGCTTTTCCATTAAATGCATTGGATACAAAATCTGTGACTTGCTCATGGAATGGGGAAACAGAAGTGTGTCCCATTCTTTAAATTACAGATTCAAAGTATAAAATGTTAAACCACACTGAAAACAAGCCCAGGTCATATACTAGTATTCAATGACTTAAGATCATGGGGTTTTTTTGTAAAACATGTCAAAACCCTTTGATAATAATTTAACAAATATCCATTCGATTGCACGCAGTAGCTGCTGCATTTAAATTACACATGCTGAAATCAATTAGCCGTTTAATCAGCACCAGTTTCTTTCTTCAACAGAGTTCTGACATTAAGCACTTATCATTTGGATGGTAGATGCAGATACTTACTTTTGAAGTATTTCAAATGGAAAAGCAGAGATTTTAAACCAAACTACTCTGAAGACAATATTTTTGTGTCTTTAACTGTTAAGCAAGACATTAATACTTTGCATTGAGCCGTTCAGCACATTACTAAAACATCAAGCCTCCCCCAAATTAAGTAATTTTTTTTCTACCTTCAAGGAGGTCATCTTCTTCTATTCCTTTGACAATTTTAGATTTGTAGTCTCGAAAAAACATGTATTTAAGTAGCCTTCTAAGCTTCTTCTAAAAGAAAAAAATACATTTATACTAATTAGTATTACATAGAGTAAATTTTTATTTAGACTAACTTTGTAACAGACAAACATACAAATGTGTAATACATTACTTAGTAAATGTAATTTTTTAAATGTTCATAATTTTTGATTCTGCAGAAAATCCATACATAGAAAGTACATCAAAGTCAGTAGCAAATCCACATTAAATATTGTTTATTTGAGCTCCTTGGTACTTTGCTTGCCAACTTTGAGAGAGAAATGGGTTTGACTTTCAGAAGGCAGAAATTCAGAAATCAGGCTTCTTTAGAGGACTCCAAAATGTTTGCTTAATTTGGAAATTCAAACCTACAAATGCATATTTTAATGAACTTTGACATACATATTGACCACTGTTTTCAGTAGAGCCTTATGGATCATATCAGATAAAGAAACTGCAATTGATTTTCACGTGTTAGTGTTTTTTAATTTTGATATGGTTTTGGTCATTAGGTTTCACCTATCAAACGAGGAAAGAAAAACAAAGGGGAGAGAAAAGAGGGCGGGAAAAGGGGGAACTAAGGAAGAAAAGGAGATAAAGGAAGAATAAATAATGTTGATAAAAATAGTTGTTAATAATTTTTTCATAATTTTGAAATTTAAAGAATGAAAATGAATTTAATCTTCATATGGAAAAATTTTTTTTTTACATTATTGACCTGTTCTACTTATTATCCGGAGAAAGCAAGACCATCCCTAAATTTGGAGATTTTGGTGAGATAAAGTACAGTAAAATATTGTAAAGGAAAAATCAAGACAGGATTTACTGACAGCCTAGATGACAAAAATGTAATGGTCGCACTATCAAATGTCACATCTACACTCTGCATAACTAGGAGGAAATTAGAATGATTGATTTTCAACAAAAGGGATATAAAGGATAAGGATCAATATTTATGCCTGTATTAAGAAAGTGTTTTGAGCTCTAAGGTACAGTACCCACCCTAAAGCTAGTGAAAAAATCTATTTAAGTTACTGAAAAAAATGAGAATTAATTGAAGTGTTACGCAATTATTGTACTGTGCACAATACAATACAATTGCAGAGCAGCTATACTTTTAAATAAAGCTATTCATGATGATGGACTCCTTTCACATAGGTTAAGCAAACACTTTAAAACATGATAAGCAGCTTACTATGTAAAGAAAATTCCGGTTTATTACTTACCTTATCTTTGCGCATTAGGAACAGGAGATCTTCAGCAGAGATGACTCGAGCTCCTCTCAGCTGAGAAACTTCAGCCGCTTGCTGCAACTAAAATAAATTAATAAATTAGGACGGCTGTTTCTGTGTTACAGAATTTATTCACTAGGGTTTGTTTTAAATAAGTTCAGATAATATTTTGCATGGTAGTGCATAGAAAAATACAAGCTATGCACTAAAACACAAGCTGGAACTCTCAAAGGTGTCACTCATTCAGCTCTTGTTAGCCAAGAAGTGAATAACAATTTTATGAAAAGACTGAAAGACTTTTGACAAATCTCAAGCAAAAGCTTTTTTGTTTATATTTAAAATAATTGCTTTTAAAAAGCGCTACATCCTTTTTTTTTTTTCCTTGCAGCACATTAGCCCAGAAAATGAACATATAATTCTCTCAGGCAATGTAAAAATGCCAAATTCTTGCCATAGCACTTTATCTGCAACTATGGAAGGGTGGCTGATCCCTCTCACAATTTTTTAGAATAACAAATATTAATTTTAAACAGCTTACCTAAGTATTTTTTGAAAGAAACTCTACCCCTACTTGACTTATCATTAGTACAAACCAGACTCACATGAAGAACGTTTTTAGGCATACTCTTATTTCATTTGAGAGAAAGAAAATAAATTGATAGGAAACACCGACTCTATTAATACAGTAATTGGAAAAACCTTAGTGAGCAGACGAGGCCATTCAGATATGAAAGAGATAAAGATGGGATTGAGCAATGAATGGCACAAAAATTGATAGGAGGTGGCCAAAGGACTGTGAAGCAAAGAACTGTCCTCACCTCCATCACGACAGTGCCTCTAAAGGCCCCAAACTGCTCAAATTGTGCTGTAAAGAGCAAAAATCTCTTCGTAGGGGATTAAGCATGTCAGCCTTGGATTCACCTTCAGGAGGTTCAGGAAATCAGGCTAGTTTATACACAAATAGATCATATCAAAACCAGTGCAAGATTAGAAACTGAACTTGTGCAAGCTGATGCTTATCAAACTACTGGGCTAAGGAGGTCCAACACAAATGCACAAGAGAAGTCTACGGGATTTGCTCCTTTCACCTCGCTAGCCTTTGGTTCTGGCATAAGTTGCTACTGTAGAGTAGGTGGGATAGAAAGGATGCTTCACAGCATGGAATATACCTTATCCTCTAAATTCAAAAACATTGTCCAAAAGGCAAGATTTAATCCTAGTTTCTTTGCTCTTATCCTTGTTAACCATCTGATGGATGAACTGACGGTGAGCACAGTACAAATGTTATCAAAAGGAGAGACACCTTAAAATATTCTTGATATTAAAACTCATACACACCTGTAACATGATCAATAAACAGCAATTTAATTTATTTTCAAATACCTCTATATTCTTCTTTCAGAAATGCTTTAATGCACCTGAAAATAATTTAAAGAAATCCTATCCTTCATACTCACACTAGCAATGGTTTCACTCAGTATCACTGGCTGAATAAGTATATTCTTAATCTGAGCTCCCATGCTGCTATGACTTGAAATAGGCCTATTCAGAAGTTAAAAAGATCAACAAAAACAGTAGCTGTTTCTAATATCCAAAGGAGGAGAGGGGGGGGAAAAGATTTTCATTTTGGCAAGTGTTCAGTGGGCAAAAGATTCAGTCCATAAATCATAATACTGGACTGCATTAATTTTTTTCCACACTAATCACATGCATACAAAACGTTAACTGTATCTCATATGCACAACACAAAACATACTGCGTGAAGAGTTTCAGATTTTCCCCTTGAAACCCTCTCTTGGCCCTTGCAGTCACAGAGACCAGAGAGATTTCAGGAATTCAGAAGTCACAGTAATATAATCTTACTTGAAAAATGTAAGAATGTGAAAAACGATAGTTCTATTTTCTGGCATAAGCAAAACTGTTTCTTATTCTTATTAGTTTGAGGGCACGCAAGCTACTTAAATTTCTAACATAAAATATAAAGAGCTGGATAAAAATAAATTTACCAAGAACGAGCCAATATTCATCTCTGGTGTAAATCTATTGCAGTTAATGGATTTATGCCAAGGCTGACTTTGGCCCCACTAAGCTTAAAAGTGTTACAAAACCTGACCTTAGCATGGTGATAACACAACACAGCTTTTCCAAGTATCATATAAAACAATGGCAGAAATATCCGACGTGAAAGTATGCTCCAGTTCCCTAACACATATAGGACCCTAACGATAATCCTTAAGGTCCCTTCCAACCCAAACCATTCTATGATTCTATAAGACATTAATTTCCTTACCATAGAATTCAGATATGTTAATTTCTGCGTGCAGCTAAAATACCTTATTTTTCCAAATGATAAACACGTGACAACGTCATTTAAAGCAAAGATAGTGTGCAAGCTGCTTACAGGAACCTCCCAATGAAGTAAGGGAGAGTAAGGAGACGAGTCCAAATTCACGTCCCGTTTACATCTAAGTAAATCCTGAATAACACTGTTTACTTTAATGGAGTTATTCTGGGCTAAACACAAGATCAAAATCTGGAATAATATTCTCAGTTTCTACCAAAACAATGAAAACTTTATTCTCGTATTGCCTCGACTTTTGCATCTATTTTATTTTAAGGAGTGAACACACAGCATTTAATTTCTTTGGCTTAAAGAAAGCGAAATACAAAAATAATTACTTCCTGTACAGTTATAAAATATGGATTATTTATCCAAACAGACCATAATGAGTTCTGCATTGGTACACATATTTACCTGGGAAACCAGGATATGCTCAGGTAAATATGTATCCAAGCAATTAAAAAAAAATTACGTACCACACAGTCGAGGTTGGGGGGAAGATGTATTTATAGTTTTAACACACACATAATTGACTCATTCGAACCACAACATGAGTGCTTTGCTATAATTAGTATTATAACAAACTGTCTTATTTGACTGTCCCAGAGTTGCCATTAATATGCAATAAGCCCCGATTCCTTAATTTCCGGAGCTGAAGGCCTTGTTGAGTCATTACCGTGGCCGCGTTACATGATGAAGGGGGATTTCAGGAAGCCATACCAAAGAAACGATCCATCTCCGAGCACCCGAGCATTTATCATTCCAGAAAAGCAATTTTCAGCTATGCAGCCTTGAAGTCAGGAGGTCTTTCACCTTTCGCTGTAGCGGAAGCACGGGGGGTTTTTACTTTGTGAGCAGCAGGTCTGCTGCCCGTGACTCCAGATGATAGGCGCGATATAAATGCTGCAATAACTTTTCAGATATATGAGATAACTATATGGCAACAGTGGAGATACGGCAAAAATATCCCACCATCTCCCTTCTCCAAGCCTTAGTGATATTCAGTGCCAGTCACAGAATTCGGGGCAGTAGCAGTTCTAATGTACTCACTGTCTTCTCCTAATTTTTTTCATGATTAAAATTATTTAGTCCACATTATAAAATATTGTGTTTGGGATTATCTTGAAGAACAGCAAACAATCCAAATCACTTAGCTTTTCAAAGAAAAGCAGGCTAAATTTCCTGATACCAGCAAACAATATTTGAGACCTCGGAGTCTGAATATATTTTTTATTACAGCCAAATTATGAACCCCTAAAAGTGAAGTTTAAATAACGGAAGTGTTGAAATGACTTTAACTATAGGACCGCAAATAGCTCTGTTAATAATTAGGAGTTTATGAAAAATAAGTGTATTTTACAATTTTTCACATTACAAAGAAGGTAGTATATACAGTAACTATATTTTAAAGTCTAAGAAGAAATGGCTGGGGAATAATATTTTAAAATGTAATCACTGGTTTAATGACTTTATGAAGTTAACTTTCTTGGCAGGATGAACTGAAGTATGTTAACAGTCACCTTACGGCTATTTTCTTTTTGCAACTTCTGCAAATTATAGATTTGTTGAAAGGAGTATTCATTCTCCTATGACAGAAGCACAGTTACTTCAATGGTACTGTCTGCTTTTTTTTTTTTCATAATTATTTTTTCTTCCACTACCTCCAAAGTCAACAATCACCGATACTTCTTCTACAAAACCGTCTTGATGGACAGAGAAAAAGCTGGAAAACAAGCATACTATGTTGTGACATAATCCTTCCAGTTAAACTGCAGGACGGAGTTGAAATGGTAATGTTTGCATGCCTTGAAACTGCTGGGAGCCAAGAAAAATGCTTCAGGAGCTACGATTTTGTTTTCATTATAGAAGAAAATTAGATCATAGTTCACCTGGCTGAATTTTTTTCTGAGGCAGGAAGGTTGTTTTGTTATTAAATATGCATTAAAATGTCCTATTTTTTCATCTTTTCCAGACCAAAAGTATGTAATTATAAAAATACCAAAGAATATTCTGAATTTAGATCTAGTGCCGTAACTGTATTCTAAACAGAGTATCCCAATACTTTTTGGAAGGCAATTAAATAGAAGAGGTAAATACAGGTTTTCACTTAAATCTTCCCATATAAAATCTCACATGTTACTAATGCTGACACCTGAGCTTCTAATTCTAACACACATAGGAAAAATACAGAATTTGTTTCCACAAGTCAGCATAGGGACGTGCTTTTGCAGTTAGCACATCCTGGGAGGATAATTACATTTTGGAGTCCATTAGAGCACTCTAATACGTAATGATTTAGGATCCCCACACAAGGGTTAAACAGCATGACTAAATCGTCACAAGCTGTCTAAAACATACAAATTTCATCTGCAGATTAAAAGACAATCAATTTTCTTGTCATTAGGTATCTGTTTTGAAATCTAAGAATTTTTTACTGGAGACCAATTAATGTAATGCCAGGTGATTATGTGTGACCTTGAGAAGATAAAGCTCTGCGTTTTGAGGCTTTAGAGGAGCACTTTCTTGCTTGACATAGAGTGAATTTCAGTCCGTGCAGATCATGAGAATAAGAAAACATCAGTTCATACCCCACGGTCCCTGCATTTACTGAGAACTTTTCAAGTATGTAATTTGTTATATTTGTTTCTTCAAAAAAACCTTACTCTTTAGTCTCTGGAGCAAGATAGACTGCTTTGTCTTGCCTTCTAGTAGGTGGCAATGGCTTTTGGTTTCCACAGTTCAGACAGCCCAAAGAGCTGGATCTGGATACAGAGAGCCTGCAGCCAGTTACTAGTAGCTGGAGAAGAATTATCCCAAAAGCATCTCCAGCAATGAGCAGGTTACAAAAGGAGTCCTTCCCTTTGAAAGCACAAAGAGTACGTCTACAGGTCCAACACTCAATGACGGTTTTGACATCAGAGGTAACAAGCAGTTGATGATACAAATTCAAGGCCAGGCTGGATGGGGCTTTGAGCAACCTGGTCTAGTGGAAGGTGTCCCTGCCCATGGCAGGGGGGTTGGAATTAGATATCTTTCAGGTTCCTTCCAACCCAAACCATTCTGTGATTCTATGATTCTATGAAGTCAGACTGTTCTAACAAACACAGGAGAAAACAGCCCCTTACCTCAGCCGCCTTCAGACTGAAATTGTGTGAAAGCCAGTCCTACGAACTCCAATAAACAGACATCTCAGCCTGCACGTTTTTAACCATACCACTGCTATCAAAGACCCCTACAGATCAGTATGATGATGAAAAGATATCTTGTTATTATTCCCATTTGTTTAAATTGAACATTTAATACGATTTTGGACATCATCATCTCTCTTCATTCTACTGACAACCCACATACTTCTATCGATTATAGAAAATGTTGCAGGGTGATTTTGGTTTTGATTTTTGTTTTTTTAGCAACAGTATAACCCAAACAGAAGAAATGCAACAAAAGAAGGTACATACTTATAGGGAGAGAAAATAACAAGAGCAGAACACCCTGCAGCTTGCTCGAGCTGACATTCTTCATGTTACAAACAAATTCCTTCTAAACATACAAAAGAAAGAAAAAAAAATCCAAAAAATGTACACAGTCTTTAGAAAACTTCATGGACTCAGCCTGTGTAATGGAATGGGCTAACAGGAAAATGTGCCGTGCTCCTGGAGCTTACCTATGGTGTACCCATGGCTTCACCCTGCTGGAAAACCCGGCAGCTGGAAGGTGATGGCTTTCTTCTGACCAATGTCATACAATTGAACAGTACTAAACACAAAGTTTAGCTCATGTATGTGCTAAATTAAAGCACATACCGTTTCTTTTCAAGGAAATGTATAAATACAACATCAAAAGAGGCTAGACTGTATTTGGCCACCCAGGACAACTTCACACTGTACCCTACAATGCCTCTCAGGGCAGCAGATTCCCAAACCACAGTGATACATGGGGTTATTCTGCCACAGATGTGGACACTTACCAGATTTATGTCCATCTGATCCTCAAGTTTATCATAGAATCATAGAATCATAGAATCATACAGGTTGGAAAAGACCTCTAAGATCATCGTGTCCAACCGTCAACCCAACACCACCATGCCCACTACACCATGTCCCTAAGGGCCTCATCTACACGTCTTTTAAATACCTCCAGGGATGGTGACTCCACCACTTCCCTGGGCAGCCTGTTCCAAGGCCTGACCACTCTTTCAGTAAAGAAATTTTTCCTAATGTTCAATCTAAACCTCCCTTGGCACAACTTGAGGCCATTTCCTCTTGTCCTATCGCTAGTTACTTGGGAGAAGAGACCAACACCCACCTCGCTACACCCTCCTTTCAGGTAGTTGTAGAGTGCGATGAGGTCTCCCCTCAGCCTCCTCTTCTCCAGGCTAAACAACCCCAGTTCCCTCAGCCGCTCCTCATAAGACTTGTGCTCCAGGCCCTTCACCAGCTTCGTTGCCCTCCTCTGGACGCGCTCCAGCACCTCCATGTCCTTCTTGTAGTGAGGGGCCCAAAACTGAACACAGTATTCGAGGTGCGGCCTCACCAGTGCCGAGTACAGGGGCACGATCACCTCCCTATTCCTGCTGGCCACACTATTTCTGATCAAGCTCATGCTGGACTGAAGCTCTGCCATTTGCCAGCCAAGCCCCAATTTAGTATTATCTACAAGGTTGTTGAGCACACCCTGCGTCACCCATCCAGGTTGCTGATGAAGACATACGGGCCTTGTTACTCCACTCTCTACCAATGTCTAAGACACTTCAGTGTTGCTCCACAGGAGAAGGAAGGGGAAAAAATAGGTGAAAACCTTTTCTCATGTGTGGAATAATTCAGTTTTTACAACGGATTCTGCATGTTTGTTCAGCTCCTTGGATATGGTGTAGTAACTCCTTCAGTTCAGTGGGCAGTAAAAATCAGTAAAATAGAATCACAGAATCATTAAGGTTGGAAAAGACCTCTAAGATCATCCAGTCCAACCATCAACCCAACACCACCATGCCCACTACACTATGTCCCTAAGGGCCTCATCTACACGTCTTTTAAATACCTCCAGGGTCGGTGACTCAACCACTTCCCTGGGCAGCCTGTTCCAAGGCCTGACCACTCTTGCAGTAAAGAAATTTCTCCTAATGTCCAATCTAAACCTCCCTTTGCGCAACCTGAGGCCATTTCCTCTCGTCCTATCAGTAAAGCAGCAGTCCCGCCGTGAACTGGGATTAAGGAAAGCTGAATCCTTGTGCTCCCTATTTTTGATTTTTAGCAGACATAAACCATAGCTGAGCCCCACATTTGTTGACACTGAACCATTCTTGTTTAAAATATAAACAGGTCCAAATACTAGAAAAATGGTAACTTATTTTCAAAGCCTAGGCTCTGCTACTGAAAGTGAAGATTTGCATCTATTAGACACTGTATGATTTTTTTTTAAATTATATTGGGTAGATTAAATAAGGAAAACAAATTTCCAAGTAAATGGTGAAATTAATACTGTTATTTTACAAAAGATGAGCTTTAAATCAAAGTCTTTTTTTTTTAAATCTCTTCTTTATAAATTATTTAAGATCAACTTCTTAAATTAGAGCTTGTTGTTGCATTTTCTGTCACACAGGGAAAAGAGTTTAATGCATTTATGAACAATAACTACATTTCAACTTAAGCTTCAGGCATGACTTTTTCCTATTTTTCCTTCTTTCAATTCTACTTCCAAAATCGACATTTTGGGGCAACATTTTATACCTGTAATTCTTCTACTCTCCACAAAATAAAAGAAACTCTATTGCATACCTGACATTTATAGCAGGTAATACTGACCAAATAAAGTGAAATTATACCAATGTTAAAACTGTAAAATCTCTAAGTGCAGGAAAGTATTCAGACTCCTTGAATTCAGTTTTAATATGGTCAAATTATTCAGTGGCTACATAGCCTTTGTTAATTCAAGATTTGGTGTAGTGCTGGAAATAGCCACTGTTGATGCTCTCTCCCACTGCTGGTGATGATAACAGCAGGCAAGAAAACAAACTTGGGAACTTCTACTCTAGTTATTATTATTACAGGGGAGAAAAAATAAGCTGGAAAAATATCATCCCAGGGGAAACGATGGAGTAGTGTTCTCTAGAACAAGCAAGGGACCATGAAAAAAGCTTTGTGAAGTGTGAACTTTGTAAATATGAAAGATTCATTAGCCAATATGAAACTGAAAAAATATGAAACGGCCAAAAGCACTCCAACCTCTGCAAACACATCTCTGTATTTCTGAAGAAGAGCATAGAGGCCTTCCATTGACTGTCCATGTTCTGGGATTGTCTGGATATTCTAGATGTTGAGGTAAATGGTGCCATCCCACTGTAAATCACTGGCAGCAAATTTTCCCTCTATCCAAACTAAATAAATGCTGGTGTTTTGGAGGAAATTATAATAAAACTAACTACATTTGGATTTAAACTTTCACAACAAGCTGTTTCATTTTTACAGCAGTATCACTATAGCTATTCCAAGTTGAGAATCTCAACTATAACTATTACTCCCATCTAAGTTACATCTTTGAATGCCTTTTTGGTACTAAACGTTGCTTTGAAAAAACAAGAAAGTGCAATCTTTTCAGCAATAAATGCATTCATCTTTCCTTTAGTAAAATAAAAAAAGCAATTAGAAATTGCCCTTCTTAAGAACTGAAGATAATATTTTTAAATATTTAGTCTATTAACTCATATTTATTTCCTCTCCATCAATTATTTCTACTTCTTTTCTTTCTCCAATATTACTATGGCATGCAAACCAGCAGAGGTTTACATTATACCACAGCTTCCTGTCCTTTGGTTTCAAATCCCAGAAGAAACCACCATTCAGGATTATTTTTACGCAGTTTCCAATGCTGCAAGCAGAAAAAAACCTGTTCTCTGTTGATTGAGAGACCATCTAATATAAACAGGTTTCTTTCTCCCATTGCTGTAGAGAGTAACATTTGTTTAAATCATGCATCCTTACATTGCTCACACAGGAAAATAATCATTGCCTTGTATTAGTTTCACCAGGACACTAAATAAATACTCTTCCTTTCCATATGACAGCAAATTGGAATCAGGCTTCACCGTTTGTCACAGGGAAAATAAGACATATATTTACATATTCCAAGCACAGAGATAAAATGCTTTTAGAGCAAGCCTCAGGCTAATGAAAGAACTGCAAAGCAAGTATTACTATGAAGAGCAGGCACCCATCAACGCACTGAATATAGAGGAGCCAGGACCTTGATTCTCTGGTTGAACTGATACTAAAGTCATAAAAAAATTTTCTTCAAACACCTCAAAATGAAGGACAAAAACACACTTTAAAAAATTAAATCCCGCAAAGGACATAAGCAAGACATTGCTTTGAATATTTAGACTAGGAGACGGAGAAAAAAAGGATTCACATTCAATCAAAAATACAAAATGGCAACATTTTCCAGTAGAAAGCTCTACAATTATTCACAGCCCTGCAGAGACATGCCATTATGTTCATACTCGGAAATACTATGCTAGTGGTGGAAGATTTTGTAAGTTAAAAGATTTTACCTGAAATTATTCACATTGGTCTTTCTTTTTATTTTTTATTCTCATCTACTCAAATGCACATGTCGACCAAGTGGGAGCTTCTCAGTTTGCATGATGACCACAACTAAATCCTACAGGATCACTCAGATTAAGCAGTAAGACACAGAATACATGTAAACGACTACTGGTTTAAATGGTTTTGGGTGGCAGACAGGCCATAGAGGTGTTTGGGCTTAAGGTAAATTAGATTGCCTGCAGAATTTTGACAGACAGGTAAGTATCATCTTGCAAGATGTACCCAAATTATCAATAGAAAAAGAAAACAATAACAGAAAAAAAGAATTGAAAAACATTCAGTTTTAATGCTTTTTAAACCACAATATATGAGTGGAACGTACATTACGATGCTAGAGAAAGCCTCAGTCTATTCTGTCATCTTTAATCTTAGGAAAAATCATTTGTTAATCAGGACAAGATATAATCAGAATGTGTAATAAAATAAGAAGTTCTATGAAATTTTTCTCTCCTCTCAAGAAATCTCTCTCCAGTTCATTTCAAAATGGCTTCAAAATCCTAAATCTACAGCATCTTTCCTCCAAGAATTTTCTAATCCAAGACAAAGATAAAAATAGAGGGAAATTTATGAAAACAATAGTCGCAGTCCAAGGCAGACCCATTTTCATGAAAAATAAGATGAAAGGAAGTCCAAATTTTTGTATGTATGTGTTGGTTTGCTGTATTTTCTTTTTAATTTATATGAACTGTAATTCTCAGAGCTTCAAAAAATACAAGGTAAATTGCACAGATGATAGCATGAAGAGGACAGCTTTTCTCTTGCGAAGATAAAAGAAAGAAAAAAGGAAGGAGCTCTTATGCAGAGAAAGAAAAGAAAGCAAAACGAAGGAGCATAAATGTAAAATCTGAACAACAGATATTTGTGTCTGAAAAACAGCACTGATTTCCTAACTCTTATTTAATGTTCATTCTTTAATTAACATTCATTTCCCAAGGACATAAGTTTGAAAAGGCTGTTTCACATTACTTTAGCACGAAGAGAAAGAATCACTTTTAAGCCATGAAAAGGCTGGGGAAAAAAAATAAACATGCCTTCTGAACATAATTTCCTCTTTATTGCTACTGCAAAGTTATGAAATGAAATCTATTATTTAATTACATTGGATCAAGCAACAGGAAGAGAAGGGAGTGTTTGAGTCACAACATCCCTGTAAGGATAAATTACTATACTTCCTCTTGCTATAAGACAGTTTTAATGGACTGAAACTGTGCAAATGGTTAAAATCAAACTACTGGGAGGTAGGAAGATCTTCTTGCTACCATAAAAATCCATAAAATGTACTCTGAAATTCTTAACAGAAATATCAGTAACAATAGTTTGAAAAAAGTAGCAACATTTCTGCCAGAACATCAATAGTTTGAAAATTTTTACATTTATTCAGAATCTGAAGATAGCTTAAAAACTATATAATAACTTCTGGGCCTGCTTTTTTTATGCTTTGCATTGGAGGTGTTTAGAATAATCTATTATGAAAACTTCAAAATTTATCTGCTATTACTTCCAAACTTTTATTAGCCATAAGGGATTTCCTTTAGCTGTGCTTCAGTAATGTTTACTAGATCCTTCAAATGGAATGCAACTGCTGGAAAAGTTAAAGCATTTTATTTCTTAAGCATGTTCTTGGCATAAAAAAATGGGAGGGCTTTAAACTATAATGAAAAGATAGGTTGAATTCTAAAATATCGGAATAGATAACTTGGCAACTGGTATAGAGTTCACAACTGGGATATGACTGTGCAAATGCTGTGATCTTTTATATAATTTATATTCACTTTGACTTGTGTGGAGATGCTCTGAAATAACCTTTCACGGAAATACTATCTTTTCTCAAAACTAGAATACAGTAAAATATGAGGGCATTTCACAGATAATTTGAACAACAATGGAAAATATCTTTGAAGTTGTTCAGGAAAGCTACTCCTAAGCCTAAGGGCAGCATGGGAGAAAGCATTTCTTTGAAAAAGCTATCCTGGAGGCAACAGAGACTGATTTCCTAGGCCCATCAGAGACTGGACTGACCTCTCAAGACTGCAGGATGGATGACATGAAGGGGGTGAATATAAGCCATGAAGATTTTTGAGGAAAGAGGCAGAGAGGTTTTGACAGGGATAAAGGAAACAAGATAGAAAAAGCTGTTTGCAGAAATTTGCTAGATCAAAGATTTTTATGGTGTCCTACTATTAATTTGGTCCACAGTCTAATTCCAAACTTCTAACACTGTCTATGAAAGCAGTCATAAAATAAAACCTTTCAGCCATGTGGTGTCTCACAGAACTCCATGATTCTTGCATTTTTTAAAGAGGTCTGATCTTCAATGGAAAATTTTAGGAGGCCACTTATCCCTAACGTATCTAGAGAACCCAGACTTCGCCTGCTGAATGTAGGAAGCCGAGAAAATATGCCATGAATCTCATCATACATGGCATATTTCTTATTCTTCTCTTGAAACTCAAGTTATTGTCTACTGTCAGATTTCAACTGGCTATGGGGACATTTGGTCGGATTCAGTGAATTTTTTAGTATTTTACCTACCAAAGCTTCACAAGTAGAACTTGCACATTCTCAAAATGGTTATGAACCAGAAAGGCTTTGGCAGTCAGCCCAGAGTCAATCCAAAAAACTATCAATTGACTGAGCAAGAAGTCTGATAAAATAGAGGAAACGAGATCCACGTCAAGGGACAGAAGTACTTGGTCTTTTGCAAAAATCTCTGGAAACGGGCAACAGGTTCAAGCCGTGGACCTATATACATCCATTAGGAGAAGACAAATAATTTCCCCTGCCCCGAGGAGATCTCTGCTTTGGGAATCCAACTGTACAATCTTATAATTAAATGCAGCTCCACTAAAACTGCTCACGTGTTAAGTTACTAAGGCTGAGCACAAAGCCAGGATATCCATTACTGGTACCAGAGGAGTCAGAAGAAGATAATGTCAATGATGCCAGTGGGGAGGAGGAAAACCAGTGTTTCCAGCATTTATCTTTATCCTTTGGGAGCCACAAAGGAAAGCGTCAGCACTACAGGTCTGAGTTCAAGAGACAGAGAAACATCACCAAAATCTTCAAGAGGAGAGGACGGGCTCAGGGCAAAAAAAGCAAGGATGGAAGGAAAATCTTGATTTTCTCCAGGAAAACCATGCTGTAGATTGGCATCTGAGCACAGTGATTCTGACCATGGTAAAGGCTGAGCCTTAGCACAATCACCAGGATTCAGATCGTTCAGCTCCTAAAAAATGGTAGCACAGATTTCTTCAAGAAAAGACCTTGATATTTCGGCACGAGCATGCAGTTTAAAGAGTGTGCAAATGGGGACACATTTCTCTAATTATTAGAGGTATTTTCTGCAGTGTTTATGGAAATAGGGGGAAGACTATATACGGCTAAAGTGCAATTGCTAAAGTGCAATTAATGAATTTCCAACAAAAAAACCACCCCAAACCCACACGGAAAACAAATGGAAAAGTACCTTCATTCCTCAAAAACAATGGAACACTTCCATTTTTATCATTTATAAGAAAGTGAACTCTAGTATCAGTCACAAACTGACAACTATGTTTACAAAAAAGAGTGAAAACAAGTTGAGTAAAATCAATACAGGTATCATAAAGAAATCTCTGTTCTCAGAATGACAGAGTGGATGATGCTTTTCTAAAAGACATGAAGAAGGAGTGAACCAAAGTGAAATGTAGATCGGATTAAGAAATTTTTGTGTCTAAATTTGTACGCACTCCTAAGCAAAAACTATAAATATTTCCCAGTGCCTAAAGCTGTGAAATGCAGAGGTGATTTAGCAGATACACAAACCATAAAAACTGTGCCCGATATATTTCTCTTCTAATTTAGAGTAAGTGGGCCAGCCTTATATCATATATAATCATAATTCTCAGTGACATTTAAACCAAAAACCAAGTAAACATTTAAACTAAAAACCTGCAAACCTCCATAAAGCTTTACAAATAGTATCAGTCATTTTAATGTAAAGCTAAGAGACAGTAGCATAAACAATGTCAACACAGTCACTAGTTTGCAGTTCAGAACCTGGACCTGCAATATTATAGAAGTCAATCCCTACATTCACAAAAAAACAGTTTTCAATCAGTGGCTTTGAGAAGGAATAGGATCTGCAGCACGCAGTAAAGCCATACCATTAGAGGTCAAGAAGTATAGGAATAAAAACCAGCCAAAAGTAAAGCTTAATTAGCTTTGCACGTCAAATTAAGAAGCAAAGCAAGGGAGGCTTCAGACATAAAACAGTATGAAGAAAGATAATCTGTGCAGAACGAAATAGAGATGGAAAATCTAAACATGGTTCCAAACCAGGACAATCATTTTCACTGCGCGTTGAGAAGAACTGAGATTTTGAGCATGGCAGCAAAGGTGCACCAACTCATGGAAGAGGTGTATGGAAAGGAATTATTTCTATTGTACTGAATGGATGTAAAACTCAAAGATTTTAATGCACTCCAGTCATCAGCACTGGATATCTCAGATCTGAATGAACTGTAAACATAACTGAATGTCTGCTGGCATTAATATTCAAATAAATCAGCTAAGTTTTGGGAAGCTAAAGGGATCAAATAAATATAGGCTGCTGCCTACAAATACCTGAAGAGCAATTAGAAAGATGACGGATCCAAATGCTTCTTGGTAGTGTCAGATGATGTAATGAGGGGTGACAGCCAGAAATTGCAATTTGGAAGGATCGAGTGGGATGTTAGGAAAACCTTTCTCATGGGGAGGACAGAGCAGCACTGCAGCAGGTAAGCAGGAGAGGCTCTCAAAATTCCTCCATGGAGCTTCCAAAGCCTGAGCTGGACAAAGCCATGGCTGACCAGATCTAGTACTGGTGACAGTCCTCCTTTAAGTGGGTTGGACTGGATGTCTCCAGGGGTTTGACTGTTTCCTTCCCCTCTGTATTTTGTATATTCTTACAGAGTTTTTAATGAAGAAAATTTACTTCTGTTTGTGCAGGTTCCAGCACAACAGTCACCCTCCTCTCCATTTGGAAGAGGGTCCCCTATGTACTGCTACACCAAAATGAAAATTCTTATCAAAAATAGTGTGTCAACAAAGTGGAAGTGCAGAAAGCCAGTCCTGAGGACTCTGCAAAAGGCAGAGAACACAGGTGGAGGTGAGACAAAGCTCACCACATCTTTGAGCTGCTGCTACAACCATCAACTCAGGAGGTCAGCTGTGGCCAGCTCCCCAATATCTATCACTCACAAGGAAAAGCCTGCAACAGCACCGCTAATAAGGAGTAAAAGAAATAAGGTCTGCTCCTTCACACCAGCAGTCCCACTGTGCACTGAACAAGACGTAGGACAAGATGAAATTTGCTGACTCCTTCAGTAAGAACGAACAAATACATAAAAATAACGGGTTCATTCACAGCAAGTAGTCTAGGCTGATGAATGGCAGTTGTGTGTAAAACGAGTTGAGCAAGGTTATTGGGGTTTCTTTTGATACAACTTGAATGAAAATCAGCTTCTATGATGGTGTAAGTATTCCCAGAGTAGATTCCTTAATTATTTGCAGCCTTGGTTCATTCAGATAAATAGGCTGTGCTAATACATGTTTGAGCTTCATTTAGAAAAAAATAGTTATTCATTACAGATGTGAGTATCTCTGCTCTGCGTACTTAGCCACATACAGCAACTAATAATAAAACGCAGAATGGTTGAGCTCATACCCCACAGTCAACTTTATAATTTTATAATTTGCCTTCTTAAAACCCTATAAGCTAAAGCCGAAAGACCTAACACAAGTTTTTACACAATAGCTCCAGAATCGAGGCCTTTTTAATGGATTCACGTAAACAGTGATTTATAGTCCAGAGTTACTATTGTTGATAAACTGAAGGTTGTTGGGGTTTTTAGATTCTCTTTAGATATATTTCCCCTACACCTTACAGATGTAATAAACTAATATATCAGCTAATGAATGAAAGAGGACATTTGTCTCATGAGAAGGCAGCAACATAGAGAGTGTTTCTGCTTTTTACAGACACTTGCAGTGAAACTGGTGGCAAGGACGATGGAACTGAGACTGAGGTTCCCCACTCCAGGACAAATTTCAGGTTAGAATCATAGAATCATAAAGGTTGGAAAAGACCTCTAAGATCATCCAGTCCAACCGTCAAACCAACACACCATGCCCACTACACCATGTCCCTAAGCGCCTCATCTACACGTCTTTTAAATACCTCCAGGGATGGTGACTCAACCACTTCCCTGGGCAGCCTGTTCCAAGGCCTGACCACTCACTCTTTCAGTAAAGAAATTTCTCCTAATGTCCAGTTTAAACCTCCCTTGGCACAACTTGAGGCCATTTCCTCTCGTCCTATCACTTGTTACTTGGGAGAAGAGACCAACATCCACCTTGCTACAACCTCCTTTCAGGTAGTTGTAGAGCGCGATGAGGTCTCCCCTCAACCTCCTCTTCTCCAAACTAAACAACCCCAGTTCCCTCAGCCACTCCTCGTAAGACTTGTGCTCTAGGCCCTTGGTTGTTAATAAACTTACAACACCACAAAACATATATACTATACTGCCCTTTTCTAATAGCCTCAGAGTACTTTACAAGGAAACTCAGTAATATTATCCCCATTTTTCTAATTTAATACCTGAGACACAGAAATAAAAATTAATTCACCTAAAGTCACTTTACATTTTACTGATTCCGGGTCATCATTTCAGTACCTGACCCCTTCCTGAGTATGACCCACCGGAGAATACTTACAACTTTTATTCGCTACTTGTCTTCAGAGACAAACCATATTTCAGGTATCTCCCTCCAATCATATTTAGTCTAATCAGTATGATGGCAATCTGTGCAAATAATTCTTTAAAGCACTCTGTGATGTCCACCTTTTGTGGTCCTACTGACAAGTTTAGAGACATCTACTCTACAGTCAGTTGATGAGCCCTGAATGTTTTGTTAAATGACATTTAATGTCAGAAACTAGACATAAAATGATAATTTGATATGCTGATTTCCCATAACTACCTCACAGTGCATAGAAACATGCATCTGGGTGCTTCCCATTTCTTTAACCTTCAGTCAGCTGTAGAAGTTCAGGCTTGCACAGTCAATGCGAACAAAGAGAGAATCACCAACAGAATTCATATGTTCTGTGTCTCTGTGAAATGCATCATCCATCATGATACTGGTTTAAGATGTACATCAGGTTGCTTAGTAAATCCGCATTTTTTCTCCTGAAGACTATATTCAACAAAATCAAAGCAAGGTTAAATCATTTTTTGATGGATGACATTTGGCCCAAACACAAAGTTGAGTGTTGTAGCAATAACAGGAAATTCTTCGACATACATTATATCCAGACATAGGATGAAATAGTCCCCAGTTTGAAAATCTAGCTTAACTTCAGTGGATTTGTATCCTTAAAAGATCAATGTACTTTTGCTAATAGCTTCTTATAATGAAAGGGGTTTTTAATTAAGTAGAAATAGTATTGTAGTCTATCAACTACAGAATAAAGCAGTGGATCTGATCATATTAGTAATATTATCGTATATGTAAAGTGACAAATTCCTCATCTAACTATTAATAAGCAGCTTCTACTAATAGTGTGCATTATCCATTCAGTGCATACTATGGCATTTCTGGCTTCAGTACAGTTATGCATACATGAGTCCTAGAAATTAAATGTATTCATTCTCAAAATTTCCTTTTGCTCCTACTTCCAGTGTGTAAATGCCAAGCCTTAAAGTAAGTCTATAAATATTACTTTCATTTTCAGGCTTTATAGTTATGTCAGAAGGAGTTTCCTGCAATCCAGTGATGCACTTGAACTCACACTTACCTAGTAGAAAGTGAATCCCCTTGGCCTCAGCGAAGCTAAACACTGAAATGATTTCCGGTCCTGGTCTTCCATTTCGTATTTATTTTCTGCATCATTATTTTATGCAGGTGTTATTTCTGATAGACAGATCGTGCTCTAGTGCAAGTTCACTTTTTGTAATAGTGGTGTAGCCAGTGGTGTGTTGGAACAGCTATTTTATAATTATATGTAATAATTTCAAGTGTGCCATTCTCTCCATCCACCTAAACCAGAATAATAATGTGCCACACAGTTTACCTCTCTGTCAAGGAAAATAATCTAAACAGTGTTCACTTCAGTGGGGGAATAGGTAATTGGAGCACTCCCTTTTCTAACTATTTTTATCTATCCTCTCTTCTTTCCTACCCGTGTTCCACCTCCCACATCAGCAGCCGTTTCAATAATGAGTAAGATTAAGGGAAAACGGAGTCGTGCGCTTCCCTTTCACCGCTGGGACCACAATTCAAACCTGATCTAAAGTACTGAATTAAATCAGCACCTGATCTTTAGCTGCCATCCATTTCACAAAATACCCTGTCCATAGTTTGCTGCAAGTTGACATCATAGAATCATAGAATCATTAAGGTTGGAAAAGACCTCTAAGATCATCAAGTCCAACCATCAACCCAACACCACCATGCCCACTAAACCATGTCCCTAAGCGCCTCATCTACACATCTTTTAAATACCTCCAGGGATGGTGACTCAACCACTTCCCTGGGCAGCCTGTTCCAAGGCTTGACCACTCTTTCAGCAAAGAAATTTCTCCTAATCAGCGGCATCCTGTGCTCAGGAAAAGACGAGCACAGCGCTAATTATCACTCAAGCCTAAGCCAGGTCATTGGTGAGGAAGTGTGGGAAATGGGGCTGTGCTTGCATCTCACCTCTTGCTCTTCAAGTTCCTAGCACAGTTTCCACAAAAGGCAGATATTAATTTTCAAAAGGTCATCTGTGTTTTACAGTATTCTTAAAATTTTCTACTATTTCCTCCACACATCTCTTCCAGTAGCACCAACGCTGGCTAGTAAAACATGATCTCCATTCAAAATCATTCCATACTCCTGCTTTTTAGAGAAAATACAAAAAAACACAGCTATGTGTGACTGGATTCATATGACAGTTTAATTTGAATGTCCTTTCATGTTTATATATTTTTTTTAATATTCTAAAAACTCTTTACCTTTCAAAATATACTGCTAAGTTTTTAAAAGCAAATTTCACTATAAATCCCTTTCTCACTTATTCTCATTTTTCTGTAATTAGCTTTTCTTTTGCCATGTTCTATGCCCAATTTCAGTTAAGAAAAATGTTTTGGTCTGAGTATGTGAGAAAAAAGCAGTTGGTCATTCTCAAGTTAGCCAAGACAAAAATAAATTTCTTACTTCAAAAGGCTTACGGGTTTTTTCTGTACTCAAATAATATGACTTTTGAAAAAAGTAAATCTTCAATGAAGATCACAAAAAACTAGTAAATGTTCAATTAAGTTAGAAATAAGCAAACTAAGTAACTAATCCAATTACAAAAGTTTTTTTCTAAAATTTCACTTTTTCTGGTTTTACTGGTTTTGTTAAGAGGCTAGAAAATAGATGCAGAGTAAATGCTAAATACTGTCGAGCTGAAAGCACCAAGTATGATTTTAATCACGACACTAATATTCTCCTTGAACTACAAAATGGTCAAATACTGCTCTAAAAATATAAAGAGGAATGACTCCTATCATATTGAATATGGAAGCAGATTATAGTTTTGTCAATATGGCCATGAAGATTAACTGTCTCAAATATTATGCTGAAAAAGTGGCAAGATGTAGGTATGGCCCAGAATGAAGATACAGAGAAAAAATAGGCAGAAGGCCCCAGGTCACAGGGAACATCACAGCGTTAATCAACTCTCACAGAGTAAGGGAGAAAAGATAAGGAGCTTGGTTTTGTCCTTCCTGAATTTCAGTGGATAAAAAAGTACTTATAGGGAAACATGCCAAAATGCAGTCCTGGGTAAACACAGACGAGTCGAGAGTGGAGAGAGAAATATTCAAAACACCCGTGTTAAGATGATATTGAATCCTTGAAAGCAGATGAGGCTAGAAAGCCCACTGATGAAAAGGAAACGGGATAAGAACAGAAATTTGTGGGAAGCTCAAAGAAAGTAAGAAAATTCTGTTGAAAGATACATTGAATTACATAGTAGAGGGAGAGGAAGATTAGAAGAATATGGTGTTTCTCCTTAGGTTTCTCCTTAGGTCTAAATCTTTAAAATAAGATTTAGAAATTATGTAACCCCTGTGAGAAGAATCACTTCATAGTGAGGGAACCAGAGACCAAAAGAGTCTCAAAAACAGCTCTTCCCTCCAAATTCAAGAAGAGCAGCATATTTTCCATTTCTAATGCTTACTAGTCGTCACAGACTTGGTGCCCATCATGATCAGTTGTCCTTTCTCTTTAACAGTTCATGGGGTAAGAGTAAGCCCATTCATTAGAACGTGTATTTCGGATGGAAACTACCAACCCAGTCCCCTTCTTACAGAGTAACACTTGCCAAAGAGTTATACAGAATATAAAGTTCCACATTACCTTTATCTTCTGTTTGAGCTAGTACAGAGGCAAACTGTTTTGCACCTGCAGCTTTTATAAGGCAGGAGTGGGATTTTAAAGGAACTGCTGCAGTGACTGAACACTTTATGTGTGAGAGCCAGCACGTGCTCTACGTACTTAGATTTGCTTAACAAATCATTATCAGCCAAATTAAACTGAAGTGTGAAATACGGCACTCTGAAAAATGACGTATACCACTTTTGCCCACTGGTGGAAAGAATAAGGCAAGAAAATAGGAAAAGCTCCCACACCATTCATTGGATTTTGAGCTTTAAAAGACCAGTCATAGAGATGCATACATGAAAATGGGTTCTATCAGAGAAGTAGCACTATTTCTTAGAAAGTAATGCCTGACTCTTTTAATCACGCAGTGAGTGGGTTCAAGCACCTCCATCTCTTAATGCATTCAGGAGGACTAGACATTTTCCTAATGTTTTAGCATTACCAATTCTCTTCTCAACCATCTTCAATTCAGAATTCGTTACAAAGACAGATCTCTCCAGTGCATGTGAATAAAAAGGCATGTAAAGCAAAATGCAAGGCTTTGATGAATTCATAAAGAATGGGAGAACTACTTACACATATAAGTGTATGTATCGTAGCAGTATCTGTTTACAATTGG
Source organism: Calonectris borealis (assembly GCF_964195595.1). Lineage (NCBI taxonomy): Eukaryota > Metazoa > Chordata > Aves > Procellariiformes > Procellariidae > Calonectris > Calonectris borealis. The sequence goes on from NC_134314.1 coordinate 6,218,641, forward strand.
GCTCACAATATTCTGGAAAATTGCAAAAACCAAGAGCTTTGCCATGAGAGTGCACAACTGCCAAATTGGCGCACATTAGCAACTAAGTAAGTGTAGGGTATAATGAACAGGGAAAATGAAGCCAGAAAGGCAAAATGAAGCATAAGGTGAATTTGCTACCAATTTTCTGACAAAATGCATTTTGTTTTGAAAATATTGATTCTCCAAAACTTTCAGAGGAAACACACATACCAGAGACCGAGACCAACCATCATTACTGAATGCCAAAACCCGACTATGAAGCATGGGCAATCTTTCTCACTCTCTCTTTCAAGGACTCGTCTTTGTATCAATACTCCTTTATTTTATTTTATCTGGAAACAAGCCTTTTTTTGTTGTTTGTTTGTTTTTTAAGCCCATCATACATGAACAACCAGACTCTGGTGGATAAGGACATGGTCCTTGTCACTCTACTTGGCCAACAGACATTTAATGCTTCACAAAAAGTGAAATGGCTCACACAGGAAAAAAATGAACAAAAGAGAATCAGGCTTTTATGGTCTCATCTAGGAGACAGAAAGCTGGAGTTAAATTTCCTTGCCTGAATTGGGCAGAAACTTGAATATCAACGTCCTGTGTACACCAGGCAGCTATCCACACCACTGAACCCTGGTGTAGAGGAGGTTCTCTTCCGTATTTCAAAGAAAACTTCAAGATGTTTTAGTCTCATTCAAATACAGGACATGTCTCTTTTCAAGCCTTATAATAATTATTGTTCTGGAAACCTTGTACCATAAGCTTTAGGCCTGATGATCACTAAGTTCCAGTGGAAACATGGATGAATTAATTTCTCTTAGTTTACTTGCAGAAAAGAAATAATTTGCCTAGAGTCTGATTAGTCAAAAATACCTGTTCATGACAATGCAGATACTACAGGTAATGCAATATTTTGTCTGATGGGGTTCGTAAGTCAGGCCTAGAAGAAATGAAAACTTAAGTTTTTGCTGCAAATGCAATGCCATATATATGCAATGTTCAGCCACCACTGTTTTTCTGCATCGTCTTTTCCCACCAAGAGTCATCAAATGCACATTCAGCAAATCTGGTACTCAAAAATAAATGACACACATAGATACACATTTCCTGAATCCCTACATTTACCAACATGGGTTGGAAAGTGCTCAAAACCTTCCTTGGGTTCTTAGAAATTACTGCCACCTTCAATTTTATTACCTCAAGATCTTTGCCACCTCTAGTTGCAGAGATGTGACTGATGAATCATTGAATTGATGGCCCGGAAAGGATTATCTGTCATCTGTTAAAATTACAGACTACGGAGGTAAGGATGTCTGCAGTTAAGCAGAGGTCTGATGTGCTTTCTAGAATTTTGATTGCTTTAAAACACTTGAGATAAAGTGTGGCAGAAATAGCTCAGTACTTTACTGGCATTGTTTAAGGAAAAAAAATATTTTTGGTAAACATTAAAAACTTACGCATTGATTTTTTAAGAATTATAAACATCTTTATTCTGCTGAATAAAACGTTGCCCTCATAAAAAGGGTTTTGCAATACCTGAGAAAAATCAGCCACCAGATGTGGTTGATTGGCCTTATGAAAAAAACTGTATTTGCAAATGCCAGTGGATAATTGTTTGGAATTCAGAAGCAAAATCTACAAAGTTTCCATCCACAGCAGCCAGATGGCTGGAAGTCGAACAGAATTTCCCCTACAATTTCTTCTCCTAAAAGCTCTCCCCAGCAGCTGTATGTAGCACTGGGCATATGAAATGGATGTAATGTGTAATATGTAAAGGGAATGAGGTTTTTTTCTTATGTTCTCAGTGCCTCCCCTTCTGTCCCCCTTGAGCAGCCATCTGAGTGGCACATATGAAAAGACTGGTGGGAGAGACCTATCAGGTGTCTCCTCCTACCTAGATGCTTAATGATAGCACTTATATAAATTTTATTTATTGTTTTAAAGACATAGAAATATTCCTCTCTATAGACAGAGAAATGCAGCTCAGAGGTGCTGGGTAATTTGCGTGCACTTACACACTCAAAAATTAACGAAGCCCAGTGCAAAACTTGGGAAATTGGTTCTATCTCCATACGTACGAGACACAGCTCCGTCTCATCAGCAGAGGAACAAAAATCAGAACGCCTTTTCTTGTGGTTTGTCATCCTACCCCGAGTATCCTGAGGGATTATCAGAACAGGCAGCGGAAGGCCAAGGACAGAATTGTTCAAGATCTCAGCTAATTAATGGAAGGAAAAAAGATGGTCAGTTGACAAGGGAAAAGAAGCAGCTATTGTTCTGATGATGAAAGATGCACTTCAATAGGCAGGCAAGTTGTCTCCACCCTTCCATTATAGCTCAAATAGTTTTGTTGGTGGCTTTTTTATAAGAATTCAATTGTTACAAAGATATATATCTCCCAAGGACAAATAAAGCAATAAACCCCTACCTTAAGAATTTTAAATCCGAGAATTTTATCTTTTCATGCAGCATTTTGAGATTAAAAACAATGTCTTTTCATCATTTGACACTTAGTCAAGCACCTTGAGAGATCAGACTGTCAATGAAACCAGAAATAATGAACAGGGATAATGGGACGGAGGGAGAACATAATGGGAAAGTTCATGACAGAGGAAAAAAAGGTACAAAAAACTCACATACAGTGGTGATGAAGCACAGCGTATGTGTAATATCTTTACCCTGTTGGGGCCTGCACAGATTTTATTTTTAATTAAAAGCATTATTCATTTTAATTAGCAGTCATGATTTATAAGTGACGCTTTCTTTGAAAAACACGTTGAGCAATGATTCTGGACTATTCAGTCCAATTTATCTGTGATATAGCTGGCATGCAGTTGAGGAACAAACAGATAAAAATGCCCTGTGAATAAAGAAATAAGGCAACCCCTCCACAGGTCAAGCATTATATGAAAGTCACATACATAAACAAGACATTAATATTTTAATATTATTTTCAGTGTGACAATGAGCACAGTCATTTTTGAATCATCATGGACATATCCCAGTCCAGTTCTAAAAGATCTGATAAACAAAATTTGTGCTTAAATTAATTCAGCTTTAACAGGCATGTTAAACCATGAAACCATGGCATCTTTAAAAAAAAAAAAAAAAAAAGGCATCCATTGACCCATGCTGTTAAATTCAGGGTTATAATCCAAAATCAATTGTGCCTCAGCCAGCTTTCTATCAGCTGAGTCTTTTGTTTGGCAAAGACTCAACTCAAAATGAAGGGAATTCATTGGGGTGATAATTTGCTGTATGAGCACCTATAGGGTTGTTAAAATAAAGGTGCTGTGCCATACGCAGGTGTTCCAACATTCTTAAACAGTTCGTCCAGTATCCCCAATGCACTTGCAATTACAAAGTAAGCAAACTCAGTAACAGCAATTCTTCATCTAGCATTTAGTTTGGAGCCCCATCTGGCAAACACCACCGATTCCTGCTTTAAAGCACATCCCTTCTGTTCAAACGATGATGATGTACTGTAAGGAGTTGCATTAAGGTCTCGGTCAAGTAAATTACTCCAGCTTCAAACTGTCAAGTAAACTTTGCAGCTTTGCACTTCATATAGTACAGTTTGTGATAAAGACACAGGAGCCCCGGGCTGCTGGTTTTGGCCATAAAACCACCCATTGAAGTAATCATCCAGTTCAGTATGTGATGGGGGAATATCATTTACACAGCAGAGACACACAGTTGGTGAATTGATATAGTTCCAAACCTAGTGAAAATTGCTTTTCCCCACCTACCCCCAAAATCCTTCCCTCTAAACCTTCACGGGACAGGATTCTGGGACAATTTCGGTCCCAAAATGCAATAACTTTCTGATCACAACTTTGCCAATTGTATTTTTTAAAATAATTATCTGCTTATGTTCCTGTTAATGCTTCAGTAATCTTCCAAAATTATGAAACCATGTAAGCCAAGCTGCTGGAGGGATCTATAGTGTTTATACAGGTATATAAAGATATACATATTTACATATGTATATGTGTATGTATGCATATTTATATGTTTTCCACTAACACCCTTTCACCCTGATCAGCCGAAGAGGGGAACAGGATGAGGCCAAAGGTGTCTGCAAGAATTTTGTGTTTTCCGTCTGCGTTGATTTTTCTGGCTGGTAGTGTATATAATTATATATTTAGTGTGAGCGTGCCTATGTATATGTGTGTGAGCCTAGTGGGAATCCACACTCAGCCTCGGTACTGGCCGGACCTGGGGACGCGCAGCTGCAGCAGCCTCGCTTCTCTCAGGCTACGAGATCAGTCAACTGCAAACATCTCATGCAATAACATCAGCAAAAACATTAAGCTCTCAGTGAGCGAAAGAAATTATCATAAGACATTTTCGTCTTAAGATATGGTTAAAAAAGATCACTATTTGTTCTCAGTCATTTAATGAGCTATATTATCAGTGCTGAAACATACATTCCCAAGCAGGACAGAAAGATAAACTCTGTAAATCTCACTAGCATGGTACAACATGTCTTTTTATTTTTCAAATGACAAAACACCTCATTGCCTTTTCAGCACACAGATAAGATAGCAGACACTTCTCAGTGCGGATAAGGCCGCTAATTGATGAAATGGAAACTGTTCATGTTACGTTCTTCTAAAACATGTTTTTGTGCTGATCCAGTCTCCTTGAATAAAAATAACTGCATATACATACCATATTGTTTGCTCCACTTGCAGTTTTTATGAACTTTGGTAAAAACATAATAAAACCAAGTACTCAAACTGGATGAAACTGCTTTGGGTAGGAGTCTGCATGTTAGAGATGAGAACTGCCCTTGGCCATTCAGCCTGCGTGGTATTTATGAGCAACACTTCATTTTCACAATCTTAGAACACTTACAATAAACAATAATGATAATAATTTTCAAAACACTTGTTGAATTTCAAAATATTTTCCCAGAGAATAATGTTTGCCTCTCTCTGTTTTGATACATGCATCTGAGTCCGTATGTTGCACTTTGGAAGGTAAGAAGTTTCTGCTTATGATATTGAACAGTAAATCTTGAGCGTTAGCCTCTTAGATCTTTCAATAATATTTACTATTGTAATACACAGGGTTTTATAAGCTATTTTAGAAAGTAATTGAGAATATGAAGAAAGTATATAACCTTTTTCAGCTCAGCTGTGAAATTACAATTGCATTCTCACTCCAACTACATAAATAACACCCTTCTCTGTCAGTTCTGGGATGCACAAATCCTTCCTCTCCATAAAATTTACCAACCTAATAAATACTGACCTAGAATCAGCAATTTTGGTATTTACTAGGGACGCTAACTGATTTCATAAATCAACATAATACCTAAGTGGGCAGTACTACAATCATTTTATATATTCTATATAACTATTTCACATAATATATTTAACGGTCAGAAACATTACACATTTAGCTGGCAAGTCTCTCCTTTAGCATTTAATAAATGCCACACTTTTACATAAGAAATTGTATTTCAATCTAATGTTTATATTTTGACTGCACCTAAAATGTGCTTATTGTAGCATACTGCATCAATAAATGAACAATTATTTCTCAGTGGCATGTAAAATACATAGTGATGTCAGCAGCATTAAATTCTAGTGCCAAGTAGGGAAACAGTTAAATGTAGTTTAACTATAAAATTAATATTATACTAATTTTAATAAAAGGAAAAGATTTACCTTATTATTTTTAGTTCAGACATGCAGTCATGTGCAAGGTAATTCAATACCCACTGTATAAAATATGAACTATGAAAATGTTTTACAGATGTTTTTAATCAGCTTCCTTTGTTTAACATTAGACGCTAACCTCCAGAAGATACATACAAGCTGCACATCCTACAGGTAATGCTATCCAGATGGGATGTTTTCCCTGAACATCATGCTTAATAACATAAGGAATAAGGAATAACATAAGGAATATGCTGTGAAGAAAAAGCACCTTGGCAAAAAATTTCTAATGTCATTTCGTATTCAGCGGCACGACACATCTTTTCCAGCTTGCCTACGGTACGTTTTGTGGAAAACTCCCAAAACATACAGCATAAAAATGTCTTGAATTCAGACAGCTTTATGTTGACTGCTCGGCTCTAGCAAATACTAAATACAGTAGTGATATCATCTTAATTATTAACTCCTTCCTTTGGTTAAATTGTACAACTTTCCAGCTGTTAGATCTCTGGGTTATTCCTGCAGTCCTATCCCATACTGAATTCTCCCAGCGATTTCATCAGGAAGATGCTGTTGCAATAAATGAAGTAAGTACATCTTTCCTGACAACAAGAAATGAGCTTTCCTTGCCCGGATGGTGGTTGGCAGGGAGGAATAAAACACTAAGCTTCTTAAATTCATTATTTGGTCATGAGTAAACATGAGTAACCAGCTAAGGCATCGTAGTTAAGTGGTGAAAACACTCCTTGTGTGTTACACCACTAGATGCATTTGCTGAACGTCATTAGCTCAACATCTCATCCAAGTATTATCTACTTAGAAAGGGAAAAGCCCCCAAATGCCCAAACAACCTCCTTGAGCAAAGGAAGGAAACAAAATCTTCCTTTAACCGCTCTAGAGAGACAACTCAGGCAGAGACTATAATCTGTCCAGTGTAAGGACTTAGCCCATATCCATAAACATCTCATTGTTCTTCAAGTGGAACATGGAGGGAATTTAAGCACCTATATTTTTTGCCAGGGATGTCCACTGTATTTTAGGAGCTTGCCTAAAATTGTGTGCCACAGTGCCATCATTTTAGTAGGACTGAAATGTTCAGGGTCCGACCTGTCACCTAACAGCTCTCTCCCTGGGAGGATTTAGTCCTCGAGATACCCTCAATACACATTGGGAGCACCGAGTTCTGCACAAAATTCAAAAGCAGGGTCATCTCAATTAAAAATTCCATACGCAGACAAAGACACTCCCTAAAGTGAGTCCCTTATGGGTCATCACCTTATGGGTGATGGGTCATCCCTTATGGGGATCAGAGTCAAAGAGTTCAATTCCTCCCTCCAGCCAGCGGAGATCCAAACCCGACCCTCAGCCCTCGGGGCAGCGTTCCAGCCGGGAGCCATAAGCCAGGCTGTCGAAAGGAGATCTGCGCCCCTGTCCTAGACTACATTTGCAGACAAGGATTTGATATTCACTGGATCTGAAGGAGAGTAAGAGGGAGAATGACCCCGCACGCTGGTGCTGAGGGGACTCGGTTAAGACAGGGTACCTCAAGGTTAATACTGCTGCAGCTAGAACTGCTCGTGCATGTCATTTTATGGCTGGTTACCTGAAAACACAGGAACAAGGCTGTAATTAGAGCAGCAATTACAGAGAAAACAGTGAAATCTACAGGTTTAACTTAATGGCTATAACTCACCATTACTTGTTATTTTCTCTCTCTAAAATACCTTAAATATATTCAAGTGAACAGAAATACACACTTTTATGGACTAAGTATGTTAGATATTTACTTTAAAGATGAGAGGAGATTTCCATCTCACTGACAATAAGGTGAGCGTAAACAACTATCTCAGGAACGCAGGTCCACCTGTGTGTCCCATCAACTCAGTCCTACCACTACAAAGTACCATTGAATTCTGTCATCTCTCTGCAAACATAAAGGAATGATACCTGCTTGTTTCATAGGGCTAAAAGAAGGCTTTGCTCCATAACAACAGCAGCAATGCATATAAAATATGACGAAGCCCAAGAATGAGGATGTCACAATTCAACATACGCTTCTTCCTGGAGTTCAGTTCTGGGGCCCCCAGCATAAGACACACATGGATCTGCTCAAGCAGGTCCAGAGGAGGGCCACAAAGATGATCAGGGGGCTGGAGCACCTCCCCTATGAGGACAGGCTGAGAGAGTTGGGGTTTAGCCTAGAGGAGGCTCTGGGGAGATCTTATAGCAGCCTTCCAATACTTAAAGGGGGCCTACAGGAAAGATGGGAGGGATTCTTTATCAGGGAGCGTAGTGATAGGACAAGGGGTAATGGTTTTAAAATGAAAGAAGGTACGTTTAGATTAGATATTAGAAGAAATTCTTTACTGTGAGGGTGGTGAGACACTGGAACAGGTTGCCCAGAGAAGTTGTAGATGCCCCATCCCTGGAAGTGTTCAAGGCCAGGTTGGATGGGGCTTTGAGCAACCTGATCTAGTGGAAGGTGTGCCTGCCCATGGCATGGAACCAGATGATCTTTAAGGTCCCTTCCAACCCAAACCATCCTGTGATTCTATGATTCTTCATTTCAGAGGTTTGCAATGGGAATTTTGGGGTAGAATTCAGCCAGAGATCAACATCTCAAATTATGCACATATAACGTATGTACGTATCTAAGCTCCCAAACAGTAAAAGGAGCCTGGGGGCTATTAGGTGACTGGACAGTAGATGTTTACGGAGTTGAATAGTTGACTCTGCTTCAGTGGCTACAGTGGGTACTTAGATATGTATAGCAGGCATATAGACGCACACATATGGACCTGAATTTAGGTATCTGAATCCAGACCTGAATCCTCCCTTTCTCTCTTCATTATGAAATCATGCACACCCTCTCCTGTCAACCAGGACATAAAGTATCTCATTCCAAATACATTTCCAACAGCCCATCCACCAAACATAGGTTGTAACCATCAGCCCAGGCTTGCAATGCAAAAAAAGCACCTGAGACAAATATATTTTCAAAGAAAATGTATGTAAGAAATGGATGTAAGAAACGACATTTTCCATTAGGCAACTAGATCTTTCCAGAAAGGGTCCTGACATCACCATAAGAGCAGATGTGTTCAGGGTTTCTGCAAAAAGGCACGGATATCTACAACAAATACACTAGAGATTTTTTTTTTGGAGTGCATGCAATTGCTACCCTACAGTCAGCAAAACAGACAGAAAGTCCGTGCTCCTGAGTTGACTCAAGCCTACCAATGCTCTCGAGCAGACTCAAGCCTACCTTATGGAGTTCACATCCCTCTGCAGAGCCTGGCTGGGAGTTCCAGCACACTTAACTACTAAACACTAATAAACACTAATTAAAATGTTTCCTGCATCTGAGAACGGTAGAAGCTCTTGCATAAGAACGCAGTCGTGTCTCCCATACTTATATTACTGAAACATTTGGAAGTTTAATAAAAATTTAGATTTGAAATGGGTTGTGACAGGTTAAGATTAACATCCTCCTACTGCAATTGCTTAGAATTAGGGAACTGGCAAGACACAGGCTATTTTTCAACCAGACGGGCATGTTTCTACTGACAGTGACAGAAACATTTCCACAAAATAGCCTCCTGCTGTCTCCAACACTAATGAAATGCACTGCATACAGCGGCGTAACGGCAATACATTTCCCTCAGAATATGAAATGTAAACTCTGTGTTAACCATCCTCCAGAACTGCACCATACCTATAAATTTTGTATAACATCAAGTCTTTGTTAGATTAACTGCTGAAGAGCCTAACTGCTCATAAAAAAAACACACACCCACCCCCAAAAAAACCCCAAAATTATGTGATAAAGAAGGATTTGATATGGAAATCCAACTAGACATACTTCTTACCCATCTTTTGTGTGTACAGGGTAAAAAGGTCTGCAGGAGCTGTAGTTAGCAGATAAGAGCAAAATAACTAATTAAATCTATGAACAAGGAATATCCCATTCCTGCTCCCCAAAACAGGTGTGTATACGTTTTTAGACCGCAAGTATACATATTATACATACAAAATGCATAATAGTGAGATGTGAACCTTTCATTACCATGATTTTGAGCAGCTGTTTCAATCACGCATAGTCCTGCAAGACAGAGTCTTAAGTAGCTTAGACAGCTTAGTTATATTAGACCATAGTTATACCAAAACATCACAAGGGCCTACTTGGAGCCATTTGAAGTCCTTAACTTGAAATTCTAATATCTTCAAAGATGTTAAATTAAACAATAAATCCCTTTTTCATTTATTTATTCATTTTTATTATATATTTATTCAGTTGTTTATTATTTATATTGTAGCAGCATGCAACAATATGCTACTGATACTGGTGGATCACAGGATTGCAATGTTGGCCATCACACAGTCACATAAAAAAGAAGGACATTGTCACATAAAGCTTACAGTCCAGGATGACCGACAGCAAGTGACACACACACACACAAACATAACATGCAATGTGAACAGTAATAGTCTTAGAAATTCAACTGTTATGGACGTTTTTGCAGATATTAGAATAGATGAGAAGTTTAGCAAGAATCATAGAATCATTAAAGTTGGAAAAGACCTCTAAGATCATCGAGTCCAACCATCAACCCAACACCACCATGCCCACTACACCATGTCCCTAAGCGCCTCATCTACACGTCATTTAAATACTTCCAGGGATGGTGACTCCACCACTTCCCTGGGCAGCCTGTTCCAAGGCCTGACCACTCTTTCAGTACAGAAACTTTTCCTAATGTCCAATCTAAACCTCCCTTGGTGCAACTTGAGGCCATTTCCTCTCGTCCCAATTTGGAAGAAGCCAATATTTGCTTTTTGGAATTAAACAAATTGCCTTTTCTTCATAAAGATGTATAGAAGAAAATAAGCTTTCCAATACTGACTTTATTCTAATGGAGAAGACTGACATAATTTTTTTAATGGAGGTCACCAACCCATGATAACAGAATATAGCAGAGAATTGTGACAGACTTCAAACATGAAAACATGTAGTATTGATGCAACAAGTGCACTGTTTTTTTTTTTTAAAAAGAAAGAACATTCATTGTTCCCCCCAGATTTAAATTGCTCAGATTAAGTTTTCTCTATAATGACTTTTTCAAAAACTGTCCTAATATGAAACTATGGAGAACAAATGGAGCGGGAAGAAAGCTCTCCTTAAATAAGAAAACATTCTTCTATAAGCAATATCAGAGGCTTTCATATGCTAAGAAAAAAAATTCCATCACTAGATAAGACTACCAACAGATATATCTAACATTGAATCGTATAATTTGTTCAGACAACAGACTTGGTATTGTATGATAATAATGTAACAGATTTAAACCTGCAAAAGCTTCAAAATAACTTTCTGTAAATAATGAATTTCACCACTAATATGAATTAATTACCATTAAAAATGAATAAACACAAAGCAGTCAAGCTTTTATGAGACCCTGCAGCTATAGCTGAAGCAAAAGATTTATAAAAATTAAGTTGAATTTTTGAACTACAAATAATCACTATTAAGTATTATTTGGGATTAAATGCACATGTGAAATATATGAATAATTTAATCACAAGCACTGGTCAGTACCTTGAAATGAAATGTTTTTCCATTGGAAAAATCACATTTCTTGAAACAATCGATTTTGTATACAGGTACTGAGCTATATTTCATAGGGCCATGGTTAAGATCATAGAGAGAAATAATGACATCAAAAGATCTATTCATCGGTCCTATATTATGGCACTCAGCACATGGGACACTCAGTTTTGGGTTTACATTCTTCTTGCAAGCAGAGACTTAAACACTGCTCTTTCCTTTCCAATGCTGTTGTCCTACCCACCGGCTAGATCAGATTCTTCTTCATCTCAGTAGATTTTTAGAAAATTTTTTTAAAAGCTTTTAGTTTTGTTCTGCTGAAAAAGTAAAGCAAATTTCAAAACCCCTAAATTTTTCAGGAAATGAATTCTTGTTTTCCAGCCAGACACAGTAATTACAGAGACCTCTGAGCAGGACATGAACTCTGTAATGCTTGAGCAAGAGCCTGAATTTTAGGCTTGCAGTGTTTGACTGAGTCCAAAATCAGGCATCATTTGAATCAACTCTAACAGCAATATAATAGAAATGCCACCACCTCCTATTGTAACTGCTCCCATACATAGAGATTGGAAGGAGTTTCAAATGTATGGATAAATATTGGAAAAGGACCAAAATGAACACAAAGGAAATTCAAGTCCTAAAAGCTATACTGAAGCAATCTGAAAGGCTTGCTTTAAAAACCTGTTAAAGGAAGGAAATTCACAGTTAAGACTGAAAATCCTGGCTGAAACTCCAGCCTTCAAATACATATACTGCTTTGCTGAAACAAAAAAGGGTAGGCAAACCGTACAAATCAAGACCACAGTGTCAGACTGGATTTCCAGTTTTAACTATGATTTGTGACATATTAGAGAACACTTTATTTCATTCTGTTTCCATGAAGTTGTAGCTTTCAGATGGACAGGCCAAGAATAGTCAAACTAGCTGAGGGTTTATTATAGAAGCAAAATCACTACCTTACTTGAGGTAGTGAATAGATTTCTTGCTACGGGTCCATTAACAAAAAAAAAAAAAAAAGAAAAAAAGGAAAAGAAGAAAAAGGAAGCAATACTTCCAGAAGTCACAACACTAGATTTAACAGCATCGCCTTTCCCAGTATAAACTTCTTTGTAGTACTAGTACTTCCCACAGCAATACCAACCATTATATTCTGTGCAAGTATTTCAAAGTAATTGCTGGTAGCTTACAACAAATTTTGATTAGGTAGTTATCCATAATTCTTCCAGAAATGGAACTTGATTCAGTAAATGTGTATAAATATGCATATATACACACACGCACATACATATCCACATACATGTATACATTTAAGAGCTTTCCTGAACAAAGGCCAAAATTAGTTCAGGATCAGAGATATGGCTCAGATGACCTCTTGAGGCTCCTTCCAGCATAGTTCTTCTCCAAGGTTCAGGATTGAAATTCCAGAGCAATCAGAGTAAAAACGTGTCATTAACCAAAAGGAAATGCTCAATTTATAACTGGCGTGCCACAAACTCAGCATGTAGAGACGCTGAGGATCAGCCTGGGTCGTGCAGACACGGAACAGGCAGACTAAGTACTAATACAGGTGTCAAAACCATTACACAATTTCAGGCAAGTCATCGAGCTCACTTTTCACATGTGAACAGGAATGACAGTGGAATTCGGGACTAGTGTGAGGATTAACTAGCTATTATTGCAAAGTGCTTTGAAGACAACAGGTGCCAAGTAAAAACACTGAGTATTAGCGGGATGACTAATAAAAATTGTTAGTTACAAGGAGCAAGAATCAAAGGCGAAGGGGGGTACCACAGAAATCCAAGACATCTGGGGAGGAGAATCGGTGTAATAAAATGAAAACAAACCAAAACCGTGTTATTTGGCAATCCCACATGCAAACCACTTGAACTCTACACTTCTGGAGCTTATGTCATCATTGAGCCACCACCTTCCCACTTTAAGAAAGCTGCAGTTTAGAGAACTATTATTTTAAAGCATACTATAAAGCTGTAATGGAGCAGCTATTCAAGAAAAAATCTATCAGATTAAGTCAAGTCACTGATGAGGACACTGTTAGCATCATCCTTCCCCAGAAATGAATACATCTCCTCCAGCATTTATAAGAGGGGATGTAGAAAATCACAAATACTCCTCAAGATTTCAAGAACGTCTGGTATATTTGGAGAATGCAAGCGTATTGTGTATTAAACAAAGAAATGATACACACTTTTAAAATATCATATACAGCCCTCCATAAATCCCACAAACCCTCTCATTAACGGTTATGGTATGATTAATGTTTGTACTGGGCCATTTTAATTAGTTAAACAATTCGGAGTTCTACCTTAAAAAGCAGCTTTGTGAAACTGCAGTAGTTGCACAATATTTTACTCCTGGGCTTGATAAAACACTAAACCAGAAACTGCTTTAAAATAACTGCCTGCCACAGCACTTTTAGCCAACTTTTGCACCTGGTGCTGAGAGAAAAAGCCAAGTGAACTTTCACTCACTTGTTGCATGTCAGCTTCAATGCGATGTCTTTCTTCTGTTGTGTTTGGGTTTCTAACTGGAAGAGACAAGTAAGCTAAACTAGCAGCCAATCAATCCCTAAATTCTAAGAATGCAATAAAATTTGATACCAATAAATCTTTTCTTTTAACAGCCAGAAGAGATTAACAAAGTTATTTGAAATTTTATCCTCTTCTGTTCTTTCAATAGGACGATTACCTGACAATCCCATTGAATCAAATAGCAAAATTAAAAGAGACACAATTAAGCTTGTATATACATAGGAACAGGATATGCATTTATGCATATCCCTAGTAGGTCCTCCATTATTTATTAGCCTTGATGTATTTTTCTTCCTCTTACAATAAAAGTTATTACACCTTTGGATTGTCAAATAAAAATCCAATTGGCTGAGACATAGACCATCAATATAAAATAGCTTTGCACAGCTTCCCTCTCAACTACAACTAGTTGACTTTTTTCAGCTCTGCCATTCATCTGTTTCATGACATTGGGAAAATCCACTTAGTCTTCTTTGTACTTCAATTTCTCATCAGTAAAGCGTCCAATATTTTCCCTGATTTGGAATTATGATGGTAGAATGTAAGATGAAAATGGCAAACAATGTAAAAACATATTCAAGAATTAAAGATTATAAAAAATGTAGTTACTGAGTATTGTGAGAATGGTTGCTCAGAGCAGTATCTTGTGAGTATATTGAAGTTGATATACTAGCATCAGGTTGTGTATCACTATACAAGTGCTCATTATTAATCTATCTATATATATGCATACATGCTTGCACATATGTGACGATGCAAAGATGCATGCATTCAGACTTCCACGTGTATGGTGATGTCCATAGGAGAAGCACTTGTCACAAGGCTTTCCATTTTACCATGAATTCCTGGCTGGGATGTAAAATCTGTCTCTCCCTTTCTTCTTAGTCCTGTAATCTCCTTCGTGGTGACGTTAATGGCCATGTTCCACCTGTTTCATCATTATCCACCTACTTTCTCTGGCCTCATCTGAGATTCAATACGGGAGCAACACATCTGCTGATTCTCACTCCATTTGCTACTTCTTGATGGCTACCCTGTCATCAGCACTTAATGTCCTGTAAAGCCACTTCCCAAACTCATTCTCCAGACCAGACCTTCTGCAAGCTCCAACCAGCCACAGTTTCTCTTTCAAACCTCTCTGCTTCTCATTTCAATTATTCCTGTTCTCTTGCTATTGAACACTTCGAGAGAGGGTCATGGGATCCTCTTTCAAACTCCTTCCACTACAAGTTTGTTTTCATCTTTCTTTATTCCACTTCTTTAAACAACTCTTTGCTGAATCTCAGGCTTCCTAACTCCTTATTTGCAACCTGGCTTCCTCTTTCAGCTCCATAATTTTTCTGCTACAAGCAAGAATATATGCCTTCCCACAAAGTTGCACCTGGTTTTTGTTCCTGAACATCTTCTCTTGTCATAAATCTCTGACCTTTCTCCCCAGCTCTGACCCACCTCAGTAGATGCATCATATCCTGCCTACTTAGTTTTCAATTTTTCTTTGCTCTCTGGCACTTTTGCTCACAGCATGTAGATATCCTCAGTCTATACCCTCTTTTAAAGAACCCATATCTCAGTCCAGCCTGTCTCTCCAAATCTTTTCCCATTTCTTTCTCTCTCTTCATCTGTGAAAAACCCATAGAACATGCAGTTTTCAGCTAATGCACAGACTACCCCTCTTCTAACTCTGTTTTGGATCAGCTCCAACCTGACTTTTCATAAATCCCCTCCCTTGAAACTGCTCATATATGGGACACTATGTGCCTCTTCCTGGCCAGAAATTTGGGCCTCCAGTATGCCTTTATTTTCTCTGACTTTTCCGCTGCTTTTGACGCTGTTATCATCTCCTTTCGCCATCAGAGAAGTTCCAATTATCCTCCTTTTTTTTGGGATGGCTTCGAGGCTTTTGTCATGGGGACTCTATCACTCTCAGGTGGGAGTTATCTGACTAAACATAGATGTCTACATCTGAGCTGGTCACCCAAGGCATCCTTTGTAGTCACTAGAGACAAATCACCATTTTGGGTCCAAATTCACCTCACCCTGAAAATAAATGCCTGAAAGAAATCAAATAAATTATATGCTACAAGTAACATTTCTCTCTGTTGCCTCTGGTTATTGCTCTGATAAGCACACTATGACTGGTTCACAGGAGTATAAACTATTGATAGGCAGCGATGTAGTATAGTATCTAATATACCACATGCACACAGAGAAGTACAATGCCTTTACCCAAGCTATAAGAAAATGGGCAGTCTAAGTTGGTAGATTATATGTTGCAATTTAAAGGAAGCGTGTATGAAAACAGAGCTATCTGAGTTTGGGAATATTTATGTAAATCACAGATACAACTACTGCATGGAGTCCACTGTACTTAATAGCTGTGTTGAAAATAATTCAGTTGAATTAGATTGACTGTAAGGCACATAATTTTTAGTGGATCATCTCTCTCTATCAATTGGTACAGAGCTCCTGACATGTTTTCTCAAATTTCTTTCCTTTATGCACTCCTCTGACTAAGCCACTAATTCTATCACCTCATGCAAAAGAGTCTTGGACCAGCCACACTGCTCTTTTAAACAATTATTTTTCCTTTAATTTTGGGTCTTAATAGCACAAGAATCTACGGACTGTGCAGGCGATGGATCTAGAAGGAAAGAGACATCTCTGGAGGGAAAGCTTCAGCCTAAAGTAGTAGAATTAAACTGTGACATCTGGTTAATACAGTTTACCAAAGTTTATGGGAAGAGAATGTTTTTATAGCCAAATTCTGGCCTGTTAGGAAATTGGGTAAGAATCAAGGGCTTCCTCAAGAGGAGACCATCATCTAGGTGGGTGGTATTCAGTGAATCGTCAGTGCCTCCTGGTTCTCTGAGAAGGCAAGGTAGTAAGTGTATAGGGAACTTAAAACACATATGACTTGGTGCAGAAAGGCAGTTTTTTGGTGCACCTACAGGAAAAGTCATGAAAAGAAAAAGGGAAGAATGATCAAATCAAGGATAAGTTTAATATGTATTTTCTCTGCCTGAACATGTTTTACTTTTCTATGGAACCCATCACTAAAGCACAAAAACTCATTGATACTTTCAGATACAGCAACACAAAATTCTTAATATATTATCTTAAATGATCTTCAGTTAACATACAGCAAAATCACAGGTATCAGAGTTAGAGAGTAAATTTTACTCCGCCAGTTGTCTTTGTCAGGAATGGGTTACAGTCCATACTTGGATTGCTCCATTTATTTGCAAGTCTGAGATAAAAGACTGTTTGTGCTAAGTTTTGTGTATAAGTTATTTTCTGTCCATTCAAGGACTGTGCTGTCATCAACGCTCCTATCAGGTAGAACTCGTGGCTTGAAGATAAAAGAACACAGAAATAAAAAGCGTTGACATCTCCCACAATTAAATAAATACTGATCTAAGGGTTTCTGCTGTTATCACTGTTTTTGTTGGCCAGTGACACTTACAACACAAAAGAGTTGTATTTGCCAAAACTAAAGCACTTGAATATTAAGAAAACAAATTCTGCAGCGCTTCAAGAAGTAAAATAGCTTTTGCCAAGTTTTCCAGTAGTGGTGTACTATTTGTACTTCCAAAGTAAAAATTTTTTGAATGATGGTGACACCTTTGCCTTCAGTTCTTGTTTTCTTTTGAATGGAAGATGTTAACAAAGGTGGAGAACTTCGGTATCGACAGTTACCTATTAATAACAAAGTGCAATATTAGAAACTCAAGACCTCTGAACACTAGGTGTCAGTGTAAGAAATGGAAAAATATCAAAAACCTGTTGTTTCCAATCAGGTGGATTAGCTAAGAAACCAGAACCAGCTGTGACCACATTTCCTTGTAACTGCATAACACTGTTAACAAGCCAATCTTCCTAAAAAATGTTATTCTGAAACTATCAGGTTTGCTTGAAATCAGATAAGGTGATTTAAAAACTACAATGAATTTGCTCTGTTAAACACTCTGAGATGACCTTTAAGGTTTAGGAGTTACACTTAAAGACCATACAGAATTTAACACTAGTCTTTTTTCGCCACAGATATCCATAAATCAGTTTGCGTCTTTCACAACTTAAAGGTTTACAGTTTTGTTTGACAGAATCAATGAAAAATGAAATATCAAAAAAATACAGCTAATGCTGAAAGTCATAGAGGTGAGATGCCTTTCACTTCACTTAAGAAGTCCAGATTTTAAATGGATGGCCAGAATGTTAAATAACTACTTTAGGAGATGAAAAGTCACACCCTAGAAGTGCCCATTTATCTCCCCTGACACAAAAGATGATCTGGCATCATTGTCTCAGGTATAGAAAGATATGTTTGTTTGCCTTTATGCTTGTTAGGTGAATCCACTCAGGATCTCAGAGGAAAAGCAGAAGGAATGTTACCCTCCACCGCGCACTGACTGTTAACATATTTGGACAATTATTTGAAATAAAGCAAGTAAGATGATAAAAATAATAATTAAAAACCCATTGTTTACTGGATTCTGGAGCTGATTGCAAAGATGCACAGATGCTTTTGAAAGTTAACTAGAGGTCCATCTTCCTAATCAAATATCCATGTGTTGCACACCATTGATAAATTTCAGATTCTTTTCGCTTAGTTTACTAATTGCTGCCAGAATTGGACTGCTAGGGGAGATGGGTCTTTGCGTGCAGATATGGACTTTACACACATGTTCGTATAATTATAATATTCAATTTCCATCATACAAACAAGTTAAAGAAAGAATGAAACCCTGAATATCAGTTTTCCATTTGACTTCTGAAGCTTGGGATGTAATTAGGATTTTTCACAGACTGAAAGATTGCTCCTTCATTTCAGCCCAGCTAAATGATTTGAGACATTTTTTAGGGTACGTCAAAAATACTCTTGGCAAAAGCCTGTTCAGTCATAAACACTTTGAATAAAGGAGACTAGAGAGTAAAACCATTGACAAAATATCGATTTACCAGAGTGCATCATATTGTGCAATAAAAATCTAATGATTACTCTTCAACTTAACTTCTTCATTTGTTCTTTTCTAAAGAGCTAATCACCTAGAATTTCACAGGGCTCCAGAAAAATAAGAAGTGATACCAATATCACTTTTAGGGACATGGTGTAGTGGGCATGGTGGCGTGGGGTTGATGGTTGGACTCGATGATCTTAGAGGTCTTTTCCAACCTTAATGATTCTGTGATTCTATGATTCTATAATATAAGTAGCCAACACACCCTGGACACAGTGCATCTGTACACTGAACATCTCAGCTCATCACAGCTCATCCAAGATTTTAATGGCTATTAATCTATGCTATATTCCTAGAAGTATATATAAAAGTTAAATAGAGGATTATTTGGATTTTGGAAACTCAGGCTGGGATCAGCTTATCAATTGATTCATAAAAGCCCCAGAAGCCAAGGTAATTGAGTACATATATATTTAAGAATGCCATAGATTCCAAAGCCCTCATGAGTGAAATTTCATACATACTTAATTCCTCTTGCTCAACAGCCTAAACAGGAATCTCATGTGCTAACGGTGGAAAAAACAGACCTGTATATACAGACTCATATATACGCATACATGTACAACATACATAAATCTATGTCATTGCTATTAAAGGCCCAAAGACTGATACAGAAAATCAGGAAATACCGGGATTATAGCTGCCTGCACTACCTTCATTCTTTATATTTTATATGCTCTACAAGACAATCTTTAACCATTGATCACATTGCTTTTTCCATTCAATCTAGTCAACGGTTTGGATTTTTTTCTTCACTATTGAACACATTGCTACAATTATGTGGGCATAATTATGCATTTCCTTTTTTAGGGTTCTTAATAATAGTAGTTTAGTCTTTCCACTTTTTAGATCAGTGAAGTCCATCACCACTGGATGCTGAGCAGCATCTCTGCATGACCAGGCAAAA
The DNA here is from genome assembly GCF_964195595.1 of Calonectris borealis. Taxonomy (NCBI): domain Eukaryota; kingdom Metazoa; phylum Chordata; class Aves; order Procellariiformes; family Procellariidae; genus Calonectris; species Calonectris borealis. The sequence goes on from NC_134314.1 coordinate 6,238,401, forward strand.
AGCAGCAGCAGAGTCAGCACGTGTTGACTCTGCAGAAAGATCTATGGGAAAGAAAACATCTGACGAAGTAAGATCTTCCTCATCTTAAGAGAAAGCACAGAGAGAGCCCAGAATCCCTGACTGAACTGTCTCCTGAAGTAGATTCTGTGCTTTAAAATAAATATGTCTGAATATGGTGAACAAGTCGCAGCTAACGTTAGAGTAGAAAAGTCAGGACATCACTTTTCATATAAATTACCAACGAAGAAAAGGCAAGACTTCATCAAAAGTCAGACAGAAGACTTCATAGTTTCCAATTTAAATTTTCCATAAAACATCTCCTTAAAAGACATTTTATAATACTCTAATATATTAAAGACAAAATGCTATCCATTTGCTTAAGTAATCTAAAGTCAAATCCTTGCCAATCAAGAAATATTAGAAAAGAAAATAGAATTATGTTTTTAACAAGAAATTGAGAAAACAGTGTCTTGTGCTGATGTGGCACCAGTGCCGCCTTCACTCAGAAATGACAGACACACTGTCATTGAGCTCCTTTGGTAATAGCTCCAGGAGTAATACCATCTGATCTCTCTAGAATGGCAGTGAATGGGTTGAGTCTATTCAAATTTTTTCATCGTATAGGAAAAAATACACTCAAAACAACAAAACTTTACTAGTCTGTAAATTGAACAAAAAAGTTTTTTTAAAAAAGAGCCCTTCCTTTCAGAGTCGCACAAAAATCTTTCAAAACATTAAACAACAGAAATCATCCAAAATCGATTTTGAGAATGGCAACTGCAAAAATTCATGTCAAAGATACTATTTCATTTAAAAAAAAAAAAAGAAAAAAGAAAAAAAGAAAAAACTTACTCCTACCGATGCAATGACATAATCTAAATATTGACCATATTTAAATGATGTAAACGCACAGAGAACAATTAACAACCGCTTGCTAGAGATAACTTCTCTTCCATCACACATGGGAAACACTAACAAATGCACATTCATAGTGATGGCACTCAAGATGATCTGCTCCACAACCTTCCCCGGCACCGAGGTCAGGCTGATAGGCCTGTAGTTCCCCAGATCCTCCTTCTGGCCCTTCCTGTAGATGGGGGTCACATTTGCTAACCTCCGGTCAACTGGGACCTCCCCCGGTGAGCCAGGGCTGTGATAAATGATGGAGAGTGGCTTGGTGAGCCCTTCCGCCAGCTCCCTCAGTACCCTTGGGTGGATCCCATCCGGCCCCCTACCTGGTACCCAGGGAATTTTTTATATTACGGACTTATTTTCCAGTTTGATTTCTTCCAGGGCAGGTGTGCCACGTGTTTGCTGCAAATGTATGCATGTTGTTTAATTTACTTTACAGTAGGAACAGAATGAATAGTCGAAGGATTTTTCCCAGATGGCTTTTGTGAACTCCTTTATCCCATTCATGTAAACACACAGCGTGTTCCGGTTTGCTGAGTTGTATATACACCCTATGACTTAGTACAAAGTTTGAATGTTTAGTTAGCCAGAAGATTGTTTCCATCCTGTGATTCATTAGGTCCCTACGGTACCTTCAACTTCCTTTATTTTGTACAATCACAAATTATATTAGTTTGTCTTATTTTGATAACCCCTCTAATTAATGTCCTGCACAGGAAACTTTATTACTGTTTTAAAAGAGACTCATAAAACAAGGACTTTTCCCGTTACTGGGGTGGCATAAGTGACAGTTGCATATAACTTTGGGATCAAGAGTGAACAGTGCTTCACACTGTTTGTTTTTGTCAGTGGGCAATGTCTGCTAATGGATGAGCTGGTTTCAATTCTTTCTTTAAACGGAATGTCAGAAATTCTACAATTACAATTAAAGGTTACAAGTCTAACAGTCCAAAAACGCAGTAAACAAACCTGGAACTGTATGATTTCAGAACAGCATAGAAGTTAATACATTAAAATGACTAATCCAGTTTGTGAATGAATAACGAGTGCGATTTGGTTTTAAAAAAACCCCAAACTGTAGGAGCAGGCTGTAAAGAACCAAGAAATCTCTATTCCTGTTTCTGTTTAAATCCTCTTTTTTTCCTACTCTGCTCTACCATTGCCATTGTTGTTTTCTCTGGACGGGCAAGTGAAGGTGAGTTTTTCCTTCTCCTTCTCCTTTCTTTTTAAACTGCAATAAAATGGTTAACAGCTGCAGGAATAAAACTGGGAAGCAAAGAAAGCTCACTGCATTTATCCAGAAAATGTACAGCCCTTTGAAAACATAAAATTCATGCTGATCATGATTAAGTACTTAGCATTTCCTATCAGTAAACCTATCCTTATGCTTGTCTCTGTATTTGCACCATTCCTTTTCCTAGTTATGGCAAATGACTACCCAATCTTTATTTAAGTCCCTACTATAAAAAGCAATTTACTACACAGGATGGATTTACTATGGGCTTACTCAGGACTTGACATACTGCTGAATCTCTGCATCTCAGTGCAAGTGTTCTGCATATGACTTACTGCCACAATTTAAAATAATCCATGTATTCCAGTATAGATTATTCACCTGCTGACCTGTGTTCTGTGCTTTGGTTGAGACCAAAGGACTGATTCTGAATTAGCTATATTATTTATTTAAGAGACAATTAATTTCCAATAGTAATAAACCAGAAAAATTCTAAATTATCTATGTGTATTTGCAAAGTGTTCATATATGTAACATGAGACCTAAATCATGCTCCTACAAAGGAAGCAAGAGTGGAACGTTAATAAGTATTAGGTAGCAGCACAAGTTGTATGAAATTAAATTCTTCCATAGGAAGACAAAAGTAAGTGATCAAAAAAATCCCAGCAGATATCATGTATAACATGATTTTGGGCAACTGAAGTTCCTTTAAGAGACTGCACTCTAAAAAAGCCAGCCAAGTCGGTTTCACTTAAATCATTTGACATCAGAGTCCATCTTCTAGCAGACACACATTAGCTGACAGGGAGTAAACCACAACTCTATTAACATGAATTCTATCATTCCTGACAGTCTCTGTGATGACTTATCACACTTCACAAAGAATTCCAGCAGAGAAAACATTTAAAGGATGCAGTCCAAGGCTGTTGCAAGGAGCTGTGGCCTTCCCTCTGAGCAGCCAGTCTTTCACGGAGAGATAAGGTTACTTACCAGTAGGTAGGGACTTCTGGGCTCTGCTGACAGAGAGTAAATATACATTTGTATTTTTGGTGTGCGTATGTCTAATTTTTCATATCCCCTTGCTGAACTCTTTTATTGCTGCTAAAATGTCTTTCACTGGGGAAAAACAAACCTACTCCCTTCCCAGACACCATTCAATACCTCAGAAACAAAACGTAAAGGACTGAAGTTCAGATCTAGTGCTAAACTGAATAATCAAATTGTGTGACAGCAGGCGTCAGTACTACTACCACCATATTCAGCACGCCTAGAGAGTAAACTGCTGGTAGTACTCTGACAACAAATGCCCAGTTGATACATTCCCAGCACAAGGAAGGTAACTCCTTAACAGCCGTTTCGATTTAAATAGTACATTATGATCTTATTGTCTGTTAGCCTTTGAACATGACATCTGAAGCATGAACATGGAGCTACGGCCCTATCAAGAGAAGATACTAAGATATCTTGAGTTTTTAATATTAGTCTAATAATACTACATTTTCCTATGATCCAGCTCAATATGACAAAATTCTGGACAGAGATGGTCAAGGTGAGGAGACACTTTTCCTCTTTCTCAAATATCACATGAAAATTTCCAGATGCTTTTACATCCATGTATGTGGAAGACTTCAGCTATTTTGATGCCAAACCTCTCAATGGTAGTTTAATCACTAAGAAAAATTCCTATTCCATTTCTCTTAGTTACAGCCTCTTTTTCTTGACAAAGTGTTGAATAATATTGATTTGTCCTAAAGCAGGATCTTTGAGTTCCTTTTCTAAGGGTCTGAATAGATTAATAGATTATTATAGAAGATGATGCTTCAAAACCTTCTTACTGCACATGCAAATTGTATTGGATATGATGAAAGAACGAACTAAAAGAGGCCTCGTTCCACTTCCAATGGTAAGTAATTTAAAGGCTCGTCCCCTTCTGATTAACATCTTTTTGCATTCCCTGTTGAACCTTTTCTGTAGGCACAATTTTCCTCGTTAACAGACATCTACTACTTGTGCTTAACCATAAAGAACAATATAGCCTTGATTGGAACCTCTAGTCTGAGCATACGTAAATAAACACAGTTTTGGGGGTAATATTAAGGTATCTATAAATACATATAGATCAGTTACTAAACAAACACTATCAGTCAACAGTGAATTTGATTTCAAATTAAAACTTAAATTAATTGTGCTCTTCAAATACATTATGCTTGAACAAAAAATGTACAGAACTTTCTAGGGTGGTTTTTTTTGTTGTTGTTTTATCTTGCTTGATATGCAAATAACAAAGCATTTATTATAATTACAGTATTTGCAAAAAAATTTCAAACTCATGCTAGCATTCTGACGCAAATTGGATGGAATTTATTTCTCAACTTTTATGCCTATCTCCTAGATATTCAAACCCCAGCAAGCCGCCAAAGGATCCCTTTATTAGCCAGCTGAGGAAATAAATTCCTCAAGAGATTCATCTCATCTAACTCGGAAACTAATTTTAGGATGATGCGAATCATCCTCTGGAGATGCTCATTTCCTTCTATACATTTATATATACTTTTAACAGAATTTAACTTAATGTAAAACAGTGTACATATTGTTCAGAACACACCAAAAAATCGATCATAAAATGTGATGCAGACTTAAAAAAGTCTGTTTCTCAAGAATTCGACTTGTTAGTGCAGTTATCTGCTATAGCAGCCGGACCTCATGAAGTATATAGTGGTTTAAAGCAGTGACCGTATAAATCCGTCCAAACCAGACCCTGATTTAATAGAGTTCAGATCAACTTTGAAAATAGGAAGTTGGAACTATAAACCTCCAAGATATCAAAAGTCAACCAATCGAAGGTAATCACGCTGGCAACTTATTTTTTAATTCAGAAGCTCAAACCTGGACTTAATCAATAAGTATAAGCTCTTCTTACAAATGTTTACTATGAAAGATGTAGGTAACACGCCAGCTTTATTGCAAGCGTAAAAGTAATTTTTCAGCCTTATACGTGTATCATGGATGGCAAAATGGACATGAATTTTGAGAAGAAATCATTAAATTACGTAATGAGAACTGTGTAGTCCATTAACATGAGTAATACGACAAAATCCAGGTAGTAAGCAATAAATTTACATCTGCAGTCAGCTTCAATTATAAAAATAGCTTTTTTCTAGTACTGGATATATAATCACACGAACACCTACATCTAAAGTGAATATTTAATATAAATACATAATAACAGCTCAGTAAGGATGTGCAGTTATTAAGGATGACAAATGTGCAAAAATCCCTATCAGAAGCCCGGAGCATGTAAAAAGCTCCTGATTTAAGAGTTCCGGCATGTGAATGTCAGAGGTCAAAGCAATGAGCTATTAAAGATACTTTCACTTCCTCAGAAATAAAGTGCTGTCTTGGGCTCTGAGGGGAAAGGTTAGAAAAGCTGTTTATCTGCCGCTCCGTTCCCATTCTTCCTTCTGTCAGGAAATCGTACATGCTCCTACACCCCACGCAGGGTTAACCCTGGGTCACGGTCATTCCCCAAGTAAGTGCCCGGCTTTGATTTAAGTGCAAAGACCACATGGCTGCAGGTTGCATTTTCTCAAAACGCACGTTTTGATGTAAAGCTCAGCTCAGCTAAGCCTCGGTGGGACGTAAAAGCACAGACTCTTCACCACGTTATATCTAAAGGAAGAGTGAAGCCGCAGCCATCGGTTTGCGTAAATTAAGGGGGTCATTAACAAAAAGAAAATGTTATTTTGTAGTAGTTAGAGCTCAAATAAGAATTACAAATATATGCCCGGAGCGGCATGTTTAACCAGTGGGAAACCTCCGGAGAGGGGAGAGAGGTTGTCCCCTTCCCAGGAACCACAGGGCACGTTCGGGACAGACCGAGAGGAGCGTAGTAAGCAAAGAAGCCACCGCACAAAGACTCTGGGAGACTGCAGAGACAGGGATACACCGCCGGGCTTCAGAGGTACGAGCAGAAAGAAACTACCCGGAGCTGGAAGGGACCCCAAAGTGTTTGCTGCGATTCAGGAAGCCACCGAACGGTGGCTGGATTAAGTGCAAAGCTGAAGAAAAGCACCTGCCTGCAGGCAAATAGTGGGCAGGGGGAGGTTTATTTATATTATATTTTTATTTTAAAATATTTTTACATAATATATAAATAGTATATATGAAAACATATAAATATGTATAAAATATAAATATATATTTTATATATACATACACACACACATATATATATTTATAATATGTGGTCTGCCCCATTCTGAATTTTCTCAGTTTACAAAAGTTTTTCATTCTAGTTAATGTAGTAACAGAACCTAGCTTGAAACTTAAAAACCCTTCTGCTTGCTGAAAAGAGCTCATTATAGAGAAAAGATCTAGGAACTTGCAAAAAGCTCTAGCTGATCCAGGGACTCATCATACGTAAATATTAGTTACAATATGTATTAGTATTACTTATATACATTAGTTCCATATAACGTGCATACCCATACATGCTGGTAATTTCATTTGAAGAATCACTATAATAAGAAAAAAACATTTGTTATTCTTCCCAAGCTACAGGTGACATATAAGAGTATACCTTTGTGTACAAAATGTCAGATGGCAGCTTCGTGCCACAGTGTAAAATATCATCTTTGATTTCTTAAGAGGTGGTGTTGAACTTTAATTAAAAAATATGGAGAGGTTCAAATTTAGAGCTGCTTCTGACAGATGAGATTCAAAACAGCCTCATTTATACAACACTTTCATTGGCTTTCAATAAGGAAAAATATTCAACATTTCTGCATTATTTTTTGACAGAAATTAAAACATCAAATAGTAACAATATTAGAACATAAATATTAAGCAAATAATGCATTAACACAAATACTAGAACACAAAAAAATTAGCAATGAAGTCTTCAGATGACTAGCCAGTTTTTTCTTTCTAACAACTTGAAGTTTTTAACAAAAAAATATATCAGCTTTATTCCCAAGGTTAAGCAGGGTTGCAGATATCACACAAATATAGTATATAACCATAAGCAAAGTGCACACACTCTACCTGCAAGCCTAAGAGTAGCTTCTACAGATTATTGAGGACAGAACGTCAGCCTCACTTTCTGTGTTTTATTTGTTTCTAAAACCTGAACAATCTGTTATTAGTCATTTGATCATGAAAATTTCACGCTGTTTCAAGGAGTTTTAGAGTGAAGATTATTTTATAAGCTATTTTCTTACCAAATTTATCAGCTGAGTGTGGACGATGTCTTCCACCAGTATTGCAGTTTCATGGAGTGGCCTGCGAGCATCTCCCAAGGAAAACCTGAAAGAAAGAGGTTTATTGCAAGGTTATGAAAATGAGTTTAAAAGAAACAAAGTAGGCGGTCTCCAGCAAAATAAAAAGAAAAAAATCTGAAAAATAACAACAAGCTTAATATACCTATATGTACGGAAATGGATCGCTCAGTGTGGTGCAAGGAATATAAACCAAAGTAATCTGATTAAAGGAACAAAATTGCTGCAAGAACGTATATTAGGGTACAAGGTGAGAAACACTGAAAACTTGAGGAAAACAGGGGAAAATACAGTTTGTAGGAACATTTAACAAAAGAGTAGGAAAAGCTGTAGGATGTGCACTGCTAGGAGTAATCCTGTATTTGCAACCCTCTTCGCCTAGAAGATTACCAAATGACTATTTTAAAAGGTAAAATGCTAACAGGTATTTTATCTCAAATCTAAATGCCAGTGCTAAGATATGGAAGGAACTACCATGAATTAAAGGTAAACATTTTTATACATAATAATATATGAGAGGCTCTTAAAGTCTACACTGCAAGATTAAATGATAGTCATAAAGAGATGATAGTGTTCGTGTAGTATCACAAACAAAAGGCTAAGTCACTGCAACAGGAATCATTAAATGAGAAATTGGTATGATGGGCTTTTCGCAAGGCTTTATCTTCTCTAAGAAATACACCTGTCTTAACTGCTAGTCGTTCAGCGAAAGCTGGGATTGCTCCTTCGATCTGGGATGGGCAGAGGCCACCAGCAGCCTATTAAAAAGGGACTGCAGGTGCTGCAGAAAACCCGAACGCTAAACCTTCAGTTTGTAGCACCTCTGACCCACTGCAGAGCTGAGCATTTCCCATAAAATGCCCTACAAGCCCTGTGAAACTATTCATCTGAATGGGGATGGTGTGCTTCAGCTCCAGACCCACGCAGAATACAGGGGCACTTCATCTGAAACGTCCAAGAGATCCAGGTGGGGCTGACAGATTTTTTTCACTTGTTGGTAGCTGCGCTCTTTCAGAAAGGCAGTTGAAGAAAGGCCCTACCTTCACCTGGGTAGCTGAACTGCGGTCCAGAGAAAGGAAAGGGGTCTCTTACCCTATGCGGCTTCCCTTCATCGCATGAAGTGCAAAAAGATGCTGTTTGGTTTAGTTGACCACTGTCTGTTCTTTGCGTCTGAAACCTGCATTTTCAGTTCAGTCCCACAAAGGAGAAATGGGGTATTCGAGGATTCTAGTTATGGTTCCTGGTTTTATATATATATACTTATATATATATATAAACCCTTCACAAACTTCTCTGTGCTACACACAACTTTGAAACAATTTCTTAAAGTATCAACCATACTACCTCTTCAAGAAGGATGCTAAAAATAAGTAACCCTGGTTTTGCCTATTTACTTAGTCATTTGTGTAAGTGACAGAGGATTCAAGAACATCAAAATCCTTCACTTTCTCTTATCTCAGTTCTTTTATTTACATAAAAAGATGGCACCTTTTTTTCCATGTTATGATTAACAGGATCAAGAACTGACTCAAGCATTCTTATAGTATACGTAAAATTTTGTCCTGCTACCTATGCATGAAGGACCAGAGAAACACGACTGTGATGGGATAAAGAAGTGGTAAGAGAGCTCTGGAAAAATGGGATACTCCTCTTCTGCCTCTCTGCCACATCAGTTGCCTCATATACCCACTCCTCTGTGACAGCACAAACCCTTGGTTTCCCAGAGCTGCAACAAGTAAAAATCAGCCAGAGTCATGGATAAATTACTTCAAGAAATTTGCTCAGCTGACTCCCTACATCACCTACATGTGGTGCAAGGCTGGTGGAGAGCTTGGTCTACAGTCACTTGGACACCTGCACACCCCAGCTTTCATAAAGTTGAATCTCTCAGTCAGAACAACGTAGCTCAGGTCTAGTACCTGGTATTTGCCCTCCAGCATCCTAAAACAGGCACAATATTTTTGAAATAAAATTATCCATCAATGGAAGTCTCATGAAATCAAAGTCATTAACCATACTAAAGGTTTACTGGTTGCTCTACTTTTGGTCCCTCTGTATCTGACTTCTGGCTATATTATTTTTAAAATTTCAAGCTGTTAATTCCAAAATGGTCTCAATAGGGCCCCACATTGGCTCACTGAAAATATCTTATCATTACATGCATATCAAAATTAAAAAATGCTATTCCAGGCTTACATCATTACAGTGAAAGGCAACTCACTATTCTTTCAAATATTTCCTCAGAGCATTTCTAAAGCAATGCTCTCTCTCCTCCTAAAACTGAGTTTTTAAAATAAGAAAAATGGTATAGTAAAACACATTCACTGTAAATGAAATGGTACAGGCTAAAAATAATACTACAGTTTCTTATAAAAATAGTGAAATTTTATTTATAAGCAAGATTCAAACTTCATAGGTGACTGAATATATCAATTATTTCCTTACAAAAGTATTCTTCTATCCTGCAATAAAATAAAACAATATTTTATCTATAAACAACTAAAGAATTATATAGTATGGGTTTTTTTCCCTTTATCTAATAATGAAATTATATCCAGTATTCTTCAACAGCATTTGAAATTCTAATGATATTAAATTTCAGCTTGATACATGTAAGAGCACAACAAGAACTACTCGGGCAACATCTGAGCATAACCCACTATATTATACTAGTCATAGCATGAGGAAATACCACTCTGTATTTGTTCCCCATCATTTGCCTCTCTGTTGAGACTATCAGCATCTTGAAGAGATGGTCACGTTTTATAATGTGTTGTACAACATCTCTAAAATGAGCGCAACTCAAATAATTTTTTCTCTATTATGCAGGAGTGCACATGTACATGAATTATAATGTCAGATACTTCCTAGGACTATAAGCACAGCATAGCAAACAATCCAGATCCTATTAAATACTTCATAAACTGCAAATACATGGATATTGTATAGGATATACACATAAAAATAGAAATATTTATTACCATATTACACTGGAATGTAAAATAATATTAAAAACATCAGACTCAAAACAAGTGCTCATATAGAATAAAACTTAAGTATTTTTTTTTTTTAAAGTAAGGTGCATATGTAAATTAACAGGAAAATTTACTTTTTTTTTTTTCTAGTGACACAAGGTATACAAAACCAAACAGAATTCAGTTATCACAACCATAATATGTCGTTCATTCTTATTTACTGGCCTTTTAGTATTTAAAAGTAATTTTTCCTTCTAAGACTTAAAACACAAAATAAAACAACCATGTAAGAGAGTAGTAAACACCTGGTTGCCAGCATTATCACCTTGAACATAAATTTATTTTGTTCACAGTTTTATTACCAAGCATTCCACATAGACGACTGAAAGGTTTTTGGTTTTCTTTTCCGAAGACAACAAAGTGCAAGAACAAAACTCTGGTTTTGAGGCAGGATGCTGCCTCTACGTTGAGCTGCCCTCCCTGTCTGCGCCTAGAAACGTCTCTCACAACTAACTATCAGCTCCCTAAATGGCACGAGAAGTAGAAGAGATGCAATCAAGATGCAGCACATTGATCTGAGAGGAGGCAGATACCAAATCTTTTTGCTCCATTCTGATGCAAAAGGATATGTCAGAGCTGACGCTGAAATGTGAAGAAGAAAGATGCAAAATCAACTGCACTAGTTGATTACATAGAAAATCAAGTTCCAGATGCACCTACTTTCTTCCTCCCCCACTTACACTCTTTCTACCTTCAAATGCTATTTCTATCTCAGTTTGCCTTCACTATTTTCCCACGTAACTTCTGCCAACTTCTTTCCCACACACAGAAAACCAGATACTGGCATGGTGGTTTCAGCAAAAAGTAAAAACCACCACACCTACCCACAGCCGCTTCCTTTTTCTTTGCAATGGATATGGGATTTTTTAGACACTAAAAAAATGTAAAGCTTCAATACTTGTTAATTGTATTGGTATAGCATTTTATATGTTTCTTGATTCTAACATGCTTATAGGATAATATTCTTTAAGATACCAAACACAACCTTTTTTTACCCCTTTCTGCTACCAGAGGTAATAACCACAAATGCAGAAGCAGTTAAAGTAATAAACTCTTCCATTTTTTTTTCTTCACTTTTGCCATTGTACTTCTCCATAGCAGAATAAACACTAAACTAAGAGTCAGGGGGCTCAGATTTTTGCCAAGTTGCAGAATACAAGGTAGGTTAAGAACCAAAAGAAAACCCTAAAAAAAAGGAAACCAAAATTTGGTGCCCTTGCTTCTGGGAACCGAAACTGAATTTGATGTTTTAATATAACTTACAAATTTCATTTCACGTGTGCTTTGCTTTTAATGGTTCATTAGAGAGTCTTTTAAAGAACCTTCCATTCCCTAGAAGCATAAATAAGTCTTCCTATGAAACATAAAAATTCTGTTGAAAATAGAAAAAGAGCTGTTTCCCCACAGGTAAATACTGAAGAGGAAATATATCAAAATATAACACTAGCAGTGCATCAAAACAGTAAAATGATGTGGAAGACATCGGAAGACCGTCCTGACAATAGAAGCATCTAGCCATTAGACATGTCATACAACAACAAAGCCTTCTTAGAAGATTGAATTTCAAAGGTTTGTCTGTTTTATGGAAACATTTTTACAAGGGGGTGATCAACTTACCCGGATTTTCACAGGAGGATTAAAATAGTAGCATGGAGAAAGAAAAGACTGCTGCAGTTCTTTTATTGTTTACTTTTCGCTTCTATTTCTAATTTATTTAAGTTCCTGTAATGATGTTTCCAGACTCATCAAAAGGGGTAAATGTCCAAGCCACTAAATGCCTACATGAAGTATCACGGCATACTATGTGTAAACACACGCAGATATACTTGGCACGTGCTAAGGTACGCCAGCTACTCATGGTGCAGGGACCTACATTTGTAAGAACCTCAAAATCTTGGGCAGCTACAGAAATAGATAAAGCACTTTCTTTGCTACATTTCTTGGGGTTTTAAATGCCTGCGAAAGGTATTGGGCCAGGCACAGCGTAGGCTTGCTTCAGAAACCCCGACGCAGAGCTCTCCAGGTGGCCAGACCACCAGGAGAGTAGACTGTGGAGACAGAAAGCTGCTGCAACCTCCCGTCCTCCACAGCCTTGAAAAGCTGTCCTGGCCAGAAAGGAAGTATAACCAGGGTGGCTGCGAGTGCGCTAAGCTAGAATAAATAGTTTCCCTTACTGGGGCTTCTATTGAGTTCATACCATAACAAAGCTGCCCCAACTCATGTGGAATTTACCGCCTTGAATAAATTTGATGAATCTAGCCTAGGAAAAGTATAAAAGCAGCGAGGTAGATTGGTGGGAAATATGCTTTTTTTTCCTCTTCTAGAAATCCCTAGCAATTTTCCTTTTCTGCTTCTACATGAAGGATTTGCAGCAGCAGAAATGGGACCTCCACACTTGAGGGTTTTTTGTGCATCTGAAGATCTCACATAGGGCAAGCAGGTACTTCTTCGGTCCTCAGCACAGAGGTGTTTATTTGCTCCTGCCTGCCACCGGAGTGGGACTGTGGGTCACAGGGGTCCACGTGCCTGCAGTGCCAGCAACGGGAGAGACCTGAGTGGGTGCACATTGTGTATGGGGGAGTGTAGCCGGTGAGTAGGATAAGAGGTTTGGGATCCACGTATCAAAGTGGCCATAAATCTGGGCTAGATACTGGAGAGACCAGAGGGTCTGTGATTTGGCTACTGGAGGAACCAGGAGGTCCACATCAGCTGCTGGGGAGACTGTGGGGCCTGGGGCTTGTTCGAGAGACCCGTTTGCATGTGTCTCTCTACATGTGAGGATTGAGGCTCTCCAGTATTGAGTGACTGAGCTTGAGGCTACTGGATTCAGCAACTCCTAACTTAGGACATGTGTTGAAGAATCAGACTCAGACCAGGTGTGTCTGTGAAAGCAAGTATTTGCACAAAAAAATATACTGAGGAGATCCAAAAGAAATCAAAGGAGCTTGGAAGGTGTTCAGCCAACATATAATGGGAACCTAGAGACTAGACTTAACTCACGGGTAGACAACTACTTGCTGAACCTGGGTGTCTGTACCAGCAAGCTGATTCCCACCTCACATTTTTATCTGGCCAACTAAGCAGAATATGATCAAGATATAAGTGCTCTCCACATACAGAACCAGCTCATTCACTGTTACGAATCTAAAACCAGGCAAGGATCCCATAAAATCACAGAGGACAAATCAACTACTAGATATATCTGGACTGGATAATATCTGGGCTCACGTCTCCTCAGTATTGTAAGATTATACAGTAAATTTCTTTTCTGTGAGCTGTTTGGACAGAATGCATTTGGAATATGCAGCATATTAATTCTCAGAGATGTTTCCATACTATAAGCAAGTGTCCTCCTAAATATATGAATTATTTGAGACCTGACAGCCAGGTGGTGACAAAGAAAATCAGTTTTACAGTACTGAGCACAAGAACATCCAGCAAACTTCCAGCAATTCAAACACCAGAAAGCCAACACTGCAAATCACTAAAAATCAGTAACAACAAAACTTTGGAATATCAGTAGTACAATACATTGAAGTAATTCAGCCTGGTGCCATAGAGGCTGACTCTGAAGACAAAGATAAAAATATGGAGATCTGGTCCCTTAGATGACAGAAAATTGGGAAACTACAGGTTTATTTCTAATGAGCATGGGAACGTGCCAGTCATTGCAATAGACATCCCAGAGAAAATAAGATAAGGATAGTACCTTTTTCAAAGTCTCAAAAGCTAACGCTAGCTCTTCTCTCTCCATTTTGTTTGCCACGGCTGTTACTGAACAAATTAGGCAGAAGTAGAGTCTGAAAGGAGAGAGGTGACTGGTGCCAAACCAGAAAATTGATTAGACACGCACAGGAGGACACATCGTACGGAGAGTGGAAGAGGAAAGAAAGAACAAAATCCGGGAGGAAGAAATTGCCCAAAGTAAAAGAATGACTGCAACAGGGGAAAGAGATATAAACAACAAGGTCTCAAAATTATTTCTATTTTATGTTAAGATACATTATATCAGAGAGAGATGATGTGACAGATTGTTGTTTTGTAAACATCATTCCTTCCTAATACTGTCAGTGAACTTAGCAAAGGGACATTAATTTAAAAATTAAATAATCTTGCTTGTTTATTGCCTTAGGTTAATGAAAAAGTGAACATTTTAAAGCATTGAGTTATGTTAACTAACCAGCACGTGCTACCAGCGCTACCTGAAAAAGCACTGGAATTTATATTGCTATTTATATGTTTATCTGCTCATCAGGTAACTTCCATCAAAGCCCATTTAAAAAGAAAAGGTAATGATAATTCCAACCAGAATTCATAGTTATTATATTTATCTGCTTGGATTAATGAAAGCAAGTTTACGTAGGTTTCATACGCCACACTGAACCAGGATTTAGTGTGAGTATGAGAGCTATAAATTCAAACTGCAAGTTGTGGCTGTGTTCGCTTTTTCTTTAAAGTTTAGAAAAATCATGTTTAAGTTACAATAACAATAAGCATTCGAAACCTACGGCAATTTTAATACAGAAATTACAAAAATTAGGGTTATTTTCCAAATTTCTTCTGCTGAGACCTTCAGTGACTAAACTTGGAAGAAAATACTAGCATTTTGCAAGAAACAATTCTTGGAGATTCAGTTTGTCTTGTGCTGTTTGGTACATCAGTAATTACCTGACAGTGGTTTTAAAAAGCTTGTGTAGCAACTTCTAAATAACCTGCCTGCACTTTACACCGTCACGGCTCCAGGGCTCCTTAACTCCAACTGCTGCGCATAGGTTGCAGCCCACCGAGCAGATCACCCACGCTGGGCAAGACCAAGGCAAACTGCACTGCATGTACCGAGACGTGTTTAGGAGAATTAGACCAAGCAGTCATTTGGTTTATCAGGAGAAAGGGATCAAATGGGAGAGTTCATTTCTCCATGACTTTTGATTTGTTGGGAGCGTTTACCACTGGTCCTAACTGAATCTGCTCTCAGCACTGAGGGGAGTTGTCCTAAATGTGAAGAGGAAACCAGAAATGCTGCTTTAAGCGATATCACAGACTTCAGTTTGTGTAGTCCGTATGCTCTATAATCAAGCACGGTCTACACTAACGTTGCAAATACAGCTTCTCCCTCATACAGGGGTGGTGTAAACTTACAAAGAGGTTGCACTAAGTCCATTACAGAAGAGTACTAATAAATTTAAGTGCCAAATTACATAAAGACCAAGCATACAGATTTTTTTACATCCTCACAGAAAGAACAGCTGAAAAAGTAGACTCTGGATATTTTGAGAGTCCAGTTTACTCCAGGATGGCACTCTTCCTTGTGCTAACTTAAGAGCTGCAAGGACAAATAATGAGGTCCCCTCTTCTCAGCTGCACTGAGCTACTCCATGTTACTCTGACCACTTTAGGATACAACCATGCTATCGTAAAACCCAAGAAGAGATGAGTAGAATAGCCTCATTCTCTAACATGAAGACCCGAGAGCCAACTGTGAATCATGCTGACTTTTAAAATGTATATGGTTAGCCTTATGTCCACAATTAATGGAGAATGCAACAGGGCCCACAATTCCCAATTTCAAGCAGTCCTCTCCAGAGGACATTGGAAACCATAAGGTATATGTTCATCTACATGCATTATATGTAAACTGTAGGACCTGGGAGCACTCCCCAGTGCCCAAATCTGGGTAATTCCTCCTGTCTATGACAAACTACATGGATTTGTTCTGTCAACTACTGCAGAGTTTTACATTATTAAGCTCCCTAAGATATGTCTCAGAACAATACATACAAAGGCCTACATTTCCTATAATTGATAGAGAGATGTAGATGCATGCAGAAGTGCCTATATTGCAGGCACTAAATTCAGTGCCTTAACTCCAGTCAAAATCCTGCATTTTTAACACTTTTCCCACTGACTGAAAATGTTCCCAGCTGCTAACCCTGCATGTATTTAAATAAGCATCACTGACACAAGACTAGAACTGGCTCATACGTAAACAGCTGCACAGACTAGGCAATTTGTATATCGAAGTAGATATATAGGTAGGTATATGGCTATATAACCTATGGTTATATAGTATTCAGCTAACTAGATAACAGTCATTACGTTATTTTGCACATGAAGTCGAGTTAATCGGTATTGACTTCAAAGTCTCTTCCAGCATTGCTTCCTCTACCAGCTCTTTTCTGTCCGTCCGTCCCATCGCCCCCAGGTAGTATTTCTGTATCTCTATAACGCTTGCAAGTGTTATTGACACCTTCTCTAACTGCTGAAGGGAGACCATGCATTTTCCTTTCTTAGACCTATACTTCGCTAGACAATTAGTCACATTTTCTTGCCTAATAACTGAGGAATGTATCTCACTACCCTGATGATGTGAACAACAGTAACTCCCAGTTCTCCTGCTTCTATGAAGTCAAGAGAAGCTATGGGAAGTTACTAAAATTAATTACCATCTACTTATTCAGCAAGTGGAGATGTCCTATTCACTTGTTTAAATACTATAATTTTAACTCTAAGAATTTGATTACTAAGTTATTGAATCTTTACTAAAAGGAACTCAGCTTAAGGAAAATGCTTTTTCCAAAACGTGTATGGCAGCAAGAACGGCAAGCACAGGAAGAAATGGAAATGTCAGCTACAAAATGTTTGGTTTTTTTTTTTCAGTATAAAATTAAGCTGTGATGATGTCTGCAGATATTGGAAAAGGGTAAACAACAAGAAGAGAAACATTACATAACACCATTTAATTATTCAAAAGTACATAGTGACAAGTAAAGGGATAAAATTTAGAAAAGGAACATTTAGAGCAAATTAGAAGGATAACAAGAGCTAAAACCCTCTGTAACCATCTCAGAAGGAACAGAAGTTTCACTGCTGGAAACACTGAAAACTAAGCTTAACCAAGAACTGGGGGGGTCTTGTGATATTAAACAAGTACATGAAAAGAAATCTTGATTATGTGACTTAAATATTTAAAAATGAGATACGATCACATTCTAAAATAGTATGTCACCTGCAATTAACAGACCGTTGTTGGAACTCTGCATTTGGAGTCTGAAATAAGCTTCACTGATGCTTATAATTATTAAAATTCTAAAACCAGAAAGAGACTTCATAATTAATAATTATTTTGAGCTTATTGAAAACATATTAATGCTTACTTAATGGTCTTCACTACAGATACTTCTCAATTACTATGGTGGAAACCGGCATCCAAAGGCATCAGTCAAGTTCCTTGCTCCACTGAGGCAAGATCTAAACAAGGCAAGACCTTTGTAAGAGCAACTTTGTTTACCTGAAAATGGAAGTAGCTTGTTTACACCATGAGTTTTTAAATGGTAAGGTCTGCCAGACAGCAGGATTAACAATGTCTAACATCTTACCAAACGAAAAGTCTGATTGTTCTCACATAAAGACAAACCCTGTCCTCAGTGATGCCACCATAAATCAAGAATAACACAAAATCCACAGGGAATGAATTTCAAAGATGCTAAATTCTCCCAACTCCATGGGAGGTCACTCTGTCTTGATTCAATAAAGTGTTTTGTTTAAGCATGAACCTTCTGAATCGTGTTCTTAAGCTGATCTTGAATGTTTTAATAACTTGTGGAAACCAAAAAATATCCTAAATTTTCCCTTTAGAAAGGGCAACAACTTTCATTAATGTTTCTTTAAATAATAGACTATAATATACGCAGTAAGAAATTAGTATCCAGTTTTTGCCTTAATAAATTCATATTCATACCTGGAAAATTACTGTCTTGCAGGACAGAAGGGGGAAAAAAAGGGAAAAAAAAGAAGATACCACTATACCACTGCTACTCCATGAATCACAGAACAGGAGAGGTTGGAAGGAACATGTGGAGATACCTAGTCCAATTCTCCTGCTCAAATAAGTTTCCTCCGGGCTGTGTCTGGTTGGGTTTTGAGTATCTCAAAGGACGGACACTCCACAACTGCTTTGTACAGCCTGTTCCCACACGTTTGACCACCCTCACAGTAAAAACGTTTTTTCCTTATGTTTAAGTGGAATTTCCTGTATTTCAATCTGTGCTCACTGCCTCTTGTCCTGTCACTGGCCACCACTGAAAAAAAGCCTGGCTCTGTATTCTTTACTCCCTCCCATCACGTATTTATAGACATTGATGAGATCTCCCTGAGCCTTCTCTTCTCCAGGCTGAACTGTCCCAGCTCTCTCAAGCCTCTCCTTGTATGAGAGATGCTCCAGTCCCTTAATCATCTTATTGGCCCTTCACAGGCTTGCTCCAGTATGTCCACGTCTCTCTTGTACTGGGGAGTCCAGCAATGGACCCAGCAATCCAGATGGGTCTCAGCAGTGCTGAGCAGAGGGGAAGGATCACCTCCCTCACCTGCTGGCAACAGTCTGCCTAATGCAGCCCAGGATGCTACCACAAGAGCACATTGCTGGCACATGTCCAACTTGGTGTCCACCAGGACTCGCCACGGCCTTCTCTGCAAACCTACTTTCCAGATGGTCAGCCTCCAGCCTGTTCTGGTGGCTGGGGTTATTCCTCCCCTGGGGCTAGACTTGGGATTTCCCTTTGTGGAACTTCATAAGGTTCCTGTTGGCCCATTTCTCCAGCCTGTTGAGGTCCCTCTGAATGGCAGCACACCCATCTGGTCTATCAATCACTCCTCCCGGTTTTGTATCATCAGCAAACTCGCTGTGGGTGCATTGTGTTCCATCATCCAGGTCACTAATGAAGACATTAGACAACATTGACCCCAGGATCAATCCCTGGGATATACCACCAGTAACTGGCCTCCAGATGGACTTCACGCTGCTGATATCAACCCTTTCAACCCAGCCCTTCAGCCAGTTTTCAGTCTGTCTCACTGTCCATCCATTTATCTACTTCATCAGCTTGTATATGAGGATGTTACAGGAGGCAGTGTCAAAAGCCTTGCTAAAGTCAAGGCAAACAGCATTCACTGCTCTTCCCTCATACACTGCACCAGTTATTTCATCATGGAAGGCTATCAGGTTGGTCACATAGGATTTCCCCTTCGTAAATCCATGCTGACAACTCCAAATCACCTTCTTATCCTTAACAGGCTCAGAAATGGTTTCTAGGATGATCTGCCCAGGGATCAAGGTGAGGATGTCTGGGATGTCATTCCCTGGGTCCTCCTTCTTGTCCTTTTTGGAGACAGGAAGGAACTTCCCCCAGTTGCCATGACTTCTCTTCATGAGAAATACCATACATAAAAGCAAAGCAGAATACTGTATATTATGTTATTGGGAGAATAAATATGTAAATTAAAGTCTGATTTCAAGCAGAAAGTGTTGTAAGATTATCCATACTTAAACTTTTATGACTACAGTTAAGACATGAAAAATGAATTCATGTATATAAACACACAACTTAGAAAATGCATTTGAGTAAACCGTTTTTAAAATATTTTTCCTCCCCCATGGTCTGTTACTTTATTAACGGTCAATAAGCAAAATGTCATCAATTTTGATGCAAGATGTTATATAGGTCTACTTCCAACAAACTATTTATAAGTACATATCTTTCAGGGTGAACATGTTTAAATTCCATCAAAACCTAATTTTCTAAGTTTTGCTAAAAGCTCTGCAGAATAATCTTTCTACATATGGTTTCACTGAACTAACTTGGTTACTCTTTGTAAACTGTTGTAAGTACAATACCCATTGGCTGAGAATGAGTGCGATTTTGTAGAATAAGTAAATGCTAGAATACGGGCAGCTAGGTGCTTTTAAAACTCCTGCTTTGGGCAGGACTTTGCCCATGCTATGGGCACCTATCTAGGTGCTTTTAAAGTCCTGCTTATTAAGGAAAAACAATAGACTTCACCCTGGTTTGTTTGGGTTTCTTTTTTTCTCTTATACTATTGTAAACACTTCCTAACTGCTGAAAATCAGCAGATTTATCCCAACACAAAGCTGTGGCAAGTACCCTTTTCAGTACCATTGTATACTAATCAGAATACACCAAACTAACAGTTAAGTGTCTTAAACATAAATTAATTTTACAAATCCTTATGACTGGCAAAGGAAAAAGATATAATTTATTCCAGTTGTGTAACATAATATGTTCCATTCGCTCATTCACAAAGGGTTTCAGTTTTTCAGGAAATAAATGAGACAACTGTCTTTCTTGACTATGCAGACTGGACTATGATCAGTCATTTCAGCTCTAGGAAAAAGTTCATCTCAACAATATACCCAAACACAAATGGAATTTAACAAAGCCAAGAGAGATGAATTTTCAGTCTGCTCTCATGAGGACAGGGCGAAAAAGTGATGAGGAGAGCAGGAAGTCAAAACATCATTTCACTGTGTATATACATTATAAGTGTTAACCAAATGTGGAAATCCCTAGCTATTTTAAATCTAGATTAAAACCACAAGACAATTTAAACTAATCCACAAGATACAAAATATAAACGAGGATGAATGCTTTATGCTAATTTTTAAAGAAATAATATTATTCTGTTTATAGTCTCCAAAATGTCAAGACCATTTTTCATTGTTTTAAAAATTCACATCACAACTTTATGAATGAGATCTTTGGGTGCTAAATGATAATAATTATATCCAATTCTCAAATAGCACACTTCCTTATCAGATGTTAACACATTTTATAACATCTTTTTTTTTACGTTACTACCCTTCCTGAAGTCAATGCCTGGAGAAGGGGAGCAACTTGTCCATATGGCAGAAAAAGCAACAGTTATCCCCCTGTGCTTTCCATTGCCGGGTGGTAACAAGTGCTATACCGACAAATCAGGCTTTGCAAATTAGATTTATTTTAATAGTAAATTAGCAAATTAGATTTAATTTTAATAGTAAAACAAAATGATATGAAAAGTCCAACTACGCATGTAGAGAGCCTGTATTCTCATTATTCATCTTTGCAGTACTTGTGTCAGATAGATGTTACAGTACTCACTGTAATAATGGGGAGAAATATAAAGAGGTATCAAAAAACATGACCTATCTCTAAAATATGGAAATATTTGAGACTAAAAGAGCATTACAAATGTCAGCATTTCTCACAAACACTGTAAAACCTATGAAATTAATATTTGCAGTATTTCTAGATTTTTTTTTTTTTTAGCTGTTACATATATTAATGAAAGTGCTGTAAAATACTTAATTTGACTTTTGGATCATCAGTGGTCCACAGATCATAGCTTGGAAATCTGTGCTCTAAATTACAGTTAACAACTTAGGGGCATGGCAGTTCATGCCTTCTACAACTAATGAAGCACCACAACCTCCGAATTACCAAAAATTAAACCCACTCTGTACTGTTACAGTAGTTACTCCATATTATCACTGAACCTGTGAGAGAAAAATAGAAACAGATATTATTTCCCCACTAGGCACAGATAAAATATATCCACTAAGAAGAAAAGATGCACAACAATTACAATATAGAATAATTCTTTTGAATAGTTGGTTTTAATTTAGGTTTGACTTCAGAATGCACTGAACACACCAATACTCTCATTTTTCTGAAAGTAAAATTCTGCCATAAGATACATCAATTGCACTGAAAAAGACAATGCTTTAAAAATGCATTTTATTTCAGAAATTAAACTATGCAACCTTCTCTCTAGAGTAAGAAACTGGAAGTTCTACGATAAAATCTTTTCTGGAAAGTCAGTGCAATTTCATATCAATGGTGTGCTCTTTTTCCTGCTTTCAAATGGATTACTTAAATGTTTTAAAATGTTATAACCCACAATAATCTGTTCCAGGCACCAACGAAAAGGAAGAAAAAAATTACAGAAGTCAAGATGTCGCCTGGAAGCACTTTATGGCAAACATTATAAAGATAACACAGAGCAGAGAAGCTCTGGTTCAATCCATTATAAATACCCCATTCTTCTTAAAATCACAAAAATGTATTTATAGTAAAGAACTCTTACAGGCTTTTTTGTCAGACGACTTCATTTAAGTACAATTTGGCAGAATTTTTGGAACAAGAAAAGAAGAGTTTTATAAAATATTGATGTTTTACAGTCACCCTAGTCTTGATCTACTTGCTATGAAAACAAAAGCAAGGACTTTGGAAGATGACCACATCCGTGTCTACTAATTACACTTTAGTTTTTCATTTTGTCCAAAATGTGCTCCCTAGCAGTTATACTGAGCGCAGACACTAAATCATCACTTAGACAATTAATGCTTCATTAAAAACACAAGTTATTTTTCTCATTTTATTCCTGACACAATATATTGTTTAACAAAATATATGGGATATTAAAAAAAAAAAAAAAACACACCACAAAAAAACAAACCCACAGAAAAAAGCCCCCCAAAACCAAAGGGTGAAAATACTGGCAAAAGATATTACTGTATACACAATCTATAGATCAAACCTCTATTTTTCCCATATGTCCAAATGACAGTATAGATAGTTGCCCTTTCTTCTTTTACCCCAGGTCCCTCCCAAGATTTAGGGACGGGGGTGTACACAGAAGCAATAGGCTACATCGACCCCCTTGTGCACTAAAATTATTAAATAATCACTTTGAGTGCAGAGATGATCAAAAGGAAATAAGAAACAGCTTTCTTAGATTTCTCAAAATAAATTGTTTTCTTTTTGGCTCAGTGGAAAGTAGGAAACAGAAAATGTGAATATCTGAACTTTAGAAAGATTTTCTCGTAAGCAAATCAGGGTTGAAGCATGAGCGCTTAAAAATCTTCACTCAAAAATTTAATTTTCAAAGATATGAAAAATATTTAGTTTACAAAGGAAAGAAGCAAAATTACAAGTACCAAATATGCACTGCCTGTTTAATAATAATATAAGAAGAACACTAAAAAGAAGGATCCGAAGTTATAGTGCAACACGTACAAGCTATGAGTCAAGAACAAAAGACAAAAAAGGGGGACAAGCATCCCTCTCGTAGGGCTCAATAGAACATCACATGAAAGAAATGCATAGTTAATTATTTCATTTTATTGATGGTTGTTCAAAAGGGGTCAATGTAAAGGAAAACTTGGCATCCATTCAAATTTGCCTTAAAAAAAAAAAAAAGAGACTGTATTTTCTGATCTTTCCCAATAAAAAAATAGACAAACATGAGCTGTGGTCATTCAGGCGAAATGTGCATGACTATTGCTATTTATTGACAAGCATTTAGATTTGAATAATTGACAATTTAGAGATAATTTACTATAAAATTATAGTTGGATTGAATTAATATCTTAATATAAAATTATAATTTCAATTTACAAATTTCAGGCTGCTCAAGTAGGGGCAAAACCACTAATCAAATATAAGCATTTTAAAAGGGATTTTTTTTTTTTTTTAAATACACAGTCCACCCAGCATTATGCCCAGTACATGAGTTAACAAAGAAAATCATTATCATGGATACTGTACTTTGCTTTCTTATCTGTATCTGCAAAACATAATGTGAAATGATATCAGGTAAAATCCTAATTCCCTTATTTATCATAACAGATAAGCTAGACAAAATAAAAAAGCATACCAGAGAGTCCAAAAGTCATTCCAATGAACACTTCCAATTACTTATAGCACATTTCTATGATTGCAGAAGAAAAAATTCTTGAAGAAATTAAGTGCATGTGCAGCATCCTAACCAATACCAACAGATGCTCAATGGTGAGCAGTTTTTAAAAAGAAGCAAACTTCCAAAATAAGAATTAATCTCTATAGACAAAAGTCAGGAACTTTTGTCATGCTTGAGGGACCGGTATTCAGCATGCCATCTTTCCCTTTCTCTTCCTTTTTAGGAGCCAAGGAAGCAATGGTTGGAGTCAGGGAAAGACCAAATTCTCCAAGAAAAGCTGCGGTTTCACTGAATCACACGCTACAGAGGCAAAAGCAAATGTAATTTTTGGTATCAGAATGAACTGTTACAGGAGAGTAATTAACGTCTCCGTTCGTGCTGCAGTTATTGAACACTTCTCATTTCCTTCCTTTCAGTTTCGGAGCCAGAGAAGAGAGATCAAGAGCCGCGCTCCGGGGTACACTGGGTGCCACGGAGGGGGCAGCCACAAAACGCCGAGGTATTCTCTTTTTTTTTTTTTTAAAAACACCCTGACTGTGCTTCTATATCCAGGCACAGTCATCGCTTCTTAGAGCTGCAGCTTGGCATCACTCAACACACAAGCAATGGTGCTCGTGGCTGAGATTTGTGTGGTCTACATTAAGCTCTGCTTCCTCGAAAATGTGTGGCATCATACAGAGTTTATTTAGAACCTAAGTCTCTCGGGCACACTATGTAAGTTTATTGTTTATCATTTGCTGGGGAAGTCTTCTGAGGTCAAGGTAAAAAGCAGGAGGTGATATTTGATGTAAATGTTCCAAAGCACGTTATGTGGTTGCATGGTTGCAGTGGCCCCCGGAGCACTTTGCTGGTGGTCCGCGGAGATCTGGCTGGTGGAAGGTGCTGGCTTCCCCTGTTTCCAGCTGCTATATCATATTTAATGTATTTTTAGCTTCACTTAATATTTTCCTAATATTCCTTTTCCATGTAAGCAATTAGTGTGGTTACCAGGGATGGCAACAGAAGTGATATTCAGCAGCCAGTGGGAGAAGAGGTGGTCTTTACAGACGCATATGGGAGAAGATCCACAAGACAATCTCCTTATTAAGAGGTGGGGGGGAACCCCCCCAAGAGCCACGGTCTTAACACCTCTATTTCTCCATTCACTGGAATAAACAATTTTTTTTTCCTCAGAAAATTCTGCTGACACATTCATTATTATCACTGAAGACAAAGGAACAAACAAACAAGTTGCAAGTTTTGGCCTTTTGCTATGAAGTAAAAGCAGGAAGAAAAAAACCCCATGAAGTCACATTTGCTTTCCTGATTAAGCTTACAAAAAAGACATAGACAAGCTATAAATAGGATTAAAAAATACGTGAAATTACTGGCCTTGATTTTTGCAGGTTATACAGTTTTTTAAATCTTAGCTTATAATGCAACTGGAGATTACTAGGTACAGTAGGAATGCCCGCAGAGTTAACTCGCCAATCTAAAAAGTAGAAAAAAAGTCTTCTGAAAAACATTTGGCCATGACCTGCTAGAATTGTGCTATTTTAACATCTATTTTTGAAAAAAAAAATGAAACGTTTCTAGATTCAAATAAATTTCCCAGTTACCCTCCACTGCCTTTATCCATATTTACTTACTTTCATCTTGCCTTTGACTAATTGAAAGAGACTCATCATATCAATTGGAGACAACTTAAGAAATATTATATGGAAAAAATGTAAAATGGGGAACATTTGCTGAACAAAGAAAAGTCTCTTCTTATACTTCTTTATTTTCATTCTTATTTAATTATCCACAAAACTACACTGACTCCAATCTGCTTGTGAAGGTACAGCTGAGAGAAGTCAATCCCTAATCATGCAAGCATGTTTTATATTACCTTTAGGGAAAAATGTACTAAATATTAGAGAAGTTACAAATTAAAGTATTCAGCTTCTGAATTCTGCTAACTACTCTAACAACGATGCTTATGTATGAGTGACTTTTATTTAGGAAAACAGTCCCTGGAGATGGGGATTTTATGTATTAAAGGGAGCCCTTGCCTCCCTCTGAAATACAGCACAGTTCAGGCTCCTAACATCTCCCTCCTCCTCAGATAAGAGAGGGGTATTTTTTACAATTCTCAAGAGCTTTTGCCTGATGCGTAGAAAACACCAAATCCCTTATTGGCTTTAGACGTCTGTAAGATTTCAGTAGAGCAGTCCCGCTGAATCACTTTCCAAGACTTTGCAACTGAGGGCCTTCCTAAACCTCAGATTAAGAAGGATTTAAGGAGACTAAATTTGCTCATCAATGGCTGACAGAGTAAAACACAAAATTGCACAAAGCTGGATGGAAAAATCACTTCCATGTATGAGGGTTTTCCTCCCTTCCCCAGAAGCTTAATTATCATCTAATGGTTACTGTTCTTCCATCACTTTGACAGGGAGCAGCAGGTAATGCTTAAAAATTAAGCAACAAAGATAATATTAATAAGGTGGGGTGGTCTTTTTTCTTTTTTTTTTTTTAAAAAAAAAACTAAAATAAAAATAACCCCACTCACTCATATATCCTGCCTATAGGAACTTTCTCTGGCATCTGTCTGAACAGTTACAGAAAAGTAGGGAGTATAAATATGTTTTTCGAACTACAGTAACAGTTTCCGCTCTTTTTTTTCCCCCCTCTCCTTTCCCACAAAGGCATTATCTACAAAGGTAGGTATGGTAATAACACTAGTCTTGAAACCCCAGTCCATCAAGATAGAAGGAAATACAAACTGCAGGGAGAGTTGTTTTCAGTGACATACTGTGCAATCATGAGCCTGCTTTGTACATTCAGGAAATTCTTATGAGTTTTCTTAATGAAAAAAAAAATGACTAAAAAAAGATTTGCTGTAAATATCTCGCGAGCCATGACAAAGTACCTTATAAAATATAACTATTCATAAACAGTCTAGCCTCTGGAATTAAAACACTGACACTTTCTATTAAAAGGTGCTTAGTCACAGTTCACTAAATATTTACAACGAATCATTTATTCTCTAATTTCATTGACTTTACTGTCGTTAGCAAAAGTCAAGAAAACTTCCTGCATGTGTGTGAATGGCTTGTGTATGTAAACCGCAGCTCGCAAAGTCAGTTTTATGGAGGCAGAAAGATTTTCACATTATACAAGTAGGTCCTCCTCTTCTGTAGAAAACTATTTGCTTAAACTTCAGTTGGATGCAAGTATTCAAATGAATTGGAATCAGAAGGCGCAAGAGTAAATGCACATCATACCTTACAGGATAAAAGCGAAAATAAAAAAACACAGTTCCCCAAGTTCCTCAGCTCCTCATTTCTATCAGTAAGTTTTGCAGACGAATCATGGCACCCTTTCTCTGTCTTTCTCTCTAAACTCGGCCAAGGAAATAGAAGCTCAAGCAGGGAGAGGATGAATGAAAAGTGCATTACACAACATTACCGAACCCATGTTATCAGAAAGCAGTGTCAAGATTTGAGCTATTGGTATTGACAGGCATTTCACCAAATGAAAACAGAAGTTGTTCTGTTGTTGTTTGGGTGGGGAGGGAATGGGGGGTTTGGGGCTTCTCTTTTAAGAACGTGATTGAGATGCTGTCCAAGCAAGGGAAGCTCAAATGGCTTTGTAGGGAAATGAGGTGCTTATAAAAATAAACAGGTCTCTGCCAAAAAATGCAGGCTTTAATACTATCAGAAAACAGACAACCTCCCACACTCAGCACTGACAATAACATAATTCTTCTATGGGTTTGTGAAAGGCAGAATACCGTAAAATGCTGCGGTTTGATGACACACAAATATCTTTCCAGTGAGGCTCACACTGAAACCACCTAATGGATTTATACGAATATCCATATCTGAATGCAGCTTCCATCTGGAGGAGTGTTTTCTTGTAACTCTCAAACCTTTCCATGGTTTGATATCATTAATTTGTATGGTACTACCAAGGTTATTGCTATCCTCTTGTTGACATCATTTCTGCCTGTTTTTCCCATTCTGACTCTTGGTTCCCACTATTGTTGCTTTAAATTCCCCGATGCACTTAAAGACAAAAATAGGTTTTGGGTACACGTCAAGACGACCGCAATGCCTCAGACAGAGAACTTTGATCACGAGTTGGCTGGCCTCGGACTCTAACAAGAACTATCTCTGTCCACAGTTCCTTTACCAGCACCAACAGCAAAGTTGCCAAAGAATTACTAGTGAAGATCTTGTAGGATAACAGCAGATCAACCACTAATCCATATGTATTGAAACAGAAAAATAGCTAAAAATCAATGGCGCTTCCTAAATTTTTCAGTAGTAGTTTTGTCCTAGAGGAACCAATTCAGAGGAAGGGCTCGATGTTTATTAATTCATCTACTTTTTCAGAAGATGAAATAAGGTTCACCTCTATCCTTTTTGAAGACTGAGAATAACTACTATATTAAATGTACCCATATTTATTAGAATAAAATCCTCAACTCAAAAAATCCCCACAAACAAACCCCAAAGAAATCCTTGAAGACGAGCATTCTCCAATGTGTTACCAATAATGCCCGGAGTGAGGAACGCAAAAGGCGTTATTTTCAAATCAACTTTAACTGTGCCCTAGCTTGTCTTGTAAATACCCAAGAGATCTTGGCTGCATGAGCCCAACTGGAAATCTTTTGGTGACCACGGCACATGCAGACTTTCCGCAAGAATTCTGGAAACAAAATGTCTCAGTAGCACAAAGACAAATGGGACTCTTCCAAACCCTTTCCTCTGAAACCAAAAAAAAACCCACACCATAGATTTGAAGCCTTCATACTTACCCCTCCCCCTTTGGAGGTAACACTGATGAGCAGAAAGACCAGAAGGCTTTCCTGAAAAGCAGGCACGCCGCTAGCTGGTAAGGGAAAAGTTTCACAGGCTAATGGAAGTGGGTCAACTCAGACTCGCAGGTGTCACTTCTTGAGCTCTGCTTTTTAAAGACTTATTCATGTTTGACCACAAAGATTAGGCAGATGAAGAACCCACCACTGCTTCCCTCTGTGGAACTATTCCATTGACTATCCGACTGTTAAAAAGATGCTTTGGTTTTAGTATTAATTTACCTTGCTTCATTTTCCAATCAGTATCTATCATGCATGTGGGATTCAACGCTCTGAAAAGCGACAAGAGATTCGGTCGATAGTCACTGGAATACAGACAGCAACTCGGCTGACCAAATGTAGGGCCAGTGTTAAGGTGGTATGACTAGATCTCCTGGCTGCACAAACTACAAAAGGATTTTAGACTTCTGCAGTACGTGAACTGGACACTGACTTTGATTACTTTTTTCTGTGAGATTACGGACCTTAACTTTCCATGTTAACAGTGACCAAGCACCTTTTGACATTTTATTTCATAAAGTACACAGTGAGAGAATAAAAGAAACTATGTATGATTTGGGATCATTCCTGCTGCTGTTTTCACAACACCCCTCTATTCCCAAAAGTCAGACAGGAATATTTAGATTAAAAAACAGACCCACCAAACAATCAAGATCTGCTACTGTCCCTATCATTACCTTTGATTCAAAATAAACTTAGTAATTAGTCTGATAGTTATACTTTGAGCTACTACACTTGACAAAAAAAAACATATAAAAAGCCAAAAACTAATAGCATGTTAAAACATTCAATATTTCAAGCATATTTCAAACAACATGACCTAATTAATGCTACATGGTTTTAAGCATTTGCATTTTGACAGCCATTTTAACCAATACGAACGACAAACACCACATAATGCATGATGAATACATAAGAAGTCATATAGAAGATGTCACTAACACTGATCTTTTCATGTACACTAATGAAAAATAATACACCCAATATAATATATCACAGATGTCTATAACCACTAAAATCCTGATAGTATCTTTTAGGTCTCTTACATGGTTTAGATTTCAAATTGACTCGGGATGTTACTTTTACTTACCAAAGTATCATCACAAACTGCATAGGCAATTAGCATACAATGCTTCCGAAAATACAAAGCCCTTTGTTCTAAACCACTGATAAATAACTTCTCTTGAAAAAGAATCAGGTAAAAATGAGTGACATAACATATATGTTGTCATTTTATTTTTAACACGAGTTACTCAAGCTTGAAACAACACACCCTACCTTATCCACAGTTTTATGGAAAAATTATTATTATTATATTAAATATTAATATTTTTCATCATTTCTTCCAAAGCCATAAGCAGGGCAAGTTAAGTGTCTAGTCTTTACTGTCCTGACATGTGATTTTAATTCTGAATTTCTTTGTATAATAAAATAAACAGAGGTACTTTGCTTGGGAAAACACTATGTAGCAAATATGGTTGAATGACTTCAGATGCCTTTTCACCAGCTAAAAAATGACAAGAGTACTACTGGTGAGAATGATTAATGTGCAAGCACAATTAACATGCAATCACATCCCTGTATTTCTATCACATTCCTATATTCCAATTAATGGAACAGCAACACAGGTAAGGACTGAAAACCCAAAGAAAAGATTGGCAAGGATTATTATGCTGAATGTGGGGAACCCATGAAATTTCAGTGCAGTTTTAGATGCAGTAAAAGAATGGTTTGAATCACCAGTTAAAGTGGTGATTTAATTTCATAAATAAGTTTAGAAAAAAAATCATTACAGATTATGCTTCTGGTAAATAATGAAGCTTATTATGTTGGGGTTTAGCTGGCATAGTAATAATTCTAACAAATTCTTCCTATACTTCCTATTTCTTCAAAACGCAGTCGTCTTATATTTGCATCAGCTGTTCTAAACATTGACAGTATCCCTTAAGTATGCCACTTAAGATACAACTGATCTTAGTGCTTGCAACCTAAGATGGATGACTTTCTACAACTAGAAAAATATACTATGTTTGAAAACATGCCAGCTCATGTTTTAAAGACTATGACAAGCACTATAACTTTAGTCCATGCATATGTAAGTCAAGAGATATTGAAAAACGTATTAACTTGCTGTGGTCATACCTAAATGTCAGATGTTTGTATAGCGTGGAGAAATCGGAAGAGTAGCATTAGTCTAGATTTGTTCAAATGTTTTTTAAAATAGAGAAAATGTAGAATCACAGAAATCACCATTAGACATTGTTGAAAATATATTTTACTAAACTGAATACAGGGGAGGAGAAAAAAATTGTCTCAATTAATGAACTTTTGTAATTACTGTTGTGGTTTCTTGTGCTTATCAGGAGCGAAGCATGCATGAACTTCACATATCACAAAGACCTTTACAACTAGCAAAAAGAAATCAGGTTAGATGAGGATACAAGAGGACCGTTTAGTTCATCCCTTGACTTGGTTTTCATCCAGCTTGTACACTCCAAAGGCCTTTAATCTCTTAACTACTGTTTCATTAGCATCTCTGCAGATATTCAGGGTGTTTAGAATATCTGGGAGGCTTTCATGTGCTAGAGTTGAAAAGCTTCATAAGAGAAACCAACAAGCCCTAGCAAAGTAAGCCTTGGCACACAATACTATATCATTTTGAGTTTATAATATATGTGCACCTTGTTCCCATGCCTGGCACTGCAAAAAGTTGTAAAAAAACTATCCTAACTTGTTGACCAAAGCCAAAAAGAACAGATATTCAATATAGAGTGTAAATGCCTATAATCACTTCACCAGAGGAAACACACTGACAACCCACAGGCCTGAGTTCTGGTGGAGTAACAGGGAGGAACGGGCACCATTATAAAAGCTCTACAGCACATAAGATTCAGGGGAGATGTTAAAGTTCTTGTGAAACCTCTCTTAAAGTCCCCAGTGAAGAACACACATATTCAGCAAATACGCCCTGAAAACCATTTGTGTGTGCTTGGTCCTTACTCAGCATGGGAAGCTCCCCGTGTCCCTTTCAGCTTTCTGAAAACTCCTAAGATTATTCAGAAAGTTTATTTCACTTTACAACGTAACATTTGCAAAGGAAAACCCACGTGGAGTCACATCTGTTCATTCGCAGAATTCTTGTCACTAAACTAAATGAGTTTTAACAAGATTTTCAGGTAACGATATAACTAGGTGTAAGACAACAGTGTCTGTGCCGCACTCTCAGGAAATGCAGCAGAAAATTTGTAGTTTGGAAAAGGAAGCGGGAAATGTCGCTGGAAAGCCCTTTGTGTCCCAGCCAGAGCTACAGCCTGCAATCCTGTCACCAAAATACCCCCTGGCAATGCTGGGACTCGGACATCGTTCTCAGAAGGCAATCAATCAGACAGCAGTCCTCGCGTTACCTCCAATGATGAAACTTTTCAAAAATCAACTTTCAGGTAAAGCAAAAACCATCTTTATTCTTTTTTTCCTCTTCCTTTCATATTTCAAGCCTCTTCTTTTCCCTTTTCGCCTTAAACATTATTCAGAAATTAAATCGTTTTCATCAGCATCTAGTCCGCAGAAACCAATTACATGGCATACAGTGAAAAAAACCATGAAAATGCCACTACAAATGCTCGAAAACGTTTTATGATCATTAAGGGGTTTACATCCAGGGATAGGAAAAAAAGCAGCCTTTTTTTACTACATATAAATTCTTTCACTTCAAAACACTTAAGTAAAGAGTAACCACTCAGGCACGGAGTAACCAGAATAAAACTACCATCAAATATCATACTGCTGAAATGGGAAGTGACTAGATACTACTAAAAATTTTGCCCTATAATGTCCTATATTCTCGTAAAATTTCACTAAAAATTTCACTAAAATTTTAGGCAAAGCTTTCTGAAGACGTTTAATAAGCATATTCTATTTGTAATGCAACAGTTACTACTGACTAAATACTTAATGTGAGACTGTTGAGAGACAACTACCTCATATGTGAAAGAAAATAAAAAAGCACATCAAACCATTAATCAGAAGTTTGCACTCATAAGATAAAGCCTTATGAAAGGCCTTTTGAAATGCTTCAAAACCAAGACGCTACACTTTCTCTTACAACCTGGTCTAGAGAATTCATTTTTGGCCATCAAGAGCCTGAAAACGTTGAGTTGTCACGTCACAAAAGGACAAGCGTCCAAAATGTATGCAAGATCGTAGCGCAACTAGAGGCGGCTCCGAACGGCTGCCCCTTTTGCATACCCTGCCTCTGGACGTCGCCAGCCCGAAGAAACCCACATCCTACGCCACAGGCCAGCAGGCACCTGGGCTGACCCTTCACACAGGATGACAAAGTGCTTTAACTTTACCAATGTCAGGTCGACATCCTCAAAATTTCTATAGTTTTTAAATAACAAAATTACTACATCCTTCCTGACCTTTCCTGCAACGAAGGTAACGCAAAAAATTAGCGGCTCTTTCCCTAACCCTTACCATTGCATTTGAGAAAAAGGGGACTGTCAAGGTGGGTAAAGCACAAGTTTCTCTCACTCGTCTTCAGCATAGATTTAATAAAGACAAATGACCACGATGTGACTTCTCAATACACTACATGTTCTTGAGACTCGGTCACACTCATCTTTTATTCTCTTCGTGCAACCCTGCTCGCGCAGCTGCAGGACTAGATGGCTGTGAGTGTGCATGCATGTTAAGAGCAAGAGGATATTTAAAAGAGGAAATATCAATGAAATCTCCTTCCATCCTTTCATCCATCAGCAAAATATACAATTAGGAGCTCTAACGAAGGATTATAAATGATTCTTCGCACCTAGCTTGAAAAATGACACAACATTATCTTTTCTTCTGGATAGTTAAAAGTGTCTGCTACTAAAGTGGCTGATTTTTAACTGTTCTTTAACTTCTGAATTTACTGACTTGCTGCTTAAGATATAAAAACTTAAAATCACTGATACAAACATGTAGCATTATATCTTCCTTCAGTTGATAACGTACAGGCAAATATGTAGTAAGAAATCTGCTTTTAATTGGCTTGAAGAACTTTTGCAAATAAAGTATGTTATTACTTCTTACATCAAAGGCTATAAACAAGTTGCCAAAAATAGTTTTCATGGTGGCAAATTCTGTCAGCCAAATGTGTGTCATCACACCTTTTACTGAAAAATATATACTATTTTGTTAACTTTCTTGCAAAAACAAAGCACAGCAAAGTGTTATGCTTTGTTATACAATCAAAGAATCAGATTCAAAGCTGTTCAGGAAATCAGAGAGAGGCTGAACTTTATTTTCCTTTAGACCCTTTGAGTAGAGAGCAAATAATAATTTAATAATAACAATTAAATGCATTGATTTGTTTCATGTTATCAAGCAACTTTCTTATTTGGCCTACATAGGTCCTTCATTTCATATTTGCCTTCAGAGAAGCTATAAAAACTTTCAAGAATAAGACTTCTGCTTGGCAGAAGTACACACTATAGATGATATCTCTCACTTCCTAATTTTTAAAAATTAGGCTGGGACATTTCATCTCTAAAAGAAGGTTTTGGAGCACATTAATTTGAGCTTGAAGATCAAAACTTACTAGGAATCACAAATATTTGTAGAAATAAATTTGAAAAATTGCATTTAAAAAAAAACCTATTTGATGCTAAAAATATTTTATCTAAAACTAAATAAAGATGAGAATTTGGTTGTTTATTTAAAATAATAACCTGTATAGTCCCGTTAGTGGGGAAATGAATAACACTGGTTAGAGAGGTTTTTATTATTATTATTTTTGAGCTAATTCAGTTTTCCAAACTTCCTTTCAACAAAGCTAAGTTTGCTTAGCTTCTCAATTACAATTACATTTTGTAATTGTATTCATGGTTACATATAGTACTACATAAGCTTTATTTCACATTTACAATAGATACCAGCATTTATTAAGTGACTATTAATCCTTCTTTACATGATTCAGTCACAGCAAACCAGTTAATATGGATCTTTATATTCTAATCAGCAAAAGAAACATCACCTGGAAATACACAGATAAGTTTCATTGGTCCAAACTCAGAAAAAATATCTCTGCAATCACACATATTTCATATTTGGGGAGGGCTGTAAGAAATAAAACAGCTGGAGAAGATTTTGTTGTTGTTGTTGTTCACTTCTAGTAATCCTCTGCCTGCAGCTTCCCCCGAGTAAGTCCTGCTCTTGTTACCACACTTTGCAGTACAGAAGCGTCCGATCAGTGTCTAATCTCTGTTTTCATAGATGTGACCTCAAAGAGGTTTATTTTGAACTTAGTATGTTATACGTTCATAAATGTTGAGAAGTGTTTAGGACCATATGAAGGAACTAATTAAAAGAGGTGACGTTTTTTTAAAAAAATGCTGATGGATTTAATCTGGATAAAGTAATTACGAGATTATAAACTCATTGAACTATTACTTTAATGAAACCATAAAGATCAGTAACAGAAACATTCCTCACATCTCTAAAATACAACCTGCACCTCAGTCACACCCTGGATCTAGATGGTGCAACATCACCATACAACTGTGTTATTTAACACACTTGCTTCTCTTTAATATAACCTCCTGCTAGCTTCTTCACTTGCCTTTTTGGAGAAATTGCAGAGGAATAAACCATAGGGAAATTTCCAGCCCATTAACACTCAGCATTAATTCCCTTGGCCCTCCAGGGAAGAATGTCCTCCCCAAACGGTAGCGGTGGCCAACTCACGCATTGTGAATTTCCATGTTAATCTACTTCCTTATGAACTTTTTGCACAAATAATTCCAAAAGGTGTAAAACTTCCCCCAAGTCCCCAAACTCTCTGGGAAGGGCCAGAATTTGTGTATTTTACACTGGCAAGCTAAAAACTCCCTAAGATCTTACTTATTCATAACTGAACACAGGGTCTGCAGTTGAAGAACAAAATGAATCTTAATTACAGACTTTTCCCTAACAGTGGTCATCAGGAGTCTGAGCTGGATTAATCTTACATCTGCCATGTATAAATACATACATCTGCATTTCTTGATAGCCTTATGACAACGTTCACAATCTTCTTCTACCTTATGCTTAGGAATGCAAAATAATGAAAAACAATTATTTAAAAAATCCCAAATTCCTTGCTGATGTCTTCTAGCTCACGTGCTACCTGAACTCCATTTGGACAGGGCTGGTAGCACCTTCCTCTGAGACTCCCTATGTGCTGCATTTGAAATCTAAGTAATTAGGCAGAAAAGCGGTGGAAACCAGCACAGAGCCAACAGCACAGCCCTGCGGAACCAAACCCCAGGTTTCAAATAGAGATATATATTTTAAAGCAAGAACACCAAATGCAACTACTTAAGCCCTCTTCTTTTTGTGTTAAGCGCGGAATGAAGCTTGAATCCAGAGATAAAAATCATAGGGCCTATCCATCTCTTACACGCGTTTTGTACCCTCTGACTCTTCTATTATCATCTATAGCCTCTAAACATTCTGCATCCATAAGAGAAAACAAAAATTTCCTTCAGTTAGTACTTTTCAGAACAGATTTAACATTTAACTTTCATCAACTGACCACTTAATAATTTTTGCCTCAAAATCCATTTTTTCCTTGAAGTCCATGGTTTTTTCCTCAATATTAAGATGGAATTTACATGAAAACAAAAAATTGATAACATCCATCTTAATTAACCCAGTGCTAAGCTTTGCTTCCCTTACCAGGAATGACCCGGTTAGCATAAACTCAGTTCTTAGTATACCTATGATTTAATTCATTTTACATTTGTAGCATAGACCAAATGTTCTAAGCCAAAGAAAAAAAGAATACCAAACTCACGTATCCAAGTGTGCACTTTCAATTTATTCTAAAATCAGATTTCTATAAACAAAAGTCTTGATGTAAAGCATTTCTATAAAAATGGATGAGAACAAAATTAGTGGTTTTTGCAGAGCATAGCAGAACTGGAAACTAAAAATATTATTTTAGGTAGTGAAAACAAAACTTTTTGCATATGTAAGTGAATTATGGTGGGTTTTCCTGTTGCCTGTAATTTAGCTTCAGTAATGAACTGCTTTTTGGGTCCTTCTGTGTTGTGTTTTTTTTTTTTCCCCTGGGGAAGAGGGGATTTTAGCATTTCTTAGAAGTCAACTGAGAGGAACGGCATTTGAAAAAGATAAAAAAAACTACTGATAAAATAATTAATTTGGTTTCAATACAGAGGCTATGGAAATGCTGTTGTAGAAAACCAAGGGCAAACATGTGTCTTTCTTATAAATCCTAATCCTTCATTTAATTGTTTAGTTTCCACAAACTTCCAAAGTTTAAAGTACACTGTATGGAACTTTCAAAATTAATTCAACTAAAACAGCTTATGATTGCTTCCTACAGTTTCTAAATGATGCTACAACTCAGACTTTTACATTGCATGTTTGTCAATATAGAGGAATTTTTTTTTTAAATCACAAGTCTTGGCAACTACTGCATTTTACTGGAAAGGTTATGTACTTAATTTCTCTTCCCCTTTTTTTTAATAAGAGTAGGAAATAGTAATGATCGTATCTAACATTTCAACCATGGTTTACAAATTAGGAAATCACTTATTGAAGGTGAGCAATCATCCTCAGTGAAGCATGGGAAAAGTACTGTGAAAGTAAATGAAATTACTTTTTTACGATCACTTAACAATAAGGAAAACAAATTCAATTGCAAGTAATATCCATTTTCCAAAACATTCTTCCTTTGCCAAACATATGCTATGCGTAAGACCAACAAGATTTTTAATGGCCTTTTTTACGCTCCTATTTTCAGCAAAACTTCTAGGAAGAGGAGCCAGAGTTTTGCTTTAAGCAAAGAACAGGGACTAGGTCCACAGAAGCACCTCAGGTGGAGATAACAGTTTCAGGGAGGCTTCAAGAAATTTGGATCCACAGCAAATACAAGCTTGTGATTGAATCAGAGTTTGTGATGGAAAATTTATCAAGGGAACAGAATAGCTCACGAGACTATCTCAATGGCTCGGCTGATGGCTAGCAATAAAACTGCACACATTTTACTACTTACTCATGAGAAGCACACCAGCAGAGTGACACAGGGGAATTTATCCTTTTCAATACAGTTGCATCTTTTAAACTCCTTAATTGCAAAGCTCCTACTGGTGCTTAATGAAGACATAAGTATCACAGGTTCAACAAGTCAAAGTGAGAGGTCCTATACGACTTGCAAGATTTGAGCACCCTTGGTGGAAAAGTTTACTTACGAAAAGCAATAAAAAGGTTGACTGAAAGTCAGAATTCAATTTCCTTTTCTGATGAAGATACTACTTTACAGTACACACAGAGCCATTAAGGTCCTATAAAACAATCAATAATCAATGTACCTTTTTGTAAACAGAGGAAATAAAAATAAATTATAATGGTTAGCAATGATGTTCAGGAGGTATATCAAAGGTCTGATTTACTACAAAGATGACATTTTGGTGTACCTCAAAAATACTTTGTCTCTACCAGCTTTAAGAGTTGATATTTTTTTTAAAAATTGACATTTCCAGTAATCGTCTCATTTTTAGATCCACCATCCCTGTCCATTTTTATCTCATATTGTTGAGATTCGCTCAAATGTATTTAAAATTTTTGTTTAAAGCGACACTTTCTTGTCTAAGTAAGTTTAAGTAAACTGTTCCATAGAGAACCATGTCAACATCGAAAGCAAACCTATACTTAGAGAATCGCGCTGCTCGTACTCTCGATGATAACAGTGGTTGCCTAAAAATCAACCTGTGTATCCCCAGCAGTGAGTGATCGTTCCAAATCTCTAAGTGGCAATGCTTTTGTATTAAAGTTTACCAGAGCAGCAAAATCCTTACAAAGCTTAAATTGTTAACTGCCCACAGGTTAGAGCTAATCTCCCTTCTCTTCCTCTGTGTTGATGTATTTTAAAGCAACAGTTATTAAGGCTGCTGATTTCAGTACAGTGAAGCATGTATTTTCCTGGATTCTTTCAGAAGTCATTGCAAGACTGCTGAAGACTCAAGTTTTGAAGGGCAATCTTCCTAAAAAAAAATCCCTAGGAAGTATTGGTTAAATAATTTCCATCATTTTCAGAAAAGTAGAGGTATAATCAGAAAAAGTCAGAAGATAAAATATTGCTTGAGAGTACTTATCCTGATCGAATAGCCCACATTCATCAAAATACAAAATTTCCCAGCTTGTCCACGACCATCCTTATTGATTTTGATTGCTACAAGGGTGGCAACAAATGACTTTGTTATAGGCCTTACACACTGGCTATTTCAGATCCATTTCTCTATCCGCAGCAAATCATTGCTGTAAAAGCAAAACTCACGCAGAGCAGTGAAAGTAGCACAAATTGCAACAGTGGCAGGGTAGGAAGTAAAGCTATGGTCTTAGGGGAGGGTCATAAAGAAAGTGCTAGTGAGCTGTTGCAGGCATGCAACCACAGCCAGAGCAGCGCACGGGACTCAGCTCTGTAAGCGGCTGACTACCCTAAAGAACCCGTGAGATTTAGAAGTTCAGAGACGTAGATTTGGAGAATTTTTTCAGAATTGTTTATGGTAACACTTGATTTTTAGAAGTTTATATTGTAGATGCACATCTGTAAAGCTTGCTGCAGCTAGGAAGAATGAAAAATATCAGAGCATTAAAATCTTTGGAGTGGGAAAAGGAGGAAAGAAGGATAGAAATCTCTTGCTCGCATGCCTGATCCCAGACTGATAACAAACCCAGAACGGTTCTTCAAGATCTTTATCCTCAGCCCATAATCTGCATCGCTCATCATGTATCATCACCCAGAGAACAGCATGAAGAAGTCCTGAAAAAGAGCTTAAGCACTCAGAAGCTTCTCACTTGTGACCAGCTGTCTCAGTTTATGTAATAAATCACCTCTCCCTACAAATCCTGCTTCACTTAAATCAATCTCTGTAAGTACGCAATGATCACTTAAGTCACCTAATCTATTTCAATCAATTTTTGGAAATAGGCCATGATTGTGGCTAATTATTAAGGCAAAAAAACCAAATTCAGTATAAAATCATAAACGATTCTTAAGACTCTTTTTACGTTACTGCTATGTAACCATTCTTTTTTTTTTTCTTCCATCCCCAATAATGTTCTGGTTAAAGCCATCACTGCAACAAAGGAGAGGAAAGGGATTCTCAACTTGTCAGCTCTGGTGCCCAGCTCTTGCAGACGCAGTATCTGTTGCCAGAGACGAGATCTTCTCAAAGGAGATGCTGAGCAAGACACACTTGTTGAATGACATGCAATATTTGCACCTCACAAATTTGCACCCTGTCTTCTTAGCACGATCCCGTGAGCCCTTATAAGTGATACAACAGGCACGAGCCATCCCCAAGGTACCACAGTTCTCACAGACACACGTTGTAACTTTCTACTCTATGGTCGGTAACTTTGCGAAACCAGTCTTCTGGGACAGTATTTTAGATTACAGAAGGATTAACTCATTGTTTCTAATAAATATATTAGTGATAATCTAACAAAACATCCTAAAGACAGAAAAAAGATGAGCATGAAGTTTATTTACATCGCAGAGACCAATCTCAGAGGCGAAGCAAGAAAGTGATGAAACCCAATTTTTAAACAACGTGTAAGTTTTTGCTCGTGCTTCTATTTCTCTGATATTTCAAACAGTGGACTCCACCACACGCCAGCTGCACAAGCAGCTATCTACCCACCCATCCTTGCCAATGCCCCCTTACCCTTTGCCTGCTAGGCAAGAAACAGCATGTGCCACATCTAAGCCACCGGCAAGCAGGTGCCTCTGGGCTGCTGGGCGCACACCGACCTCAGCTTCTGCTGCTCCCTGCCCGTACATTGTGCCCATGAGGGGGGAATTTAACATCTCCGATACCTCCATCACTCAGCTAAACGTGGTTGAAATATGCCAATGATTTTAGCTGACATCAGCAAGACGGTGTAACTCATCTTAGCATACCGTGCTTGAATGGAAATCCTTAGTTACAAGTGCTGTCCACAAAAGAGAATTTCAACGCTCAGTAATAAAAATAATGTTGTCCTTTAATCACGCTTTGATGTTATCTATAAGTAATAACCATCACCAGTGTTACACGCCTTCCAACTTGTACATAGTGCTTTCCACATACATACGAAGTTACTTTAGAGATGCAGGCAAACAGTGACGAGCACAGCTGGAAGATTACAAATAACACCAGCGGCAGAGCTGAAAAGGCTGGGTGTCCGTTCTCTGGACATCCAAGCCACCGCTCCAACCACACGGCATCTTGACTCCTACGTAACAGTTTCCATTGCTGGATTTCAAGGAGGGTTTTTTATGTGAAGTTTGGCTGGACCCTAGGTACTTGCTTTAAAAAAAGCTTCTATTTTCTCCTTCTATACAGGCTTGCCCTTCGTCACTACCTAGTTATCTCAGTGCATGAATTACCAGTTCTTTTAAGTCTGAAGCCTAATCAGCATGGGAGGCTGGGTGCAGGACCAGGACCCTGCAGCGGCGCACCATTTCTGCTCCTTACTCCACTACCAAACCCCGCGCTGTGCTCGGGGGGTTTCACCAGCGAGAAGCTTGGAGGGGGGGAGAGCTGAGCGCGAGGTTGGTTCACTTGTTTTTCAGAACTGAGGAAGATATGATCATATCTCACCTAATTTAATTGCAAATCAAATTACAAATTGGTTTCAAACGTTAAAACAAGGCTCTGATATAACTATAGAAACACTGCTATTTTAAGCCATCTCTCATTTTTGCTGCTATCATACCAGGTACTAATTTAAGCAAAGAAGAATTGCTCACTATTAAAAATGATCCTAAAACTCCAATCTATGACCAAGTATCTGGATAAAATGTACAAGTAACTAAAAAGATGGGAATGGAAAAAGGATGTATGCAGTTGCTATTTCTTTGAAAAAAAGTAAGGGTGAGGTCTTCCTCACCCCACCCCCCCCAAACCCTCAGGCATCAGACCACACAAAGACATTTTAACTGGTCAAAGCTCAGAAATTTAAAGAGGAATTCCTCTGGACCAAAGAAAACAGCACTCTTTCCAGAAGAAACTATGGTGGGCCTAACCGAGGTCCTTAAAGCTGAGACCCGTTCTAAAATGCAAGACTAAACTGATTCTTAAATACCTTTCTGAATTTAGAGATAAGTTTATTGACTTTATAGAATGCTTTATATTTAGTGAGTAGGGACCAACACAATGCCCGTAAAAAACCCTAAAAAAATTATGGTTGACTGACCTACAGATTAGCATTCATCAGATTGTCCCAAGGATAACCACATTTCTGAACACTACCTGTTTGAATATGACAAAAATCATACCATAAATCACAGAACAAACGCACAAACAAGGTCCACTTTGAGATCACCATGATTTAAGATCACCAAGACTTGCTAGATCCAGATTTAAGATTCCCTAAAAAAGAAGCAATTAACTAGATGTCTTAGGACAGAGACCAGGATTTGGGATAAGGTTTGTTTCAATATTTAAAACTGAACATTACCGGGATAATCAATTTTCAATCACTGCAACAATTCTTTACAAAGAGAGGAGTAGTGGTCCACTCGGTGCTTAAACTCAAAGCAGACCCAGACCAAAGCAGATTAGCTGAACTATAGGGTCATAGCATCTCGGTGGCAATCACAGGTAGTTAAAAATTTTAACACTGAGCCCTCGTAGAGGGTCACTGTCAGGATCAAGCATCTGGCAAACTGCTAAATTTCTGAGGGTTAAAATCCATTTATCACAAGCAGTACCTTGAACGATAACAGATATGCACACATTAATCTAAAATATACACATCCTATTAAGATACCAATTCTCAGTATCAGAAATCTAAATACCAGCTATGTAACTAACTGGCAATTATAATTAGGAGTAGAGAATATATTATGTAAACAGTACTTGAGTTTCTACTGAATTAGTGTAAGACTTTCTTTTGAAGCAATGACATGATAAAACAATTGGATTTTCACAGTGTACAGGATCATCTAAACCTTGTCAAAAAGAGCATAACAAAACAGGAATGCCATATCAACAGGCAAGTTATCTTGATTATATTTATCTTCTAAGTATACTCAATTTTTTTAATTTTCTAAACTGGGGCATATACCAATTTATTGAAAAATCCGGTTTTTAAAAGTATCAATTAACAGCTTTCTTTTCACACTGGAGGAGCATTGCCATTTTTAAATGACATGCTTTTAACTCAAGATCCAATTCAAGAATGTCTGGATTTTGGCATTCAAGTCCGAGTACAAATTAACATAATTCAAACAGTAGCCAAAACACAGCTATTCTGAAATTAATCTCCCCAAAACTTGGTTTTTGTATTTTTATATTTGACCATCTGAAAGGTCATAAAAATTGTATTAACACAAGTTCCTGAAAATGCAGCAAAAATGTTTTGTCAAAAACAGCTCTAAAGCTGGTACACCAAGTATCTACTTGATACTAAATATGGTTTCCATTTTTATGGAAAACCTTTCCATTATTTACATTAATTACTACCAAGAGAGTTTTCTGGAGTTTTTTATTATTTAATTTCCATCTGTGAATAATTTATAATCTCCTTTAATGAAAAACATTCCTTATGTTTTATTTCTAATGTACTGTTACAACACTTTTCCATCTGAAGTTATTAACATCTCAATAACATATACATATGTATTTGTATACATATACACATATATATACATATACATACTTCTCATCTAGTAGTTTTTAGATGAGTAACATTCTTTAAATACTGAGGGCTTTTTTATTTTTAATAATTTGGGGATAACAATAAGGACTTCATGAACTGCAGTTAGGAGGTTCATTGACAAAGCGAATTCAACACAAAATTGTCAAGTTTATGTCTACAATATTATTTTTGGCAGCAGAGTTCTTTGATAGGCAGAAGATGCAAAGAATTACAAGCACTGCCTGAAGAAGGCCATATAGAAAAAAATACTATTTTATCA
Source organism: Calonectris borealis (assembly GCF_964195595.1). Lineage (NCBI taxonomy): Eukaryota > Metazoa > Chordata > Aves > Procellariiformes > Procellariidae > Calonectris > Calonectris borealis. The sequence continues at coordinate 6,282,190 of NC_134314.1, forward strand.
CGGCTTAGTAGTGATGTGGGTTATAAGGAGATCCTGATAGTAGTGTGAGACCCTACTCACAGCTTAACACAATAATCCCTTTCTAGTTAAAACACTTTTGAACAGACACTTAGAATTCTTTTTTCCAAAGAAGTACTCAGTGAAACTTTTCAAAAAAGTAATTTTATCAAAGTGCTCTAATTCACCTGAGAATGTGCTGTATCTTCCTCTACTTCTAAAAAATAAAAAATAAAAAAATTGCAACAAATCCTTTCATCTTGTACTGACAGCAAATATATTGAACACACAGTGTATTTCTTGGAACTGAGATAAAGTGCCATTCATTGTCAGAATTTAAAACTAATATTAAATTGACCTCAGCTTTTAAAAACTACAAGCGCATATAATTTTTTTTTTAAATTACAGTATTTTGTTACAGTAAGGTAATTCACAACCTCAGAAAGTAACTGTCAACTGGTATGCTTTATTTTTATTCTTTGCTGAGTGTAATCATACATACGACCATTTCAACACCATTGCTACTCGCATAAATAAATGTGAATATACTGTATAAACTACTACAGACAACGATTACTGGTGGATCCCAAAATACAACAGATAGATCATGTGTTCAGATCAACGATTTAAGTAAAACTCGCATTCAAATGCAAGGATGTTCACCTGAAATCAAAGCCAGAAGGCTGGATCCGAAAGCCAACAACTCCGCGCAACTCAGGACTACAAGAACAAAGTAAATAACCCACTGGGTTGCAGGATCAGGGCAGAGAGAGCTCCATGTGGCCAGCACAGTACCACAGCTAGAACAGCATCGCTGAGAGCGGAAGCGTAACTGTATTTCTTCTGTACATTGGAAAAAGATTTTGCAAAATTTGGAATGGCTATACAGTTATAATTCGAGTTCTAGAAAGAGTTGAAATTTAAAAACTTGTTATAAATCAGAATTCATTTGATTTTAAATTTATATTAATTACAGTTAACAGCCAAGAAAGCCTAGATCAAAAGCCCTAGATCAAAAACTAGCTACAACTAAAATCAAATGTGGCAATCAATTAAATTATTGAACCATGGTACACGTTATGATTTAGTTAGCAAATTCATCAGCCTCCACAGAGGAGCTGCCACATTACAATGACAAGCTTATACAGAGGGTTAAACCATCTTATCATTTTGGACTCTTTCTAGGCTTATAATCTAAACTAATTATGTAATTTAATTAATTACTTGGGTTGAGTAAAAAAAAAACCAACAAACTTAAGCCTGCTATTTCTGAAATGTTATGAGACAAAAATTATTAAGAGACTTTTTTTTTTGTAAACAAAGGAAAATTGGAATCGTTAGTTGTTTTCAGAGCAATGTATCCAAAACGTAGTATGGTACTATTTGTGGCAGGACTACATTCACCATTGAAATGGCAAAGAAATTAAACATATCTATTTTAATCAAACTATTTAAAGTATTAAATGCTGCTATATCTGGAGAAATAATTTACTATACAGGACCACTTTTAGCAAACAAATAAAACTGGCATGCCAAAATAAGCCAGAATTATAACACTGGATTTCTGTCCTCCTACAACCTTTTATTATCTCTATAAATAAGATTATACTTAATTATCTATCTTGTATGACATTTATAAGAAATAGTTAAGCTAGAGAGAACTGGATATACACAATCTGATATAAAAACTGTTTCAAGTAATTCAAATATCCATTCGGAGAGCATGAAAATATAGGGGTGAAGGTATTCCTCTGAGTAGCTCTATTTGTCCCAGAGTTTGATCACCCCAGACAATACAGACGAAGGTGCGAAGACAACACAATTCTGATTTCAAAAACCCCTCTGCAGCATTCCTGTGCAGAGAGACACAGTTACGAGTCTGTCTTCTGAAGGACTCCTACCATTCTAAAAATACTGTCCCACAGCTGTTTAAAATTTATTTTTTTAGACCATAGCACCACTGTTTGGTTGTTTCCAATTTCTGAAACCACAAATAGTAAAAGTGTACTCAGTCTACTGCAAACATAAATAGCAAATGCACGCTTCAGCACTTTTAAAAGGATATGGAAATTGGCAACAAAAATGCAGTTCATGTTGAAAATTTACGAGGGCCCTGCCATATTTCTTCAGAAATACAATCAGGTAAAAATTAGGAAGATCTCTACCAGCTGGGTGGCATTTTTGTGTTTTCTTTACTTATATTTTTTTTAACTGAAAGACTTTCATTATGCAACTTCTGGCACTTGATAAAATAGAGCATGGTACCTTTGCTAAAACCACAGTTTCTTTGGTTATGTTTAGCATTACACAAACATCTTTCACCTTAGATATCCTCTTGCGTTACTGTGTTTAATTTCAAATACTCTAAGGCACATTACTTTTTGACAAAATTATTTTAATGGCGATCAGTAAACGAGATGTACAAATTTTTCTTTCCCTCCCCCAATTTCACAGGTCATGTAAAAATAATCCATCCCTTCACAATTACACTTTCGTATATTTGGAACTTCATGTACATATTTCTATTAAAAGCTAAAGTAGTCCAATAATATCATATTTTTACATGGATTTATTTCAAGAAACACAGCACATAATGGCAAAGTATCTTCTAAGTAAAGGTAACAGTAGACATGTTAACAAATGTGATTACATTCTTTTGATGAACATCAAAAGTCTGAAAACCTGAAGGAAATGTCAATATTTTTTTGTCTGAAGTACACTTCTTGAAAGAACTCCAGATCCCAAGGAAGTTGATGGGATTTTAAAGTCAACGGGGCTGAGATTTCAGCCCTACCATGTGTGAATTCAAGTGAGCTCACTAAGGGAAGGGAAAGAAAAAAAAAAAAAAAATCTATTTAGAGTGCTATTTGTGAACTATTTTATCCTGACATAAATACAACTAAAAGTAGAAACAGGTAATACTCTTTCTGATCAAAAGCAGCATTTTGGTGGTTTCTGTAGCAATAGCTGTTTCTATCACTGGCATACCACTAGAAACCCTAACTTTGAGATGTAACAGTCCTAAAAAAAAAACCAAAATAAAATGCAGTAATCCATGAGTTCACACCAACAAAATCTTTTAAAGTGTATATATTTTATAAAGGATGGAGAGTTTGTTTTTTTTTTTTCCCCTGATCACTTGCAGTTAAAAAGATAAGCTAAAAATATATACAACTTGTTATAATTTGGGAGGAATTTCTTTCAGTACAGAGGTTACTTACTACAAGCTTTACTAACCAGGCAGTTTGGAGGTGGCATGGGAATATATTTATGTTATTTAAAACAATTCCATACACTTCTGAATTTTTGCCTGAGTAGACATTTTGTGTATTCGCAGAAACCAATTTCCTAGTAACCTTGAGTGAATTGCAGACATATATGCATGATTTTGCCATGTACATTATATAAAAAAAACAAACTGGAGATAAGATGATCACAGTCAGACTATGAAATAAAAATTTGTCCAACAGGCCATAACACATTGGATAAAAGCCACACATGTTAAATACTCTGTGAGATACTTTTTTGCTGTTGACTTGATAATTTTTTTCTTTCTGATTTACTAAATCTGAAATACTACGTTTCTGACAGTCAGTAGGATACTGTGATTAAAACAGTCCCTGGATAATTCTCCCCCCTTTCCCCCCCAAAAAAAAAAAATTGGAAATGGATAAAGTGCTCTTGTACTGAATTTCCCACTGGTACTTGACCCAAATAAAAATTCCCAAGCTTGGAGTTGAAGCCTCAGGAGGAGACGTGAGTCTAGAAATAACAATGAAATTGGTATCATGAGCCTGCAAATGATCCCGGCTGCAGACATGGGAACAGGTCATGACCTCAGGCTGGCAATCGCTGCCTGAAGAGGTGGCAGCGTGAGCTTAGCATGACTGAACTTCCTTAATATTTTTATATGCATGTTAAGATTTATTTTAAGAATGCACCATAGCAATTAGTTTATAATATATGAAAGAAGAAAGTCAATTTAAAATGAAATCACAATTTGGCACTTATCTGTGTTATTTAGCCTAACTTGTAGATCTTTTATACAGAGAGCACCTTACATTTTTTATTTAATTTTTTTAATGTTGCTATATAGAGCCTAACACATTTTTTAAAGCTATCATTAATATTTTAGAATGAAAATTATGTCCTGCAGAAATAAAGATTAAGAGAAAATACAAAACCTTCTCTTAATTAACTAAGAATAAACTGATATGCACATCACATTGTAATACTACAGAATCACCTGTAGGATTGGGAATTTTTTTTCATTCGGGGGAGCAGGGGGGGCACTCGCTAATAGCTTTGCTTCAGAAACTTTGTGTTACACAGGTATTTTTCACTGGATATTATGCTTTGTGATGGAAAACCTTTCCCAACTGCTCATTAGAAGAAAAATATTAGTTTAAAATTTAAACTGTTTGCAAAGTATATTTTTAACTAGGAAAATTCCTGTTGTAAATATAGAACTGAAATACTGTGATGTGGTCAACTGCACCTGCCACCCAAAAGGGTTTTGCAATATTATACATAGACTTTAAAGGAAAAATGATTTGAGAGAAGCAAATAATGGCAAGACTACTAATAAATGTTTGATTAAATTTATTTAAAGGAATCATTTAATTCCTTTTTAAAAAAATACTCCATCCAGTTTACTAATATCTACACATTCAGAATTTAAGTACCTACTTTTGCACTTACATTAAGAATAATATTTAAATACATGATTTTTTTTGAAGGCCATCTTCAGGGCTAAGGCATACAAAAAAAAAATTTAACATAGAATCAACGCTGTTTGCCCATCTGTTAATATGGACTTAAAGGATAAACTACATTTGTAAACCACAACTTAATATGCTATGGAAAAAAGAAGTCTTTAAGATAGTAAAAGATACAACCTAAGCCCACTGAACCCAGAGAAAGAAAAATTTGATGCTTCTAACCATAACATACTGCACTTTTACACAGGAAAATGCTTTATTCTACAAGCTGTAGTTAAATAAATCATACATTCAATATGCATGGTGCAAAAATTTATACACCTCACGCAAAGCAATACTGAGAGAAGCGAAGTGTAGCAAGCATCAAATCTTAACTACAGAAATATTCTTTAGAAGAAATAATAACATAACAGAAGAGTTAAGAAGTAGAATGCCACTAGGAATATCACCCCAAAAAAAAAAGTTTCAAGTCTGCCTTATTTCTTACTGGGAAGCAGGGGAGGAGATATGGTATAGAACCAATACAGTAGGAGAATGAGTGTAGACGCTAGTAAAAGGAGACAGAAGATAGCACAGGCAGAGGGGAGACAGAGCAAACAGGAAAGCCATTGGCTTTTCCAGTCCATTTTCCAGGGGGCTTTCTCCATGGAAAGCATGAATTTTTTGAACTTACTAAGCCTTGAGGTTTTTGCTTTAAAGGAGAAATATATTTAATCCAATTACTTCCTTCAAATCACCCTAAACAAATTTTAAAAATAAATAAATAAAAGAAAAACCATGAGAAATCTTCATTCTTGTAGGAATAGTCAGACATTTGGCTTCTAGAAAAATGCCTGCTTAAACCAAACAGGCAGCAACAGAAATTGGTCCTTTCTCCGGATACAGTAAGTATGTCAGCAATATTTACAATTTAAGAAAATAAGTTATACAGTTTTCCTTGAATACTTTTCAAAATTTCCTGAGCAGATTCTTGAGATGCAGCAGGACGGCACTGCAGCAAAATCTGAAAAAGCTGAATAAATGAAATTTATACGTTGCATTGAAGAGCTCTTTGGTGCTGAACACCGGCATAACTTCTACATAATAAATTGTTTCCTTAATTTGATGCACTTGAAGGTGCGTGCCCAATATTAGCAACGTTCTAACCTTCGAAATGAAAGGAAATAGCACGGCCGCTCTAACAACAGGCAGCAGGCACGTACTTCTTAATTTCAACAAGATCCTACCCTAAAAATTAAAAAGGTCTTCTTCACTAGAAAACTCAAAACACGGAAGAATTTGGGCTCCAGTCTTTCAAAGACATATATAGGTCTGTAACGGCAAATAACAAGAAGCCCGTTAGAATTTACTGGCACAGCTCCAAGTGTTGAAGTTCAGCTTGCTCTTAAGGATAAAACTCTGCTAACGTGTATGAGTTCGCTTAATTTAAGCCATGCGAGCACATCCACCGTCTTAAAAAGGAACTGCTCTTGCACATAACATTTGGCCCATGCCAAGCCTTACGGTACAAACCCTCTGGAACAGGGTCTGTCTTAGAGCTGCCATAATCGTGACTGGGCTCTTTGAGCGCTACCACAACACAAACAAAAAAAAATTACACACAAAAACTGCATTAAATGGCATTTAGAGTTGCGAAAGCCTGCATTCATAAATTGGGAAATGCCAGTCTTAAGATGGACTGCTTGTCTTAAGACGACGACTATTTTTTCCCCCTTTCGACTGGAAGAATGCCTGCCTCTGTCCCAGCCCGCTAGCCGGGCCCTGGTGCCATGCCATTATCTTCCCGGTCCCCAGCTTCTCATCGCGGTTTCATTCCTCTCATCCAGTAAAGCCTCGTCTTCTTGCCGCACCAATCCATGTCGCACCCCCTCCAGGCACTCTCCAGCTTTCACAAATAATTGCTTACAGCAAAGAAATGATGAGAATCCAGGGTTAAGCCAAAATCCTGAGTTTTTCCCCCATACCATGGAGGGAAGTATGTTCTGCTGCAAATAATTTATTTTGGTCCAGCAACTTAGTATATAGTCTTTGCTTAAGTGTGGTGCCATTCCTCATAGAGCCTGCCCTCACTTTCTTTTAATATCCTCTCCATTTTAATCAGCCTAACCATTTTAATCTCCCTCCCTGGTCCTGGGGCACCAAGAAAAGGTGTCACTTGTAGCCTCTCCGAGCTGCCAGAAGAAGCATTTGTGACACCCTCACAGCCCTGAGCTCAAGTGTGCTCTGTAGGGATGCAACCATGAGACCATTTCACTGCCCAGCTAAAAACCTTCCATTGAGTACGTGCAACCAGTCTCTTTTCGGGACACCTTTCCATATGGGAGATTTCAATTCAAATGGTTGAAGTGAGGCAAAGCTACTGAAACAGAGGAACCACAGCAGGTCAAGGAACCTTAAACAGGCAACAGTGCTGATCTGACCCATGCTGACACCCTGGCTGGGTTATTTATATGAACACATTTATAGATTTCTGTTCTGAGAATTACCACACTTTCAGATCATTTAACAATAAACACAACAAATTTCCTCAGTGAGGTTGAATCACATATTTCATATATCAGTAAGAATATGCTGGACTATCCAATGTGAATGACAAGACAATTGTCTTATTTTTTAATCATATGCATCTTTCTACCATACAGAGAAGCCTCCTGAAAGGAGTGCCACAGACACACAGAATAAATGCAATAGCAGAAATACTCTCAAATAAGTATCTTGTTAAAATGTTGGCAAGGTCAGCAAATTGTTTTTGGTTTTGTTTTGGGTTTTTTTTTTTTGAGGGGGGGGTTGGGGTCTTTTTTTTTTGTTTTGGTTTGGATTTTTTTTTGGCTTCCTTGAGGGTCGTAGAAGTTACAGAGCATAATAAATGCCTAATACAATGTGAAAGTATGGATCACTTCTAATCAAGTAGAGGTCAGCATCAAAAAAAAAAAGAGAGAGAGAAGAGTGATGAAGGTATGTAATCATTTAACTATTCTATTTCTGATTATTTTCAAGAAACATCTTGAAACAGAAATGCCTAGATAAGGGATACACAATTTTTTTTTTTTTTTTTAAATTACAACTTTAAGGTAGTATATGTTAAGTAAAATCTACTTTGGCTAAATACTAGGAACGATGTCTTCTATGTTAAAATCTGTGCTCTTAACTAATCCCCTCATACATTTACTCATTTCTTATTTCTTCTTAGTTGTGCTACAGTTGTTCTTTCAATAATTAAATATGCAACATCTCCCATTTCCCTTTCCCTATTTGTCTGTTAAAATTCCATAAATAAAATACTTTCACCTATTAGGCATATAAATCAGAAATTCTGCAGAACAGAGCTTTTGAACTCGTATTTTCAAAGATCAGTTAAGAAATATGTTGCTCTAAGACCAAAGTCTTATTTATATGAGTTTGTGGCTTAACTGACAAGTATTTTTCTGTGACAAGTAAGGGCAGACAGTTTGTATCTTAAATACCATAATCCAGTTTTCAACCCATGTAGACGTCTGGAAGGGAACCAGTCAGTAAAGTAAATTATATTATATCCCACTGACAGTCCAAATACAATCCATGAGATTCATTACTTCTACTAAAGACAAAAGAAAAAAATATGGGAGGGGTGTGGGAGGGTCAAAAATATTTGCAGTTCACAAGATTGCTTAATCAAAGTAAACAGACTTCTATTTTTAAAAATACAAATAGCAGTTAGTTCTTGGTTTAAATGCAAAGGTGGAATATAAGCAATAGTTTGCTACATTTTTATGTGAGGCCATGGGCTAAATGTTTCTGTTTTACAAGCTGCCAGGAGTTTGACCTCTTTAATTTGCTGGGAGACATGGAAACAGCACCTCGAAAATTATATTTCTTAGCTAGTATGAATATTTTCTCTCTGCATTTCTCTTACATGACTTTATGTAGTATTTATTCACAAGAGATTTTCCAATTCTTGGATAGTGGTCTGTCACACATGACAGACTTCAATGATCTAGAAGCCAAGATGTACAGATAATTGCAGTCAAAGCTGCAATTTAGCCCTTTTTAATTCAAAAGTAACAACTGAGAAGGAACATTTCTGCATGAATTAGAATCTGAAGCTAAATAGTACTTTTTTTTCTTTCAGTAACCTCTTCAGCTAACAGCCCAAACCGGACATTTACAAACTGGATTTCACCTTTACCTTAAGTGGTTCCATATGAATGAAGACAAATTCAGATTTTTTTTTTTTGGTAACAGGAATTACGAATACATTGTAACTCTATCATTAGTTTATTCATAATGTATATTTTTTTAAAAATTAAACTAACCTGAACTTTATGTATACAGAATATTACTTATACTATACAAGATGCAACCAGCCCCTTCTCTCAGTTCCAAATAAGAAACCAAGCAAATGCCATTTTTAATTATAATACTAGACTGAATTTCCACATGAAGGTCACATCATATTCTACAGAACAAGAAATTGGAAATGAGGCACTAAACACGTAGCATTATTTTTTTTTAATTGTACTCTAATTCTAGTCTAACTAACAGTATTGTATTGAAAGTTACTCATGTTGTTGCATTTTACAAAAATTACTAATAGTTCAAAAATTTTAGAAATAGATAATTTTTCACTGAGCTCTATCTTTTCCCCTGAAAATGCCCACGCAGCCATCATTTCAGTTTGGTAGTTTTCATATACGTGCATCAATGGGAAAAAACTGCTTTGTTTTGACTGAAACTGGAAAGTGAGGAACTGGGTATATCTTCAGAGCTAGTAACTCCTTTGAAAATGCTGTATGCATCACAGCACTTTCAGCAGTTAAATTGAAATGTATTTCCATAACACACAAAAATGTTCCGTTTTTGTGAAAATAAGAGAAACTTCTTTATAAACTTGATAGCTACAACTGTAAAAATATTTTAAGTTGATGCATAAGAGAACATGTTTTTATTCCATAGGCTTGTATTATGGGAAGCTTAAATACAGATTATCTCATTCAGTAACTCCCCACTTTACAGTAGTAGCAATTCATTCTAATTGCTTGGGTAGCACACTCAGGAAAAAGAGTATTTTTCCTTTTCACTGAATAATGTTTCATGTTCGGTTAAATGCAGGAAGTTATACCACCATTGGAATGCAATTGTCTGCAACTGCAGAGTTACTTCTTATTCATAGGTTTGTGTTTAGCTAAATATTATAATGTTAGCCATCCAGCATTACTTCTCAAAATATCTTTAACTTCTAACTAGCTAAACTAAAAAGGAATCTATCCACTACAATCAAAATAATTTTAAACCATGCATAATCATTTTTCACAGAATTTTTATCCTCCTGTATGGAGCGGATTATAGTAAATGAAATTCACACATGCTGTTTCTTATTCAGAGAAAAACACAGAATAAGGATGTGGAGAATTTCTAGCCAAATCTTCATTCAGATCCAAGATCCACGGACGCCACTGTAATTGAGAGACATTCACAACCAGATAGCTGTAGACTTCATTTTTGTTTAAAATAATACCTCTTCTACATGAGTTCCAACTAAAACATTGATGTTATTTAACTTCTAGCAAGCTGCCTTGAGCCGAATTTACAACAGATTACAGTTTCTTGTTTTAATTTCGTTCAGAAAAGGACATTGCTTAAAACCGTATGCTTATATTCACATGTAGATTATGTAAACGTGCTGCTTCTTTTCAGACTACTATAAAATTATGTGTAACTAATAACATTCTTCTTTTGGAATTTTACTTGCCTGGCAGTTGACAATGGAAAATGAACTATTCCTCCCATACCTCAATATATACACTTTACTATGCAAGTTATTCAAGTTCATCATGCACAGCCTAAAAATGCCTACTCATAATGCCTAGCCTCTCAGAAATCTGAAATGGGTAATTAACTGTCAAAGAAGCAGTTTTATTGCCTTCAGATTTCTAATAAGTTGTGATTTAGTTCCACTGTTCTGACATTCTGCGTTGTATCAAAAAGAATGATTTCAAAAGCACATTTAAAATTTTTTTAATAAGAGGGGATATAGTGTTTGAATTAGAACATATTAAAATGTGTAAAGTAAAAAAAACGAAGAGGTATCAAAAAAGGCATAGCTGTACAGTGTTTTTTACTAGGGCTCCTCACCTATATGAGAGATGCTTATTTTAATTTTTAAGACATTATGAATTTCATATTGTTTACACTGCTCGCCTACAAAGAAGCAAACCTGATTAAAGCACCAAAATAAGTTGATTTCCAAGGTGATCTTATTTTAAAATTAACTCTAAAATAACAGAGCTGCTTCCTCAGCTATTCCACACATGCCCCTGTGCTGCTTCTCAGCTTCACCAAAGGACACTCCCCCAAACATCTGCAGCTGACTGAAGCCACTTCAGTCCTTTGATTTCTGATTTGAAAAATTTATACAAGTATTTACTCAGTTCACTAACCTTACAACTTTAACAAACTTTCATTACTAAGTTGTGATTGAAAAATGCCCACAATCATTTTTAAATTATTTCATCAGTTTATCCTGTTTCTGATTTTCCACACATAGAATCTTTACAAAAGTTTATTTGCTAAATTGATTTATAATTTCAGTTAAGCATGCCACCTTTTGCATAACTTTTAAGCAACATAACACACTTGAAACTAATGTTCAAATGCCAAAAGAAATGAGTATCCTCTACGCAGTGACTTCAGTTTCATTCGGCATAACAGAAAGGATCATGCCTCTCAGAATCCGTAACAAAACCAGCCTAATACCCAAACACGGTGCTTTCATATACTCAGCTCCATATATTTCTAAGAAAAGAATATTTAGAATAAATATACTCATTTTAGAAACAGAATCAACAAACGGCTTTTGACACATGGTATCCATATAATAACATTTAATACTTGGAAGTTTGTAAGAATAAGCTAAGGTGGCATCTATTTCCATCAGCATAAAGAGTGAAAACTGGTGAACGATGGAAGAGTCTACGT